>NW_027251071.1:0-1200000 GCF_044704955.1 Pristiophorus japonicus
TATGAAAAAAAAGAACTGAGAAAAAAAACTGAAGAAAAATTTAGAAAAAAACTGTGCACAAAAGTGTGGAAAAAAAGAACTGAGAAAAAAACTGAGAAAAAACTGAGCAGAAAAACTGAGAAAAAAAACTATTAAAAAAAACTGAAGAAAAACGGATGAAAAAAACTGAGAAGAAAAATTGAGAAAAAACGACTGAAAAAACTCAAGAAAAACTTAGAAAAAAACTGTGAAAAAAAAGAAGAACTGAGAAAAAAAATGAAGAAAAACTTAGAAAAAAACTGAAAAAAACTGCAAAAAAAGAACTGAGAAAAAAATCTGAAGAAAAAACTGAGCAGAAAAACTGATCAGAAAAACTAAGAAAAAAAACTATTTAAACAAACTGAAGAAAAACGGAGGAAAAAAACTGAGATGAAAAATTGAGAAAAAACGACTGAAAAAACTGAAGAAAAACTAAGAAAAAAACTGTGAAAAAAATTGTGAAAAAAAAGAACTGAGAAAAAAAACTGAAGAAAAATCTGAGCAGAAAAACTGAGAAGAAAAACTGAGAAAAAAATAACGATTAAAAAATACTGAAGAAAAACGGAGTAAAAAAACTGAGAAGAAAAATTGAGAAAAAACGATTCAAAAAACTGAACAAAAACTTAGAAAAAAACTGTGAAAAAAAAGAACTGAGAAAAAAAACTGAAGAAAAATTTAGAAAAAAACTGTGCACAAAAGTGTGGAAAAAAAGAACTGAGAAAAAAACTGAGAAAAAACTGAGCAGAAAAACTGAGCAGAAAAACTGAGAAAAAAAACTATTTAAAAAAACTGAAGAAAAACGGATGAAAAAAACTGAGAAGAAAAATTGAGAAAAAACGACTGAAAAAACTCAAGAAAAACTTAGAAAAAAACTGTGAAAAAAAAGAACTGAGAAAAAAAAACTGAAGAAAAACTTAGAAAAAAACTGTGCACAAAACTGTGAAAAAAAAGAATTCAGAAAAAAAACTGAGAAAAAACTGAGCAGAAAAATTGAGCAGAAAAACTGAGAAAAAAACTATTAAAAAAAACTGAAGAAAAACGGAGGAATAAAACAGAGAAGAAAAACTGAGAAAAAAGACTGAAAAAACTGAAGAAAAACTTAGAAAAAAACTGTGAAAAAAACTGAGAAAAAAAACTATTAAAAAAAAACTGAAGAAAAAGGAGGAAAAAAACTGAGAAGAAAAACTGAGAAAAAAAGACTGAAAAAACTGAAGAAAAACTTAGAAAAAAAACTGACAAAAACTGAGAAAAAAAAACTATTAAAAAAAAACTGAAGAAAAAGGAGGAAAAAAACTGAGAAGAAAAACTGAGAAAAAAAGCCTGAAAAAACTGAAGAAAAACTTAGAAAAAAACTGTGAAAAAAAAGAACTGAGAAAAAAAACTGAAGAAAAACTTAGAAAAAAACTGAAAAAAACTGCAAAAAAAGAACTGAGAAAAAAATCTGAAGAAAAAACTGAGCAGAAAAACTGATCAGAAAAACTGAGAAAAAAAACTATTTAAAAAAACTGAAGAAAAACGGAGGAAAAAAACTGAGATGAAAAATTGAGAAAAAACGACTGAAAAAACTGAAGAAAAACTAAGAAAAAAACTGTGAAAAAAATTGTGAAAAAAAAGAACTGAGAAAAAAAACTGAAGAAAAATCTGAGCAGAAAAACTGAGAAGAAAAACTGAGAAAAAAATAACGATTAAAAAAATACTGAAGAAAAACGGAGCAAAAAAAACTGAGAAGAAAAATTGAGAAAAAACGATTCAAAAAACTGAAGAAAAACATAGAAAAAAACTGTGAAAAAAAAGAACTGAGAAAAAAAACTGAAGAAAAATTTAGAAAAAAACTGTGCACAAAAGTGTGGAAAAAAAGAACTGAGAAAAAAACTGAGAAAAAACTGAGCAGAAAAACTGAGCAGAAAAACTGAGAAAAAAAACTATTAAAAAAAACTGAAGAAAAACGGATGAAAAAAACTGAGAAGAAAAATTGAGAAAAAACGACTGAAAAAACTCAAGAAAAACTTAGAAAAAAACTGTGAAAAAAAAGAAGAACTGAGAAAAAAAATGAAGAAAAACTTAGAAAAAAACTGAAAAAAACTGCAAAAAAAGAACTGAGAAAAAAATCTGAAGAAAAAACTGAGCAGAAAAACTGATCAGAAAAACTAAGAAAAAAAACTATTTAAACAAACTGAAGAAAAACGGAGGAAAAAAACTGAGATGAAAAATTGAGAAAAAACGACTGAAAAAACTGAAGAAAAACTAAGAAAAAAACTGTGAAAAAAATTGTGAAAAAAAAGAACTGAGAAAAAAAACTGAAGAAAAATCTGAGCAGAAAAACTGAGAAGAAAAACTGAGAAAAAAATAACGATTAAAAAATACTGAAGAAAAACGGAGTAAAAAAACTGAGAAGAAAAATTGAGAAAAAACGATTCAAAAAACTGAACAAAAACTTAGAAAAAAACTGTGAAAAAAAAGAACTGAGAAAAAAAACTGAAGAAAAATTTAGAAAAAAACTGTGCACAAAAGTGTGGAAAAAAAGAACTGAGAAAAAAACTGAGAAAAAACTGAGCAGAAAAACTGAGCAGAAAAACTGAGAAAAAAAACTATTTAAAAAAACTGAAGAAAAACGGATGAAAAAAACTGAGAAGAAAAATTGAGAAAAAACGACTGAAAAAACTCAAGAAAAACTTAGAAAAAAACTGTGAAAAAAAAGAACTGAGAAAAAAAAACTGAAGAAAAACTTAGAAAAAAACTGTGCACAAAACTGTGAAAAAAAAGAATTCAGAAAAAAAACTGAGAAAAAACTGAGCAGAAAAATTGAGCAGAAAAACTGAGAAAAAAACTATTAAAAAAAACTGAAGAAAAACGGAGGAATAAAACAGAGAAGAAAAACTGAGAAAAAAGACTGAAAAAACTGAAGAAAAACTTAGAAAAAAACTGTGAAAAAAACTGAGAAAAAAAACTATTAAAAAAAAACTGAAGAAAAAGGAGGAAAAAAACTGAGAAGAAAAACTGAGAAAAAAAGACTGAAAAAACTGAAGAAAAACTTAGAAAAAAAACTGACAAAAACTGAGAAAAAAAAACTATTAAAAAAAAACTGAAGAAAAAGGAGGAAAAAAACTGAGAAGAAAAACTGAGAAAAAAAAGCCTGAAAAAACTGAAGAAAAACTTAGAAAAAAACTGTGAAAAAAAAAGAAGAACTGAGAAAAAAAACTGAAGAAAAACTTAGAAAAAAACTGAAAAAAACTGCAAAAAAAGAACTGAGAAAAAAATCTGAAGAAAAAACTGAGCAGAAAAACTGATCAGAAAAACTGAGAAAAAAAACTATTTAAAAAAACTGAAGAAAAACGGAGGAAAAAAACTGAGATGAAAAATTGAGAAAAAACGACTGAAAAAACTGAAGAAAAACTAAGAAAAAAACTGTGAAAAAAATTGTGAAAAAAAAGAACTGAGAAAAAAAACTGAAGAAAAATCTGAGCAGAAAAACTGAGAAGAAAAACTGAGAAAAAAATAACGATTAAAAAAATACTGAAGAAAAACGGAGCAAAAAAAACTGAGAAGAAAAATTGAGAAAAAACGATTCAAAAAACTGAAGAAAAACATAGAAAAAAACTGTGAAAAAAAAGAACTGAGAAAAAAAACTGAAGAAAAATTTAGAAAAAAACTGTGCACAAAAGTGTGGAAAAAAAGAACTGAGAAAAAAACTGAGAAAAAACTGAGCAGAAAAACTGAGCAGAAAAACTGAGAAAAAAAACTATTAAAAAAAACTGAAGAAAAACGGATGAAAAAAACTGAGAAGAAAAATTGAGAAAAAACGACTGAAAAAACTCAAGAAAAACTTAGAAAAAAACTGTGAAAAAAAAGAAGAACTGAGAAAAAAAAATGAAGAAAAACTTAGAAAAAAACTGAAAAAAACTGCAAAAAAAGAACTGAGAAAAAAATCTGAAGAAAAAACTGAGCAGAAAAACTGATCAGAAAAACTAAGAAAAAAAACTATTTAAACAAACTGAAGAAAAACGGAGGAAAAAAACTGAGATGAAAAATTGAGAAAAAACGACTGAAAAAACTGAAGAAAAACTAAGAAAAAAACTGTGAAAAAAATTGTGAAAAAAAAGAACTGAGAAAAAAAACTGAAGAAAAATCTGAGCAGAAAAACTGAGAAGAAAAACTGAGAAAAAAATAACGATTAAAAAATACTGAAGAAAAACGGAGTAAAAAAACTGAGAAGAAAAATTGAGAAAAAACGATTCAAAAAACTGAACAAAAACTTAGAAAAAAACTGTGAAAAAAAAGAACTGAGAAAAAAAACTGAAGAAAAATTTAGAAAAAAACTGTGCACAAAAGTGTGGAAAAAAAGAACTGAGAAAAAAACTGAGAAAAAACTGAGCAGAAAAACTGAGCAGAAAAACTGAGAAAAAAAACTATTTAAAAAAACTGAAGAAAAACGGATGAAAAAAACTGAGAAGAAAAATTGAGAAAAAACGACTGAAAAAACTCAAGAAAAACTTAGAAAAAAACTGTGAAAAAAAAGAACTGAGAAAAAAAAACTGAAGAAAAACTTAGAAAAAAACTGTGCACAAAACTGTGAAAAAAAAGAATTCAGAAAAAAAACTGAGAAAAAACTGAGCAGAAAAATTGAGCAGAAAAACTGAGAAAAAAACTATTAAAAAAAACTGAAGAAAAACGGAGGAATAAAACAGAGAAGAAAAACTGAGAAAAAAGACTGAAAAAACTGAAGAAAAACTTAGAAAAAAACTGTGAAAAAAACTGAGAAAAAAAACTATTAAAAAAAAACTGAAGAAAAAGGAGGAAAAAAACTGAGAAGAAAAACTGAGAAAAAAAGACTGAAAAAACTGAAGAAAAACTTAGAAAAAAAACTGACAAAAACTGAGAAAAAAAAACTATTAAAAAAAAACTGAAGAAAAAGGAGGAAAAAAACTGAGAAGAAAAACTTAGAAAAAAACTGAAAAAAACTGCAAAAAAAGAACTGAGAAAAAAATCTGAAGAAAAAACTGAGCAGAAAAACTGATCAGAAAAACTGAGAAAAAAAACTATTTAAAAAAACTGAAGAAAAACGGAGGAAAAAAACTGAGATGAAAAATTGAGAAAAAACGACTGAAAAAACTGAAGAAAAACTAAGAAAAAAACTGTGAAAAAAATTGTGAAAAAAAAGAACTGAGAAAAAAAACTGAAGAAAAATCTGAGCAGAAAAACTGAGAAGAAAAACTGAGAAAAAAATAACGATTAAAAAAATACTGAAGAAAAACGGAGCAAAAAAAACTGAGAAGAAAAATTGAGAAAAAACGATTCAAAAAACTGAAGAAAAACATAGAAAAAAACTGTGAAAAAAAAGAACTGAGAAAAAAAACTGAAGAAAAATTTAGAAAAAAACTGTGCACAAAAGTGTGGAAAAAAAGAACTGAGAAAAAAACTGAGAAAAAACTGAGCAGAAAAACTGAGCAGAAAAACTGAGAAAAAAAACTATTAAAAAAAACTGAAGAAAAACGGATGAAAAAAACTGAGAAGAAAAATTGAGAAAAAACGACTGAAAAAACTCAAGAAAAACTTAGAAAAAAACTGTGAAAAAAAAGAAGAACTGAGAAAAAAAATGAAGAAAAACTTAGAAAAAAACTGAAAAAAACTGCAAAAAAAGAACTGAGAAAAAAATCTGAAGAAAAAACTGAGCAGAAAAACTGATCAGAAAAACTAAGAAAAAAAACTATTTAAACAAACTGAAGAAAAACGGAGGAAAAAAACTGAGATGAAAAATTGAGAAAAAACGACTGAAAAAACTGAAGAAAAACTAAGAAAAAAACTGTGAAAAAAATTGTGAAAAAAAAGAACTGAGAAAAAAAACTGAAGAAAAATCTGAGCAGAAAAACTGAGAAGAAAAACTGAGAAAAAAATAACGATTAAAAAATACTGAAGAAAAACGGAGTAAAAAAACTGAGAAGAAAAATTGAGAAAAAACGATTCAAAAAACTGAACAAAAACTTAGAAAAAAACAGTGAAAAAAAAGAACTGAGAAAAAAAACTGAAGAAAAATTTAGAAAAAAACTGTGCACAAAAGTGTGGAAAAAAAGAACTGAGAAAAAAACTGAGAAAAAACTGAGCAGAAAAACTGAGCAGAAAAACTGAGAAAAAAAACTATTTAAAAAAACTGAAGAAAAACGGATGAAAAAAACTGAGAAGAAAAATTGAGAAAAAACGACTGAAAAAACTCAAGAAAAACTTAGAAAAAAACTGTGAAAAAAAAGAACTGAGAAAAAAAAACTGAAGAAAAACTTAGAAAAAAACTGTGCACAAAACTGTGAAAAAAAAGAATTCAGAAAAAAAACTGAGAAAAAACTGAGCAGAAAAATTGAGCAGAAAAACTGAGAAAAAAACTATTAAAAAAAACTGAAGAAAAACGGAGGAATAAAACAGAGAAGAAAAACTGAGAAAAAAGACTGAAAAAACTGAAGAAAAACTTAGAAAAAAACTGTGAAAAAAACTGAGAAAAAAAACTATTAAAAAAAAACTGAAGAAAAAGGAGGAAAAAAACTGAGAAGAAAAACTGAGAAAAAAAGACTGAAAAAACTGAAGAAAAACTTAGAAAAAAAACTGACAAAAACTGAGAAAAAAAAACTATTAAAAAAAAACTGAAGAAAAAGGAGGAAAAAAACTGAGAAGAAAAACTGAGAAAAAAAGCCTGAAAAAACTGAAGAAAAACTTAGAAAAAAACTGTGAAAAAAAAAGAAGAACTGAGAAAAAAAACTGAAGAAAAACTTAGAAAAAAACTGAAAAAAACTGCAAAAAAAGAACTGAGAAAAAAATCTGAAGAAAAAACTGAGCAGAAAAACTGATCAGAAAAACTGAGAAAAAAAACTATTTAAAAAAACTGAAGAAAAACGGAGGAAAAAAACTGAGATGAAAAATTGAGAAAAAACGACTGAAAAAACTGAAGAAAAACTAAGAAAAAAACTGTGAAAAAAATTGTGAAAAAAAAGAACTGAGAAAAAAAACTGAAGAAAAATCTGAGCAGAAAAACTGAGAAGAAAAACTGAGAAAAAAATAACGATTAAAAAAATACTGAAGAAAAACGGAGCAAAAAAAACTGAGAAGAAAAATTGAGAAAAAACGATTCAAAAAACTGAAGAAAAACATAGAAAAAAACTGTGAAAAAAAAGAACTGAGAAAAAAAACTGAAGAAAAATTTAGAAAAAAACTGTGCACAAAAGTGTGGAAAAAAAGAACTGAGAAAAAAACTGAGAAAAAACTGAGCAGAAAAACTGAGCAGAAAAACTGAGAAAAAAAACTATTAAAAAAAACTGAAGAAAAACGGATGAAAAAAACTGAGAAGAAAAATTGAGAAAAAACGACTGAAAAAACTCAAGAAAAACTTAGAAAAAAACTGTGAAAAAAAAGAAGAACTGAGAAAAAAAAATGAAGAAAAACTTAGAAAAAAACTGAAAAAAACTGCAAAAAAAGAACTGAGAAAAAAATCTGAAGAAAAAACTGAGCAGAAAAACTGATCAGAAAAACTAAGAAAAAAAACTATTTAAACAAACTGAAGAAAAACGGAGGAAAAAAACTGAGATGAAAAATTGAGAAAAAACGACTGAAAAAACTGAAGAAAAACTAAGAAAAAAACTGTGAAAAAAATTGTGAAAAAAAAGAACTGAGAAAAAAAACTGAAGAAAAATCTGAGCAGAAAAACTGAGAAGAAAAACTGAGAAAAAAATAACGATTAAAAAATACTGAAGAAAAACGGAGTAAAAAAACTGAGAAGAAAAATTGAGAAAAAACGATTCAAAAAACTGAACAAAAACTTAGAAAAAAACTGTGAAAAAAAAGAACTGAGAAAAAAAACTGAAGAAAAATTTAGAAAAAAACTGTGCACAAAAGTGTGGAAAAAAAGAACTGAGAAAAAAACTGAGAAAAAACTGAGCAGAAAAACTGAGCAGAAAAACTGAGAAAAAAAACTATTTAAAAAAACTGAAGAAAAACGGATGAAAAAAACTGAGAAGAAAAATTGAGAAAAAACGACTGAAAAAACTCAAGAAAAACTTAGAAAAAAACTGTGAAAAAAAAGAACTGAGAAAAAAAAACTGAAGAAAAACTTAGAAAAAAACTGTGCACAAAACTGTGAAAAAAAAGAATTCAGAAAAAAAACTGAGAAAAAACTGAGCAGAAAAATTGAGCAGAAAAACTGAGAAAAAAACTATTAAAAAAAACTGAAGAAAAACGGAGGAATAAAACAGAGAAGAAAAACTGAGAAAAAAGACTGAAAAAACTGAAGAAAAACTTAGAAAAAAACTGTGAAAAAAACTGAGAAAAAAAACTATTAAAAAAAAACTGAAGAAAAAGGAGGAAAAAAACTGAGAAGAAAAACTGAGAAAAAAAGACTGAAAAAACTGAAGAAAAACTTAGAAAAAAAACTGACAAAAACTGAGAAAAAAAAACTATTAAAAAAAAACTGAAGAAAAAGGAGGAAAAAAACTGAGAAGAAAAACTGAGAAAAAAAAGCCTGAAAAAACTGAAGAAAAACTTAGAAAAAAACTGTGAAAAAAAAAGAAGAACTGAGAAAAAAAACTGAAGAAAAACTTAGAAAAAAACTGAAAAAAACTGCAAAAAAAGAACTGAGAAAAAAATCTGAAGAAAAAACTGAGCAGAAAAACTGATCAGAAAAACTGAGAAAAAAAACTATTTAAAAAAACTGAAGAAAAACGGAGGAAAAAAACTGAGATGAAAAATTGAGAAAAAACGACTGAAAAAACTGAAGAAAAACTAAGAAAAAAACTGTGAAAAAAATTGTGAAAAAAAAGAACTGAGAAAAAAAACTGAAGAAAAATCTGAGCAGAAAAACTGAGAAGAAAAACTGAGAAAAAAATAACGATTAAAAAAATACTGAAGAAAAACGGAGCAAAAAAAACTGAGAAGAAAAATTGAGAAAAAACGATTCAAAAAACTGAAGAAAAACATAGAAAAAAACTGTGAAAAAAAAGAACTGAGAAAAAAAACTGAAGAAAAATTTAGAAAAAAACTGTGCACAAAAGTGTGGAAAAAAAGAACTGAGAAAAAAACTGAGAAAAAACTGAGCAGAAAAACTGAGCAGAAAAACTGAGAAAAAAAACTATTAAAAAAAACTGAAGAAAAACGGATGAAAAAAACTGAGAAGAAAAATTGAGAAAAAACGACTGAAAAAACTCAAGAAAAACTTAGAAAAAAACTGTGAAAAAAAAGAAGAACTGAGAAAAAAAAATGAAGAAAAACTTAGAAAAAAACTGAAAAAAACTGCAAAAAAAGAACTGAGAAAAAAATCTGAAGAAAAAACTGAGCAGAAAAACTGATCAGAAAAACTAAGAAAAAAAACTATTTAAACAAACTGAAGAAAAACGGAGGAAAAAAACTGAGATGAAAAATTGAGAAAAAACGACTGAAAAAACTGAAGAAAAACTAAGAAAAAAACTGTGAAAAAAATTGTGAAAAAAAAGAACTGAGAAAAAAAACTGAAGAAAAATCTGAGCAGAAAAACTGAGAAGAAAAACTGAGAAAAAAATAACGATTAAAAAATACTGAAGAAAAACGGAGTAAAAAAACTGAGAAGAAAAATTGAGAAAAAACGATTCAAAAAACTGAACAAAAACTTAGAAAAAAACTGTGAAAAAAAAGAACTGAGAAAAAAAACTGAAGAAAAATTTAGAAAAAAACTGTGCACAAAAGTGTGGAAAAAAAGAACTGAGAAAAAAACTGAGAAAAAACTGAGCAGAAAAACTGAGCAGAAAAACTGAGAAAAAAAACTATTTAAAAAAACTGAAGAAAAACGGATGAAAAAAACTGAGAAGAAAAATTGAGAAAAAACGACTGAAAAAACTCAAGAAAAACTTAGAAAAAAACTGTGAAAAAAAAGAACTGAGAAAAAAAAACTGAAGAAAAACTTAGAAAAAAACTGTGCACAAAACTGTGAAAAAAAAGAATTCAGAAAAAAAACTGAGAAAAAACTGAGCAGAAAAATTGAGCAGAAAAACTGAGAAAAAAACTATTAAAAAAAACTGAAGAAAAACGGAGGAATAAAACAGAGAAGAAAAACTGAGAAAAAAGACTGAAAAAACTGAAGAAAAACTTAGAAAAAAACTGTGAAAAAAACTGAGAAAAAAAACTATTAAAAAAAAACTGAAGAAAAAGGAGGAAAAAAACTGAGAAGAAAAACTGAGAAAAAAAGACTGAAAAAACTGAAGAAAAACTTAGAAAAAAAACTGACAAAAACTGAGAAAAAAAAACTATTAAAAAAAAACTGAAGAAAAAGGAGGAAAAAAACTGAGAAGAAAAACTGAGAAAAAAAGCCTGAAAAAACTGAAGAAAAACTTAGAAAAAAACTGTGAAAAAAAAGAACTGAGAAAAAAAACTGAAGAAAAACTTAGAAAAAAACTGAAAAAAACTGCAAAAAAAGAACTGAGAAAAAAATCTGAAGAAAAAACTGAGCAGAAAAACTGATCAGAAAAACTGAGAAAAAAAACTATTTAAAAAAACTGAAGAAAAACGGAGGAAAAAAACTGAGATGAAAAATTGAGAAAAAACGACTGAAAAAACTGAAGAAAAACTAAGAAAAAAACTGTGAAAAAAATTGTGAAAAAAAAGAACTGAGAAAAACAACTGAAGAAAAATCTGAGCAGAAAAACTGAGAAGAAAAACTGAGAAAAAAATAACGATTAAAAAAATACTGAAGAAAAACGGAGCAAAAAAAACTGAGAAGAAAAATTGAGAAAAAACGATTCAAAAAACTGAAGAAAAACATAGAAAAAAACTGTGAAAAAAAAGAACTGAGAAAAAAAACTGAAGAAAAATTTAGAAAAAAACTGTGCACAAAAGTGTGGAAAAAAAGAACTGAGAAAAAAACTGAGAAAAAACTGAGCAGAAAAACTGAGCAGAAAAACTGAGAAAAAAAACTATTAAAAAAAACTGAAGAAAAACGGATGAAAAAAACTGAGAAGAAAAATTGAGAAAAAACGACTGAAAAAACTCAAGAAAAACTTAGAAAAAAACTGTGAAAAAAAAGAAGAACTGAGAAAAAAAATGAAGAAAAACTTAGAAAAAAACTGAAAAAAACTGCAAAAAAAGAACTGAGAAAAAAATCTGAAGAAAAAACTGAGCAGAAAAACTGATCAGAAAAACTAAGAAAAAAAACTATTTAAACAAACTGAAGAAAAACGGAGGAAAAAAACTGAGATGAAAAATTGAGAAAAAACGACTGAAAAAACTGAAGAAAAACTAAGAAAAAAACTGTGAAAAAAATTGTGAAAAAAAAGAACTGAGAAAAAAAACTGAAGAAAAATCTGAGCAGAAAAACTGAGAAGAAAAACTGAGAAAAAAATAACGATTAAAAAATACTGAAGAAAAACGGAGTAAAAAAACTGAGAAGAAAAATTGAGAAAAAACGATTCAAAAAACTGAACAAAAACTTAGAAAAAAACAGTGAAAAAAAAGAACTGAGAAAAAAAACTGAAGAAAAATTTAGAAAAAAACTGTGCACAAAAGTGTGGAAAAAAAGAACTGAGAAAAAAACTGAGAAAAAACTGAGCAGAAAAACTGAGCAGAAAAACTGAGAAAAAAAACTATTTAAAAAAACTGAAGAAAAACGGATGAAAAAAACTGAGAAGAAAAATTGAGAAAAAACGACTGAAAAAACTCAAGAAAAACTTAGAAAAAAACTGTGAAAAAAAAGAACTGAGAAAAAAAAACTGAAGAAAAACTTAGAAAAAAACTGTGCACAAAACTGTGAAAAAAAAGAATTCAGAAAAAAAACTGAGAAAAAACTGAGCAGAAAAATTGAGCAGAAAAACTGAGAAAAAAACTATTAAAAAAAACTGAAGAAAAACGGAGGAATAAAACAGAGAAGAAAAACTGAGAAAAAAGACTGAAAAAACTGAAGAAAAACTTAGAAAAAAACTGTGAAAAAAACTGAGAAAAAAAACTATTAAAAAAAAACTGAAGAAAAAGGAGGAAAAAAACTGAGAAGAAAAACTGAGAAAAAAAGACTGAAAAAACTGAAGAAAAACTTAGAAAAAAAACTGACAAAAACTGAGAAAAAAAAACTATTAAAAAAAAACTGAAGAAAAAGGAGGAAAAAAACTGAGAAGAAAAACTGAGAAAAAAAGCCTGAAAAAACTGAAGAAAAACTTAGAAAAAAACTGTGAAAAAAAAAGAAGAACTGAGAAAAAAAACTGAAGAAAAACTTAGAAAAAAACTGAAAAAAACTGCAAAAAAAGAACTGAGAAAAAAATCTGAAGAAAAAACTGAGCAGAAAAACTGATCAGAAAAACTGAGAAAAAAAACTATTTAAAAAAACTGAAGAAAAACGGAGGAAAAAAACTGAGATGAAAAATTGAGAAAAAACGACTGAAAAAACTGAAGAAAAACTAAGAAAAAAACTGTGAAAAAAATTGTGAAAAAAAAGAACTGAGAAAAAAAACTGAAGAAAAATCTGAGCAGAAAAACTGAGAAGAAAAACTGAGAAAAAAATAACGATTAAAAAAATACTGAAGAAAAACGGAGCAAAAAAAACTGAGAAGAAAAATTGAGAAAAAACGATTCAAAAAACTGAAGAAAAACATAGAAAAAAACTGTGAAAAAAAAGAACTGAGAAAAAAAACTGAAGAAAAATTTAGAAAAAAACTGTGCACAAAAGTGTGGAAAAAAAGAACTGAGAAAAAAACTGAGAAAAAACTGAGCAGAAAAACTGAGCAGAAAAACTGAGAAAAAAAACTATTAAAAAAAACTGAAGAAAAACGGATGAAAAAAACTGAGAAGAAAAATTGAGAAAAAACGACTGAAAAAACTCAAGAAAAACTTAGAAAAAAACTGTGAAAAAAAAGAAGAACTGAGAAAAAAAAATGAAGAAAAACTTAGAAAAAAACTGAAAAAAACTGCAAAAAAAGAACTGAGAAAAAAATCTGAAGAAAAAACTGAGCAGAAAAACTGATCAGAAAAACTAAGAAAAAAAACTATTTAAACAAACTGAAGAAAAACGGAGGAAAAAAACTGAGATGAAAAATTGAGAAAAAACGACTGAAAAAACTGAAGAAAAACTAAGAAAAAAACTGTGAAAAAAATTGTGAAAAAAAAGAACTGAGAAAAAAAACTGAAGAAAAATCTGAGCAGAAAAACTGAGAAGAAAAACTGAGAAAAAAATAACGATTAAAAAATACTGAAGAAAAACGGAGTAAAAAAACTGAGAAGAAAAATTGAGAAAAAACGATTCAAAAAACTGAACAAAAACTTAGAAAAAAACTGTGAAAAAAAAGAACTGAGAAAAAAAACTGAAGAAAAATTTAGAAAAAAACTGTGCACAAAAGTGTGGAAAAAAAGAACTGAGAAAAAAACTGAGAAAAAACTGAGCAGAAAAACTGAGCAGAAAAACTGAGAAAAAAAACTATTTAAAAAAACTGAAGAAAAACGGATGAAAAAAACTGAGAAGAAAAATTGAGAAAAAACGACTGAAAAAACTCAAGAAAAACTTAGAAAAAAACTGTGAAAAAAAAGAACTGAGAAAAAAAAACTGAAGAAAAACTTAGAAAAAAACTGTGCACAAAACTGTGAAAAAAAAGAATTCAGAAAAAAAACTGAGAAAAAACTGAGCAGAAAAATTGAGCAGAAAAACTGAGAAAAAAACTATTAAAAAAAACTGAAGAAAAACGGAGGAATAAAACAGAGAAGAAAAACTGAGAAAAAAGACTGAAAAAACTGAAGAAAAACTTAGAAAAAAACTGTGAAAAAAACTGAGAAAAAAAACTATTAAAAAAAAACTGAAGAAAAAGGAGGAAAAAAACTGAGAAGAAAAACTGAGAAAAAAAGACTGAAAAAACTGAAGAAAAACTTAGAAAAAAAACTGACAAAAACTGAGAAAAAAAAACTATTAAAAAAAAACTGAAGAAAAAGGAGGAAAAAAACTGAGAAGAAAAACTGAGAAAAAAAAGCCTGAAAAAACTGAAGAAAAACTTAGAAAAAAACTGTGAAAAAAAAAGAAGAACTGAGAAAAAAAACTGAAGAAAAACTTAGAAAAAAACTGAAAAAAACTGCAAAAAAAGAACTGAGAAAAAAATCTGAAGAAAAAACTGAGCAGAAAAACTGATCAGAAAAACTGAGAAAAAAAACTATTTAAAAAAACTGAAGAAAAACGGAGGAAAAAAACTGAGATGAAAAATTGAGAAAAAACGACTGAAAAAACTGAAGAAAAACTAAGAAAAAAACTGTGAAAAAAATTGTGAAAAAAAAGAACTGAGAAAAAAAACTGAAGAAAAATCTGAGCAGAAAAACTGAGAAGAAAAACTGAGAAAAAAATAACGATTAAAAAAATACTGAAGAAAAACGGAGCAAAAAAAACTGAGAAGAAAAATTGAGAAAAAACGATTCAAAAAACTGAAGAAAAACATAGAAAAAAACTGTGAAAAAAAAGAACTGAGAAAAAAAACTGAAGAAAAATTTAGAAAAAAACTGTGCACAAAAGTGTGGAAAAAAAGAACTGAGAAAAAAACTGAGAAAAAACTGAGCAGAAAAACTGAGCAGAAAAACTGAGAAAAAAAACTATTAAAAAAAACTGAAGAAAAACGGATGAAAAAAACTGAGAAGAAAAATTGAGAAAAAACGACTGAAAAAACTCAAGAAAAACTTAGAAAAAAACTGTGAAAAAAAAGAAGAACTGAGAAAAAAAAATGAAGAAAAACTTAGAAAAAAACTGAAAAAAACTGCAAAAAAAGAACTGAGAAAAAAATCTGAAGAAAAAACTGAGCAGAAAAACTGATCAGAAAAACTAAGAAAAAAAACTATTTAAACAAACTGAAGAAAAACGGAGGAAAAAAACTGAGATGAAAAATTGAGAAAAAACGACTGAAAAAACTGAAGAAAAACTAAGAAAAAAACTGTGAAAAAAATTGTGAAAAAAAAGAACTGAGAAAAAAAACTGAAGAAAAATCTGAGCAGAAAAACTGAGAAGAAAAACTGAGAAAAAAATAACGATTAAAAAATACTGAAGAAAAACGGAGTAAAAAAACTGAGAAGAAAAATTGAGAAAAAACGATTCAAAAAACTGAACAAAAACTTAGAAAAAAACTGTGAAAAAAAAGAACTGAGAAAAAAAACTGAAGAAAAATTTAGAAAAAAACTGTGCACAAAAGTGTGGAAAAAAAGAACTGAGAAAAAAACTGAGAAAAAACTGAGCAGAAAAACTGAGCAGAAAAACTGAGAAAAAAAACTATTTAAAAAAACTGAAGAAAAACGGATGAAAAAAACTGAGAAGAAAAATTGAGAAAAAACGACTGAAAAAACTCAAGAAAAACTTAGAAAAAAACTGTGAAAAAAAAGAACTGAGAAAAAAAAACTGAAGAAAAACTTAGAAAAAAACTGTGCACAAAACTGTGAAAAAAAAGAATTCAGAAAAAAAACTGAGAAAAAACTGAGCAGAAAAATTGAGCAGAAAAACTGAGAAAAAAACTATTAAAAAAAACTGAAGAAAAACGGAGGAATAAAACAGAGAAGAAAAACTGAGAAAAAAGACTGAAAAAACTGAAGAAAAACTTAGAAAAAAACTGTGAAAAAAACTGAGAAAAAAAACTATTAAAAAAAAACTGAAGAAAAAGGAGGAAAAAAACTGAGAAGAAAAACTGAGAAAAAAAGACTGAAAAAACTGAAGAAAAACTTAGAAAAAAAACTGACAAAAACTGAGAAAAAAAAACTATTAAAAAAAAACTGAAGAAAAAGGAGGAAAAAAACTGAGAAGAAAAACTGAGAAAAAAAGCCTGAAAAAACTGAAGAAAAACTTAGAAAAAAACTGTGAAAAAAAAGAACTGAGAAAAAAAACTGAAGAAAAACTTAGAAAAAAACTGAAAAAAACTGCAAAAAAAGAACTGAGAAAAAAATCTGAAGAAAAAACTGAGCAGAAAAACTGATCAGAAAAACTGAGAAAAAAAACTATTTAAAAAAACTGAAGAAAAACGGAGGAAAAAAACTGAGATGAAAAATTGAGAAAAAACGACTGAAAAAACTGAAGAAAAACTAAGAAAAAAACTGTGAAAAAAATTGTGAAAAAAAAGAACTGAGAAAAAAAACTGAAGAAAAATCTGAGCAGAAAAACTGAGAAGAAAAACTGAGAAAAAAATAACGATTAAAAAAATACTGAAGAAAAACGGAGCAAAAAAAACTGAGAAGAAAAATTGAGAAAAAACGATTCAAAAAACTGAAGAAAAACATAGAAAAAAACTGTGAAAAAAAAGAACTGAGAAAAAAAACTGAAGAAAAATTTAGAAAAAAACTGTGCACAAAAGTGTGGAAAAAAAGAACTGAGAAAAAAACTGAGAAAAAACTGAGCAGAAAAACTGAGCAGAAAAACTGAGAAAAAAAACTATTAAAATTAAAACTGAAGAAAAACGGATGAAAAAAACTGAGAAGAAAAATTGAGAAAAAACGACTGAAAAAACTCAAGAAAAACTTAGAAAAAAACTGTGAAAAAAAAGAAGAACTGAGAAAAAAAATGAAGAAAAACTTAGAAAAAAACTGAAAAAAACTGCAAAAAAAGAACTGAGAAAAAAATCTGAAGAAAAAACTGAGCAGAAAAACTGATCAGAAAAACTAAGAAAAAAAACTATTTAAACAAACTGAAGAAAAACGGAGGAAAAAAACTGAGATGAAAAATTGAGAAAAAACGACTGAAAAAACTGAAGAAAAACTAAGAAAAAAACTGTGAAAAAAATTGTGAAAAAAAAGAACTGAGAAAAAAAACTGAAGAAAAATCTGAGCAGAAAAACTGAGAAGAAAAACTGAGAAAAAAATAACGATTAAAAAATACTGAAGAAAAACGGAGTAAAAAAACTGAGAAGAAAAATTGAGAAAAAACGATTCAAAAAACTGAACAAAAACTTAGAAAAAAACAGTGAAAAAAAAGAACTGAGAAAAAAAACTGAAGAAAAATTTAGAAAAAAACTGTGCACAAAAGTGTGGAAAAAAAGAACTGAGAAAAAAACTGAGAAAAAACTGAGCAGAAAAACTGAGCAGAAAAACTGAGAAAAAAAACTATTTAAAAAAACTGAAGAAAAACGGATGAAAAAAACTGAGAAGAAAAATTGAGAAAAAACGACTGAAAAAACTCAAGAAAAACTTAGAAAAAAACTGTGAAAAAAAAGAACTGAGAAAAAAAAACTGAAGAAAAACTTAGAAAAAAACTGTGCACAAAACTGTGAAAAAAAAGAATTCAGAAAAAAAACTGAGAAAAAACTGAGCAGAAAAATTGAGCAGAAAAACTGAGAAAAAAACTATTAAAAAAAACTGAAGAAAAACGGAGGAATAAAACAGAGAAGAAAAACTGAGAAAAAAGACTGAAAAAACTGAAGAAAAACTTAGAAAAAAACTGTGAAAAAAACTGAGAAAAAAAACTATTAAAAAAAAACTGAAGAAAAAGGAGGAAAAAAACTGAGAAGAAAAACTGAGAAAAAAAGACTGAAAAAACTGAAGAAAAACTTAGAAAAAAAACTGACAAAAACTGAGAAAAAAAAACTATTAAAAAAAAACTGAAGAAAAAGGAGGAAAAAAACTGAGAAGAAAAACTGAGAAAAAAAGCCTGAAAAAACTGAAGAAAAACTTAGAAAAAAACTGTGAAAAAAAAAGAAGAACTGAGAAAAAAAACTGAAGAAAAACTTAGAAAAAAACTGAAAAAAACTGCAAAAAAAGAACTGAGAAAAAAATCTGAAGAAAAAACTGAGCAGAAAAACTGATCAGAAAAACTGAGAAAAAAAACTATTTAAAAAAACTGAAGAAAAACGGAGGAAAAAAACTGAGATGAAAAATTGAGAAAAAACGACTGAAAAAACTGAAGAAAAACTAAGAAAAAAACTGTGAAAAAAATTGTGAAAAAAAAGAACTGAGAAAAAAAACTGAAGAAAAATCTGAGCAGAAAAACTGAGAAGAAAAACTGAGAAAAAAATAACGATTAAAAAAATACTGAAGCAAAACGGAGCAAAAAAAACTGAGAAGAAAAATTGAGAAAAAACGATTCAAAAAACTGAAGAAAAACATAGAAAAAAACTGTGAAAAAAAAGAACTGAGAAAAAAAACTGAAGAAAAATTTAGAAAAAAACTGTGCACAAAAGTGTGGAAAAAAAGAACTGAGAAAAAAACTGAGAAAAAACTGAGCAGAAAAACTGAGCAGAAAAACTGAGAAAAAAAACTATTAAAAAAAACTGAAGAAAAACGGATGAAAAAAACTGAGAAGAAAAATTGAGAAAAAACGACTGAAAAAACTCAAGAAAAACTTAGAAAAAAACTGTGAAAAAAAAGAAGAACTGAGAAAAAAAAATGAAGAAAAACTTAGAAAAAAACTGAAAAAAACTGCAAAAAAAGAACTGAGAAAAAAATCTGAAGGAAAAACTGAGCAGAAAAACTGATCAGAAAAACTAAGAAAAAAAACTATTTAAACAAACTGAAGAAAAACGGAGGAAAAAAACTGAGATGAAAAATTGAGAAAAAACGACTGAAAAAACTGAAGAAAAACTAAGAAAAAAACTGTGAAAAAAATTGTGAAAAAAAAGAACTGAGAAAAAAAACTGAAGAAAAATCTGAGCAGAAAAACTGAGAAGAAAAACTGAGAAAAAAATAACGATTAAAAAATACTGAAGAAAAACGGAGTAAAAAAACTGAGAAGAAAAATTGAGAAAAAACGATTCAAAAAACTGAACAAAAACTTAGAAAAAAACTGTGAAAAAAAAGAACTGAGAAAAAAAACTGAAGAAAAATTTAGAAAAAAACTGTGCACAAAAGTGTGGAAAAAAAGAACTGAGAAAAAAACTGAGAAAAAACTGAGCAGAAAAACTGAGCAGAAAAACTGAGAAAAAAAACTATTTAAAAAAACTGAAGAAAAACGGATGAAAAAAACTGAGAAGAAAAATTGAGAAAAAACGACTGAAAAAACTCAAGAAAAACTTAGAAAAAAACTGTGAAAAAAAAGAACTGAGAAAAAAAAACTGAAGAAAAACTTAGAAAAAAACTGTGCACAAAACTGTGAAAAAAAAGAATTCAGAAAAAAAACTGAGAAAAAACTGAGCAGAAAAATTGAGCAGAAAAACTGAGAAAAAAACTATTAAAAAAAACTGAAGAAAAACGGAGGAATAAAACAGAGAAGAAAAACTGAGAAAAAAGACTGAAAAAACTGAAGAAAAACTTAGAAAAAAACTGTGAAAAAAACTGAGAAAAAAAACTATTAAAAAAAAACTGAAGAAAAAGGAGGAAAAAAACTGAGAAGAAAAACTGAGAAAAAAAGACTGAAAAAACTGAAGAAAAACTTAGAAAAAAAACTGACAAAAACTGAGAAAAAAAAACTATTAAAAAAAAACTGAAGAAAAAGGAGGAAAAAAACTGAGAAGAAAAACTGAGAAAAAAAAGCCTGAAAAAACTGAAGAAAAACTTAGAAAAAAACTGTGAAAAAAAAAGAAGAACTGAGAAAAAAAACTGAAGAAAAACTTAGAAAAAAACTGAAAAAAACTGCAAAAAAAGAACTGAGAAAAAAATCTGAAGAAAAAACTGAGCAGAAAAACTGATCAGAAAAACTGAGAAAAAAAACTATTTAAAAAAACTGAAGAAAAACGGAGGAAAAAAACTGAGATGAAAAATTGAGAAAAAACGACTGAAAAAACTGAAGAAAAACTAAGAAAAAAACTGTGAAAAAAATTGTGAAAAAAAAGAACTGAGAAAAAAAACTGAAGAAAAATCTGAGCAGAAAAACTGAGAAGAAAAACTGAGAAAAAAATAACGATTAAAAAAATACTGAAGAAAAACGGAGCAAAAAAAACTGAGAAGAAAAATTGAGAAAAAACGATTCAAAAAACTGAAGAAAAACATAGAAAAAAACTGTGAAAAAAAAGAACTGAGAAAAAAAACTGAAGAAAAATTTAGAAAAAAACTGTGCACAAAAGTGTGGAAAAAAAGAACTGAGAAAAAAACTGAGAAAAAACTGAGCAGAAAAACTGAGCAGAAAAACTGAGAAAAAAAACTATTAAAAAAAACTGAAGAAAAACGGATGAAAAAAACTGAGAAGAAAAATTGAGAAAAAACGACTGAAAAAACTCAAGAAAAACTTAGAAAAAAACTGTGAAAAAAAAGAAGAACTGAGAAAAAAAAATGAAGAAAAACTTAGAAAAAAACTGAAAAAAACTGCAAAAAAAGAACTGAGAAAAAAATCTGAAGAAAAAACTGAGCAGAAAAACTGATCAGAAAAACTAAGAAAAAAAACTATTTAAACAAACTGAAGAAAAACGGAGGAAAAAAACTGAGATGAAAAATTGAGAAAAAACGACTGAAAAAACTGAAGAAAAACTAAGAAAAAAACTGTGAAAAAAATTGTGAAAAAAAAGAACTGAGAAAAAAAACTGAAGAAAAATCTGAGCAGAAAAACTGAGAAGAAAAACTGAGAAAAAAATAACGATTAAAAAATACTGAAGAAAAACGGAGTAAAAAAACTGAGAAGAAAAATTGAGAAAAAACGATTCAAAAAACTGAACAAAAACTTAGAAAAAAACTGTGAAAAAAAAGAACTGAGAAAAAAAACTGAAGAAAAATTTAGAAAAAAACTGTGCACAAAAGTGTGGAAAAAAAGAACTGAGAAAAAAACTGAGAAAAAACTGAGCAGAAAAACTGAGCAGAAAAACTGAGAAAAAAAACTATTTAAAAAAACTGAAGAAAAACGGATGAAAAAAACTGAGAAGAAAAATTGAGAAAAAACGACTGAAAAAACTCAAGAAAAACTTAGAAAAAAACTGTGAAAAAAAAGAACTGAGAAAAAAAAACTGAAGAAAAACTTAGAAAAAAACTGTGCACAAAACTGTGAAAAAAAAGAATTCAGAAAAAAAACTGAGAAAAAACTGAGCAGAAAAATTGAGCAGAAAAACTGAGAAAAAAACTATTAAAAAAAACTGAAGAAAAACGGAGGAATAAAACAGAGAAGAAAAACTGAGAAAAAAGACTGAAAAAACTGAAGAAAAACTTAGAAAAAAACTGTGAAAAAAACTGAGAAAAAAAACTATTAAAAAAAAACTGAAGAAAAAGGAGGAAAAAAACTGAGAAGAAAAACTGAGAAAAAAAGACTGAAAAAACTGAAGAAAAACTTAGAAAAAAAACTGACAAAAACTGAGAAAAAAAAACTATTAAAAAAAAACTGAAGAAAAAGGAGGAAAAAAACTGAGAAGAAAAACTGAGAAAAAAAGCCTGAAAAAACTGAAGAAAAACTTAGAAAAAAACTGTGAAAAAAAAGAACTGAGAAAAAAAACTGAAGAAAAACTTAGAAAAAAACTGAAAAAAACTGCAAAAAAAGAACTGAGAAAAAAATCTGAAGAAAAAACTGAGCAGAAAAACTGATCAGAAAAACTGAGAAAAAAAACTATTTAAAAAAACTGAAGAAAAACGGAGGAAAAAAACTGAGATGAAAAATTGAGAAAAAACGACTGAAAAAACTGAAGAAAAACTAAGAAAAAAACTGTGAAAAAAATTGTGAAAAAAAAGAACTGAGAAAAAAAACTGAAGAAAAATCTGAGCAGAAAAACTGAGAAGAAAAACTGAGAAAAAAATAACGATTAAAAAAATACTGAAGAAAAACGGAGCAAAAAAAACTGAGAAGAAAAATTGAGAAAAAACGATTCAAAAAACTGAAGAAAAACATAGAAAAAAACTGTGAAAAAAAAGAACTGAGAAAAAAAACTGAAGAAAAATTTAGAAAAAAACTGTGCACAAAAGTGTGGAAAAAAAGAACTGAGAAAAAAACTGAGAAAAAACTGAGCAGAAAAACTGAGCAGAAAAACTGAGAAAAAAAACTATTAAAAAAAACTGAAGAAAAACGGATGAAAAAAACTGAGAAGAAAAATTGAGAAAAAACGACTGAAAAAACTCAAGAAAAACTTAGAAAAAAACTGTGAAAAAAAAGAAGAACTGAGAAAAAAAATGAAGAAAAACTTAGAAAAAAACTGAAAAAAACTGCAAAAAAAGAACTGAGAAAAAAATCTGAAGAAAAAACTGAGCAGAAAAACTGATCAGAAAAACTAAGAAAAAAAACTATTTAAACAAACTGAAGAAAAACGGAGGAAAAAAACTGAGATGAAAAATTGAGAAAAAACGACTGAAAAAACTGAAGAAAAACTAAGAAAAAAACTGTGAAAAAAATTGTGAAAAAAAAGAACTGAGAAAAAAAACTGAAGAAAAATCTGAGCAGAAAAACTGAGAAGAAAAACTGAGAAAAAAATAACGATTAAAAAATACTGAAGAAAAACGGAGTAAAAAAACTGAGAAGAAAAATTGAGAAAAAACGATTCAAAAAACTGAACAAAAACTTAGAAAAAAACAGTGAAAAAAAAGAACTGAGAAAAAAAACTGAAGAAAAATTTAGAAAAAAACTGTGCACAAAAGTGTGGAAAAAAAGAACTGAGAAAAAAACTGAGAAAAAACTGAGCAGAAAAACTGAGCAGAAAAACTGAGAAAAAAAACTATTTAAAAAAACTGAAGAAAAACGGATGAAAAAAACTGAGAAGAAAAATTGAGAAAAAACGACTGAAAAAACTCAAGAAAAACTTAGAAAAAAACTGTGAAAAAAAAGAACTGAGAAAAAAAAACTGAAGAAAAACTTAGAAAAAAACTGTGCACAAAACTGTGAAAAAAAAGAATTCAGAAAAAAAACTGAGAAAAAACTGAGCAGAAAAATTGAGCAGAAAAACTGAGAAAAAAACTATTAAAAAAAACTGAAGAAAAACGGAGGAATAAAACAGAGAAGAAAAACTGAGAAAAAAGACTGAAAAAACTGAAGAAAAACTTAGAAAAAAACTGTGAAAAAAACTGAGAAAAAAAACTATTAAAAAAAAACTGAAGAAAAAGGAGGAAAAAAACTGAGAAGAAAAACTGAGAAAAAAAGACTGAAAAAACTGAAGAAAAACTTAGAAAAAAAACTGACAAAAACTGAGAAAAAAAAACTATTAAAAAAAAACTGAAGAAAAAGGAGGAAAAAAACTGAGAAGAAAAACTGAGAAAAAAAGCCTGAAAAAACTGAAGAAAAACTTAGAAAAAAACTGTGAAAAAAAAAGAAGAACTGAGAAAAAAAACTGAAGAAAAACTTAGAAAAAAACTGAAAAAAACTGCAAAAAAAGAACTGAGAAAAAAATCTGAAGAAAAAACTGAGCAGAAAAACTGATCAGAAAAACTGAGAAAAAAAACTATTTAAAAAAACTGAAGAAAAACGGAGGAAAAAAACTGAGATGAAAAATTGAGAAAAAACGACTGAAAAAACTGAAGAAAAACTAAGAAAAAAACTGTGAAAAAAATTGTGAAAAAAAAGAACTGAGAAAAAAAACTGAAGAAAAATCTGAGCAGAAAAACTGAGAAGAAAAACTGAGAAAAAAATAACGATTAAAAAAATACTGAAGAAAAACGGAGCAAAAAAAACTGAGAAGAAAAATTGAGAAAAAACGATTCAAAAAACTGAAGAAAAACATAGAAAAAAACTGTGAAAAAAAAGAACTGAGAAAAAAAACTGAAGAAAAATTTAGAAAAAAACTGTGCACAAAAGTGTGGAAAAAAAGAACTGAGAAAAAAACTGAGAAAAAACTGAGCAGAAAAACTGAGCAGAAAAACTGAGAAAAAAAACTATTAAAAAAAACTGAAGAAAAACGGATGAAAAAAACTGAGAAGAAAAATTGAGAAAAAACGACTGAAAAAACTCAAGAAAAACTTAGAAAAAAACTGTGAAAAAAAAGAAGAACTGAGAAAAAAAAATGAAGAAAAACTTAGAAAAAAACTGAAAAAAACTGCAAAAAAAGAACTGAGAAAAAAATCTGAAGAAAAAACTGAGCAGAAAAACTGATCAGAAAAACTAAGAAAAAAAACTATTTAAACAAACTGAAGAAAAACGGAGGAAAAAAACTGAGATGAAAAATTGAGAAAAAACGACTGAAAAAACTGAAGAAAAACTAAGAAAAAAACTGTGAAAAAAATTGTGAAAAAAAAGAACTGAGAAAAAAAACTGAAGAAAAATCTGAGCAGAAAAACTGAGAAGAAAAACTGAGAAAAAAATAACGATTAAAAAATACTGAAGAAAAACAGAGTAAAAAAACTGAGAAGAAAAATTGAGAAAAAACGATTCAAAAAACTGAACAAAAACTTAGAAAAAAACTGTGAAAAAAAAGAACTGAGAAAAAAAACTGAAGAAAAATTTAGAAAAAAACTGTGCACAAAAGTGTGGAAAAAAAGAACTGAGAAAAAAACTGAGAAAAAACTGAGCAGAAAAACTGAGCAGAAAAACTGAGAAAAAAAACTATTTAAAAAAACTGAAGAAAAACGGATGAAAAAAACTGAGAAGAAAAATTGAGAAAAAACGACTGAAAAAACTCAAGAAAAACTTAGAAAAAAACTGTGAAAAAAAAGAACTGAGAAAAAAAAACTGAAGAAAAACTTAGAAAAAAACTGTGCACAAAACTGTGAAAAAAAAGAATTCAGAAAAAAAACTGAGAAAAAACTGAGCAGAAAAATTGAGCAGAAAAACTGAGAAAAAAACTATTAAAAAAAACTGAAGAAAAACGGAGGAATAAAACAGAGAAGAAAAACTGAGAAAAAAGACTGAAAAAACTGAAGAAAAACTTAGAAAAAAACTGTGAAAAAAACTGAGAAAAAAAACTATTAAAAAAAAACTGAAGAAAAAGGAGGAAAAAAACTGAGAAGAAAAACTGAGAAAAAAAGACTGAAAAAACTGAAGAAAAACTTAGAAAAAAAACTGACAAAAACTGAGAAAAAAAAACTATTAAAAAAAAACTGAAGAAAAAGGAGGAAAAAAACTGAGAAGAAAAACTGAGAAAAAAAGCCTGAAAAAACTGAAGAAAAACTTAGAAAAAAACTGTGAAAAAAAAGAACTGAGAAAAAAAACTGAAGAAAAACTTAGAAAAAAACTGAAAAAAACTGCAAAAAAAGAACTGAGAAAAAAATCTGAAGAAAAAACTGAGCAGAAAAACTGATCAGAAAAACTGAGAAAAAAAACTATTTAAAAAAACTGAAGAAAAACGGATGAAAAAAACTGAGAAGAAAAATTGAGAAAAAACGACTGAAAAAACTCAAGAAAAACTTAGAAAAAAACTGTGAAAAAAAAGAAGAACTGAGAAAAAAAAATGAAGAAAAACTTAGAAAAAAACTGAAAAAAACTGCAAAAAAAGAACTGAGAAAAAAATCTGAAGAAAAAACTGAGCAGAAAAACTGATCAGAAAAACTAAGAAAAAAAACTATTTAAACAAACTGAAGAAAAACGGAGGGAAAAAACTGAGATGAAAAATTGAGAAAAAACGACTGAAAAAACTGAAGAAAAACTAAGAAAAAAACTGTGAAAAAAATTTTTCTTCAGTTTTTTTTCTCCGTTCTTTTTTTTCTTCAGTTTTTTCAGTCTTTTTTTCTCAGTTTTTCTTCTCAGTTTTTTTCATCCGTTTTTCTTCAGTTTTTTTCTCAGTTTTTCTGCTCAGTTTTTCTGCTCAGTTTTTCTGCTCAGTTTTTTCTTCAGTTTTTTTTCTCAGTTCTTTTTTTTCACAGTTTTGTGCAGTTTTTTTCTAAATTTTTCTTCAGTTTTTTTTCTCCGTTCTTTTTTTTCTTCAGTTTTTTCAGTAGTTTTTCTCAATTTTTCTTCTCAGTTTTTTTACTCCGTTTTTCTTCAGTATTTTTTTAATAATTTTATTCTCAGTTTTTCTGCTCAATTTTTCTGCTCAGTTTTTTCTCAGTTTTTTCACTCAATTCTTTTTTTTCACACTTTTGTGCACAGTATTTTTCTAAGTTTTTCTTCAGTTTTTTTTCTCAGTTCTTTTTTTTCACAGTTTTTTTCACAGTTTTTTTCACAGTTTTTTTCTGTTTTTCTTCAGTTTTTTCAGTCGTTTTTTCTCAATTTTTCTTCTCAGTTTTTTTACTCCGTTTATCTTCAGTATTTTTTTCAGTTTTTTTCTCAATTTTTCTTCTCAGTTTTTTTACTCCGTTTTTCTTCAGTATTTTTTTCATAGTTTTTTTCTCAGTTTTTCTGCTCAGTTTTTCTGCTCAGTTTTTTCTTCAGTTTTTTTTCTCAGTTCTTTTTTTTCACAGTTTTGTGCACAGTTTTTTTCTAAATTTTTCTTCAGTTTTTTTTCTCCGTTCTTTTTTTTCTTCAGTTTTTTCAGTAGTTTTTCTCAATTTTTCTTCTCAGTTTTTTTACTCCGTTTTTCTTCAGTATTTTTTTAATAATTTTATTCTCAGTTTTTCTGCTCAATTTTTCTGCTCAGTTTTTTCTCAGTTTTTTCACTCAATTCTTTTTTTTCACACTTTTGTGCACAGTATTTTTCTAAGTTTTTCTTCAGTTTTTTTTCTCAGTTCTTTT
The DNA here is from genome assembly GCF_044704955.1 of Pristiophorus japonicus. Lineage (NCBI taxonomy): Eukaryota > Metazoa > Chordata > Chondrichthyes > Pristiophoridae > Pristiophorus > Pristiophorus japonicus. Next base: position 26,375 of record NW_027251071.1, read on the forward strand.
TCTTCATAGTTTTTTTCACAGTTTTTTTCTAAGTTTTTCTTCAGTTTTTTCAGTCTTTTTTTCTAAGTTTTTCTTCAGTTTTTCTGCTCAGTTTTTCTGCTCAGTTTTTTGTTCAGTTTTTTTTCTCACTTCTTTTTTTCACAGTTTTTTTCTAAGTTTTTCTTCAGTTTTTTCAGTCGTTTTTTCTCAATTTTTCTTCTCAGTTTTTTTCCTCCGTTTTTCTTCAGTTTTTTTAAATAGTTTTTTTCTCAGTTTTTCTGCTCAGTTTTTCTGCTCAGTTTTTTCTCAGTTTTTTTCCTCAGTTCTTTTTTTCCACAGTTTTGTGCACAGTTTTTTTTCTAAATTTTTCTTCAGTTTTTTTTCTCCGTTCTTTTTTTTCTTCAGTTTTTTCAGTCGTTTTTCTCAATTTTTCTTCTCAGTTTTTTTACTCCGTTTTTCTTCAGGATTTTTTTAATAGTTTTTTTCTCAGTTTTTCTGCTCAGTTTTTTCTTCAGTTTTTTTTCTCAGTTCTTTTTTTCACAGTTTTTTTCACAGTTTTTTTCTAAGTTTTTCTTCAGTTTTTTCAGTCGTTTTTTCTCAATTTTTCTTCTCAGTTTTTTTACTCCGTTTTTCTTCAGTATTTTTTAAATAGTTTTTTTCTCAGTTTTTCTGCTCAGTTTTTCTGCTCACTTTTTTCTTCAGTTTTTTTTCTCTGTTCTTTTTTTCACAGTTTTTTTCACAGTTTTTTTATAAGTTTTTCTTCAGTTTTTTCAGTCGTTTTTTCTCAATTTTTCTTCTCAGTTTTTTTCCTCCGTTTTTCTTCAGTTTTTTTAAATAGTTTTTTTTCTCAGTTTTTCTGATCAGTTTTTCTGCTCAGTTTTTTCTCAGTTTTTTTTCTCAATTCTTTTTTTTCACAGTTTGGTGCACAGTTTTTTTCTAAGTTTTTCTTCAGTTTTTTTTCTCAGTTCTTTTTTTTCACAGTTTTTTTCACAGTTTTTTTCTAAGTTTTTCTTCAGTTTTTTCAGTCTTTTTTTCTCAGTTTTTCTTCTCAGTTTTTCTGCTCAGTTTTTTCTTCAGTTTTTTTTCTCAGTTCTTTTTTTTCACAGTTTTGTGCACAGTTTTTTTCTAAATTTTTCTTCAGTTTTTTTTCTCAGTTCTTTTTTTTCACAGTTTTTTTCTAAGTTTTTCTTCAGTTTTTTCAGTCGTTTTTTCTCAATTTTTCTTCTCAGTTTTTTTACTCCGTTTTTCTTCACTATTTTTTTAATAATTTTATTCTCAGTTTTTCTGCTCAATTTTTCTGCTCAGTTTTTTCTCAGTTTTTTCACTCAATTCTTTTTTTTCACACTTTTGTGCACAGTATTTTTCTAAGTTTTTCTTCAGTTTTTTTTCTCAGTTCTTTTTTTTCACAGTTTTTTTCACAGTTTTTTTCACAGTTTTTTTCTGTTTTTCTTCAGTTTTTTCAGTCGTTTTTTCTCAATTTTTCTTCTCAGTTTTTTTACTCCGTTTATCTTCAGTATTTTTTTCAGTTTTTTTCTCAATTTTTCTTCTCAGTTTTTTTACTCCGTTTTTCTTCAGTATTTTTTTCATAGTTTTTTTCTCAGTTTTTCTGCTCAGTTTTTCTGCTCAGTTTTTTCTTCAGTTTTTTTTCTCAGTTCTTTTTTTTCACAGTTTTGTGCACAGTTTTTTTCTAAATTTTTCTTCAGTTTTTTTTCTCCGTTCTTTTTTTTCTTCAGTTTTTTCAGTAGTTTTTCTCAATTTTTCTTCTCAGTTTTTTTTACTCCGTTTTTCTTCAGTATTTTTTTAATAATTTTATTCTCAGTTTTTCTGCTCAATTTTTCTGCTCAGTTTTTTCTCAGTTTTTTCACTCAATTCTTTTTTTTCACACTTTTGCGCACAGTATTTTTCTAAGTTTTTCTTCAGTTTTTTTTCTCAGTTCTTTTTTTTCATAGTTTTTTTCACAGTTTTTTTCTAAGTTTTTCTTCAGTTTTTTCAGTCTTTTTTTCTAAGTTTTTCTTCAGTTTTTCTGCTCAGTTTTTCTGCTCAGTTTTTTGTTCAGTTTTTTTTCTCACTTCTTTTTTTCACAGTTTTTTTCTAAGTTTTTCTTCAGTTTTTTCAGTCGTTTTTTCTCAATTTTTCTTCTCAGTTTTTTTCCTCCGTTTTTCTTCAGTTTTTTAAAATAGTTTTTTTCTCAGTTTTTCTGCTCAGTTTTTCTGCTCAGTTTTTTCTCAGTTTTTTTCCTCAGTTCTTTTTTTCCACAGTTTTGTGCACAGTTTTTTTTCTAAATTTTTCTTCAGTTTTTTTTCTCCGTTCTTTTTTTTCTTCAGTTTTTTCAGTCGTTTTTCTCAATTTTTCTTCTCAGTTTTTTTACTCCGTTTTTCTTCAGGATTTTTTTAATAGTTTTTTTCTCAGTTTTTCTGCTCAGTTTTTCTGCTCAGTTTTTTCTTCAGTTTTTTTTCTCAGTTCTTTTTTTCACAGTTTTTTTCACAGTTTTTTTTCTAAATTTTTCTTCAGTTTTTTTTCTCCGTTCTTTTTTTTCCTCAGTTTTTTCTCAGTTTTTTTCCTCAGTTCTTTTTTTTCACAGTTTTGTGCACAGTTTTTTTCTAAATTTTTCTTCAGTTTTTTTTCTCAGTTCTTTTTTTTCACAGTTTTTTTCTAAGTTTTTCTTCAGTTTTTTCAGTCGTTTTTTCTCAATTTTTCTTCTCAGTTTTTTTACTCCGTTTTTCTTCAGGATTTTTTTAATAGTTTTTTTCTCAGTTTTTCTGCTCAGTTTTTCTGCTCAGTTTTTTCTCAGTTTTTTTCCTCAGTTCTTTTTTTTCACAGTTTTGTGCACAGTTTTTTTCTAAATTTTTCTTCAGTTTTTTTTCTCAGTTCTTTTTTTTCACAGTTTTTTTCTAAGTTTTTCTTCAGTTTTTTCAGTCGTTTTTTCTCAATTTTTCTTCTCAGTTTTTTTACTCCGTTTTTCTTCAGTATTTTTTTCAGTTTTTTTCTCAGTTTTTCTGCTCAGTTTTTCTGCTCAGTTTTTTGTTCAGTTTTTTTTCTCAGTTCTTTTTTTCACAGTTTTTTTCTAAGTTTTTCTTCAGTTTTTTCAGTCGTTTTTTCTCAATTTTTCTTCTCAGTTTTTTTCCTCCGTTTTTCTTGTTTTTTAAAATAGTTTTTTTCTCAGTTTTTCTGCTCAGTTTTTCTGCTCAGTTTTTTCTCAGTTTTTTTCCTCAGTTCTTTTTTTCCACAGTTTTGTGCACAGTTTTTTTTCTAAATTTTTCTTCAGTTTTTTTTCTCCGTTCTTTTTTTTCTTCAGTTTTTTCAGTCGTTTTTCTCAATTTTTCTTCTCAGTTTTTTTACTCCGTTTTTCTTCAGGATTTTTTAAATAATATTTTTCTCAGTTTTTCTGCTCAGTTTTTCTGCTCAGTTTTTTCTTCAGTTTTTTTTCTCAGTTCTTTTTTTCACAGTTTTTTTCACAGTTTTTTTCTAAGTTTTTCTTCAGTTTTTTCAGTCGTTTTTTCTCAATTTTTCTTCTCAGTTTTTTTACTCCGTTTTTCTTCAGTATTTTTTAAATAGTTTTTCTGCTCAGTTTTTCTGCTCAGTTTTTCTGCTCAGTTTTTTCTTTAGTTTTTTTTCTCTGTTCTTTTTTTCACAGATTTTTTCACAGTTTTTTTCTAAGTTTTTCTTCAGTTTTTTCAGTCGTTTTTTCTCAATTTTTCTTCTCAGTTTTTTTCCTCCGTTTTTCTTCAGTTGTTTTAAATAGTTTTTTTTCTCAGTTTTTCTGATCAGTTTTTCTGCTCAGTTTTTTCTCAGTTTTTTTTCTCAATTCTTTTTTTTCACAGTTTGGTGCACAGTTTTTTTCTAAGTTTTTCTTCAGTTTTTTTTCTCAGTTCTTTTTTTTCACAGTTTTTTTCACAGTTTTTTTCTAAGTTTTTCTTCAGTTTTTTCAGTCTTTTTTTCTCAGTTTTTCTTCTCAGTTTTTTTCATCCGTTTTTCTTCAGTTTTTTTCTCAGTTTTTCTGCTCAGTTTTTCTGCTCAGTTTTTTCTCAGTTTTTTTTTTCAGTTCTTTTTCCCCACAGTTTTGTGCACAGTTTTTTTCTAAGTTTTTCTTCAGTTTTTTTTCTCAGTTCTTTCTTTTCACAGTTTTTTTCAGTTTTTTTCTAAGTTTTTCTTCAGTTTTTTCAGTCTTTTTTTCTCAATTTTTCTTCTCAGTTTTTTTACTCCGTTTTTCTTCAGTATTTTTTTCATAGTTTTTTTCTCAGTTTTTCTGCTCAGTTTTTCTGCTCAGTTTTTTCCTCAGTTTTTTTTCTCAGTTCTTTTTTTTCACAGTTTTGTGCACAGTTTTTTTCTAAATTTTTCTTCAGTTTTTTTTCTCCGTTCTTTTTTTTCTTCAGTTTTTTCAGTAGTTTTTCTCAATTTTTCTTCTCAGTTTTTTTACTCCGTTTTTCTTCAGTATTTTTTTCAGTTTTTTTCTCAGTTTTTCTGCTCAGTTTTTCTGCTCAGTTTTTTCTTCAGTTTTTTTTCTCAGTTCTTTTTTTCACAGTTTTTTCTAAGTTTTTCTTCAGTTTTTTCAGTCGTTTTTTCTCAATTTTTCTTCTCAGTTTTTTTCCTCCGTTTTTCTTCAGTTTTTTTAAATAGTTTTTTTCTCCGTTTTTCTGCTCAGTTTTTCTGCTCAGTTTTTTCTCAGTTTTTTTCCTCAGTTCTTTTTTTCCACAGTTTTGTGCACAGTTTTTTTTCTAAATTTTTCTTCAGTTTTTTTTCTCCGTTCTTTTTTTTCTTCAGTTTTTTCAGTCGTTTTTCTCAATTTTTCTTCTCAGTTTGTTTAGTCCGTTTTTCTTCAGGATTTTTTTAATAGTTTTTTTCTCAGTTTTTCTGCTCAGTTTTTCTGCTCAGTTTTTTCTTCAGTTTTTTTTCTCAGTTCTTTTTTTCACAGTTTTTTTCACAGTTTTTTTCTAAGTTTTTCTTCAGTTTTTTCAGTCTTTTTTTCTCAATTTTTCTTCTCAGTTTTTTTACTCCGTTTTTCTTCAGTATTTTTTTCATAGTTTTTTTCTCAGTTTTTCTGCTCAGTTTTTCTGCTCAGTTTTTTCTTCAGTTTTTTTTCTCAGTTCTTTTTTTTCACAGTTTTGTGCACAGTTTTTTTCTAAATTTTTCTTCAGTTTTTTTTCTCCGTTCTTTTTTTTCTTCAGTTTTTTCAGTAGTTTTTCTCAATTTTTCTTCTCAGTTTTTTTACTCCGTTTTTCTTCAGTATTTTTTTAATAATTTTATTCTCAGTTTTTCTACTCAATTTTTCTGCTCAATTTTTTCTCAGTTTTTTCACTCAATTCTTTTTTTTCACACTTTTGTGCACAGTATTTTTCTAAGTTTTTCTTCAGTTTTTTTTCTCAGTTCTTTTTTTTCACAGTTTTTTTCACAGTTTTTTTCACAGTTTTTTTCTAAGTTTTTCTTCAGTTTTTTCAGTCGTTTTTTCTCAATTTTTCTTCTCAGTTTTTTTACTCCGTTTTTCTTCAGTATTTTTTTCAGTTTTTTTCTCAGTTTTTCTGCTCAGTTTTTCTGCTCAGTTTTTTCTTCAGTTTTTTTTCTCAGTTCTTTTTTTCACAGTTTTTTCTAAGTTTTTCTTCAGTTTTTTCAGTCGTTTTTTCTCAATTTTTCTTCTCAGTTTTTTTCCTCCGTTTTTCTTCAGTTTTTTTAAATAGTTTTTTTCTCAGTTTTTCTGCTCAGTTTTTCTGCTCAGTTTTTTCTCAGTTTTTTTCCTCAGTTCTTTTTTTCACAGTTTTTTTCACAGTTTTTTTCTAAGTTTTTCTTCAGTTTTTTCAGTCTTTTTTTCTCAATTTTTCTTCTCAGTTTTTTTACTCCGTTTTTCTTCAGTATTTTTTTCATAGTTTTTTTCTCAGTTTTTCTGCTCAGTTTTTCTGCTCAGTTTTTTCTTCAGTTTTGTTTCTCAGTTCTTTTTTTTCACAGTTTTGTGCACAGTTTTTTTCTAAATTTTTCTTCAGTTTTTTTTCTCCGTTCTTTTTTTTCTTCAGTTTTTTCAGTAGTTTTTCTCAATTTTTCTTCTCAGTTTTTTTACTCCGTTTTTCTTCAGTATTTTTTTAATAATTTTATTCTCAGTTTTTCTGCTCAATTTTTCTGCTCAGTTTTTTCTCAGTATTTTCACTCAATTCTTTTTTTTCACACTTTTGTGCACAGTATTTTTCTAAGTTTTTCTTCAGTTTTTTTTCTCAGTTCTTTTTTTTCACAGTTTTTTTCACAGTTTTTTTCACAGTTTTTTTCTAAGTTTTTCTTCAGTTTTTTCAGTCGTTTTTTCTCAATTTTTCTTCTCAGTTTTTTTCCTCCGTTTTTCTTCAGTTTTTTTAAATAGTTTTTTTCTCAGTTTTTCTGCTCAGTTTTTCTGCTCAGTTTTTTCTCAGTTTTTTTCCTCAGTTCTTTTTTTCCACAGTTTTGTGCACAGTTTTTTTTCTAAATTTTTCTTCAGTTTTTTTTCTCCGTTCTTTTTTTTCTTCAGTTTTTTCAGTCGTTTTTCTCAATTTTTCTTCTCAGTTTTTTTAGTCCGTTTTTCTTCAGCATTTTTTTAATAGTTTTTTTCTCCGTTTTTCTGCTCAGTTTTTCTGCTCAGTTTTTTCTTCAGTTTTTTTTCTCAGTTCTTTTTTTCACAGTTTTTTTCACAGTTTTTTTCTAAGTTTTTCTTCAGTTTTTTCAGTCTTTTTTTCTCAATTTTTCTTCTCAGTTTTTTTCCTCCGTTTTTCTTCAGTTTTTTTTAATAGTTTTTTTCTCAGTTTTTCTGCTCAGTTTTTCTGCTCAGTTTTTTCTCAGTTTTTTTCCTCAGTTCTTTTTTTCCACATTTTTGTGCAGTTTTTTTCTAAATTTTTCTTCAGTTTTTTTTCGCAGTTCTTTTTTTTCACAGTTTTTTTCTAAGTTTTTCTTCAGTTTTTTCAGTCGTTTTTTCTCAATTTTTCTTCTCAGTTTTTTTACTCCGTTTTTCTTCAGTATTTTTTTCAGTTTTTTTCTCAGTTTTTCTGCTCAGTTTTTCTGCTCAGCTTTTTCTTCAGTTTTTTTTCTCAGTTCTTTTTTTCACAGTTTTTTTCTAAGTTTTTCTTCAGTTTTTTCAGTCGTTTTTTCTCAATTTTTCTTCTCAGTTTTTTTCCTCCGTTTTTCTTCAGTTTTTTTAAATAGTTTTTTTCTCAGTTTTTCTGCTCAGTTTTTCTGCTCAGTTTTTTCTCAGTTTTTTTCCTCAGTTCTTTTTTTCCACAGTTTTGTGCACAGTTTTTTTTCTAAATTTTTCTTCAGTTTTTTTCTCCGTTCTTTTTTTTCTTCAGTTTTTTCAGTCTTTTTTTTCTCAGTTTTTCTTCTCAGTTTTTTTCCTCCGTTTTTCTTCAGTTTTTTTAAATAGTTTTTTTCTCAGTTTTTCTGCTCAGTTATTCTGCTCAGTTTTTTCTTCAGTTTTTTTTCTCAATTCTTTTTTTTCACAGTTTGGTGCACAGTTTTTTTCTAAGTTTTCTTCATTTTTTTTTCTCAGTTCTTTTTTTTCACAGTTTTTTTCACAGTTTTTTTCTAAGTTTTTCTTCAGTTTTTTCAGTCTTTTTTTCTCAGTTTTTCTTCTCAGTTTTTTTCATCCGTTCTTCTTCAGTTTTTTTCTCAGTTTTTCTGCTCAGTTTTTCTGCTCAGTTTTTTCTCAGTTTTTTTCCTCAGTTCTTTTTTCCCACAGTTTTGTGCACAGTTTTTTTCTAAGTTTTTCTTCAGTTTTTTCAGTCTTTTTTTCTCAATTTTTCTTCTCAGTTTTTTTACTCCGTTTTTCTTCAGTATTTTTTTCATAGTTTTTTTCTCAGTTTTTCTGCTCAGTTTTTCTGCTCAGTTTTTTCTTCAGTTTTTTTTCTCAGTTCTTTTTTTTCACAGTTTTGTGCACAGTTTTTTTCTAAATTTTTCTTCAGTTTTTTTTCTCCGTTCTTTTTTTTCTTCAGTTTTTTCAGTAATTTTTCTCAATTTTTCTTCTCAGTTTTTTAACTCCGTTTTTCTTCAGTATTTTTTCAATAATTTTATTCTCAGTTTTTCTGCTCAATTTTTCTGCTCAGTTTTTTCTCAGTTTTTTCACTCAATTCTTTTTTTTCACACTTTTGTGCACAGTATTTTTCTAAGTTTTTCTTCAGTTTTTTTTCTCAGTTCTTTTTTTTCACAGTTTTTTTCACAGTTTTTTTCACAGTTTTTTTCTAAGTTTTTCTTCAGTTTTTTCAGTCGTTTTTTCTCAATTTTTCTTCTCAGTTTTTTTACTCCGTTTTTCTTCAGTATTTTTTTCAGTTTTTTTCTCAGTTTTTCTGCTCAGTTTTTCTGCTCAGTTTTTTCTTCAGTTTTTTTTCTCAGTTCTTTTTTTCACAGTTTTTTTCTAAGTTTTTCTTCAGTTTTTTCAGTCGTTTTTTCTCAATTTTTCTTCTCAGTTTTTTTCCTCCGTTTTTCTTCAGTTTTTTAAAATAGTTTTTTTCTCAGTTTTTCTGCTCAGTTTTTCTGCTCAGTTTTTTCTCAGTTTTTTTCCTCAGTTCTTTTTTTCCACAGTTTTGTGCACAGTTTTTTTTCTAAATTTTTCTTCAGTTTTTTTTCTCCGTTCTTTTTTTTCTTCAGTTTTTTCAGTCGTTTTTCTCAATTTTTCTTCTCAGTTTTTTTAGTCCGTTTTTCTTCAGGATTTTTTTAATAGTTTTTTTCTCAGTTTTTCTGCTCAGTTTTTCTGCTCAGTTTTTTCTTCAGTTTTTTTTCTCAGTTCTTTTTTTCACAGTTTTTTTCACAGTTTTTTTCTAAGTTTTTCTTCAGTTTTTTCAGTCTTTTTTTCTCAATTTTTCTTCTCAGTTTTTTTACTCCGTTTTTCTTCAGTATTTTTTTCATAGTTTTTTTCTCAGTTTTTCTGCTCAGTTTTTCTGCTCAGTTTTTTCTTCAGTTTTTTTTCTCAGTTCTTTTTTTTCACAGTTTTGTGCACAGTTTTTTTCTAAATTTTTCTTCAGTTTTTTTTCTCCGTTCTTTTTTTTCTTCAGTTTTTTCAGTAGTTTTTCTCAATTTTTCTTCTCAGTTTTTTTACTCCGTTTTTCTTCAGTATTTTTTTAATAATTTTATTCTCAGTTTTTCTGCTCAATTTTTCTGCTCAGTTTTTTCTCAGTTTTTTCACTCAATTCTTTTTTTTCACACTTTTGTGCACAGTATTTTTCTAAGTTTTTCTTCAGTTTTTTTTCTCAGTTCTTTTTTTTCATAGTTTTTTTCACAGTTTTTTTCTAAGTTTTTCTTCAGTTTTTTCAGTCGTTTTTTCTCAATTTTTCTTCTCAGTTTTTTTACTCCGTTTTTCTTCAGTATTTTTTTCAGTTTTTTTCTCAGTTTTTCTGCTCAGTTTTTCTGCTCAGTTTTTTCTTCAGTTTTTTTTCTCAGTTCTTTTTTTCACAGTTTTTTTCTAAGTTTTTCTTCAGTTTTTTCAGTCGTTTTTTCTCAATTTTTCTTCTCTGTTTTTTTCCTCCGTTTTTCTTCAGTTTTTTTAAATAGTTTTTTTCTCAGTTTTTCTGCTCAGTTTTTCTGCTCAGTTTTTTCTCAGTTTTTTTCCTCAGTTCTTTTTTTCCACAGTTTTGTGCACAGTTTTTTTTCTAAATTTTTCTTCAGTTTTTTTTCTCCGTTCTTTTTTTTCTTCAGTTTTTTCAGTCGTTTTTCTCAATTTTTCTTCTCAGTTTTTTTAGTCCGTTTTTCTTCAGGATTTTTTTAATAGTTTTTTTCTCAGTTTTTCTGCTCAGTTTTTCTGCTCAGTTTTTTCTTCAGTTTTATTTCTCAGTTCTTTTTTTCACAGTTTATTTCACAGTTTTTTTCTAAGTTTTTCTTCAGTTTTTTCAGTCTTTTTTTCTCAATTTTTCTTCTCAGTTTTTTTACTCCGTTTTTCTTCAGTATTTTTTTCATAGTTTTTTTCTCAGTTCTTCTGCTCAGTTTTTCTGCTCAGTTTTTTCTTCAGTTTTTTTTCTCAGTTCTTTTTTTTCACAGTTTTGTGCACAGTTTTTTTCAAAATTTTTCTTCAGTTTTTTTTCTCCGTTCTTTTTTTTCTTCAGTTTTTTCAGTAGTTTTTCTCAATTTTTCTTCTCAGTTTTTTTACTCCGTTTTTCTTCAGTATTTTTTTAATAATTTTATTCTCAGTTTTTCTGCTCAATTTTTCTGCTCAGTTTTTTCTCAGTTTTTTCACTCAATTCTTTTTTTTCACACTTTTGTGCACAGTATTTTTCTAAGTTTTTCTTCAGTTTTTTTTCTCAGTTCTTTTTTTTCACAGTTTTTTTCACAGTTTTTTTCTGTTTTTCTTCAGTTTTTTCAGTCGTTTTTTCTCAATTTTTCTTCTCAGTTTTTTTACTCCGTTTATCTTCAGTATTTTTTTCAGTTTTTTTCTCAATTTTTCTTCTCAGTTTTTTTACTCCGTTTTTCTTCAGTATTTTTTTCATAGTTTTTTCCTCAGTTTTTCTGCTCAGTTTTTCTGCTCAGTTTTTTCTTCAGTTTTTTTTCTCAGTTCTTTTTTTTCACAGTTTTGTGCACAGTTTTTTTCTAAATTTTTCTTCAGTTTTTTTTCTCCGTTCTTTTTTTTCTTCAGTTTTTTCAGTCGTTTTTCTCAATTTTTCTTCTCAGTTTGTTTAGTCCGTTTTTCTTCAGGATTTTTTAAATAGTTTTTTTCTCAGTTTTTCTGCTCAGTTTTTCTGCTCAGTTTTTTCTTCAGTTTTTTTTCTCAGTTTTTTTTTCACAGTTTTTTTCACAGTTTTTTTCTAAGTTTTTCTTCAGTTTTTTCAGTCTTTTTTTCTCAATTTTTCTTCTCAGTTTTTTTACTCCGTTTTTCTTCAGTATTTTTTTCATAGTTTTTTTCTCAGTTTTTCTGCTCAGTTTTTCTGCTCAGTTTTTTCTTCAGTTTTTTTTCTCAGTTCTTTTTTTTCACAGTTTTGTGCACAGTCTTTTTCTAAATTTTTCTTCAGTTTTTTTTCTCCGTTCTTTTTTTTCTTCAGTTTTTTCAGTAGTTTTTCTCAATTTTTCTTCTCAGTTTTTTTACTCCGTTTTTCTTCAGTATTTTTTTAATAATTTTATTCTCAGTTTTTCTGCTCAATTTTTCTGCTCAGTTTTTTCTCAGTTTTTTCACTCAATTCTTTTTTTTCACACTTTTGTGCACAGTATTTTTCTAAGTTTTTCTTCAGTTTTTTTTCTCAGTTCTTTTTTTTCACAGTTTTTTTCACAGTTTTTTTCACAGTTTTTTTCTAAGTTTTTCTTCAGTTTTTTCAGTCGTTTTTTCTCAATTTTTCTTCTCAGTTTTTTTACTCCGTTTTTTTCAGTATTTTTTTCAGTTTTTTTCTCAGTTTTTCTGCTCAGTTTTTCTGCTCAGTTTTTTCTTCAGTTTTTTTTCTCAGTTCTTTTTATCACAGTTTTTTTCTAAGTTTTTCTTCAGTTTTTTCAGTCGTTTTTTCTCAATTTTTCTTCTCAGTTTTTTTCCTCCGTTTTTCTTCAGTTTTTTTAAATAGTTTTTTTCTCAGTTTTTCTGCTCAGTTTTTCTGCTCAGTTTTTTCTCAGTTTTTTTCCTCAGTTCTTTTTTTCCACAGTTTTGTGCACAGTTTTTTTTCTAAATTTTTCTTCAGTTTTTTTTCTCCGTTCTTTTTTTTCTTCAGTTTTTTCAGTCTTTTTTTCTCAGTTTTTCTTCTCAGTTTTTTTCCTCCGTTTTTCTTCAGTTTTTTTAAATAGTTTTTTTCTCAGTTTTTCTGCTCAGTTTTTCTGCTCAGTTTTTTCTTCAGTGTTTTTTCTCAATTCTTTTTTTTCACAGTTTGGTGCACAGTTTTTTTCTAAGTTTTCTTCAGTTTTTTTTCTCAGTTCTTTTTTTTCACAGTTTTTTTCACAGTTTTTCTTCAGTTTTTTCAGTCTTTTTTTCTCAGTTTTTCTTCTCAGTTTTTTTCATCCGTTTTTCTTCAGTTTTTTTCTCAGTTTTTCTGCTCAGTTTTTCTGCTCAGTTTTTCTGCTCAGTTTTTTCTTCAGTTTTTTTTCTCAGTTCTTTTTTTTCACAGTTTTGTGCAGTTTTTTTCTAAATTTTTCTTCAGTTTTTTTTCTCCGTTCTTTTTTTTCTTCAGTTTTTTCAGTAGTTTTTCTCAATTTTTCTTCTCAGTTTTTTTACTCCGTTTTTCTTCAGTATTTTTTTAATAATTTTATTCTCAGTTTTTCTGCTCAATTTTTCTGCTCAGTTTTTTCTCAGTTTTTTCACTCAATTCTTTTTTTTCACACTTTTGTGCACAGTATTTTTCTAAGTTTTTCTTCAGTTTTTTTTCTCAGTTCTTTTTTTTCACAGTTTTTTTCACAGTTTTTCTTCAGTTTTTTCAGTCGTTTTTTCTCAATTTTTCTTCTCAGTTTTTTTACTCCGTTTTTCTTCAGTATTTTTTTCAGTTTTTTTCTGTTTTTCTGCTCAGTTTTTCTGCTCAGTTTTTTCTTCAGTTTTTTTCTCAGTTCTTTTTTTCACAGTTTTTTTCTAAGTTTTTCTTCAGTTTTTTCAGTCGTTTTTTCTCAATTTTTCTTCTCAGTTTTTTTCCTCCGTTTTTCTTCAGTTTTTTTAAATAGTTTTTTTCTCAGTTTTTCTGCTCAGTTTTTCCGCTCAGTTTTTTCTCAGTTTTTTTCCTCAGTTCTTTTTTTCCACAGTTTTGTGCACAGTTTTTTTTCTAAATTTTTCTTCAGTTTTTTTTCTCCGTTCTTTTTTTTCTTCAGTTTTTTCAGTCGTTTTTCTCAATTTTTCTTCTCAGTTTTTTTACTCCGTTTTTCTTCAGGATTTTTTAAATAGTTTTTTTCTCAGTTTTTCTGCTCAGTTTTTCTGCTCAGTTTTATCTTCAGTTTTTTTTCTCAGTTCTTTTTTTCACAGTTTTTTTCACAGTTTTTTTCTAAGTTTTTCTTCAGTTTTTTCAGTCTTTTTTTCTCAATTTTTCTTCTCAGTTTTTTTACTCCGTTTTTCTTCAGTATTTTTTTCATAGTTTTTTTCTCAGTTTTTCTGCTCAGTTTTTCTGCTCAGTTTTTTCCTCAGTTTTTTTTCTCAGTTCTTTTTTTTCACAGTTTTGTGCACAGTTTTTTTCTAAATTTTTCTTCAGTTTTTTTTCTCCGTTCTTTTTTTTCTTCAGTTTTTTCAGTAGTTTTTCTCAATTTTTCTTCTCAGTTTTTTTACTCCGTTTTTCTTCAGTATTTTTTTCAGTTTTTTTCTCAGTTTTTCTGCTCAGTTTTTTCTTCAGTTTTTTTTCTCAGTTCTTTTTTTCACAGTTTTTTTCTAAGTTTTTCTTCAGTTTTTTCAGTCGTTTTTTCTCAATTTTTCTTCTCAGTTTTTTTCCTCCGTTTTTCTTCAGTTTTTTTAAATAGTTTTTTTCTCCGTTTTTCTGCTCAGTTTTTCTGCTCAGTTTTTTCTCAGTTTTTTTCCTCAGTTCTTTTTTTCCACAGTTTTGTGCACAGTTTTTTTTCTAAATTTTTCTTCAGTTTTTTTTCTCCGTTCTTTTTTTTCTTCAGTTTTTTCAGTCGTTTTTCTCAATTTTTCTTCTCAGTTTGTTTAGTCCGTTTTTCTTCAGGATTTTTTTAATAGTTTTTTTCTCAGTTTTTCTGCTCAGTTTTTCTGCTCAGTTTTTTCTTCAGTTTTTTTTCTCAGTTCTTTTTTTCACAGTTTTTTTCACAGTTTTTTTCTAAGTTTTTCTTCAGTTTTTTCAGTCTTTTTTTCTCAATTTTTCTTCTCAGTTTTTTTACTCCGTTTTTCTTCAGTATTTTTTTCATAGTTTTTTTCTCAGTTTTTCTGCTCAGTTTTTCTGCTCAGTTTTTTCTTCAGTTTTTTTTCTCAGTTCTTTTTTTTCACAGTTTTGTGCACAGTTTTTTTCTAAATTTTTCTTCAGTTTTTTTTCTCCGTTCTTTTTTTTCTTCAGTTTTTTCAGTAGTTTTTCTCAATTTTTCTTCTCAGTTTTTTTACTCCGTTTTTCTTCAGTATTTTTTTAATAATTTTATTCTCAGTTTTTCTACTCAATTTTTCTGCTCAATTTTTTCTCAGTTTTTTCACTCAATTCTTTTTTTTCACACTTTTGTGCACAGTATTTTTCTAAGTTTTTCTTCAGTTTTTTTTCTCAGTTCTTTTTTTTCACAGTTTTTTTCACAGTTTTTTTCACAGTTTTTTTCTAAGTTTTTCTTCAGTTTTTTCAGTCGTTTTTTCTCAATTTTTCTTCTCAGTTTTTTTACTCCGTTTTTCTTCAGTATTTTTTTCAGTTTTTTTCTCAGTTTTTCTGCTCAGTTTTTCTGCTCAGTTTTTTCTTCAGTTTTTTTTCTCAGTTCTTTTTTTCACAGTTTTTTCTAAGTTTTTCTTCAGTTTTTTCAGTCGTTTTTTCTCAATTTTTCTTCTCAGTTTTTTTCCTCCGTTTTTCTTCAGTTTTTTTAAATAGTTTTTTTCTCAGTTTTTCTGCTCAGTTTTTCTGCTCAGTTTTTTCTCAGTTTTTTTCCTCAGTTCTTTTTTTCACAGTTTTTTTCACAGTTTTTTTCTAAGTTTTTCTTCAGTTTTTTCAGTCTTTTTTTCTCAATTTTTCTTCTCAGTTTTTTTACTCCGTTTTTCTTCAGTATTTTTTTCATAGTTTTTTTCTCAGTTTTTCTGCTCAGTTTTTCTGCTCAGTTTTTTCTTCAGTTTTTTTTCTCAGTTCTTTTTTTTCACAGTTTTGTGCACAGTTTTTTTCTAAATTTTTCTTCAGTTTTTTTTCTCCGTTCTTTTTTTTCTTCAGTTTTTTCAGTAGTTTTTCTCAATTTTTCTTCTCAGTTTTTTTACTCCGTTTTTCTTCAGTATTTTTTTAATAATTTTATTCTCAGTTTTTCTGCTCAATTTTTCTGCTCAGTTTTTTCTCAGTATTTTCACTCAATTCTTTTTTTTCACACTTTTGTGCACAGTATTTTTCTAAGTTTTTCTTCAGTTTTTTTTCTCAGTTCTTTTTTTTCACAGTTTTTTTCACAGTTTTTTTCACAGTTTTTTTCTAAGTTTTTCTTCAGTTTTTTCAGTCGTTTTTTCTCAATTTTTCTTCTCAGTTTTTTTCCTCCGTTTTTCTTCAGTTTTTTTAAATAGTTTTTTTCTCAGTTTTTCTGCTCAGTTTTTCTGCTCAGTTTTTTCTCAGTTTTTTTCCTCAGTTCTTTTTTTCCACAGTTTTGTGCACAGTTTTTTTTCTAAATTTTTCTTCAGTTTTTTTTCTCCGTTCTTTTTTTTCTTCAGTTTTTTCAGTCGTTTTTCTCAATTTTTCTTCTCAGTTTTTTTAGTCCGTTTTTCTTCAGCATTTTTTTAATAGTTTTTTTCTCCGTTTTTCTGCTCAGTTTTTCTGCTCAGTTTTTTCTTCAGTTTTTTTTCTCAGTTCTTTTTTTCACAGTTTTTTTCACAGTTTTTTTCTAAGTTTTTCTTCAGTTTTTTCAGTCTTTTTTTCTCAATTTTTCTTCTCAGTTTTTTTCCTCCGTTTTTCTTCAGTTTTTTTAAATAGTTTTTTTCTCAGTTTTTCTGCTCAGTTTTTCTGCTCAGTTTTTTCTCAGTTTTTTTCCTCAGTTCTTTTTTTCCACAGTTTTGTGCACAGTTTTTTTTCTAAATTTTTCTTCAGTTTTTTTCTCCGTTCTTTTTTTTCTTCAGTTTTTTCAGTCTTTTTTTCTCAGTTTTTCTTCTCAGTTTTTTTCCTCCGTTTTTCTTCAGTTTTTTTAAATAGTTTTTTTCTCAGTTTTTCTGCTCAGTTTTTCTGCTCAGTTTTTTCTTCAGTTTTTTTTCTCAATTCTTTTTTTTCACAGTTTGGTGCACAGTTTTTTTCTAAGTTTTCTTCAGTTTTTTTTCTCAGTTCTTTTTTTTCACAGTTTTTTTCACAGTTTTTTTCTAAGTTTTTCTTCAGTTTTTTCAGTCTTTTTTTCTCAGTTTTTCTTCTCAGTTTTTTTCATCCGTTCTTCTTCAGTTTTTTTCTCAGTTTTTCTGCTCAGTTTTTCTGCTCAGTTTTTTCTCAGTTTTTTTCCTCAGTTCTTTTTTCCCACAGTTTTGTGCACAGTTTTTTTCTAAGTTTTTCTTCAGTTTTTTCAGTCTTTTTTTCTCAATTTTTCTTCTCAGTTTTTTTACTCCGTTTTTCTTCAGTATTTTTTTCATAGTTTTTTTCTCAGTTTTTCTGCTCAGTTTTTCTGCTCAGTTTTTTCTTCAGTTTTTTTTCTCAGTTCTTTTTTTTCACAGTTTTGTGCACAGTTTTTTTCTAAATTTTTCTTCAGTTTTTTTTCTCCGTTCTTTTTTTTCTTCAGTTTTTTCAGTAATTTTTCTCAATTTTTCTTCTCAGTTTTTTAACTCCGTTTTTCTTCAGTATTTTTTTAATAATTTTATTCTCAGTTTTTCTGCTCAATTTTTCTGCTCAGTTTTTTCTCAGTTTTTTCACTCAATTCTTTTTTTTCACACTTTTGTGCACAGTATTTTTCTAAGTTTTTCTTCAGTTTTTTTTCTCAGTTCTTTTTTTTCACAGTTTTTTTCACAGTTTTTTTCACAGTTTTTTTCTAAGTTTTTCTTCAGTTTTTTCAGTCGTTTTTTCTCAATTTTTCTTCTCAGTTTTTTTACTCCGTTTTTCTTCAGTATTTTTTTCAGTTTTTTTCTCAGTTTTTCTGCTCAGTTTTTCTGCTCAGTTTTTTCTTCAGTTTTTTTTTCACAGTTCTTTTTTTCACAGTTTTTTTCTAAGTTTTTCTTCAGTTTTTTCAGTCGTTTTTTCTCAATTTTTCTTCTCAGTTTTTTTCCTCCGTTTTTCTTCAGTTTTTTTAAATAGTTTTTTTCTCAGTTTTTCTGCTCAGTTTTTCCGCTCAGTTTTTTCTCAGTTTTTTTCCTCAGTTCTTTTTTTCCACAGTTTTGTGCACAGTTTTTTTTCTAAATTTTTCTTCAGTTTTTTTTCTCCGTTCTTTTTTTTCTTCAGTTTTTTCAGTCGCTTTTCTCAATTTTTCTTCTCAGTTTTTTTAGTCCGTTTTTCTTCAGGATTTTTTTAATAGTTTTTTTCTCAGTTTTTCTGCTCAGTTTTTCTGCTCAGTTTTTTCTTCAGTTTTTTTTCTCAGTTCTTTTTTTCACAGTTTTTTCACAGTTTTTTTCTAAGTTTTTCTTCAGTTTTTTCAGTCTTTTTTTCTCAATTTTTCTTCTCAGTTTTTTTACTCCGTTTTTCTTCAGTATTTTTTTCATAGTTTTTTTCTCAGTTTTTCTGCTCAGTTTTTCTGCTCAGTTTTTTCTTCAGTTTTTTTTCTCAGTTCTTTTTTTTCACAGTTTTGTGCACAGTTTTTTTCTAAATTTTTCTTCAGTTTTTTTTCTCCGTTCTTTTTTTTCTTCAGTTTTTTCAGTAGTTTTTCTCAATTTTTCTTCTCAGTTTTTTTACTCCGTTTTTCTTCAGTATTTTTTTAATAATTTTATTCTCAGTTTTTCTGCTCAATTTTTCTGCTCAGTTTTTTCTCAGTTTTTTCACTCAATTCTTTTTTTTCACACTTTTGTGCACAGTATTTTTCTAAGTTTTTCTTCAGTTTTTTTTCTCAGTTCTTTTTTTTCATAGTTTTTTTCACAGTTTTTTTCTAAGTTTTTCTTCAGTTTTTTCAGTCGTTTTTCTCAATTTTTCTTCTCAGTTTTTTTACTCCGTTTTTCTTCAGTATTTTTTTCAGTTTTTTTCTCAGTTTTTCTGCTCAGTTTTTCTGCTCAGTTTTTTCTTCAGTTTTTTTTCTCAGTTCTTTTTTTCACAGTTTTTTTCTAAGTTTTTCTTCAGTTTTTTCAGTCGTTTTTTCTCAATTTTTCTTCTCAGTTTTTTTCCTCCGTTTTTCTTCAGTTTTTTTAAATAGTTTTTTTCTCAGTTTTTCTGCTCAGTTTTTCTGCTCAGTTTTTTCTCAGTTTTTTTCCTCAGTTCTTTTTTTCCACAGTTTTGTGCACAGTTTTTTTTCTAAATTTTTCTTCAGTTTTTTTTCTCCGTTCTTTTTTTTCTTCAGTTTTTTCAGTCTTTTTTTCTCAGTTTTTCTTCTCAGTTTTTTTCATCCGTTTTTCTTCAGTTTTTTTCTCAGTTTTTCTGCTCAGTTTTTCTGCTCAGTTTTTCTGCTCAGTTTTTTCTTCAGTTTTTTTTCTCAGTTCTTTTTTTTCACAGTTTTGTGCAGTTTTTTTCTAAATTTTTCTTCAGTTTTTTTTCTCCGTTCTTTTTTTTCTTCAGTTTTTTCAGTAGTTTTTCTCAATTTTTCTTCTCAGTTTTTTTACTCCGTTTTTCTTCAGTATTTTTTTAATAATTTTATTCTCAGTTTTTCTGCTCAATTTTTCTGCTCAGTTTTTTCTCAGTTTTTTCACTCAATTCTTTTTTTTCACACTTTTGTGCACAGTATTTTTCTAAGTTTTTCTTCAGTTTTTTTTCTCAGTTCTTTTTTTTCACAGTTTTTTTCACAGTTTTTTTCTAAGTTTTTCTTCAGTTTTTTCAGTCGTTTTTTCTCAATTTTTCTTCTCAGTTTTTTTACTCCGTTTTTCTTCAGTATTTTTTTCAGTTTTTTTCTGTTTTTCTGCTCAGTTTTTCTGCTCAGTTTTTTCTTCAGTTTTTTTTCTCAGTTCTTTTTTTCACAGTTTTTTTCTAAGTTTTTCTTCAGTTTTTTCAGTCGTTTTTTCTCAATTTTTCTTCTCAGTTTTTTTCCTCCGTTTTTCTTCAGTTTTTTTAAATAGTTTTTTTCTCAGTTTTTCTGCTCAGTTTTTCCGCTCAGTTTTTTCTCAGTTTTTTTCCTCAGTTCTTTTTTTCCACAGTTTTGTGCACAGTTTTTTTTCTAAATTTTTCTTCAGTTTTTTTTCTCCGTTCTTTTTTTTCTTCAGTTTTTTCAGTCGTTTTTCTCAATTTTTCTTCTCAGTTTTTTTACTCCGTTTTTCTTCAGGATTTTTTAAATAGTTTTTTTCTCAGTTTTTCTGCTCAGTTTTTCTGCTCAGTTTTATCTTCAGTTTTTTTTCTCAGTTCTTTTTTTCACAGTTTTTTTCACAGTTTTTTTCTAAGTTTTTCTTCAGTTTTTTCAGTCTTTTTTTCTCAATTTTTCTTCTCAGTTTTTTTACTCCGTTTTTCTTCAGTATTTTTTTCATAGTTTTTTTCTCAGTTTTTCTGCTCAGTTTTTCTGCTCAGCTTTTTCCTCAGTTTTTTTCCTCAGTTCTTTTTTTCCACAGTTTTGTGCACAGTTTTTTTTCTAAATTTTTCTTCAGTTTTTTTTCTCCGTTCTTTTTTTTCTTCAGTTTTTTCAGTAGTTTTTCTCAATTTTTCTTCTCAGTTTTTTTACTCCGTTTTTCTTCAGGATTTTTTTAATAGTTTTTTTCTCAGTTTTTCTGCTCAGTTTTTCTGCTCAGTTTTTTCTTCAGTTTTTTTTCTCAGTTCTTTTTTTCACAGTTTTTTTCACAGTTTTTTTCTAAGTTTTTCTTCAGTTTTTTCAGTCTTTTTTTCTCAATTTTTCTTCTCAGTTTTTTTACTCCGTTTTTCTTCAGTATTTTTTTCATAGTTTTTTTCTCAGTTTTTCTGCTCAGTTTTTCTGCTCAGTTTTTTCTTCAGTTTTTTTTCTCAGTTCTTTTTTTTCACAGTTTTGTGCACAGTTTTTTTCTAAATTTTTCTTCAGTTTTTTTTCTCCGTTCTTTTTTTTCTTCAGTTTTTTCAGTAGTTTTTCTCAATTTTTCTTCTCAGTTTTTTTACTCCGTTTTTCTTCAGTATTTTTTTAATAATTTTATTCTCAGTTTTTCTACTCAATTTTTCTGCTCAATTTTTTCTCAGTTTTTTCACTCAATTCTTTTTTTTCACACTTTTGTGCACAGTATTTTTCTAAGTTTTTCTTCAGTTTTTTTTCTCAGTTCTTTTTTTTCACAGTTTTTTTCACAGTTTTTTTCACAGTTTTTTTCTAAGTTTTTCTTCAGTTTTTTCAGTCGTTTTTTCTCAATTTTTCTTCTCAGTTTTTTTACTCCGTTTTTCTTCAGTATTTTTTTCAGTTTTTTTCTCAGTTTTTCTGCTCAGTTTTTCTGCTCAGTTTTTTCTTCAGTTTTTTTTCTCAGTTCTTTTTTTCACAGTTTTTTCTAAGTTTTTCTTCAGTTTTTTCAGTCGTTTTTTCTCAATTTTTCTTCTCAGTTTTTTTCCTCCGTTTTTCTTCAGTTTTTTTAAATAGTTTTTTTCTCAGTTTTTCTGCTCAGTTTTTCTGCTCAGTTTTTTCTCAGTTTTTTTCCTCAGTTCTTTTTTTCACAGTTTTTTTCACAGTTTTTTTCTAAGTTTTTCTTCAGTTTTTTCAGTCTTTTTTTCTCAATTTTTCTTCTCAGTTTTTTTACTCCGTTTTTCTTCAGTATTTTTTTCATAGTTTTTTTCTCAGTTTTTCTGCTCAGTTTTTCTGCTCAGTTTTTTCTTCAGTTTTGTTTCTCAGTTCTTTTTTTTCACAGTTTTGTGCACAGTTTTTTTCTAAATTTTTCTTCAGTTTTTTTTCTCCGTTCTTTTTTTTCTTCAGTTTTTTCAGTAGTTTTTCTCAATTTTTCTTCTCAGTTTTTTTACTCCGTTTTTCTTCAGTATTTTTTTAATAATTTTATTCTCAGTTTTTCTGCTCAATTTTTCTGCTCAGTTTTTTCTCAGTATTTTCACTCAATTCTTTTTTTTCACACTTTTGTGCACAGTATTTTTCTAAGTTTTTCTTCAGTTTTTTTTCTCAGTTCTTTTTTTTCACAGTTTTTTTCACAGTTTTTTTCACAGTTTTTTTCTAAGTTTTTCTTCAGTTTTTTCAGTCGTTTTTTCTCAATTTTTCTTCTCAGTTTTTTTCCTCCGTTTTTCTTCAGTTTTTTTAAATAGTTTTTTTCTCAGTTTTTCTGCTCAGTTTTTCTGCTCAGTTTTTTCTCAGTTTTTTTCCTCAGTTCTTTTTTTCCACAGTTTTGTGCACAGTTTTTTTTCTAAATTTTTCTTCAGTTTTTTTTCTCCGTTCTTTTTTTTCTTCAGTTTTTTCAGTCGTTTTTCTCAATTTTTCTTCTCAGTTTTTTTAGTCCGTTTTTCTTCAGCATTTTTTTAATAGTTTTTTTCTCCGTTTTTCTGCTCAGTTTTTCTGCTCAGTTTTTTCTTCAGTTTTTTTTCTCAGTTCTTTTTTTCACAGTTTTTTTCACAGTTTTTTTCTAAGTTTTTCTTCAGTTTTTTCAGTCTTTTTTTCTCAATTTTTCTTCTCAGTTTTTTTCCTCCGTTTTTCTTCAGTTTTTTTTAATAGTTTTTTTCTCAGTTTTTCTGCTCAGTTTTTCTGCTCAGTTTTTTCTCAGTTTTTTTCCTCAGTTCTTTTTTTCCACATTTTTGTGCAGTTTTTTTCTAAATTTTTCTTCAGTTTTTTTTCGCAGTTCTTTTTTTTCACAGTTTTTTTCTAAGTTTTTCTTCAGTTTTTTCAGTCGTTTTTTCTCAATTTTTCTTCTCAGTTTTTTTACTCCGTTTTTCTTCAGTATTTTTTTCAGTTTTTTTCTCAGTTTTTCTGCTCAGTTTTTCTGCTCAGCTTTTTCTTCAGTTTTTTTTCTCAGTTCTTTTTTTCACAGTTTTTTTCTAAGTTTTTCTTCAGTTTTTTCAGTCGTTTTTTCTCAATTCTTCTTCTCAGTTTTTTTCCTCCGTTTTTCTTCAGTTTTTTTAAATAGTTTTTTTCTCAGTTTTTCTGCTCAGTTTTTCTGCTCAGTTTTTTCTCAGTTTTTTTCCTCAGTTCTTTTTTTCCACAGTTTTGTGCACAGTTTTTTTTCTAAATTTTTCTTCAGTTTTTTTCTCCGTTCTTTTTTTTCTTCAGTTTTTTCAGTCTTTTTTTTCTCAGTTTTTCTTCTCAGTTTTTTTCCTCCGTTTTTCTTCAGTTTTTTTAAATAGTTTTTTTCTCAGTTTTTCTGCTCAGTTATTCTGCTCAGTTTTTTCTTCAGTTTTTTTTCTCAATTCTTTTTTTTCACAGTTTGGTGCACAGTTTTTTTCTAAGTTTTCTTCATTTTTTTTTCTCAGTTCTTTTTTTTCACAGTTTTTTTCACAGTTTTTTTCTAAGTTTTTCTTCAGTTTTTTCAGTCTTTTTTTCTCAGTTTTTCTTCTCAGTTTTTTTCATCCGTTCTTCTTCAGTTTTTTTCTCAGTTTTTCTGCTCAGTTTTTCTGCTCAGTTTTTTCTCAGTTTTTTTCCTCAGTTCTTTTTTCCCACAGTTTTGTGCACAGTTTTTTTCTAAGTTTTTCTTCAGTTTTTTCAGTCTTTTTTTCTCAATTTTTCTTCTCAGTTTTTTTACTCCGTTTTTCTTCAGTATTTTTTTCATAGTTTTTTTCTCAGTTTTTCTGCTCAGTTTTTCTGCTCAGTTTTTTCTTCAGTTTTTTTTCTCAGTTCTTTTTTTTCACAGTTTTGTGCACAGTTTTTTTCTAAATTTTTCTTCAGTTTTTTTTCTCCGTTCTTTTTTTTCTTCAGTTTTTTCAGTAATTTTTCTCAATTTTTCTTCTCAGTTTTTTAACTCCGTTTTTCTTCAGTATTTTTTCAATAATTTTATTCTCAGTTTTTCTGCTCAATTTTTCTGCTCAGTTTTTTCTCAGTTTTTTCACTCAATTCTTTTTTTTCACACTTTTGTGCACAGTATTTTTCTAAGTTTTTCTTCAGTTTTTTTTCTCAGTTCTTTTTTTTCACAGTTTTTTTCACAGTTTTTTTCACAGTTTTTTTCTAAGTTTTTCTTCAGTTTTTTCAGTCGTTTTTTCTCAATTTTTCTTCTCAGTTTTTTTACTCCGTTTTTCTTCAGTATTTTTTTCAGTTTTTTTCTCAGTTTTTCTGCTCAGTTTTTCTGCTCAGTTTTTTCTTCAGTTTTTTTTTCTCAGTTCTTTTTTTCACAGTTTTTTTCTAAGTTTTTCTTCAGTTTTTTCAGTCGTTTTTTCTCAATTTTTCTTCTCAGTTTTTTTCCTCCGTTTTTCTTCAGTTTTTTTAAATAGTTTTTTTCTCATTTTTTCTGCTCAGTTTTTCCGATCAGTTTTTTCTCAGTTTTTTTCCTCAGTTCTTTTTTTCCACAGTTTTGTGCACAGTTTTTTTTCTAAATTTTTCTTCAGTTTTTTTTCTCCGTTCTTTTTTTTCTTCAGTTTTTTCAGTCGCTTTTCTCAATTTTTCTTCTCAGTTTTTTTAGTCCGTTTTTCTTCAGGATTTTTTTAATAGTTTTTTTCTCAGTTTTTCTGCTCAGTTTTTCTGCTCAGTTTTTTCTTCAGTTTTTTTTCTCAGTTCTTTTTTTCACAGTTTTTTTCACAGTTTTTTTCTAAGTTTTTCTTCAGTTTTTTCAGTCTTTTTTTCTCAATTTTTCTTCTCAGTTTTTTTACTCCGTTTTTCTTCAGTATTATTTTCATAGTTTTTTTCTCAGTTTTTCTGCTCAGTTTTTCTGCTCAGTTTTTTCTTCAGTTTTTTTTCTCAGTTCTTTTTTTTCACAGTTTTGTGCACAGTTTTTTTCTAAATTTTTCTTCAGTTTTTTTTCTCCGTTCTTTTTTTTCTTCAGTTTTTTCAGTAGTTTTTCTCAATTTTTCTTCTCAGTTTTTTTACTCCGTTTTTCTTCAGTATTTTTTTAATAATTTTATTCTCAGTTTTTCTGCTCAATTTTTCTGCTCAGTTTTTTCTCAGTTTTTTCACTCAATTCTTTTTTTTCACACTTTTGTGCACAGTATTTTTCTAAGTTTTTCTTCAGTTTTTTTTCTCAGTTCTTTTTTTTCATAGTTTTTTTCACAGTTTTTTTCTAAGTTTTTCTTCAGTTTTTTCAGTCGTTTTTTCTCAATTTTTCTTCTCAGTTTTTTTACTCCGTTTTTCTTCAGTATTTTTTTCAGTTTTTTTCTCAGTTTTTCTGCTCAGTTTTTCTGCTCAGTTTTTTCTTCAGTTTTTTTTCTCAGTTCTTTTTTTCACAGTTTTTTTCTAAGTTTTTCTTCAGTTTTTTCAGTCGTTTTTTCTCAATTTTTCTTCTCAGTTTTTTTCCTCCGTTTTTCTTCAGTTTTTTAAAATAGTTTTTTTCTCAGTTTTTCTGCTCAGTTTTTCTGCTCAGTTTTTTCTCAGTTTTTTTCCTCAGTTCTTTTTTTCCACAGTTTTGTGCACAGTTTTTTTTCTAAATTTTTCTTCAGTTTTTTTTCTCCGTTCTTTTTTTTCTTCAGTTTTTTCAGTCGTTTTTCTCAATTTTTCTTCTCAGTTTTTTTAGTCCGTTTTTCTTCAGGATTTTTTTAATAGTTTTTTTCTCAGTTTTTCTGCTCAGTTTTTCTGCTCAGTTTTTTCTTCAGTTTTTTTTCTCAGTTCTTTTTTTCACAGTTTTTTTCACAGTTTTTTTCTAAGTTTTTCTTCAGTTTTTTCAGTCTTTTTTTCTCAATTTTTCTTCTCAGTTTTTTTACTCCGTTTTTCTTCAGTATTTTTTTCATAGTTTTTTTCTCAGTTTTTCTGCTCAGTTTTTCTGCTCAGTTTTTTCTTCAGTTTTTTTTCTCAGTTCTTTTTTTTCACAGTTTTGTGCACAGTTTTTTTCTAAATTTTTCTTCAGTTTTTTTTCTCCGTTCTTTTTTTTCTTCAGTTTTTTCAGTAGTTTTTCTCAATTTTTCTTCTCAGTTTTTTTACTCCGTTTTTCTTCAGTATTTTTTTAATAATTTTATTCTCAGTTTTTCTGCTCAATTTTTCTGCTCAGTTTTTTCTCAGTTTTTTCACTCAATTCTTTTTTTTCACACTTTTGTGCACAGTATTTTTCTAAGTTTTTCTTCAGTTTTTTTTCTCAGTTCTTTTTTTTCATAGTTTTTTTCACAGTTTTTTTCTAAGTTTTTCTTCAGTTTTTTCAGTCGTTTTTTCTCAATTTTTCTTCTCAGTTTTTTTACTCCGTTTTTCTTCAGTATTTTTTTCAGTTTTTTTCTCAGTTTTTCTGCTCAGTTTTTCTGCTCAGTTTTTTCTTCAGTTTTTTTTCTCAGTTCTTTTTTTCACAGTTTTTTTCTAAGTTTTTCTTCAGTTTTTTCAGTCGTTTTTTCTCAATTTTTCTTCTCTGTTTTTTTCCTCCGTTTTTCTTCAGTTTTTTTAAATAGTTTTTTTCTCAGTTTTTCTGCTCAGTTTTTCTGCTCAGTTTTTTCTCAGTTTTTTTCCTCAGTTCTTTTTTTCCACAGTTTTGTGCACAGTTTTTTTTCTAAATTTTTCTTCAGTTTTTTTTCTCCGTTCTTTTTTTTCTTCAGTTTTTTCAGTCGTTTTTCTCAATTTTTCTTCTCAGTTTTTTTAGTCCGTTGTTCTTCAGGATTTTTTTAATAGTTTTTTTCTCAGTTTTTCTGCTCAGTTTTTCTGCTCAGTTTTTTCTTCAGTTTTATTTCTCAGTTCTTTTTTTCACAGTTTATTTCACAGTTTTTTTCTAAGTTTTTCTTCAGTTTTTTCAGTCTTTTTTTCTCAATTTTTCTTCTCAGTTTTTTTACTCCGTTTTTCTTCAGTATTTTTTTCATAGTTTTTTTCTCAGTTCTTCTGCTCAGTTTTTCTGCTCAGTTTTTTCTTCAGTTTTTTTTCCCAGTTCTTTTTTTTCACAGTTTTGTGCACAGTTTTTTTCAAAATTTTTCTTCAGTTTTTTTTCTCCGTTCTTTTTTTTCTTCAGTTTTTTCAGTAGTTTTTCTCAATTTTTCTTCTCAGTTTTTTTACTCCGTTTTTCTTCAGTATTTTTTTAATAATTTTATTCTCAGTTTTTCTGCTCAATTTTTCTGCTCAGTTTTTTCTCAGTTTTTTCACTCAATTCTTTTTTTTCACACTTTTGTGCACAGTATTTTTCTAAGTTTTTCTTCAGTTTTTTTTCTCAGTACTTTTTTTTCACAGTTTTTTTCACAGTTTTTTTCTGTTTTTCTTCAGTTTTTTCAGTCGTTTTTTCTCAATTTTTCTTCTCAGTTTTTTTACTCCGTTTATCTTCAGTATTTTTTTCAGTTTTTTTCTCAATTTTTCTTCTCAGTTTTTTTACTCCGTTTTTCTTCAGTATTTTTTTCATAGTTTTTTCCTCAGTTTTTCTGCTCAGTTTTTCTGCTCAGTTTTTTCTTCAGTTTTTTTTCTCAGTTCTTTTTTTTCACAGTTTTGTGCACAGTTTTTTTCTAAATTTTTCTTCAGTTTTTTTTCTCCGTTCTTTTTTTTCTTCAGTTTTTTCAGTAGTTTTTCTCAATTTTTCTTCTCAGTTTTTTTACTCCGTTTTTCTTCAGTATTTTTTTAATAATTTTATTCTCAGTTTTTCTGCTCAATTTTTCTGCTCAGTTTTTTCTCAGTTTTTTCACTCAATTCTTTTTTTTCACACTTTTGTGCACAGTATTTTTCTAAGTTTTTCTTCAGTTTTTTTTCTCAGTTCTTTTTTTTCATAGTTTTTTTCACAGTTTTTTTCTAAGTTTTTCTTCAGTTTTTTCAGTCGTTTTTTCTCAATTTTTCTTCTCAGTTTTTTTACTCCGTTTTTCTTCAGTATTTTTTTCAGTTTTTTTCTCAGTTTTTCTGCTCAGTTTTTCTGCTCAGTTTTTTCTTCAGTTTTTTTTCTCAGTTCTTTTTTTCACAGTTTTTTTCTAAGTTTTTCTTCAGTTTTTTCAGTCGTTTTTTCTCAATTTTTCTTCTCAGTTTTTTTCCTCCGTTTTTCTTCAGTTTTTTTAAATAGTTTTTTTCTCAGTTTTTCTGCTCAGTTTTTCTGCTCAGTTTTTTCTCAGTTTTTTTCCTCAGTTCTTTTTTTCCACAGTTTTGTGCACAGTTTTTTTTCTAAATTTTTCTTCAGTTTTTTTTCTCCGTTCTTTTTTTTCTTCAGTTTTTTCAGTCGTTTTTCTCAATTTTTCTTCTCAGTTTTTTTAGTCCGTTTTTCTTCAGGATTTTTTTAATAGTTTTTTTCTCAGTTTTTCTGCTCAGTTTTTCTGCTCAGTTTTTTCTTCAGTTTTATTTCTCAGTTCTTTTTTTCACAGTTTATTTCACAGTTTTTTTCTAAGTTTTTCTTCAGTTTTTTCAGTCTTTTTTTCTCAATTTTTCTTCTCAGTTTTTTTACTCCGTTTTTCTTCAGTATTTTTTTCATAGTTTTTTTCTCAGTTCTTCTGCTCAGTTTTTCTGCTCAGTTTTTTCTTCAGTTTTTTTTCTCAGTTCTTTTTTTTCACAGTTTTGTGCACAGTTTTTTTCTAAATTTTTCTTCAGTTTTTTTTCTCCGTTCTTTTTTTTCTTCAGTTTTTTCAGTAGTTTTTCTCAATTTTTCATCTCAGTTTTTTTACTCCGTTTTTCTTCAGTATTTTTTTAATAATTTTATTCTCAGTTTTTCTGCTCAATTTTTCTGCTCAGTTTTTTCTCAGTTTTTTCACTCAATTCTTTTTTTTCACACTTTTGTGCACAGTATTTTTCTAAGTTTTTCTTCAGTTTTTTTTCTCAGTTCTTTTTTTTCACAGTTTTTTTCACAGTTTTTTTCTGTTTTTCTTCAGTTTTTTCAGTCGTTTTTTCTCAATTTTTCTTCTCAGTTTTTTTACTCCGTTTATCTTCAGTATTTTTTTCAGTTTTTTTCTCAATTTTTCTTCTCAGTTTTTTTACTCCGTTTTTCTTCAGTATTTTTTTCATAGTTTTTTTCTCAGTTTTTCTGCTCAGTTTTTCTGCTCAGTTTTTTCTTCAGTTTTTTTTCTCAATTCTTTTTTTTCACAGTTTGGTGCACAGTTTTTTTCTAAGTTTTCTTCATTTTTTTTTCTCAGTTCTTTTTTTTCACAGTTTTTTTCACAGTTTTTTTCTAAGTTTTTCTTCAGTTTTTTCAGTCTTTTTTTCTCAGTTTTTCTTCTCAGTTTTTTTCATCCGTTCTTCTTCAGTTTTTTTCTCAGTTTTTCTGCTCAGTTTTTCTGCTCAGTTTTTTCTCAGTTTTTTTCCTCAGTTCTTTTTTCCCACAGTTTTGTGCACAGTTTTTTTCTAAGTTTTTCTTCAGTTTTTTCAGTAGTTTTTCTCAATTTTTCTTCTCAGTTTTTTTACTCCGTTTTTCTTCAGTATTTTTTTAATAATTTTATTCTCAGTTTTTCTGCTCAATTTTTCTGCTCAGTTTTTTCTCAGTTTTTTCACTCAATTCTTTTTTTTCACACTTTTGTGCACAGTATTTTTCTAAGTTTTTCTTCAGTTTTTTTTCTCAGTTCTTTTTTTTCATAGTTTTTTTCACAGTTTTTTTCTAAGTTTTTCTTCAGTTTTTTCAGTCGTTTTTTCTCAATTTTTCTTCTCAGTTTTTTTACTCCGTTTTTCTTCAGTATTTTTTTCAGTTTTTTTCTCAGTTTTTCTGCTCAGTTTTTCTGCTCAGTTTTTTCTTCAGTTTTTTTTCTCAGTTCTTTTTTTCACAGTTTTTTTCTAAGTTTTTCTTCAGTTTTTTCAGTCGTTTTTTCTCAATTTTTCTTCTCAGTTTTTTTCCTCCGTTTTTCTTCAGTTTTTTTAAATAGTTTTTTTCTCAGTTTTTCTGCTCAGTTTTTCTGCTCAGTTTTTTCTCAGTTTTTTTCCTCAGTTCTTTTTTTCCACAGTTTTGTGCACAGTTTTTTTTCTAAATTTTTCTTCAGTTTTTTTTCTCCGTTCTTTTTTTTCTTCAGTTTTTTCAGTCGTTTTTCTCAATTTTTCTTCTCAGTTTTTTTAGTCCGTTTTTCTTCAGGATTTTTTTAATAGTTTTTTTCTCAGTTTTTCTGCTCAGTTTTTCTGCTCAGTTTTTTCTTCAGTTTTATTTCTCAGTTCTTTTTTTCACAGTTTATTTCACAGTTTTTTTCTAAGTTTTTCTTCAGTTTTTTCAGTCTTTTTTTCTCAATTTTTCTTCTCAGTTTTTTTACTCCGTTTTTCTTCAGTATTTTTTTCATAGTTTTTTTCTCAGTTCTTCTGCTCAGTTTTTCTGCTCAGTTTTTTCTTCAGTTTTTTTTCTCAGTTCTTTTTTTTCACAGTTTTGTGCACAGTTTTTTTCTAAATTTTTCTTCAGTTTTTTTTCTCCGTTCTTTTTTTTCTTCAGTTTTTTCAGTAGTTTTTCTCAATTTTTCTTCTCAGTTTTTTTACTCCGTTTTTCTTCAGTATTTTTTTAATAATTTTATTCTCAGTTTTTCTGCTCAATTTTTCTGCTCAGTTTTTTCTCAGTTTTTTCACTCAATTCTTTTTTTTCACACTTTTGTGCACAGTATTTTTCTAAGTTTTTCTTCAGTTTTTTTTCTCAGTTCTTTTTTTTCACAGTTTTTTTCACAGTTTTTTTCTGTTTTTCTTCAGTTTTTTCAGTCGTTTTTTCTCAATTTTTCTTCTCAGTTTTTTTACTCCGTTTATCTTCAGTATTTTTTTCAGTTTTTTTCTCAATTTTTCTTCTCAGTTTTTTAACTCCGTTTTTCTTCAGTATTTTTTTCATAGTTTTTTTCTCAGTTTTTCTGCTCAGTTTTTCTGCTCAGTTTTTTCTTCAGTTTTTTTTCTCAGTTCTTTTTTTTCACAGTTTTGTGCACAGTTTTTTTCTAAATTTTTCTTCAGTTTTTTTTCTCCGTTCTTTTTTTTCTTCAGTTTTTTCAGTAGTTTTTCTCAATTTTTCTTCTCAGTTTTTTTACTCCGTTTTTCTTCAGTATTTTTTTAATAATTTTATTCTCAGTTTTTCTGCTCAATTTTTCTGCTCAGTTTTTTCTCAGTTTTTTCACTCAATTCTTTTTTTTCACACTTTTGCGCACAGTATTTTTCTAAGTTTTTCTTCAGTTTTTTTTCTCAGTTCTTTTTTTTCATAGTTTTTTTCACAGTTTTTTTCTAAGTTTTTCTTCAGTTTTTTCAGTCTTTTTTTCTAAGTTTTTCTTCAGTTTTTCTGCTCAGTTTTTCTGCTCAGTTTTTTGTTCAGTTTTTTTTCTCACTTCTTTTTTTCACAGTTTTTTTCTAAGTTTTTCTTCAGTTTTTTCAGTCGTTTTTTCTCAATTTTTCTTCTCAGTTTTTTTCCTCCGTTTTTCTTCAGTTTTTTTAAATAGTTTTTTTCTCAGTTTTTCTGCTCAGTTTTTCTGCTCAGTTTTTTCTCAGTTTTTTTCCTCAGTTCTTTTTTTCCACAGTTTTGTGCACAGTTTTTTTTCTAAATTTTTCTTCAGTTTTTTTTCTCCGTTCTTTTTTTTCTTCAGTTTTTTCAGTCGTTTTTCTCAATTTTTCTTCTCAGTTTTTTTACTCCGTTTTTCTTCAGTATTTTTTAAATAGTTTTTTTCTCAGTTTTTCTGCTCAGTTTTTCTGCTCAGTTTTTTCTTCAGTTTTTTTTCTCTGTTCTTTTTTTCACAGTTTTTTTCACAGTTTTTTTATAAGTTTTTCTTCAGTTTTTTCAGTCGTTTTTTCTCAATTTTTCTTCTCAGTTTTTTTCCTCCGTTTTTCTTCAGTTTTTTTAAATAGTTTTTTTTCTCAGTTTTTCTGATCAGTTTTTCTGCTCAGTTTTTTCTCAGTTTTTTTTCTCAATTCTTTTTTTTCACAGTTTGGTGCACAGTTTTTTTCTAAGTTTTTCTTCAGTTTTTTTTCTCAGTTCTTTTTTTTCACAGTTTTTTTCACAGTTTTTTTCTAAGTTTTTCTTCAGTTTTTTTTCTCCGTTCTTTTTTTTCTTCAGTTTTTTCAGTCGTTTTTCTCAATTTTTCTTCTCAGTTTTTTTGTCCGTTTTTCTTCAGGATTTTTTTAATAGTTTTTTTCTCAGTTTTTCTGCTCAGTTTTTCTGCTCAGTTTTTTCTTCAGTTTTTTTTCTCTGTTCTTTTTTTCACAGTTTTTTTCACAGTTTTTTTATAAGTTTTTCTTCACTTTTTTCAGTCGTTTTTTCTCAATTTTTCTTCTCAGTTTTTTTACTCCGTTTTTCTTCAGTATTTTTTTCAGTTTTTTTCTCAGTTTTTCTGCTCAGTTTTTCTGCTCAGTTTTTTCTTCAGTTTTTTTTCTCAGTTCTTTTTTTCACAGTTTTTTTCTAAGTTTTTCTTCAGTTTTTTCAGTCGTTTTTTCTCAATTTTTCTTCTCAGTTTTTTTCCTCCGTTTTTCTTCAGTTTTTTTAAATAGTTTTTTTCTCAGTTTTTCTGCTCAGTTTTTCTGCTCAGTTTTTTCTCAGTTTTTTTCCTCAGTTCTTTTTTTCCACAGTTTTGTGCACAGTTTTTTTTCTAAATTTTTCTTCAGTTTTTTTTCTCCGTTCTTTTTTTTCTTCAGTTTTTTCAGTCGTTTTTCTCAATTTTTCTTCTCAGTTTTTTTGTCCGTTTTTCTTCAGGATTTTTTTAATAGTTTTTTTCTCAGTTTTTCTGCTCAGTTTTTCTGCTCAGTTTTTTCTTCAGTTTTATTTCTCAGTTCTTTTTTTCACAGTTTATTTCACAGTTTTTTTCTAAGTTTTTCTTCAGTTTTTTCAGTCTTTTTTTCTCAATTTTTCTTCTCAGTTTTTTTACTCCGTTTTTCTTCAGTATTTTTTTCATAGTTTTTTTCTCAGTTCTTCTGCTCAGTTTTTCTGCTCAGTTTTTTCTTCAGTTTTTTTTCTCAGTTCTTTTTTTTCACAGTTTTGTGCACAGTTTTTTTCTAAATTTTTCTTCAGTTTTTTTTCTCCGTTCTTTTTTTTCTTCAGTTTTTTCAGTAGTTTTTCTCAATTTTTCTTCTCAGTTTTTTTACTCCGTTTTTCTTCAGTATTTTTTTAATAATTTTATTCTCAGTTTTTCTGCTCAATTTTTCTGCTCAGTTTTTTCTCAGTTTTTTCACTCAATTCTTTTTTTTCACACTTTTGTGCACAGTATTTTTCTAAGTTTTTCTTCAGTTTTTTTTCTCAGTTCTTTTTTTTCACAGTTTTTTTCACAGTTTTTTTCACAGTTTTTTTCTGTTTTTCTTCAGTTTTTTCAGTCGTTTTTTCTCAATTTTTCTTCTCAGTTTTTTTACTCCGTTTATCTTCAGTATTTTTTTCAGTTTTTTTCTCAATTTTTCTTCTCAGTTTTTTTACTCCGTTTTTCTTCAGTATTTTTTTCATAGTTTTTTTCTCAGTTTTTCTGCTCAGTTTTTCTGCTCAGTTTTTTCTTCAGTTTTTTTTCTCAGTTCTTTTTTTTCACAGTTTTGTGCACAGTTTTTTTCTAAATTTTTCTTCAGTTTTTTTTCTCCGTTCTTTTTTTTCTTCAGTTTTTTCAGTAGTTTTTCTCAATTTTTCTTCTCAGTTTTTTTACTCCGTTTTTCTTCAGTATTTTTTTAATAATTTTATTCTCAGTTTTTCTGCTCAATTTTTCTGCTCAGTTTTTTCTCAGTTTTTTCACTCAATTCTTTTTTTTCACACTTTTGTGCACAGTATTTTTCTAAGTTTTTCTTCAGTTTTTTTTCTCAGTTCTTTTTCTTCATAGTTTTTTTCACAGTTTTTTTCTAAGTTTTTCTTCAGTTTTTTCAGTCTTTTTTTCTAAGTTTTTCTTCAGTTTTTCTGCTCAGTTTTTCTGCTCAGTTTTTTGTTCAGTTTTTTTTCTCACTTCTTTTTTTCACAGTTTTTTTCTAAGTTTTTCTTCAGTTTTTTCAGTCGTTTTTTCTCAATTTTTCTTCTCAGTTTTTTTCCTCCGTTTTTCTTCAGTTTTTTTAAATAGTTTTTTTCTCAGTTTTTCTGCTCAGTTTTTCTGCTCAGTTTTTTCTCAGTTTTTTTCCTCAGTTCTTTTTTTCCACAGTTTTGTGCACAGTTTTTTTTCTAAATTTTTCTTCAGTTTTTTTTCTCCGTTCTTTTTTTTCTTCAGTTTTTTCAGTCGTTTTTCTCAATTTTTCTTCTCAGTTTTTTTACTCCGTTTTTCTTCAGGATTTTTTTAATAGTTTTTTTCTCAGTTTTTCTGCTCAGTTTTTTCTTCAGTTTTTTTTCTCAGTTCTTTTTTTCACAGTTTTTTTCACAGTTTTTTTCTAAGTTTTTCTTCAGTTTTTTCAGTCGTTTTTTCTCAATTTTTCTTCTCAGTTTTTTTACTCCGTTTTTCTTCAGTATTTTTTAAATAGTTTTTTTCTCAGTTTTTCTGCTCAGTTTTTCTGCTCACTTTTTTCTTCAGTTTTTTTTCTCTGTTCTTTTTTTCACAGTTTTTTTCACAGTTTTTTTATAAGTTTTTCTTCAGTTTTTTCAGTCGTTTTTTCTCAATTTTTCTTCTCAGTTTTTTTCCTCCGTTTTTCTTCAGTTTTTTTAAATAGTTTTTTTTCTCAGTTTTTCTGATCAGTTTTTCTGCTCAGTTTTTTCTCAGTTTTTTTTCTCAATTCTTTTTTTTCACAGTTTGGTGCACAGTTTTTTTCTAAGTTTTTCTTCAGTTTTTTTTCTCAGTTCTTTTTTTTCACAGTTTTTTTCACAGTTTTTTTCTAAGTTTTTCTTCAGTTTTTTCAGTCTTTTTTTCTCAGTTTTTCTTCTCAGTTTTTCTGCTCAGTTTTTTCTTCAGTTTTTTTTCTCAGTTCTTTTTTTTCACAGTTTTGTGCACAGTTTTTTTCTAAATTTTTCTTCAGTTTTTTTTCTCAGTTCTTTTTTTTCACAGTTTTTTTCTAAGTTTTTCTTCAGTTTTTTCAGTCGTTTTTTCTCAATTTTTCTTCTCAGTTTTTTTACTCCGTTTTTCTTCACTATTTTTTTAATAATTTTATTCTCAGTTTTTCTGCTCAATTTTTCTGCTCAGTTTTTTCTCAGTTTTTTCACTCAATTCTTTTTTTTCACACTTTTGTGCACAGTATTTTTCTAAGTTTTTCTTCAGTTTTTTTTCTCAGTTCTTTTTTTTCACAGTTTTTTTCACAGTTTTTTTCACAGTTTTTTTCTGTTTTTCTTCAGTTTTTTCAGTCGTTTTTTCTCAATTTTTCTTCTCAGTTTTTTTACTCCGTTTATCTTCAGTATTTTTTTCAGTTTTTTTCTCAATTTTTCTTCTCAGTTTTTTTACTCCGTTTTTCTTCAGTATTTTTTTCATAGTTTTTTTCTCAGTTTTTCTGCTCAGTTTTTCTGCTCAGTTTTTTCTTCAGTTTTTTTTCTCAGTTCTTTTTTTTCACAGTTTTGTGCACAGTTTTTTTCTAAATTTTTCTTCAGTTTTTTTTCTCCGTTCTTTTTTTTCTTCAGTTTTTTCAGTAGTTTTTCTCAATTTTTCTTCTCAGTTTTTTTTACTCCGTTTTTCTTCAGTATTTTTTTAATAATTTTATTCTCAGTTTTTCTGCTCAATTTTTCTGCTCAGTTTTTTCTCAGTTTTTTCACTCAATTCTTTTTTTTCACACTTTTGCGCACAGTATTTTTCTAAGTTTTTCTTCAGTTTTTTTTCTCAGTTCTTTTTTTTCATAGTTTTTTTCACAGTTTTTTTCTAAGTTTTTCTTCAGTTTTTTCAGTCTTTTTTTCTAAGTTTTTCTTCAGTTTTTCTGCTCAGTTTTTCTGCTCAGTTTTTTGTTCAGTTTTTTTTCTCACTTCTTTTTTTCACAGTTTTTTTCTAAGTTTTTCTTCAGTTTTTTCAGTCGTTTTTTCTCAATTTTTCTTCTCAGTTTTTTTCCTCCGTTTTTCTTCAGTTTTTTAAAATAGTTTTTTTCTCAGTTTTTCTGCTCAGTTTTTCTGCTCAGTTTTTTCTCAGTTTTTTTCCTCAGTTCTTTTTTTCCACAGTTTTGTGCACAGTTTTTTTTCTAAATTTTTCTTCAGTTTTTTTTCTCCGTTCTTTTTTTTCTTCAGTTTTTTCAGTCGTTTTTCTCAATTTTTCTTCTCAGTTTTTTTACTCCGTTTTTCTTCAGGATTTTTTTAATAGTTTTTTTCTCAGTTTTTCTGCTCAGTTTTTCTGCTCAGTTTTTTCTTCAGTTTTTTTTCTCAGTTCTTTTTTTCACAGTTTTTTTCACAGTTTTTTTTCTAAATTTTTCTTCAGTTTTTTTTCTCCGTTCTTTTTTTTCCTCAGTTTTTTCTCAGTTTTTTTCCTCAGTTCTTTTTTTTCACAGTTTTGTGCACAGTTTTTTTCTAAATTTTTCTTCAGTTTTTTTTCTCAGTTCTTTTTTTTCACAGTTTTTTTCTAAGTTTTTCTTCAGTTTTTTCAGTCGTTTTTTCTCAATTTTTCTTCTCAGTTTTTTTACTCCGTTTTTCTTCAGGATTTTTTTAATAGTTTTTTTCTCAGTTTTTCTGCTCAGTTTTTCTGCTCAGTTTTTTCTCAGTTTTTTTCCTCAGTTCTTTTTTTTCACAGTTTTGTGCACAGTTTTTTTCTAAATTTTTCTTCAGTTTTTTTTCTCAGTTCTTTTTTTTCACAGTTTTTTTCTAAGTTTTTCTTCAGTTTTTTCAGTCGTTTTTTCTCAATTTTTCTTCTCAGTTTTTTTACTCCGTTTTTCTTCAGTATTTTTTTCAGTTTTTTTCTCAGTTTTTCTGCTCAGTTTTTCTGCTCAGTTTTTTGTTCAGTTTTTTTTCTCAGTTCTTTTTTTCACAGTTTTTTTCTAAGTTTTTCTTCAGTTTTTTCAGTCGTTTTTTCTCAATTTTTCTTCTCAGTTTTTTTCCTCCGTTTTTCTTGTTTTTTAAAATAGTTTTTTTCTCAGTTTTTCTGCTCAGTTTTTCTGCTCAGTTTTTTCTCAGTTTTTTTCCTCAGTTCTTTTTTTCCACAGTTTTGTGCACAGTTTTTTTTCTAAATTTTTCTTCAGTTTTTTTTCTCCGTTCTTTTTTTTCTTCAGTTTTTTCAGTCGTTTTTCTCAATTTTTCTTCTCAGTTTTTTTACTCCGTTTTTCTTCAGGATTTTTTAAATAATATTTTTCTCAGTTTTTCTGCTCAGTTTTTCTGCTCAGTTTTTTCTTCAGTTTTTTTTCTCAGTTCTTTTTTTCACAGTTTTTTTCACAGTTTTTTTCTAAGTTTTTCTTCAGTTTTTTCAGTCGTTTTTTCTCAATTTTTCTTCTCAGTTTTTTTACTCCGTTTTTCTTCAGTATTTTTTAAATAGTTTTTCTGCTCAGTTTTTCTGCTCAGTTTTTCTGCTCAGTTTTTTCTTTAGTTTTTTTTCTCTGTTCTTTTTTTCACAGATTTTTTCACAGTTTTTTTCTAAGTTTTTCTTCAGTTTTTTCAGTCGTTTTTTCTCAATTTTTCTTCTCAGTTTTTTTCCTCCGTTTTTCTTCAGTTGTTTTAAATAGTTTTTTTTCTCAGTTTTTCTGATCAGTTTTTCTGCTCAGTTTTTTCTCAGTTTTTTTTCTCAATTCTTTTTTTTCACAGTTTGGTGCACAGTTTTTTTCTAAGTTTTTCTTCAGTTTTTTTTCTCAGTTCTTTTTTTTCACAGTTTTTTTCACAGTTTTTTTCTAAGTTTTTCTTCAGTTTTTTCAGTCTTTTTTTCTCAGTTTTTCTTCTCAGTTTTTTTCATCCGTTTTTCTTCAGTTTTTTTCTCAGTTTTTCTGCTCAGTTTTTCTGCTCAGTTTTTTCTCAGTTTTTTTTTTCAGTTCTTTTTCCCCACAGTTTTGTGCACAGTTTTTTTCTAAGTTTTTCTTCAGTTTTTTTTCTCAGTTCTTTCTTTTCACAGTTTTTTTCAGTTTTTTTCTAAGTTTTTCTTCAGTTTTTTCAGTCTTTTTTTCTCAATTTTTCTTCTCAGTTTTTTTACTCCGTTTTTCTTCAGTATTTTTTTCATAGTTTTTTTCTCAGTTTTTCTGCTCAGTTTTTCTGCTCAGTTTTTTCCTCAGTTTTTTTTCTCAGTTCTTTTTTTTCACAGTTTTGTGCACAGTTTTTTTCTAAATTTTTCTTCAGTTTTTTTTCTCCGTTCTTTTTTTTCTTCAGTTTTTTCAGTAGTTTTTCTCAATTTTTCTTCTCAGTTTTTTTACTCCGTTT
Source organism: Pristiophorus japonicus (assembly GCF_044704955.1). Classification (NCBI taxonomy): domain Eukaryota; kingdom Metazoa; phylum Chordata; class Chondrichthyes; family Pristiophoridae; genus Pristiophorus; species Pristiophorus japonicus. Next base: position 62,919 of record NW_027251071.1, read on the forward strand.
TTCTTCAGTATTTTTTTCAGTTTTTTTCTCAGTTTTTCTGCTCAGTTTTTCTGCTCAGTTTTTTCTTCAGTTTTTTTTCTCAGTTCTTTTTTTCACAGTTTTTTCTAAGTTTTTCTTCAGTTTTTTCAGTCGTTTTTTCTCAATTTTTCTTCTCAGTTTTTTTCCTCCGTTTTTCTTCAGTTTTTTTAAATAGTTTTTTTCTCCGTTTTTCTGCTCAGTTTTTCTGCTCAGTTTTTTCTCAGTTTTTTTCCTCAGTTCTTTTTTTCCACAGTTTTGTGCACAGTTTTTTTTCTAAATTTTTCTTCAGTTTTTTTTCTCCGTTCTTTTTTTTCTTCAGTTTTTTCAGTCGTTTTTCTCAATTTTTCTTCTCAGTTTGTTTAGTCCGTTTTTCTTCAGGATTTTTTTAATAGTTTTTTTCTCAGTTTTTCTGCTCAGTTTTTCTGCTCAGTTTTTTCTTCAGTTTTTTTTCTCAGTTCTTTTTTTCACAGTTTTTTTCACAGTTTTTTTCTAAGTTTTTCTTCAGTTTTTTCAGTCTTTTTTTCTCAATTTTTCTTCTCAGTTTTTTTACTCCGTTTTTCTTCAGTATTTTTTTCATAGTTTTTTTCTCAGTTTTTCTGCTCAGTTTTTCTGCTCAGTTTTTTCTTCAGTTTTTTTTCTCAGTTCTTTTTTTTCACAGTTTTGTGCACAGTTTTTTTCTAAATTTTTCTTCAGTTTTTTTTCTCCGTTCTTTTTTTTCTTCAGTTTTTTCAGTAGTTTTTCTCAATTTTTCTTCTCAGTTTTTTTACTCCGTTTTTCTTCAGTATTTTTTTAATAATTTTATTCTCAGTTTTTCTACTCAATTTTTCTGCTCAATTTTTTCTCAGTTTTTTCACTCAATTCTTTTTTTTCACACTTTTGTGCACAGTATTTTTCTAAGTTTTTCTTCAGTTTTTTTTCTCAGTTCTTTTTTTTCACAGTTTTTTTCACAGTTTTTTTCACAGTTTTTTTCTAAGTTTTTCTTCAGTTTTTTCAGTCGTTTTTTCTCAATTTTTCTTCTCAGTTTTTTTACTCCGTTTTTCTTCAGTATTTTTTTCAGTTTTTTTCTCAGTTTTTCTGCTCAGTTTTTCTGCTCAGTTTTTTCTTCAGTTTTTTTTCTCAGTTCTTTTTTTCACAGTTTTTTCTAAGTTTTTCTTCAGTTTTTTCAGTCGTTTTTTCTCAATTTTTCTTCTCAGTTTTTTTCCTCCGTTTTTCTTCAGTTTTTTTAAATAGTTTTTTTCTCAGTTTTTCTGCTCAGTTTTTCTGCTCAGTTTTTTCTCAGTTTTTTTCCTCAGTTCTTTTTTTCACAGTTTTTTTCACAGTTTTTTTCTAAGTTTTTCTTCAGTTTTTTCAGTCTTTTTTTCTCAATTTTTCTTCTCAGTTTTTTTACTCCGTTTTTCTTCAGTATTTTTTTCATAGTTTTTTTCTCAGTTTTTCTGCTCAGTTTTTCTGCTCAGTTTTTTCTTCAGTTTTGTTTCTCAGTTCTTTTTTTTCACAGTTTTGTGCACAGTTTTTTTCTAAATTTTTCTTCAGTTTTTTTTCTCCGTTCTTTTTTTTCTTCAGTTTTTTCAGTAGTTTTTCTCAATTTTTCTTCTCAGTTTTTTTACTCCGTTTTTCTTCAGTATTTTTTTAATAATTTTATTCTCAGTTTTTCTGCTCAATTTTTCTGCTCAGTTTTTTCTCAGTATTTTCACTCAATTCTTTTTTTTCACACTTTTGTGCACAGTATTTTTCTAAGTTTTTCTTCAGTTTTTTTTCTCAGTTCTTTTTTTTCACAGTTTTTTTCACAGTTTTTTTCACAGTTTTTTTCTAAGTTTTTCTTCAGTTTTTTCAGTCGTTTTTTCTCAATTTTTCTTCTCAGTTTTTTTCCTCCGTTTTTCTTCAGTTTTTTTAAATAGTTTTTTTCTCAGTTTTTCTGCTCAGTTTTTCTGCTCAGTTTTTTCTCAGTTTTTTTCCTCAGTTCTTTTTTTCCACAGTTTTGTGCACAGTTTTTTTTCTAAATTTTTCTTCAGTTTTTTTTCTCCGTTCTTTTTTTTCTTCAGTTTTTTCAGTCGTTTTTCTCAATTTTTCTTCTCAGTTTTTTTAGTCCGTTTTTCTTCAGCATTTTTTTAATAGTTTTTTTCTCCGTTTTTCTGCTCAGTTTTTCTGCTCAGTTTTTTCTTCAGTTTTTTTTCTCAGTTCTTTTTTTCACAGTTTTTTTCACAGTTTTTTTCTAAGTTTTTCTTCAGTTTTTTCAGTCTTTTTTTCTCAATTTTTCTTCTCAGTTTTTTTCCTCCGTTTTTCTTCAGTTTTTTTTAATAGTTTTTTTCTCAGTTTTTCTGCTCAGTTTTTCTGCTCAGTTTTTTCTCAGTTTTTTTCCTCAGTTCTTTTTTTCCACATTTTTGTGCAGTTTTTTTCTAAATTTTTCTTCAGTTTTTTTTCGCAGTTCTTTTTTTTCACAGTTTTTTTCTAAGTTTTTCTTCAGTTTTTTCAGTCGTTTTTTCTCAATTTTTCTTCTCAGTTTTTTTACTCCGTTTTTCTTCAGTATTTTTTTCAGTTTTTTTCTCAGTTTTTCTGCTCAGTTTTTCTGCTCAGCTTTTTCTTCAGTTTTTTTTCTCAGTTCTTTTTTTCACAGTTTTTTTCTAAGTTTTTCTTCAGTTTTTTCAGTCGTTTTTTCTCAATTTTTCTTCTCAGTTTTTTTCCTCCGTTTTTCTTCAGTTTTTTTAAATAGTTTTTTTCTCAGTTTTTCTGCTCAGTTTTTCTGCTCAGTTTTTTCTCAGTTTTTTTCCTCAGTTCTTTTTTTCCACAGTTTTGTGCACAGTTTTTTTTCTAAATTTTTCTTCAGTTTTTTTCTCCGTTCTTTTTTTTCTTCAGTTTTTTCAGTCTTTTTTTTCTCAGTTTTTCTTCTCAGTTTTTTTCCTCCGTTTTTCTTCAGTTTTTTTAAATAGTTTTTTTCTCAGTTTTTCTGCTCAGTTATTCTGCTCAGTTTTTTCTTCAGTTTTTTTTCTCAATTCTTTTTTTTCACAGTTTGGTGCACAGTTTTTTTCTAAGTTTTCTTCATTTTTTTTTCTCAGTTCTTTTTTTTCACAGTTTTTTTCACAGTTTTTTTCTAAGTTTTTCTTCAGTTTTTTCAGTCTTTTTTTCTCAGTTTTTCTTCTCAGTTTTTTTCATCCGTTCTTCTTCAGTTTTTTTCTCAGTTTTTCTGCTCAGTTTTTCTGCTCAGTTTTTTCTCAGTTTTTTTCCTCAGTTCTTTTTTCCCACAGTTTTGTGCACAGTTTTTTTCTAAGTTTTTCTTCAGTTTTTTCAGTCTTTTTTTCTCAATTTTTCTTCTCAGTTTTTTTACTCCGTTTTTCTTCAGTATTTTTTTCATAGTTTTTTTCTCAGTTTTTCTGCTCAGTTTTTCTGCTCAGTTTTTTCTTCAGTTTTTTTTCTCAGTTCTTTTTTTTCACAGTTTTGTGCACAGTTTTTTTCTAAATTTTTCTTCAGTTTTTTTTCTCCGTTCTTTTTTTTCTTCAGTTTTTTCAGTAATTTTTCTCAATTTTTCTTCTCAGTTTTTTAACTCCGTTTTTCTTCAGTATTTTTTCAATAATTTTATTCTCAGTTTTTCTGCTCAATTTTTCTGCTCAGTTTTTTCTCAGTTTTTTCACTCAATTCTTTTTTTTCACACTTTTGTGCACAGTATTTTTCTAAGTTTTTCTTCAGTTTTTTTTCTCAGTTCTTTTTTTTCACAGTTTTTTTCACAGTTTTTTTCACAGTTTTTTTCTAAGTTTTTCTTCAGTTTTTTCAGTCGTTTTTTCTCAATTTTTCTTCTCAGTTTTTTTACTCCGTTTTTCTTCAGTATTTTTTTCAGTTTTTTTCTCAGTTTTTCTGCTCAGTTTTTCTGCTCAGTTTTTTCTTCAGTTTTTTTTTCTCAGTTCTTTTTTTCACAGTTTTTTTCTAAGTTTTTCTTCAGTTTTTTCAGTCGTTTTTTCTCAATTTTTCTTCTCAGTTTTTTTCCTCCGTTTTTCTTCAGTTTTTTTAAATAGTTTTTTTCTCAGTTTTTCTGCTCAGTTTTTCCGCTCAGTTTTTTCTCAGTTTTTTTCCTCAGTTCTTTTTTTCCACAGTTTTGTGCACAGTTTTTTTTCTAAATTTTTCTTCAGTTTTTTTTCTCCGTTCTTTTTTTTCTTCAGTTTTTTCAGTCGCTTTTCTCAATTTTTCTTCTCAGTTTTTTTAGTCCGTTTTTCTTCAGGATTTTTTTAATAGTTTTTTTCTCAGTTTTTCTGCTCAGTTTTTCTGCTCAGTTTTTTCTTCAGTTTTTTTTCTCAGTTCTTTTTTTCACAGTTTTTTTCACAGTTTTTTTCTAAGTTTTTCTTCAGTTTTTTCAGTCTTTTTTTCTCAATTTTTCTTCTCAGTTTTTTTACTCCGTTTTTCTTCAGTATTATTTTCATAGTTTTTTTCTCAGTTTTTCTGCTCAGTTTTTCTGCTCAGTTTTTTCTTCAGTTTTTTTTCTCAGTTCTTTTTTTTCACAGTTTTGTGCACAGTTTTTTTCTAAATTTTTCTTCAGTTTTTTTTCTCCGTTCTTTTTTTTCTTCAGTTTTTTCAGTAGTTTTTCTCAATTTTTCTTCTCAGTTTTTTTACTCTGTTTTTCTTCAGTATTTTTTTAATAATTTTATTCTCAGTTTTTCTGCTCAATTTTTCTGCTCAGTTTTTTCTCAGTTTTTTCACTCAATTCTTTTTTTTCACACTTTTGTGCACAGTATTTTTCTAAGTTTTTCTTCAGTTTTTTTTCTCAGTTCTTTTTTTTCATAGTTTTTTTCACAGTTTTTTTCTAAGTTTTTCTTCAGTTTTTTCAGTCGTTTTTTCTCAATTTTTCTTCTCAGTTTTTTTACTCCGTTTTTCTTCAGTATTTTTTTCAGTTTTTTTCTCAGTTTTTCTGCTCAGTTTTTCTGCTCAGTTTTTTCTTCAGTTTTTTTTCTCAGTTCTTTTTTTCACAGTTTTTTTCTAAGTTTTTCTTCAGTTTTTTCAGTCGTTTTTTCTCAATTTTTCTTCTCAGTTTTTTTCCTCCGTTTTTCTTCAGTTTTTTAAAATAGTTTTTTTCTCAGTTTTTCTGCTCAGTTTTTCTGCTCAGTTTTTTCTCAGTTTTTTTCCTCAGTTCTTTTTTTCCACAGTTTTGTGCACAGTTTTTTTTCTAAATTTTTCTTCAGTTTTTTTTCTCCGTTCTTTTTTTTCTTCAGTTTTTTCAGTCGTTTTTCTCAATTTTTCTTCTCAGTTTTTTTAGTCCGTTTTTCTTCAGGATTTTTTTAATAGTTTTTTTCTCAGTTTTTCTGCTCAGTTTTTCTGCTCAGTTTTTTCTTCAGTTTTTTTTCTCAGTTCTTTTTTTCACAGTTTTTTTCACAGTTTTTTTCTAAGTTTTTCTTCAGTTTTTTCAGTCTTTTTTTCTCAATTTTTCTTCTCAGTTTTTTTACTCCGTTTTTCTTCAGTATTTTTTTCATAGTTTTTTTCTCAGTTTTTCTGCTCAGTTTTTCTGCTCAGTTTTTTCTTCAGTTTTTTTTCTCAGTTCTTTTTTTTCACAGTTTTGTGCACAGTTTTTTTCTAAATTTTTCTTCAGTTTTTTTTCTCCGTTCTTTTTTTTCTTCAGTTTTTTCAGTAGTTTTTCTCAATTTTTCTTCTCAGTTTTTTTACTCCGTTTTTCTTCAGTATTTTTTTAATAATTTTATTCTCAGTTTTTCTGCTCAATTTTTCTGCTCAGTTTTTTCTCAGTTTTTTCACTCAATTCTTTTTTTTCACACTTTTGTGCACAGTATTTTTCTAAGTTTTTCTTCAGTTTTTTTTCTCAGTTCTTTTTTTTCATAGTTTTTTTCACAGTTTTTTTCTAAGTTTTTCTTCAGTTTTTTCAGTCGTTTTTTCTCAATTTTTCTTCTCAGTTTTTTTACTCCGTTTTTCTTCAGTATTTTTTTCAGTTTTTTTCTCAGTTTTTCTGCTCAGTTTTTCTGCTCAGTTTTTTCTTCAGTTTTTTTTCTCAGTTCTTTTTTTCACAGTTTTTTTCTAAGTTTTTCTTCAGTTTTTTCAGTCGTTTTTTCTCAATTTTTCTTCTCTGTTTTTTTCCTCCGTTTTTCTTCAGTTTTTTTAAATAGTTTTTTTCTCAGTTTTTCTGCTCAGTTTTTCTGCTCAGTTTTTTCTCAGTTTTTTTCCTCAGTTCTTTTTTTCCACAGTTTTGTGCACAGTTTTTTTTCTAAATTTTTCTTCAGTTTTTTTTCTCCGTTCTTTTTTTTCTTCAGTTTTTTCAGTCGTTTTTCTCAATTTTTCTTCTCAGTTTTTTTAGTCCGTTTTTCTTCAGGATTTTTTTAATAGTTTTTTTCTCAGTTTTTCTGCTCAGTTTTTCTGCTCAGTTTTTTCTTCAGTTTTATTTCTCAGTTCTTTTTTTCACAGTTTATTTCACAGTTTTTTTCTAAGTTTTTCTTCAGTTTTTTCAGTCTTTTTTTCTCAATTTTTCTTCTCAGTTTTTTTACTCCGTTTTTCTTCAGTATTTTTTTCATAGTTTTTTTCTCAGTTCTTCTGCTCAGTTTTTCTGCTCAGTTTTTTCTTCAGTTTTTTTTCTCAGTTCTTTTTTTTCACAGTTTTGTGCACAGTTTTTTTCAAAATTTTTCTTCAGTTTTTTTTCTCCGTTCTTTTTTTTCTTCAGTTTTTTCAGTAGTTTTTCTCAATTTTTCTTCTCAGTTTTTTTACTCCGTTTTTCTTCAGTATTTTTTTAATAATTTTATTCTCAGTTTTTCTGCTCAATTTTTCTGCTCAGTTTTTTCTCAGTTTTTTCACTCAATTCTTTTTTTTCACACTTTTGTGCACAGTATTTTTCTAAGTTTTTCTTCAGTTTTTTTTCTCAGTTCTTTTTTTTCACAGTTTTTTTCACAGTTTTTTTCTGTTTTTCTTCAGTTTTTTCAGTCGTTTTTTCTCAATTTTTCTTCTCAGTTTTTTTACTCCGTTTATCTTCAGTATTTTTTTCAGTTTTTTTCTCAATTTTTCTTCTCAGTTTTTTTACTCCGTTTTTCTTCAGTATTTTTTTCATAGTTTTTTCCTCAGTTTTTCTGCTCAGTTTTTCTGCTCAGTTTTTTCTTCAGTTTTTTTTCTCAGTTCTTTTTTTTCACAGTTTTGTGCACAGTTTTTTTCTAAATTTTTCTTCAGTTTTTTTTCTCCGTTCTTTTTTTTCTTCAGTTTTTTCAGTCGTTTTTCTCAATTTTTCTTCTCAGTTTGTTTAGTCCGTTTTTCTTCAGGATTTTTTAAATAGTTTTTTTCTCAGTTTTTCTGCTCAGTTTTTCTGCTCAGTTTTTTCTTCAGTTTTTTTTCTCAGTTTTTTTTTCACAGTTTTTTTCACAGTTTTTTTCTAAGTTTTTCTTCAGTTTTTTCAGTCTTTTTTTCTCAATTTTTCTTCTCAGTTTTTTTACTCCGTTTTTCTTCAGTATTTTTTTCATAGTTTTTTTCTCAGTTTTTCTGCTCAGTTTTTCTGCTCAGTTTTTTCTTCAGTTTTTTTTCTCAGTTCTTTTTTTTCACAGTTTTGTGCACAGTCTTTTTCTAAATTTTTCTTCAGTTTTTTTTCTCCGTTCTTTTTTTTCTTCAGTTTTTTCAGTAGTTTTTCTCAATTTTTCTTCTCAGTTTTTTTACTCCGTTTTTCTTCAGTATTTTTTTAATAATTTTATTCTCAGTTTTTCTGCTCAATTTTTCTGCTCAGTTTTTTCTCAGTTTTTTCACTCAATTCTTTTTTTTCACACTTTTGTGCACAGTATTTTTCTAAGTTTTTCTTCAGTTTTTTTTCTCAGTTCTTTTTTTTCACAGTTTTTTTCACAGTTTTTTTCACAGTTTTTTTCTAAGTTTTTCTTCAGTTTTTTCAGTCGTTTTTTCTCAATTTTTCTTCTCAGTTTTTTTACTCCGTTTTTTTCAGTATTTTTTTCAGTTTTTTTCTCAGTTTTTCTGCTCAGTTTTTCTGCTCAGTTTTTTCTTCAGTTTTTTTTCTCAGTTCTTTTTATCACAGTTTTTTTCTAAGTTTTTCTTCAGTTTTTTCAGTCGTTTTTTCTCAATTTTTCTTCTCAGTTTTTTTCCTCCGTTTTTCTTCAGTTTTTTTAAATAGTTTTTTTCTCAGTTTTTCTGCTCAGTTTTTCTGCTCAGTTTTTTCTCAGTTTTTTTCCTCAGTTCTTTTTTTCCACAGTTTTGTGCACAGTTTTTTTTCTAAATTTTTCTTCAGTTTTTTTTCTCCGTTCTTTTTTTTCTTCAGTTTTTTCAGTCTTTTTTTCTCAGTTTTTCTTCTCAGTTTTTTTCCTCCGTTTTTCTTCAGTTTTTTTAAATAGTTTTTTTCTCAGTTTTTCTGCTCAGTTTTTCTGCTCAGTTTTTTCTTCAGTGTTTTTTCTCAATTCTTTTTTTTCACAGTTTGGTGCACAGTTTTTTTCTAAGTTTTCTTCAGTTTTTTTTCTCAGTTCTTTTTTTTCACAGTTTTTTTCACAGTTTTTCTTCAGTTTTTTCAGTCTTTTTTTCTCAGTTTTTCTTCTCAGTTTTTTTCATCCGTTTTTCTTCAGTTTTTTTCTCAGTTTTTCTGCTCAGTTTTTCTGCTCAGTTTTTCTGCTCAGTTTTTTCTTCAGTTTTTTTTCTCAGTTCTTTTTTTTCACAGTTTTGTGCAGTTTTTTTCTAAATTTTTCTTCAGTTTTTTTTCTCCGTTCTTTTTTTTCTTCAGTTTTTTCAGTAGTTTTTCTCAATTTTTCTTCTCAGTTTTTTTACTCCGTTTTTCTTCAGTATTTTTTTAATAATTTTATTCTCAGTTTTTCTGCTCAATTTTTCTGCTCAGTTTTTTCTCAGTTTTTTCACTCAATTCTTTTTTTTCACACTTTTGTGCACAGTATTTTTCTAAGTTTTTCTTCAGTTTTTTTTCTCAGTTCTTTTTTTTCACAGTTTTTTTCACAGTTTTTCTTCAGTTTTTTCAGTCGTTTTTTCTCAATTTTTCTTCTCAGTTTTTTTACTCCGTTTTTCTTCAGTATTTTTTTCAGTTTTTTTCTGTTTTTCTGCTCAGTTTTTCTGCTCAGTTTTTTCTTCAGTTTTTTTCTCAGTTCTTTTTTTCACAGTTTTTTTCTAAGTTTTTCTTCAGTTTTTTCAGTCGTTTTTTCTCAATTTTTCTTCTCAGTTTTTTTCCTCCGTTTTTCTTCAGTTTTTTTAAATAGTTTTTTTCTCAGTTTTTCTGCTCAGTTTTTCCGCTCAGTTTTTTCTCAGTTTTTTTCCTCAGTTCTTTTTTTCCACAGTTTTGTGCACAGTTTTTTTTCTAAATTTTTCTTCAGTTTTTTTTCTCCGTTCTTTTTTTTCTTCAGTTTTTTCAGTCGTTTTTCTCAATTTTTCTTCTCAGTTTTTTTACTCCGTTTTTCTTCAGGATTTTTTAAATAGTTTTTTTCTCAGTTTTTCTGCTCAGTTTTTCTGCTCAGTTTTATCTTCAGTTTTTTTTCTCAGTTCTTTTTTTCACAGTTTTTTTCACAGTTTTTTTCTAAGTTTTTCTTCAGTTTTTTCAGTCTTTTTTTCTCAATTTTTCTTCTCAGTTTTTTTACTCCGTTTTTCTTCAGTATTTTTTTCATAGTTTTTTTCTCAGTTTTTCTGCTCAGTTTTTCTGCTCAGTTTTTTCCTCAGTTTTTTTTCTCAGTTCTTTTTTTTCACAGTTTTGTGCACAGTTTTTTTCTAAATTTTTCTTCAGTTTTTTTTCTCCGTTCTTTTTTTTCTTCAGTTTTTTCAGTAGTTTTTCTCAATTTTTCTTCTCAGTTTTTTTACTCCGTTTTTCTTCAGTATTTTTTTCAGTTTTTTTCTCAGTTTTTCTGCTCAGTTTTTTCTTCAGTTTTTTTTCTCAGTTCTTTTTTTCACAGTTTTTTTCTAAGTTTTTCTTCAGTTTTTTCAGTCGTTTTTTCTCAATTTTTCTTCTCAGTTTTTTTCCTCCGTTTTTCTTCAGTTTTTTTAAATAGTTTTTTTCTCCGTTTTTCTGCTCAGTTTTTCTGCTCAGTTTTTTCTCAGTTTTTTTCCTCAGTTCTTTTTTTCCACAGTTTTGTGCACAGTTTTTTTTCTAAATTTTTCTTCAGTTTTTTTTCTCCGTTCTTTTTTTTCTTCAGTTTTTTCAGTCGTTTTTCTCAATTTTTCTTCTCAGTTTGTTTAGTCCGTTTTTCTTCAGGATTTTTTTAATAGTTTTTTTCTCAGTTTTTCTGCTCAGTTTTTCTGCTCAGTTTTTTCTTCAGTTTTTTTTCTCAGTTCTTTTTTTCACAGTTTTTTTCACAGTTTTTTTCTAAGTTTTTCTTCAGTTTTTTCAGTCTTTTTTTCTCAATTTTTCTTCTCAGTTTTTTTACTCCGTTTTTCTTCAGTATTTTTTTCATAGTTTTTTTCTCAGTTTTTCTGCTCAGTTTTTCTGCTCAGTTTTTTCTTCAGTTTTTTTTCTCAGTTCTTTTTTTTCACAGTTTTGTGCACAGTTTTTTTCTAAATTTTTCTTCAGTTTTTTTTCTCCGTTCTTTTTTTTCTTCAGTTTTTTCAGTAGTTTTTCTCAATTTTTCTTCTCAGTTTTTTTACTCCGTTTTTCTTCAGTATTTTTTTAATAATTTTATTCTCAGTTTTTCTACTCAATTTTTCTGCTCAATTTTTTCTCAGTTTTTTCACTCAATTCTTTTTTTTCACACTTTTGTGCACAGTATTTTTCTAAGTTTTTCTTCAGTTTTTTTTCTCAGTTCTTTTTTTTCACAGTTTTTTTCACAGTTTTTTTCACAGTTTTTTTCTAAGTTTTTCTTCAGTTTTTTCAGTCGTTTTTTCTCAATTTTTCTTCTCAGTTTTTTTACTCCGTTTTTCTTCAGTATTTTTTTCAGTTTTTTTCTCAGTTTTTCTGCTCAGTTTTTCTGCTCAGTTTTTTCTTCAGTTTTTTTTCTCAGTTCTTTTTTTCACAGTTTTTTCTAAGTTTTTCTTCAGTTTTTTCAGTCGTTTTTTCTCAATTTTTCTTCTCAGTTTTTTTCCTCCGTTTTTCTTCAGTTTTTTTAAATAGTTTTTTTCTCAGTTTTTCTGCTCAGTTTTTCTGCTCAGTTTTTTCTCAGTTTTTTTCCTCAGTTCTTTTTTTCACAGTTTTTTTCACAGTTTTTTTCTAAGTTTTTCTTCAGTTTTTTCAGTCTTTTTTTCTCAATTTTTCTTCTCAGTTTTTTTACTCCGTTTTTCTTCAGTATTTTTTTCATAGTTTTTTTCTCAGTTTTTCTGCTCAGTTTTTCTGCTCAGTTTTTTCTTCAGTTTTTTTTCTCAGTTCTTTTTTTTCACAGTTTTGTGCACAGTTTTTTTCTAAATTTTTCTTCAGTTTTTTTTCTCCGTTCTTTTTTTTCTTCAGTTTTTTCAGTAGTTTTTCTCAATTTTTCTTCTCAGTTTTTTTACTCCGTTTTTCTTCAGTATTTTTTTAATAATTTTATTCTCAGTTTTTCTGCTCAATTTTTCTGCTCAGTTTTTTCTCAGTATTTTCACTCAATTCTTTTTTTTCACACTTTTGTGCACAGTATTTTTCTAAGTTTTTCTTCAGTTTTTTTTCTCAGTTCTTTTTTTTCACAGTTTTTTTCACAGTTTTTTTCACAGTTTTTTTCTAAGTTTTTCTTCAGTTTTTTCAGTCGTTTTTTCTCAATTTTTCTTCTCAGTTTTTTTCCTCCGTTTTTCTTCAGTTTTTTTAAATAGTTTTTTTCTCAGTTTTTCTGCTCAGTTTTTCTGCTCAGTTTTTTCTCAGTTTTTTTCCTCAGTTCTTTTTTTCCACAGTTTTGTGCACAGTTTTTTTTCTAAATTTTTCTTCAGTTTTTTTTCTCCGTTCTTTTTTTTCTTCAGTTTTTTCAGTCGTTTTTCTCAATTTTTCTTCTCAGTTTTTTTAGTCCGTTTTTCTTCAGCATTTTTTTAATAGTTTTTTTCTCCGTTTTTCTGCTCAGTTTTTCTGCTCAGTTTTTTCTTCAGTTTTTTTTCTCAGTTCTTTTTTTCACAGTTTTTTTCACAGTTTTTTTCTAAGTTTTTCTTCAGTTTTTTCAGTCTTTTTTTCTCAATTTTTCTTCTCAGTTTTTTTCCTCCGTTTTTCTTCAGTTTTTTTAAATAGTTTTTTTCTCAGTTTTTCTGCTCAGTTTTTCTGCTCAGTTTTTTCTCAGTTTTTTTCCTCAGTTCTTTTTTTCCACAGTTTTGTGCACAGTTTTTTTTCTAAATTTTTCTTCAGTTTTTTTCTCCGTTCTTTTTTTTCTTCAGTTTTTTCAGTCTTTTTTTCTCAGTTTTTCTTCTCAGTTTTTTTCCTCCGTTTTTCTTCAGTTTTTTTAAATAGTTTTTTTCTCAGTTTTTCTGCTCAGTTTTTCTGCTCAGTTTTTTCTTCAGTTTTTTTTCTCAATTCTTTTTTTTCACAGTTTGGTGCACAGTTTTTTTCTAAGTTTTCTTCAGTTTTTTTTCTCAGTTCTTTTTTTTCACAGTTTTTTTCACAGTTTTTTTCTAAGTTTTTCTTCAGTTTTTTCAGTCTTTTTTTCTCAGTTTTTCTTCTCAGTTTTTTTCATCCGTTCTTCTTCAGTTTTTTTCTCAGTTTTTCTGCTCAGTTTTTCTGCTCAGTTTTTTCTCAGTTTTTTTCCTCAGTTCTTTTTTCCCACAGTTTTGTGCACAGTTTTTTTCTAAGTTTTTCTTCAGTTTTTTCAGTCTTTTTTTCTCAATTTTTCTTCTCAGTTTTTTTACTCCGTTTTTCTTCAGTATTTTTTTCATAGTTTTTTTCTCAGTTTTTCTGCTCAGTTTTTCTGCTCAGTTTTTTCTTCAGTTTTTTTTCTCAGTTCTTTTTTTTCACAGTTTTGTGCACAGTTTTTTTCTAAATTTTTCTTCAGTTTTTTTTCTCCGTTCTTTTTTTTCTTCAGTTTTTTCAGTAATTTTTCTCAATTTTTCTTCTCAGTTTTTTAACTCCGTTTTTCTTCAGTATTTTTTTAATAATTTTATTCTCAGTTTTTCTGCTCAATTTTTCTGCTCAGTTTTTTCTCAGTTTTTTCACTCAATTCTTTTTTTTCACACTTTTGTGCACAGTATTTTTCTAAGTTTTTCTTCAGTTTTTTTTCTCAGTTCTTTTTTTTCACAGTTTTTTTCACAGTTTTTTTCACAGTTTTTTTCTAAGTTTTTCTTCAGTTTTTTCAGTCGTTTTTTCTCAATTTTTCTTCTCAGTTTTTTTACTCCGTTTTTCTTCAGTATTTTTTTCAGTTTTTTTCTCAGTTTTTCTGCTCAGTTTTTCTGCTCAGTTTTTTCTTCAGTTTTTTTTTCTCAGTTCTTTTTTTCACAGTTTTTTTCTAAGTTTTTCTTCAGTTTTTTCAGTCGTTTTTTCTCAATTTTTCTTCTCAGTTTTTTTCCTCCGTTTTTCTTCAGTTTTTTTAAATAGTTTTTTTCTCAGTTTTTCTGCTCAGTTTTTCCGCTCAGTTTTTTCTCAGTTTTTTTCCTCAGTTCTTTTTTTCCACAGTTTTGTGCACAGTTTTTTTTCTAAATTTTTCTTCAGTTTTTTTTCTCCGTTCTTTTTTTTCTTCAGTTTTTTCAGTCGCTTTTCTCAATTTTTCTTCTCAGTTTTTTTAGTCCGTTTTTCTTCAGGATTTTTTTAATAGTTTTTTTCTCAGTTTTTCTGCTCAGTTTTTCTGCTCAGTTTTTTCTTCAGTTTTTTTTCTCAGTTCTTTTTTTCACAGTTTTTTCACAGTTTTTTTCTAAGTTTTTCTTCAGTTTTTTCAGTCTTTTTTTCTCAATTTTTCTTCTCAGTTTTTTTACTCCGTTTTTCTTCAGTATTTTTTTCATAGTTTTTTTCTCAGTTTTTCTGCTCAGTTTTTCTGCTCAGTTTTTTCTTCAGTTTTTTTTCTCAGTTCTTTTTTTTCACAGTTTTGTGCACAGTTTTTTTCTAAATTTTTCTTCAGTTTTTTTTCTCCGTTCTTTTTTTTCTTCAGTTTTTTCAGTAGTTTTTCTCAATTTTTCTTCTCAGTTTTTTTACTCCGTTTTTCTTCAGTATTTTTTTAATAATTTTATTCTCAGTTTTTCTGCTCAATTTTTCTGCTCAGTTTTTTCTCAGTTTTTTCACTCAATTCTTTTTTTTCACACTTTTGTGCACAGTATTTTTCTAAGTTTTTCTTCAGTTTTTTTTCTCAGTTCTTTTTTTTCATAGTTTTTTTCACAGTTTTTTTCTAAGTTTTTCTTCAGTTTTTTCAGTCGTTTTTCTCAATTTTTCTTCTCAGTTTTTTTACTCCGTTTTTCTTCAGTATTTTTTTCAGTTTTTTTCTCAGTTTTTCTGCTCAGTTTTTCTGCTCAGTTTTTTCTTCAGTTTTTTTTCTCAGTTCTTTTTTTCACAGTTTTTTTCTAAGTTTTTCTTCAGTTTTTTCAGTCGTTTTTTCTCAATTTTTCTTCTCAGTTTTTTTCCTCCGTTTTTCTTCAGTTTTTTTAAATAGTTTTTTTCTCAGTTTTTCTGCTCAGTTTTTCTGCTCAGTTTTTTCTCAGTTTTTTTCCTCAGTTCTTTTTTTCCACAGTTTTGTGCACAGTTTTTTTTCTAAATTTTTCTTCAGTTTTTTTTCTCCGTTCTTTTTTTTCTTCAGTTTTTTCAGTCTTTTTTTCTCAGTTTTTCTTCTCAGTTTTTTTCATCCGTTTTTCTTCAGTTTTTTTCTCAGTTTTTCTGCTCAGTTTTTCTGCTCAGTTTTTCTGCTCAGTTTTTTCTTCAGTTTTTTTTCTCAGTTCTTTTTTTTCACAGTTTTGTGCAGTTTTTTTCTAAATTTTTCTTCAGTTTTTTTTCTCCGTTCTTTTTTTTCTTCAGTTTTTTCAGTAGTTTTTCTCAATTTTTCTTCTCAGTTTTTTTACTCCGTTTTTCTTCAGTATTTTTTTAATAATTTTATTCTCAGTTTTTCTGCTCAATTTTTCTGCTCAGTTTTTTCTCAGTTTTTTCACTCAATTCTTTTTTTTCACACTTTTGTGCACAGTATTTTTCTAAGTTTTTCTTCAGTTTTTTTTCTCAGTTCTTTTTTTTCACAGTTTTTTTCACAGTTTTTTTCTAAGTTTTTCTTCAGTTTTTTCAGTCGTTTTTTCTCAATTTTTCTTCTCAGTTTTTTTACTCCGTTTTTCTTCAGTATTTTTTTCAGTTTTTTTCTGTTTTTCTGCTCAGTTTTTCTGCTCAGTTTTTTCTTCAGTTTTTTTTCTCAGTTCTTTTTTTCACAGTTTTTTTCTAAGTTTTTCTTCAGTTTTTTCAGTCGTTTTTTCTCAATTTTTCTTCTCAGTTTTTTTCCTCCGTTTTTCTTCAGTTTTTTTAAATAGTTTTTTTCTCAGTTTTTCTGCTCAGTTTTTCCGCTCAGTTTTTTCTCAGTTTTTTTCCTCAGTTCTTTTTTTCCACAGTTTTGTGCACAGTTTTTTTTCTAAATTTTTCTTCAGTTTTTTTTCTCCGTTCTTTTTTTTCTTCAGTTTTTTCAGTCGTTTTTCTCAATTTTTCTTCTCAGTTTTTTTACTCCGTTTTTCTTCAGGATTTTTTAAATAGTTTTTTTCTCAGTTTTTCTGCTCAGTTTTTCTGCTCAGTTTTATCTTCAGTTTTTTTTCTCAGTTCTTTTTTTCACAGTTTTTTTCACAGTTTTTTTCTAAGTTTTTCTTCAGTTTTTTCAGTCTTTTTTTCTCAATTTTTCTTCTCAGTTTTTTTACTCCGTTTTTCTTCAGTATTTTTTTCATAGTTTTTTTCTCAGTTTTTCTGCTCAGTTTTTCTGCTCAGCTTTTTCCTCAGTTTTTTTCCTCAGTTCTTTTTTTCCACAGTTTTGTGCACAGTTTTTTTTCTAAATTTTTCTTCAGTTTTTTTTCTCCGTTCTTTTTTTTCTTCAGTTTTTTCAGTAGTTTTTCTCAATTTTTCTTCTCAGTTTTTTTACTCCGTTTTTCTTCAGGATTTTTTTAATAGTTTTTTTCTCAGTTTTTCTGCTCAGTTTTTCTGCTCAGTTTTTTCTTCAGTTTTTTTTCTCAGTTCTTTTTTTCACAGTTTTTTTCACAGTTTTTTTCTAAGTTTTTCTTCAGTTTTTTCAGTCTTTTTTTCTCAATTTTTCTTCTCAGTTTTTTTACTCCGTTTTTCTTCAGTATTTTTTTCATAGTTTTTTTCTCAGTTTTTCTGCTCAGTTTTTCTGCTCAGTTTTTTCTTCAGTTTTTTTTCTCAGTTCTTTTTTTTCACAGTTTTGTGCACAGTTTTTTTCTAAATTTTTCTTCAGTTTTTTTTCTCCGTTCTTTTTTTTCTTCAGTTTTTTCAGTAGTTTTTCTCAATTTTTCTTCTCAGTTTTTTTACTCCGTTTTTCTTCAGTATTTTTTTAATAATTTTATTCTCAGTTTTTCTACTCAATTTTTCTGCTCAATTTTTTCTCAGTTTTTTCACTCAATTCTTTTTTTTCACACTTTTGTGCACAGTATTTTTCTAAGTTTTTCTTCAGTTTTTTTTCTCAGTTCTTTTTTTTCACAGTTTTTTTCACAGTTTTTTTCACAGTTTTTTTCTAAGTTTTTCTTCAGTTTTTTCAGTCGTTTTTTCTCAATTTTTCTTCTCAGTTTTTTTACTCCGTTTTTCTTCAGTATTTTTTTCAGTTTTTTTCTCAGTTTTTCTGCTCAGTTTTTCTGCTCAGTTTTTTCTTCAGTTTTTTTTCTCAGTTCTTTTTTTCACAGTTTTTTCTAAGTTTTTCTTCAGTTTTTTCAGTCGTTTTTTCTCAATTTTTCTTCTCAGTTTTTTTCCTCCGTTTTTCTTCAGTTTTTTTAAATAGTTTTTTTCTCAGTTTTTCTGCTCAGTTTTTCTGCTCAGTTTTTTCTCAGTTTTTTTCCTCAGTTCTTTTTTTCACAGTTTTTTTCACAGTTTTTTTCTAAGTTTTTCTTCAGTTTTTTCAGTCTTTTTTTCTCAATTTTTCTTCTCAGTTTTTTTACTCCGTTTTTCTTCAGTATTTTTTTCATAGTTTTTTTCTCAGTTTTTCTGCTCAGTTTTTCTGCTCAGTTTTTTCTTCAGTTTTGTTTCTCAGTTCTTTTTTTTCACAGTTTTGTGCACAGTTTTTTTCTAAATTTTTCTTCAGTTTTTTTTCTCCGTTCTTTTTTTTCTTCAGTTTTTTCAGTAGTTTTTCTCAATTTTTCTTCTCAGTTTTTTTACTCCGTTTTTCTTCAGTATTTTTTTAATAATTTTATTCTCAGTTTTTCTGCTCAATTTTTCTGCTCAGTTTTTTCTCAGTATTTTCACTCAATTCTTTTTTTTCACACTTTTGTGCACAGTATTTTTCTAAGTTTTTCTTCAGTTTTTTTTCTCAGTTCTTTTTTTTCACAGTTTTTTTCACAGTTTTTTTCACAGTTTTTTTCTAAGTTTTTCTTCAGTTTTTTCAGTCGTTTTTTCTCAATTTTTCTTCTCAGTTTTTTTCCTCCGTTTTTCTTCAGTTTTTTTAAATAGTTTTTTTCTCAGTTTTTCTGCTCAGTTTTTCTGCTCAGTTTTTTCTCAGTTTTTTTCCTCAGTTCTTTTTTTCCACAGTTTTGTGCACAGTTTTTTTTCTAAATTTTTCTTCAGTTTTTTTTCTCCGTTCTTTTTTTTCTTCAGTTTTTTCAGTCGTTTTTCTCAATTTTTCTTCTCAGTTTTTTTAGTCCGTTTTTCTTCAGCATTTTTTTAATAGTTTTTTTCTCCGTTTTTCTGCTCAGTTTTTCTGCTCAGTTTTTTCTTCAGTTTTTTTTCTCAGTTCTTTTTTTCACAGTTTTTTTCACAGTTTTTTTCTAAGTTTTTCTTCAGTTTTTTCAGTCTTTTTTTCTCAATTTTTCTTCTCAGTTTTTTTCCTCCGTTTTTCTTCAGTTTTTTTTAATAGTTTTTTTCTCAGTTTTTCTGCTCAGTTTTTCTGCTCAGTTTTTTCTCAGTTTTTTTCCTCAGTTCTTTTTTTCCACATTTTTGTGCAGTTTTTTTCTAAATTTTTCTTCAGTTTTTTTTCGCAGTTCTTTTTTTTCACAGTTTTTTTCTAAGTTTTTCTTCAGTTTTTTCAGTCGTTTTTTCTCAATTTTTCTTCTCAGTTTTTTTACTCCGTTTTTCTTCAGTATTTTTTTCAGTTTTTTTCTCAGTTTTTCTGCTCAGTTTTTCTGCTCAGCTTTTTCTTCAGTTTTTTTTCTCAGTTCTTTTTTTCACAGTTTTTTTCTAAGTTTTTCTTCAGTTTTTTCAGTCGTTTTTTCTCAATTTTTCTTCTCAGTTTTTTTCCTCCGTTTTTCTTCAGTTTTTTTAAATAGTTTTTTTCTCAGTTTTTCTGCTCAGTTTTTCTGCTCAGTTTTTTCTCAGTTTTTTTCCTCAGTTCTTTTTTTCCACAGTTTTGTGCACAGTTTTTTTTCTAAATTTTTCTTCAGTTTTTTTCTCCGTTCTTTTTTTTCTTCAGTTTTTTCAGTCTTTTTTTTCTCAGTTTTTCTTCTCAGTTTTTTTCCTCCGTTTTTCTTCAGTTTTTTTAAATAGTTTTTTTCTCAGTTTTTCTGCTCAGTTATTCTGCTCAGTTTTTTCTTCAGTTTTTTTTCTCAATTCTTTTTTTTCACAGTTTGGTGCACAGTTTTTTTCTAAGTTTTCTTCATTTTTTTTTCTCAGTTCTTTTTTTTCACAGTTTTTTTCACAGTTTTTTTCTAAGTTTTTCTTCAGTTTTTTCAGTCTTTTTTTCTCAGTTTTTCTTCTCAGTTTTTTTCATCCGTTCTTCTTCAGTTTTTTTCTCAGTTTTTCTGCTCAGTTTTTCTGCTCAGTTTTTTCTCAGTTTTTTTCCTCAGTTCTTTTTTCCCACAGTTTTGTGCACAGTTTTTTTCTAAGTTTTTCTTCAGTTTTTTCAGTCTTTTTTTCTCAATTTTTCTTCTCAGTTTTTTTACTCCGTTTTTCTTCAGTATTTTTTTCATAGTTTTTTTCTCAGTTTTTCTGCTCAGTTTTTCTGCTCAGTTTTTTCTTCAGTTTTTTTTCTCAGTTCTTTTTTTTCACAGTTTTGTGCACAGTTTTTTTCTAAATTTTTCTTCAGTTTTTTTTCTCCGTTCTTTTTTTTCTTCAGTTTTTTCAGTAATTTTTCTCAATTTTTCTTCTCAGTTTTTTAACTCCGTTTTTCTTCAGTATTTTTTCAATAATTTTATTCTCAGTTTTTCTGCTCAATTTTTCTGCTCAGTTTTTTCTCAGTTTTTTCACTCAATTCTTTTTTTTCACACTTTTGTGCACAGTATTTTTCTAAGTTTTTCTTCAGTTTTTTTTCTCAGTTCTTTTTTTTCACAGTTTTTTTCACAGTTTTTTTCACAGTTTTTTTCTAAGTTTTTCTTCAGTTTTTTCAGTCGTTTTTTCTCAATTTTTCTTCTCAGTTTTTTTACTCCGTTTTTCTTCAGTATTTTTTTCAGTTTTTTTCTCAGTTTTTCTGCTCAGTTTTTCTGCTCAGTTTTTTCTTCAGTTTTTTTTTCTCAGTTCTTTTTTTCACAGTTTTTTTCTAAGTTTTTCTTCAGTTTTTTCAGTCGTTTTTTCTCAATTTTTCTTCTCAGTTTTTTTCCTCCGTTTTTCTTCAGTTTTTTTAAATAGTTTTTTTCTCATTTTTTCTGCTCAGTTTTTCCGCTCAGTTTTTTCTCAGTTTTTTTCCTCAGTTCTTTTTTTCCACAGTTTTGTGCACAGTTTTTTTTCTAAATTTTTCTTCAGTTTTTTTTCTCCGTTCTTTTTTTTCTTCAGTTTTTTCAGTCGCTTTTCTCAATTTTTCTTCTCAGTTTTTTTAGTCCGTTTTTCTTCAGGATTTTTTTAATAGTTTTTTTCTCAGTTTTTCTGCTCAGTTTTTCTGCTCAGTTTTTTCTTCAGTTTTTTTTCTCAGTTCTTTTTTTCACAGTTTTTTTCACAGTTTTTTTCTAAGTTTTTCTTCAGTTTTTTCAGTCTTTTTTTCTCAATTTTTCTTCTCAGTTTTTTTACTCCGTTTTTCTTCAGTATTATTTTCATAGTTTTTTTCTCAGTTTTTCTGCTCAGTTTTTCTGCTCAGTTTTTTCTTCAGTTTTTTTTCTCAGTTCTTTTTTTTCACAGTTTTGTGCACAGTTTTTTTCTAAATTTTTCTTCAGTTTTTTTTCTCCGTTCTTTTTTTTCTTCAGTTTTTTCAGTAGTTTTTCTCAATTTTTCTTCTCAGTTTTTTTACTCCGTTTTTCTTCAGTATTTTTTTAATAATTTTATTCTCAGTTTTTCTGCTCAATTTTTCTGCTCAGTTTTTTCTCAGTTTTTTCACTCAATTCTTTTTTTTCACACTTTTGTGCACAGTATTTTTCTAAGTTTTTCTTCAGTTTTTTTTCTCAGTTCTTTTTTTTCATAGTTTTTTTCACAGTTTTTTTCTAAGTTTTTCTTCAGTTTTTTCAGTCGTTTTTTCTCAATTTTTCTTCTCAGTTTTTTTACTCCGTTTTTCTTCAGTATTTTTTTCAGTTTTTTTCTCAGTTTTTCTGCTCAGTTTTTCTGCTCAGTTTTTTCTTCAGTTTTTTTTCTCAGTTCTTTTTTTCACAGTTTTTTTCTAAGTTTTTCTTCAGTTTTTTCAGTCGTTTTTTCTCAATTTTTCTTCTCAGTTTTTTTCCTCCGTTTTTCTTCAGTTTTTTAAAATAGTTTTTTTCTCAGTTTTTCTGCTCAGTTTTTCTGCTCAGTTTTTTCTCAGTTTTTTTCCTCAGTTCTTTTTTTCCACAGTTTTGTGCACAGTTTTTTTTCTAAATTTTTCTTCAGTTTTTTTTCTCCGTTCTTTTTTTTCTTCAGTTTTTTCAGTCGTTTTTCTCAATTTTTCTTCTCAGTTTTTTTAGTCCGTTTTTCTTCAGGATTTTTTTAATAGTTTTTTTCTCAGTTTTTCTGCTCAGTTTTTCTGCTCAGTTTTTTCTTCAGTTTTTTTTCTCAGTTCTTTTTTTCACAGTTTTTTTCACAGTTTTTTTCTAAGTTTTTCTTCAGTTTTTTCAGTCTTTTTTTCTCAATTTTTCTTCTCAGTTTTTTTACTCCGTTTTTCTTCAGTATTTTTTTCATAGTTTTTTTCTCAGTTTTTCTGCTCAGTTTTTCTGCTCAGTTTTTTCTTCAGTTTTTTTTCTCAGTTCTTTTTTTTCACAGTTTTGTGCACAGTTTTTTTCTAAATTTTTCTTCAGTTTTTTTTCTCCGTTCTTTTTTTTCTTCAGTTTTTTCAGTAGTTTTTCTCAATTTTTCTTCTCAGTTTTTTTACTCCGTTTTTCTTCAGTATTTTTTTAATAATTTTATTCTCAGTTTTTCTGCTCAATTTTTCTGCTCAGTTTTTTCTCAGTTTTTTCACTCAATTCTTTTTTTTCACACTTTTGTGCACAGTATTTTTCTAAGTTTTTCTTCAGTTTTTTTTCTCAGTTCTTTTTTTTCATAGTTTTTTTCACAGTTTTTTTCTAAGTTTTTCTTCAGTTTTTTCAGTCGTTTTTTCTCAATTTTTCTTCTCAGTTTTTTTACTCCGTTTTTCTTCAGTATTTTTTTCAGTTTTTTTCTCAGTTTTTCTGCTCAGTTTTTCTGCTCAGTTTTTTCTTCAGTTTTTTTTCTCAGTTCTTTTTTTCACAGTTTTTTTCTAAGTTTTTCTTCAGTTTTTTCAGTCGTTTTTTCTCAATTTTTCTTCTCTGTTTTTTTCCTCCGTTTTTCTTCAGTTTTTTTAAATAGTTTTTTTCTCAGTTTTTCTGCTCAGTTTTTCTGCTCAGTTTTTTCTCAGTTTTTTTCCTCAGTTCTTTTTTTCCACAGTTTTGTGCACAGTTTTTTTTCTAAATTTTTCTTCAGTTTTTTTTCTCCGTTCTTTTTTTTCTTCAGTTTTTTCAGTCGTTTTTCTCAATTTTTCTTCTCAGTTTTTTTAGTCCGTTGTTCTTCAGGATTTTTTTAATAGTTTTTTTCTCAGTTTTTCTGCTCAGTTTTTCTGCTCAGTTTTTTCTTCAGTTTTATTTCTCAGTTCTTTTTTTCACAGTTTATTTCACAGTTTTTTTCTAAGTTTTTCTTCAGTTTTTTCAGTCTTTTTTTCTCAATTTTTCTTCTCAGTTTTTTTACTCCGTTTTTCTTCAGTATTTTTTTCATAGTTTTTTTCTCAGTTCTTCTGCTCAGTTTTTCTGCTCAGTTTTTTCTTCAGTTTTTTTTCTCAGTTCTTTTTTTTCACAGTTTTGTGCACAGTTTTTTTCAAAATTTTTCTTCAGTTTTTTTTCTCCGTTCTTTTTTTTCTTCAGTTTTTTCAGTAGTTTTTCTCAATTTTTCTTCTCAGTTTTTTTACTCCGTTTTTCTTCAGTATTTTTTTAATAATTTTATTCTCAGTTTTTCTGCTCAATTTTTCTGCTCAGTTTTTTCTCAGTTTTTTCACTCAATTCTTTTTTTTCACACTTTTGTGCACAGTATTTTTCTAAGTTTTTCTTCAGTTTTTTTTCTCAGTACTTTTTTTTCACAGTTTTTTTCACAGTTTTTTTCTGTTTTTCTTCAGTTTTTTCAGTCGTTTTTTCTCAATTTTTCTTCTCAGTTTTTTTACTCCGTTTATCTTCAGTATTTTTTTCAGTTTTTTTCTCAATTTTTCTTCTCAGTTTTTTTACTCCGTTTTTCTTCAGTATTTTTTTCATAGTTTTTTCCTCAGTTTTTCTGCTCAGTTTTTCTGCTCAGTTTTTTCTTCAGTTTTTTTTCTCAGTTCTTTTTTTTCACAGTTTTGTGCACAGTTTTTTTCTAAATTTTTCTTCAGTTTTTTTTCTCCGTTCTTTTTTTTCTTCAGTTTTTTCAGTAGTTTTTCTCAATTTTTCTTCTCAGTTTTTTTACTCCGTTTTTCTTCAGTATTTTTTTAATAATTTTATTCTCAGTTTTTCTGCTCAATTTTTCTGCTCAGTTTTTTCTCAGTTTTTTCACTCAATTCTTTTTTTTCACACTTTTGTGCACAGTATTTTTCTAAGTTTTTCTTCAGTTTTTTTTCTCAGTTCTTTTTTTTCATAGTTTTTTTCACAGTTTTTTTCTAAGTTTTTCTTCAGTTTTTTCAGTCGTTTTTTCTCAATTTTTCTTCTCAGTTTTTTTACTCCGTTTTTCTTCAGTATTTTTTTCAGTTTTTTTCTCAGTTTTTCTGCTCAGTTTTTCTGCTCAGTTTTTTCTTCAGTTTTTTTTCTCAGTTCTTTTTTTCACAGTTTTTTTCTAAGTTTTTCTTCAGTTTTTTCAGTCGTTTTTTCTCAGTTTTTCTTCTCAGTTTTTTTCATCCGTTTTTCTTCAGTTTTTTTAAATAGTTTTTTTCTCAGTTTTTCTGCTCAGTTTTTCTGCTCAGTTTTTTCTCAGTTTTTTTCCTCAGTTCTTTTTTTCCACAGTTTTGTGCACAGTTTTTTTTCTAAATTTTTCTTCAGTTTTTTTTCTCCGTTCTTTTTTTTCTTCAGTTTTTTCAGTCGTTTTTCTCAATTTTTCTTCTCAGTTTTTTTAGTCCGTTGTTCTTCAGGATTTTTTTAATAGTTTTTTTCTCAGTTTTTCTGCTCAGTTTTTCTGCTCAGTTTTTTCTTCAGTTTTATTTCTCAGTTCTTTTTTTCACAGTTTATTTCACAGTTTTTTTCTAAGTTTTTCTTCAGTTTTTTCAGTCTTTTTTTCTCAATTTTTCTTCTCAGTTTTTTTACTCCGTTTTTCTTCAGTATTTTTTTCATAGTTTTTTTCTCAGTTCTTCTGCTCAGTTTTTCTGCTCAGTTTTTTCTTCAGTTTTTTTTCTCAGTTCTTTTTTTTCACAGTTTTGTGCACAGTTTTTTTCAAAATTTTTCTTCAGTTTTTTTTCTCCGTTCTTTTTTTTCTTCAGTTTTTTCAGTAGTTTTTCTCAATTTTTCTTCTCAGTTTTTTTACTCCGTTTTTCTTCAGTATTTTTTTAATAATTTTATTCTCAGTTTTTCTGCTCAATTTTTCTGCTCAGTTTTTTCTCAGTTTTTTCACTCAATTCTTTTTTTTCACACTTTTGTGCACAGTATTTTTCTAAGTTTTTCTTCAGTTTTTTTTCTCAGTACTTTTTTTTCACAGTTTTTTTCACAGTTTTTTTCTGTTTTTCTTCAGTTTTTTCAGTCGTTTTTTCTCAATTTTTCTTCTCAGTTTTTTTACTCCGTTTATCTTCAGTATTTTTTTCAGTTTTTTTCTCAATTTTTCTTCTCAGTTTTTTTACTCCGTTTTTCTTCAGTATTTTTTTCATAGTTTTTTCCTCAGTTTTTCTGCTCAGTTTTTCTGCTCAGTTTTTTCTTCAGTTTTTTTTCTCAGTTCTTTTTTTTCACAGTTTTGTGCACAGTTTTTTTCTAAATTTTTCTTCAGTTTTTTTTCTCCGTTCTTTTTTTTCTTCAGTTTTTTCAGTAGTTTTTCTCAATTTTTCTTCTCAGTTTTTTTACTCCGTTTTTCTTCAGTATTTTTTTAATAATTTTATTCTCAGTTTTTCTGCTCAATTTTTCTGCTCAGTTTTTTCTCAGTTTTTTCACTCAATTCTTTTTTTTCACACTTTTGTGCACAGTATTTTTCTAAGTTTTTCTTCAGTTTTTTTTCTCAGTTCTTTTTTTTCATAGTTTTTTTCACAGTTTTTTTCTAAGTTTTTCTTCAGTTTTTTCAGTCGTTTTTTCTCAATTTTTCTTCTCAGTTTTTTTACTCCGTTTTTCTTCAGTATTTTTTTCAGTTTTTTTCTCAGTTTTTCTGCTCAGTTTTTCTGCTCAGTTTTTTCTTCAGTTTTTTTTCTCAGTTCTTTTTTTCACAGTTTTTTTCTAAGTTTTTCTTCAGTTTTTTCAGTCGTTTTTTCTCAATTTTTCTTCTCAGTTTTTTTCCTCCGTTTTTCTTCAGTTTTTTTAAATAGTTTTTTTCTCAGTTTTTCTGCTCAGTTTTTCTGCTCAGTTTTTTCTCAGTTTTTTTCCTCAGTTCTTTTTTTCCACAGTTTTGTGCACAGTTTTTTTTCTAAATTTTTCTTCAGTTTTTTTTCTCCGTTCTTTTTTTTCTTCAGTTTTTTCAGTCGTTTTTCTCAATTTTTCTTCTCAGTTTTTTTACTCCGTTTTTCTTCAGTATTTTTTTCATAGTTTTTTTCTCAGTTCTTCTGCTCAGTTTTTCTGCTCAGTTTTTTCTTCAGTTTTTTTTCTCAGTTCTTTTTTTTCACAGTTTTGTGCACAGTTTTTTTCTAAATTTTTCTTCAGTTTTTTTTCTCCGTTCTTTTTTTTCTTCAGTTTTTTCAGTAGTTTTTCTCAATTTTTCTTCTCAGTTTTTTTACTCCGTTTTTCTTCAGTATTTTTTTAATAATTTTATTCTCAGTTTTTCTGCTCAATTTTTCTGCTCAGTTTTTTCTCAGTTTTTTCACTCAATTCTTTTTTTTCACACTTTTGTGCACAGTATTTTTCTAAGTTTTTCTTCAGTTTTTTTTCTCAGTTCTTTTTTTTCACAGTTTTTTTCACAGTTTTTTTCTGTTTTTCTTCAGTTTTTTCAGTCGTTTTTTCTCAATTTTTCTTCTCAGTTTTTTTACTCCGTTTATCTTCAGTATTTTTTTCAGTTTTTTTCTCAATTTTTCTTCTCAGTTTTTTTACTCCGTTTTTCTTCAGTATTTTTTTCATAGTTTTTTTCTCAGTTTTTCTGCTCAGTTTTTCTGCTCAGTTTTTTCTTCAGTTTTTTTTCTCAATTCTTTTTTTTCACAGTTTGGTGCACAGTTTTTTTCTAAGTTTTCTTCATTTTTTTTTCTCAGTTCTTTTTTTTCACAGTTTTTTTCACAGTTTTTTTCTAAGTTTTTCTTCAGTTTTTTCAGTCTTTTTTTCTCAGTTTTTCTTCTCAGTTTTTTTCATCCGTTCTTCTTCAGTTTTTTTCTCAGTTTTTCTGCTCAGTTTTTCTGCTCAGTTTTTTCTTCAGTTTTTTCAGTAGTTTTTCTCAATTTTTCTTCTCAGTTTTTTTACTCCGTTTTTCTTCAGTATTTTTTTAATAATTTTATTCTCAGTTTTTCTGCTCAATTTTTCTGCTCAGTTTTTTCTCAGTTTTTTCACTCAATTCTTTTTTTTCACACTTTTGTGCACAGTATTTTTCTAAGTTTTTCTTCAGTTTTTTTTCTCAGTTCTTTTTTTTCATAGTTTTTTTCACAGTTTTTTTCTAAGTTTTTCTTCAGTTTTTTCAGTCGTTTTTTCTCAATTTTTCTTCTCAGTTTTTTTACTCCGTTTTTCTTCAGTATTTTTTTCAGTTTTTTTCTCAGTTTTTCTGCTCAGTTTTTCTGCTCAGTTTTTTCTTCAGTTTTTTTTCTCAGTTCTTTTTTTCACAGTTTTTTTCTAAGTTTTTCTTCAGTTTTTTCAGTCGTTTTTTCTCAATTTTTCTTCTCAGTTTTTTTCCTCCGTTTTTCTTCAGTTTTTTTAAATAGTTTTTTTCTCAGTTTTTCTGCTCAGTTTTTCTGCTCAGTTTTTTCTCAGTTTTTTTCCTCAGTTCTTTTTTTCCACAGTTTTGTGCACAGTTTTTTTTCTAAATTTTTCTTCAGTTTTTTTTCTCCGTTCTTTTTTTTCTTCAGTTTTTTCAGTCGTTTTTCTCAATTTTTCTTCTCAGTTTTTTTAGTCCGTTTTTCTTCAGGATTTTTTTAATAGTTTTTTTCTCAGTTTTTCTGCTCAGTTTTTCTGCTCAGTTTTTTCTTCAGTTTTATTTCTCAGTTCTTTTTTTCACAGTTTATTTCACAGTTTTTTTCTAAGTTTTTCTTCAGTTTTTTCAGTCTTTTTTTCTCAATTTTTCTTCTCAGTTTTTTTACTCCGTTTTTCTTCAGTATTTTTTTCATAGTTTTTTTCTCAGTTCTTCTGCTCAGTTTTTCTGCTCAGTTTTTTCTTCAGTTTTTTTTCTCAGTTCTTTTTTTTCACAGTTTTGTGCACAGTTTTTTTCTAAATTTTTCTTCAGTTTTTTTTCTCCGTTCTTTTTTTTCTTCAGTTTTTTCAGTAGTTTTTCTCAATTTTTCTTCTCAGTTTTTTTACTCCGTTTTTCTTCAGTATTTTTTTAATAATTTTATTCTCAGTTTTTCTGCTCAATTTTTCTGCTCAGTTTTTTCTCAGTTTTTTCACTCAATTCTTTTTTTTCACACTTTTGTGCACAGTATTTTTCTAAGTTTTTCTTCAGTTTTTTTTCTCAGTTCTTTTTTTTCACAGTTTTTTTCACAGTTTTTTTCTGTTTTTCTTCAGTTTTTTCAGTCGTTTTTTCTCAATTTTTCTTCTCAGTTTTTTTACTCCGTTTATCTTCAGTATTTTTTTCAGTTTTTTTCTCAATTTTTCTTCTCAGTTTTTTAACTCCGTTTTTCTTCAGTATTTTTTTCATAGTTTTTTTCTCAGTTTTTCTGCTCAGTTTTTCTGCTCAGTTTTTTCTTCAGTTTTTTTTCTCAGTTCTTTTTTTTCACAGTTTTGTGCACAGTTTTTTTCTAAATTTTTCTTCAGTTTTTTTTCTCCGTTCTTTTTTTTCTTCAGTTTTTTCAGTAGTTTTTCTCAATTTTTCTTCTCAGTTTTTTTACTCCGTTTTTCTTCAGTATTTTTTTAATAATTTTATTCTCAGTTTTTCTGCTCAATTTTTCTGCTCAGTTTTTTCTCAGTTTTTTCACTCAATTCTTTTTTTTCACACTTTTGCGCACAGTATTTTTCTAAGTTTTTCTTCAGTTTTTTTTCTCAGTTCTTTTTTTTCATAGTTTTTTTCACAGTTTTTTTCTAAGTTTTTCTTCAGTTTTTTCAGTCTTTTTTTCTAAGTTTTTCTTCAGTTTTTCTGCTCAGTTTTTCTGCTCAGTTTTTTGTTCAGTTTTTTTTCTCACTTCTTTTTTTCACAGTTTTTTTCTAAGTTTTTCTTCAGTTTTTTCAGTCGTTTTTTCTCAATTTTTCTTCTCAGTTTTTTTCCTCCGTTTTTCTTCAGTTTTTTTAAATAGTTTTTTTCTCAGTTTTTCTGCTCAGTTTTTCTGCTCAGTTTTTTCTCAGTTTTTTTCCTCAGTTCTTTTTTTCCACAGTTTTGTGCACAGTTTTTTTTCTAAATTTTTCTTCAGTTTTTTTTCTCCGTTCTTTTTTTTCTTCAGTTTTTTCAGTCGTTTTTCTCAATTTTTCTTCTCAGTTTTTTTACTCCGTTTTTCTTCAGTATTTTTTAAATAGTTTTTTTCTCAGTTTTTCTGCTCAGTTTTTCTGCTCAGTTTTTTCTTCAGTTTTTTTTCTCTGTTCTTTTTTTCACAGTTTTTTTCACAGTTTTTTTATAAGTTTTTCTTCAGTTTTTTCAGTCGTTTTTTCTCAATTTTTCTTCTCAGTTTTTTTCCTCCGTTTTTCTTCAGTTTTTTTAAATAGTTTTTTTTCTCAGTTTTTCTGATCAGTTTTTCTGCTCAGTTTTTTCTCAGTTTTTTTTCTCAATTCTTTTTTTTCACAGTTTGGTGCACAGTTTTTTTCTAAGTTTTTCTTCAGTTTTTTTTCTCAGTTCTTTTTTTTCACAGTTTTTTTCACAGTTTTTTTCTAAGTTTTTCTTCAGTTTTTTCAGTCTTTTTTTCTCAATTTTTCTTCTCAGTTTTTTTACTCCGTTTTTCTTCAGTATTTTTTTCATAGTTTTTTTCTCAGTTTTTCTGCTCAGTTTTTCTGCTCAGTTTTTTCTTCAGTTTTTTTTCTCAGTTCTTTTTTTTCACAGTTTTGTGCACAGTTTTTTTCTAAATTTTTCTTCAGTTTTTTTTCTCCGTTCTTTTTTTTCTTCAGTTTTTTCAGTCGTTTTTCTCAATTTTTCTTCTCAGTTTTTTTGTCCGTTTTTCTTCAGGATTTTTTTAATAGTTTTTTTCTCAGTTTTTCTGCTCAGTTTTTCTGCTCAGTTTTTTCTTCAGTTTTTTTTCTCTGTTCTTTTTTTCACAGTTTTTTTCACAGTTTTTTTATAAGTTTTTCTTCACTTTTTTCAGTCGTTTTTTCTCAATTTTTCTTCTCAGTTTTTTTACTCCGTTTTTCTTCAGTATTTTTTTCAGTTTTTTTCTCAGTTTTTCTGCTCAGTTTTTCTGCTCAGTTTTTTCTTCAGTTTTTTTTCTCAGTTCTTTTTTTCACAGTTTTTTTCTAAGTTTTTCTTCAGTTTTTTCAGTCGTTTTTTCTCAATTTTTCTTCTCAGTTTTTTTCCTCCGTTTTTCTTCAGTTTTTTTAAATAGTTTTTTTCTCAGTTTTTCTGCTCAGTTTTTCTGCTCAGTTTTTTCTCAGTTTTTTTCCTCAGTTCTTTTTTTCCACAGTTTTGTGCACAGTTTTTTTTCTAAATTTTTCTTCAGTTTTTTTTCTCCGTTCTTTTTTTTCTTCAGTTTTTTCAGTCGTTTTTCTCAATTTTTCTTCTCAGTTTTTTTGTCCGTTTTTCTTCAGGATTTTTTTAATAGTTTTTTTCTCAGTTTTTCTGCTCAGTTTTTCTGCTCAGTTTTTTCTTCAGTTTTATTTCTCAGTTCTTTTTTTCACAGTTTATTTCACAGTTTTTTTCTAAGTTTTTCTTCAGTTTTTTCAGTCTTTTTTTCTCAATTTTTCTTCTCAGTTTTTTTACTCCGTTTTTCTTCAGTATTTTTTTCATAGTTTTTTTCTCAGTTCTTCTGCTCAGTTTTTCTGCTCAGTTTTTTCTTCAGTTTTTTTTCTCAGTTCTTTTTTTTCACAGTTTTGTGCACAGTTTTTTTCTAAATTTTTCTTCAGTTTTTTTTCTCCGTTCTTTTTTTTCTTCAGTTTTTTCAGTAGTTTTTCTCAATTTTTCTTCTCAGTTTTTTTACTCCGTTTTTCTTCAGTATTTTTTTAATAATTTTATTCTCAGTTTTTCTGCTCAATTTTTCTGCTCAGTTTTTTCTCAGTTTTTTCACTCAATTCTTTTTTTTCACACTTTTGTGCACAGTATTTTTCTAAGTTTTTCTTCAGTTTTTTTTCTCAGTTCTTTTTTTTCACAGTTTTTTTCACAGTTTTTTTCACAGTTTTTTTCTGTTTTTCTTCAGTTTTTTCAGTCGTTTTTTCTCAATTTTTCTTCTCAGTTTTTTTACTCCGTTTATCTTCAGTATTTTTTTCAGTTTTTTTCTCAATTTTTCTTCTCAGTTTTTTTACTCCGTTTTTCTTCAGTATTTTTTTCATAGTTTTTTTCTCAGTTTTTCTGCTCAGTTTTTCTGCTCAGTTTTTTCTTCAGTTTTTTTTCTCAGTTCTTTTTTTTCACAGTTTTGTGCACAGTTTTTTTCTAAATTTTTCTTCAGTTTTTTTTCTCCGTTCTTTTTTTTCTTCAGTTTTTTCAGTAGTTTTTCTCAATTTTTCTTCTCAGTTTTTTTACTCCGTTTTTCTTCAGTATTTTTTTAATAATTTTATTCTCAGTTTTTCTGCTCAATTTTTCTGCTCAGTTTTTTCTCAGTTTTTTCACTCAATTCTTTTTTTTCACACTTTTGTGCACAGTATTTTTCTAAGTTTTTCTTCAGTTTTTTTTCTCAGTTCTTTTTCTTCATAGTTTTTTTCACAGTTTTTTTCTAAGTTTTTCTTCAGTTTTTTCAGTCTTTTTTTCTAAGTTTTTCTTCAGTTTTTCTGCTCAGTTTTTCTGCTCAGTTTTTTGTTCAGTTTTTTTTCTCACTTCTTTTTTTCACAGTTTTTTTCTAAGTTTTTCTTCAGTTTTTTCAGTCGTTTTTTCTCAATTTTTCTTCTCAGTTTTTTTCCTCCGTTTTTCTTCAGTTTTTTTAAATAGTTTTTTTCTCAGTTTTTCTGCTCAGTTTTTCTGCTCAGTTTTTTCTCAGTTTTTTTCCTCAGTTCTTTTTTTCCACAGTTTTGTGCACAGTTTTTTTTCTAAATTTTTCTTCAGTTTTTTTTCTCCGTTCTTTTTTTTCTTCAGTTTTTTCAGTCGTTTTTCTCAATTTTTCTTCTCAGTTTTTTTACTCCGTTTTTCTTCAGGATTTTTTTAATAGTTTTTTTCTCAGTTTTTCTGCTCAGTTTTTTCTTCAGTTTTTTTTCTCAGTTCTTTTTTTCACAGTTTTTTTCACAGTTTTTTTCTAAGTTTTTCTTCAGTTTTTTCAGTCGTTTTTTCTCAATTTTTCTTCTCAGTTTTTTTACTCCGTTTTTCTTCAGTATTTTTTAAATAGTTTTTTTCTCAGTTTTTCTGCTCAGTTTTTCTGCTCACTTTTTTCTTCAGTTTTTTTTCTCTGTTCTTTTTTTCACAGTTTTTTTCACAGTTTTTTTATAAGTTTTTCTTCAGTTTTTTCAGTCGTTTTTTCTCAATTTTTCTTCTCAGTTTTTTTCCTCCGTTTTTCTTCAGTTTTTTTAAATAGTTTTTTTTCTCAGTTTTTCTGATCAGTTTTTCTGCTCAGTTTTTTCTCAGTTTTTTTTCTCAATTCTTTTTTTTCACAGTTTGGTGCACAGTTTTTTTCTAAGTTTTTCTTCAGTTTTTTTTCTCAGTTCTTTTTTTTCACAGTTTTTTTCACAGTTTTTTTCTAAGTTTTTCTTCAGTTTTTTCAGTCTTTTTTTCTCAGTTTTTCTTCTCAGTTTTTCTGCTCAGTTTTTTCTTCAGTTTTTTTTCTCAGTTCTTTTTTTTCACAGTTTTGTGCACAGTTTTTTTCTAAATTTTTCTTCAGTTTTTTTTCTCAGTTCTTTTTTTTCACAGTTTTTTTCTAAGTTTTTCTTCAGTTTTTTCAGTCGTTTTTTCTCAATTTTTCTTCTCAGTTTTTTTACTCCGTTTTTCTTCACTATTTTTTTAATAATTTTATTCTCAGTTTTTCTGCTCAATTTTTCTGCTCAGTTTTTTCTCAGTTTTTTCACTCAATTCTTTTTTTTCACACTTTTGTGCACAGTATTTTTCTAAGTTTTTCTTCAGTTTTTTTTCTCAGTTCTTTTTTTTCACAGTTTTTTTCACAGTTTTTTTCACAGTTTTTTTCTGTTTTTCTTCAGTTTTTTCAGTCGTTTTTTCTCAATTTTTCTTCTCAGTTTTTTTACTCCGTTTATCTTCAGTATTTTTTTCAGTTTTTTTCTCAATTTTTCTTCTCAGTTTTTTTACTCCGTTTTTCTTCAGTATTTTTTTCATAGTTTTTTTCTCAGTTTTTCTGCTCAGTTTTTCTGCTCAGTTTTTTCTTCAGTTTTTTTTCTCAGTTCTTTTTTTTCACAGTTTTGTGCACAGTTTTTTTCTAAATTTTTCTTCAGTTTTTTTTCTCCGTTCTTTTTTTTCTTCAGTTTTTTCAGTAGTTTTTCTCAATTTTTCTTCTCAGTTTTTTTTACTCCGTTTTTCTTCAGTATTTTTTTAATAATTTTATTCTCAGTTTTTCTGCTCAATTTTTCTGCTCAGTTTTTTCTCAGTTTTTTCACTCAATTCTTTTTTTTCACACTTTTGCGCACAGTATTTTTCTAAGTTTTTCTTCAGTTTTTTTTCTCAGTTCTTTTTTTTCATAGTTTTTTTCACAGTTTTTTTCTAAGTTTTTCTTCAGTTTTTTCAGTCTTTTTTTCTAAGTTTTTCTTCAGTTTTTCTGCTCAGTTTTTCTGCTCAGTTTTTTGTTCAGTTTTTTTTCTCACTTCTTTTTTTCACAGTTTTTTTCTAAGTTTTTCTTCAGTTTTTTCAGTCGTTTTTTCTCAATTTTTCTTCTCAGTTTTTTTCCTCCGTTTTTCTTCAGTTTTTTTAAATAGTTTTTTTCTCAGTTTTTCTGCTCAGTTTTTCTGCTCAGTTTTTTCTCAGTTTTTTTCCTCAGTTCTTTTTTTCCACAGTTTTGTGCACAGTTTTTTTTCTAAATTTTTCTTCAGTTTTTTTTCTCCGTTCTTTTTTTTCTTCAGTTTTTTCAGTCGTTTTTCTCAATTTTTCTTCTCAGTTTTTTTACTCCGTTTTTCTTCAGGATTTTTTTAATAGTTTTTTTCTCAGTTTTTCTGCTCAGTTTTTTCTTCAGTTTTTTTTCTCAGTTCTTTTTTTCACAGTTTTTTTCACAGTTTTTTTCTAAGTTTTTCTTCAGTTTTTTCAGTCGTTTTTTCTCAATTTTTCTTCTCAGTTTTTTTACTCCGTTTTTCTTCAGTATTTTCTAAATAGTTTTTTTCTCAGTTTTTCTGCTCAGTTTTTCTGCTCAGTTTTTTCTTCAGTTTTTTTTCTCTGTTCTTTTTTTCACAGTTTTTTTCACAGTTTTTTTATAAGTTTTTCTTCAGTTTTTTCAGTCGTTTTTTCTCAATTTTTCTTCTCAGTTTTTTTCCTCCGTTTTTCTTCAGTTTTTTTAAATAGTTTTTTTTCTCAGTTTTTCTGATCAGTTTTTCTGCTCAGTTTTTTTTCTCAATTCTTTTTTTTCACAGTTTGGTGCACAGTTTTTTTCTAAGTTTTTCTTCAGTTTTTTTTCTCAGTTCTTTTTTTTCACAGTTTTTTTCACAGTTTTTTTCTAAGTTTTTCTTCAGTTTTTTCAGTCTTTTTTTCTCAGTTTTTCTTCTCAGTTTTTTTCATCCGTTTTTCTTCAGTTTTTTTCTCAGTTTTTCTTCTCAGTTTTTTTCATCCGTTTTTCTTCAGTTTTTTTCTCAGTTTTTCTGCTCAGTTTTTCTGCTCAGTTTTTTCTCAGTTGTTTTCCTCAGTTCTTTTTTTTCACAGTTTTGTGCACAGTTTTTTTCTAAATTTTTCTTCAGTTTTTTTTCTCAGTTCTTTTTTTTCACAGTTTTTTTCTAAGTTTTTCTTCATTTTTTTCAGTCGTTTTTTCTCAATTTTTCTTCTCAGTTTTTTTACTCCGTTTTTCTTCAGTATTTTTTTCAGTTTTTTTCTCAGTTTTTCTGCTCAGTTTTTCTGCTCAGTTTTTTGTTCAGTTTTTTTTCTCAGTTCTTTTTTTCACAGTTTTTTTCTAAGTTTTTCTTCAGTTTTTTCAGTCGTTTTTTCTCAATTTTTCTTCTCAGTTTTTTTCCTCCGTTTTTCTTCAGTTTTTTAAAATAGTTTTTTTCTCAGTTTTTCTGCTCAGTTTTTCTGCTCAGTTTTTTCTCAGTTTTTTTCCTCAGTTCTTTTTTTCCACAGTTTTGTGCACAGTTTTTTTTCTAAATTTTTCTTCAGTTTTTTTTCTCCGTTCTTTTTTTTCTTCAGTTTTTTCAGTCGTTTTTCTCAATTTTTCTTCTCAGTTTTTTTACTCCGTTTTTCTTCAGGATTTTTTTAATAGTTTTTTTCTCAGTTTTTCTGCTCAGTTTTTCTGCTCAGTTTTTTCTTCAGTTTTTTTTCTCAGTTCTTTTTTTCACAGTTTTTTTCACAGTTTTTTTTCTAAATTTTTCTTCAGTTTTTTTTCTCCGTTCTTTTTTTTCCTCAGTTTTTTCTCAGTTTTTTTCCTCAGTTCTTTTTTTTCACAGTTTTGTGCACAGTTTTTTTCTAAATTTTTCTTCAGTTTTTTTTCTCAGTTCTTTTTTTTCACAGTTTTTTTCTAAGTTTTTCTTCAGTTTTTTCAGTCGTTTTTTCTCAATTTTTCTTCTCAGTTTTTTTACTCCGTTTTTCTTCAGGATTTTTTTAATAGTTTTTTTCTCAGTTTTTCTGCTCAGTTTTTCTGCTCAGTTTTTTCTCAGTTTTTTTCCTCAGTTCTTTTTTTTCACAGTTTTGTGCACAGTTTTTTTCTAAATTTTTCTTCAGTTTTTTTTCTCAGTTCTTTTTTTTCACAGTTTTTTTCTAAGTTTTTCTTCAGTTTTTTCAGTCGTTTTTTCTCAATTTTTCTTCTCAGTTTTTTTACTCCGTTTTTCTTCAGTATTTTTTTCAGTTTTTTTCTCAGTTTTTCTGCTCAGTTTTTCTGCTCAGTTTTTTGTTCAGTTTTTTTTCTCAGTTCTTTTTTTCACAGTTTTTTTCTAAGTTTTTCTTCAGTTTTTTCAGTCGTTTTTTCTCAATTTTTCTTCTCAGTTTTTTTCCTCCGTTTTTCTTGTTTTTTAAAATAGTTTTTTTCTCAGTTTTTCTGCTCAGTTTTTCTGCTCAGTTTTTTCTCAGTTTTTTTCCTCAGTTCTTTTTTTCCACAGTTTTGTGCACAGTTTTTTTTCTAAATTTTTCTTCAGTTTTTTTTCTCCGTTCTTTTTTTTCTTCAGTTTTTTCAGTCGTTTTTCTCAATTTTTCTTCTCAGTTTTTTTACTCCGTTTTTCTTCAGGATTTTTTAAATAATATTTTTCTCAGTTTTTCTGCTCAGTTTTTCTGCTCAGTTTTTTCTTCAGTTTTTTTTCTCAGTTCTTTTTTTCACAGTTTTTTTCACAGTTTTTTTCTAAGTTTTTCTTCAGTTTTTTCAGTCGTTTTTTCTCAATTTTTCTTCTCAGTTTTTTTACTCCGTTTTTCTTCAGTATTTTTTAAATAGTTTTTCTGCTCAGTTTTTCTGCTCAGTTTTTCTGCTCAGTTTTTTCTTTAGTTTTTTTTCTCTGTTCTTTTTTTCACAGATTTTTTCACAGTTTTTTTCTAAGTTTTTCTTCAGTTTTTTCAGTCGTTTTTTCTCAATTTTTCTTCTCAGTTTTTTTCCTCCGTTTTTCTTCAGTTGTTTTAAATAGTTTTTTTTCTCAGTTTTTCTGATCAGTTTTTCTGCTCAGTTTTTTCTCAGTTTTTTTTCTCAATTCTTTTTTTTCACAGTTTGGTGCACAGTTTTTTTCTAAGTTTTTCTTCAGTTTTTTTTCTCAGTTCTTTTTTTTCACAGTTTTTTTCACAGTTTTTTTCTAAGTTTTTCTTCAGTTTTTTCAGTCTTTTTTTCTCAGTTTTTCTTCTCAGTTTTTTTCATCCGTTTTTCTTCAGTTTTTTTCTCAGTTTTTCTGCTCAGTTTTTCTGCTCAGTTTTTTCTCAGTTTTTTTTTTCAGTTCTTTTTCCCCACAGTTTTGTGCACAGTTTTTTTCTAAGTTTTTCTTCAGTTTTTTTTCTCAGTTCTTTCTTTTCACAGTTTTTTTCAGTTTTTTTCTAAGTTTTTCTTCAGTTTTTTCAGTCTTTTTTTCTCAGTTTTTCTTCTCAGTTTTTTTCATCCGTTTTTCTTCAGTTTTTTTTAATAGTTTTTTTCTCAGTTTTTCTGCTCAGTTTTTCTGCTCAGTTTTTTCTCAGTTTTTTTCCTCAGTTCTTTTTTTTCACAGTTTTGTGCACAGTTTTTTTCTAAATTTTTCTTCAGTTTTTTTTCTCAGTTCTTTTTTTTCACAGTTTTTTTCTAAGTTTTTCTTCAGTTTTTTCAGTCGTTTTTTCTCAATTTTTCTTCTCAGTTTTTTTACTCCGTTTTTCTTCAGTATTTTTTTCAGTTTTTTTCTCAGTTTTTCTGCTCAGTTTTTTGTTCAGTTTTTTTCTCAGTTCTTTTTTTCACAGTTTTTTTCTAAGTTTTTCTTCAGTTTTTTCAGTCGTTTTTTCTCAATTTTTCTTCTCAGTTTTTTTCCTCCGTTTTTCTTGTTTTTTAAAATAGTTTTTTTCTCAGTTTTTCTGCTCAGTTTTTCTGCTCAGTTTTTTCTCAGTTTTTTTCCTCAGTTCTTTTTTTCCACAGTTTTGTGCACAGTTTTTTTTCTAAATTTTTCTTCAGTTTTTTTTCTCCGTTCTTTTTTTTCTTCAGTTTTTTCAGTCGTTTTTCTCAATTTTTCTTCTCAGTTTTTTTACTCCGTTTTTCTTCAGGATTTTTTAAATAATTTTTTTCTCAGTTTTTCTGCTCAGTTTTTCTGCTCAGTTTTCTCTTCAGTTTTTTTTCTCAGTTCTTTTTTTCACAGTTTTTTTCACAGTTTTTTTCTAAGTTTTTCTTCAGTTTTTTCAGTCGTTTTTTCTCAATTTTTCTTCTCAGTTTTTTTCCTCCGTTTTTCTTCAGTTTTTTTAAATAGTTTTTTTTCTCAGTTTTTCTGATCAGTTTTTCTGCTCAGTTTTTTCTCAGTTTTTTTTCTCAATTCTTTTTTTTCACAGTTTGGTGCACAGTTTTTTTCTAAGTTTTTCTTCAGTTTTTTTTCTCAGTTCTTTTTTTCACAGTTTTTTTCTAAGTTTTTCTTCAGTTTTTTCAGTCGTTTTTTCTCAATTTTTCTTCTCAGTTTTTTTACTCCGTTTTTCTTCAGTATTTTTTTCAGTTTTTTTCTCAGTTTTTCTGCTCAGTTTTTCTGCTCAGTTTTTTGTTCAGTTTTTTTTCTCAGTTCTTTTTTTCACAGTTTTTTTCTAAGTTTTTCTTCAGTTTTTTCAGTCGTTTTTTCTCAATTTTTCTTCTCAGTTTTTTTCCTCCGTTTTTCTTGTTTTTTAAAATAGTTTTTTTCTCAGTTTTTCTGCTCAGTTTTTCTGCTCAGTTTTTTCTCAGTTTTTTTCCTCAGTTCTTTTTTTCCACAGTTTTGTGCACAGTTTTTTTTCTAAATTTTTCTTCAGTTTTTTTTCTCCGTTCTTTTTTTTCTTCAGTTTTTTCAGTCGTTTTTCTCAATTTTTCTTCTCAGTTTTTTTTCTCCGTTTTTCTTCAGGATTTTTTAAATAATTTTTTTCTCAGTTTTTCTGCTCAGTTTTTCTGCTCAGTTTTTTCTTCAGTTTTTTTTCTCAGTTCTTTTTTTCACAGTTTTTTTCACAGTTTTTTTCTAAGTTTTTCTTCAGTTTTTTCAGTCGTTTTTTCTCAATTTTTCTTCTCAGTTTTTTTACTCCGTTTTTCTTCAGTATTTTTTAAATAGTTTTTTTCTCAGTTTTTCTGCTCAGTTTTTCTGCTCAGTTTTTTCTTTAGTTTTTTTTCTCTGTTCTTTTTTTCACAGTTTTTTTCACAGTTTTTTTCTAAGTTTTTCTTCAGTTTTTTCAGTCGTTTTTTCTCAATTTTTCTTCTCAGTTTTTTTCCTCCGTTTTTCTTCAGTTTTTTTAAATAGTTTTTTTTCTCAGTTTTTCTGATCAGTTTTTCTGCTCAGTTTTTTCTCAGTTTTTTTTCTCAATTCTTTTTTTTCACAGTTTGGTGCACAGTTTTTTTCTAAGTTTTTTTTCAGTTTTTTTTCTCAGTTCTTTTTTTTCACAGTTTTTTTCACAGTTTTTTTCTAAGTTTTTCTTCAGTTTTTTCAGTCTTTTTTTCTCAGTTTTTCTTCTCAGTTTTTTTCATCCGTTTTTCTTCAGTTTTTTTCTCAGTTTTTCTTCTCAGTTTTTTTCATCCGTTTTTCTTCAGTTTTTTTCTCAGTTTTTCTGCTCAGTTTTTCTGCTCAGTTTTTTCTCAGTTTTTTTTTTCAGTTCTTTTTTCCCACAGTTTTGTGCACAGTTTTTTTCTAAGTTTTTCTTCAGTTTTTTTTCTCTGTTCTTTTTTTTCACAGTTTTTTTCAGTTTTTTTCTAAGTTTTTCTTCAGTTTTTTCAGTCTTTTTTTCTCAGTTTTTCTTCTCAGTTTTTTTCATCCGTTTTTCCTCAGTTTTTTTTAATAGTTTTTTTCTCAGTTTTTCTGCTCAGTTTTTCTGCTCAGTTTTTTCTCAGTTTTTTTCCTCAGTTCTTTTTTTTCACAGTTTTGTGCACAGTTTTTTTCTAAATTTTTCTTCAGTTTTTTTTCTCAGTTCTTTTTTTTCACAGTTTTTTTCTAAGTTTTTCTTCAGTTTTTTCAGTCGTTTTTTCTCAATTTTTCTTCTCAGTTTTTTTACTCCGTTTTTCTTCAGTATTTTTTTCAGTTTTTTTCTCAGTTTTTCTGCTCAGTTTTTCTGCTCAGTTTTTTGTTCAGTTTTTTTTCTCAGTTCTTTTTTTCACAGTTTTTTTCTAAGTTTTTCTTCAGTTTTTTCAGTCGTTTTTTCTCAATTTTTCTTCTCAGTTTTTTTCCTCCGTTTTTCTTGTTTTTTAAAATAGTTTTTTTCTCAGTTTTTCTGCTCAGTTTTTCTGCTCAGTTTTTTCTCAGTTTTTTTCCTCAGTTCTTTTTTTCCACAGTTTTGTGCACAGTTTTTTTTCTAAATTTTTCTTCAGTTTTTTTTCTCCGTTCTTTTTTTTCTTCAGTTTTTTCAGTCGTTTTTCTCAATTTTTCTTCTCAGTTTTTTTTCTCCGTTTTTCTTCAGGATTTTTTAAATAATTTTTTTCTCAGTTTTTCTGCTCAGTTTTTCTGCTCAGTTTTTTCTTCAGTTTTTTTTCTCAGTTCTTTTTTTCACAGTTTTTTTCACAGTTTTTTTCTAAGTTTTTCTTCAGTTTTTTCAGTCGTTTTTTCTCAATTTTTCTTCTCAGTTTTTTTACTCCGTTTTTCTTCAGTATTTTTTAAATAGTTTTTTTCTCAGTTTTTCTGCTCAGTTTTTCTGCTCAGTTTTTTCTTTAGTTTTTTTTCTCTGTTCTTTTTTTCACAGTTTTTTTCACAGTTTTTTTCTAAGTTTTTCTTCAGTTTTTTCAGTCGTTTTTTCTCAATTTTTCTTCTCAGTTTTTTTCCTCCGTTTTTCTTCAGTTTTTTTAAATAGTTTTTTTTCTCAGTTTTTCTGATCAGTTTTTCTGCTCAGTTTTTTCTCAGTTTTTTTTCTCAATTCTTTTTTTTCACAGTTTGGTGCACAGTTTTTTTCTAAGTTTTTTTTCAGTTTTTTTTCTCAGTTCTTTTTTTTCACAGTTTTTTTCACAGTTTTTTTCTAAGTTTTTCTTCAGTTTTTTCAGTCTTTTTTTCTCAGTTTTTCTTCTCAGTTTTTTTCATCCGTTTTTCTTCAGTTTTTTTCTCAGTTTTTCTTCTCAGTTTTTTTCATCCGTTTTTCTTCAGTTTTTTTCTCAGTTTTTCTGCTCAGTTTTTCTGCTCAGTTTTTTCTCAGTTTTTTTTTTCAGTTCTTTTTTCCCACAGTTTTGTGCACAGTTTTTTTCTAAGTTTTTCTTCAGTTTTTTTTCTCAGTTCTTTTTTTTCACAGTTTTTTTCAGTTTTTTTCTAAGTTTTTCTTCAGTTTTTTCAGTCTTTTTTTCTCAGTTTTTCTTCTCAGTTTTTTTCATCCGTTTTTCTTCAGTTTTTTTTAATAGTTTTTTTCTCAGTTTTTCTGCTCAGTTTTTCTGCTCAGTTTTTTCTCAGTTTTTTTCCTCAGTTCTTTTTTTTCACAGTTTTGTGCACAGTTTTTTTCTAAATTTTTCTTCAGTTTTTTTTCTCAGTTCTTTTTTTTCACAGTTTTTTTCTAAGTTTTTCTTCAGTTTTTTCAGTCGTTTTTTCTCAATTTTTCTTCTCAGTTTTTTTACTCCGTTTTTCTTCAGTATTTTTTTCAGTTTTTTTCTCAGTTTTTCTGCTCAGTTTTTCTGCTCAGTTTTTTGTTCAGTTTTTTTTCTCAGTTCTTTTTTTCACAGTTTTTTTCTAAGTTTTTCTTCAGTTTTTTCAGTCGTTTTTTCTCAATTTTTCTTCTCAGTTTTTTTCCTCCGTTTTTCTTCAGTTTTTTAAAATAGTTTTTTTCTCAGTTTTTCTGCTCAGTTTTTCTGCTCAGTTTTTTCTCAGTTTTTTTCCTCAGTTCTTTTTTTCCACAGTTTTGTGCACAGTTTTTTTTCTAAATTTTTCTTCAGTTTTTTTTCTCCGTTCTTTTTTTTCCTCAGTTTTTTCTCAGTTTTTTTCCTCAGTTCTTTTTTTTCACAGTTTTTTTCTAAGTTTTTCTTCAGTTTTTTCAGTCGTTTTTTCTCAATTTTTCTTCTCAGTTTTTTTACTCCGTTTTTCTTCAGGATTTTTTTAATAGTTTTTTTCTCAGTTTTTCTGCTCAGTTTTTCTGCTCAGTTTTTTCTCAGTTTTTTTCCTCAGTTCTTTTTTTTCACACTTTTGTGCACAGTTTTTTTCTAAATTTTTCTTCAGTTTTTTTTCTCAGTTCTTTTTTTTCACAGTTTTTTTCTAAGTTTTTCTTCAGTTTTTTCAGTCGTTTTTTCTCAATTTTTCTTCTCAGTTTTTTTACTCCGTTTTTCTTCAGTATTTTTTTCAGTTTTTTTCTCAGTTTTTCTGCTCAGTTTTTCTGCTCAGTTTTTTGTTCAGTTTTTTTTCTCAGTTCTTTTTTTCACAGTTTTTTTCTAAGTTTTTCTTCAGTTTTTTCAGTCGTTTTTTCTCAATTTTTCTTCTCAGTTTTTTTCCTCCGTTTTTCTTGTTTTTTAAAATAGTTTTTTTCTCAGTTTTTCTGCTCAGTTTTTCTGCTCAGTTTTTTCTCAGTTTTTTTCCTCAGTTCTTTTTTTCCACAGTTTTGTGCACAGTTTTTTTTCTAAATTTTTCTTCAGTTTTTTTTCTCCGTTCTTTTTTTTCTTCAGTTTTTTCAGTCGTTTTTCTCAATTTTTCTTCTCAGTTTTTTTACTCCGTTTTTCTTCAGGATTTTTTAAATAATTTTTTTCTCAGTTTTTCTGCTCAGTTTTTCTGCTCAGTTTTTTCTTCAGTTTTTTTTCTCAGTTCTTTTTTTCACAGTTTTTTTCACAGTTTTTTTCTAAGTTTTTCTTCAGTTTTTTCAGTCGTTTTTTCTCAATTTTTCTTCTCAGTTTTTTTACTCCGTTTTTCTTCAGTATTTTTTAAATAGTTTTTTTCTCAGTTTTTCTGCTCAGTTTTTCTGCTCAGTTTTTTCTTTAGTTTTTTTTCTCTGTTCTTTTTTTCACAGATTTTTTCACAGTTTTTTTCTAAGTTTTTCTTCAGTTTTTTCAGTCGTTTTTTCTCAATTTTTCTTCTCAGTTTTTTTCCTCCGTTTTTCTTCAGTTGTTTTAAATAGTTTTTTTTCTCAGTTTTTCTGATCAGTTTTTCTGCTCAGTTTTTTCTCAGTTTTTTTTCTCAATTCTTTTTTTTCACAGTTTGGTGCACAGTTTTTTTCTAAGTTTTTCTTCAGTTTTTTTTCTCAGTTCTTTTTTTTCACAGTTTTTTTCACAGTTTTTTTCTAAGTTTTTCTTCAGTTTTTTCAGTCTTTTTTTCTCAGTTTTTCTTCTCAGTTTTTTTCATCCGTTTTTCTTCAGTTTTTTTCTCAGTTTTTCTGCTCAGTTTTTCTGCTCAGTTTTTTCTCAGTTTTTTTTTTCAGTTCTTTTTTCCCACAGTTTTGTGCACAGTTTTTTTCTAAGTTTTTCTTCAGTTTTTTTTCTCAGTTCTTTTTTTTCACAGTTTTTTTCAGTTTTTTTCTAAGTTTTTCTTCAGTTTTTTCAGTCTTTTTTTCTCAGTTTTTCTTCTCAGTTTTTTTCATCCGTTTTTCTTCAGTTTTTTTTAATAGTTTTTTTCTCAGTTTTTCTGCTCAGTTTTTCTGCTCAGTTTTTTCTCAGTTTTTTTCCTCAGTTCTTTTTTTTCACAGTTTTGTGCACAGTTTTTTTCTAAATTTTTCTTCAGTTTTTTTTCTCAGTTCTTTTTTTTCACAGTTTTTTTCTAAGTTTTTCTTCAGTTTTTTCAGTCGTTTTTTCTCAATTGTTCTTCTCAGTTTTTTTACTCCGTTTTTCTTCAGTATTTTTTTCAGTTTTTTTCTCAGTTTTTCTGCTCAGTTTTTCTGCTCAGTTTTTTGTTCAGTTTTTTTTCTCAGTTCTTTTTTTCACAGTTTTTTTCTAAGTTTTTCTTCAGTTTTTTCAGTCGTTTTTTCTCAATTTTTCTTCTCAGTTTTTTTCCTCCGTTTTTCTTCAGTTTTTTAAAATAGTTTTTTTCTCAGTTTTTCTGCTCAGTTTTTCTGCTCAGTTTTTTCTCAGTTTTTTTCCTCAGTTCTTTTTTTCCACAGTTTTGTGCACAGTTTTTTTTCTAAATTTTTCTTCAGTTTTTTTTCTCCGTTCTTTTTTTTCCTCAGTTTTTTCTCAGTTTTTTTCCTCAGTTCTTTTGTTTCACAGTTTTGTGCACAGTGTTTTTCTAAATTTTTCTTCAGTTTTTTTTCTCAGTTCTTTTTTTTCACAGTTTTTTTCTAAGTTTTTCTTCAGTTTTTTCAGTCGTTTTTTCTCAATTTTTCTTCTCAGTTTTTTTACTCCGTTTTTCTTCAGGATTTTTTTAATAGTTTTTTTCTCAGTTTTTCTGCTCAGTTTTTCTGCTCAGTTTTTTCTTCAGTTTTTTTTCTCAGTTCTTTTTTTCACAGTTTTTTTCACAGTTATTTTCTAAGTTTTTCTTCAGTTTTTTCAGTCGTTTTTTCTCAATTTTTCTTCTCAGTTTTTTTACTCCGTTTTTCTTCAGTATTTTTTAAATAGTTTTTTTCTCAGTTTTTCTGCTCAGTTTTTCTGCTCAGTTTTTTCTTTAGTTTTTTTTCTCTGTTCTTTTTTTCACAGTTTTTTTCACAGTTTTTTTCTAAGTTTTTCTTCAGTTTTTTCAGTCGTTTTTTCTCAATTTTTCTTCTCAGTTTTTTTCCTCTGTTTTTCTTCAGTTTTTTTAAATAGTTTTTTTTCTCAGTTTTTCTGATCAGTTTTTCTGCTCAGTTTTTTCTCAGTTTTTTTCCTCAGTTCTTTTTTTTCACAGTTTTGTGCACAGTTTTTTTCTAAATTTTTCTTCAGTTTTTTTTCTCAGTTCTTTTTTTTCACAGTTTTTTTCTAAGTTTTTCTTCAGTTTTTTCAGTCGTTTTTTCTCAATTTTTCTTCTCAGTTTTTTTACTCCGTTTTTCTTCAGTATTTTTTTCAGTTTTTTTCTCAGTTTTTCTGCTCAGTTTTTTGTTCAG
Organism: Pristiophorus japonicus; assembly: GCF_044704955.1. Taxonomy (NCBI): domain Eukaryota; kingdom Metazoa; phylum Chordata; class Chondrichthyes; family Pristiophoridae; genus Pristiophorus; species Pristiophorus japonicus. Next base: position 106,129 of record NW_027251071.1, read on the forward strand.
TTTTTTTTCTCAGTTCTTTTTTTCACAGTTTTTTTCTAAGTTTTTCTTCAGTTTTTTCAGTCGTTTTTTCTCAATTTTTCTTCTCAGTTTTTTTCCTCCGTTTTTCTTGTTTTTTAAAATAGTTTTTTTCTCAGTTTTTCTGCTCAGTTTTTCTGCTCAGTTTTTTCTCAGTTTTTTTCCTCAGTTCTTTTTTTCCACAGTTTTGTGCACAGTTTTTTTTCTAAATTTTTCTTCAGTTTTTTTTCTCCGTTCTTTTTTTTCTTCAGTTTTTTCAGTCGTTTTTCTCAATTTTTCTTCTCAGTTTTTTTACTCCGTTTTTCTTCAGGATTTTTTAAATAATTTTTTTCTCAGTTTTTCTGCTCAGTTTTTCTGCTCAGTTTTTTCTTCAGTTTTTTTTCTCAGTTCTTTTTTTCACAGTTTTTTTCACAGTTTTTTTCTAAGTTTTTCTTCAGTTTTTTCAGTCGTTTTTTCTCAATTTTTCTTCTCAGTTTTTTTACTCCGTTTTTCTTCAGTATTTTTTAAATAGTTTTTTTCTCAGTTTTTCTGCTCAGTTTTTCTGCTCAGTTTTTTCTTTAGTTTTTTTTCTCTGTTCTTTTTTTCACAGTTTTTTTCACAGTTTTTTTCTAAGTTTTTCTTCAGTTTTTTCAGTCGTTTTTTCTCAATTTTTCTTCTCAGTTTTTTTCCTCCGTTTTTCTTCAGTTTTTTTAAATAGTTTTTTTTCTCAGTTTTTCTGATCAGTTTTTCTGCTCAGTTTTTTCTCAGTTTTTTTTCTCAATTCTTTTTTTTCACAGTTTGGTGCACAGTTTTTTTCTAAGTTTTTCTTCAGTTTTTTTTCTCAGTTCTTTTTTTTCACAGTTTTTTTCACAGTTTTTTTCTAAGTTTTTCTTCAGTTTTTTCAGTCTTTTTTTCTCAGTTTTTCTTCTCAGTTTTTTTCATCCGTTTTTCTTCAGTTTTTTTCTCAGTTTTTCTTCTCAGTTTTTTTCATCCGTTTTTCTTCAGTTTTTTTCTCAGTTTTTCTGCTCAGTTTTTCTGCTCAGTTTTTTCTCAGTTTTTTTTTTCAGTTCTTTTTTCCCACAGTTTTGTGCACAGTTTTTTTCTAAGTTTTTCTTCAGTTTTTTTTCTCAGTTCTTTTTTTTCACAGTTTTTTTCAGTTTTTTTCTAAGTTTTTCTTCAGTTTTTTCAGTCTTTTTTTCTCAGTTTTTCTTCTCAGTTTTTTTCATCCGTTTTTCTTCAGTTTTTTTTAATAGTTTTTTTCTCAGTTTTTCTGCTCAGTTTTTCTGCTCAGTTTTTTCTCAGTTTTTTTCCTCAGTTCTTTTTTTCCACAGTTTTGTGCACAGTTTTTTTTCTAAATTTTTCTTCAGTTTTTTTTCTCCGTTCTTTTTTTTCCTCAGTTTTTTCTCAGTTTTTTTCCTCAGTTCTTTTGTTTCACAGTTTTGTGCACAGTGTTTTTCTAAATTTTTCTTCAGTTTTTTTTCTCAGTTCTTTTTTTTCACAGTTTTTTTCTAAGTTTTTCTTCAGTTTTTTCAGTCGTTTTTTCTCAATTTTTCTTCTCAGTTTTTTTACTCCGTTTTTCTTCAGGATTTTTTTAATAGTTTTTTTCTCAGTTTTTCTGCTCAGTTTTTCTGCTCAGTTTTTTCTTCAGTTTTTTTTCTCAGTTCTTTTTTTCACAGTTTTTTTCACAGTTATTTTCTAAGTTTTTCTTCAGTTTTTTCAGTCGTTTTTTCTCAATTTTTCTTCTCAGTTTTTTTACTCCGTTTTTCTTCAGTATTTTTTAAATAGTTTTTTTCTCAGTTTTTCTGCTCAGTTTTTCTGCTCAGTTTTTTCTTTAGTTTTTTTTCTCTGTTCTTTTTTTCACAGTTTTTTTCACAGTTTTTTTCTAAGTTTTTCTTCAGTTTTTTCAGTCGTTTTTTCTCAATTTTTCTTCTCAGTTTTTTTCCTCTGTTTTTCTTCAGTTTTTTTAAATAGTTTTTTTTCTCAGTTTTTCTGATCAGTTTTTCTGCTCAGTTTTTTCTCAGTTTTTTTCCTCAGTTCTTTTTTTTCACAGTTTTGTGCACAGTTTTTTTCTAAATTTTTCTTCAGTTTTTTTTCTCAGTTCTTTTTTTTCACAGTTTTTTTCTAAGTTTTTCTTCAGTTTTTTCAGTCGTTTTTTCTCAATTTTTCTTCTCAGTTTTTTTACTCCGTTTTTCTTCAGTATTTTTTTCAGTTTTTTTCTCAGTTTTTCTGCTCAGTTTTTTGTTCAGTTTTTTTTCTCAGTTCTTTTTTTCACAGTTTTTTTCTAAGTTTTTCTTCAGTTTTTTCAGTCGTTTTTTCTCAATTTTTCTTCTCAGTTTTTTTCCTCCGTTTTTCTTGTTTTTTAAAATAGTTTTTTTCTCAGTTTTTCTGCTCAGTTTTTCTGCTCAGTTTTTTCTCAGTTTTTTTCCTCAGTTCTTTTTTTCCACAGTTTTGTGCACAGTTTTTTTTCTAAATTTTTCTTCAGTTTTTTTTCTCCGTTCTTTTTTTTCTTCAGTTTTTTCAGTCGTTTTTCTCAATTTTTCTTCTCAGTTTTTTTACTCCGTTTTTCTTCAGGATTTTTTAAATAATTTTTTTCTCAGTTTTTCTGCTCAGTTTTTCTGCTCAGTTTTTTCTTCAGTTTTTTTTCTCAGTTCTTTTTTTCACAGTTTTTTTCACAGTTTTTTTCTAAGTTTTTCTTCAGTTTTTTCAGTCGTTTTTTCTCAATTTTTCTTCTCAGTTTTTTTACTCCGTTTTTCTTCAGTATTTTTTAAATAGTTTTTTTCTCAGTTTTTCTGCTCAGTTTTTCTGCTCAGTTTTTTCTTTAGTTTTTTTTCTCTGTTCTTTTTTTCACAGTTTTTTTCACAGTTTTTTTCTAAGTTTTTCTTCAGTTTTTTCAGTCGTTTTTTCTCAATTTTTCTTCTCAGTTTTTTTCCTCCGTTTTTCTTCAGTTTTTTTAAATAGTTTTTTTTCTCAGTTTTTCTGATCAGTTTTTCTGCTCAGTTTTTTCTCAGTTTTTTTTCTCAATTCTTTTTTTTCACAGTTTGGTGCACAGTTTTTTTCTAAGTTTTTCTTCAGTTTTTTTTCTCAGTTCTTTTTTTTCACAGTTTTTTTCACAGTTTTTTTCTAAGTTTTTCTTCAGTTTTTTCAGTCTTTTTTTCTCAGTTTTTCTTCTCAGTTTTTTTCATCCGTTTTTCTTCAGTTTTTTTCTCAGTTTTTCTTCTCAGTTTTTTTCATCCGTTTTTCTTCAGTTTTTTTCTCAGTTTTTCTGCTCAGTTTTTCTGCTCAGTTTTTTCTCAGTTTTTTTTTTCAGTTCTTTTTTCCCACAGTTTTGTGCACAGTTTTTTTCTAAGTTTTTCTTCAGTTTTTTTTCTCAGTTCTTTTTTTTCACAGTTTTTTTCAGTTTTTTTCTAAGTTTTTCTTCAGTTTTTTCAGTCTTTTTTTCTCAGTTTTTCTTCTCAGTTTTTTTCATCCGTTTTTCTTCAGTTTTTTTTAATAGTTTTTTTCTCAGTTTTTCTGCTCAGTTTTTCTGCTCAGTTTTTTCTCAGTTTTTTTCCTCAGTTCTTTTTTTTCACAGTTTTGTGCACAGTTTTTTTCTAAATTTTTCTTCAGTTTTTTTTCTCAGTTCTTTTTTTTCACAGTTTTTTTCTAAGTTTTTCTTCAGTTTTTTCAGTCGTTTTTTCTCAATTTTTCTTCTCAGTTTTTTTACTCCGTTTTTCTTCAGTATTTTTTTCAGTTTTTTTCTCAGTTTTTCTGCTCAGTTTTTCTGCTCAGATTTTTGTTCAGTTTTTTTTCTCAGTTCTTTTTTTCACAGTTTTTTCTAAGTTTTTCTTCAGTTTTTTCAGTCGTTTTTTCTCAATTTTTCTTCTCAGTTTTTTTCCTCCGTTTTTCTTGTTTTTTAAAATAGTTTTTTTCTCAGTTTTTCTGCTCAGTTTTTCTGCTCAGTTTTTTCTCAGCTTTTTTCCTCAGTTCTTTTTTTCCACAGTTTTGTGCACAGTTTTTTTTCTAAATTTTTCTTCAGTTTTTTTTCTCCGTTCTTTTTTTTCTTCAGTTTTTTCAGTCGTTTTTCTCAATTTTTCTTCTCAGTTTTTTTACTCCGTTTTTCTTCAGGATTTTTTAAATAATTTTTTTCTCAGTATTTCTGCTCAGTTTTTCTGCTCAGTTTTTTCTTCAGTTTTTTTTCTCAGTTCTTTTTTTCACAGTTTTTTTCACAGTTTTTTTCTAAGTTTTTCTTCAGTTTTTTCAGTCGTTTTTTCTCAATTTTTCTTCTCAGTTTTTTTACTCCGTTTTTCTTCAGTATTTTTTAAATAGTTTTTTTCTCAGTTTTTCTGCTCAGTTTTTCTGCTCAGTTTTTTCTTTAGTTTTTTTTCTCTGTTCTTTTTTTCACAGTTTTTTTCACAGTTTTTTTCTAAGTTTTTCTTCAGTTTTTTAGTCGTTTTTTCTCAATTTTTCTTCTCAGTTTTTTTCCTCCGTTTTTCTTCAGTTTTTTTAAATAGTTTTTTTTCTCAGTTTTTCTGATCAGTTTTTCTGCTCAGTTTTTTCTCAGTTTTTTTTCTCAATTCTTTTTTTTCACAGTTTGGTGCACAGTTTTTTTCTAAGTTTTTCTTCAGTTTTTTTTCTCAGTTCTTTTTTTTCACAGTTTTTTTCACAGTTTTTTTCTAAGTTTTTCTTCAGTTTTTTCAGTCTTTTTTTCTCAGTTTTTCTTCTCAGTTTTTTTCATCCGTTTTTCTTCAGTTTTTTTCTCAGTTTTTCTTCTCAGTTTTTTTCATCCGTTTTTCTTCAGTTTTTTTCTCAGTTTTTCTGCTCAGTTTTTCTGCTCAGTTTTTTCTCAGTTTTTTTTTTCAGTTCTTTTTTCCCACAGTTTTGTGCACAGTTTTTTTCTAAGTTTTTCTTCAGTTTTTTTTCTCAGTTCTTTTTTTTCACAGTTTTTTTCAGTTTTTTTCTAAGTTTTTCTTCAGTTTTTTCAGTCTTTTTTTCTCAGTTTTTCTTCTCAGTTTTTTTCATCCGTTTTTCTTCAGTTTTTTTTAATAGTTTTTTTCTCAGTTTTTCTGCTCAGTTTTTCTGCTCAGTTTTTTTCAGTTTTTTTCCTCAGTTCTTTTTTTCCACAGTTTTGTGCACAGTTTTTTTCTAAATTTTTCTTCAGTTTTTTTTCTCAGTTCTTTTTTTTCACAGTTTTTTTCTAAGTTTTTCTTCAGTTTTTTCAGTCGTTTTTTCTCAATTTTTCTTCTCAGTTTTTTTACTCCGTTTTTCTTCAGTATTTTTTTCAGTTTTTTTCTCAGTTTTTCTGCTCAGTTTTTCTGCTCAGTTTTTTGTTCAGTTTTTTTCCTCAGTTCTTTTTTTCCACAGTTTTGTGCACAGTTTTTTTCTAAATTTTTCTTCAGTTTTTTTTCTCAGTTCTTTTTTTTCACAGTTTTTTTCTAAGTTTTTCTTCAGTTTTTTCAGTCGTTTTTTCTCAATTTTTCTTCTCAGTTTTTTTCCTCCGTTTTTCTTCAGTTTTTTAAAATAGTTTTTTTCTCAGTTTTTCTGCTCAGTTTTTCTGCTCAGTTTTTTCTCAGTTTTTTTCCTCAGTTCTTTTTTTCCACAGTTTTGTGCACAGTTTTTTTTCTAAATTTTTCTTCAGTTTTTTTTCTCCGTTCTTTTTTTTCCTCAGTTTTTTCTCAGTTTTTTTCCTCAGTTCTTTTTTTTCACAGTTTTGTGCACAGTTTTTTTCTAAATTTTTCTTCAGTTTTTTTTCTCAGTTCTTTTTTTTCACAGTTTTTTTCTAAGTTTTTCTTCAGTTTTTTCAGTCGTTTTTTCTCAATTTTTCTTCTCAGTTTTTTTACTCCGTTTTTCTTCAGGATTTTTTTAATAGTTTTTTTCTCAGTTTTTCTGCTCAGTTTTTCTGCTCAGTTTTTTCTCAGTTTTTTTCCTCAGTTCTTTTTTTTCACAGTTTTGTGCACAGTTTTTTTCTAAATTTTTCTTCAGTTTTTTTTCTCAGTTCTTTTTTTTCACAGTTTTTTTCTTAAGTTTTTCTTCAGTTTTTTCAGTCGTTTTTTCTCAATTTTTCTTCTCAGTTTTTTTACTCCGTTTTTCTTCAGTATTTTTTTCAGTTTTTTTCTCAGTTTTTCTGCTCAGTTTTTCTGCTCAGTTTTTTGTTCAGTTTTTTTTCTCAGTTCTTTTTTTCACAGTTTTTTTCTAAGTTTTTCTTCAGTTTTTTCAGTCGTTTTTTCTCAATTTTTCTTCTCAGTTTTTTTCCTCCGTTTTTCTTGTTTTTTAAAATAGTTTTTTTCTCAGTTTTTCTGCTCAGTTTTTCTGCTCAGTTTTTTCTCAGTTTTTTTCCTCAGTTCTTTTTTTCCACAGTTTTGTGCACAGTTTTTTTTCTAAATTTTTCTTCAGTTTTTTTTCTCCGTTCTTTTTTTTCTTCAGTTTTTTCAGTCGTTTTTCTCAATTTTTCTTCTCAGTTTTTTTACTCCGTTTTTCTTCAGGATTTTTTAAATAATTTTTTTCTCAGTTTTTCTGCTCAGTTTTTCTGCTCAGTTTTTTCTTCAGTTTTTTTTCTCAGTTCTTTTTTTCACAGTTTTTTTCACAGTTTTTTTCTAAGTTTTTCTTCAGTTTTTTCAGTCGTTTTTTCTCAATTTTTCTTCTCAGTTTTTTTACTCCGTTTTTCTTCAGTATTTTTTAAATAGTTTTTTTCTCAGTTTTTCTGCTCAGTTTTTCTGCTCAGTTTTTTCTTTAGTTTTTTTTCTCTGTTCTTTTTTTCACAGATTTTTTCACAGTTTTTTTCTAAGTTTTTCTTCAGTTTTTTCAGTCGTTTTTTCTCAATTTTTCTTCTCAGTTTTTTTCCTCCGTTTTTCTTCAGTTGTTTTAAATAGTTTTTTTTCTCAGTTTTTCTGATCAGTTTTTCTGCTCAATTTTTTCTCAGTTTTTTTTCTCAATTCTTTTTTTTCACAGTTTGGTGCACAGTTTTTTTCTAAGTTTTTCTTCAGTTTTTTTTCTCAGTTCTTTTTTTTCACAGTTTTTTTCAGTTTTTTTCTAAGTTTTTCTTCAGTTTTTTCAGTCTTTTTTTCTCAGTTTTTCTTCTCAGTTTTTTTCATCCGTTTTTCTTCAGTTTTTTTCTCAGTTTTTCTGCTCAGTTTTTCTGCTCAGTTTTTTCTCAGTTTTTTTTTTCAGTTCTTTTTTCCCACAGTTTTGTGCACAGTTTTTTTCTAAGTTTTTCTTCAGTTTTTTTTCTCAGTTCTTTTTTTTCACAGTTTTTTTCAGTTTTTTTCTAAGTTTTTCTTCAGTTTTTTCAGTCTTTTTTTCTCAGTTTTTCTTCTCAGTTTTTTTCATCCGTTTTTCTTCAGTTTTTTTTAATAGTTTTTTTCTCAGTTTTTCTGCTCAGTTTTTCTGCTCAGTTTTTTCTCAGTTTTTTTCCTCAGTTCTTTTTTTTCACAGTTTTGTGCACAGTTTTTTTCTAAATTTTTCTTCAGTTTTTTTTCTCAGTTCTTTTTTTTCACAGTTTTTTTCTAAGTTTTTCTTCAGTTTTTTCAGTCGTTTTTTCTCAATTTTTCTTCTCAGTTTTTTTACTCCGTTTTTCTTCAGTATTTTTTTCTGTTTTTTTCTCAGTTTTTCTGCTCAGTTTTTTGTTCAGTTTTTTTTCTCAGTTCTTTTTTTCACAGTTTTTTTCTAAGTTTTTCTTCAGTTTTTTCAGTCGTTTTTTCTCAATTTTTCTTCTCAGTTTTTTTCCTCCGTTTTTCTTGTTTTTTAAAATAGTTTTTTTCTCAGTTTTTCTGCTCAGTTTTTCTGCTCAGTTTTTTCTCAGTTTTTTTCCTCTGTTCTTTTTTTCCACAGTTTTGTGCACAGTTTTTTTTCTAAATTTTTCTTCAGTTTTTTTTCTCCGTTCTTTTTTTTCTTCAGTTTTTTCAGTCGTTTTTCTCAATTTTTCTTCTCAGTTTTTTTACTCCGTTTTTCTTCAGGATTTTTTAAATAATTTTTTTCTCAGTTTTTCTGCTCAGTTTTTCTGCTCAGTTTTTTCTTCAGTTTTTTTTCTCAGTTCTTTTTTTCACAGTTTTTTTCACAGTTTTTTTCTAAGTTTTTCTTCAGTTTTTTCAGTCGTTTTTTCTCAATTTTTCTTCTCAGTTTTTTACCTCCGTTTTTCTTCAGTTTTTTTAAATAGTTTTTTTTCTCAGTTTTTCTGATCAGTTTTTCTGCTCAGTTTTTTCTCAGTTTTTTTTCTCAATTCTTTTTTTTCACAGTTTGGTGCACAGTTTTTTTCTAAGTTTTTCTTCAGTTTTTTTTCTCAGTTCTTTTTTTCACAGTTTTTTTCTAAGTTTTTCTTCAGTTTTTTCAGTCGTTTTTTCTCAATTTTTCTTCTCAGTTTTTTTACTCCGTTTTTCTTCAGTATTTTTTTCAGTTTTTTTCTCAGTTTTTCTGCTCAGTTTTTCTGCTCAGTTTTTTGTTCAGTTTTTTTTCTCAGTTCTTTTTTTCACAGTTTTTTTCTAAGTTTTTCTTCAGTTTTTTCAGTCGTTTTTTCTCAATTTTTCTTCTCAGTTTTTTCCCTCCGTTTTTCTTGTTTTTTAAAATAGTTTTTTTCTCAGTTTTTCTGCTCAGTTTTTCTGCTCAGTTTTTTCTCAGTTTTTTTCCTCAGTTCTTTTTTTCCACAGTTTTGTGCACAGTTTTTTTTCTAAATTTTTCTTCAGTTTTTTTTCTCCGTTCTTTTTTTTCTTCAGTTTTTTCAGTCGTTTTTCTCAATTTTTCTTCTCAGTTTTTTTACTCCGTTTTTCTTCAGGATTTTTTAAATAATTTTTTTCTCAGTTTTTCTGCTCAGTTTTTCTGCTCAGTTTTTTCTTCAGTTTTTTTTCTCAGTTCTTTTTTTCACAGTTTTTTTCACAGTTTTTTTCTAAGTTTTTCTTCAGTTTTTTCAGTCGTTTTTTCTCAATTTTTCTTCTCAGTTTTTTTACTCCGTTTTTCTTCAGTATTTTTTAAATAGTTTTTTTCTCAGTTTTTCTGCTCAGTTTTTCTGCTCAGTTTTTTCTTTAGTTTTTTTTCTCTGTTCTTTTTTTCACAGTTTTTTTCACAGTTTTTTTCTAAGTTTTTCTTCAGTTTTTTCAGTCGTTTTTTCTCAATTTTTCTTCTCAGTTTTTTTCCTCCGTTTTTCTTCAGTTTTTTTAAATAGTTTTTTTTCTCAGTTTTTCTGATCAGTTTTTCTGCTCAGTTTTTTCTCAGTTTTTTTTCTCAATTCTTTTTTTTCACAGTTTGGTGCACAGTTTTTTTCTAAGTTTTTCTTCAGTTTTTTTTCTCAGTTCTTTTTTTTCACAGTTTTTTTCACAGTTTTTTTCTAAGTTTTTCTTCAGTTTTTTCAGTCTTTTTTTCTCAGTTTTTCTTCTCAGTTTTTTTCATCCGTTTTTCTTCAGTTTTTTTCTCAGTTTTTCTTCTCAGTTTTTTTCATCCGTTTTTCTTCAGTTTTTTTCTCAGTTTTTCTGCTCAGTTTTTCTGCTCAGTTTTTTCTCAGTTTTTTTTTTCAGTTCTTTTTTCCCACAGTTTTGTGCACAGTTTTTTTCTAAGTTTTTCTTCAGTTTTTTTTCTCAGTTCTTTTTTTTCACAGTTTTTTTCAGTTTTTTTCTAAGTTTTTCTTCAGTTTTTTCAGTCTTTTTTTCTCAGTTTTTCTTCTCAGTTTTTTTCATCCGTTTTTCTTCAGTTTTTTTTAATAGTTTTTTTCTCAGTTTTTCTGCTCAGTTTTTCTGCTCAGTTTTTTCTCAGTTTTTTTCCTCAGTTCTTTTTTTTCACAGTTTTGTGCACAGTTTTTTTCTAAATTTTTCTTCAGTTTTTTTTCTCAGTTCTTTTTTTTCACAGTTTTTTTCTAAGTTTTTCTTCAGTTTTTTCAGTCGTTTTTTCTCAATTTTTCTTCTCAGTTTTTTTACTCCGTTTTTCTTCAGTATTTTTTTCAGTTTTTTTCTCAGTTTTTCTGCTCAGTTTTTCTGCTCAGTTTTTTGTTCAGTTTTTTTTCTCAGTTCTTTTTTTCACAGTTTTTTTCTAAGTTTTTCTTCAGTTTTTTCAGTCGTTTTTTCTCAATTTTTCTTCTCAGTTTTTTTCCTCCGTTTTTCTTCAGTTTTTTAAAATAGTTTTTTTCTCAGTTTTTCTGCTCAGATTTTCTGCTCAGTTTTTTCTCAGTTTTTTTCCTCAGTTCTTTTTTTCCACAGTTTTGTGCACAGTTTTTTTTCTAAATTTTTCTTCAGTTTTTTTTCTCCGTTCTTTTTTTTCCTCAGTTTTTTCTCAGTTTTTTTCCTCAGTTCTTTTTTTTCACTGTTTTGTGCACAGTTTTTTTCTAAATTTTTCTTCAGTTTTTTTTCTCAGTTCTTTTTTTTCACAGTTTTTTTCTAAGTTTTTCTTCAGTTTTTTCAGTCGTTTTTTCTCAATTTTTCTTCTCAGTTTTTTTACTCCGTTTTTCTTCAGGATTTTTTTAATAGTTTTTTTTCTCAGTTTTTCTGCTCAGTTTTTCTGCTCAGTTTTTTCTCAGTTTTTTTCCTCAGTTCTTTTTTTTCACAGTTTTGTGCACAGTTTTTTTCTAAATTTTTCTTCAGTTTTTTTTCTCAGTTCTTTTTTTTCACAGTTTTTTTCTAAGTTTTTCTTCAGTTTTTTCAGTCGTTTTTTCTCAATTTTGCTTCTCAGTTTTTTTACTCCGTTTTTCTTCAGTATTTTTTTCAGTTTTTTTCTCAGTTTTTCTGCTCAGTTTTTCTGCTCAGTTTTTTGTTCAGTTTTTTTTCTCAGTTCTTTTTTTCACAGTTTTTTTCTAAGTTTTTCTTCAGTTTTTTCAGTCGTTTTTTCTCAATTTTTCTTCTCAGTTTTTTTCCTCCGTTTTTCTTGTTTTTTAAAATAGTTTTTTTCTCAGTTTTTCTGCTCAGTTTTTCTGCTCAGTTTTTTCTCAGTTTTTTTCCTCAGTTCTTTTTTTCCACAGTTTTGTGCACAGTTTTTTTTCTAAATTTTTCTTCAGTTTTTTTTCTCCGTTCTTTTTTTTCTTCAGTTTTTTCAGTCGTTTTTCTCAATTTTTCTTCTCAGTTTTTTTACTCCGTTTTTCTTCAGGATTTTTTAAATAATTTTTTTCTCAGTTTTTCTGCTCAGTTTTTCTGCTCAGTTTTTTCTTCAGTTTTTTTTCTCAGTTCTTTTTTTCACAGTTTTTTTCACAGTTTTTTTCTAAGTTTTTCTTCAGTTTTTTCAGTCGTTTTTTCTCAATTTTTCTTCTCAGTTTTTTTACTCCGTTTTTCTTCAGTATTTTTTAAATAGTTTTTTTCTCAGTTTTTCTGCTCAGTTTTTCTGCTCAGTTTTTTCTTTAGTTTTTTTTATCTGTTCTTTTTTTCACAGATTTTTTCACAGTTTTTTTCTAAGTTTTTCTTCAGTTTTTTCAGTCGTTTTTTCTCAATTTTTCTTCTCAGTTTTTTTCCTCCGTTTTTCTTCAGTTGTTTTAAATAGTTTTTTTTCTCAGTTTTTCTGATCAGTTTTTCTGCTCAGTTTTTTCTCAGTTTTTTTTCTCAATTCTTTTTTTTCACAGTTTGGTGCACAGTTTTTTTCTAAGTTTTTCTTCAGTTTTTTTTCTCAGTTCTTTTTTTTCACAGTTTTTTTCACAGTTTTTTTCTAAGTTTTTCTTCAGTTTTTTCAGTCTTTTTTTCTCAGTTTTTCTTCTCAGTTTTTTTCATCCGTTTTTCTTCAGTTTTTTTCTCAGTTTTTCTGCTCAGTTTTTCTGCTCAGTTTTTTCTCAGTTTTTTTTTTCAGTTCTTTTTTCCCACAGTTTTGTGCACAGTTTTTTTCTAAGTTTTTCTTCAGTTTTTTTTCTCAGTTCTTTTTTTTCACAGTTTTTTTCAGTTTTTTTCTAAGTTTTTCTTCAGTTTTTTCAGTCTTTTTTTCTCAGTTTTTCTTCTCAGTTTTTTTCATCCGTTTTTCTTCAGTTTTTTTTAATAGTTTTTTTCTCAGTTTTTCTGCTCAGTTTTTTGTTCAGTTTTTTTTCTCAGTTCTTTTTTTCACAGTTTTTTTCTAAGTTTTTCTTCAGTTTTTTCAGTCGTTTTTTCTCAATTTTTCTTCTCAGTTTTTTTCCTCCGTTTTTCTTCAGTTTTTTAAAATAGTTTTTTTCTCAGTTTTTCTGCTCAGTTTTTCTGCTCAGTTTTTTCTCAGTTTTTTTCCTCAGTTCTTTTTTTCCACAGTTTTGTGCACAGTTTTTTTTCTAAATTTTTCTTCAGTTTTTTTTCTCAGTTCTTTTTTTTCACAGTTTTTTTCTAAGTTTTTCTTCAGTTTTTTCAGTCGTTTTTTCTCAATTTTTCTTCTCAGTTTTTTTACTCCGTTTTTCTTCAGGATTTTTTTAATAGTTTTTTTCTCAGTTTTTCTGCTCAGTTTTTCTGCTCAGTTTTTTCTTCAGTTTTTTTTCTCAGTTCTTTTTTTCACAGTTTTTTTCACAGTTATTTTCTAAGTTTTTCTTCAGTTTTTTCAGTCGTTTTTTCTCAATTTTTCTTCTCAGTTTTTTTACTCCGTTTTTCTTCAGTATTTTTTAAATAGTTTTTTTCTCAGTTTTTCTGCTCAGTTTTTCTGCTCAGTTTTTTCTTTAGTTTTTTTTCTCTGTTCTTTTTTTCACAGTTTTTTTCACAGTTTTTTTCTAAGTTTTTCTTCAGTTTTTTCAGTCGTTTTTTCTCAATTTTTCTTCTCAGTTTTTTTCCTCTGTTTTTCTTCAGTTTTTTTAAATAGTTTTTTTTCTCAGTTTTTCTGATCAGTTTTTCTGCTCAGTTTTTTCTCAGTTTTTTTTCTCAATTCTTTTTTTTCACAGTTTGGTGCACAGTTTTTTTCTAAGTTTTTCTTCAGTTTTTTTCTCAGTTCTTTTTTTTCACAGTTTTTTCACAGTTTTTTTCTAAGTTTTTCTTCAGTTTTTTCAGTCTTTTTTTCTCAGTTTTTCTTCTCAGTTTTTTTCATCCGTTTTTCTTCAGTTTTTTTCTCAGTTTTTCTGCTCAGTTTTTCTGCTCAGTTTTTTCTCAGTTTTTTTCCTCAGTTCTTTTTTCCCACAGTTTTGTGCACAGTTTTTTTCTAAATTTTTCTTCAGTTTTTCTGCTCAGTTTTTCTGCTCAGTTTTTTGTTCAGTTTTTTTTCTCACTTCTTTTTTTCACAGTTTTTTTCTAAGTTTTTCTTCAGTTTTTTCAGTCGTTTTTTCTCAATTTTTCTTCTCAGTTTTTTTCCTCCGTTTTTCTTCAGTATTTTTAAATAGTTTTTTTCTCAGTTTTTCTGCTCAGCTTTTCTGCTCAGTTTTTTCTCAGTTTTTTTCCTCAGTTCTTTTTTTCCACAGTTTTGTGCACAGTTGTTATTCTAAATTTTTCTTCAGTTTTTTTTCTCCGTTCTTTTTTTTCTTCAGTTTTTTCAGTCGTTTTTCTCAATTTTTCTTCTCAGTTTTTTTACTCCGTTTTTCTTCAGGATTTTTTTAATAGTTTTTTTCTCAGTTTTTCTGCTCAGTTTTTTCTTCAGTTTTTTTTCTCAGTTCTTTTTTTCACAGTTTTTTTCACAGTTTTTTTCTAAGTTTTTCTTCAGTTTTTTCAGTCGTTTTTTCTCAATTTTTCTTCTCAGTTTTTTTCTAAGTTTTTCTTCAGTTTTTTTAAATAGTTTTTTTTCTCAGTTTTTCTGATCAGTTTTTCTGCTCAGTTTTTTCTCAGTTTTTTTTCTCAATTCTTTTTTTTCACAGTTTGGTGCACAGTTTTTTTCTAAGTTTTTCTTCAGTTTTTTTTCTCAGTTCTTTTTTTCACAGTTTTTTTCACAGTTATTTTCTAAGTTTTTCTTCAGTTTTTTCAGTCGTTTTTTCTCAATTTTTCTTCTCAGTTTTTTTACTCCGTTTTTCTTCAGTATTTTTTAAATAGTTTTTTTCTCAGTTTTTCTGCTCAGTTTTTCTGCTCAGTTTTTTCTTTAGTTTTTTTTCTCTGTTCTTTTTTTCACAGTTTTTTTCACAGTTTTTTTCTAAGTTTTTCTTCAGTTTTTTCAGTCGTTTTTTCTCAATTTTTCTTCTCAGTTTTTTTCCTCTGTTTTTCTTCAGTTTTTTTAAATAGTTTTTTTTCTCAGTTTTTCTGATCAGTTTTTCTGCTCAGTTTTTTCTCAGTTTTTTTTCTCAATTCTTTTTTTTCACAGTTTGGTGCACAGTTTTTTTCTAAGTTTTTCTTCAGTTTTTTTCTCAGTTCTTTTTTTTCACAGTTTTTTCACAGTTTTTTTCTAAGTTTTTCTTCAGTTTTTTCAGTCTTTTTTTCTCAGTTTTTCTTCTCAGTTTTTTTCATCCGTTTTTCTTCAGTTTTTTTCTCAGTTTTTCTGCTCAGTTTTTCTGCTCAGTTTTTTCTCAGTTTTTTTCCTCAGTTCTTTTTTCCCACAGTTTTGTGCACAGTTTTTTTCTAAATTTTTCTTCAGTTTTTCTGCTCAGTTTTTCTGCTCAGTTTTTTGTTCAGTTTTTTTTCTCACTTCTTTTTTTCACAGTTTTTTTCTAAGTTTTTCTTCAGTTTTTTCAGTCGTTTTTTCTCAATTTTTCTTCTCAGTTTTTTTCCTCCGTTTTTCTTCAGTATTTTTAAATAGTTTTTTTCTCAGTTTTTCTGCTCAGCTTTTCTGCTCAGTTTTTTCTCAGTTTTTTTCCTCAGTTCTTTTTTTCCACAGTTTTGTGCACAGTTGTTATTCTAAATTTTTCTTCAGTTTTTTTTCTCCGTTCTTTTTTTTCTTCAGTTTTTTCAGTCGTTTTTCTCAATTTTTCTTCTCAGTTTTTTTACTCCGTTTTTCTTCAGGATTTTTTTAATAGTTTTTTTCTCAGTTTTTCTGCTCAGTTTTTTCTTCAGTTTTTTTTCTCAGTTCTTTTTTTCACAGTTTTTTTCACAGTTTTTTTCTAAGTTTTTCTTCAGTTTTTTCAGTCGTTTTTTCTCAATTTTTCTTCTCAGTTTTTTTCCTCCGTTTTTCTTCAGTTTTTTTAAATAGTTTTTTTTCTCAGTTTTTCTGATCAGTTTTTCTGCTCAGTTTTTTCTCAGTTTTTTTTCTCAATTCTTTTTTTTCACAGTTTGGTGCACAGTTTTTTTCTAAGTTTTTCTTCAGTTTTTTTTCTCAGTTCTTTTTTTCACAGTTTTTTTCACAGTTATTTTCTAAGTTTTTCTTCAGTTTTTTCAGTCGTTTTTTCTCAATTTTTCTTCTCAGTTTTTTTACTCCGTTTTTCTTCAGTATTTTTTAAATAGTTTTTTTCTCAGTTTTTCTGCTCAGTTTTTCTGCTCAGTTTTTTCTTTAGTTTTTTTTCTCTGTTCTTTTTTTCACAGTTTTTTTCACAGTTTTTTTCTAAGTTTTTCTTCAGTTTTTTCAGTCGTTTTTTCTCAATTTTTCTTCTCAGTTTTTTTCCTCTGTTTTTCTTCAGTTTTTTTAAATAGTTTTTTTTCTCAGTTTTTCTGATCAGTTTTTCTGCTCAGTTTTTTCTCAGTTTTTTTTCTCATTTCTTTTTTTTCACAGTTTGGTGCACAGTTTTTTTCTAAGTTTTTCTTCAGTTTTTTTCTCAGTTCTTTTTTTTCACAGTTTTTTCACAGTTTTTTTCTAAGTTTTTCTTCAGTTTTTTCAGTCTTTTTTTCTCAGTTTTTCTTCTCAGTTTTTTTCATCCGTTTTTCTTCAGTTTTTTTCTCAGTTTTTCTGCTCAGTTTTTCTGCTCAGTTTTTTCTCAGTTTTTTTCCTCAGTTCTTTTTTCCCACAGTTTTGTGCACAGTTTTTTTCTAAATTTTTCTTCAGTTTTTCTGCTCAGTTTTTCTGCTCAGTTTTTTGTTCAGTTTTTTTTCTCACTTCTTTTTTTCACAGTTTTTTTCTAAGTTTTTCTTCAGTTTTTTCAGTCGTTTTTTCTCAATTTTTCTTCTCAGTTTTTTTCCTCCGTTTTTCTTCAGTATTTTTAAATAGTTTTTTTCTCAGTTTTTCTGCTCAGCTTTTCTGCTCAGTTTTTTCTCAGTTTTTTTCCTCAGTTCTTTTTTTCCACAGTTTTGTGCACAGTTGTTATTCTAAATTTTTCTTCAGTTTTTTTTCTCCGTTCTTTTTTTTCTTCAGTTTTTTCAGTCGTTTTTCTCAATTTTTCTTCTCAGTTTTTTTACTCCGTTTTTCTTCAGGATTTTTTTAATAGTTTTTTTCTCAGTTTTTCTGCTCAGTTTTTTCTTCAGTTTTTTTTCTCAGTTCTTTTTTTCACAGTTTTTTTCACAGTTTTTTTCTAAGTTTTTCTTCAGTTTTTTCAGTCGTTTTTTCTCAATTTTTCTTCTCAGTTTTTTTCCTCCGTTTTTCTTCAGTTTTTTTAAATAGTTTTTTTTCTCAGTTTTTCTGATCAGTTTTTCTGCTCAGTTTTTTCTCAGTTTTTTTTCTCAATTCTTTTTTTTCACAGTTTGGTGCACAGTTTTTTTCTAAGTTTTTCTTCAGTTTTTTTTCTCAGTTCTTTTTTTTCACAGTTTTTTTCACAGTTTTTTTCTAAGTTTTTCTTCAGTTTTTTCAGTCTTTTTTTCTCAGTTTTTCTTCTCAGTTTTTTTCATCCGTTTTTCTTCAGTTTTTTTCTCAGTTTTTCTTCTCAGTTTTTTTCATCCGTTTTTCTTCAGTTTTTTTCTCAGTTTTTCTGCTCAGTTTTTCTGCTCAGTTTTTTCTCAGTTGTTTTCCTCAGTTCTTTTTTTTCACAGTTTTGTGCACAGTTTTTTTCTAAATTTTTCTTCAGTTTTTTTTCTCAGTTCTTTTTTTTCACAGTTTTTTTCTAAGTTTTTCTTCATTTTTTTCAGTCGTTTTTTCTCAATTTTTCTTCTCAGTTTTTTTACTCCGTTTTTCTTCAGTATTTTTTTCAGTTTTTTTCTCAGTTTTTCTGCTCAGTTTTTCTGCTCAGTTTTTTGTTCAGTTTTTTTTCTCAGTTCTTTTTTTCACAGTTTTTTTCTAAGTTTTTCTTCAGTTTTTTCAGTCGTTTTTTCTCAATTTTTCTTCTCAGTTTTTTTCCTCCGTTTTTCTTCAGTTTTTTAAAATAGTTTTTTTCTCAGTTTTTCTGCTCAGTTTTTCTGCTCAGTTTTTTCTCAGTTTTTTTCCTCAGTTCTTTTTTTCCACAGTTTTGTGCACAGTTTTTTTTCTAAATTTTTCTTCAGTTTTTTTTCTCCGTTCTTTTTTTTCTTCAGTTTTTTCAGTCGTTTTTCTCAATTTTTCTTCTCAGTTTTTTTACTCCGTTTTTCTTCAGGATTTTTTTAATAGTTTTTTTCTCAGTTTTTCTGCTCAGTTTTTCTGCTCAGTTTTTTCTTCAGTTTTTTTTCTCAGTTCTTTTTTTCACAGTGTTTTTCACAGTTTTTTTCTAAGTTTTTCTTCAGTTTTTTCAGTCGTTTTTTCTCAATTTTTCTTCTCAGTTTTTTTACTCCGTTTTTCTTCAGTATTTTTTAAATAGTTTTTTTCTCAGTTTTTCTGCTCAGTTTTTCTGCTCAGTTTTTTGTTCAGTTTTTTTTCTCACTTCTTTTTTTCACAGTTTTTTTCTAAGTTTTTCTTCAGTTTTTTCAGTCGTTTTTTCTCAATTTTTCTTCTCAGTTTTTTTCCTCCGTTTTTCTTCAGTTTTTTTAAATAGTTTTTTTCTCAGTTTTTCTGCTCAGTTTTTCTGCTCAGTTTTTTCCCTCAGTTCTTTTTTTCCACAGTTTTGTGCACAGTTTTTTTTCTAAATTTTTCTTCAGTTTTTTTTCTCCGTTCTCTTTTTTCTTCAGTTTTTTCAGTCGTTTTTCTCAATTTTTCTTCTCAGTTTTTTTACTCCGTTTTTCTTCAGGATTTTTTTAATCGTTTTTTTCTCAGTTTTTCTGCTCAGTTTTTTCTTCAGTTTTTTTTCTCAGTTCTTTTTTTCACAGTTTTTTTCACAGTTTTTTTCCAAGTTTTTCTTCAGTTTTTTCAGTCGTTTTTTCTCAATTTTTCTTCTCAGTTTTTTTACTCCGTTTTTCTTCAGTTTTTTTAAATAGTTTTTTTTCTCAGTTTTTCTGATCAGTTTTTCTGCTCAGTTTTTTCTCAGTTTTTTTTCTCAATTCTTTTTTTTCACAGTTTGGTGCACAGTTTTTGTCTAAGTTTTTCTTCAGTTTTTTTTCTCAGTTCTTTTTTTTCACAGTTTTTTTCACAGTTTTTTTCTAAGTTTTTCTTCAGTTTTTTCAGTCTTTTTTTCTCAGTTTTTCTTCTCAGTTTTTTTCATCCGTTTTTCTTCAGTATTTTTTAAATAGTTTTTTTCTCAGTTTTTCTGCTCAGTTTTTCTGCTCAGTTTTTTCTTTAGTTTTTTTTCTCAGTTCTTTTTTTCACAGTTTTTTTCACAGTTTTTTTCTAAGTTTTTCTTCAGTTTTTTCAGTCGTTTTTTCTCAATTTTTCTTCTCAGTTTTTTTCCTCCGTTTTTCTTCAGTTTTTTTAAATAGTTTTTTTTCTCAGTTTTTCTGATCAGTTTTTCTGCTCAGTTTTTTCTCAGTTTTTTTTCTCAATTCTTTTTTTTCACAGTTTGGTGCACAGTTTTTTTCTAAGATTTTCTTCAGTTTTTTTTCTCAGTTCTTTTTTTTCACAGTTTTTTTCACAGTTTTTTTCTAAGTTTTTCTTCAGTTTTTTCAGTCTTTTTTTCTCAGTTTTTCTTCTCAGTTTTTTTCATCCGTTTTTCTTCAGTTTTTTTCTCAGTTTTTCTTCTCAGTTTTTTTCATCCGTTTTTCTTCAGTTTTTTTCTCAGTTTTTCTGCTCAGTTTTTCTGCTCAGTTTTTTCTCAGTTTTTTTCCTCAGTTCTTTTTTCCCACAGTTTTGTGCACAGTTTTTTTCTAAGTTTTTCTTCAGTTTTTTTTCTCAGTTCTTTTTTTTCACAGTTTTTTTCAGTTTTCTTCTAAGTTTTTCTTCAGTTTTTTCAGTCTTTTTTTCTCAGTTTTTCTTCTCAGTTTTTTTCATCCGTTTTTCTTCAGTTTTTTTTCATAGTTTTTTTCTCAGTTTTTCTGCTCAGTTTTTCTGCTCAGTTTTTTCTCAGTTTTTTTCCTCAGTTCTTTTTTTTCACAGTTTTGTGCACAGTTTTTTTCTAAATTTTTCTTCAGTTTTTTTTCTCAGTTCTTTTTTTTCACAGTTTTTTTCTAAGTTTTTCTTCAGTTTTTTCAGTCGTTTTTTCTCAATTTTTCTTCTCAGTTTTTTTACTCCGTTTTTCTTCAGTATTCTTTTCAGTTTTTTTCTCAGTTTTTCTGCTCAGTTTTTCTGCTCAGTTTTTTGTTCAGTTTTTTTTCTCAGTTCTTTTTTTCACAATTTTTTTCTAAGTTTTTCTTCAGTTTTTTCAGTCGTTTTTTCTCAATTTTTCTTCTCAGTTTTTTTCCTCCGTTTTTCTTCAGTTTTTTAAAATAGTTTTTTTCTCAGTTTTTCTGCTCAGTTTTTCTGCTCAGTTTTTTCTCAGTTTTTTTCCTCAGTTCTTTTTTTCCACAGTTTTGTGCACAGTTTTTTTTCTAAATTTTTCTTCAGTTTTTTTTCTCCGTTCTTTTTTTTCTTCAGTTTTTTCAGTCGTTTTTCTCAATTTTTCTTCTCAGTTTTTTTACTCAGTTTTTCTTCAGGATTTTTTAAATAGTTTTTTTCTCAGTTTTTCTGCTCTGTTTTTCTGCTCAGTTTTTTTCTTCAGTTTTTTTTCTCAGTTCTTTTTTTCACAGTTTTTTTCACAGTTTTTTTCTAAGTTTTTCTTCAGTTTTTTCAGTCGTTTTGTCTCAATTTTTCTTCTCAGTTTTTTTACTCCGTTTTTCTTCAGTATTTTTTAAATAGTTTTTTTCTCAGTTTTTCTGCTCAGTTTTTCTGCTCAGTTTTTTCTTCAGTTTTTTTTCTCTGTTCTTTTTTTCACAGTTTTTTTCACAGTTTTTTTCTGTTTTTCCTCAGTTTTTTCAGTCGTTTTTTCTCAATTTTTCTTCTCAGTTTTTTTCCTCCGTTTTTCTTCAGTTTTTTTAAATAGTTTTTTTTCTCAGTTTTTCTGATCAGTTTTTCTGCTCAGTTTTTTCTCAGTTTTTTTTCTCAATTCTTTTTTTTCACAGTTTGGTGCACAGTTTTTGTCTAAGTTTTTCTTCAGTTTTTTTTCTCAGTTCTTTTTTTTCACAGTTTTTTTCACAGTTTTTTTCTAAGTTTTTCTTCAGTTTTTTCAGTCTTTTTTTCTCAGTTTTTCTTCTCAGTTTTTTTCATCCGTTTTTCTTCAGTATTTTTTAAATAGTTTTTTTCTCAGTTTTTCTGCTCAGTTTTTCTGCTCAGTTTTTTCTTTAGTTTTTTTTCTCAGTTCTTTTTTTCACAGTTTTTTTCACAGTTTTTTTCTAAGTTTTTCTTCAGTTTTTTCAGTCGTTTTTTCTCAATTTTTCTTCTCAGTTTTTTTCCTCCGTTTTTCTTCAGTTTTTTTAAATAGTTTTTTTTCTCAGTTTTTCTGATCAGTTTTTCTGCTCAGTTTTTTCTCAGTTTTTTTTCTCAATTCTTTTTTTTCACAGTTTGGTGCACAGTTTTTTTCTAAGATTTTCTTCAGTTTTTTTTCTCAGTTCTTTTTTTTCACAGTTTTTTTCACAGTTTTTTTCTAAGTTTTTCTTCAGTTTTTTCAGTCTTTTTTTCTCAGTTTTTCTTCTCAGTTTTTTTCATCCGTTTTTCTTCAGTTTTTTTCTCAGTTTTTCTTCTCAGTTTTTTTCATCCGTTTTTCTTCAGTTTTTTTCTCAGTTTTTCTGCTCAGTTTTTCTGCTCAGTTTTTTCTCAGTTTTTTTCCTCAGTTCTTTTTTCCCACAGTTTTGTGCACAGTTTTTTTCTAAGTTTTTCTTCAGTTTTTTTTCTCAGTTCTTTTTTTTCACAGTTTTTTTCAGTTTTCTTCTAAGTTTTTCTTCAGTTTTTTCAGTCTTTTTTTCTCAGTTTTTCTTCTCAGTTTTTTTCATCCGTTTTTCTTCAGTTTTTTTTCATAGTTTTTTTCTCAGTTTTTCTGCTCAGTTTTTCTGCTCAGTTTTTTCTCAGTTTTTTTCCTCAGTTCTTTTTTTTCACAGTTTTGTGCACAGTTTTTTTCTAAATTTTTCTTCAGTTTTTTTTCTCAGTTCTTTTTTTTCACAGTTTTTTTCTAAGTTTTTCTTCAGTTTTTTCAGTCGTTTTTTCTCAATTTTTCTTCTCAGTTTTTTTACTCCGTTTTTCTTCAGTATTCTTTTCAGTTTTTTTCTCAGTTTTTCTGCTCAGTTTTTCTGCTCAGTTTTTTGTTCAGTTTTTTTTCTCAGTTCTTTTTTTCACAATTTTTTTCTAAGTTTTTCTTCAGTTTTTTCAGTCGTTTTTTCTCAATTTTTCTTCTCAGTTTTTTTCCTCCGTTTTTCTTCAGTTTTTTAAAATAGTTTTTTTCTCAGTTTTTCTGCTCAGTTTTTCTGCTCAGTTTTTTCTCAGTTTTTTTCCTCAGTTCTTTTTTTCCACAGTTTTGTGCACAGTTTTTTTTCTAAATTTTTCTTCAGTTTTTTTTCTCCGTTCTTTTTTTTCTTCAGTTTTTTCAGTCGTTTTTCTCAATTTTTCTTCTCAGTTTTTTTACTCAGTTTTTCTTCAGGATTTTTTAAATAGTTTTTTTCTCAGTTTTTCTGCTCTGTTTTTCTGCTCAGTTTTTTTCTTCAGTTTTTTTTCTCAGTTCTTTTTTTCACAGTTTTTTTCACAGTTTTTTTCTAAGTTTTTCTTCAGTTTTTTCAGTCGTTTTGTCTCAATTTTTCTTCTCAGTTTTTTTACTCCGTTTTTCTTCAGTATTTTTTAAATAGTTTTTTTCTCAGTTTTTCTGCTCAGTTTTTCTGCTCAGTTTTTTCTTCAGTTTTTTTTCTCTGTTCTTTTTTTCACAGTTTTTTTCACAGTTTTTTTCTGTTTTTCCTCAGTTTTTTCAGTCGTTTTTTCTCAATTTTTCTTCTCAGTTTTTTTCCTCCGTTTTTCTTCAGTTTTTTTAAATAGTTTTTTTTCTCAGTTTTTCTGATCAGTTTTTCTGCTCAGTTTTTTCTCAGTTTTTTTTCTCAATTCTTTTTTTTCACAGTTTGGTGCACAGTTTTTGTCTAAGTTTTTCTTCAGTTTTTTTTCTCAGTTCTTTTTTTTCACAGTTTTTTTCACAGTTTTTTTCTAAGTTTTTCTTCAGTTTTTTCAGTCTTTTTTTCTCAGTTTTTCTTCTCAGTTTTTTTCATCCGTTTTTCTTCAGTATTTTTTAAATAGTTTTTTTCTCAGTTTTTCTGCTCAGTTTTTCTGCTCAGTTTTTTCTTTAGTTTTTTTTCTCAGTTCTTTTTTTCACAGTTTTTTTCACAGTTTTTTTCTAAGTTTTTCTTCAGTTTTTTCAGTCGTTTTTTCTCAATTTTTCTTCTCAGTTTTTTCTCAGTTTTTTCTCTCAATTCTTTTTTTTCACACTTTTGTGCACAGTGTTTTTCTAAGTTTTTCTTCAGCTTTTTTTCTCAGTTTTTTTTTTTCACAGTTTTTTTCACAGTTTTTTTCTAAGTTTTTCTTCAGTTTTTTCAGTCGTTTTTTCTCAATTTTTCTTCTCAGTTTTTTTACTCCGTTTTTCTTCAGTATTTTTTTCATAGTTTTTTTTCTCAGTTTTTCTGCTCAGTTTTTCTGCTCATTTTTTCTGCTCAGTTTTTTCTTCAGTTTTTTTTCTCAGTTCTTTTTTTTCAGAGTTTTGTGCACAGTTTTTTTCTATATTTTTCTTCAGTTTTTTTTCTCCGTTCTTTTTTTTATTCAGTTTTTTCAGTCGTTTTTCTCAATTTCTCTTCTCAGTTTTTTTACTCCGTTTTTCTTCAGTATTTTTTGATAGTTTTTTTCTCAGTTTTTCTGCTCAGTTTTTCTGCTCAGTTTTTTCTTCAGTTTTTTTTCTCAGTTCTTTTTTCACAGTTTTTTTCACAGATTTTTTCTAAGTTTTTCTTCAGTTTTTTCAGTCGTTTTTTCTCAATTTTTCTTCTCAGTTTTTTTACTCCGTTTTTCTTCAGTATTTTTTTAATAGTTTTTTTCTCAGTTTTTCTGCTCAGTTTTTCTGCTCAGTTTTTTCTTCAGTTTTTTTTCTCAGTTCTTTTTTTTCACAGTTTTGTGCACAGTTTTTTTCTAAATTTTTCTTCAGTTTTTTTTCTCCGTTCTTTTTCTTCTTCAGTTTTTTCAGTAGTTTTTCTCAATTTTTCTGCTCAGTTTTTTTACTCCGTTTTTCTTCAGTATTTTTTTAATAGTTTTATTCTCAGTTTTTCTGCTCAATTTTTCTGCTCAGTTTTTTCTCAGTTTTTTCTCTCAATTCTTTTTTTTCACACTTTTGTGCACAGTGTTTTTCTAAGTTTTTCTTCAACTTTTTTTCTCAGTTCTTTTTTTTCACAGTTTTTTTCACAGTTTTTTTCTAAGTTTTTCTTCAGTTTTTTCAGTCGTTTTTTCTCAATTTTTCTTCTCAGTTTTTTTACTCCATTTTTCTGCAGTATTTTTTTCATAGTTTTTTTTCTCAGTTTTTCTGCTCAGTTTTTCTGCTCAGTTTTTTCTTCAGTTTTTTTTCTCAGTTCTTTTTTTTCAGAGTTTTGTGCACAGTTTTTTTCTATATGTTTCTTCAGTTTTTTTTCTCCGTTCTTTTTTTTCTTCAGTTTTTTCAGTCGTTTTTCTCAATTTTTCTTCTCAGTTTTTTTTACTCCGTTTTTCTTCAGTATTTTTTGATAGTTTTTTTCTCAGTTTTTCTGCTCAGTTTTTCTGCTCAGTTTTTTCTTCAGTTTTTTTTCTCAGTTCTTTTTTCACAGTTTTTTTCACAGATTTTTTCTAAGTTTTTCTTCAGTTTTTTCAGTCGTTTTTTTCTCAATTTTTCTTCTCAGTTTTTTTACTCCGTTTTTCTTCAGTATTTTTTAAATATTTTTTTTCTCAGTTTTTCTGCTCAGTTTTTCTGCTCAGTTTTTTCTTCAGTTTTTTTTCTCAGTTCTTTTTTTCACAGTTTTTTTCACAGTTTTTTTCTAAGTTTTTCTTCAGTTTTTTCAGTCGTTTTTCTCAATTTTTCTTCTCAGTTTTTTTACTCCGTTTTTCTTCAGTATTTTTTTAATAGTTTTTTTCTCAGTTTTTCTGCTCAGTTTTTCTGCTCAGTTTTTTCTTCAGTTTTTTTTCTCAGTTCTTTTTTTTCACAGTTTTGTGCACAGTTTTTTTCTAAATTTTTCTTCAGTTTTTTTTCTCAGTTCTTTTTTTTCACAGTTTTTTTCTAAGTTTTTCTTCAGTTTTTTCAGTCGTTTTTTCTCAATTTTTCTTCTCAGTTTTTTTACTCCGTTTTTCTTCAGTATTTTTTTCATAGTTTTTTTCTCAGTTTTTCTGCTCAGTTTTTCTGCTCAGTTTTTTCTTCAGTTTTTTTTCTCAGTTCTTTTTTTTCACAGTTTTGTGCACAGTTATTTCTAAATTTTTCTTCAGTTTTTTTTCTCCGTTCTTTTTTTTCTTCAGTTTTTTCAGTCGTTTAGCTCAATTTTTCTTCTCAGTTTTTTTACTCCGTTTTTCTTCAGGATTTTTTTAATAGTTATTTTTTTCTCAGTTTTTCTGCTCAGTTTTTCTGCTCAGTTTTTTTTCAGTTTTTTTTCTCAGTTCTTTTTTTTCACTATTTTTTTCACAGTTTTTTTCTTAGTTTTTCTTCAGTTTTTTTTCTCAGTTCTTTTTTTTCACAGTTTTGTGCACAGTTATTTCTAAATTTTTCTTCAGTTTTTTTTCTCCGTTCTTTTTTTTCTTCAGTTTTTTCAGTCGTTTAGCTCAATTTTTCTTCTCAGTTTTTTTACTCCGTTTTTCTTCAGTATTTTTTAAATAGTTTTTTTCTCAGTTTTTCTGCTCAGTTTTTCTGCTCAGTTTTTTCTTTAGTTTTTTTTCTCTGTTCTTTTTTTCACAGTTTTTTTCACAGTTTTTTTCTAAGTTTTTCTTCAGTTTTTTCAGTCGTTTTTTCTCAATTTTTCTTTTCAGTTTTTTTCCTCCGTTTTTCTTCAGTTTTTTTAAATAGTTTTTTTTCTCAGTTTTTCTGATCAGTTTTTCTGCTCAGTTTTTTCTCAGTTTTTTTTCTCAATTCTTTTTTTTCACAGTTTGGTGCACAGTTTTTTTCTAAGTTTTTCTTCAGTTTTTTTTCTCAGTTCTTTTTTTTCACAGTTTTTTTCACAGTTTTTTTCTAAGTTTTTCTTCAGTTTTTTCAGTCTTTTTTTCTCAGTTTTTCTTCTCAGTTTTTTTCATCCGTTTTTCTTCAGTATTTTTTAAATAGTTTTTTTCTCAGTTTTTCTGCTCAGTTTTTCTGCTCAGTTTTTTCTTCAGTTTTTTTTCTCAGTTCTTTTTTTCACAGTTTTTTTCACAGTTTTTTCTAAGTTTTTCTTCAGTTTTTTCAGTCGTTTTTTCTCAATTTTTCTTCTCAGTTTTTTCTCAGTTTTTTCTCTCAATTCTTTTTTTTCACACTTTTGTGCACAGTGTTTTTCTAAGTTTTTCTTCAGCTTTTTTTCTCAGTTTTTTTTTTTCACAGTTTTTTTCACAGTTTTTTTCTAAGTTTTTCTTCAGTTTTTTCAGTCGTGTTTTCTCAATTTTTCTTCTCAGTTTTTTTACTCCGTTTTTCTTCAGTATTTTTTTCATAGTTTTTTTTCTCAGTTTTTCTGCTCAGTTTTTCTGCTCAGTTTTTCTGCTCAGTTTTTTCTTCAGTTTTTTTTCTCAGTTCTTTTTTTTCAGAGTTTTGTGCACAGTTTTTTTCTATATTTTTCTTCAGTTTTTTTTCTCCGTTCTTTTTTTTCTTCAGTTTTTTCAGTCGTTTTTCTCAATTTTTCTTCTCAGTTTTTTTTACTCCGTTTTTCTTCAGTATTTTTTGATAGTTTTTTTCTCAGTTTTTCTGCTCAGTTTTTCTGCTCAGTTTTTTCTTCAGTTTTTTTTCTCAGTTCTTTTTTCACAGTTTTTTTCACAGATTTTTTCTAAGTTTTTCTTCAGTTTTTTCAGTCGTTTTTTCTCAATTTTTCTTCTCAGTTTTTTTACTCCATTTTTCTTCAGTATTTTTTTCATAGTTTTTTTTCTCAGTTTTTCTGCTCAGTTTTTCTGCTCAGTTTTTTCTTCAGTTTTTTTTCTCAGTTCTTTTTTTTCAGAGTTTTGTGCACAGTTTTTTTCTATATGTTTCTTCAGTTTTTTTTCTCCGTTCTTTTTTTTCTTCAGTTTTTTCAGTCGTTTTTCTCAATTTTTCTTCTCAGTTTTTTTTACTCCGTTTTTCTTCAGTATTTTTTGATAGTTTTTTTCTCAGTTTTTCTGCTCAGTTTTTCTGCTCAGTTTTTTCTTCAGTTTTTTTTCTCAGTTCTTTTTTCACAGTTTTTTTCACAGATTTTTTCTAAGTTTTTCTTCAGTTTTTTCAGTCGTTTTTTCTCAATTTTTCTTCTCAGTTTTTTTACTCCGTTTCTCTTCAGTATTTTTTAAATATTTTTTTTCTCAGTTTTTCTGCTCAGTTTTTCTGCTCAGTTTTTTCTTCAGTTTTTTTTCTCAGTTCTTTTTTCACAGTTTTTTTCACAGTTTTTTTCTAAGTTTTTCTTCAGTTTTTTCAGTCGTTTTTCTCAATTTTTCTTCTCAGTTTTTTTACTCCGTTTTTCTTCAGTATTTTTTTAATAGTTTTTTTCTCAGTTTTTCTGCTCAGTTTTTCTGCTCAGTTTTTTCTTCAGTTTTTTTTCTCAGTTCTTTTTTTTCACAGTTTTGTGCACAGTTTTTTTCTAAATTTTTCTTCAGTTTTTTTTCTCCGTTCTTTTTCTTCTTCAGTTTTTTCAGTAGTTTTTCTCAATTTTTCTTCTCAGTTTTTTTACTCCGTTTTTCTTCAGTATTTTTTTAATAGTTTTATTCTCAGTTTTTCTGCTCAATTTTTCTGCTCAGTTTTTTCTCAGTTTTTTCTCTCAATTCTTTTTTTTCACACTTTTGTGCACAGTGTTTTTCTAAGTTTTTCTTCAGCTTTTTTTCTCAGTTCTTTTTTTTCACAGTTTTTTTCACAGTTTTTTTCTAAGTTTTTCTTCAGTTTTTTCAGTCGTTTTTTCTCAATTTTTCTTCTCAGTTTTTTTACTCCATTTTTCTTCAGTATTTTTTTCATAGTTTTTTTTCTCAGTTTTTCTGCTCAGTTTTTCTGCTCAGTTTTTTCTTCAGTATTTTTTCTCAGTTCTTTTTTTTCAGAGTTTTGTGCACAGTTTTTTTCTATATGTTTCTTCAGTTTTTTTTCTCCGTTCTTTTTTTTCTTCAGTTTTTTCAGTCGTTTTTCTCAATTTTTCTTCTCAGTTTTTTTTACTCCGTTTTTCTTCAGTATTTTTTGATAGTTTTTTTCTCAGTTTTTCTGCTCAGTTTTTCTGCTCAGTTTTTTCTTCAGTTTTTTTTCTCAGTTCTTTTTTCACAGTTTTTTTCACAGATTTTTTCTAAGTTTTTCTTCAGTTTTTTCAGTCGTTTTTTTCTCAATTTTTCTTCTCAGTTTTTTTACTCCGTTTTTCTTCAGTATTTTTTAAATATTTTTTTTCTCAGTTTTTCTGCTCAGTTTTTCTGCTCAGTTTTTTCTTCAGTTTTTTTTCTCACTTCTTTTTTTCACAGTTTTTTTCACAGTTTTTTTCTAAGTTTTTCTTCAGTTTTTTCAGTCGTTTTTCTCAATTTTTCTTCTCAGTTTTTTTACTCCGTTTTTCTTCAGTATTTTTTTAATAGTTTTTTTCTCAGTTTTTCTGCTCAGTTTTTCTGCTCAGTTTTTTCTTCAGTTTTTTTTCTCAGTTCTTTTTTTTCACAGTTTTGTGCACAGTTTTTTTCTAAATTTTTCTTCAGTTTTTTTTCTCCGTTCTTTTTTTTCTTCAGTTTTTTCAGTCGTTTATCTCAATTTTTCTTCTCAGTTTTTTTCCTCCGTTTTTCTTCAGTTTTTTTAAATAGTTTTTTTTCTCAGTTTTTCTGATCAGTTTTTCTGCTCAGTTTTTTCTCAGTTTTTTTTCTCAATTCTTTTTTTTCACAGTTTGGTGCACAGTTTTTTTCTAAGTTTTTCTTCAGTTTTTTTTCTCAGTTCTTTTTTTTCACAGTTTTTTTCACAGTTTTTTTCTAAGTTTTTCTTCAGTTTTTTCAGTCTTTTTTTCTCAGTTTTTCTTCTCAGTTTTTTTCATCCGTTTTTCTTCAGTATTTTTTAAATAGTTTTTTTCTCAGTTTTTCTGCTCAGTTTTTCTGCTCAGTTTTTTCTTTATTTTTTTTCTCAGTTCTTTTTTTCACAGTTTTTTTCACAGTTTTTTTCTAAGTTTTTCGTCAGTTTTTTCAGTCGTTTTTTCTCAATTTTTCTTCTCAGTTTTTTCTCAGTTTTTTCTCTCAATTCTTTTTTTTCACACTTTTGTGCACAGTGTTTTTCTAAGTTTTTCTTCAGCTTTTTTTCTCAGTTTTTTTTTTTCACAGTTTTTTTCACAGTTTTTTTCTAAGTTTTTCTTCAGTTTTTTCAGTCGTTTTTTCTCAATTTTTCTTCTCAGTTTTTTTACTCCGTTTTTCTTCAGTATTTTTTTCATAGTTTTTTTTCTCAGTTTTTCTGCTCAGTTTTTCTGCTCAGTTTTTCTGCTCAGTTTTTTCTTCAGTTTTTTTTCTCAGTTCTTTTTTTTCAGAGTTTTGTGCACAGTTTTTTTCTATATTTTTCTTCAGTTTTTTTTCTCCGTTCTTTTTTTTCTTCAGTTTTTTCAGTCGTTTTTCTCAATTTTTCTTCTCAGTTTTTTTTACTCCGTTTTTCTTCAGTATTTTTTGATAGTTTTTTTCTCAGTTTTTCTGCTCAGTTTTTCTGCTCAGTTTTTTCTTCAGTTTTTTTTCTCAGTTCTTTTTTCACAGTTTTTTTCACAGATTTTTTCTAAGTTTTTCTTCAGTTTTTTCAGTCGTTTTTTCTCAATTTTTCTTCTCAGTTTTTTTACTCCGTTTTTCTTCAGTATTTTTTAAATATTTTTTTTCTCAGTTTTTCTGCTCAGTTTTTCTGCTCAGTTTTTTCTTCAGTTTTTTTTCTCAGTTCTTTTTTTCACAGTTTTTTTCACAGTTTTTTTCTAAGTTTTTCTACAGTTTTTTCAGTCGTTTTTCTCAATTTTTCTTCTCAGTTTTTTTACTCCGTTTTTCTTCAGTATTTTTTTAATAGTTTTTTTCTCAGTTTTTCTGCTCAGTTTTTCTGCTCAGTTTTTTCTTCAGTTTTTTTTCTCAGTTCTTTTTTTTCACAGTTTTGTGCACAGTTTTTTTCTAAATTTTTCTTCAGTTTTTTTTCTCCGTTCTTTTTCTTCTTCAGTTTTTTCAGTAGTTTTTCTCAATTTTTCTGCTCAGTTTTTTTACTCCGTTTTTCTTCAGTATTTTTTTAATAGTTTTATTCTCAGTTTTTCTGCTCAATTTTTCTGCTCAGTTTTTTCTCAGTTTTTTCTCTCAATTCTTTTTTTTCACACTTTTGTGCACAGTGTTTTTCTAAGTTTTTCTTCAACTTTTTTTCTCAGTTCTTTTTTTTCACAGTTTTTTTCACAGTTTTTTTCTAAGTTTTTCTTCAGTTTTTTCAGTCGTTTTTTCTCAATTTTTCTTCTCAGTTTTTTTACTCCATTTTTCTTCAGTATTTTTTTCATAGTTTTTTTTCTCAGTTTTTCTGCTCAGTTTTTCTGCTCAGTTTTTTCTTCAGTTTTTTTTCTCAGTTCTTTTTTTTCACAGTTTTGTGCACAGTTTTTTTCTATATTTTTCTTCAGTTTTTTTTCTCCGTTCTTTTTTTTCTTCAGTTTTTTCAGTCGTTTTTCTCAATTTTTCTTCTCAGTTTTTTTTACTCCGTTTTTCTTCAGTATTTTTTGATAGTTTTTTTCTCAGTTTTTCTGCTCAGTTTTTCTGCTCAGTTTTTTCTTCAGTTTTTTTGCTCAGTTCTTTTTTCACAGTTTTTTTCACAGATTTTTTCTAAGTTTTTCTTCAGTTTTTTCAGTCGTTTTTTCTCAATTTTTCTTCTCAGTTTTTTTACTCCATTTTTCTTCAGTATTTTTTTCATAGTTTTTTTTCTCAGTTTTTCTGCTCAGTTTTTCTGCTCAGTTTTTTCTTCAGTTTTTTTTCTCAGTTCTTTTTTTTCAGAGTTTTGTGCACAGTTTTTTTCTATATGTTTCTTCAGTTTTTTTTCTCCGTTCTTTTTTTTCTTCAGTTTTTTCAGTCGTTTTTCTCAATTTTTCTTCTCAGTTTTTTTTACTCCGTTTTTCTTCAGTATTTTTTGATAGTTTTTTTCTCAGTTTTTCTGCTCAGTTTTTCTGCTCAGTTTTTTCTTCAGTTTTTTTTCTCAGTTCTTTTTTCACAGTTTTTTTCACAGATTTTTTCTAAGTTTTTCTTCAGTTTTTTCAGTCGTTTTTTCTCAATTTTTCTTCTCAGTTTTTTTACTCCGTTTCTCTTCAGTATTTTTTAAATATTTTTTTTCTCAGTTTTTCTGCTCAGTTTTTCTGCTCAGTTTTTTCTTCAGTTTTTTTTCTCAGTTCTTTTTTTCACAGTTTTTTTCACAGTTTTTTTCTAAGTTTTTCTTCAGTTTTTTCAGTCGTTTTTCTCAATTTTTCTTCTCAGTTTTTTTACTCCGTTTTTCTTCAGTATTTTTTTAATAGTTTTTTTCTCAGTTTTTCTGCTCAGTTTTTCTGCTCAGTTTTTTCTTCAGTTTTTTTTCTCAGTTCTTTTTTTTCACAGTTTTGTGCACAGTTTTTTTCTAAATTTTTCTTCAGTTTTTTTTCTCCGTTCTTTTTCTTCTTCAGTTTTTTCAGTAGTTTTTCTCAATTTTTCTTCTCAGTTTTTTTACTCCGTTTTTCTTCAGTATTTTTTTAATAGTTTTATTCTCAGTTTTTCTGCTCAATTTTTCTGCTCAGTTTTTTCTCAGTTTTTTCTCTCAATTCTTTTTTTTCACACTTTTGTGCACAGTGTTTTTCTAAGTTTTTCTTCAGCTTTTTTTCTCAGTTCTTTTTTTTCACAGTTTTTTTCACAGTTTTTTTCTAAGTTTTTCTTCAGTTTTTTCAGTCGTTTTTTCTCAATTTTTCTTCTCAGTTTTTTTACTCCATTTTTCTTCAGTATTTTTTTCATAGTTTTTTTTCTCAGTTTTTCTGCTCAGTTTTTCTGCTCAGTTTTTTCTTCAGTATTTTTTCTCAGTTCTTTTTTTTCAGAGTTTTGTGCACAGTTTTTTTCTATATGTTTCTTCAGTTTTTTTTCTCCGTTCTTTTTTTTCTTCAGTTTTTTCAGTCGTTTTTCTCAATTTTTCTTCTCAGTTTTTTTTACTCCGTTTTTCTTCAGTATTTTTTGATAGATTTTTTCTCTGTTTTTCTGCTCAGTTTTTCTGCTCAGTTTTTTCTTCAGTTTTTTTTCTCAGTTCTTTTTTCACAGTTTTTTTCACAGATTTTTTCTAAGTTTTTCTTCAGTTTTTTCAGTCGTTTTTTTCTCAATTTTTCTTCTCAGTTTTTTTACTCCGTTTTTCTTCAGTATTTTTTAAATATTTTTTTTCTCAGTTTTTCTGCTCAGTTTTTCTGCTCAGTTTTTTCTTCAGTTTTTTTTCTCACTTCTTTTTTTCACAGTTTTTTTCACAGTTTTTTTCTAAGTTTTTCTTCAGTTTTTTCAGTCGTTTTTCTCAATTTTTCTTCTCAGTTTTTTTACTCCGTTTTTCTTCAGTATTTTTTTAATAGTTTTTTTCTCAGTTTTTCTGCTCAGTTTTTCTGCTCAGTTTTTTCTTCAGTTTTTTTTCTCAGTTCTTTTTTTTCACAGTTTTGTGCACAGTTTTTTTCTAAATTTTTCTTCAGTTTTTTTTCTCAGTTCTTTTTTTTCACAGTTTTTTTCTAAGTTTTTCTTCAGTTTTTTCAGTCGTTTTTTCTCAATTTTTCTTAGTTTTTTTACTCCGTTTTTCTTCAGTATTTTTTTCATAGTTTTTTTCTCAGTTTTTCTGCTCAGTTTTTCTGCTCAGTTTTTTCTTCAGTTTTTTTTCTCAGTTCTTTTTTTTCACAGTTTTGTGCACAGTTTTTTTCTAAATTTTTCTTCAGTTTTTTTTCACCGTTCTTTTTTTTCTTCAGTTTTTTCAGTCGTTTATCTCAATTTTTCTTCTCAGTTTTTTTACTCCGTTTTTCTTCAGTATTTTTTAAATAGTTTTTTTCTCAGTTTTTCTGCTCAGTTTTTCTGCTCAGTTTTTTCTTTAGTTTTTTTTCTCTGTTCTTTTTTTCACAGTTTTTTTCACAGTTTTTTTCTAAGTTTTTCTTCAGTTTTTTCAGTCGTTTTTTCTCAATTTTTCTTCTCAGTTTTTTTCCTCCGTTTTTCTTCAGTTTTTTTAAATAGTTTTTTTTCTCAGTTTTTCTGATCAGTTTTTCTGCTCAGTTTTTTCTCAGTTTTTTTTCTCAATTCTTTTTTTTCACAGTTTGGTGCACAGTTTTTTTCTAAGTTTTTCTTCAGTTTTTTTTCTCAGTTCTTTTTTTTCACAGTTTTTTTCACAGTTTTTTTCTAAGTTTTTCTTCAGTTTTTTCAGTCTTTTTTTCTCAGTTTTTCTTCTCAGTTTTTTTCATCCGTTTTTCTTCAGTATTTTTTAAATAGTTTTTTTCTCAGTTTTTCTGCTCAGTTTTTCTGCTCAGTTTTTTCTTTAGTTTTTTTTCTCAGTTCTTTTTTTCACAGTTTTTTTCACAGTTTTTTTCTAAGTTTTTCTTCAGTTTTTTCAGTCGTTTTTTCTCAATTTTTCTTCTCAGTTTTTTCTCAGTTTTTTCTCTCAATTCTTTTTTTTCACACTTTTGTGCACAGTGTTTTTCTAAGTTTTTCTTCAGCTTTTTTTCTCAGTTTTTTTTTTTCACAGTTTTTTTCACAGTTTTTTTCTAAGTTTTTCTTCAGTTTTTTCAGTCGTTTTTTCTCAATTTTTCTTCTCAGTTTTTTTACTCCGTTTTTCTTCAGTATTTTTTTCATAGTTTTTTTTCTCAGTTTTTCTGCTCAGTTTTTCTGCTCAGTTTTTCTGCTCAGTTTTTTCTTCAGTTTTTTTTCTCAGTTCTTTTTTTTCAGAGTTTTGTGCACAGTTTTTTTCTATATTTTTCTTCAGTTTTTTTTCTCCGTTCTTTTTTTTCTTCAGTTTTTTCAGTCGTTTTTCTCAATTTTTCTTCTCAGTTTTTTTTACTCCTTTTTTCTTCAGTATTTTTTGATAGTTTTTTTCTCAGTTTTTCTGCTCAGTTTTTCTGCTCAGTTTTTTCTTCAGTTTTTTTTCTCAGTTCTTTTTTCACAGTTTTTTTCACAGATTTTTTCTAAGTTTTTCTTCAGTTTTTTCAGTCGTTTTTTCTCAATTTTTCTTCTCAGTTTTTTTACTCCGTTTTTCTTCAGTATTTTTTAAATATTTTTTTTCTCAGTTTTTCTGCTCAGTTTTTCTGCTCAGTTTTTTCTTCAGTTTTTTTTCTCAGTTCTTTTTTTCACAGTTTTTTTCACAGTTTTTTTCTAAGTTTTTCTTCAGTTTTTTCAGTCGTTTTTCTCAATTTTTCTTCTCAGTTTTTTTACTCCGTTTTTCTTCAGTATTTTTTTAATAGTTTTTTTCTCAGTTTTTCTGCTCAGTTTTTCTGCTCAGTTTTTTCTTCAGTTTTTTTTCTCAGTTCTTTTTTTTCACAGTTTTGTGCACAGTTTTTTTCTAAATTTTTCTTCAGTTTTTTTTCTCAGTTCTTTTTTTTCACAGTTTTTTTCTAAGTTTTTCTTCAGTTTTTTCAGTCGTTTTTTCTCAATTTTTCTTCTCAGTTTTTTTACTCCGTTTTTCTTCAGTATTTTTTTCATAGTTTTTTTCTCAGTTTTTCTGCTCAGTTTTTCTGCTCAGTTTTTTCTTCAGTTTTTTTTCTCAGTTCTTTTTTTTCACAGTTTTGTGCACAGTTTTTTTCTAAATTTTTCTTCAGTTTTTTTTCTCCGTTCTTTTTTTTCTTCAGTTTTTTCAGTCGTTTATCTCAATTTTTCTTCTCAGTTTTTTAACTCCGTTTTTCTTCAGTATTTTTTAAATAGTTTTTTTCTCAGTTTTTCTGCTCAGTTTTTCTGCTCAGTTTTTTCTTTAGTTTTTTTTCTCTGTTCTTTTTTTCACAGTTTTTTTCACAGTTTTTTTCTAAGTTTTTCTTCAGTTTTTTCAGTCGTTTTTTCTCAATTTTTCTTCTCAGTTTTTTTCCTCCGTTTTTCTTCAGTTTTTTTAAATAGTTTTTTTTCTCAGTTTTTCTGATCAGTTTTTCTGCTCAGTTTTTTCTCAGTTTTTTTTCTCAATTCTTTTTTTTCACAGTTTGGTGCACAGTTTTTTTCTAAGTTTATCTTCAGTTTTTTTTCTCAGTTCTTTTTTTTCACAGTTTTTTTCACAGTTTTTTTCTAAGTTTTTCTTCAGTTTTTTCAGTCTTTTTTTCTCAGTTTTTCTTCTCAGTTTTTTTCATCCGTTTTTCTTCAGTATTTTTTAAATAGTTTTTTTCTCAGTTTTTCTGCTCAGTTTTTCTGCTCAGTTTTTTCTTTAGTTTTTTTTCTCAGTTCTTTTTTTCACAGTTTTTTTCACAGTTTTTTTCTAAGTTTTTCTTCAGTTTTTTCAGTCGTTTTTTCTCAATTTTTCTTCTCAGTTTTTTCTCAGTTTTTTCTCTCAATTCTTTTTTTTCACACTTTTGTGCACAGTGTTTTTCTAAGTTTTTCTTCAGCTTTTTTTCTCAGTTTTTTTTTTTCACAGTTTTTTTCACAGTTTTTTTCTAAGTTTTTCTTCAGTTTTTTCAGTCTTTTTTTCTCAGTTTTTCTTCTCAGTTTTTTTCATCCGTTTTTCTTCAGTTTTTTTTAATAGTTTTTTTCTCAGTTTTTCTGCTCAGTTTTTCTGCTCAGTTTTTTCTCAGTTTTTTTCCTCAGTTCTTTTTTTTCACAGTTTTGTGCACAGTTTTTTTCTAAATTTTTCTTCAGTTTTTTTTCTCAGTTCTTTTTTTTCACAGTTTTTTTCTAAGTTTTTCTTCAGTTTTTTCAGTCGTTTTTTCTCAATTTTTCTTCTCAGTTTTTTTACTCCGTTTTTCTTCAGTATTTTTTCAGTTTTTTTCTCAGTTTTTCTGCTCAGTTTTTCTGCTCAGTTTTTTGTTCAGTTTTTTTTCTCAGTTCTTTTTTTCACAGTTTTTTTCTATGTTTTTCTTCAGTTTTTTCAGTCGTTTTTTCTCAATTTTTCTTCTCAGTTTTTTTCCTCCGTTTTTCTTCAGTTTTTTAAAATAGTTTTTTTCTCAGTTTTTCTGCTCAGTTTTTCTGCTCCGTTTTTTCTCAGTTTTTTTCCTCAGTTCTTTTTTTCCACAGTTTTGTGCACAGTTTTTTTTCTAAATTTTTCTTCAGTTTTTTTTCTCCGTTCTTTTTTTTCCTCAGTTTTTTCTCAGTTTTTTTCCTCAGTTCTTTTTTTTCACAGTTTTGTGCACAGTGTTTTTCTAAATTTTTCTTCAGTTTTTTTTCTCAGTTCTTTTTTTTCACAGTTTTTTTCTAAGTTTTTCTTCAGTTTTTTCAGTCGTTTTTTCTCAATTTTTCTTCTCAGTTTTTTTACTCCGTTTTTCTTCAGTATTTTTTTCATAGTTTTTTTTTCTCAGTTTTTCTGCTCAGTTTTTCTGCTCAGTTTTTCTGCTCAGTTTTTTCTTCAGTTTTTTTTCTCAGTTCTTTTTTTTCAGAGTTTTGTGCACAGTTTTTTTCTATATTTTTCTTCAGTTTTTTTTCTCCGTTCTTTTTTTTCTTCAGTTTTTTCAGTCGTTTTTCTCAATTTTTCTTCTCAGTTTTTTTTACTCCGTTTTTCTTCAGTATTTTTTGATAGTTTTTTTCTCAGTTTTTCTGCTCAGTTTTTCTGCTCAGTTTTTTCTTCAGTTTTTTTTCTCAGTTCTTTTTTCACTGTTTTTTTCACAGATTTTTTCTAAGTTTTTCTTCAGTTTTTTCAGTCGTTTTTTCTCAATTTTTCTTCTCAGTTTTTTTCCTCCGTTTTTCTTCAGTTTTTTTAAATAGTTTTTTTTCTCAGTTTTTCTGATCAGTTTTTCTGCTCAGTTTTTTCTCAGTTTTTTTTCTCAATTCTTTTTTTTCACAGTTTGGTGCACAGTTTTTTTCTAAGTTTTTCTTCAGTTTTTTTTCTCAGTTCTTTTTTTTCACAGTTTTTTTCACAGTTTTTTTCTAAGTTTTTCTTCAGTTTTTTCAGTCTTTTTTTCTCAGTTTTTCTTCTCAGTTTTTTTCATCCGTTTTTCTTCAGTATTTTTTAAATAGTTTTTTTCTCAGTTTTTCTGCTCAGTTTTTCTGCTCAGTTTTTTCTTTAGTTTTTTTTCTCAGTTCTTTTTTTCACAGTTTTTTTCACAGTTTTTTTCTAAGTTTTTCTTCAGTTTTTTCAGTCGTTTTTTCTCAATTTTTCTTCTCAGTTTTTTTCCTCCGTTTTTCTTCAGTTTTTTTAAATAGTTTTTTTTCTCAGTTTTTCTGATCAGTTTTTCTGCTCAGTTTTTTCTCAGTTTTTTTTCTCAATTCTTTTTTTTCACAGTTTGGTGCACAGTTTTTTTCTAAGTTTTTCTTCAGTTTTTTTTCTCAGTTCTTTTTTTTCACAGTTTTTTGCACAGTTTTTTTCTAAGTTTTTCTTCAGTTTTTTCAGTCGTTTTTTCTCAATTTTTCTTCTCAGTTTTTTTACTCCATTTTTCTTCAGTATTTTTTTCATAGTTTTTTTTCTCAGTTTTTCTGCTCAGTTTTTCTGCTCAGTTTTTTCTTCAGTTTTTTTTCTCAGTTCTTTTTTTTCAGAGTTTTGTGCACAGTTTTTTTCTATATGTTTCTTCAGTTTTTTTTCTCCGTTCTTTTTTTTCTTCAGTTTTTTCAGTCGTTTTTCTCAATTTTTCTTCTCAGTTTTTTTACTCCGTTTTTCTTCAGTATTTTTTGATAGTTTTTTTCTCAGTTTTTCTGCTCAGTTTTTCTGCTCAGTTTTTTCTTCAGTTTTTTTTCTCAGTTCTTTTTTTCACAGTTTTTTTCACAGTTTTTTTCTAAGTTTTTCTTCAGTTTTTTCAGTCGTTTTTCTCAATTTTTCTTCTCAGTTTTTTTACTCCGTTTTTCTTCAGTATTTTTTTAATAGTTTTTTTCTCAGTTTTTCTGCTCAGTTTTTCTGCTCAGTTTTTTCTTCAGTTTTTTTTCTCAGTTCTTTTTTTTCACAGTTTTGTGCACAGTTTTTTTCTAAATTTTTCTTCAGTTTTTTTTCTCAGTTCTTTTTTTTCACAGTTTTTTTCTAAGTTTTTCTTCAGTTTTTTCAGTCGTTTTTTCTCAATTTTTCTTCTCAGTTTTTTTACTCCGTTTTTCTTCAGTATTTTTTTCATAGTTTTTTTCTCAGTTTTTCTGCTCAGTTTTTCTGCTCAGTTTTTTCTTCAGTTTTTTTTCTCAGTTCTTTTTTTTCACAGTTTTGTGCACAGTTTTTTTCTAAATTTTTCTTCAGTTTTTTTTCTCCGTTCTTTTTTTTCTTCAGTTTTTTCAGTCGTTTATCTCAATTTTTCTTCTCAGTTTTTTTACTCCGTTTTTCTTCAGTATTTTTTAAATAGTTTTTTTCTCAGTTTTTCTGCTCAGTTTTTCTGCTCAGTTTTTTCTTTAGTTTTTTTTCTCTGTTCTTTTTTTCACAGTTTTTTTCACAGTTTTTTTCTAAGTTTTTCTTCAGTTTTTTCAGTCGTTTTTTCTCAATTTTTCTTCTCAGTTTTTTTCCTCCGTTTTTCTTCAGTTTTTTTAAATAGTTTTTTTTCTCAGTTTTTCTGATCAGTTTTTCTGCTCAGTTTTTTCTCAGTTTTTTTTCTCAATTCTTTTTTTTCACAGTTTGGTGCACAGTTTTTTTCTAAGTTTTTCTTCAGTTTTTTTTCTCAGTTCTTTTTTTTCACAGTTTTTTTCACAGTTTTTTTCTAAGTTTTTCTTCAGTTTTTTCAGTCTTTTTTTCTCAGTTTTTCTTCTCAGTTTTTTTCATCCGTTTTTCTTCAGTATTTTTTAAATAGTTTTTTTCTCAGTTTTTCTGCTCAGTTTTTCTGCTCAGTTTTTTCTTTAGTTTTTTTTCTCAGTTCTTTTTTTCACAGTTTTTTTCACAGTTTTTTTCTAAGTTTTTCTTCAGTTTTTTCAGTCGTTTTTTCTCAATTTTTCTTCTCAGTTTTTTCTCAGTTTTTTCTCTCAATTCTTTTTTTTCACACTTTTGTGCACAGTGTTTTTCTAAGTTTTTCTTCAGCTTTTTTTCTCAGTTTTTTTTTTTCACAGTTTTTTTCACAGTTTTTTTCTAAGTTTTTCTTCAGTTTTTTCAGTCTTTTTTTCTCAGTTTTTCTTCTCAGTTTTTTTCATCCGTTTTTCTTCAGTTTTTTTTAATAGTTTTTTTCTCAGTTTTTCTGCTCAGTTTTTCTGCTCAGTTTTTTCTCAGTTTTTTTCCTCAGTTCTTTTTTTTCACAGTTTTGTGCACAGTTTTTTTCTAAATTTTTCTTCAGTTTTTTTTCTCAGTTCTTTTTTTTCACAGTTTTTTTCTAAGTTTTTCTTCAGTTTTTTCAGTCGTTTTTTCTCAATTTTTCTTCTCAGTTTTTTTACTCCGTTTTTCTTCAGTATTTTTTCAGTTTTTTTCTCAGTTTTTCTGCTCAGTTTTTCTGCTCAGTTTTTTGTTCAGTTTTTTTTCTCAGTTCTTTTTTTCACAGTTTTTTTCTATGTTTTTCTTCAGTTTTTTCAGTCGTTTTTTCTCAATTTTTCTTCTCAGTTTTTTTCCTCCGTTTTTCTTCAGTTTTTTAAAATAGTTTTTTTCTCAGTTTTTCTGCTCAGTTTTTCTGCTCCGTTTTTTCTCAGTTTTTTTCCTCAGTTCTTTTTTTCCACAGTTTTGTGCACAGTTTTTTTTCTAAATTTTTCTTCAGTTTTTTTTCTCCGTTCTTTTTTTTCCTCAGTTTTTTCTCAGTTTTTTTCCTCAGTTCTTTTTTTTCACAGTTTTGTGCACAGTGTTTTTCTAAATTTTTCTTCAGTTTTTTTTCTCAGTTCTTTTTTTTCACAGTTTTTTTCTAAGTTTTTCTTCAGTTTTTTCAGTCGTTTTTTCTCAATTTTTCTTCTCAGTTTTTTTACTCCGTTTTTCTTCAGTATTTTTTTCATAGTTTTTTTTCTCAGTTTTTCTGCTCAGTTTTTCTGCTCAGTTTTTCTGCTCAGTTTTTTCTTCAGTTTTTTTTCTCAGTTCTTTTTTTTCAGAGTTTTGTGCACAGTTTTTTTCTATATTTTTCTTCAGTTTTTTTTCTCCGTTCTTTTTTTTCTTCAGTTTTTTCAGTCGTTTTTCTCAATTTTTCTTCTCAGTTTTTTTTACTCCGTTTTTCTTCAGTATTTTTTGATAGTTTTTTTCTCAGTTTTTCTGCTCAGTTTTTCTGCTCAGTTTTTTCTTCAGTTTTTTTTCTCAGTTCTTTTTTCACTGTTTTTTTCACAGATTTTTTCTAAGTTTTTCTTCAGTTTTTTCAGTCGTTTTTTCTCAATTTTTCTTCTCAGTTTTTTTCCTCCGTTTTTCTTCAGTTTTTTTAAATAGTTTTTTTTCTCAGTTTTTCTGATCAGTTTTTCTGCTCAGTTTTTTCTCAGTTTTTTTTCTCAATTCTTTTTTTTCACAGTTTGGTGCACAGTTTTTTTCTAAGTTTTTCTTCAGTTTTTTTTCTCAGTTCTTTTTTTTCACAGTTTTTTTCACAGTTTTTTTCTAAGTTTTTCTTCAGTTTTTTCAGTCTTTTTTTCTCAGTTTTTCTTCTCAGTTTTTTTCATCCGTTTTTCTTCAGTATTTTTTAAATAGTTTTTTTCTCAGTTTTTCTGCTCAGTTTTTCTGCTCAGTTTTTTCTTTAGTTTTTTTTCTCAGTTCTTTTTTTCACAGTTTTTTTCACAGTTTTTTTCTAAGTTTTTCTTCAGTTTTTTCAGTCGTTTTTTCTCAATTTTTCTTCTCAGTTTTTTTCCTCCGTTTTTCTTCAGTTTTTTTAAATAGTTTTTTTTCTCAGTTTTTCTGATCAGTTTTTCTGCTCAGTTTTTTCTCAGTTTTTTTTCTCAATTCTTTTTTTTCACAGTTTGGTGCACAGTTTTTTTCTAAGTTTATCTTCAGTTTTTTTTCTCAGTTCTTTTTTTTCACAGTTTTTTTCACAGTTTTTTTCTAAGTTTTTCTTCAGTTTTTTCAGTCTTTTTTTCTCAGTTTTTCTTCTCAGTTTTTTTCATCCGTTTTTCTTCAGTATTTTTTAAATAGTTTTTTTCTCAGTTTTTCTGCTCAGTTTTTCTGCTCAGTTTTTTCTTTAGTTTTTTTTCTCAGTTCTTTTTTTCACAGTTTTTTTCACAGTTTTTTTCTAAGTTTTTCTTCAGTTTTTTCAGTCGTTTTTTCTCAATTTTTCTTCTCAGTTTTTTCTCAGTTTTTTCTCTCAATTCTTTTTTTTCACACTTTTGTGCACAGTGTTTTTCTAAGTTTTTCTTCAGCTTTTTTTCTCAGTTTTTTTTTTTCACAGTTTTTTTCACAGTTTTTTTCTAAGTTTTTCTTCAGTTTTTTCAGTCTTTTTTTCTCAGTTTTTCTTCTCAGTTTTTTTCATCCGTTTTTCTTCAGTTTTTTTTAATAGTTTTTTTCTCAGTTTTTCTGCTCAGTTTTTCTGCTCAGTTTTTTCTCAGTTTTTTTCCTCAGTTCTTTTTTTTCACAGTTTTGTGCACAGTTTTTTTCTAAATTTTTCTTCAGTTTTTTTTCTCAGTTCTTTTTTTTCACAGTTTTTTTCTAAGTTTTTCTTCAGTTTTTTCAGTCGTTTTTTCTCAATTTTTCTTCTCAGTTTTTTTACTCCGTTTTTCTTCAGTATTTTTTCAGTTTTTTTCTCAGTTTTTCTGCTCAGTTTTTCTGCTCAGTTTTTTGTTCAGTTTTTTTTCTCAGTTCTTTTTTTCACAGTTTTTTTCTATGTTTTTCTTCAGTTTTTTCAGTCGTTTTTTCTCAATTTTTCTTCTCAGTTTTTTTCCTCCGTTTTTCTTCAGTTTTTTAAAATAGTTTTTTTCTCAGTTTTTCTGCTCAGTTTTTCTGCTCCGTTTTTTCTCAGTTTTTTTCCTCAGTTCTTTTTTTCCACAGTTTTGTGCACAGTTTTTTTTCTAAATTTTTCTTCAGTTTTTTTTCTCCGTTCTTTTTTTTCCTCAGTTTTTTCTCAGTTTTTTTCCTCAGTTCTTTTTTTTCACAGTTTTGTGCACAGTGTTTTTCTAAATTTTTCTTCAGTTTTTTTTCTCAGTTCTTTTTTTTCACAGTTTTTTTCTAAGTTTTTCTTCAGTTTTTTCAGTCGTTTTTTCTCAATTTTTCTTCTCAGTTTTTTTACTCCGTTTTTCTTCAGTATTTTTTTCATAGTTTTTTTTCTCAGTTTTTCTGCTCAGTTTTTCTGCTCAGTTTTTCTGCTCAGTTTTTTCTTCAGTTTTTTTTCTCAGTTCTTTTTTTTCAGAGTTTTGTGCACAGTTTTTTTCTATATTTTTCTTCAGTTTTTTTTCTCCGTTCTTTTTTTTCTTCAGTTTTTTCAGTCGTTTTTCTCAATTTTTCTTCTCAGTTTTTTTTACTCCGTTTTTCTTCAGTATTTTTTGATAGTTTTTTTCTCAGTTTTTCTGCTCAGTTTTTCTGCTCAGTTTTTTCTTCAGTTTTTTTTCTCAGTTCTTTTTTCACTGTTTTTTTCACAGATTTTTTCTAAGTTTTTCTTCAGTTTTTTCAGTCGTTTTTTCTCAATTTTTCTTCTCAGTTTTTTTCCTCCGTTTTTCTTCAGTTTTTTTAAATAGTTTTTTTTCTCAGTTTTTCTGATCAGTTTTTCTGCTCAGTTTTTTCTCAGTTTTTTTTCTCAATTCTTTTTTTTCACAGTTTGGTGCACAGTTTTTTTCTAAGTTTTTCTTCAGTTTTTTTTCTCAGTTCTTTTTTTTCACAGTTTTTTTCACAGTTTTTTTCTAAGTTTTTCTTCAGTTTTTTCAGTCTTTTTTTCTCAGTTTTTCTTCTCAGTTTTTTTCATCCGTTTTTCTTCAGTATTTTTTAAATAGTTTTTTTCTCAGTTTTTCTGCTCAGTTTTTCTGCTCAGTTTTTTCTTTAGTTTTTTTTCTCAGTTCTTTTTTTCACAGTTTTTTTCACAGTTTTTTTCTAAGTTTTTCTTCAGTTTTTTCAGTCGTTTTTTCTCAATTTTTCTTCTCAGTTTTTTTCCTCCGTTTTTCTTCAGTTTTTTTAAATAGTTTTTTTTCTCAGTTTTTCTGATCAGTTTTTCTGCTCAGTTTTTTCTCAGTTTTTTTTCTCAATTCTTTTTTTTCACAGTTTGGTGCACAGTTTTTTTCTAAGTTTTTCTTCAGTTTTTTTTCTCAGTTCTTTTTTTTCACAGTTTTTTGCACAGTTTTTTTCTAAGTTTTTCTTCAGTTTTTTCAGTCGTTTTTTCTCAATTTTTCTTCTCAGTTTTTTTACTCCATTTTTCTTCAGTATTTTTTTCATAGTTTTTTTTCTCAGTTTTTCTGCTCAGTTTTTCTGCTCAGTTTTTTCTTCAGTTTTTTTTCTCAGTTCTTTTTTTTCAGAGTTTTGTGCACAGTTTTTTTCTATATGTTTCTTCAGTTTTTTTTCTCCGTTCTTTTTTTTCTTCAGTTTTTTCAGTCGTTTTTCTCAATTTTTCTTCTCAGTTTTTTTACTCCGTTTTTCTTCAGTATTTTTTGATAGTTTTTTTCTCAGTTTTTCTGCTCAGTTTTTCTGCTCAGTTTTTTCTTCAGTTTTTTTTCTCAGTTCTTTTTTTCACAGTTTTTTTCACAGTTTTTTTCTAAGTTTTTCTTCAGTTTTTTCAGTCGTTTTTCTCAATTTTTCTTCTCAGTTTTTTTACTCCGTTTTTCTTCAGTATTTTTTTAATAGTTTTTTTCTCAGTTTTTCTGCTCAGTTTTTCTGCTCAGTTTTTTCTTCAGTTTTTTTTCTCAGTTCTTTTTTTTCACAGTTTTGTGCACAGTTTTTTTCTAAATTTTTCTTCAGTTTTTTTTCTCAGTTCTTTTTTTTCACAGTTTTTTTCTAAGTTTTTCTTCAGTTTTTTCAGTCGTTTTTTCTCAATTTTTCTTCTCAGTTTTTTTACTCCGTTTTTCTTCAGTATTTTTTTCATAGTTTTTTTCTCAGTTTTTCTGCTCAGTTTTTCTGCTCAGTTTTTTCTTCAGTTTTTTTTCTCAGTTCTTTTTTTTCACAGTTTTGTGCACAGTTTTTTTCTAAATTTTTCTTCAGTTTTTTTTCTCCGTTCTTTTTTTTCTTCAGTTTTTTCAGTCGTTTATCTCAATTTTTCTTCTCAGTTTTTTTACTCCGTTTTTCTTCAGTATTTTTTAAATAGTTTTTTTCTCAGTTTTTCTGCTCAGTTTTTCTGCTCAGTTTTTTCTTTAGTTTTTTTTCTCTGTTCTTTTTTTCACAGTTTTTTTCACAGTTTTTTTCTAAGTTTTTCTTCAGTTTTTTCAGTCGTTTTTTCTCAATTTTTCTTCTCAGTTTTTTTCCTCCGTTTTTCTTCAGTTTTTTTAAATAGTTTTTTTTCTCAGTTTTTCTGATCAGTTTTTCTGCTCAGTTTTTTCTCAGTTTTTTTTCTCAATTCTTTTTTTTCACAGTTTGGTGCACAGTTTTTTTCTAAGTTTTTCTTCAGTTTTTTTTCTCAGTTCTTTTTTTTCACAGTTTTTTTCACAGTTTTTTTCTAAGTTTTTCTTCAGTTTTTTCAGTCTTTTTTTCTCAGTTTTTCTTCTCAGTTTTTTTCATCCGTTTTTCTTCAGTATTTTTTAAATAGTTTTTTTCTCAGTTTTACTGCTCAGTTTTTCTGCTCAGTTTTTTCTTTAGTTTTTTTTCTCAGTTCTTTTTTTCACAGTTTTTTTCACAGTTTTTTTCTAAGTTTTTCTTCAGTTTTTTCAGTCGTTTTTTCTCAATTTTTCTTCTCAGTTTTTTCTCAGTTTTTTCTCTCAATTCTTTTTTTTCACACTTTTGTGCACAGTGTTTTTCTAAGTTTTTCTTCAGCTTTTTTTCTCAGTTTTTTTTTTTCCACAGTTTTTTTCACAGTTTTTTTCTAAGTTTTTCTTCAGTTTTTTTTAATAGCTTTTTTCTCAGTTTTTCTGCTCAGTTTTTCTGCTCAGTTTTTTCTCAGTTTTTTTCCTCAGTTCTTTTTTTTCACAGTTTTGTGCACAGTTTTTTTCTAAATTTTTCTTCAGTTTTTTTTCTCAGTTCTTTTTTTTCACAGTTTTTTTCTAAGTTTTTCTTCAGTTTTTTCAGTCGTTTTTTCTCAATTTTTCTTCTCAGTTTTTTTACTCCGTTTTTCTTCAGTATTTTTTTCAGTTTTTTTCTCAGTTTTTCTGCTCAGTTTTTCTGCTCAGTTTTTTGTTCAGTTTTTTTTCTCAGT
This sequence comes from Pristiophorus japonicus, assembly GCF_044704955.1. Lineage (NCBI taxonomy): Eukaryota > Metazoa > Chordata > Chondrichthyes > Pristiophoridae > Pristiophorus > Pristiophorus japonicus. The sequence continues at coordinate 150,240 of NW_027251071.1, forward strand.
TCTTTTTTTCACAGTTTTTTTCTATGTTTTTCTTCAGTTTTTTCAGTCGTTTTTTCTCAATTTTTCTTCTCAGTTTTTTTCCTCCGTTTTTCTTCAGTTTTTTAAAATAGTTTTTTTCTCAGTTTTTCTGCTCAGTTTTTCTGCTCAGTTTTTTCTCAGTTTTTTTCCTCAGTTCTTTTTTTCCACAGTTTTGTGCACAGTTTTTTTTCTAAATTTTTCTTCAGTTTTTTTTCTCCGTTCTTTTTTTTCCTCAGTTTTTTCTCAGTTTTTTTCCTCAGTTCTTTTTTTTCACAGTTTTGTGCACAGTGTTTTTCTAAATTTTTCTTCAGTTTTTTTTCTCAGTTCTTTTTTTTCACAGTTTTTTTCTAAGTTTTTCTTCAGTTTTTTCAGTCGTTTTTTCTCAATTTTTCTTCTCAGTTTTTTTACTCCGTTTTTCTTCAGTATTTTTTTCATAGTTTTTTTTCTCAGTTTTTCTGCTCAGTTTTTCTGCTCAGTTTTTCTGCTCAGTTTTTTCTTCAGTTTTTTTTCTCAGTTCTTTTTTTTCAGAGTTTTGTGCACAGTTTTTTTCTATATTTTTCTTCAGTTTTTTTTCTCCGTTCTTTTTTTTCTTCAGTTTTTTCAGTCGTTTTTCTCAATTTTTCTTCTCAGTTTTTTTTACTCCGTTTTTCTTCAGTATTTTTTGATAGTTTTTTTCTCAGTTTTTCTGCTCAGTTTTTCTGCTCAGTTTTTTCTTCAGTTTTTTTTCTCAGTTCTTTTTTCACTGTTTTTTTCACAGATTTTTTCTAAGTTTTTCTTCAGTTTTTTCAGTCGTTTTTTCTCAATTTTTCTTCTCAGTTTTTTTACTCCGTTTTTCTTCAGTATTTTTTAAATATTTTTTTTCTCAATTTTTCTGCTCAGTTTTTCTGCTCAGTTTTTTCTTCAGTTTTTTTTCTCAGTTCTTTTTTTCACAGTTTTTTTCACAGTTTTTTTCTAAGTTTTTCTTCAGTTTTTTCAGTCGTTTTTCTCAATTTTTCTTCTCAGTTTTTTTACTCCGTTTTTCTTCAGTATTTTTTTAATAGTTTTTTTCTCAGTTTTTCTGCTCAGTTTTTCTGCTCAGTTTTTTCTTCAGTTTTTTTTCTCAGTTCTTTTTTTTCACAGTTTTGTGCACAGTTTTTTTCTAAATTTTTCTTCAGTTTTTTTCTCAGTTCTTTTTTTTCACAGTTTTTTTCTAAGTTTTTCTTCAGTTTTTTCAGTCGTTTTTTCTCAATTTTTCATCTCAGTTTTTTTACTCCGTTTTTCTTCAGTATTTTTTTCATAGTTTTTTTCTCAGTTTTTCTGCTCAGTTTTTCTGCTCAGTTTTTTCTTCAGTTTTTTTTCTCAGTTCTTTTTTTTCACAGTTTTGTGCACAGTTTTTTTCTAAATTTTTCTTCAGTTTTTTTTCTCCGTTCTTTTTTTTCTTCAGTTTTTTCAGTCGTTTATCTCAATTTTTCTTCTCAGTTTTTTTACTCCGTTTTTCTTCAGTATTTTTAAAATAGTTTTTTTCTCAGTTTTTCTGCTCAGTTTTTCTGCTCAGTTTTTTCTTTAGTTTTTTTTCTCTGTTCTTTTTTTCACAGTTTTTTTCACAGTTTTTTTCTAAGTTTTTCTTCAGTTTTTTCAGTCGTTTTTTCTCAATTTTTCTTCTCAGTTTTTTTCCTCCGTTTTTCTTCAGTTTTTTTAAATAGTTTTTTTTCTCAGTTTTTCTGATCAGTTTTTCTGCTCAGTTTTTTCTCAGTTTTTTTTCTCAATTCTTTTTTTTCACAGTTTGGTGCACAGTTTTTTTCTAAGTTTTTCTTCAGTTTTTTTTCTCAGTTCTTTTTTTTCACAGTTTTTTTCACAGTTTTTTTCTAAGTTTTTCTTCAGTTTTTTCAGTCTTTTTTTCTCAGTTTTTCTTCTCAGTTTTTTTCATCCGTTTTTCTTCAGTATTTTTTAAATAGTTTTTTTCTCAGTTTTTCTGCTGTTTTTCTGCTCAGTTTTTTCTTTAGTTTTTTTTCTCAGTTCTTTTTTTCACAGTTTTTTTCACAGTTTTTTTCTGTTTTTCTTCAGTTTTTTCAGTCGTTTTTTCTCAATTTTTCTTCTCAGTTTTTTTCCTCCGTTTTTCTTCAGTTTTTTTAAATAGTTTTTTTTCTCAGTTTTTCTGATCAGTTTTTCTGCTCAGTTTTTTCTCAGTTTTTTTTCTCAATTCTTTTTTTTCACAGTTTGGTGCACAGTTTTTTTCTAAGTTTTTCTTCAGTTTTTTTCTCAGTTCTTTTTTTTCACAGTTTTTTGCACAGTTTTTTTCTAAGTTTTTCTTCAGTTTTTTCAGTCTTTTTTTCTCAGTTTTTCTTCTCAGTTTTTTTCATCCGTTTTTCTTCAGTTTTTTTCTCAGTTTTTCTGCTCAGTTTTTCTGCTCAGTTTTTTCTCAGTTTTTTTCCTCAGTTCTTTTTTCCCACAGTTTTGTGCACAGTTTTTTTCTAAGTTTTTCTTCAGTTTTTTCAGTCTTTTTTTCTCAATTTTTCTTCTCAGTTTTTTTACTCCGTTTTTCTTCAGTATTTTTTTCATAGTTTTTTTCTCAGTTTTTCTGCTCAGTTTTTCTGCTCAGTTTTTTCTTCAGTTTTTTTTCTCAGTTCTTTTTTTTCACAGTTTTGTGCACAGTTTTTTTCTAAATTTTTCTTCAGTTTTTTTTCTCCGTTCTTTTTTTTCTTCAGTTTTTTTAGTAGTTTTTCTCAATTTTTCTTCTCAGTTTTTTTACTCCGTTTTTCTTCAGTATTTTTTTAATAGTTTTATTCTCAGTTTTTCTGCTCAATTTTTCTGCTCAGTTTTTTCTCAGTTTTTTTTCTCAGTTCTTTTTTTTCACAGTTTTTTTCACAGTTTTTTTCGAAGTTTTTCTTCAGTTTTTTCATTCTTTTTTTCTCAGTTTTTCTTCTCAGTTTTTTTCATCCGTTTTTCTTCAGTTTTTTTCTCAGTTTTTCTGCTCAGTTTTTCTGCTCAGTTTTTTCTCAGTCTTTTTCCTCAGTTCTTTTTTTGCACAGTTTTGTGCACAGTTTTTTTCTAAATTTTTCTACAGTTTTTTTTCTCAGTTCTTTTTTTTCACAGTTTTTTTCTAAGTTTTTCTTCAGTTTTTTCAGTCGTTTTTTCTCAATTTTTCTTCTCAGTTTTTTTACTCCGTTTTTCTTCAGTATTTTTTAAATAGTTTTTTTCTCAGTTTTTCTGCTCAGTTTTTCTGCTCAGTTTTTTCTTCAGTTTTTTTTCTCAGTTCTTTTTTTTAACAGTTTTGTGCACAGTTTTTTTCTAAACTTTTCTTCAGTTTTTTTTCTCCGTTCTTTTTTTTCTTCAGTTTTTTCAGTCGTTTTTCTCAATTTTTCTTCTCAGTTTTTTTACTCCGTTTTTCTTCAGGATTTTTTTAATAGTTTTTTTCTCAGTTTTTCTGCTCAGTTTTTCTGCTCAGTTTTTTCTTCAGTTTTTTTTCTCAGTTCTTTTTTTCACAGTTTTTTTCACAGTTTTTTTCTAAGTTTTTCTTCAGTTTTTTCAGTCGTTTTTTACTCAATTTTTCTTCTCAGTTTTTTTACTCCGTTTTTCTTAGGTATTTTTTAAATAGTTTTTTTCTCAGTTTTTCTGCTCAGTTTTTCTGCTCAGTTTTTTCTTTAGTTTTTTTTCTCAGTTCTTTTTTTCACAGTTTTTTTCACAGTTTTTTTCTAAGTTTTTCTTCAGTTTTTTCAGTCGTTTTTTCTCAATTTTTCTTCTAAGTTTTTTTACTCCGTTTTTCTTCAGTATTTTTTTCATTGTTTTTTTCTCAGTTTTTCTGCTCAGTTTTTCTGCTCAGTTTTTTCTCAGTTTTTTTCCTCAGTTCTTTTTTTGCACAGTTTTGTGCACAGTTTTTTTCTAAATTTTTCTTCAGTTTTTTTTCTCAGTTCTTTTTTTTCACAGTTTTTTTCTAAGTTTTTCTTCAGTTTTTTCAGTCGTTTTTTCTCAATTTTTCTTAGTTTTTTTACTCCGTTTTTCTTCAGTATTTTTTTCATAGTTTTTTTCTCAGTTTTTCTGCTCAGTTTTTCTGCTCAGTTTTTTCTTCAGTTTTTTTTCTCAGTTCTTTTTTTTCACAGTTTTGTGCACAGTTTTTTTCTAAATTTTTCTTCAGTTTTTTTTCTCCGTTCTTTTTTTTCTTCAGTTTTTTCAGTCGTTTATCTCAATTTTTCTTCTCAGTTTTTTTACTCCGTTTTTCTTCAGTATTTTTTAAATAGTTTTTTTCTCAGTTTTTCTGCTCAGTTTTTCTGCTCAGTTTTTTCTTTAGTTTTTTTTCTCTGTTCTTTTTTTCACAGTTTTTTTCACAGTTTTTTTCTAAGTTTTTCTTCAGTTTTTTCAGTCGTTTTTTCTCAATTTTTCTTCTCAGTTTTTTTCCTCCGTTTTTCTTCAGTTTTTTTAAATAGTTTTTTTTCTCAGTTTTTCTGATCAGTTTTTCTGCTCAGTTTTTTCTCAGTTTTTTTTCTCAATTCTTTTTTTTCACAGTTTGGTGCACAGTTTTTTTCTAAGTTTTTCTTCAGTTTTTTTTCTCAGTTCTTTTTTTTCACAGTTTTTTTCACAGTTTTTTTCTAAGTTTTTCTTCAGTTTTTTCAGTCTTTTTTTCTCAGTTTTTCTTCTCAGTTTTTTTCATCCGTTTTTCTTCAGTATTTTTTAAATAGTTTTTTTCTCAGTTTTTCTGCTCAGTTTTTCTGCTCAGTTTTTTCTTTAGTTTTTTTTCTCAGTTCTTTTTTTCACAGTTTTTTTCACAGTTTTTTTCTAAGTTTTTCTTCAGTTTTTTCAGTCGTTTTTTCTCAATTTTTCTTCTCAGTTTTTTTCCTCCGTTTTTCTTCAGTTTTTTTAAATAGTTTTTTTTCTCAGTTTTTCTGATCAGTTTTTCTGCTCAGTTTTTTCTCAGTTTTTTTTCTCAATTCTTTTTTTTCACAGTTTGGTGCACAGTTTTTTTCTAAGTTTTTCTTCAGTTTTTTTCTCAGTTCTTTTTTTTCACAGTTTTTTGCACAGTTTTTTTCTAAGTTTTTCTTCAGTTTTTTCAGTCTTTTTTTCTCAGTTTTTCTTCTCAGTTTTTTTCATCCGTTTTTCTTCAGTTTTTTTCTCAGTTTTTCTGCTCAGTTTTTCTGCTCAGTTTTTTCTCAGTTTTTTTCCTCAGTTCTTTTTTCCCACAGTTTTGTGCACAGTTTTTTTCTAAGTTTTTCTTCAGTTTTTTCAGTCTTTTTTTCTCAATTTTTCTTCTCAGTTTTTTTACTCCGTTTTTCTTCAGTATTTTTTTCATAGTTTTTTTCTCAGTTTTTCTGCTCAGTTTTTCTGCTCAGTTTTTTCTTCAGTTTTTTTTCTCAGTTCTTTTTTTTCAAAGTTTTGTGCACAGTTTTTTTCTAAATTTTTCTTCAGTTTTTTTTCTCCGTTCTTTTTTTTCTTCAGTTTTTTTAGTAGTTTTTCTCAATTTTTCTTCTCAGTTTTTTTACTCCGTTTTTCTTCAGTATTTTTTTAATAGTTTTATTCTCAGTTTTTCTGCTCAATTTTTCTGCTCAGTTTTTTCTCAGTTTTTTTTCTCAGTTCTTTTTTTTCACAGTTTTTTTCACAGTTTTTTTCGAAGTTTTTCTTCAGTTTTTTCAGTCTTTTTTTCTCAGTTTTTCTTCTCAGTTTTTTTCATCCGTTTTTCTTCAGTTTTTTTCTCAGTTTTTCTGCTCAGTTTTTCTGCTCAGTTTTTTCTTTAGTTTTTTTTCTCAGTTCTTTTTTTCACAGTTTTTTTCACAGTTTTTTTCTAAGTTTTTCTTCAGTTTTTTCAGTCGTTTTTTCTCAATTTTTCTTCTCAGTTTTTTTACTCCGTTTTTCTTCAGTATTTTTTAAATATTTTTTTTCTCAGTTTTTCTGCTCAGTTTTTCTGCTCAGTTTTTTCTTCAGTTTTTTTTCTCAGTTCTTTTTTTCACAGTTTTTTTCACAGTTTTTTTCTAAGTTTTTCTTCAGTTTTTTCAGTCGTTTTTCTCAATTTTTCTTCTCAGTTTTTTTACTCCGTTTTTCTTCAGTATTTTTTTAATAGTTTTTTTCTCAGTTTTTCTGCTCAGTTTTTCTGCTCAGTTTTTTCTTCAGTTTTTTTTCTCAGTTCTTTTTTTTCACAGTTTTGTGCACAGTTTTTTTCTAAATTTTTCTTCAGTTTTTTTCTCAGTTCTTTTTTTTCACAGTTTTTTTCTAAGTTTTTCTTCAGTTTTTTCAGTCGTTTATCTCAATTTTTCTTCTCAGTTTTTTTACTCCGTTTTTCTTCAGTATTTTTTAAATAGTTTTTTTCTCAGTTTTTCTGCTCAGTTTTTCTGCTCAGTTTTTTCTTTAGTTTTTTTTCTCTGTTCTTTTTTTCACAGTTTTTTTCACAGTTTTTTTCTAAGTTTTTCTTCAGTTTTTTCAGTCGTTTTTTCTCAATTTTTCTTCTCAGTTTTTTTCCTCCGTTTTTCTTCAGTTTTTTTAAATAGTTTTTTTTCTCAGTTTTTCTGATCAGTTTTTCTGCTCAGTTTTTTCTCAGTTTTTTTTCTCAATTCTTTTTTTTCACAGTTTGGTGCACAGTTTTTTTCTAAGTTTTTCTTCAGTTTTTTTTCTCAGTTCTTTTTTTTCACAGTTTTTTTCACAGTTTTTTTCTAAGTTTTTCTTCAGTTTTTTCAGTCTTTTTTTCTCAGTTTTTCTTCTCAGTTTTTTTCATCCGTTTTTCTTCAGTATTTTTTAAATAGTTTTTTTCTCAGTTTTTCTGCTCAGTTTTTCTGCTCAGTTTTTTCTTTAGTTTTTTTTCTCAGTTCTTTTTTTCACAGTTTTTTTCACAGTTTTTTTCTAAGTTTTTCTTCAGTTTTTTCAGTCGTTTTTTCTCAATTTTTCTTCTCAGTTTTTTCTCAGTTTTTTCTCTCAATTCTTTTTTTTCACACTTTTGTGCACAGTGTTTTTCTAAGTTTTTCTTCAGCTTTTTTTCTCAGTTTTTTTTTTTCCACAGTTTTTTTCACAGTTTTTTTCTAAGTTTTTCTTCAGTTTTTTTTAATAGCTTTTTTCTCAGTTTTTCTGCTCAGTTTTTCTGCTCAGTTTTTTCTCAGTTTTTTTCCTCAGTTCTTTTTTTTCACAGTTTTGTGCACAGTTTTTTTCTAAATTTTTCTTCAGTTTTTTTTCTCAGTTCTTTTTTTTCACAGTTTTTTTCTAAGTTTTTCTTCAGTTTTTTCAGTCGTTTTTTCTCAATTTTTCTTCTCAGTTTTTTTACTCCGTTTTTCTTCAGTATTTTTTTCAGTTTTTTTCTCAGTTTTTCTGCTCAGTTTTTCTGCTCAGTTTTTTGTTCAGTTTTTTTTCTCAGTTCTTTTTTTCACAGTTTTTTTCTATGTTTTTCTTCAGTTTTTTCAGTCGTTTTTTCTCAATTTTTCTTCTCAGTTTTTTTCCTCCGTTTTTCTTCAGTTTTTTAAAATAGTTTTTTTCTCAGTTTTTCTGCTCAGTTTTTCTGCTCAGTTTTTTCTCAGTTTTTTTCCTCAGTTCTTTTTTTCCACAGTTTTGTGCACAGTTTTTTTTCTAAATTTTTCTTCAGTTTTTTTTCTCCGTTCTTTTTTTTCCTCAGTTTTTTCTCAGTTTTTTTCCTCAGTTCTTTTTTTTCACAGTTTTGTGCACAGTGTTTTTCTAAATTTTTCTTCAGTTTTTTTTCTCAGTTCTTTTTTTTCACAGTTTTTTTCTAAGTTTTTCTTCAGTTTTTTCAGTCGTTTTTTCTCAATTTTTCTTCTCAGTTTTTTTACTCCGTTTTTCTTCAGTATTTTTTTCATAGTTTTTTTTCTCAGTTTTTCTGCTCAGTTTTTCTGCTCAGTTTTTCTGCTCAGTTTTTTCTTCAGTTTTTTTTCTCAGTTCTTTTTTTTCAGAGTTTTGTGCACAGTTTTTTTCTATATTTTTCTTCAGTTTTTTTTCTCCGTTCTTTTTTTTCTTCAGTTTTTTCAGTCGTTTTTCTCAATTTTTCTTCTCAGTTTTTTTTACTCCGTTTTTCTTCAGTATTTTTTGATAGTTTTTTTCTCAGTTTTTCTGCTCAGTTTTTCTGCTCAGTTTTTTCTTCAGTTTTTTTTCTCAGTTCTTTTTTCACTGTTTTTTTCACAGATTTTTTCTAAGTTTTTCTTCAGTTTTTTCAGTCGTTTTTTCTCAATTTTTCTTCTCAGTTTTTTTACTCCGTTTTTCTTCAGTATTTTTTAAATATTTTTTTTCTCAATTTTTCTGCTCAGTTTTTCTGCTCAGTTTTTTCTTCAGTTTTTTTTCTCAGTTCTTTTTTTCACAGTTTTTTTCACAGTTTTTTTCTAAGTTTTTCTTCAGTTTTTTCAGTCGTTTTTCTCAATTTTTCTTCTCAGTTTTTTTACTCCGTTTTTCTTCAGTATTTTTTTAATAGTTTTTTTCTCAGTTTTTCTGCTCAGTTTTTCTGCTCAGTTTTTTCTTCAGTTTTTTTTCTCAGTTCTTTTTTTTCACAGTTTTGTGCACAGTTTTTTTCTAAATTTTTCTTCAGTTTTTTTCTCAGTTCTTTTTTTTCACAGTTTTTTTCTAAGTTTTTCTTCAGTTTTTTCAGTCGTTTTTTCTCAATTTTTCATCTCAGTTTTTTTACTCCGTTTTTCTTCAGTATTTTTTCATAGTTTTTTTCTCAGTTTTTCTGCTCAGTTTTTCTGCTCAGTTTTTTCTTCAGTTTTTTTTCTCAGTTCTTTTTTTTCACAGTTTTGTGCACAGTTTTTTTCTAAATTTTTCTTCAGTTTTTTTTCTCCGTTCTTTTTTTTCTTCAGTTTTTTCAGTCGTTTATCTCAATTTTTCTTCTCAGTTTTTTTACTCCGTTTTTCTTCAGTATTTTTAAAATAGTTTTTTTCTCAGTTTTTCTGCTCAGTTTTTCTGCTCAGTTTTTTCTTTAGTTTTTTTTCTCTGTTCTTTTTTTCACAGTTTTTTTCACAGTTTTTTTCTAAGTTTTTCTTCAGTTTTTTCAGTCGTTTTTTCTCAATTTTTCTTCTCAGTTTTTTTCCTCCGTTTTTCTTCAGTTTTTTTAAATAGTTTTTTTTCTCAGTTTTTCTGATCAGTTTTTCTGCTCAGTTTTTTCTCAGTTTTTTTTCTCAATTCTTTTTTTTCACAGTTTGGTGCACAGTTTTTTTCTAAGTTTTTCTTCAGTTTTTTTTCTCAGTTCTTTTTTTTCACAGTTTTTTTCACAGTTTTTTTCTAAGTTTTTCTTCAGTTTTTTCAGTCTTTTTTTCTCAGTTTTTCTTCTCAGTTTTTTTCATCCGTTTTTCTTCAGTATTTTTTAAATAGTTTTTTTCTCAGTTTTTCTGCTGTTTTTCTGCTCAGTTTTTTCTTTAGTTTTTTTTCTCAGTTCTTTTTTTCACAGTTTTTTTCACAGTTTTTTTCTGTTTTTCTTCAGTTTTTTCAGTCGTTTTTTCTCAATTTTTCTTCTCAGTTTTTTTCCTCCGTTTTTCTTCAGTTTTTTTAAATAGTTTTTTTTCTCAGTTTTTCTGATCAGTTTTTCTGCTCAGTTTTTTCTCAGTTTTTTTTCTCAATTCTTTTTTTTCACAGTTTGGTGCACAGTTTTTTTCTAAGTTTTTCTTCAGTTTTTTTCTCAGTTCTTTTTTTTCACAGTTTTTTGCACAGTTTTTTTCTAAGTTTTTCTTCAGTTTTTTCAGTCTTTTTTTCTCAGTTTTTCTTCTCAGTTTTTTTCATCCGTTTTTCTTCAGTTTTTTTCTCAGTTTTTCTGCTCAGTTTTTCTGCTCAGTTTTTTCTCAGTTTTTTTCCTCAGTTCTTTTTTCCCACAGTTTTGTGCACAGTTTTTTTCTAAGTTTTTCTTCAGTTTTTTCAGTCTTTTTTTCTCAATTTTTCTTCTCAGTTTTTTTACTCCGTTTTTCTTCAGTATTTTTTTCATAGTTTTTTTCTCAGTTTTTCTGCTCAGTTTTTCTGCTCAGTTTTTTCTTCAGTTTTTTTTCTCAGTTCTTTTTTTTCACAGTTTTGTGCACAGTTTTTTTCTAAATTTTTCTTCAGTTTTTTTTCTCCGTTCTTTTTTTTCTTCAGTTTTTTTAGTAGTTTTTCTCAATTTTTCTTCTCAGTTTTTTTACTCCGTTTTTCTTCAGTATTTTTTTAATAGTTTTATTCTCAGTTTTTCTGCTCAATTTTTCTGCTCAGTTTTTTCTCAGTTTTTTTTCTCAGTTCTTTTTTTTCACAGTTTTTTTCACAGTTTTTTTCGAAGTTTTTCTTCAGTTTTTTCATTCTTTTTTTCTCAGTTTTTCTTCTCAGTTTTTTTCATCCGTTTTTCTTCAGTTTTTTTCTCAGTTTTTCTGCTCAGTTTTTCTGCTCAGTTTTTTCTCAGTCTTTTTCCTCAGTTCTTTTTTTGCACAGTTTTGTGCACAGTTTTTTTCTAAATTTTTCTACAGTTTTTTTTCTCAGTTCTTTTTTTTCACAGTTTTTTTCTAAGTTTTTCTTCAGTTTTTTCAGTCGTTTTTTCTCAATTTTTCTTCTCAGTTTTTTTACTCCGTTTTTCTTCAGTATTTTTTAAATAGTTTTTTTCTCAGTTTTTCTGCTCAGTTTTTCTGCTCAGTTTTTTCTTCAGTTTTTTTTCTCAGTTCTTTTTTTTAACAGTTTTGTGCACAGTTTTTTTCTAAACTTTTCTTCAGTTTTTTTTCTCCGTTCTTTTTTTTCTTCAGTTTTTTCAGTCGTTTTTCTCAATTTTTCTTCTCAGTTTTTTTACTCCGTTTTTCTTCAGGATTTTTTTAATAGTTTTTTTCTCAGTTTTTCTGCTCAGTTTTTCTGCTCAGTTTTTTCTTCAGTTTTTTTTCTCAGTTCTTTTTTTCACAGTTTTTTTCACAGTTTTTTTCTAAGTTTTTCTTCAGTTTTTTCAGTCGTTTTTTACTCAATTTTTCTTCTCAGTTTTTTTACTCCGTTTTTCTTAGGTATTTTTTAAATAGTTTTTTTCTCAGTTTTTCTGCTCAGTTTTTCTGCTCAGTTTTTTCTTTAGTTTTTTTTCTCAGTTCTTTTTTTCACAGTTTTTTTCACAGTTTTTTTCTAAGTTTTTCTTCAGTTTTTTCAGTCGTTTTTTCTCAATTTTTCTTCTAAGTTTTTTTACTCCGTTTTTCTTCAGTATTTTTTTCATTGTTTTTTTCTCAGTTTTTCTGCTCAGTTTTTCTGCTCAGTTTTTTCTCAGTTTTTTTCCTCAGTTCTTTTTTTGCACAGTTTTGTGCACAGTTTTTTTCTAAATTTTTCTTCAGTTTTTTTTCTCAGTTCTTTTTTTTCACAGTTTTTTTCTAAGTTTTTCTTCAGTTTTTTCAGTCGTTTTTTCTCAATTTTTCTTAGTTTTTTTACTCCGTTTTTCTTCAGTATTTTTTTCATAGTTTTTTTCTCAGTTTTTCTGCTCAGTTTTTCTGCTCAGTTTTTTCTTCAGTTTTTTTTCTCAGTTCTTTTTTTTCACAGTTTTGTGCACAGTTTTTTTCTAAATTTTTCTTCAGTTTTTTTTCTCCGTTCTTTTTTTTCTTCAGTTTTTTCAGTCGTTTATCTCAATTTTTCTTCTCAGTTTTTTTACTCCGTTTTTCTTCAGTATTTTTTAAATAGTTTTTTTCTCAGTTTTTCTGCTCAGTTTTTCTGCTCAGTTTTTTCTTTAGTTTTTTTTCTCTGTTCTTTTTTTCACAGTTTTTTTCACAGTTTTTTTCTAAGTTTTTCTTCAGTTTTTTCAGTCGTTTTTTCTCAATTTTTCTTCTCAGTTTTTTTCCTCCGTTTTTCTTCAGTTTTTTTAAATAGTTTTTTTTCTCAGTTTTTCTGATCAGTTTTTCTGCTCAGTTTTTTCTCAGTTTTTTTTCTCAATTCTTTTTTTTCACAGTTTGGTGCACAGTTTTTTTCTAAGTTTTTCTTCAGTTTTTTTTCTCAGTTCTTTTTTTTCACAGTTTTTTTCACAGTTTTTTTCTAAGTTTTTCTTCAGTTTTTTCAGTCTTTTTTTCTCAGTTTTTCTTCTCAGTTTTTTTCATCCGTTTTTCTTCAGTATTTTTTAAATAGTTTTTTTCTCAGTTTTTCTGCTCAGTTTTTCTGCTCAGTTTTTTCTTTAGTTTTTTTTCTCAGTTCTTTTTTTCACAGTTTTTTTCACAGTTTTTTTCTAAGTTTTTCTTCAGTTTTTTCAGTCGTTTTTTCTCAATTTTTCTTCTCAGTTTTTTTCCTCCGTTTTTCTTCAGTTTTTTTAAATAGTTTTTTTTCTCAGTTTTTCTGATCAGTTTTTCTGCTCAGTTTTTTCTCAGTTTTTTTTCTCAATTCTTTTTTTTCACAGTTTGGTGCACAGTTTTTTTCTAAGTTTTTCTTCAGTTTTTTTCTCAGTTCTTTTTTTTCACAGTTTTTTGCACAGTTTTTTTCTAAGTTTTTCTTCAGTTTTTTCAGTCTTTTTTTCTCAGTTTTTCTTCTCAGTTTTTTTCATCCGTTTTTCTTCAGTTTTTTTCTCAGTTTTTCTGCTCAGTTTTTCTGCTCAGTTTTTTCTCAGTTTTTTTCCTCAGTTCTTTTTTCCCACAGTTTTGTGCACAGTTTTTTTCTAAGTTTTTCTTCAGTTTTTTCAGTCTTTTTTTCTCAATTTTTCTTCTCAGTTTTTTTACTCCGTTTTTCTTCAGTATTTTTTTCATAGTTTTTTTCTCAGTTTTTCTGCTCAGTTTTTCTGCTCAGTTTTTTCTTCAGTTTTTTTTCTCAGTTCTTTTTTTTCAAAGTTTTGTGCACAGTTTTTTTCTAAATTTTTCTTCAGTTTTTTTTCTCCGTTCTTTTTTTTCTTCAGTTTTTTTAGTAGTTTTTCTCAATTTTTCTTCTCAGTTTTTTTACTCCGTTTTTCTTCAGTATTTTTTTAATAGTTTTATTCTCAGTTTTTCTGCTCAATTTTTCTGCTCAGTTTTTTCTCAGTTTTTTTTCTCAGTTCTTTTTTTTCACAGTTTTTTTCACAGTTTTTTTCGAAGTTTTTCTTCAGTTTTTTCAGTCTTTTTTTCTCAGTTTTTCTTCTCAGTTTTTTTCATCCGTTTTTCTTCAGTTTTTTTCTCAGTTTTTCTGCTCAGTTTTTCTGCTCAGTTTTTTCTTTAGTTTTTTTTCTCAGTTCTTTTTTTCACAGTTTTTTTCACAGTTTTTTTCTAAGTTTTTCTTCAGTTTTTTCAGTCGTTTTTTCTCAATTTTTCTTCTCAGTTTTTTTACTCCGTTTTTCTTCAGTATTTTTTAAATATTTTTTTTCTCAGTTTTTCTGCTCAGTTTTTCTGCTCAGTTTTTTCTTCAGTTTTTTTTCTCAGTTCTTTTTTTCACAGTTTTTTTCACAGTTTTTTTCTAAGTTTTTCTTCAGTTTTTTCAGTCGTTTTTCTCAATTTTTCTTCTCAGTTTTTTTACTCCGTTTTTCTTCAGTATTTTTTTAATAGTTTTTTTCTCAGTTTTTCTGCTCAGTTTTTCTGCTCAGTTTTTTCTTCAGTTTTTTTTCTCAGTTCTTTTTTTTCACAGTTTTGTGCACAGTTTTTTTCTAAATTTTTCTTCAGTTTTTTTCTCAGTTCTTTTTTTTCACAGTTTTTTTCTAAGTTTTTCTTCAGTTTTTTCAGTCGTTTTTTCTCAATTTTTCTTCTCAGTTTTTTTACTCCGTTTTTCTTCAGTATTTTTTTCATAGTTTTTTTCTCAGTTTTTCTGCTCAGTTTTTCTGCTCAGTTTTTTCTTCAGTTTTTTTTCTCAGTTCTTTTTTTCACAGTTTTGTGCACAGTTTTTTTCTAAATTTTTCTTCAGTTTTTTTTCTCCGTTCTTTTTTTTCTTCAGTTTTTTCAGTCGTTTATCTCAATTTTTCTTCTCAGTTTTTTTACTCCGTTTTTCTTCAGTATTTTTAAAATAGTTTTTTTCTCAGTTTTTCTGCTCAGTTTTTCTGCTCAGTTTTTTCTTTAGTTTTTTTTCTCTGTTCTTTTTTTCACAGTTTTTTTCACAGTTTTTTTCTAAGTTTTTCTTCAGTTTTTTCAGTCGTTTTTTCTCAATTTTTCTTCTCAGTTTTTTTCCTCCGTTTTTCTTCAGTTTTTTTAAATAGTTTTTTTTCTCAGTTTTTCTGATCAGTTTTTCTGCTCAGTTTTTTCTCAGTTTTTTTTCTCAATTCTTTTTTTTCAGTTTGGTGCACAGTTTTTTTCTAAGTTTTTCTTCAGTTTTTTTTCTCAGTTCTTTTTTTTCACAGTTTTTTTCACAGTTTTTTTCTAAGTTTTTCTTCAGTTTTTTCAGTCTTTTTTTCTCAGTTTTTCTTCTCAGTTTTTTTCATCCGTTTTTCTTCAGTATTTTTTAAATAGTTTTTTTCTCAGTTTTTCTGCTCAGTTTTTCTGCTCAGTTTTTTCTTTAGTTTTTTTTCTCAGTTCTTTTTTTCACAGTTTTTTTCACAGTTTTTTTCTAAGTTTTTCTTCAGTTTTTTCAGTCGTTTTTTCTCAATTTTTCTTCTCAGTTTTTTTCCTCCGTTTTTCTTCAGTTTTTTTTAAATAGTTTTTTTTCTCAGTTTTTCTGATCAGTTTTTCTGCTCAGTTTTTTCTCAGTTTTTTTTCTCAATTCTTTTTTTTCACAGTTTGGTGCACAGTTTTTTTCTAAGTTTTTCTTCAGTTTTTTTTCTCAGTTCTTTTTTTTCACAGTTTTTTGCACAGTTTTTTTCTAAGTTTTTCTTCAGTTTTTTCAGTCGTTTTTTCTCAATTTTTCTTCTCAGTTTTTTTACTCCCTTTTTCTTCAGTATTTTTTTCATAGTTTTTTTTCTCAGTTTTTCTGCTCAGTTTTTCTGCTCAGTTTTTTCTTCAGTTTTTTTTCTCAGTTCTTTTTTTTCAGAGTTTTGTGCACAGTTTTTTTCTATATGTTTCTTCAGTTTTTTTTCTCCGTTCTTTTTTTTCTTCAGTTTTTTCAGTCGTTTTTCTCAATTTTTCTTCTCAGTTTTTTTTACTCCGTTTTTCTTCAGTATTTTTTGATAGTTTTTTTCTCAGTTTTTCTGCTCAGTTTTTCTGCTCAGTTTTTTCTTCAGTTTTTTTTCTCAGTTCTTTTTTCACAGTTTTTTTCACAGATTTTTTCTAAGTTTTTCTTCAGTTTTTTCAGTCGTTTTTTCTCAATTTTTCTTCTCAGTTTTTTTACTCCGTTTTTCTTCAGTATTTTTTAAATATTTTTTTTCTCAGTTTTTCTGCTCAGTTTTTCTGCTCAGTTTTTTCTTCAGTTTTTTTCTCAGTTCTTTTTTTCACAGTTTTTTTCACAGTTTTTTCCTAAGTTTTTCTTCAGTTTTTTCAGTCGTTTTTCTCAATTTTTCTTCTCAGTTTTTTTACTCCGTTTTTCTTCAGTATTTTTTTAATAGTTTTTTTCTCAGTTTTTCTGCTCAGTTTTTCTGCTCAGTTTTTTCTTCAGTTTTTTTTCTCAGTTCTTTTTTTTCACAGTTTTGTGCACAGTTTTTTTCTAAATTTTTCTTCAGTTTTTTTTCTCAGTTCTTTTTTTTCACAGTTTTTTTCTAAGTTTTTCTTCAGTTTTTTCAGTCGTTTTTTCTCAATTTTTCTTCTCAGTTTTTTTACTCCGTTTTTCTTCAGTATTTTTTTCATAGTTTTTTTCTCAGTTTTTCTGCTCAGTTTTTCTGCTCAGTTTTTTCTTCAGTTTTTTTTCTCAGTTCTTTTTTTTCACAGTTTTGTGCACAGTTTTTTTCTAAATTTTTCTTCAGTTTTTTTTCTCCGTTCTTTTTTTTCTTCAGTTTTTTCAGTCGTTTATCTCAATTTTTCTTCTCAGTTTTTTTACTCCGTTTTTCTTCAGTATTTTTTAAATAGTTTTTTTCTCAGTTTTTCTGCTCAGTTTTTCTGCTCAGTTTTTTCTTTAGTTTTTTTTCTCTGTTCTTTTTTTCACAGTTTTTTTCACAGTTTTTTTCTAAGTTTTTCTTCAGTTTTTTCAGTCGTTTTTTCTCAATTTTTCTTCTCAGTTTTTTTACTCCGTTTTTCTTCAGTATTTTTTAAATAGTTTTTTTTCTCAGTTTTTCTGATCAGTTTTTCGGCTCAGTTTTTTCTCAGTTTTTTTTCTCAATTCTTTTTTTTCACAGTTTGGTGCACAGTTTTTTTCTAAGTTTTTCTTCAGTTTTTTTTCTCAGTTCTTTTTTTTCACAGTTTTTTTCACAGTTTTTTTCTAAGTTTTTCTTCAGTTTTTTCAGTCTTTTTTTCTCAGTTTTTCTTCTCAGTTTTTTTCATCCGTTTTTCTTCAGTATTTTTTAAATAGTTTTTTTCTCAGTTTTTCTGCTCAGTTTTTCTGCTCAGTTTTTTCTTTAGTTTTTTTTCTCAGTTCTTTTTTTCACAGTTTTTTTCACAGTTTTTTTCTAAGTTTTTCTTCAGTTTTTTCAGTCGTTTTTTCTCAATTTTTCTTCTCAGTTTTTTCTCAGTTTTTTCTCTCAATTCTTTTTTTTCACACTTTTGTGCACAGTGATTTTCTAAGTTTTTCTTCAGCTTTTTTTCTCAGTTTTTTTTTTTCACAGTTTTTTTCACAGTTTTTTTCTAAGTTTTTCTTCAGTTTTTTCAGTCTTTTTTTCTCAGTTTTTCTTCTCAGTTTTTTTCATCCGTTTTTCTTCAGTTTTTTTTAATAGCTTTTTTCTCAGTTTTTCTGCTCAGTTTTTCTGCTCATTTTTTTCTCAGTTTTTTTCCTCAGTTCTTTTTTTTCACAGTTTTGTGCACAGTTTTTTTCTAAATTTTTCTTCAGTTTTTTTTCTCAGTTCTTTTTTTTCACAGTTTTTTTCTAAGTTTTTCTTCAGTTTTTTCAGTCGTTTTTTCTCAATTTTTCTTCTCAGTTTTTTTACTCCGTTTTTCTTCAGTATTTTTTTCAGTTTTTTTCTCAGTTTTTCTGCTCAGTTTTTCTGCTCAGTTTTTTGTTCAGTTTTTTTTCTCAGTTCTTTTTTTCACAGTTTTTTTCTATGTTTTTCTTCAGTTTTTTCAGTCGTTTTTTCTCAATTTTTCTTCTCAGTTTTTTTCCTCCGTTTTTCTTCAGTTTTTTAAAATAGTTTTTTTCTCAGTTTTTCTGCTCAGTTTTTCTGCTCAGTTTTTTCTCAGTTTTTTTCCTCAGTTCTTTTTTTCCACAGTTTTGTGCACAGTTTTTTTTCTAAATTTTTCTTCAGTTTTTTTTCTCCGTTCTTTTTTTTCCTCAGTTTTTTCTCAGTTTTTTTCCTCAGTTCTTTTTTTTCACAGTTTTGTGCACAGTGTTTTTCTAAATTTTTCTTCAGTTTTTTTTCTCAGTTCTTTTTTTTCACAGTTTTTTTCTAAGTTTTTCTTCAGTTTTTTCAGTCGTTTTTTCTCAATTTTTCTTCTCAGTTTTTTTACTCCGTTTTTCTTCAGTATTTTTTTCATAGTTTTTTTTCTCAGTTTTTCTGCTCAGTTTTTCTGCTCAGTTTTTCTGCTCAGTTTTTTCTTCAGTTTTTTTTCTCAGTTCTTTTTTTTCAGAGTTTTGTGCACAGTTTTTTTCTATATTTTTCTTCAGTTTTTTTTCTCCGTTCTTTTTTTTCTTCAGTTTTTTCAGTCGTTTTTCTCAATTTTTCTTCTCAGTTTTTTTTACTCCGTTTTTCTTCAGTATTTTTTGATAGTTTTTTTCTCAGTTTTTCTGCTCAGTTTTTCTGCTCAGTTTTTTCTTCAGTTTTTTTTCTCAGTTCTTTTTTCACTGTTTTTTTCACAGATTTTTTCTAAGTTTTTCTTCAGTTTTTTCAGTCGTTTTTTCTCAATTTTTCTTCTCAGTTTTTTTACTCCGTTTTTCTTCAGTATTTTTTAAATATTTTTTTTCTCAGTTTTTCTGCTCAGTTTTTCTGCTCAGTTTTTTCTTCAGTTTTTTTTCTCAGTTCTTTTTTTCACAGTTTTTTTCACAGTTTTTTTCTAAGTTTTTCTTCAGTTTTTTCAGTCGTTTTTCTCAATTTTTCTTCTCAGTTTTTTTACTCTGTTTTTCTTCAGTATTTTTTTAATAGTTTTTTTCTCAGTTTTTCTGCTCAGTTTTTCTGCTCAGTTTTTTCTTCAGTTTTTTTTCTCAGTTCTTTTTTTTCACAGTTTTGTGCACAGTTTTTTTCTAAATTTTTCTTCAGTTTTTTTCTCAGTTCTTTTTTTTCACAGTTTTTTTCTAAGTTTTTCTTCAGTTTTTTCAGTCGTTTTTTCTCAATTTTTCTTCTCAGTTTTTTTACTCCGTTTTTCTTCAGTATTTTTTTCATAGTTTTTTTCTCAGTTTTTCTGCTCAGTTTTTCTGCTCAGTTTTTTCTTCAGTTTTTTTTCTCAGTTCTTTTTTTTCACAGTTTTGTGCACAGTTTTTTTCTAAATTTTTCTTCAGTTTTTTTTCTCCGTTCTTTTTTTTCTTCAGTTTTTTCAGTCGTTTATCTCAATTTTTCTTCTCAGTTTTTTTACTCCGTTTTTCTTCAGTATTTTTAAAATAGTTTTTTTCTCAGTTTTTCTGCTCAGTTTTTCTGCTCAGTTTTTTCTTTAGTTTTTTTTCTCTGTTCTTTTTTTCACAGTTTTTTTCACAGTTTTTTTCTAAGTTTTTCTTCAGTTTTTTCAGTCGTTTTTTCTCAATTTTTCTTCTCAGTTTTTTTCCTCCGTTTTTCTTCAGTTTTTTTAAATAGTTTTTTTTCTCAGTTTTTCTGATCAGTTTTTCTGCTCAGTTTTTTCTCAGTTTTTTTTCTCAATTCTTTTTTTTCACAGTTTGGTGCACAGTTTTTTTCTAAGTTTTTCTTCAGTTTTTTTTCTCAGTTCTTTTTTTTCACAGTTTTTTTCACAGTTTTTTTCTAAGTTTTTCTTCAGTTTTTTCAGTCTTTTTTTCTCAGTTTTTCTTCTCAGTTTTTTTCATCCGTTTTTCTTCAGTATTTTTTAAATAGTTTTTTTCTCAGTTTTTCTGCTCAGTTTTTCTGCTCAGTTTTTTCTTTAGTTTTTTTTCTCAGTTCTTTTTTTCACAGTTTTTTTCACAGTTTTTTTCTAAGTTTTTCTTCAGTTTTTTCAGTCGTTTTTTCTCAATTTTTCTTCTCAGTTTTTTTCCTCCGTTTTTCTTCAGTTTTTTTAAATAGTTTTTTTTCTCAGTTTTTCTGATCAGTTTTTCTGCTCAGTTTTTTCTCAGTTTTTTTTCTCAATTCTTTTTTTTCACAGTTTGGTGCACAGTTTTTTTCTAAGTTTTTCTTCAGTTTTTTTCTCATTTCTTTTTTTTCACAGTTTTTTGCACAGTTTTTTTCTAAGTTTTTCTTCAGTTTTTTCAGTCTTTTTTTCTCAGTTTTTCTTCTCAGTTTTTTTCATCCGTTTTTCTTCAGTTTTTTTCTCAGTTTTTCTGCTCAGTTTTTCTGCTCAGTTTTTTCTCAGTTTTTTTCCTCAGTTCTTTTTTCCCACAGTTTTGTGCACAGTTTTTTTCTAAGTTTTTCTTCAGTTTTTTCAGTCTTTTTTTCTCAATTTTTCTTCTCAGTTTTTTTACTCCGTTTTTCTTCAGTATTTTTTTCATAGTTTTTTTCTCAGTTTTTCTGCTCAGTTTTTCTGCTCAGTTTTTTCTTCAGTTTTTTTTCTCAGTTCTTTTTTTTCACAGTTTTGTGCACAGTTTTTTTCTAAATTTTTCTTCAGTTTTTTTTCTCCGTTCTTTTTTTTCACAGTTTTGTGCACAGTTTTTTTCTAAATTTTTCTTCAGTTTTTTTTCTCCGTTCTTTTTTTTCTTCAGTTTTTTTAGTAGTTTTTCTCAATTTTTCTTCTCAGTTTTTTTACTCCGTTTTTCTTCAGTATTTTTTTAATAGTTTTATTCTCAGTTTTTCTGCTCAATTTTTCTGCTCAGTTTTTTCTCAGTTTTTTTTCTCAGTTCATTTTTTTCACAGTTTTTTTCACAGTTTTTTTCGAAGTTTTTCTTCAGTTTTTTCAGTCTTTTTTTCTCAGTTTTTCTTCTCAGTTTTTTTCATCCGTTTTTCTTCAGTTTTTTTCTCAGTTTTTCTGCTCAGTTTTTCTGCTCAGTTTTTTCTCAGTCTTTTTCCTCAGTTCTTTTTTTGCACAGTTTTGTGCACAGTTTTTTTCTAAATTTTTCTACAGTTTTTTTTCTCAGTTCTTTTTTTTCACAGTTTTTTTCTAAGTTTTTCTTCAGTTTTTTCAGTCGTTTTTTCTCAATTTTTCTTCTCAGTTTTTTTACTCCGTTTTTCTTCAGTATTTTTTAAATAGTTTTTTTCTCAGTTTTTCTGCTCAGTTTTTCTGCTCAGTTTTTTCTTCAGTTTTTTTTCTCAGTTCTTTTTTTTACAGTTTTGTGCACAGTTTTTTTCTAAACTTATCTTCAGTTTTTTTTCTCCGTTCTTTTTTTTCTTCAGTTTTTTCAGTCGTTTTTCTCAATTTTTCTTCTCAGTTTTTTTACTCCGTTTTTCTTCAGGATTTTTTTAATAGTTTTTTTCTCAGTTTTTCTGCTCAGTTTTTCTGCTCAGTTTTTTCTTCAGTTTTTTTTCTCAGTTCTTTTTTTCACAGTTTTTTTCACAGTTTTTTTCTAAGTTTTTCTTCAGTTTTTTCAGTCGTTTTTTCTCAATTTTTCTTCTCAGTTTTTTTACTCCGTTTTTCTTCAGTATTTTTTAAATAGTTTTTTTCTCAGTTTTTCTGCTCAGTTTTTCTGCTCAGTTTTTTCTTTAGTTTTTTTTCTCAGTTCTTTTTTTCACAGTTTTTTTCACAGTTTTTTTCTAAGTTTTTCTTCAGTTTTTTCAGTCGTTTTTTCTCAATTTTTCTTCTCAGTTTTTTTACTCCGTTTTTCTTCAGTATTTTTTTCATTGTTTTTTTCTCAGTTTTTCTGCTCAGTTTTTCTGCTCAGTTTTTTCTCAGTTTTTTTTCTCAATTCTTTTTTTTCACAGTTTGGTGCACAGTTTTTTTCTAAGTTTTTCTTCAGTTTTTTTCTCAGTTCTTTTTTTTCACAGTTTTTTGCACAGTTTTTTTCTAAGTTTTTCTTCAGTTTTTTCAGTCGTTTTTCTCAATTTTTCTTCTCAGTTTTTTTACTCCGTTTTTCTTCAGTATTTTTTAAATAGTTTTTTTCTCAGTTTTTCTGCTCAGTTTTTCTGCTCAGTTTTTTCTTCAGTTTTTTTTCTCAGTTCTTTTTATCACAGTTCTTTTCACAGTTTTTTTCTAAGTTTTTCTTCAGTTTTTTCAGTCGTTTTTTCTCAATTTTTCTTCTCAGTTTCTTCCTCCGTTTTTCTTCAGTTTTTTTAAATAGTTTTTTTCTCAGTTTTTCTGCTCAGTTTTTCTGCTCAGTTTTTTCTCAGTTTTTTTCCTCAGTTCTTTTTTTCCACAGTTTTGTGCACAGTTTTTTTTCTAAATTTTTCTTCAGTTTTTTTTCTCCGTTCTTTTTTTTCTTCAGTTTTTTCAGTCGTTTTTCTCAATTTTTCTTCTCAGTTTTTTTACTCCGTTTTTCTTCAGGATTTTTTTCACAGTTTTTTTCACAGTTATTTTCTAAGTTTTTCTTCAGTTTTTTCAGTCGTTTTTTCTCAATTTTTCTTCTCAGTTTTTTTCCTCCGTTTTTCTTCAGTTTTTTTAAATAGTTTTTTTTCTCAGTTTTTCTGATCAGTTTTTCTGCTCAGTTTTTTCTCAGTTTTTTTTCTCAATTCTTTTTTTTCACAGTTTGGTGCACAGTTTTTTTCTAAGTTTTTCTTCAGTTTTTTTCTCAGTTCTTTTTTTTCACAGTTTTTTGCACAGTTTTTTTCTAAGTTTTTCTTCAGTTTTTTCAGTCTTTTTTTCTCAGTTTTTCTTCTCAGTTTTTTTCATCCGTTTTTCTTCAGTTTTTTTCTCAGTTTTTCTGCTCAGTTTTTCTGCTCAGTTTTTTCTCAGTTTTTTTCCTCAGTTCTTTTTTCCCACAGTTTTGTGCACAGTTTTTTTCTAAGTTTTTCTTCAGTTTTTTCAGTCTTTTTTTCTCAATTTTTCTTCTCAGTTTTTTTACTCCGTTTTTCTTCAGTATTTTTTTCATAGTTTTTTTCTCAGTTTTTCTGCTCAGTTTTTCTGCTCAGTTTTTTCTTCAGTTTTTTTTCTCAGTTCTTTTTTTTCACAGTTTTGTGCACAGTTTTTTTCTAAATTTTTCTTCAGTTTTTTTTCTCCGTTCTTTTTTTTCTTCAGTTTTTTTAGTAGTTTTTCTCAATTTTTCTTCTCAGTTTTTTTACTCCGTTTTTCTTCAGTATTTTTTTAATAGTTTTATTCTCAGTTTTTCTGCTCAATTTTTCTGCTCAGTTTTTTCTCAGTTTTTTTTCTCAGTTCTTTTTTTTCACAGTTTTTTTCACAGTTTTTTTCGAAGTTTTTCTTCAGTTTTTTCAGTCTTTTTTTCTCAGTTTTTCTTCTCAGTTTTTTTCATCCGTTTTTCTTCAGTTTTTTTCTCAGTTTTTCTGCTCAGTTTTTCTGCTCAGTTTTTTCTCAGTTTTTTTCCTCAGTTCTTTTTTTGCACAGTTTTGTGCACAGTTTTTTTCTAAATTTTTCTTCAGTTTTTTTTCTCAGTTCTTTTTTTTCACAGTTTTTTTCTAAGTTTTTCTTCAGTTTTTTCAGTCGTTTTTTCTCAATTTTTCTTCTCAGTTTTTTTACTCCGTTTTTCTTCAGTATTTTTTAAATAGTTTTTTTCTCAGTTTTTCTGCTCAGTTTTTCTGCTCAGTTTTTTCTTCAGTTTTTTTTCTCAGTTCTTTTTTTTAACAGTTTTGTGCACAGTTTTTTTCTAAACTTTTCTTCAGTTTTTTTTCTCCGTTCTTTTTTTTCTTCAGTTTTTTCAGTCGTTTTTCTCAATTTTTCTTCTCAGTTTTTTTACTCCGTTTTTCTTCAGGATTTTTTTAATAGTTTTTTTCTCAGTTTTTCTGCTCAGTTTTTCTGCTCAGTTTTTTCTCAGTTTTTTTTCTCAATTCTTTTTTTTCACAGTTTGGTGCACAGTTTTTTTCTAAGTTTTTCTTCAGTTTTTTTCTCAGTTCTTTTTTTTCACAGTTTTTTGCACAGTTTTTTTCTAAGTTTTTCTTCAGTTTTTTCAGTCGTTTTTCTCAATTTTTCTTCTCAGTTTTTTTACTCCGTTTTTCTTCAGTATTTTTTAAATAGTTTTTTTCTCAGTTTTTCTGCTCAGTTTTTCTGCTCAGTTTTTTCTTCAGTTTTTTTTCTCAGTTCTTTTTATCACAGTTCTTTTCACAGTTTTTTTCTAAGTTTTTCTTCAGTTTTTTCAGTCGTTTTTTCTCAATTTTTCTTCTCAGTTTCTTCCTCCGTTTTTCTTCAGTTTTTTTAAATAGTTTTTTTCTCAGTTTTTCTGCTCAGTTTTTCTGCTCAGTTTTTTCTCAGTTTTTTTCCTCAGTTCTTTTTTTCCACAGTTTTGTGCACAGTTTTTTTTCTAAATTTTTCTTCAGTTTTTTTTCTCCGTTCTTTTTTTTCTTCAGTTTTTTCAGTCGTTTTTCTCAATTTTTCTTCTCAGTTTTTTTACTCCGTTTTTCTTCAGGATTTTTTTAATAGTTTTTTTCTCAGTTTTTCTGCTCAGTTTTTCTGCTCAGTTTTTTCTTTAGTTTTTTTTCTCTGTTCTTTTTTTCACAGTTTTTTTCACAGTTATTTTCTAAGTTTTTCTTCAGTTTTTTCAGTCGTTTTTTCTCAATTTTTCTTCTCAGTTTTTTTCCTCCGTTTTTCTTCAGTTTTTTTAAATAGTTTTTTTTCTCAGTTTTTCTGATCAGTTTTTCTGCTCAGTTTTTTCTCAGTTTTTTGTCTCAATTCTTTTTTTTCACAGTTTGGTGCACAGTTTTTTTCTAAGTTTTTCTTCAGTTTTTTTTCTCAGTTCTTTTTTTTCACAGTTTTTTTCACAGTTTTTTTCACAGTTTTTTTCTAAGTTTTTCTTCAGTTTTTTCAGTCGTTTTTCTCAATTTTTCTTCTCAGTTTTTTTACTCCGTTTTTCTTCAGTATTTTTTTAATAGATTTTTTCTCAGTTTTTCTGCTCAGTTTTTCTGCTCAGTTTTTTCTTCAGTTTTTTTTCTCAGTTCTTTTTTTTCACAGTTTTGTGCACAGTTTTTTTCTAAATTTTTCTTCAGTTTTTTTTCTCAGTTCTTTTTTTTCACAGTTTTTTTCTAAGTTTTTCTTCAGTTTTTTCAGTCGTTTTTTCTCAATTTTTCTTCTCAGTTTTTTTACTCCGTTTTTCTTCAGTATTTTTTAAATAGTTTTTTTCTCAGTTTTTCTGCTCAGCTTTTCTGCTCAGTTTTTTCTTCAGATTTTTTTCTCAGTTCTTTTTTTTAACAGTTTTGTGCACAGTTTTTTTCTAAACTTTTCTTCAGTTTTTTTTCTCCGTTCTTTTTTTTCTTCAGTTTTTTCAGTCGTTTTTCTCAATTTTTCTTCTCAGTTTCTTTACTCCGTTTTTCTTCAGGATTTTTTTAATAGTTTTTTTCTCAGTTTTTCTGCTCAGTTTTTCTGCTCAGTTTTTTCTTCAGTTTTTTTTCTCAGTTCTTTTTTTCACAGTTTTTTTCACAGTTTTTTTCTAAGTTTTTCTTCAGTTTTTTCAGTCGTTTTTTCTCAATTTTTCTTCTCAGTTTTTTTACTCCGTTTTTCTTCAGTATTTTTTAAATAGTTTTTTCTCAGTTTTTCTGCTCAGTTTTTCTGCTCAGTTTTTTCTTTAGTTTTTTTTCTCAGTTCTTTTTTTCACAGTTTTTTTCACAGTTTTTTTCTAAGTTTTTCTTCAGTTTTTTCAGTCGTTTTTTCTCAATTTTTCTTCTCAGTTTTTTTCCTCCGTTTTTCTTCAGTTTTTTTAAATAGTTTTTTTTCTCAGTTTTTCTGCTCAGTTTTTCTGCTCAGTTTTTTCTCAGTTTTTTTCCTCAGTTCTTTTTTTGCACAGTTTTGTGCACAGTTTTTTTCTAAATTTTTCTTCAGTTTTTTTTCTCAGTTCTTTTTTTTCACAGTTTTTTTCTAAGTTTTTCTTCAGTTTTTTCAGTCGTTTTTTCTCAATTTTTCTTCTCAGTTTTTTTACTCCGTTTTTCTTCAGTATTTTTTTCATATTTTTTTCTCAGTTTTTCTGCTCAGTTTTTC
Source organism: Pristiophorus japonicus (assembly GCF_044704955.1). Classification (NCBI taxonomy): domain Eukaryota; kingdom Metazoa; phylum Chordata; class Chondrichthyes; family Pristiophoridae; genus Pristiophorus; species Pristiophorus japonicus. Next base: position 175,154 of record NW_027251071.1, read on the forward strand.
TGCTCAGTTTTTTCTTCAGTTTTTTTTCTCAGTTCTTTTTTTTCACAGTTTTGTGCACAGTTTTTTTCTAAATTTTTCTTCAGTTTTTTTTCTCCGTTCTTTTTTTTCTTCAGTTTTTTCAGTCGTTTATCTCAATTTTTCTTCTCAGTTTTTTTACTCCGTTTTTCTTCAGTATTTTTTTGATAGTTTTTCTGCTCAGTTTTTATGCTCAGTTTTTTCTTCAGTTTTTTTTCTCAGTTCTTTTTTTCACAGTTTTTTTCACAGTTTTATTCTCAGTTTTTCTTCAGTTTTTTCAGTCGTTTTTTCTCAATTTTTCTTCTCAGTTTTTTTACTCCGTTTTTCTTCAGTATTTTTTAAATAGTTTTTTTCTCAGTTTTTCTGCTCAGTTTTTCTGCTCAGTTTTTTCTTCAGTTTTTTTCCTCAGTTCTCTTTTTCCACAGTTTTGTGCACAGTTTTTTTCTAAATTTTTCTTCAATTTTTTTTCTCCGTTCTTTTTTTTCTTCAGTTTTTTCAGTCGTTTTTCTCAATTTTTCTTCTCAGTTTTTTTACTCCGTTTTTCTTCAGGATTTTTTTAATAGTTTTTTTCTCAGTTTTTCTGCTCAGTTTTTCTGCTCAGTTTTTTCTTCAGTTTTTTTTCTCAGTTCTTTTTTTCACAGTTTTTTTCACAGTTTTTTTCTAAGTTTTTCTTCAGTTTTTTCAGTCGTTTTTTCTCAATTTTTCTTCTCAGTTTTTTTACTCCGTTTTCCTTCAGTATTTTTTTCATTGTTTTTTTCTCAGTTTTTCTGCTCAGTTTTTCTGCTCAGTTTTTTCTTCAGTTTTTTTTCTCAGTTCTTTTTTTTAACAGTTTTGTGCACAGTTTTTTTCTAAACTTTTCTTCAGTTTTTTTTCTCCGTTCTTTTTTTTCTTCAGTTTTTTCAGTCGTTTTTCTCAATTTTTCTTCTCAGTTTTTTTACTCCGTTTTTCTTCAGGATTTTTTTAATAGTTTTTTTCTCAGTTTTTCTGCTCAGTTTTTCTGCTCAGTTTTTTCTTCAGTTTTTTTTCTCAGTTCTTTTTTTCACAGTTTTTTTCACAGTTTTTTTCCAAGTTTTTCTTCAGTTTTTTCAGTCGTTTTTTCTCAATTTTTCTTCTCAGTTTTTTTACTCCGTTTTTCTTCAGTATTTTTTAAATAGTTTTTTTCTCAGTTTTTCTGCTCAGTTTTTCTGCTCAGTTTTTTCTTTACTTTTTTTTCTCAGTTCTTTTCTTCACAGTTTTTTTCACAGTTTTTTTCTAAGTTTTTCTTCAGTTTTTTCCGTCGTTTTTTCTCAATTTTTCTTCTCAGTTTTTTTCCTCCGTTTTTCTTCAGTTTTTTTAAATAGTTTTTTTTCTCAGTTTTTCTGCTCAGTTTTTCTGCTCAGTTTTTTCTCAGTTTTTTTCCTCAGTTCTTTTTTTGCACAGTTTTGTGCACAGTTTTTTTCTAAATTTTTCTTCAGTTTTTTTTCTCAGTTCTTTTTTTTCACAGTTTTTTTCTAAGTTTTTCTTCATTTTTTTCAGTCGTTTTTTCTCAATTTTTCTTCTCAGTTTTTTTACTCCGTTTTTCCTCAGAATTTTTTTAATAGTTTTTTTCTCAGTTTTTCTGCTCAGTTTTTCTGCTCAGTTTTTTCTTCAGTTTTTTTTCTCAGTTCTTTTTTTTCACAGTTTTGTGCACAGTTTTTTTCTAAATTTTTCTTCAGTTTTTTTTCTCCGTTCTTTTTTTTCTTCAGTTTTTTCAGTCGTTTATCTCAATTTTTCTTCTCAGTTTTTTTACTCCGTTTTTCTTCAGTATTTTTTTGATAGTTTTTCTGCTCAGTTTTTATGCACAGTTTTTTCTTCAGTTTTTTTTCTCAGTTCTTTTTTTCACAGTTTTTTTCACAGTTTTATTCTAAGTTTTTCTTCAGTTTTTTCAGTCGTTTTTTCTCAATTTTTCTTCTCAGTTTTTTTACTCCGTTTTTCTTCAGTATTTTTTTAATAGTTTTTTTCTCAGTTTTTCTGCTCAGTTTTTCTGCTCAGTTTTTTCTTCAGTTTTTTTCCTCAGTTCTTTTTTTCCACAGTTTTGTGCAGTTTTTTTCTAAATTTTTCTTCAATTTTTTTTCTCCGTTCTTTTTTTTCTTCAGTTTTTTCAGTCGTTTTTCTCAATTTTTCTTCTCAGTTTTTTTACTCCGTTTTTCTTCAGGATTTTTTTAATAGTTTTTTTCTCAGTTTTTCTGCTCAGTTTTTCTGCTCAGTTTTTTCTTCAGTTTTTTTTCTCAGTTCTTTTTTTCACAGTTTTTTTCACAGTTTTTTTCTAAGTTTTTCTTCAGTTTTTTCAGTCGTTTTTCTCAATTTTTCTTCTCAGTTTTTTTACTCCGTTTTTCTTCAGTATTTTTTTAATAGTTTTTTTCTCAGTTTTTCTGCTCAGTTTTTCTGCTCAGTTTTTTCTTCAGTTTTTTTTCTCAGTTCTTTTTTTTCACAGTTTTGTGCACAGTTTTTTTCTAAATTTTTCTTCAGTTTTTTTTCTCAGTTCTTTTTTTTCACAGTTTTTTTCTAAGTTTTTCTTCAGTTTTTTCAGTCGTTTTTTCTCAATTTTTCTTCTCAGTTTTTTTACTCCGTTTTTCTTCAGTATTTTTTTCATATTTTTTTCTCAGTTTTTCTGCTCAGTTTTTCTGCTCAGTTTTTTCTTCAGTTTTTTTTCTCAGTTCTTTTTTTTCACAGTTTTGTGCACAGTTTTTTTCTAAATTTTTCTTCAGTTTTTTTTCTCCGTTCTTTTTTTTCTTCAGTTTTTTCAGTCGTTTATCTCAATTTTTCTTCTCAGTTTTTTTACTCCGTTTTTCTTCAGTATTTTTTTGATAGTTTTTCTGCTCAGTTTTTATGCTCAGTTTTTTCTTCAGTTTTTTTTCTCAGTTCTTTTTTTCACAGTTTTTTTCACAGTTTTATTCTCAGTTTTTCTTCAGTTTTTTCAGTCGTTTTTTCTCAATTTTTCTTCTCAGTTTTTTTACTCCGTTTTTCTTCAGTATTTTTTAAATAGTTTTTTTCTCAGTTTTTCTGCTCAGTTTTTCTGCTCAGTTTTTTCTTCAGTTTTTTTCCTCAGTTCTCTTTTTCCACAGTTTTGTGCACAGTTTTTTTCTAAATTTTTCTTCAATTTTTTTTCTCCGTTCTTTTTTTTCTTCAGTTTTTTCAGTCGTTTTTCTCAATTTTTCTTCTCAGTTTTTTTACTCCGTTTTTCTTCAGGATTTTTTTAATAGTTTTTTTCTCAGTTTTTCTGCTCAGTTTTTCTGCTCAGTTTTTTCTTCAGTTTTTTTTCTCAGTTCTTTTTTTCACAGTTTTTTTCACAGTTTTTTTCTAAGTTTTTCTTCAGTTTTTTCAGTCGTTTTTTCTCAATTTTTCTTCTCAGTTTTTTTACTCCGTTTTCCTTCAGTATTTTTTTCATTGTTTTTTTCTCAGTTTTTCTGCTCAGTTTTTCTGCTCAGTTTTTTCTTCAGTTTTTTTTCTCAGTTCTTTTTTTTAACAGTTTTGTGCACAGTTTTTTTCTAAACTTTTCTTCAGTTTTTTTTCTCCGTTCTTTTTTTTCTTCAGTTTTTTCAGTCGTTTTTCTCAATTTTTCTTCTCAGTTTTTTTACTCCGTTTTTCTTCAGGATTTTTTTAATAGTTTTTTTCTCAGTTTTTCTGCTCAGTTTTTCTGCTCAGTTTTTTCTTCAGTTTTTTTTCTCAGTTCTTTTTTTCACAGTTTTTTTCACAGTTTTTTTCCAAGTTTTTCTTCAGTTTTTTCAGTCGTTTTTTCTCAATTTTTCTTCTCAGTTTTTTTACTCCGTTTTTCTTCAGTATTTTTTAAATAGTTTTTTTCTCAGTTTTTCTGCTCAGTTTTTCTGCTCAGTTTTTTCTTTACTTTTTTTTCTCAGTTCTTTTCTTCACAGTTTTTTTCACAGTTTTTTTCTAAGTTTTTCTTCAGTTTTTTCCGTCGTTTTTTCTCAATTTTTCTTCTCAGTTTTTTTCCTCCGTTTTTCTTCAGTTTTTTTAAATAGTTTTTTTTCTCAGTTTTTCTGCTCAGTTTTTCTGCTCAGTTTTTTCTCAGTTTTTTTCCTCAGTTCTTTTTTTGCACAGTTTTGTGCACAGTTTTTTTCTAAATTTTTCTTCAGTTTTTTTTCTCAGTTCTTTTTTTTCACAGTTTTTTTCTAAGTTTTTCTTCAGTTTTTTCAGTCGTTTTTTCTCAATTTTTCTTCTCAGTTTTTTTACTCCGTTTTTCCTCAGAATTTTTTTAATAGTTTTTTTCTCAGTTTTTCTGCTCAGTTTTTCTGCTCAGTTTTTTCTTCAGTTTTTTTTCTCAGTTCTTTTTTTTCACAGTTTTGTGCACAGTTTTTTTCTAAATTTTTCTTCAGTTTTTTTTCTCCGTTCTTTTTTTTCTTCAGTTTTTTCAGTCGTTTATCTCAATTTTTCTTCTCAGTTTTTTTACTCCGTTTTTCTTCAGTATTTTTTTGATAGTTTTTCTGCTCAGTTTTTATGCACAGTTTTTTCTTCAGTTTTTTTTCTCAGTTCTTTTTTTCACAGTTTTTTTCACAGTTTTATTCTAAGTTTTTCTTCAGTTTTTTCAGTCGTTTTTTCTCAATTTTTCTTCTCAGTTTTTTTACTCCGTTTTTCTTCAGTATTTTTTTAATAGTTTTTTTCTCAGTTTTTCTGCTCAGTTTTTCTGCTCAGTTTTTTCTTCAGTTTTTTTCCTCAGTTCTTTTTTTCCACAGTTTTGTGCAGTTTTTTTCTAAATTTTTCTTCAATTTTTTTTCTCCGTTCTTTTTTTTCTTCAGTTTTTTCAGTCGTTTTTCTCAATTTTTCTTCTCAGTTTTTTTACTCCGTTTTTCTTCAGGATTTTTTTAATAGTTTTTTTCTCAGTTTTTCTGCTCAGTTTTTCTGCTCAGTTTTTTCTTCAGTTTTTTTTCTCAGTTCTTTTTTTCACAGTTTTTTTCACAGTTTTTTTCTAAGTTTTTCTTCAGTTTTTTCAGTCGTTTTTTCTCAATTTTTCTTCTCAGTTTTTTTACTCCGTTTTTCTTCAGTATTTTTTAAATAGTTTTTTTCTCAGTTTTTCTGCTCAGTTTTTCTGCTCAGTTTTTTCTTTAGTTTTTTTTCTCAGTTCTTTTTTTCACAGTTTTTTTCACAGTTTTTTTCTAAGTTTTTCTTCAGTTTTTTCAGTCGTTTTTTCTCAATTTTTCTTCTCAGTTTTTTTCCTCCGTTTTTCTTCAGTTTTTTAAAATAGTTTTTTTCTCAGTTTTTCTGCTCAGTTTTTCTGCTCAGTTTTTTCTCAGTTTTTTTCCTCAGTTCTTTTTTTGCACAGTTTTGTGCACAGTTTTTTTCTAAATTTTTCTTCAGTTTTTTTTCTCAGTTCTTTTTTTTCACAGTTTTGTGCACAGTTTTTTTCTAAGTTTTTCTTCAGTTTTTTTTCTCAGTTCTTTTTTTTCACATTTTTTTCAGTTTTTTTCTAAGTTTGTCTTCAGTTTTTTCAGTCTTTTTTTCTCAGTTTTTCTTCTCAGTTTTTTTCATCCGTTTTTCTTCAGTTTTTTTTAATAGTTTTTTTCTCAGTTTTTCTGCTCAGTTTTTCTGCTCAGTTTTTTCTCAGTTTTTTTCCTCAGTTCTTTTTTTTCACAGTTTTGTGCAGTTTTTTTCTAAATTTTTCTTCAGTTTTTTTTCTCAGTTCTTTTTTTTCACAGTTTTTTTCTAAGTTTTTCTTCAGTTTTTTCAGTCGTTTTTTCTCAATTTTTCTTCTCAGTTTTTTTACTCCGTTTCTCTTCAGTATTTTTTTCAGTTTTTTTCTCAGTTTTTCTGCTCAGTTTTTCTGCTCAGTTTTTTGTTCAGTTTTTTTTCTCACTTCTTTTTTTCACAGTTTTTTTCTAAGTTTTTCTTCAGTTTTTTCAGTCGTTTTTTCTCAATTTTTCTTCTCAGTTTTTTCCTCCGTTTTTCTTCAGTTTTTTAAAATAGTTTTTTTTCTCAGTTTTTCTGCTCAGTTTTTCTGCTCAGTTTTTTCTCAGTTTTTTTCCTCAGTTCTTTTTTTCCACAGTTTTGTGCACAGTTTTTTTTCTAAATTTTTCTTCAGTTTTTTTTCTCCGTTCTTTTTTTTCTTCAGTTTTTTCAGTCGTTTTTCTCAATTTTTCTTCTCAGTTTTTTTACTCCGTTTTTCTTCAGGATTTTTTTAATAGTTTTTTTCTCAGTTTTTCTGCTCAGTTTTTCTGCTCAGTTTTATCTTCAGTTTTTTTTCTCAGTTCTTTTTTTCACAGTTATTTTCACAGTTTTTTTCTAAGTTTTTCTTCAGTTTTTTCAGGTGTTTTTTCTCAATTTTTCTTCTCAGTTTTTTTACTCCGTTTTTCTTCAGTATTTTTTTCATTGTTTTTTTCTCAGTTTTTCTGCTCAGTTTTTCTGCTCAGTTTTTTCTTCAGTTTTTTTCCTCAGTTCTTTTTTTCCACAGTTTTGTGCAGTTTTTTTCTAAATTTTTCTTCAATTTTTTTTCTCCGTTCTTTTTTTTCTTCAGTTTTTTCAGTCGTTTTTCTCAATTTTTATTCTCAGTTTTTTTACTCCGTTTTTCTTCAGGATTTTTTTAATAGTTTTTTTCTCAGTTTTTCTGCTCAGTTTTTCTGCTCAGTTTTTTCTTCAGTTTTTTTTCTCAGTTCTTTTTTTCACAGTTTTTTTCACAGTTTTTTTCTAAGTTTTTCTTCAGTTTTTTCAGTCGTTTTTTCTCAATTTTTCTTCTCAGTTTTTTTACTCCGTTTTTCTTCAGTATTTTTTAAATAGTTTTTTTCTCAGTTTTTCTGCTCAGTTTTTCTGCTCAGTTTTTTCTTTAGTTTTTTTTCTCAGTTCTTTTTTTCACAGTTTTTTTCACAGTTTTTTTCTAAGTTTTTCTTCAGTTTTTTCAGTCGTTTTTTCTCAATTTTTCTTCTCAGTTTTTTTCCTCCGTTTTTCTTCAGTTTTTTAAAATAGTTTTTTTTCTCAGTTTTTCTGCTCAGTTTTTCTGCTCAGTTTTTTCTCAGTTTTTTTCCTCAGTTCTTTTTTTGCACAGTTTTGTGCACAGTTTTTTTCTAAATTTTTCTTCAGTTTTTTTTCTCAGTTCTTTTTTTTCACAGTTTTGTGCACAGTTTTTTTCTAAGTTTTTCTTCAGTTTTTTTTCTCAGTTCTTTTTTTCACAGTTTTTTTCAGTTTTTTTCTAAGTTTGTCTTCAGTTTTTTCAGTCTTTTTTTCTCAGTTTTTCTTCTCAGTTTTTTTCATCCGTTTTTCTTCAGTTTTTTTTAATAGTTTTTTTCTCAGTTTTTCTGCTCAGTTTTTCTGCTCAGTTTTTTCTCAGTTTTTTTCCTCAGTTCTTTTTTTCCACAGTTTTGTGCACAGTTTTTTTTCTAAATTTTTCTTCAGTTTTTTTTCTCCGTTCTTTTTTTTCTTCAGTTTTTTCAGTCGTTTTTCTCAATTTTTCTTCTCAGTTTTTTTACTCCGTTTTTCTTCAGGATTTTTTTAATAGTTTTTTTCTCAGTTTTTCTGCTCAGTTTTTCTGCTCAGTTTTATCTTCAGTTTTTTTTCTCAGTTCTTTTTTTCACAGTTATTTTCACAGTTTTTTTCTAAGTTTTTCTTCAGTTTTTTCAGGTGTTTTTTCTCAATTTTTCTTCTCAGTTTTTTTACTCCGTTTTTCTTCAGTATTTTTTTCATTGTTTTTTTCTCAGTTTTTCTGCTCAGTTTTTCTGCTCAGTTTTTTCTTCAGTTTTTTTCCTCAGTTCTTTTTTTCCACAGTTTTGTGCAGTTTTTTTCTAAATTTTTCTTCAATTTTTTTTCTCCGTTCTTTTTTTTCACAGTTTTTTTCAGTTTTTTTCTAAGTTTGTCTTCAGTTTTTTCAGTCTTTTTTTCTCAGTTTTTCTTCTCAGTTTTTTTCATCCGTTTTTCTTCAGTTTTTTTTAATAGTTTTTTTCTCAGTTTTTCTGCTCAGTTTTTCTGCTCAGTTTTTCTCAGTTTTTTTCCTCAGTTCTTTTTTTTCACAGTTTTGTGCACAGTTTTTTTCTAAATTTTCCTTCAGTTTTTTTTCTCAGTTCTTTATTTTCACAGTTTTTTTCTAAGTTTTTCTTCAGTTTTTTCAGTCGTTTTTTCTCAATTTTTCTTCTCAGTTTTTTTACTCCGTTTTTCTTCAGTATTTTTTTCAGTTTTTTTCTCAGTTTTTCTGCTCAGTTTTTTCTCAGTTTTTTTCCTCAGTTCTTTTTTTCCACAGTTTTGTGCAGTTTTTTTTCTAAATTTTTCTTCAGTTTTTTTTCTCCGTTCTTTTTTTTCTTCAGTTTTTTCAGTCGTTTTTCTCAATTTTTCTTCTCAGTTTTTTTACTCCGTTTTTCTTCAGGATTTTTTTAATAGTTTTTTTCTCAGTTTTTCTGCTCAGTTTTTCTGCTCAGTTTTTTCTTCAGTTTTTTTTCTCAGTTCTTTTTTTCACAGTTTTTTTCACAGTTTTTTTCTAAGTTTTTCTTCAGTTTTTTCAGTCGTTTTTTCTCAATTTTTCTTCTCAGTTTTTTTACTCCGTTTTTCTTCAGTATTTTTTAAATAGTTTTTTTCTCAGTTTTTCTGCTCAGTTTTTCTGCTCAGTTTTTTCTTTAGTTTTTTTTCTCTGTTCTTTTTTTCACAGTTTTTTTCACAGTTTTTTTCTAAGTTTTTCTTCAGTTTTTTTTCTCAGTTCTTTTTTTTCACAGTTTTTTTCAGTTTTTTTCTAAGTTTTTCTTCAGTTTTTTCAGTCTTTTTTTCTCAGTTTTTCTTCTCAGTTTTTTTCATCCGTTTTTCTTCATTTTTTTTTAATAGTTTTTTTCTCAGTTTTTCTGCTCAGTTTTTCTGCTCAGTTTTTTCTCAGTTTTTTTCCTCAGTTCTTTTTTTTCACAGTTTTGTGCACAGTTTTTTTCTAAATTTTTCTTCAGTTTTTTTTCTCAGTTCTTTTTTTTCACAGTTTTTTTCTAAGTTTTTCTTCAGTTTTTTCAGTCGTTTTTTCTCAATTTTTCTTCTCAGTTTTTTTACTCCGTTTTTCTTCAGTATTTTTTTCAGTTTTTTTCTCAGTTTTTCTCCTCAGTTTTTCTGCTCAGTTTTTTGTTCAGTTTTTTTTCTCACTTCTTTTTTTCACAGTTTTTTTCTAAGTTTTTCTTCAGTTTTTTCAGTCGTTTTTTCTCAATTTTTCTTCTCAGTTTTTTTCCTCCGTTTTTCTTCAGTTTTTTTAAATAGTTTTTTTCTCAGTTTTTCTGCTCAGTTTTTCTGCTCAGTTTTTCTGCTCAGTTTTTTCTCAGTTTTTTTCCTCAGTTCTTTTTTTCCACAGTTTTGTGCACAGTTTTTTTTCTAAATTTTTCTTCAGTTTTTTTTCTCCGTTCTTTTTTTTCTTCAGTTTTTTCAGTCGTTTTTCTCAATTTTTCTTCTCAGTTTTTTTACTCCGTTTTTCTTCAGGATTTTTTTAATAGTTTTTTTCTCAGTTTTTCTGCTCAGTTTTTCTGCTCAGTTTTTTCTTCAGTTTTTTTTCTCAGTTCTTTTTTTCACAGTTTTTTTCACAGTTTTTTTCTAAGTTTTTCTACAGTTTTTTCAGTCGTTTTTTCTCAATTTTTCTTCTCAGTTTTTTTACTCCGTTTTTCTTCAGTATTTTTTAAATAGTTTTTTTCTCAGTTTTTCTGCTCAGTTTTTCTGCTCAGTTTTTTCTTTAGTTTTTTTTCTCTGTTCTTTTTTTCACAGTTTTTTTCACAGTTTTTTTCTAAGTTTTTCTTCAGTTTTTTCAGTCGTTTTTTCTCAATTTTTCTTCTCAGTTTTTTTCCTCCGTTTTTCTTCAGTTTTTTTAAATAGTTTTTTTTCTCAGTTTTTCTGATCAGTTTTTCTGCTCAGTTTTTTCTCAGTTTTTTTTCTCAATTCTTTTTTTTCACAGTTTGGTGCACAGTTTTTTTCTAAGTTTTTCTTCAGTTTTTTTTCTCAGTTCTTTTTTTTCACAGTTTTTTTCACAGTATTTTTCTAAGTTTTTCTTCAGTTTTTTCAGTCTTTTTTTCTCAGTTTTTCTTCTCATTTTTTTTCATCCGTTTTTCTTCAGTTTTTTTTAATAGTTTTTTTCTCAGTTTTTCTGCTCAGTTTTTCTGCTCAGTTTTTTCTCAGTTTTTTTCCTCAGTTCTTTTTTTTCACAGTTTTGTGCACAGTTTTTTTCTAAATTTTTCTTCAGTTTTTTTTCTCAGTTCTTTTTTTTCACAGTTTTTTTCTAAGTTTTTCTTCAGTTTTTTCAGTCGTTTTTTCTCAATTTTTCTTCTCAGTTTTTTTACTCCGTTTTTCTTCAGTATTTTTTTCAGTTTTTTTCTCAGTTTTTCTGCTCAGTTTTTCTGCTCAGTTTTTTCTCAGTTTTTTTCCTCAGTTCTTTTTTTCCACAGTTTTGTGCAGTTTTTTTTCTAAATTTTTCTTCAGTTTTTTTTCTCCGTTCTTTTTTTTCTTCAGTTTTTTGAGTCGTTTTTCTCAATTTTTCTTCTCAGTTTTTTTACTCCGTTTTTCTTCAGGATTTTTTTAATAGTTTTTTTCTCAGTTTTTCTGCTCAGTTTTTCTGCTCAGTTTTTTCTTCAGTTTTTTTTCTCAGTTCTTTTTTTCACAGTTTTTTTTCACAGTTTTTTTACTCCGTTTTTCTTCAGTATTTTTTAAATAGTTTTTTTCTCAGTTTTTCTGCTCAGTTTTTCTGCTCAGTTTTTTCTTCAGTTTTTTTTCTCAGTTCTTTTTTTTCACAGTTTTTTTCAGTTTTTTTCTAAGTTTTTCTTCAGTTTTTTCAGTCTTTTTTCTCAGTTTTTCTTCTCAGTTTTTTTCATCCGTTTTTCTTCAGTTGTTTTTAATAGTTTTTTTTCTCAGTTTTTCTGCTCAGTTTTTCTGCTCAGTTTTTTCTCAGTTTTTTTCCTCAGTTCTTTTTTTTTTACAGTTTTGTGCACAGTTTTTTTCTAAATTTTTCTTCAGTTTTTTTTCTCAGTTCTTTTTTTTCACATTTTTTTTCTAAGTTTTTCTTCAGTTTTTTCAGTCGTTTTTTCTCAATTTTTCTTCTCAGTTTTTTTACTCCGTTTTTCTTCAGTATTTTTTTCAGTTTTTTTCTCAGTTTTTCTGCTCAGTTTTTCTGCTCAGTTTTTTGTTCAGTTTTTTTTCTCACTTCTTTTTTTCACAGTTTTTTTCTAAGTTTTTCTTCAGTTTTTTCAGTCGTTTTTTCTCAATTTTTCTTCTCAGTTTTTTTCCTCCGTTTTTCTTCAGTTTTTTTAAATAGTTTTTTTCTCAGTTTTTCTGCTCAGTTTTTCTGCTCAGTTTTTTCTCAGTTTTTTTCCTCAGTTCTTTTTTTCCGCAGTTTTGTGCACAGTTTTTTTTCTAAATTTTTCTTCAGTTTTTTTTCTCCGTTCTTTTTTTTCTTCAGTTTTTTCAGTCGTTTTTCTCAATTTTTCTTCTCAGTTTTTTTACTCCGTTTTTCTTCAGGATTTTTTTAATAGTTTTTTTCTCAGTTTTTCTGCTCAGTTTTTCTGCTCAGTTTTTCTGCTCAGTTTTTTCTTTAGTTTTTTTTCTCTGTTCTTTTTTTCACAGTTTTTTTCACAGTTTTTTTCTAAGTTTTTCTTCAGTTTTTTCAGTCGTTTTTTCTCAATTTTTCTTCTCAGTTTTTTTCCTCCCTTTTTCGTCAGTTTTTTTAAATAGTTTTTTTCTCAGTTTTTCTGCTCAGTTTTTCTGCTCAGTTTTTTCTCAGTTTTTTTCCTCAGTTCTTTTTTTCCACAGTTTTGTGCACAGTTTTTTTTCTAAATTTTTCTTCAGTTTTTTTTCTCCGTTCTTTTTTTTCTTCAGTTTTTTCAGTCGTTTTTCTCAATTTTTCTTCTCAGTTTTTTTACTCCGTTTTTCTTCAGGATTTTTTTAATAGTTTTTTTCTCAGTTTTTCTGCTCAGTTTTTCTGCTCAGTTTTTTCTTCAGTTTTTTTTCTCAGTTCTTTTTTTCACAGTTTTTTTCACAGTTTTTTTCTAAGTTTTTCTTCAGTTTTTTCAGTCGTTTTTTCTCAATTTTTCTTCTCAGTTTTTTTACTCCGTTTTTCTTCAGTATTTTTTAAATAGTTTTTTTCTCAGTTTTTCTGCTCAGTTTTTCTGCTCAGTTTTTTCTTTAGTTTTTTTTCTCTGTTCTTTTTTTCACAGTTTTTTTCACAGTTTTTTTCTAAGTTTTTCTTCAGTTTTTTTTCTCAGTTCTTTTTTTTCACAGTTTTTTTCAGTTTTTTTCTAAGTTTTTCTTCAGTTTTTTCAGTCTTTTTTTCTCAGTTTTTCTTCTCAGTTTTTTTCATCCGTTTTTCTTCATTTTTTTTTAATAGTTTTTTTCTCAGTTTTTCTGCTCAGTTTTTCTGCTCAGTTTTTTCTCAGTTTTTTTCCTCAGTTCTTTTTTTTCACAGTTTTGTGCACAGTTTTTTTCTAAATTTTTCTTCAGTTTTTTTTCTCAGTTCTTTTTTTTCACAGTTTTTTTCTAAGTTTTTCTTCAGTTTTTTCAGTCGTTTTTTCTCAATTTTTCTTCTCAGTTTTTTTACTCCGTTTTTCTTCAGTATTTTTTTCAGTTTTTTTCTCAGTTTTTCTCCTCAGTTTTTCTGCTCAGGTTTTTGTTCAGTTTTTTTTCTCACTTCTTTTTTTCACAGTTTTTTTCTAAGTTTTTCTTCAGTTTTTTCAGTCGTTTTTTCTCAATTTTTCTTCTCAGTTTTTTTCCTCCGTTTTTCTTCAGTTTTTTTAAATAGTTTTTTTCTCAGTTTTTCTGCTCAGTTTTTCTGCTCAGTTTTTTCTTCAGTTTTTTTTCTCAGTTCTTTTTTTCACAGTTTTTTTCACAGTTTTTTTCTAAGTTTTTCTTCAGTTTTTTCAGTCGTTTTTTCTCAATTTTTCTTCTCAGTTTTTTTACTCCGTTTTTCTTCAGTATTTTTTAAATAGTTTTTTTCTCAGTTTTTCTGCTCAGTTTTTCTGCTCAGTTTTTTCTTTAGTTTTTTTTCTCTGTTCTTTTTTTCACAGTTTTTTTCACAGTTTTTTTCTAAGTTTTTCTTCAGTTTTTTCAGTCGTTTTTTCTCAATTTTTCTTCTCAGTTTTTTTCCTCCGTTTTTCTTCAGTTTTTTTAAATAGTTTTTTTTCTCAGTTTTTCTGATCAGTTTTTCTGCTCAGTTTTTTCTCAGTTTTTTTTCTCAATTCTTTTTTTTCACAGTTTGGTGCACAGTTTTTTTCTAAGTTTTTCTTCAGTTTTTTTTCTCAGTTCTTTTTTTTCACAGTTTTTTTCACAGTATTTTTCTAAGTTTTTCTTCAGTTTTTTCAGTCTTTTTTTCTCAGTTTTTCTTCTCATTTTTTTTCATCCGTTTTTCTTCAGTTTTTTTTAATAGTTTTTTTCTCAGTTTTTCTGCTCAGTTTTTCTGCTCAGTTTTTTCTCAGTTTTTTTCCTCAGTTCTTTTTTTTCACAGTTTTGTGCACAGTTTTTTTCTAAATTTTTCTTCAGTTTTTTTTCTCAGTTCTTTTTTTTCACAGTTTTTTTCTAAGTTTTTCTTCAGTTTTTTCAGTCGTTTTTTCTCAATTTTTCTTCTCAGTTTTTTTACTCCGTTTTTCTTCAGTATTTTTTTCAGTTTTTTTCTCAGTTTTTCTGCTCAGTTTTTCTGCTCAGTTTTTTCTCAGTTTTTTTCCTCAGTTCTTTTTTTCCACAGTTTTGTGCAGTTTTTTTTCTAAATTTTTCTTCAGTTTTTTTTCTCCGTTCTTTTTTTTCTTCAGTTTTTTGAGTCGTTTTTCTCAATTTTTCTTCTCAGTTTTTTTACTCCGTTTTTCTTCAGGATTTTTTTAATAGTTTTTTTCTCAGTTTTTCTGCTCAGTAATTCTGCTCAGTTTTTTCTTCAGTTTTTTTTCTCAGTTCTTTTTTTCACAGTTTTTTTCACAGTTTTTTTCTAAGTTTTTCTTCAGTTTTTTCAGTCGTTTTTTCTCAATTTTTCTTCTCAGTTTTTTTACTCCGTTTTTCTTCAGTATTTTTTAAATAGTTTTTTTCTCAGTTTTTCTGCTCAGTTTTTCTGCTCAGTTTTTTCTTTAGTTTTTTTTCTCTGTTCTTTTTTTCACAGTTTTTTTCACAGTTTTTTTCTAAGTTTTTCTTCAGTTTTTTTTCTCAGTTCTTTTTTTTCACAGTTTTTTTCAGTTTTTTTCTAAGTTTTTCTTCAGTTTTTTCAGTCTTTTTTCTCAGTTTTTCTTCTCAGTTTTTTTCATCCGTTTTTCTTCAGTTGTTTTTAATAGTTTTTTTTCTCAGTTTTTCTGCTCAGTTTTTCTGCTCAGTTTTTTCTCAGTTTTTTTCCTCAGTTCTTTTTTTTTTACAGTTTTGTGCACAGTTTTTTTCTAAATTTTTCTTCAGTTTTTTTTCTCAGTTCTTTTTTTTCACATTTTTTTTCTAAGTTTTTCTTCAGTTTTTTCAGTCGTTTTTTCTCAATTTTTCTTCTCAGTTTTTTTACTCCGTTTTTCTTCAGTATTTTTTTCAGTTTTTTTCTCAGTTTTTCTGCTCAGTTTTTCTGCTCAGTTTTTTGTTCAGTTTTTTTTCTCACTTCTTTTTTTCACAGATTTTTTCTAAGTTTTTCTTCAGTTTTTTCAGTCGTTTTTTCTCAATTTTTCTTCTCAGTTTTTTTCCTCCGTTTTTCTTCAGTTTTTTTAAATAGTTTTTTTCTCAGTTTTTCTGCTCAGTTTTTCTGCTCAGTTTTTTCTCAGTTTTTTTCCTCAGTTCTTTTTTTCCGCAGTTTTGTGCACAGTTTTTTTTCTAAATTTTTCTTCAGTTTTTTTTCTCCGTTCTTTTTTTTCTTCAGTTTTTTCAGTCGTTTTTCTCAATTTTTCTTCTCAGTTTTTTTACTCCGTTTTTCTTCAGGATTTTTTTAATAGTTTTTTTCTCAGTTTTTCTGCTCAGTTTTTCTGCTCAGTTTTTTCTTCAGTTTTTTTTCTCAGTTCTTTTTTTCACAGTTTTTTTCACAGTTTTTTTCTAAGTTTTTCTTCAGTTTTTTCAGTCGTTTTTTCTCAATTTTTCTTCTCAGTTTTTTTACTCCGTTTTTCTTCAGTATTTTTTAAATAGTTTTTTTCTCAGTTTTTCTGCTCAGTTTTTCTGCTCAGTTTTTTCTTTAGTTTTTTTTCTCTGTTCTTTTTTTCACAGTTTTTTTCACAGTTTTTTTCTAAGTTTTTCTTCAGTTTTTTTTCTCAGTTCTTTTTTTTCACAGTTTTTTTCAGTTTTTTTCTAAGTTTTTCTTCAGTTTTTTCAGTCTTTTTTTCTCAGTTTTTCTTCTCAGTTTTTTTCATCCGTTTTTCTTCATTTTTTTTTAATAGTTTTTTTCTCAGTTTTTCTGCTCAGTTTTTCTGCTCAGTTTTTTCTCAGTTTTTTTCCTCAGTTCTTTTTTTTCACAGTTTTGTGCACAGTTTTTTTCTAAATTTTTCTTCAGTTTTTTTTCTCAGTTCTTTTTTTTCACAGTTTTTTTCTAAGTTTTTCTTCAGTTTTTTCAGTCGTTTTTTCTCAATTTTTCTTCTCAGTTTTTTTACTCCGTTTTTCTTCAGTATTTTTTTCAGTTTTTTTCTCAGTTTTTCTCCTCAGTTTTTCTGCTCAGTTTTTTGTTCAGTTTTTTTTCTCACTTCTTTTTTTCACAGTTTTTTTCTAAGTTTTTCTTCAGTTTTTTCAGTCGTTTTTTCTCAATTTTTCTTCTCAGTTTTTTTCCTCCGTTTTTCTTCAGTTCTTTTAAATAGTTTTTTTCTCAGTTTTTCTGCTCAGTTTTTCTGCTCAGTTTTTTCTCAGTTTTTTTCCTCAGTTCTTTTTTTCCACAGTTTTGTGCACAGTTTTTTTTCTAAATTTTTCTTCAGTTTTTTTTCTCCGTTCTTTTTTTTCTTCAGTTTTTTCAGTCGTTTTTCTCAATTTTTCTTCTCAGTTTTTTTACACCGTTTTTCTTCAGGATTTTTTTAATAGTTTTTTTCTCAGTTTTTCTGCTCAGTTTTTCTGCTCAGTTTTTTCTTCAGTTTTTTTTCTCAGTTCTTTTTTTCACAGTTTTTTTCACAGTTTTTTTCTAAGTTTTTCTTCAGTTTTTTCAGTCGTTTTTTCTCAATTTTTCTTCTCAGTTTTTTTACTCCGTTTTTCTTCAGTATTTTTTAAATAGTTTTTTTCTCAGTTTTTCTGCTCAGTTTTTCTGCTCAGTTTTTTCTTTAGTTTTTTTTCTCTGTTCTTTTTTTCACAGTTTTTTTCACAGTTTTTTTCTAAGTTTTTCTTCAGTTTTTTTTCTCAGTTCTTTTTTTTCACAGTTTTTTTCAGTTTTTTTCTAAGTTTTTCTTCAGTTTTTTCAGTCTTTTTTTCTCAGTTTTTCTTCTCAGTTTTTTTCATCCGTTTTTCTTCATTTTTTTTTAATAGTTTTTTTCTCAGTTTTTCTGCTCAGTTTTTCTGCTCAGTTTTTTCTCAGTTTTTTTCCTCAGTTCTTTTTTTTCACAGTTTTTTTCTAAGTTTTTCTTCAGTTTTTTCAGTCGTTTTTTCTCAATTTTTCTTCTCAGTTTTTTTACTCCGTTTTTCTTCAGTATTTTTTTCAGTTTTTTTCTCAGTTTTTCTCCTCAGTTTTTCTGCTCAGTTTTTTGTTCAGTTTTTTTTCTCACTTCTTTTTTTCACAGTTTTTTTCTAAGTTTTTCTTCAGTTTTTTCAGTCGTTTTTTCTCAATTTTTCTTCTCAGTTTTTTTCCTCCGTTTTTCTTCAGTTCTTTTAAATAGTTTTTTTCTCAGTTTTTCTGCTCAGTTTTTCTGCTCAGTTTTTTCTCAGTTTTTTTCCTCAGTTCTTTTTTTCCACAGTTTTGTGCACAGTTTTTTTTCTAAATTTTTCTTCAGTTTTTTTTCTCCGTTCTTTTTTTTCTTCAGTTTTTTCAGTCGTTTTTCTCAATTTTTCTTCTCAGTTTTTTTACACCGTTTTTCTTCAGGATTTTTTTAATAGTTTTTTTCTCAGTTTTTCTGCTCAGTTTTTCTGCTCAGTTTTTTCTTCAGTTTTTTTTCTCAGTTCTTTTTTTCACAGTTTTTTTCACAGTTTTTTTCTAAGTTTTTCTTCAGTTTTTTCAGTCGTTTTTTCTCAATTTTTCTTCTCAGTTTTTTTACTCCGTTTTTCTTCAGTATTTTTTAAATAGTTTTTTTCTCAGTTTTTCTGCTCAGTTTTTCTGCTCAGTTTTTTCTTTAGTTTTTTTTCTCTGTTCTTTTTTTCACAGTTTTTTTCACAGTTTTTTTCTAAGTTTTTCTTCAGTTTTTTCAGTCGTTTTTTCTCAATTTTTCTTCTCAGTTTTTTTCCTCCGTTTTTCTTCAGTTTTTTTAAATAGTTTTTTTTCTCAGTTTTTCTGATCAGTTTTTCTGCTCAGTTTTTTCTCAGTTTTTTTTCTCAATTCATTTTTTTCACAGTTTGGTGCACAGTTTTTTTCTAAGTTTTTCTTCAGTTTTTTTTCTCAGTTCTTTTTTTTCACAGTTTTTTTCACAGTATTTTTCTAAGTTTTTCTTCAGTTTTTTCAGTCTTTTTTTCTCAGTTTTTCTTCTCAGTTTTTTTCATCCGTTTTTCTTCAGTTTTTTTCTCAGTTTTTCTGCTCAGTTTTTCTGCTCAGTTTTTTCTCAGTTTTTTTCCTCAGTTCTTTTTTCCCACAGTTTTGTGCACAGTTTTTTTCTAAGTTTTTCTTCAGTTTTTTTTCTCAGTTCTTTTTTTTCACAGTTTTTTTCAGTTTTTTTCTAAGTTTTTCTTCAGTTTTTTCAGTCTTTTTTTCTCAGTTTTTCTTCTCATTTTTTTTCATCCGTTTTTCTTCAGTTTTTTTTAATAGTTTTTTTCTCAGTTTTTCTGCTCAGTTTTTCTGCTCAGTTTTTTCTCAGTTTTTCTTCTCAGTTTTTTTACTCCGTTTTTCTTCAGTATTTTTTTCAGTTTTTTTCTCAGTTTTTCTGCTCAGTTTTTCTGCTCAGTTTTTTTCCTCAGTTCTTTTTTTCCACAGTTTTGTGCAGTTTTTTTTCTAAATTTTTCTTCAGTTTTTTTTCTCCGTTCTTTTTTTTCTTCAGTTTTTTCAGTCGTTTTTCTCAATTTTTCTTCTCAGTTTTTTTACTCCGTTTTTCTTCAGGATTTTTTTAATAGTTTTTTTCTCAGTTTTTCTGCTCAGTTTTTCTGCTCAGTTTTTTCTTCAGTTTTTTTTCTCAGTTCTTTTTTTCACAGTTTTTTTCACAGTTTTTTTCTAAGTTTTTCTTCAGTTTTTTCAGTCGTTTTTTCTCAATTTTTCTTCTCAGTTTTTTTACTCCGTTTTTCTTCAGTATTTTTTTCAGTTTTTTTCTCAGTTTTTCTCCTCAGTTTTTCTGCTCAGTTTTTTGTTCAGTTTTTTTTCTCACTTCTTTTTTTCACAGTTTTTTTCTAAGTTTTTCTTCAGTTTTTTCAGTCGTTTTTTCTCAGTTTTTCTTCTCATTTTTTTTCATCCGTTTTTCTTCAGTTTTTTTTAATAGTTTTTTTCTCAGTTTTTCTGCTCAGTTTTTCTGCTCAGTTTTTTCTCAGTTTTTTTCCTCAGTTCTTTTTTTTCACAGTTTTGTGCACAGTTTTTTTCTAAATTTTTCTTCAGTTTTTTTTCTCAGTTCTTTTTTTTCACAGTTTTTTTCTAAGTTTTTCTTCAGTTTTTTCAGTCGTTTTTTCTCAATTTTTCTTCTCAGTTTTTTTACTCCGTTTTTCTTCAGGATTTTTTTAATAGTTTTTTTCTCAGTTTTTCTGCTCAGTTTTTCTGCTCAGTTTTTTCTTCAGTTTTTTTTCTCAGTTCTTTTTTTCACAGTTTTTTTCACAGTTTTTTTCTAAGTTTTTCTTCAGTTTTTTCAGTCGTTTTTTCTCAATTTTTCTTCTCAGTTTTTTTACTCCGTTTTTCTTCAGTATTTTTTAAATAGTTTTTTTCTCAGTTTTTCTGCTCAGTTTTTCTGCTCAGTTTTTTCTTTAGTTTTTTTTCTCTGTTCTTTTTTTCACAGTTTTTTTCACAGTTTTTTTCTAAGTTTTTCTTCAGTTTTTTTTCTCAGTTCTTTTTTTTCACAGTTTTTTTCAGTTTTTTTCTAAGTTTTTCTTCAGTTTTTTCAGTCTTTTTTCTCAGTTTTTCTTCTCAGTTTTTTTCATCCGTTTTTCTTCAGTTGTTTTTAATAGTTTTTTTTCTCAGTTTTTCTGCTCAGTTTTTCTGCTCAGTTTTTTCTCAGTTTTTTTCCTCAGTTCTTTTTTTTTTACAGTTTTGTGCACAGTTTTTTTCTAAATTTTTCTTCAGTTTTTTTTCTCAGTTCTTTTTTTTCACATTTTTTTTCTAAGTTTTTCTTCAGTTTTTTCAGTCGTTTTTTCTCAATTTTTCTTCTCAGTTTTTTTACTCCGTTTTTCTTCAGTATTTTTTTCAGTTTTTTTCTCAGTTTTTCTGCTCAGTTTTTCTGCTCAGTTTTTTGTTCAGTTTTTTTTCTCACTTCTTTTTTTCACAGTTTTTTTCTAAGTTTTTCTTCAGTTTTTTCAGTCGTTTTTTCTCAATTTTTCTTCTCAGTTTTTTTCCTCCGTTTTTCTTCAGTTTTTTTAAATAGTTTTTTTCTCAGTTTTTCTGCTCAGTTTTTCTGCTCAGTTTTTTCTCAGTTTTTTTCCTCAGTTCTTTTTTTCCGCAGTTTTGTGCACAGTTTTTTTTCTAAATTTTTCTTCAGTTTTTTTTCTCCGTTCTTTTTTTTCTTCAGTTTTTTCAGTCGTTTTTCTCAATTTTTCTTCTCAGTTTTTTTACTCCGTTTTTCTTCAGGATTTTTTTAATAGTTTTTTTCTCAGTTTTTCTGCTCAGTTTTTCTGCTCAGTTTTTTCTCAGTTTTTTTCCTCAGTTCTTTTTTTCCGCAGTTTTGTGCACAGTTTTTTTTCTAAATTTTTCTTTAGTTTTTTTTCTCTGTTCTTTTTTTCACAGTTTTTTTCACAGTTTTTTTCTAAGTTTTTCTTCAGTTTTTTCAGTCGTTTTTTCTCAATTTTTCTTCTCAGTTTTTTTCCTCCGTTTTTCTTCAGTTTTTTTAAATAGTTTTTTTTCTCAGTTTTTCTGCTCAGTTTTTCTGCTCAGTTTTTTCTCAGTTTTTTTTCTCTGTTCTTTTTTTCACAGTTTTTTTCACAGTTTTTTTCTAAGTTTTTCTTCAGTTTTTTCAGTCGTTTTTTCTCAATTTTTCTTCTCAGTTTTTTTCCTCCGTTTTTCTTCAGTTTTTTTAAATAGTTTTTTTTCTCAGTTTTTCTGATCAGTTTTTCTGCTCAGTTTTTTCTCAGTTTTTTTTCTCAATTCTTTTTTTTCACAGTTTGGTGCACAGTTTTTTTCTAAGTTTTTCTTCAGTTT
This sequence comes from Pristiophorus japonicus, assembly GCF_044704955.1. Taxonomy (NCBI): domain Eukaryota; kingdom Metazoa; phylum Chordata; class Chondrichthyes; family Pristiophoridae; genus Pristiophorus; species Pristiophorus japonicus. The sequence goes on from NW_027251071.1 coordinate 195,435, forward strand.
TTTTTCTCAGTTCTTTTTTTTCACAGTTTTTTTCACAGTTTTTTTCTAAGTTTTTCTTCAGTTTTTTCAGTCTTTTTTTCTCAGTTTTTCTTCTCAGTTTTTTTCATCCGTTTTTCTTCAGTATTTTTTAAATAGTTTTTTTCTCAGTTTTTCTGCTCAGTTTTTCTGCTCAGTTTTTTCTTTAGTTTTTTTTCTCTGTTCTTTTTTTCACAGTTTTTTTCACAGTTTTTTTCTAAGTTTTTCTTCAGTTTTTTCAGTCGTTTTTTCTCAATTTTTCTTCTCAGTTTTTTTCCTCCGTTTTTCTTCAGTTTTTTTAAATAGTTTTTTTCTCAGTTTTTCTGCTCAGTTTTTCTGCTCAGTTTTTTCTCAGTTTTTTTCCTCAGTTCTTTTTTTCCGCAGTTTTGTGCACAGTTTTTTTTCTAAATTTTTCTTCAGTTTTTTTTCTCCGTTCTTTTTTTTCTTCAGTTTTTTCAGTCGTTTTTCTCAATTTTTCTTCTCAGTTTTTTTACTCCGTTTTTCTTCAGGATTTTTTTAATAGTTTTTTTCTCAGTTTTTCTGCTCAGTTTTTCTGCTCAGTTTTTTCTTCAGTTTTTTTTCTCAGTTCTTTTTTTCACAGTTTTTTTCACAGTTTTTTTCTAAGTTTTTCTTCAGTTTTTTCAGTCGTTTTTTCTCAATTTTTCTTCTCAGTTTTTTTACTCCGTTTTTCTTCAGTATTTTTTAAATAGTTTTTTTCTCAGTTTTTCTGCTCAGTTTTTCTGCTCAGTTTTTTCTTTAGTTTTTTTTCTCTGTTCTTTTTTTCACAGTTTTTTTCACAGTTTTTTTCTAAGTTTTTCTTCAGTTTTTTTTCTCAGTTCTTTTTTTTCACAGTTTTTTTCAGTTTTTTTCTAAGTTTTTCTTCAGTTTTTTCAGTCTTTTTTTCTCAGTTTTTCTTCTCAGTTTTTTTCATCCGTTTTTCTTCATTTTTTTTTAATAGTTTTTTTCTCAGTTTTTCTGCTCAGTTTTTCTGCTCAGTTTTTTCTCAGTTTTTTTCCTCAGTTCTTTTTTTTCACAGTTTTGTGCACAGTTTTTTTCTAAATTTTTCTTCAGTTTTTTTTCTCAGTTCTTTTTTTTCACAGTTTTTTTCTAAGTTTTTCTTCAGTTTTTTCAGTCGTTTTTTCTCAATTTTTCTTCTCAGTTTTTTTACTCCGTTTTTCTTCAGTATTTTTTTCAGTTTTTTTCTCAGTTTTTCTCCTCAGTTTTTCTGCTCAGTTTTTTGTTCAGTTTTTTTTCTCACTTCTTTTTTTCACAGTTTTTTTCTAAGTTTTTCTTCAGTTTTTTCAGTCGTTTTTTCTCAATTTTTCTTCTCAGTTTTTTTCCTCCGTTTTTCTTCAGTTCTTTTAAATAGTTTTTTTCTCAGTTTTTCTGCTCAGTTTTTCTGCTCAGTTTTTTCTCAGTTTTTTTCCTCAGTTCTTTTTTTCCACAGTTTTGTGCACAGTTTTTTTTCTAAATTTTTCTTCAGTTTTTTTTCTCCGTTCTTTTTTTTCTTCAGTTTTTTCAGTCGTTTTTCTCAATTTTTCTTCTCAGTTTTTTTACACCGTTTTTCTTCAGGATTTTTTTAATAGTTTTTTTCTCAGTTTTTCTGCTCAGTTTTTCTGCTCAGTTTTTTCTTCAGTTTTTTTTCTCAGTTCTTTTTTTCACAGTTTTTTTCACAGTTTTTTTCTAAGTTTTTCTTCAGTTTTTTCAGTCGTTTTTTCTCAATTTTTCTTCTCAGTTTTTTTACTCCGTTTTTCTTCAGTATTTTTTAAATAGTTTTTTTCTCAGTTTTTCTGCTCAGTTTTTCTGCTCAGTTTTTTCTTTAGTTTTTTTTCTCTGTTCTTTTTTTCACAGTTTTTTTCACAGTTTTTTTCTAAGTTTTTCTTCAGTTTTTTTTCTCAGTTCTTTTTTTTCACAGTTTTTTTCAGTTTTTTTCTAAGTTTTTCTTCAGTTTTTTCAGTCTTTTTTTCTCAGTTTTTCTTCTCAGTTTTTTTCATCCGTTTTTCTTCATTTTTTTTTAATAGTTTTTTTCTCAGTTTTTCTGCTCAGTTTTTCTGCTCAGTTTTTTCTCAGTTTTTTTCCTCAGTTCTTTTTTTTCACAGTTTTTTTCTAAGTTTTTCTTCAGTTTTTTCAGTCGTTTTTTCTCAATTTTTCTTCTCAGTTTTTTTACTCCGTTTTTCTTCAGTATTTTTTTCAGTTTTTTTCTCAGTTTTTCTCCTCAGTTTTTCTGCTCAGTTTTTTGTTCAGTTTTTTTTCTCACTTCTTTTTTTCACAGTTTTTTTCTAAGTTTTTCTTCAGTTTTTTCAGTCGTTTTTTCTCAATTTTTCTTCTCAGTTTTTTTCCTCCGTTTTTCTTCAGTTCTTTTAAATAGTTTTTTTCTCAGTTTTTCTGCTCAGTTTTTCTGCTCAGTTTTTTCTCAGTTTTTTTCCTCAGTTCTTTTTTTCCACAGTTTTGTGCACAGTTTTTTTTCTAAATTTTTCTTCAGTTTTTTTTCTCCGTTCTTTTTTTTCTTCAGTTTTTTCAGTCGTTTTTCTCAATTTTTCTTCTCAGTTTTTTTACACCGTTTTTCTTCAGGATTTTTTTAATAGTTTTTTTCTCAGTTTTTCTGCTCAGTTTTTCTGCTCAGTTTTTTCTTCAGTTTTTTTTCTCAGTTCTTTTTTTCACAGTTTTTTTCACAGTTTTTTTCTAAGTTTTTCTTCAGTTTTTTCAGTCGTTTTTTCTCAATTTTTCTTCTCAGTTTTTTTACTCCGTTTTTCTTCAGTATTTTTTAAATAGTTTTTTTCTCAGTTTTTCTGCTCAGTTTTTCTGCTCAGTTTTTTCTTTAGTTTTTTTTCTCTGTTCTTTTTTTCACAGTTTTTTTCACAGTTTTTTTCTAAGTTTTTCTTCAGTTTTTTCAGTCGTTTTTTCTCAATTTTTCTTCTCAGTTTTTTTCCTCCGTTTTTCTTCAGTTTTTTTAAATAGTTTTTTTTCTCAGTTTTTCTGATCAGTTTTTCTGCTCAGTTTTTTCTCAGTTTTTTTTCTCAATTCATTTTTTTCACAGTTTGGTGCACAGTTTTTTTCTAAGTTTTTCTTCAGTTTTTTTTCTCAGTTCTTTTTTTTCACAGTTTTTTTCACAGTATTTTTCTAAGTTTTTCTTCAGTTTTTTCAGTCTTTTTTTCTCAGTTTTTCTTCTCAGTTTTTTTCATCCGTTTTTCTTCAGTTTTTTTCTCAGTTTTTCTGCTCAGTTTTTCTGCTCAGTTTTTTCTCAGTTTTTTTCCTCAGTTCTTTTTTCCCACAGTTTTGTGCACAGTTTTTTTCTAAGTTTTTCTTCAGTTTTTTTTCTCAGTTCTTTTTTTTCACAGTTTTTTTCAGTTTTTTTCTAAGTTTTTCTTCAGTTTTTTCAGTCTTTTTTTCTCAGTTTTTCTTCTCATTTTTTTTCATCCGTTTTTCTTCAGTTTTTTTTAATAGTTTTTTTCTCAGTTTTTCTGCTCAGTTTTTCTGCTCAGTTTTTTCTCAGTTTTTCTTCTCAGTTTTTTTACTCCGTTTTTCTTCAGTATTTTTTTCAGTTTTTTTCTCAGTTTTTCTGCTCAGTTTTTCTGCTCAGTTTTTTTCCTCAGTTCTTTTTTTCCACAGTTTTGTGCAGTTTTTTTTCTAAATTTTTCTTCAGTTTTTTTTCTCCGTTCTTTTTTTTCTTCAGTTTTTTCAGTCGTTTTTCTCAATTTTTCTTCTCAGTTTTTTTACTCCGTTTTTCTTCAGGATTTTTTTAATAGTTTTTTTCTCAGTTTTTCTGCTCAGTTTTTCTGCTCAGTTTTTTCTTCAGTTTTTTTTCTCAGTTCTTTTTTTCACAGTTTTTTTCACAGTTTTTTTCTAAGTTTTTCTTCAGTTTTTTCAGTCGTTTTTTCTCAATTTTTCTTCTCAGTTTTTTTACTCCGTTTTTCTTCAGTATTTTTTTCAGTTTTTTTCTCAGTTTTTCTCCTCAGTTTTTCTGCTCAGTTTTTTGTTCAGTTTTTTTTCTCACTTCTTTTTTTCACAGTTTTTTTCTAAGTTTTTCTTCAGTTTTTTCAGTCGTTTTTTCTCAGTTTTTCTTCTCATTTTTTTTCATCCGTTTTTCTTCAGTTTTTTTTAATAGTTTTTTTCTCAGTTTTTCTGCTCAGTTTTTCTGCTCAGTTTTTTCTCAGTTTTTTTCCTCAGTTCTTTTTTTTCACAGTTTTGTGCACAGTTTTTTTCTAAATTTTTCTTCAGTTTTTTTTCTCAGTTCTTTTTTTTCACAGTTTTTTTCTAAGTTTTTCTTCAGTTTTTTCAGTCGTTTTTTCTCAATTTTTCTTCTCAGTTTTTTTACTCCGTTTTTCTTCAGGATTTTTTTAATAGTTTTTTTCTCAGTTTTTCTGCTCAGTTTTTCTGCTCAGTTTTTTCTTCAGTTTTTTTTCTCAGTTCTTTTTTTCACAGTTTTTTTCACAGTTTTTTTCTAAGTTTTTCTTCAGTTTTTTCAGTCGTTTTTTCTCAATTTTTCTTCTCAGTTTTTTTACTCCGTTTTTCTTCAGTATTTTTTAAATAGTTTTTTTCTCAGTTTTTCTGCTCAGTTTTTCTGCTCAGTTTTTTCTTTAGTTTTTTTTCTCTGTTCTTTTTTTCACAGTTTTTTTCACAGTTTTTTTCTAAGTTTTTCTTCAGTTTTTTTTCTCAGTTCTTTTTTTTCACAGTTTTTTTCAGTTTTTTTCTAAGTTTTTCTTCAGTTTTTTCAGTCTTTTTTCTCAGTTTTTCTTCTCAGTTTTTTTCATCCGTTTTTCTTCAGTTGTTTTTAATAGTTTTTTTTCTCAGTTTTTCTGCTCAGTTTTTCTGCTCAGTTTTTTCTCAGTTTTTTTCCTCAGTTCTTTTTTTTTTACAGTTTTGTGCACAGTTTTTTTCTAAATTTTTCTTCAGTTTTTTTTCTCAGTTCTTTTTTTTCACATTTTTTTTCTAAGTTTTTCTTCAGTTTTTTCAGTCGTTTTTTCTCAATTTTTCTTCTCAGTTTTTTTACTCCGTTTTTCTTCAGTATTTTTTTCAGTTTTTTTCTCAGTTTTTCTGCTCAGTTTTTCTGCTCAGTTTTTTGTTCAGTTTTTTTTCTCACTTCTTTTTTTCACAGTTTTTTTCTAAGTTTTTCTTCAGTTTTTTCAGTCGTTTTTTCTCAATTTTTCTTCTCAGTTTTTTTCCTCCGTTTTTCTTCAGTTTTTTTAAATAGTTTTTTTCTCAGTTTTTCTGCTCAGTTTTTCTGCTCAGTTTTTTCTCAGTTTTTTTCCTCAGTTCTTTTTTTCCGCAGTTTTGTGCACAGTTTTTTTTCTAAATTTTTCTTCAGTTTTTTTTCTCCGTTCTTTTTTTTCTTCAGTTTTTTCAGTCGTTTTTCTCAATTTTTCTTCTCAGTTTTTTTACTCCGTTTTTCTTCAGGATTTTTTTAATAGTTTTTTTCTCAGTTTTTCTGCTCAGTTTTTCTGCTCAGTTTTTTCTCAGTTTTTTTCCTCAGTTCTTTTTTTCCGCAGTTTTGTGCACAGTTTTTTTTCTAAATTTTTCTTTAGTTTTTTTTCTCTGTTCTTTTTTTCACAGTTTTTTTCACAGTTTTTTTCTAAGTTTTTCTTCAGTTTTTTCAGTCGTTTTTTCTCAATTTTTCTTCTCAGTTTTTTTCCTCCGTTTTTCTTCAGTTTTTTTAAATAGTTTTTTTTCTCAGTTTTTCTGCTCAGTTTTTCTGCTCAGTTTTTTCTCAGTTTTTTTTCTCTGTTCTTTTTTTCACAGTTTTTTTCACAGTTTTTTTCTAAGTTTTTCTTCAGTTTTTTCAGTCGTTTTTTCTCAATTTTTCTTCTCAGTTTTTTTACTCCGTTTTTCTTCAGTATTTTTTTCATAGTTTTTTTCTCAGTTTTTCTGCTCAGTTTTTCTGCTCAGTTTTTTCTCAGTTTTTTTTCTCAATTCTTTTTTTTCACAGTTTGGTGCACAGTTTTTTTCTAAGTTTTTCTTCAGTTTTTTTTCTCAGTTCTTTTTTTTCACAGTTTTTTTCACAGTTTTTTTCTAAGTTTTTCTTCAGTTTTTTCAGTCTTTTTTTCTCAGTTTTTCTTCTCAGTTTTTTTCATCCGTTTTTCTTCAGTATTTTTTAAATAGTTTTTTTCTCAGTTTTTCTGCTCAGTTTTTCTGCTCAGTTTTTTCTTTAGTTTTTTTTCTCTGTTCTTTTTTTCACAGTTTTTTTCACAGTTTTTTTCTAAGTTTTTCTTCAGTTTTTTCAGTCGTTTTTTCTCAATTTTTCTTCTCAGTTTTTTTCCTCCGTTTTTCTTCAGTTTTTTTAAATAGTTTTTTTTCTCAGTTTTTCTGATCAGTTTTTCTGCTCAGTTTTTTCTCAGTTTTTTTTCTCAATTCATTTTTTTCACAGTTTGGTGCACAGTTTTTTTCTAAGTTTTTCTTCAGTTTTTTTTCTCAGTTTTTTTTTTTCACAGTTTTTTTCACAGTATTTTTCTAAGTTTTTCTTCAGTTTTTTCAGTCTTTTTTTCTCAGTTTTTCTTCTCAGTTTTTTTCATCCGTTTTTCTTCAGTTTTTTTCTCAGTTTTTCTGCTCAGTTTTTCTGCTCAGTTTTTTCTCAGTTTTTTTCCTCAGTTCTTTTTTCCCACAGTTTTGTGCACAGTTTTTTTCTAAGTTTTTCTTCAGTTTTTTTTCTCAGTTCTTTTTTTTCACAGTTTTTTTCAGTTTTTTTCTAAGTTTTTCTTCAGTTTTTTCAGTCTTTTTTTCTCAGTTTTTCTTCTCAGTTTTTTTCATCCGTTTTTCTTCAGTTTTTTTCTCAGTTTTTCTGCTCAGTTTTTCTGCTCAGTTTTTTCTCAGTTTTTTTCCTCAGTTCTTTTTTCCCACAGTTTTGTGCACAGTTTTTTTCTAAGTTTTTCTTCAGTTTTTTTTCTCAGTTCTTTTTTTTCACAGTTTTTTTCAGTTTTTTTCTAAGTTTTTCTTCAGTTTTTTCAGTCTTTTTTTCTCAGTTTTTCTTCTCATTTTTTTTCATCCGTTTTTCTTCAGTTTTTTTTAATAGTTTTTTTCTCAGTTTTTCTGCTCAGTTTTTCTGCTCAGTTTTTTCTTTAGTTTTTTTCCTCAGTTCTTTTTTTTCACAGTTTTGTGCACAGTTTTTTTCTAAATTTTTCTTCAGTTTTTTTTCTCAGTTCTTTTTTTTCACAGTTTTTTTCTAAGTTTTTCTTCAGTTTTTTCAGTCGTTTTTTCTCAATTTTTCTTCTCAGTTTTTTTACTCCGTTTTTCTTCAGTATTTTTTTCAGTTTTTTTCTCAGTTTTTCTGCTCAGTTTTTCTGCTCAGTTTTTTTCCTCAGTTCTTTTTTTCCACAGTTTTGTGCAGTTTTTTTTCTAAATTTTTCTTCAGTTTTTTTTCTCCGTTCTTTTTTTTCTTCAGTTTTTTCAGTCGTTTTTCTCAATTTTTCTTCTCAGTTTTTTTACTCCGTTTTTCTTCAGGATTTTTTTAATAGTTTTTTTCTCAGTTTTTCTGCTCAGTTTTTCTGCTCAGTTTTTTCTTCAGTTTTTTTTCTCAGTTCTTTTTTTCACAGTTTTTTTCACAGTTTTTTTCTAAGTTTTTCTTCAGTTTTTTCAGTCGTTTTTTCTCAATTTTTCTTCTCAGTTTTTTTACTCCGTTTTTCTTCAGTATTTTTTTCAGTTTTTTTCTCAGTTTTTCTCCTCAGTTTTTCTGCTCAGTTTTTTGTTCAGTTTTTTTTCTCACTTCTTTTTTTCACAGTTTTTTTCTAAGTTTTTCTTCAGTTTTTTCAGTCGTTTTTTCTCAGTTTTTCTTCTCATTTTTTTTCATCCGTTTTTCTTCAGTTTTTTTTAATAGTTTTTTTCTCAGTTTTTCTGCTCAGTTTTTCTGCTCAGTTTTTTCTCAGTTTTTTTCCTCAGTTCTTTTTTTTCACAGTTTTGTGCACAGTTTTTTTCTAAATTTTTCTTCAGTTTTTTTTCTCAGTTCTTTTTTTTCACAGTTTTTTTCTAAGTTTTTCTTCAGTTTTTTCAGTCGTTTTTTCTCAATTTTTCTTCTCAGTTTTTTTACTCCGTTTTTCTTCAGGATTTTTTTAATAGTTTTTTTCTCAGTTTTTCTGCTCAGTTTTTCTGCTCAGTTTTTTCTTCAGTTTTTTTTCTCAGTTCTTTTTTTCACAGTTTTTTTCACAGTTTTTTTCTAAGTTTTTCTTCAGTTTTTTCAGTCGTTTTTTCTCAATTTTTCTTCTCAGTTTTTTTACTCCGTTTTTCTTCAGTATTTTTTAAATAGTTTTTTTCTCAGTTTTTCTGCTCAGTTTTTCTGCTCAGTTTTTTCTTTAGTTTTTTTTCTCTGTTCTTTTTTTCACAGTTTTTTTCACAGTTTTTTTCTAAGTTTTTCTTCAGTTTTTTTTCTCAGTTCTTTTTTTTCACAGTTTTTTTCAGTTTTTTTCTAAGTTTTTCTTCAGTTTTTTCAGTCTTTTTTCTCAGTTTTTCTTCTCAGTTTTTTTCATCCGTTTTTCTTCAGTTGTTTTTAATAGTTTTTTTTCTCAGTTTTTCTGCTCAGTTTTTCTGCTCAGTTTTTTCTCAGTTTTTTTCCTCAGTTCTTTTTTTTTTACAGTTTTGTGCACAGTTTTTTTCTAAATTTTTCTTCAGTTTTTTTTCTCAGTTCTTTTTTTTCACATTTTTTTTCTAAGTTTTTCTTCAGTTTTTTCAGTCGTTTTTTCTCAATTTTTCTTCTCAGTTTTTTTACTCCGTTTTTCTTCAGTATTTTTTTCAGTTTTTTTCTCAGTTTTTCTGCTCAGTTTTTCTGCTCAGTTTTTTGTTCAGTTTTTTTTCTCACTTCTTTTTTTCACAGTTTTTTTCTAAGTTTTTCTTCAGTTTTTTCAGTCGTTTTTTCTCAATTTTTCTTCTCAGTTTTTTTCCTCCGTTTTTCTTCAGTTTTTTTAAATAGTTTTTTTCTCAGTTTTTCTGCTCAGTTTTTCTGCTCAGTTTTTTCTCAGTTTTTTTCCTCAGTTCTTTTTTTCCGCAGTTTTGTGCACAGTTTTTTTTCTAAATTTTTCTTCAGTTTTTTTTCTCCGTTCTTTTTTTTCTTCAGTTTTTTCAGTCGTTTTTCTCAATTTTTCTTCTCAGTTTTTTTACTCCGTTTTTCTTCAGGATTTTTTTAATAGTTTTTTTCTCAGTTTTTCTGCTCAGTTTTTCTGCTCAGTTTTTTCTCAGTTTTTTTCCTCAGTTCTTTTTTTCCGCAGTTTTGTGCACAGTTTTTTTTCTAAATTTTTCTTTAGTTTTTTTTCTCTGTTCTTTTTTTCACAGTTTTTTTCACAGTTTTTTTCTAAGTTTTTCTTCAGTTTTTTCAGTCGTTTTTTCTCAATTTTTCTTCTCAGTTTTTTTCCTCCGTTTTTCTTCAGTTTTTTTAAATAGTTTTTTTTCTCAGTTTTTCTGCTCAGTTTTTCTGCTCAGTTTTTTCTCAGTTTTTTTTCTCTGTTCTTTTTTTCACAGTTTTTTTCACAGTTTTTTTCTAAGTTTTTCTTCAGTTTTTTCAGTCGTTTTTTCTCAATTTTTCTTCTCAGTTTTTTTCCTCCGTTTTTCTTCAGTTTTTTTAAATAGTTTTTTTTCTCAGTTTTTCTGATCAGTTTTTCTGCTCAGTTTTTTCTCAGTTTTTTTTCTCAATTCTTTTTTTTCACAGTTTGGTGCACAGTTTTTTTCTAAGTTTTTCTTCAGTTTTTTTTCTCAGTTCTTTTTTTTCACAATTTTTTTCACAGTTTTTTTCTAAGTTTTTCTTCAGTTTTTTCAGTCTTTTTTTCTCAGTTTTTCTTCTCAGTTTTTTTCATCCGTTTTTCTTCAGTATTTTTTAAATAGTTTTTTTCTCAGTTTTTCTGCTCAGTTTTTCTGCTCAGTTTTTTCTTTAGTTTTTTTTCTCTGTTCTTTTTTTCACAGTTTTTTTCACAGTTTTTTTCTAAGTTTTTCTTCAGTTTTTTCAGTCGTTTTTTCTCAATTTTTCTTCTCAGTTTTTTTCCTCCGTTTTTCTTCAGTTTTTTTAAATAGTTTTTTTTCTCAGTTTTTCTGATCAGTTTTTCTGCTCAGTTTTTTCTCAGTTTTTTTTCTCAATTCTTTTTTTTCACAGTTTGGTGCACAGTTTTTTTCTAAGTTTTTCTTCAGTTTTTTTTCTCAGTTCTTTTTTTTCACAATTTTTTTCACAGTTTTTTTCTAAGTTTTTCTTCAGTTTTTTCAGTCTTTTTTTCTCAGTTTTTCTTCTCAGTTTTTTTCATCCGTTTTTCTTCAGTATTTTTTAAATAGTTTTTTTCTCAGTTTTTCTGCTCAGTTTTTCTGCTCAGTTTTTTCTTTAGTTTTTTTTCTCTGTTCTTTTTTTCACAGTTTTTTTCACAGTTTTTTTCTAAGTTTTTCTTCAGTTTTTTCAGTCGTTTTTTCTCAATTTTTCTTCTCAGTTTTTTTCCTCCGTTTTTCTTCAGTTTTTTTAAATAGTTTTTTTTCTCAGTTTTTCTGATCAGTTTTTCTGCTCAGTTTTTTCTCAGTTTTTTTTCTCAATTCATTTTTTTCACAGTTTGGTGCACAGTTTTTTTCTAAGTTTTTCTTCAGTTTTTTTTCTCAGTTTTTTTTTTTCACAGTTTTTTTCACAGTATTTTTCTAAGTTTTTCTTCAGTTTTTTCAGTCTTTTTTTCTCAGTTTTTCTTCTCAGTTTTTTTCATCCGTTTTTCTTCAGTTTTTTTCTCAGTTTTTCTGCTCAGTTTTTCTGCTCAGTTTTTTCTCAGTTTTTTTCCTCAGTTCTTTTTTCCCACAGTTTTGTGCACAGTTTTTTTCTAAGTTTTTCTTCAGTTTTTTTTCTCAGTTCTTTTTTTTCACAGTTTTTTTCAGTTTTTTTCTAAGTTTTTCTTCAGTTTTTTCAGTCTTTTTTTCTCAGTTTTTCTTCTCATTTTTTTTCATCCGTTTTTCTTCAGTTTTTTTTAATAGTTTTTTTCTCAGTTTTTCTGCTCAGTTTTTCTGCTCAGTTTTTTCTTTAGTTTTTTTCCTCAGTTCTTTTTTTTCACAGTTTTGTGCACAGTTTTTTTCTAAATTTTTCTTCAGTTTTTTTTCTCAGTTCTTTTTTTTCACAGTTTTTTTCTAAGTTTTTCTTCAGTTTTTTCAGTCGTTTTTTCTCAATTTTTCTTCTCAGTTTTTTTACTCCGTTTTTCTTCAGTATTTTTTTCAGTTTTTTTCTCAGTTTTTCTGCTCAGTTTTTCTGCTCAGTTTTTTTCCTCAGTTCTTTTTTTCCACAGTTTTGTGCAGTTTTTTTTCTAAATTTTTCTTCAGTTTTTTTTCTCCGTTCTTTTTTTTCTTCAGTTTTTTCAGTCGTTTTTCTCAATTTTTCTTCTCAGTTTTTTTACTCCGTTTTTCTTCAGGATTTTTTTAATAGTTTTTTTCTCAGTTTTTCTGCTCAGTTTTTCTGCTCAGTTTTTTCTTCAGTTTTTTTTCTCAGTTCTTTTTTTCACAGTTTTTTTCACAGTTTTTTTCTAAGTTTTTCTTCAGTTTTTTCAGTCGTTTTTTCTCAATTTTTCTTCTCAGTTTTTTTACTCCGTTTTTCTTCAGTATTTTTTTCAGTTTTTTTCTCAGTTTTTCTCCTCAGTTTTTCTGCTCAGTTTTTTGTTCAGTTTTTTTTCTCACTTCTTTTTTTCACAGTTTTTTTCTAAGTTTTTCTTCAGTTTTTTCAGTCGTTTTTTCTCAGTTTTTCTTCTCATTTTTTTTCATCCGTTTTTCTTCAGTTTTTTTTAATAGTTTTTTTCTCAGTTTTTCTGCTCAGTTTTTCTGCTCAGTTTTTTCTCAGTTTTTTTCCTCAGTTCTTTTTTTTCACAGTTTTGTGCACAGTTTTTTTCTAAATTTTTCTTCAGTTTTTTTTCTCAGTTCTTTTTTTTCACAGTTTTTTTCTAAGTTTTTCTTCAGTTTTTTCAGTCGTTTTTTCTCAATTTTTCTTCTCAGTTTTTTTACTCCGTTTTTCTTCAGGATTTTTTTAATAGTTTTTTTCTCAGTTTTTCTGCTCAGTTTTTCTGCTCAGTTTTTTCTTCAGTTTTTTTTCTCAGTTCTTTTTTTCACAGTTTTTTTCACAGTTTTTTTCTAAGTTTTTCTTCAGTTTTTTCAGTCGTTTTTTCTCAATTTTTCTTCTCAGTTTTTTTACTCCGTTTTTCTTCAGTATTTTTTAAATAGTTTTTTTCTCAGTTTTTCTGCTCAGTTTTTCTGCTCAGTTTTTTCTTTAGTTTTTTTTCTCTGTTCTTTTTTTCACAGTTTTTTTCACAGTTTTTTTCTAAGTTTTTCTTCAGTTTTTTTTCTCAGTTCTTTTTTTTCACAGTTTTTTTCAGTTTTTTTCTAAGTTTTTCTTCAGTTTTTTCAGTCTTTTTTCTCAGTTTTTCTTCTCAGTTTTTTTCATCCGTTTTTCTTCAGTTGTTTTTAATAGTTTTTTTTCTCAGTTTTTCTGCTCAGTTTTTCTGCTCAGTTTTTTCTCAGTTTTTTTCCTCAGTTCTTTTTTTTTTACAGTTTTGTGCACAGTTTTTTTCTAAATTTTTCTTCAGTTTTTTTTCTCAGTTCTTTTTTTTCACATTTTTTTTCTAAGTTTTTCTTCAGTTTTTTCAGTCGTTTTTTCTCAATTTTTCTTCTCAGTTTTTTTACTCCGTTTTTCTTCAGTATTTTTTTCAGTTTTTTTCTCAGTTTTTCTGCTCAGTTTTTCTGCTCAGTTTTTTGTTCAGTTTTTTTTCTCACTTCTTTTTTTCACAGTTTTTTTCTAAGTTTTTCTTCAGTTTTTTCAGTCGTTTTTTCTCAATTTTTCTTCTCAGTTTTTTTCCTCCGTTTTTCTTCAGTTTTTTTAAATAGTTTTTTTCTCAGTTTTTCTGCTCAGTTTTTCTGCTCAGTTTTTTCTCAGTTTTTTTCCTCAGTTCTTTTTTTCCGCAGTTTTGTGCACAGTTTTTTTTCTAAATTTTTCTTCAGTTTTTTTTCTCCGTTCTTTTTTTTCTTCAGTTTTTTCAGTCGTTTTTCTCAATTTTTCTTCTCAGTTTTTTTACTCCGTTTTTCTTCAGGATTTTTTTAATAGTTTTTTTCTCAGTTTTTCTGCTCAGTTTTTCTGCTCAGTTTTTTCTTCAGTTTTTTTTCTCAGTTCTTTTTTTCACAGTTTTTTTCACAGTTTTTTTCTAAGTTTTTCTTCAGTTTTTTCAGTCGTTTTTTCTCAATTTTTCTTCTCAGTTTTTTTACTCCGTTTTTCTTCAGTATTTTTTAAATAGTTTTTTTCTCAGTTTTTCTGCTCAGTTTTTCTGCTCAGTTTTTTCTTTAGTTTTTTTTCTCTGTTCTTTTTTTCACAGTTTTTTTCACAGTTTTTTTCTAAGTTTTTCTTCAGTTTTTTTTCTCAGTTCTTTTTTTTCACAGTTTTTTTCAGTTTTTTTCTAAGTTTTTCTTCAGTTTTTTCAGTCTTTTTTTCTCAGTTTTTCTGATCAGTTTTTCTGCTCAGTTTTTTCTCAGTTTTTTTTCTCAATTCATTTTTTTCACAGTTTGGTGCACAGTTTTTTTCTAAGTTTTTCTTCAGTTTTTTTTCTCAGTTTTTTTTTTTCACAGTTTTTTTCACAGTATTTTTCTAAGTTTTTCTTCAGTTTTTTCAGTCTTTTTTTCTCAGTTTTTCTTCTCAGTTTTTTTCATCCGTTTTTCTTCAGTTTTTTTCTCAGTTTTTCTGCTCAGTTTTTCTGCTCAGTTTTTTCTCAGTTTTTTTCCTCAGTTCTTTTTTCCCACAGTTTTGTGCACAGTTTTTTTCTAAGTTTTTCTTCAGTTTTTTTTCTCAGTTCTTTTTTTTCACAGTTTTTTTCAGTTTTTTTCTAAGTTTTTCTTCAGTTTTTTCAGTCTTTTTTTCTCAGTTTTTCTTCTCATTTTTTTTCATCCGTTTTTCTTCAGTTTTTTTTAATAGTTTTTTTCTCAGTTTTTCTGCTCAGTTTTTCTGCTCAGTTTTTTCTTTAGTTTTTTTCCTCAGTTCTTTTTTTTCACAGTTTTGTGCACAGTTTTTTTCTAAATTTTTCTTCAGTTTTTTTTCTCAGTTCTTTTTTTTCACAGTTTTTTTCTAAGTTTTTCTTCAGTTTTTTCAGTCGTTTTTTCTCAATTTTTCTTCTCAGTTTTTTTACTCCGTTTTTCTTCAGTATTTTTTTCAGTTTTTTTCTCAGTTTTTCTGCTCAGTTTTTCTGCTCAGTTTTTTTCCTCAGTTCTTTTTTTCCACAGTTTTGTGCAGTTTTTTTTCTAAATTTTTCTTCAGTTTTTTTTCTCCGTTCTTTTTTTTCTTCAGTTTTTTCAGTCGTTTTTCTCAATTTTTCTTCTCAGTTTTTTTACTCCGTTTTTCTTCAGGATTTTTTTAATAGTTTTTTTCTCAGTTTTTCTGCTCAGTTTTTCTGCTCAGTTTTTTCTTCAGTTTTTTTTCTCAGTTCTTTTTTTCACAGTTTTTTTCACAGTTTTTTTCTAAGTTTTTCTTCAGTTTTTTCAGTCGTTTTTTCTCAATTTTTCTTCTCAGTTTTTTTACTCCGTTTTTCTTCAGTATTTTTTTCAGTTTTTTTCTCAGTTTTTCTCCTCAGTTTTTCTGCTCAGTTTTTTGTTCAGTTTTTTTTCTCACTTCTTTTTTTCACAGTTTTTTTCTAAGTTTTTCTTCAGTTTTTTCAGTCGTTTTTTCTCAGTTTTTCTTCTCATTTTTTTTCATCCGTTTTTCTTCAGTTTTTTTTAATAGTTTTTTTCTCAGTTTTTCTGCTCAGTTTTTCTGCTCAGTTTTTTCTCAGTTTTTTTCCTCAGTTCTTTTTTTTCACAGTTTTGTGCACAGTTTTTTTCTAAATTTTTCTTCAGTTTTTTTTCTCAGTTCTTTTTTTTCACAGTTTTTTTCTAAGTTTTTCTTCAGTTTTTTCAGTCGTTTTTTCTCAATTTTTCTTCTCAGTTTTTTTACTCCGTTTTTCTTCAGGATTTTTTTAATAGTTTTTTTCTCAGTTTTTCTGCTCAGTTTTTCTGCTCAGTTTTTTCTTCAGTTTTTTTTCTCAGTTCTTTTTTTCACAGTTTTTTTCACAGTTTTTTTCTAAGTTTTTCTTCAGTTTTTTCAGTCGTTTTTTCTCAATTTTTCTTCTCAGTTTTTTTACTCCGTTTTTCTTCAGTATTTTTTAAATAGTTTTTTTCTCAGTTTTTCTGCTCAGTTTTTCTGCTCAGTTTTTTCTTTAGTTTTTTTTCTCTGTTCTTTTTTTCACAGTTTTTTTCACAGTTTTTTTCTAAGTTTTTCTTCAGTTTTTTTTCTCAGTTCTTTTTTTTCACAGTTTTTTTCAGTTTTTTTCTAAGTTTTTCTTCAGTTTTTTCAGTCTTTTTTCTCAGTTTTTCTTCTCAGTTTTTTTCATCCGTTTTTCTTCAGTTGTTTTTAATAGTTTTTTTTCTCAGTTTTTCTGCTCAGTTTTTCTGCTCAGTTTTTTCTCAGTTTTTTTCCTCAGTTCTTTTTTTTTTACAGTTTTGTGCACAGTTTTTTTCTAAATTTTTCTTCAGTTTTTTTTCTCAGTTCTTTTTTTTCACATTTTTTTTCTAAGTTTTTCTTCAGTTTTTTCAGTCGTTTTTTCTCAATTTTTCTTCTCAGTTTTTTTACTCCGTTTTTCTTCAGTATTTTTTTCAGTTTTTTTCTCAGTTTTTCTGCTCAGTTTTTCTGCTCAGTTTTTTGTTCAGTTTTTTTTCTCACTTCTTTTTTTCACAGTTTTTTTCTAAGTTTTTCTTCAGTTTTTTCAGTCGTTTTTTCTCAATTTTTCTTCTCAGTTTTTTTCCTCCGTTTTTCTTCAGTTTTTTTAAATAGTTTTTTTCTCAGTTTTTCTGCTCAGTTTTTCTGCTCAGTTTTTTCTCAGTTTTTTTCCTCAGTTCTTTTTTTCCGCAGTTTTGTGCACAGTTTTTTTTCTAAATTTTTCTTCAGTTTTTTTTCTCCGTTCTTTTTTTTCTTCAGTTTTTTCAGTCGTTTTTCTCAATTTTTCTTCTCAGTTTTTTTACTCCGTTTTTCTTCAGGATTTTTTTAATAGTTTTTTTCTCAGTTTTTCTGCTCAGTTTTTCTGCTCAGTTTTTCTGCTCAGTTTTTTCTTTAGTTTTTTTTCTCTGTTCTTTTTTTCACAGTTTTTTTCACAGTTTTTTTCTAAGTTTTTCTTCAGTTTTTTCAGTCGTTTTTTCTCAATTTTTCTTCTCAGTTTTTTTCCTCCCTTTTTCGTCAGTTTTTTTAAATAGTTTTTTTCTCAGTTTTTCTGCTCAGTTTTTCTGCTCAGTTTTTTCTCAGTTTTTTTCCTCAGTTCTTTTTTTCCACAGTTTTGTGCACAGTTTTTTTTCTAAATTTTTCTTCAGTTTTTTTTCTCCGTTCTTTTTTTTCTTCAGTTTTTTCAGTCGTTTTTCTCAATTTTTCTTCTCAGTTTTTTTACTCCGTTTTTCTTCAGGATTTTTTTAATAGTTTTTTTCTCAGTTTTTCTGCTCAGTTTTTCTGCTCAGTTTTTTCTTCAGTTTTTTTTCTCAGTTCTTTTTTTCACAGTTTTTTCACAGTTTTTTTCTAAGTTTTTCTTCAGTTTTTTCAGTCGTTTTTTCTCAATTTTTCTTCTCAGTTTTTTTACTCCGTTTTTCTTCAGTATTTTTTAAATAGTTTTTTTCTCAGTTTTTCTGCTCAGTTTTTCTGCTCAGTTTTTTCTTTAGTTTTTTTTCTCTGTTCTTTTTTTCACAGTTTTTTTCACAGTTTTTTTCTAAGTTTTTCTTCAGTTTTTTCAGTCGTTTTTTCTCAATTTTTCTTCTCAGTTTTTTTCCTCCGTTTTTCTTCAGTTTTTTTTAATAGTTTTTTTTCTCAGTTTTTCTGATCAGTTTTTCTGCTCAGTTTTTTCTCAGTTTTTTTTCTCAATTCTTTTTTTTCACAGTTTGGTGCACAGTTTTTTTCTAAGTTTTTCTTCAGTTTTTTTTCTCAGTTCTTTTTTTTCACAGTTTTTTTCACAGTATTTTTCTAAGTTTTTCTTCAGTTTTTTCAGTCTTTTTTTCTCAGTTTTTCTTCTCATTTTTTTTCATCCGTTTTTCTTCAGTTTTTTTTAATAGTTTTTTTCTCAGTTTTTCTGCTCAGTTTTTCTGCTCAGTTTTTTCTCAGTTTTTTTCCTCAGTTCTTTTTTTTCACAGTTTTGTGCACAGTTTTTTTCTAAATTTTTCTTCAGTTTTTTTTCTCAGTTCTTTTTTTTCACAGTTTTTTTCTAAGTTTTTCTTCAGTTTTTTCAGTCGTTTTTTCTCAATTTTTCTTCTCAGTTTTTTTACTCCGTTTTTCTTCAGTATTTTTTTCAGTTTTTTTCTCAGTTTTTCTGCTCAGTTTTTCTGCTCAGTTTTTTCTCAGTTTTTTTCCTCAGTTCTTTTTTTCCACAGTTTTGTGCAGTTTTTTTTCTAAATTTTTCTTCAGTTTTTTTTCTCCGTTCTTTTTTTTCTTCAGTTTTTTGAGTCGTTTTTCTCAATTTTTCTTCTCAGTTTTTTTACTCCGTTTTTCTTCAGGATTTTTTTAATAGTTTTTTTCTCAGTTTTTCTGCTCAGTTTTTCTGCTCAGTTTTTCTGCTCAGTTTTTTCTTTAGTTTTTTTTCTCTGTTCTTTTTTTCACAGTTTTTTTCACAGTTTTTTTCTAAGTTTTTCTTCAGTTTTTTTTCTCAGTTCTTTTTTTTCACAGTTTTTTTCAGTTTTTTTCTAAGTTTTTCTTCAGTTTTTTCAGTCTTTTTTCTCAGTTTTTCTTCTCAGTTTTTTTCATCCGTTTTTCTTCAGTTGTTTTTAATAGTTTTTTTTCTCAGTTTTTCTGCTCAGTTTTTCTGCTCAGTTTTTTCTCAGTTTTTTTCCTCAGTTCTTTTTTTTTTACAGTTTTGTGCACAGTTTTTTTCTAAATTTTTCTTCAGTTTTTTTTCTCAGTTCTTTTTTTTCACATTTTTTTTCTAAGTTTTTCTTCAGTTTTTTCAGTCGTTTTTTCTCAATTTTTCTTCTCAGTTTTTTTACTCCGTTTTTCTTCAGTATTTTTTTCAGTTTTTTTCTCAGTTTTTCTGCTCAGTTTTTCTGCTCAGTTTTTTGTTCAGTTTTTTTTCTCACTTCTTTTTTTCACAGTTTTTTTCTAAGTTTTTCTTCAGTTTTTTCAGTCGTTTTTTCTCAATTTTTCTTCTCAGTTTTTTTCCTCCGTTTTTCTTCAGTTTTTTTAAATAGTTTTTTTCTCAGTTTTTCTGCTCAGTTTTTCTGCTCAGTTTTTTCTCAGTTTTTTTCCTCAGTTCTTTTTTTCCGCAGTTTTGTGCACAGTTTTTTTTCTAAATTTTTCTTCAGTTTTTTTTCTCCGTTCTTTTTTTTCTTCAGTTTTTTCAGTCGTTTTTCTCAATTTTTCTTCTCAGTTTTTTTACTCCGTTTTTCTTCAGGATTTTTTTAATAGTTTTTTTCTCAGTTTTTCTGCTCAGTTTTTCTGCTCAGTTTTTCTGCTCAGTTTTTTCTTTAGTTTTTTTTCTCTGTTCTTTTTTTCACAGTTTTTTTCACAGTTTTTTTCTAAGTTTTTCTTCAGTTTTTTCAGTCGTTTTTTCTCAATTTTTCTTCTCAGTTTTTTTCCTCCCTTTTTCGTCAGTTTTTTTAAATAGTTTTTTTCTCAGTTTTTCTGCTCAGTTTTTCTGCTCAGTTTTTTCTCAGTTTTTTTCCTCAGTTCTTTTTTTCCACAGTTTTGTGCACAGTTTTTTTTCTAAATTTTTCTTCAGTTTTTTTTCTCCGTTCTTTTTTTTCTTCAGTTTTTTCAGTCGTTTTTCTCAATTTTTCTTCTCAGTTTTTTTACTCCGTTTTTCTTCAGGATTTTTTTAATAGTTTTTTTCTCAGTTTTTCTGCTCAGTTTTTCTGCTCAGTTTTTTCTTCAGTTTTTTTTCTCAGTTCTTTTTTTCACAGTTTTTTTCACAGTTTTTTTCTAAGTTTTTCTTCAGTTTTTTCAGTCGTTTTTTCTCAATTTTTCTTCTCAGTTTTTTTACTCCGTTTTTCTTCAGTATTTTTTAAATAGTTTTTTTCTCAGTTTTTCTGCTCAGTTTTTCTGCTCAGTTTTTTCTTTAGTTTTTTTTCTCTGTTCTTTTTTTCACAGTTTTTTTCACAGTTTTTTTCTAAGTTTTTCTTCATTTTTTTTCTCAGTTCTTTTTTTTCACAGTTTTTTTCAGTTTTTTTCTAAGTTTTTCTTCAGTTTTTTCAGTCTTTTTTGCTCAGTTTTTCTTCTCAGTTTTTTTCATCCGTTTTTCTTCATTTTTTTTTAATAGTTTTTTTCTCAGTTTTTCTGCTCAGTTTTTCTGCTCAGTTTTTTCTCAGTTTTTTTCCTCAGTTCTTTTTTTTCACAGTTTTGTGCACAGTTTTTTTCTAAATTTTTCTTCAGTTTTTTTTCTCAGTTCTTTTTTTTCACAGTTTTTTTCTAAGTTTTTCTTCAGTTTTTTCAGTCGTTTTTTCTCAATTTTTCTTCTCAGTTTTTTTACTCCGTTTTTCTTCAGTATTTTTTTCAGTTTTTTTCTCAGTTTTTCTCCTCAGTTTTTCTGCTCAGTTTTTTGTTCAGTTTTTTTTCTCACTTCTTTTTTTCACAGTTTTTTTCTAAGTTTTTCTTCAGTTTTTTCAGTCGTTTTTTCTCAATTTTTCTTCTCAGTTTTTTTCCTCCGTTTTTCTTCAGTTCTTTTAAATAGTTTTTTTCTCAGTTTTTCTGCTCAGTTTTTCTGCTCAGTTTTTTCTCAGTTTTTTTCCTCAGTTCTTTTTTTCCACAGTTTTGTGCACAGTTTTTTTTCTAAATTTTTCTTCAGTTTTTTTTCTCCGTTCTTTTTTTTCTTCAGTTTTTTCAGTCGTTTTTCTCAATTTTTCTTCTCAGTTTTTTTACACCGTTTTTCTTCAGGATTTTTTTAATAGTTTTTTTCTCAGTTTTTCTGCTCAGTTTTTCTGCTCAGTTTTTTCTTTAGTTTTTTTTCTCTGTTCTTTTTTTCACAGTTTTTTTCACAGTTTTTTTCTAAGTTTTTCTTCAGTTTTTTCAGTCGTTTTTTCTCAATTTTTCTTCTCAGTTTTTTTCCTCTGTTTTTCTTCAGTTTTTTTAAATAGTTTTTTTTCTCAGTTTTTCTGATCAGTTTTTCTGCTCAGTTTTTTCTCAGTTTTTTTTCTCAATTCATTTTTTTCACAGTTTGGTGCACAGTTTTTTTCTAAGTTTTTCTTCAGTTTTTTTTCTCAGTTCTTTTTTTTCACAGTTTTTTTCACAGTATTTTTCTAAGTTTTTCTTCAGTTTTTTCAGTCTTTTTTTCTCAGTTTTTCTTCTCAGTTTTTTTCATCCGTTTTTCTTCAGTTTTTTTCTCAGTTTTTCTGCTCAGTTTTTCTGCTCAGTTTTTTCTCAGTTTTTTTCCTCAGTTCTTTTTTCCCACAGTTTTGTGCACAGTTTTTTTCTAAGTTTTTCTTCAGTTTTTTTTCTCAGTTCTTTTTTTTCACAGTTTTTTTCAGTTTTTTTCTAAGTTTTTCTTCAGTTTTTTCAGTCTTTTTTTCTCAGTTTTTCTTCTCATTTTTTTTCATCCGTTTTTCTTCAGTTTTTTTTAATAGTTTTTTTCTCAGTTTTTCTGCTCAGTTTTTCTGCTCAGTTTTTTCTCAGTTTTTTTCCTCAGTTCTTTTTTTTCACAGTTTTGTGCACAGTTTTTTTCTAAATTTTTCTTCAGTTTTTTTTCTCAGTTCTTTTTTTTCACAGTTTTTTTCTAAGTTTTTCTTCAGTTTTTTCAGTCGTTTTTTCTCAATTTTTCTTCTCAGTTTTTTTACTCCGTTTTTCTTCAGTATTTTTTTCAGTTTTTTTCTCAGTTTTTCTGCTCAGTTTTTCTGCTCAGTTTTTTTCCTCAGTTCTTTTTTTCCACAGTTTTGTGCAGTTTTTTTTCTAAATTTTTCTTCAGTTTTTTTTCTCCGTTCTTTTTTTTCTTCAGTTTTTTCAGTCGTTTTTCTCAATTTTTCTTCTCAGTTTTTTTACTCCGTTTTTCTTCAGGATTTTTTTAATAGTTTTTTTCTCAGTTTTTCTGCTCAGTTTTTCTGCT
Organism: Pristiophorus japonicus; assembly: GCF_044704955.1. Lineage (NCBI taxonomy): Eukaryota > Metazoa > Chordata > Chondrichthyes > Pristiophoridae > Pristiophorus > Pristiophorus japonicus. The sequence goes on from NW_027251071.1 coordinate 216,428, forward strand.
CAGTTTTTTCTTCAGTTTTTTTTCTCAGTTCTTTTTTTCACAGTTTTTTTCACAGTTTTTTTCTAAGTTTTTCTTCAGTTTTTTCAGTCGTTTTTTCTCAATTTTTCTTCTCAGTTTTTTTACTCCGTTTTTCTTCAGTATTTTTTTCAGTTTTTTTCTCAGTTTTTCTGCTCAGTTTTTCTGCTCAGTTTTTTTCCTCAGTTCTTTTTTTCCACAGTTTTGTGCAGTTTTTTTTCTAAATTTTTCTTCAGTTTTTTTTCTCCGTTCTTTTTTTTCTTCAGTTTTTTCAGTCGTTTTTCTTAATTTTTTTCTCAGTTTTTTTAGTCCGTTTTTCTTCAGGATTTTTTTAATAGTTTTTTTCTCAGTTTTTCTGCTCAGTTTTTCTGCTCAGTTTTTTCTTCAGTTTTTTTTCTCAGTTCTTTTTTTCACAGTTTTTTTCACAGTTTTTTTCTAAGTTTTTCTTCAGTTTTTTCAGTCGTTTTTTCTCAATTTTTCTTCTCAGTTTTTTTACTCCGTTTTTCTTCAGTATTTTTTTCAGTTTTTTTCTCAGTTTTTCTCCTCAGTTTTTCTGCTCAGTTTTTTGTTCAGTTTTTTTTCTCACTTCTTTTTTTCACAGTTTTTTTCTAAGTTTTTCTTCAGTTTTTTCAGTCGTTTTTTCTCAGTTTTTCTTCTCATTTTTTTTCATCCGTTTTTCTTCAGTTTTTTTTAATAGTTTTTTTCTCAGTTTTTCTGCTCAGTTTTTCTGCTCAGTTTTTTCTCAGTTTTTTTCCTCAGTTCTTTTTTTTCACAGTTTTGTGCACAGTTTTTTTCTAAATTTTTCTTCAGTTTTTTTTCTCAGTTCTTTTTTTTCACAGTTTTTTTCTAAGTTTTTCTTCAGTTTTTTCAGTCGTTTTTTCTCAATTTTTCTTCTCAGTTTTTTTACTCCGTTTTTCTTCAGTATTTTTTTCAGTTTTTTTCTCAGTTTTTCTGCTCAGTTTTTCTGCTCAGTTTTTCTGCTCAGTTTTTTTCCTCAGTTCTTTTTTTCCACAGTTTTGTGCAGTTTTTTTTCTAAATTTTTCTTCAGTTTTTTTTCTCCGTTCTTTTTTTTCTTCAGTTTTTTCAGTCGTTTTTCTCAATTTTTCTTCTCAGTTTTTTTACTCCGTTTTTCTTCAGGATTTTTTTAATAGTTTTTTTCTCAGTTTTTCTGCTCAGTTTTTCTGCTCAGTTTTTTCTTCAGTTTTTTTTCTCAGTTCTTTTTTTCACAGTTTTTTTCACAGTTTTTTTCAAAGTTTTTCTTCAGTTTTTTCAGTCGTTTTTTCTCAATTTTTCTTCTCAGTTTTTTTACTCCGTTTTTCTTCAGTATTTTTTTCAGTTTTTTTCTCAGTTTTTCTGCTCAGTTTTTCTGCTCAGTTTTTTTCCTCAGTTCTTTTTTTCCACAGTTTTGTGCAGTTTTTTTTCTAAATTTTTCTTCAGTTTTTTTTCTCCGTTCTTTTTTTTCTTCAGTTTTTTCAGTCGTTTTTCTCAATTTTTCTTCTCAGTTTTTTTACTCCGTTTTTCTTCAGGATTTTTTTAATAGTTTTTTTCTCAGTTTTTCTGCTCAGTTTTTCTGCTCAGTTTTTTCTTCAGTTTTTTTTCTCAGTTCTTTTTTTCACAGTTTTTTTCACAGTTTTTTTCTAAGTTTTTCTTCAGTTTTTTCAGTCGTTTTTTCTCAATTTTTCTTCTCAGTTTTTTTACTCCGTTTTTCTTCAGTATTTTTTTCAGTTTTTTTCTCAGTTTTTCTCCTCAGTTTTTCTGCTCAGTTTTTTGTTCAGTTTTTTTTCTCACTTCTTTTTTTCACAGTTTTTTTCTAAGTTTTTCTTCAGTTTTTTCAGTCGTTTTTTCTCAGTTTTTCTTCTCATTTTTTTTCATCCGTTTTTCTTCAGTTTTTTTTAATAGTTTTTTTCTCAGTTTTTCTGCTCAGTTTTTCTGCTCAGTTTTTTCTCAGTTTTTTTCCTCAGTTCTTTTTTTTCACAGTTTTGTGCACAGTTTTTTTCTAAATTTTTCTTCAGTTTTTTTTCTCAGTTCTTTTTTTTCACAGTTTTTTTCTAAGTTTTTCTTCAGTTTTTTCAGTCGTTTTTTCTCAATTTTTCTTCTCAGTTTTTTTACTCCGTTTTTCTTCAGTATTTTTTTCAGTTTTTTTCTCAGTTTTTCTGCTCAGTTTTTCTGCTCAGTTTTTTCTCAGTTTTTTTCCTCAGTTCTTTTTTTCCACAGTTTTGTGCAGTTTTTTTTCTAAATTTTTCTTCAGTTTTTTTTCTCCGTTCTTTTTTTTCTTCAGTTTTTTCAGTCGTTTTTCTCAATTTTTCTTCTCAGTTTTTTTACTCCGTTTTTCTTCAGGATTTTTTTAATAGTTTTTTTCTCAGTTTTTCTGCTCAGTTTTTCTGCTCAGTTTTTTCTTCAGTTTTTTTTCTCAGTTCTTTTTTTCACAGTTTTTTTCACAGTTTTTTTCTAAGTTTTTCTTCAGTTTTTTCAGTCGTTTTTTCTCAATTTTTCTTCTCAGTTTTTTTACTCCGTTTTTCTTCAGTATTTTTTTCAGTTTTTTTCTCAGTTTTTCTGCTCAGTTTTTCTGCTCAGTTTTTTTCCTCAGTTCTTTTTTTCCACAGTTTTGTGCAGTTTTTTTTCTAAATTTTTCTTCAGTTTTTTTTCTCCGTTCTTTTTTTTCTTCAGTTTTTTCAGTCGTTTTTCTCAATTTTTCTTCTCAGTTTTTTTACTCCGTTTTTCTTCAGGATTTTTTTAATAGTTTTTTTCTCAGTTTTTCTGCTCAGTTTTTCTGCTCAGTTTTTTCTTCAGTTTTTTTTCTCAGTTCTTTTTTTCACAGTTTTTTTCACAGTTTTTTTCTAAGTTTTTCTTCAGTTTTTTCAGTCGTTTTTTCTCAATTTTTCTTCTCAGTTTTTTTACTCCGTTTTTCTTCAGTATTTTTTTCAGTTTTTTTCTCAGTTTTTCTCCTCAGTTTTTCTGCTCAGTTTTTTGTTCAGTTTTTTTTCTCACTTCTTTTTTTCACAGTTTTTTTCTAAGTTTTTCTTCAGTTTTTTCAGTCGTTTTTTCTCAGTTTTTCTTCTCATTTTTTTTCATCCGTTTTTCTTCAGTTTTTTTTAATAGTTTTTTTCTCAGTTTTTCTGCTCAGTTTTTCTGCTCAGTTTTTTCTCAGTTTTTTTCCTCAGTTCTTTTTTTTCACAGTTTTGTGCACAGTTTTTTTCTAAATTTTTCTTCAGTTTTTTTTCTCAGTTCTTTTTTTTCACAGTTTTTTTCTAAGTTTTTCTTCAGTTTTTTCAGTCGTTTTTTCTCAATTTTTCTTCTCAGTTTTTTTACTCCGTTTTTCTTCAGTATTTTTTTCAGTTTTTTTCTCAGTTTTTCTGCTCAGTTTTTCTGCTCAGTTTTTTCTCAGTTTTTTTCCTCAGTTCTTTTTTTCCACAGTTTTGTGCAGTTTTTTTTCTAAATTTTTCTTCAGTTTTTTTTCTCCGTTCTTTTTTTTCTTCAGTTTTTTCAGTCGTTTTTCTCAATTTTTCTTCTCAGTTTTTTTACTCCGTTTTTCTTCAGGATTTTTTTAATAGTTTTTTTCTCAGTTTTTCTGCTCAGTTTTTCTGCTCAGTTTTTTCTTCAGTTTTTTTTCTCAGTTCTTTTTTTCACAGTTTTTTTCACAGTTTTTTTCTAAGTTTTTCTTCAGTTTTTTCAGTCGTTTTTTCTCAATTTTTCTTCTCAGTTTTTTTACTCCGTTTTTCTTCAGTATTTTTTAAATAGTTTTTTTCTCAGTTTTTCTGCTCAGTTTTTCTGCTCAGTTTTTTCTTTAGTTTTTTTTCTCTGTTCTTTTTTTCACAGTTTTTTTCACAGTTTTTTTCTAAGTTTTTCTTCAGTTTTTTTTCTCAGTTCTTTTTTTTCACAGTTTTTTTCACAGTATTTTTCTAAGTTTTTCTTCAGTTTTTTCAGTCTTTTTTTCTCAGTTTTTCTTCTCAGTTTTTTTCATCCGTTTTTCTTCAGTTTTTTTCTCAGTTTTTCTGCTCAGTTTTTCTGCTCAGTTTTTTCTCAGTTTTTTTCCTCAGTTCTTTTTTCCCACAGTTTTGTGCACAGTTTTTTTCTAAGTTTTTCTTCAGTTTTTTTTCTCAGTTCTTTTTTTTCACAGTTTTTTTCAGTTTTTTTCTAAGTTTTTCTTCAGTTTTTTCAGTCTTTTTTTCTCAGTTTTTCTTCTCAGTTTTTTTCATCCGTTTTTCTTCAGTTTTTTTTAATAGTTTTTTTCTCAGTTTTTCTGCTCAGTTTTTCTGCTCAGTTTTTTCTCAGTTTTTTTCCTCAGTTCTTTTTTTTCACAGTTTTGTGCACAGTTTTTTTCTAAATTTTTCTTCAGTTTTTTTTCTCAGTTCTTTTTTTTCACAGTTTTTTTCTAAGTTTTTCTTCAGTTTTTTCAGTCGTTTTTTCTCAATTTTTCTTCTCAGTTTTTTTACTTCGTTTTTCTTCAGTATTTTTTTCAGTTTTTTTCTCAGTTTTTCTGCTCAGTTTTTCTGCTCAGTTTTTTGTTCAGTTTTTTTTCTCACTTCTTTTTTTCACAGTTTTTTTCTAAGTTTTTCTTCAGTTTTTTCAGTCGTTTTTTCTCAATTTTTCTTCTCAGTTTTTTTCCTCCGTTTTTCTTCAGTTTTTTAAAATAGTTTTTTTCTCAGTTTTTCTGCTGAGTTTTTCTGCTCAGTTTTTTCTCAGTTTTTTTCCTCAGTTCTTTTTTTCCACAGTTTTGTGCACAGTTTTTTTTCTAAATTTTTCTTCAGTTTTTTTTCTCCGTTCTTTTTTTTCTTCAGTTTTTTCAGTCGTTTTTCTTAATTTTTCTTCTCAGTTTTTTTAGTCCGTTTTTCTTCAGGATTTTTTTAATAGTTTTTTTCTCAGTTTTTCTGCTCAGTTTTTCTGCTCAGTTTTTTCTTCAGTTTTTTTTCTCAGTTCTTTTTTTCACAGTTTTTTTCACAGTTTTTTTCTAAGTTTTTCTTCAGTTTTTTCAGTCGTTTTTTCTCAATTTTTCTTCTCAGTTTTTTTACTCCGTTTTTCTTCAGTATTTTTTTAATAGTTTTATTCTCAGTTTTTCTGCTCAATTTTTCTGCTCAGTTTTTTCTCAGTTTTTTCACTCAATTCTTTTTTTTCACACTTTTGTGCACAGTATTTTTCTAAGTTTTTCTTCAGTTTTTTTTCTCAGTTCTTTTTTTTCACAGTTTTTTTCACAGTTTTTTTCACAGTTTTTTTCTAAGTTTTTCTTCAGTTTTTTCAGTCGTTTTTCTCAATTTTTCTTCTCAGTTTTTTTACTCCGTTTTTCTTCAGTATTTTTTTGTTAGTTTTTCTGCTCAGTTTTTCTGCTCAGTTTTTTCTTCAGTTTTCTATCTCAGTTTTTTTTTTCACAGTTTTTTTCACAGTTTTTTTCTAAGTTTTTCTTCAGTTTTTTCAGTCGTTTTTCTCAATTTTTCTTCTCAGTTTTTTTACTCCGTTTTTCTTCAGTATTTTTTTAATAGTTTTTTTCTCAGTTTTTCTGCTCAGTTTTTCTGCTCAGTTTTTTCTTCAGTTTTTTTTCTCACTTCTTTTTTTCACAGTTTTTTTCTAAGTTTTTCTTCAGTTTTTTCAGTCGTTTTTTCTCAATTTTTCTTCTCAGTTTTTTCCTCCGTTTTTCTTCAGTTTTTTAAAATAGTTTTTTTCTCAGTTTTTCTGCTCAGTTTTTCTGCTCAGTTTTTTCTCAGTTTTTTTCCTCAGTTCTTTTTTTCCACAGTTTTGTGCACAGTTTTTTTTCTAAATTTTTCTTCAGTTTTTTTCTCCGTTCTTTTTTTTCTTCAGTTTTTTCAGTCGTTTTTCTCAATTTTTCTTCTCAGTTTTTTTACTCCGTTTTTCTTCAGGATTTTTTTAATAGTTTTTTTCTCAGTTTTTCTGCTCAGTTTTTCTGCTCAGTTTTTTCTTCAGTTTTTTTTCTCAGTTCTTTTTTTCACAGTTTTTTTCACAGTTTTTTTCTAAGTTTTTCTTCAGTTTTTTCAGTCGTTTTTTCTCAATTTTTCTTCTCAGTTTTTTTACTCCGTTTTTCTTCAGTATTTTTTAAATAGTTTTTTTCTCAGTTTTTCTGCTCAGTTTTTCTGCTCAGTTTTTTCTTTAGTTTTTTTTCTCTGTTCTTTTTTTCACAGTTTTTTTCACAGTTTTTTTCTAAGTTTTTCTTCAGTTTTTTCAGTCGTTTTTTCTCAATTTTTCTTCTCAGTTTTTTTCCTCCGTTTTTCTTCAGTTTTTTTAAATAGTTTTTTTTCTCAGTTTTTCTGATCAGTTTTTCTGCTCAGTTTTTTCTCAGTTTTTTTTCTCAATTCTTTTTTTTCACAGTTTGGTGCACAGTTTTTTTCTAAGTTTTTCTTCAGTTTTTTTCTCAGTTCTTTTTTTTCACAGTTTTTTTCACAGTTTTTTTCTAAGTTTTTCTTCAGTTTTTTCAGTCTTTTTTTCTCAGTTTTTCTTCTCAGTTTTTTTCATCCGTTTTTCTTCAGTTTTTTTCTCAGTTTTTCTGCTCAGTTTTTCTGCTCAGTTTTTTCTCAGTTTTTTTCCTCAGTTCTTTTTTCCCACAGTTTTGTGCACAGTTTTTTTCTAAGTTTTTCTTCAGTTTTTTTTCTCAGTTCTTTTTTTTCACAGTTTTTTTCAGTTTTTTTCTAAGTTTTTCTTCAGTTTTTTCAGTCTTTTTTTCTCAGTTTTTATTCTCATTTTTTTTCATCCGTTTTTCTTCAGTTTTTTTTAATAGTTTTTTTCTCAGTTTTTCTGCTCAGTTTTTCTGCTCAGTTTTTTCTCAGTTTTTTTCCTCAGTTCTTTTTTTTCACAGTTTTGTGCACAGTTTTTTTCTAAATTTTTCTTCAGTTTTTTTTCTCAGTTCTTTTTTTTCACAGTTTTTTTCTAAGTTTTTCTTCAGTTTTTTCAGTCGTTTTTTCTCAATTTTTCTTCTCAGTTTTTTTACTTCGTTTTTCTTCAGTATTTTTTTCAGTTTTTTTCTCAGTTTTTCTGCTCAGTTTTTCTGCTCAGTTTTTTGTTCAGTTTTTTTTCTCACTTCTTTTTTTCACAGTTTTTTTCTAAGTTTTTCTTCAGTTTTTTCAGTCGTTTTTTCTCAATTTTTCTTCTCAGTTTTTTTCCTCCGTTTTTCTTCAGTTTTTTAAAATAGTTTTTTTCTCAGTTTTTCTGCTGAGTTTTTCTGCTCAGTTTTTTCTCAGTTTTTTTCCTCAGTTCTTTTTTTCCACAGTTTTGTGCACAGTTTTTTTTCTAAATTTTTCTTCAGTTTTTTTTCTCCGTTCTTTTTTTTCTTCAGTTTTTTCAGTCGTTTTTCTTAATTTTTCTTCTCAGTTTTTTTAGTCCGTTTTTCTTCAGGATTTTTTTAATAGTTTTTTTCTCAGTTTTTCTGCTCAGTTTTTCTGCTCAGTTTTTTCTTCAGTTTTTTTTCTCAGTTCTTTTTTTCACAGTTTTTTTCACAGTTTTTTTCTAAGTTTTTCTTCAGTTTTTTCAGTCGTTTTTTCTCAATTTTTCTTCTCAGTTTTTTTACTCCGTTTTTCTTCAGTATTTTTTTAATAGTTTTATTCTCAGTTTTTCTGCTCAATTTTTCTGCTCAGTTTTTTCTCAGTTTTTTCACTCAATTCTTTTTTTTCACACTTTTGTGCACAGTATTTTTCTAAGTTTTTCTTCAGTTTTTTTTCTCAGTTCTTTTTTTTCACAGTTTTTTTCACAGTTTTTTTCACAGTTTTTTTCTAAGTTTTTCTTCAGTTTTTTCAGTCGTTTTTCTCAATTTTTCTTCTCAGTTTTTTTACTCCGTTTTTCTTCAGTATTTTTTTGTTAGTTTTTCTGCTCAGTTTTTCTGCTCAGTTTTTTCTTCAGTTTTCTATCTCAGTTTTTTTTTTCACAGTTTTTTTCACAGTTTTTTTCTAAGTTTTTCTTCAGTTTTTTCAGTCGTTTTTCTCAATTTTTCTTCTCAGTTTTTTTACTCCGTTTTTCTTCAGTATTTTTTTAATAGTTTTTTTCTCAGTTTTTCTGCTCAGTTTTTCTGCTCAGTTTTTTCTTCAGTTTTTTTTCTCACTTCTTTTTTTCACAGTTTTTTTCTAAGTTTTTCTTCAGTTTTTTCAGTCGTTTTTTCTCAATTTTTCTTCTCAGTTTTTTCCTCCGTTTTTCTTCAGTTTTTTAAAATAGTTTTTTTCTCAGTTTTTCTGCTCAGTTTTTCTGCTCAGTTTTTTCTCAGTTTTTTTCCTCAGTTCTTTTTTTCCACAGTTTTGTGCACAGTTTTTTTTCTAAATTTTTCTTCAGTTTTTTTCTCCGTTCTTTTTTTTCTTCAGTTTTTTCAGTCGTTTTTCTCAATTTTTCTTCTCAGTTTTTTTACTCCGTTTTTCTTCAGGATTTTTTTAATAGTTTTTTTCTCAGTTTTTCTGCTCAGTTTTTCTGCTCAGTTTTTTCTTCAGTTTTTTTTCTCAGTTCTTTTTTTCACAGTTTTTTTCACAGTTTTTTTCTAAGTTTTTCTTCAGTTTTTTCAGTCGTTTTTTCTCAATTTTTCTTCTCAGTTTTTTTACTCCGTTTTTCTTCAGTATTTTTTAAATAGTTTTTTTCTCAGTTTTTCTGCTCAGTTTTTCTGCTCAGTTTTTTCTTTAGTTTTTTTTCTCTGTTCTTTTTTTCACAGTTTTTTTCACAGTTTTTTTCTAAGTTTTTCTTCAGTTTTTTCAGTCGTTTTTTCTCAATTTTTCTTCTCAGTTTTTTTCCTCCGTTTTTCTTCAGTTTTTTTAAATAGTTTTTTTTCTCAGTTTTTCTGATCAGTTTTTCTGCTCAGTTTTTTCTCAGTTTTTTTTCTCAATTCTTTTTTTTCACAGTTTGGTGCACAGTTTTTTTCTAAGTTTTTCTTCAGTTTTTTTCTCAGTTCTTTTTTTTCACAGTTTTTTTCACAGTTTTTTTCTAAGTTTTTCTTCAGTTTTTTCAGTCTTTTTTTCTCAGTTTTTCTTCTCAGTTTTTTTCATCCGTTTTTCTTCAGTTTTTTTCTCAGTTTTTCTGCTCAGTTTTTCTGCTCAGTTTTTTCTCAGTTTTTTTCCTCAGTTCTTTTTTCCCACAGTTTTGTGCACAGTTTTTTTCTAAGTTTTTCTTCAGTTTTTTTTCTCAGTTCTTTTTTTTCACAGTTTTTTTCAGTTTTTTTCTAAGTTTTTCTTCAGTTTTTTCAGTCTTTTTTTCTCAGTTTTTATTCTCATTTTTTTTCATCCGTTTTTCTTCAGTTTTTTTTAATAGTTTTTTTCTCAGTTTTTCTGCTCAGTTTTTCTGCTCAGTTTTTTCTCAGTTTTTTTCCTCAGTTCTTTTTTTTCACAGTTTTGTGCACAGTTTTTTTCTAAATTTTTCTTCAGTTTTTTTTCTCAGTTCTTTTTTTTCACAGTTTTTTTCTAAGTTTTTCTTCAGTTTTTTCAGTCGTTTTTTCTCAATTTTTCTTCTCAGTTTTTTTACTCCGTTTTTCTTCAGTATTTTTTTCAGTTTTTTTCTCAGTTTTTCTGCTCAGTTTTTCTGCTCAGTTTTTTCTCAGTTTTTTTCCTCAGTTCTTTTTTTCCACAGTTTTGTGCACAGTTTTTTTTCTAAATTTTTCTTCAGTTTTTTTTCTCCGTTCTTTTTTTTCTTCAGTTTTTTCAGTCGTTTTTCTCAATTTTTCTTCTCAGTTTTTTTACTCCGTTTTTCTTCAGGATTTTTTAAATAGTTTTTTTCTCAGTTTTTCTGCTCAGTTTTTCTGCTCAGTTTTTTCTTCAGTTTTTTTTCTCAGTTCTTTTTTTCACAGTTTTTTTCACAGTTTTTTTCTAAGTTTTTCTTCAGTTTTTTCAGTCGTTTTTTCTCAATTTTTCTTCTCAGTTTTTTTACTCCGTTTTTCTTCAGTATTTTTTAAATAGTTTTTTTCTCAGTTTTTCTGCTCAGTTTTTCTGCTCAGTTTTTTCTTTAGTTTTTTTTCTCTGTTCTTTTTTTCACAGTTTTTTTCACAGTTTTTTTCTAAGTTTTTCTTCAGTTTTTTCAGTCGTTTTTTCTCAATTTTTCTTCTCAGTTTTTTTCCTCCGTTTTTCTTCAGTTTTTTTAAATAGTTTTTTTTCTCAGTTTTTCTGATCAGTTTTTCTGCTCAGTTTTTTCTCAGTTTTTTTTCTCAATTCTTTTTTTTCACAGTTTGGTGCACAGTTTTTTTCTAAGTTTTTCTTCAGTTTTTTTTCTCAGTTCTTTTTTTTCACAGTTTTTTTCACAGTATTTTTCTAAGTTTTTCTTCAGTTTTTTCAGTCTTTTTTTCTCAGTTTTTCTTCTCAGTTTTTTTCATCCGTTTTTCTTCAGTTTTTTTCTCAGTTTTTCTGCTCAGTTTTTCTGCTCAGTTTTTTCTCAGTTTTTTTCCTCAGTTCTTTTTTCCCACAGTTTTGTGCACAGTTTTTTTCTAAGTTTTTCTTCAGTTTTTTTTCTCAGTTCTTTTTTTTCACAGTTTTTTTCAGTTTTTTTCTAAGTTTTTCTTCAGTTTTTTCAGTCTTTTTTTCTCAGTTTTTCTTCTCAGTTTTTTTCATCCGTTTTTCTTCAGTTTTTTTTAATAGTTTTTTTCTCAGTTTTTCTGCTCAGTTTTTCTGCTCAGTTTTTTCTCAGTTTTTTTCCTCAGTTCTTTTTTTTCACAGTTTTGTGCACAGTTTTTTTCTAAATTTTTCTTCAGTTTTTTTTCTCAGTTCTTTTTTTTCACAGTTTTTTTCTAAGTTTTTCTTCAGTTTTTTCAGTCGTTTTTTCTCAATTTTTCTTCTCAGTTTTTTTACTCCGTTTTTCTTCAGTATTTTTTTCAGTTTTTTTCTCAGTTTTTCTGCTCAGTTTTTCTGCTCAGTTTTTTGTTCAGTTTTTTTTCTCACTTCTTTTTTTCACAGTTTTTTTCTAAGTTTTTCTTCAGTTTTTTCAGTCGTTTTTTCTCAATTTTTCTTCTCAGTTTTTTTCCTCCGTTTTTCTTCAGTTTTTTAAAATAGTTTTTTTCTCAGTTTTTCTGCTGAGTTTTTCTGCTCAGTTTTTTCTCAGTTTTTTTCCTCAGTTCTTTTTTTCCACAGTTTTGTGCACAGTTTTTTTTCTAAATTTTTCTTCAGTTTTTTTTCTCCGTTCTTTTTTTTCTTCAGTTTTTTCAGTCGTTTTTCTTAATTTTTCTTCTCAGTTTTTTTAGTCCGTTTTTCTTCAGGATTTTTTTAATAGTTTTTTTCTCAGTTTTTCTGCTCAGTTTTTCTGCTCAGTTTTTTCTTCAGTTTTTTTTCTCAGTTCTTTTTTTCACAGTTTTTTTCACAGTTTTTTTCTAAGTTTTTCTTCAGTTTTTTCAGTCGTTTTTTCTCAATTTTTCTTCTCAGTTTTTTTACTCCGTTTTTCTTCAGTATTTTTTTAATAGTTTTATTCTCAGTTTTTCTGCTCAATTTTTCTGCTCAGTTTTTTCTCAGTTTTTTCACTCAATTCTTTTTTTTCACACTTTTGTGCACAGTATTTTTCTAAGTTTTTCTTCAGTTTTTTTTCTCAGTTCTTTTTTTTCACAGTTTTTTTCACAGTTTTTTTCACAGTTTTTTTCTAAGTTTTTCTTCAGTTTTTTCAGTCGTTTTTCTCAATTTTTCTTCTCAGTTTTTTTACTCCGTTTTTCTTCAGTATTTTTTTGTTAGTTTTTCTGCTCAGTTTTTCTGCTCAGTTTTTTCTTCAGTTTTCTATCTCAGTTCTTTTTTTCACAGTTTTTTTCACAGTTTTTTTCTAAGTTTTTCTTCAGTTTTTTCAGTCGTTTTTCTCAATTTTTCTTCTCAGTTTTTTTACTCCGTTTTTCTTCAGTATTTTTTTAATAGTTTTTTTCTCAGTTTTTCTGCTCAGTTTTTCTGCTCAGTTTTTTCTTCAGTTTTTTTTCTCACTTCTTTTTTTCACAGTTTTTTTCTAAGTTTTTCTTCAGTTTTTTCAGTCGTTTTTTCTCAATTTTTCTTCTCAGTTTTTTCCTCCGTTTTTCTTCAGTTTTTTAAAATAGTTTTTTTCTCAGTTTTTCTGCTCAGTTTTTCTGCTCAGTTTTTTCTCAGTTTTTTTCCTCAGTTCTTTTTTTCCACAGTTTTGTGCACAGTTTTTTTTCTAAATTTTTCTTCAGTTTTTTTTCTCCGTTCTTTTTTTTCTTCAGTTTTTTCAGTCGTTTTTCTCAATTTTTCTTCTCAGTTTTTTTACTCCGTTTTTCTTCAGGATTTTTTTAATAGTTTTTTTCTCAGTTTTTCTGCTCAGTTTTTCTGCTCAGTTTTTTCTTTAGTTTTTTTTCTCAGTTCTTTTTTTCACAGTTTTTTTCACAGTTTTTTTCTAAGTTTTTCTTCAGTTTTTTCAGTCGTTTTTTCTCAATTTTTCTTCTCAGTTTTTTTCCTCCGTTTTTCTTCAGTTTTTTTAAATAGTTTTTTTTCTCAGTTTTTCTGATCAGTTTTTCTGCTCAGTTTTTTCTCAGTTTTTTTTCTCAATTCTTTTTTTTCACAGTTTGGTGCACAGTTTTTTTCTAAGTTTTTCTTCAGTTTTTTTCTCAGTTCTTTTTTTTCACAGTTTTTTTCACAGTTTTTTTCTAAGTTTTTCTTCAGTTTTTTCAGTCTTTTTTTCTCAGTTTTTCTTCTCAGTTTTTTTCATCCGTTTTTCTTCAGTTTTTTTCTCAGTTTTTCTGCTCAGTTTTTCTGCTCAGTTTTTTCTCAGTTTTTTTCCTCAGTTCTTTTTTCCCACAGTTTTGTGCACAGTTTTTTTCTAAGTTTTTCTTCAGTTTTTTTTCTCAGTTCTTTTTTTTCACAGTTTTTTTCAGTTTTTTTCTAAGTTTTTCTTCAGTTTTTTCAGTCTTTTTTTCTCAGTTTTTATTCTCATTTTTTTTCATCCGTTTTTCTTCAGTTTTTTTTAATAGTTTTTTTCTCAGTTTTTCTGCTCAGTTTTTCTGCTCAGTTTTTTCTCAGTTTTTTTCCTCAGTTCTTTTTTTTCACAGTTTTGTGCACAGTTTTTTTCTAAATTTTTCTTCAGTTTTTTTTCTCAGTTCTTTTTTTTCACAGTTTTTTTCTAAGTTTTTCTTCAGTTTTTTCAGTCGTTTTTTCTCAATTTTTCTTCTCAGTTTTTTTACTCCGTTTTTCTTCAGTATTTTTTTCAGTTTTTTTCTCAGTTTTTCTGCTCAGTTTTTCTGCTCAGTTTTTTCTCAGTTTTTTTCCTCAGTTCTTTTTTTCCACAGTTTTGTGCACAGTTTTTTTTCTAAATTTTTCTTCAGTTTTTTTTCTCCGTTCTTTTTTTTCTTCAGTTTTTTCAGTCGTTTTTCTCAATTTTTCTTCTCAGTTTTTTTACTCCGTTTTTCTTCAGGATTTTTTAAATAGTTTTTTTCTCAGTTTTTCTGCTCAGTTTTTCTGCTCAGTTTTTTCTTCAGTTTTTTTTCTCAGTTCTTTTTTTCACAGTTTTTTTCACAGTTTTTTTCTAAGTTTTTCTTCAGTTTTTTCAGTCGTTTTTTCTCAATTTTTCTTCTCAGTTTTTTTACTCCGTTTTTCTTCAGTATTTTTTAAATAGTTTTTTTCTCAGTTTTTCTGCTCAGTTTTTCTGCTCAGTTTTTTCTTTAGTTTTTTTTCTCTGTTCTTTTTTTCACAGTTTTTTTCACAGTTTTTTTCTAAGTTTTTCTTCAGTTTTTTCAGTCGTTTATTCTCAATTTTTCTTCTCAGTTTTTTTCCTCCGTTTTTCTTCAGTTTTTTTAAATAGTTTTTTTTCTCAGTTTTTCTGATCAGTTTTTCTGCTCAGTTTTTTCTCAGTTTTTTTTCTCAATTCTTTTTTTTCACAGTTTGGTGCACAGTTTTTTTCTAAGTTTTTCTTCAGTTTTTTTTCTCAGTTCTTTTTTTTCACAGTTTTTTTCACAGTATTTTTCTAAGTTTTTCTTCAGTTTTTTCAGTCTTTTTTTCTCAGTTTTTCTTCTCAGTTTTTTTCATCCGTTTTTCTTCAGTTTTTTTCTCAGTTTTTCTGCTCAGTTTTTCTGCTCAGTTTTTTCTCAGTTTTTTTCCTCAGTTCTTTTTTCCCACAGTTTTGTGCACAGTTTTTTTCTAAGTTTTTCTTCAGTTTTTTTTCTCAGTTCTTTTTTTTCACAGTTTTTTTCAGTTTTTTTCTAAGTTTTTCTTCAGTTTTTTCAGTCTTTTTTTCTCAGTTTTTCTTCTCAGTTTTTTTCATCCGTTTTTCTTCAGTTTTTTTTAATAGTTTTTTTCTCAGTTTTTCTGCTCAGTTTTTCTGCTCAGTTTTTTCTCAGTTTTTTTCCTCAGTTCTTTTTTTTCACAGTTTTGTGCACAGTTTTTTTCTAAATTTTTCTTCAGTTTTTTTTCTCAGTTCTTTTTTTTCACAGTTTTTTTCTAAGTTTTTCTTCAGTTTTTTCAGTCGTTTTTTCTCAATTTTTCTTCTCAGTTTTTTTACTCCGTTTTTCTTCAGTATTTTTTTCAGTTTTTTTCTCAGTTTTTCTGCTCAGTTTTTCTGCTCAGTTTTTTGTTCAGTTTTTTTTCTCACTTCTTTTTTTCACAGTTTTTTTCTAAGTTTTTCTTCAGTTTTTTCAGTCGTTTTTTCTCAATTTTTCTTCTCAGTTTTTTTCCTTCGTTTTTCTTCAGTTTTTTAAAATAGTTTTTTTCTCAGTTTTTCTGCTGAGTTTTTCTGCTCAGTTTTTTCTCAGTTTTTTTCCTCAGTTCTTTTTTTCCACAGTTTTGTGCACAGTTTTTTTTCTAAATTTTTCTTCAGTTTTTTTTCTCCGTTCTTTTTGTTCTTCAGTTTTTTCAGTCGTTTTTCTTAATTTTTTTCTCAGTTTTTTTAGTCCGTTTTTCTTCAGGATTTTTTTAATAGTTTTTTTCTCAGTTTTTCTGCTCAGTTTTTCTGCTCAGTTTTTTCTTCAGTTTTTTTTCTCAGTTCTTTTTTTCACAGTTTTTTTCACAGTTTTTTTCTAAATTTTTCTTCAGTTTTTTTTCTCAGTTCTTTTTTTTCACAGTTTTTTTCTAAGTTTTTCTTCAGTTTTTTCAGTCGTTTTTTCTCAATTTTTCTTCTCAGTTTTTTTACTCCGTTTTTCTTCAGTATTTTTTTAATAGTTTTAATCTCAGTTTTTCTGCTCAATTTTTCTGCTCAGTTTTTTCTCAGTTTTTTCACTCAATTCTTTTTTTTCACACTTTTGTGCACAGTATTTTTCTAAGTTTTTCTTCAGTTTTTTTTCTCAGTTCTTTTTTTTCACAGTTTTTTTCACAGTTTTTTTCACAGTTTTTTTCTAAGTTTTTCTTCAGTTTTTTCAGTCGTTTTTCTCAATTTTTCTTCTCAGTTTTTTTACTCCGTTTTTCTTCAGTATTTTTTTGTTAGTTTTTCTGCTCAGTTTTTCTGCTCATTTTTTTCTTCAGTTTTCTATCTCAGTTCTTTTTTTCACAGTTTTTTTCACAGTTTTTTTCTAAGTTTTTCTTCAGTTTTTTCAGTCGTTTTTTCTCAATTTTTCTTCTCAGTTTTTTTACTCCGTTTTTCTTCAGTATTTTTTAAATAGTTTTTTTCTCAGTTTTTCTGCTCAGTTTTTCTGCTCAGTTTTTTCTTTAGATTTTTTTCTCTGTTCTTTTTTTCACAGTTTTTTTCACAGTTTTTTTCTAAGTTTTTCTTCAGTTTTTTCAGTCGTTTTTTCTCAATTTTTCTTCTCAGTTTTTTTCCTCCGTTTTTCTTCAGTTTTTTTTAAATAGTTTTTTTCTCAGTTTTTCTGCTCAGTTTTTCTGCTCAGTTTTTTCTCAGTTTTTTTCCTCAGTTCTTTTTTTCCACAGTTTTGTGCACAGTTTTTTTTCTAAATTTTTCTTCAGTTTTTTTTCTCCGTTCTTTTTTTTCTTCAGTTTTTTCAGTCGTTTTTCTCAGTTTTTCTTCTCAGTTTTTTTCATCCGTTTTTCTTCAGTTTTTTTCTCAGTTTTTCTGCTCAGTTTTTCTGCTCAGTTTTTTCTTCAGTTTTTTTTCTCAGTTCTTTTTTTTCACAGTTTTTTTCAGTTTTTTTCTAAGTTTTTCTTCAGTTTTTTCAGTCTTTTTTTCTCAGTTTTTCTTCTCATTTTTTTTCATCCGTTTTTCTTCAGTTTTTTTTAATAGTTTTTTTCTCAGTTTTTCTGCTCAGTTTTTCTGCTCAGTTTTTTCTCAGTTTTTTTCCTCAGTTCTTTTTTTTCACAGTTTTGTGCACAGTTTTTTTCTAAATTTTTCTTCAGTTTTTTTTCTCAGTTCTTTTTTTTCACAGTTTTTTTCTAAGTTTTTCTTCAGTTTTTTTCAGTCGTTTTTTCTCAATTTTTCTTCTCAGTTTTTTTACTTCGTTTTTCTTCAGTATTTTTTTCAGTTTTTTTCTCAGTTTTTCTGCTCAGTTTTTCTGCTCAGTTTTTTCTCAGTTTTTTTCCTCAGTTCTTTTTTTCCACAGTTTTGTGCACAGTTTTTTTTCTAAATTTTTCTTCAGTTTTTTTTCTCCGTTCTTTTTTTTCTTCAGTTTTTTCAGTCGTTTTTCTCAATTTTTCTTCTCAGTTTTTTTACTCCGTTTTTCTTCAGGATTTTTTTAATAGTTTTTTTCTCAGTTTTTCTGCTCAGTTTTTCTGCTCAGTTTTTTCTTCAGTTTTTTTTCTCAGTTCTTTTTTTCACAGTTTTTTTCACAGTTTTTTTCTAAGTTTTTCTTCAGTTTTTTCAGTCGTTTTTTCTCAATTTTTCTTCTCAGTTTTTTTACTCCGTTTTTCTTCAGTTTTTTTAAATAGTTTTTTTTCTCAGTTTTTCTGATCAGTTTTTCTGCTCAGTTTTTTCTCAGTTTTTTTTCTCAATTCTTTTTTTTCACAGTTTGGTGCACAGTTTTTTTCTAAGTTTTCTTCAGTTTTTTTTCTCAGTTCTTTTTTTTCACAGTTTTTTTCTAAGTTTTTCTTCAGTTTTTTCAGTCGTTTTTTCTCAATTTTTCTTCTCAGTTTTTTTACTCCGTTTTTCTTCAGTATTTTTTTCAGTTTTTTTCTCTGTTTTTCTGCTCAGTTTTTCTGCTCAGTTTTTTCTTCAGTTTTTTTTCTCAGTTCTTTTTTTCACAGTTTTTTTCTAAATTTTTCTTCAGTTTTTTCAGTCGTTTTTTCTCAATTTTTCTTCTCAGTTTTTTTCCTCCGTTTTTCTTCAGTTTTTTTAAATAGTTTTTTTCTCAGTTTTTCTGCTCAGTTTTTCTGCTCAGTTTTTTCTCAGTTTTTTTCCTCAGTTCTTTTTTTCCACAGTTTTGTGCACAGTTTTTTTTCTAAATTTTTCTTCAGTTTTTTTCTCCGTTCTTTTTTTTCTTCAGTTTTTTCAGTCGTTTTTCTCAATTTTTCTTCTCAGTTTTTTTACTCCGTTTTTCTTCAGGATTTTTTAAATAGTTTTTTTCTCAGTTTTTCTGCTCAGTTTTTCTGCTCAGTTTTTTCTTCAGTTTTTTTTCTCAGTTCTTTTTTTCACAGTTTTTTTCACATTTTTTTCTAAGTTTTGCTTCAGTTTTTTCAGTCGTTTTTTCTCAATTTTTCTTCTCAGTTTTTTTCCTCAGTTCTTTTTTCCCACAGTTTTGTGCACAGTTTTTTTCTAAGTTTTTCTTCAGTTTTTTTTCTCAGTTCTTTTTTTTCACAGTTTTTTTCAGTTTTTTTCTAAGTTTTTCTTCAGTTTTTTCAGTCTTTTTTTCTCAGTTTTTCTTCTCAGTTTTTTTCATCCGTTTTTCTTCAGTTTTTTTAAATAGTTTTTTTTCTCAGTTTTTCTGATCAGTTTTTCTGCTCAGTTTTTTCTCAGTTTTTTTTCTCAATTCTTTTTTTTCACAGTTTGGTGCACAGTTTTTTTCTAAGTTTTCTTCAGTTTTTTTTCTCAGTTCTTTTTTTTCACAGTTTTTTTCACAGTTTTTTTCTAAGTTTTTCTTCAGTTTTTTCAGTCTTTTTTTCTCAGTTTTTCTTGTTTTTTTCATCCGTTTTTCTTCAGTTTTTTTCTCAGTTTTTCTGCTCAGTTTTTCTGCTCAGTTTTTTCTCAGTTTTTTTCCTCAGTTCTTTTTTCCCACAGTTTTGTGCACAGTTTTTTTCTAAGTTTTTCTTCAGTTTTTTCAGTCGTTTTTTCTCAATTTTTCTTCTCAGTTTTTTTACTCCGTTTTTCTTCAGTATTTTTTTCATAGTTTTTTTCTCAGTTTTTCTGCTCAGTTTTTCTGCTCAGTTTTTTCTTCAGTTTTTTTTCTCAGTTCTTTTTTTTCACAGTTTTGTGCACAGTTTTTTTCTAAATTTTTCTTCAGTTTTTTTTCTCCGTTCTTTTTTTTCTTCAGTTTTTTCAGTAGTATTTCTCAATTTTTCTTCTCAGTTTTTTTACTCCGTTTTTCTTCAGTATTTTTTAAATAATTTTATTCTAAGTTTTTCTGCTCAATTTTTCTGCTCAGTTTTTTCTCAGTTTTTTCACTCAATTCTTTTTTTTCACACTTTTGTGCACAGTATTTTTCTAAGTTTTTCTTCAGTTTTTTTTCTCAGTTCTTTTTTTTCACAGTTTTTTTCACAGTTTTTTTCCAAGTTTTTCTTCAGTTTTTTCAGTCGTTTTTTCTCAATTTTTCTTCTCAGTTTTTTTACTCCGTTTTTCTTAAGTATTTTTTAAATAGTTTTTTTCTCAGTTTTTCTGCTCAGTTTTTCTGCTCAGTTTTTTCTTTAGTTTTTTTTCTCTGTTCTTTTTTTCACAGTTTTTTTCACAGTTTTTTTCTAAATTTTTCTTCAGTTTTTTTTCTCAGTTCTTTTTTTTCGCAGTTTTTTTCAGTTTTTTTCTAAGTTTTTCTTCAGTTTTTTCAGTCTTTTTTCTCAGTTTTTCTTCTCAGTTTTTTTCATCCGTTTTTCTTCAGTATTTTTTTCAGTTTTTTTCTCAGTTTTTCTGCTCAGTTTTTCTGCTCAGTTTTTTTCCTCAGTTCTTTTTTTTTTACAGTTTTGTGCACAGTTTTTTTCTAAATTTTTCTTCAGTTTTTTTTCTCAGTTCTTTTTTTTCACAGTTTTTTTCTAAGTTTTTCTTCAGTTTTTTCAGTCGTTTTTTCTCAATTTTTCTTCTCAGTTTTTTTACTCCGTTTTTCTTCAGTATTTTTTTCAGTTTTTTTCTCAGTTTTTCTGCTCAGTTTTTCTGCTCAGTTTTTTGTTCAGTTTTTTTTCTCACTTCTTTTTTTCACAGTTTTTTTCTAAGTTTTTCTTCAGTTTTTTCAGTCATTTTTTCTCAATTTTTCTTCTCAGTTTTTTTCCTCCGTTTTTCTTCAGTTTTTTAAAATATTTTTTTTCTCAGTTTTTCTGCTCAGTTTTTCTGCTCAGTTTTTTCTCAGTTTTTTTCCTCAGTTCTTTTTTTCCGCAGTTTTGTGCACAATTTTTTTTCTAAATTTTTCTTCAGTTTTTTTTCTCCGTTCTTTTTTTTCTTCAGTTTTTTCAGTCGTTTTTCTCAATTTTTCTTCTCAGTTTTTTTACTCCGTTTTTCTTCAGGATTTTTTTAATAGTTTTTTTCTCAGTTTTTCTGCTCAGTTTTTCTGCTCAGTTTTTCTTCAGTTTTTTTTCTCAGTTCTTTTTTTCAGTTTTTTTCACAGTTTTTTTCTAAGTTTTTCTTCAGTTTTTTCAGTCGTTTTTTCTCAATTTTTCTTCTCAGTTTTTTTACTCCGTTTTTCTTCAGTATTTTTTAAATAGTTTTTTTCTCAGTTTTTCTGCTCAGTTTTTCTGCTCAGTTTTTTCTTTAGTTTTTTTTCTCTGTTCTTTTTTTCACAGTTTTTTTCACAGTTTTTTTCTAAGTTTTTCTTCAGTTTTTTCAGTCGTTTTTTCTCAATTTTTCTTCTCAGTTTTTTTCCTCCGTTTTTCTTCAGTTTTTTTAAATAGTTTTTTTCTCAGTTTTTCTGCTCAGTTTTTCTGCTCAGTTTTTTCTCAGTTTTTTTCCTCAGTTCTTTTTTTCCACAGTTTTGTGCACAGTTTTTTTTCTAAATTTTTCTTCAGTTTTTTTTCTCCGTTCTTTTTTTTCTTCAGTTTTTTCAGTCGTTTTTCTCAATTTTTCTTCTCAGTTTTTTTACACCGTTTTTCTTCAGGATTTTTTTAATAGTTTTTTTCTCAGTTTTTCTGCTCAGTTTTTCTGCTCAGTTTTTTCTTCAGTTTTTTTTCTCAGTTCTTTTTTTCACAGTTTTTTTCACAGTTTTTTTCTAAGTTTTTCTTCAGTTTCTTCAGTCGTTTTTTCTCAATTTTTCTTCTCAGTTTTTTTACTCCGTTTTTCTTCAGTATTTTTTAAATAGTTTTTTTCTCAGTTTTTCTGCTCAGTTTTTCTGCTCAGTTTTTTCTTTAGTTTTTTTTCTCTGTTCTTTTTTTCACAGTTTTTTTCACAGTTTTTTTCTAAGTTTTTCTTCAGTTTTTTCAGTCGTTTTTTCTCAATTTTTCTTCTCAGTTTTTTTACTCCGTTTTTCTTCAGTTTTTTTAAAAAGTTTTTTTTCTCAGTTTTTCTGATCAGTTTTTCTGCTCAGTTTTTTCTCAGTTTTTTTTCTCAATTCTTTTTTTTCACAGTTTGGTGCACAGTTTTTTTCTAAGTTTTTCTTCAGTTTTTTTTCTCAGTTCTTTTTTTTCACAGTTTTTTTCACAGTATTTTTCTAAGTTTTTCTTCAGTTTTTTCAGTCTTTTTTTCTCAGTTTTTCTTCTCAGTTTTTTTCATCCGTTTTTCTTCAGTTTTTTTCTCAGTTTTTCTGCTCAGTTTTTCTGCTCAGTTTTTTCTTCAGTTTTTTTTCTCAGTTCTTTTTTTTCACAGTTTTTTTCAGTTTTTTTCTAAGTTTTTCTTCAGTTTTTTCAGTCTTTTTTTCTCAGTTTTTCTTCTCATTTTTTTTCATCCGTTTTTCTTCAGTTTTTTTTAATAGTTTTTTTCTCAGTTTTTCTGCTCAGTTTTTCTGCTCAGTTTTTTCTCAGTTTTTTTCCTCAGTTCTTTTTTTTCACAGTTTTGTGCACAGTTTTTTTCTAAATTTTTCTTCAGTTTTTTTTCTCAGTTCTTTTTTTTCACAGTTTTTTTCTAAGTTTTTCTTCAGTTTTTTCAGTCGTTTTTTCTCAATTTTTCTTCTCAGTTTTTTTACTCCGTTTTTCTTCAGTATTTTTTTCAGTTTTTTTCTCAGTTTTTCTGCTCAGTTTTTCTGCTCAGTTTTTTCTCAGTTTTTTTCCTCAGTTCTTTTTTTCCACAGTTTTGTGCACAGTTTTTTTTCTAAATTTTTCTTCAGTTTTTTTTCTCCGTTCTTTTTTTTCTTCAGTTTTTTCAGTCGTTTTCTCAATTTTTCTTCTCAGTTTTTTTTACTCCGTTTTTCTTCAGGATTTTTTTAATAGTTTTTTTCTCAGTTTTTCTGCTCAGTTTTTCTGCTCAGTTTTTCTGCTCAGTTTTTTCTTTAGTTTTTTTTCTCTGTTCTTTTTTTCACAGTTTTTTTCACAGTTTTTTTCTAAATTTTTCTTCAGTTTTTTTTCTCAGTTCTTTTTTTTCGCAGTTTTTTTCAGTTTTTTTCTAAGTTTTTCTTCAGTTTTTTCAGTCTTTTTTCTCAGTTTTTCTTCTCAGTTTTTTTCATCCGTTTTTCTTCAGTTTTTTTTAATAGTTTTTTTCTCAGTTTTTCTGCTCAGTTTTTCTGCTCAGTTTTTTTCCTCAGTTCTTTTTTTTTTACAGTTTTGTGCACAGTTTTTTTCTAAATTTTTCTTCAGTTTTTTTTCTCAGTTCTTTTTTTTCACAGTTTTTTTCTAAGTTTTTCTTCAGTTTTTTCAGTCGTTTTTTCTCAATTTTTCTTCTCAGTTTTTTTACTCCGTTTTTCTTCAGTATTTTTTTCAGTTTTTTTCTCAGTTTTTCTGCTCAGTTTTTCTGCTCAGTTTTTTGTTCAGTTTTTTTTCTCACTTCTTTTTTTCACAGTTTTTTTCTAAGTTTTTCTTCAGTTTTTTCAGTCGTTTTTTCTCAATTTTTCTTCTCAGTTTTTTTCCTCCGTTTTTCTTCAGTTTTTTAAAATAGTTTTTTTCTCAGTTTTTCTGCTGAGTTTTTCTGCTCAGTTTTTTCTCAGTTTTTTTCCTCAGTTCTTTTTTTCCACAGTTTTGTGCACAGTTTTTTTTCTAAATTTTTCTTCAGTTTTTTTTCTCCGTTCTTTTTTTTCTTCAGTTTTTTCAGTCGTTTTTCTTAATTTTTTTCTCAGTTTTTTTAGTCCGTTTTTCTTCAGGATTTTTTTAATAGTTTTTTTCTCAGTTTTTCTGCTCAGTTTTTCTGCTCAGTTTTTTCTTCAGTTTTTTTTCTCAGTTCTTTTTTTCACAGTTTTTTTCACAGTTTTTTTCTAAGTTTTTCTTCAGTTTTTTCAGTCGTTTTTCTCAATTTTTCTTCTCAGTTTTTTTACTCCGTTTTTCTTCAGTATTTTTTTAATAGTTTTTTTCTCAGTTTTTCTGCTCAGTTTTTCTGCTCAGTTTTTTCTTTAGTTTTTTTTCTCTGTTCTTTTTTTCACAGTTTTTTTCACAGTTTTTTTCTAAGTTTTTCTTCAGTTTTTTTCAGTCGTTTTTTCTCAATTTTTCTTCTCAGTTTTTTTACTCCGTTTTTCTTCAGTATTTTTTTCAGTTTTTTTCTCAGTTTTTCTGCTCAGTTTTTCTGCTCAGTTTTTTCTCAGTTTTTTTCCTCAGTTCTTTTTTTCCACAGTTTTGTGCACAGTTTTTTTTCTAAATTTTTCTTCAGTTTTTTTTCTCCGTTCTTTTTTTTCTTCAGTTTTTTCAGTCGTTTTTCTCAATTTTTCTTCTCAGTTTTTTTACTCCGTTTTTCTTCAGGATTTTTTTAATAGTTTTTTTCTCAGTTTTTCTGCTCAGTTTTTCTGCTCAGTTTTTTCTTCAGTTTTTTTTCTCAGTTCTTTTTTTCACAGTTTTTTTCACAGTTTTTTTCTAAGTTTTTCTTCAGTTTTTTCAGTCGTTTTTTCTCAATTTTTCTTCTCAGTTTTTTTACTCCGTTTTTCTTCAGTTTTTTTAAATAGTTTTTTTTCTCAGTTTTTCTGATCAGTTTTTCTGCTCAGTTTTTTCTCAGTTTTTTTTCTCAATTCTTTTTTTTCACAGTTTGGTGCACAGTTTTTTTCTAAGTTTTCTTCAGTTTTTTTTCTCAGTTCTTTTTTTTCACAGTTTTTTTCTAAGTTTTTCTTCAGTTTTTTCAGTCGTTTTTTCTCAATTTTTCTTCTCAGTTTTTTTACTCCGTTTTTCTTCAGTATTTTTTTCAGTTTTTTTCTCTGTTTTTCTGCTCAGTTTTTCTGCTCAGTTTTTTCTTCAGTTTTTTTTCTCAGTTCTTTTTTTCACAGTTTTTTTCTAAATTTTTCTTCAGTTTTTTCAGTCGTTTTTTCTCAATTTTTCTTCTCAGTTTTTTTCCTCCGTTTTTCTTCAGTTTTTTTAAATAGTTTTTTTCTCAGTTTTTCTGCTCAGTTTTTCTGCTCAGTTTTTTCTCAGTTTTTTTCCTCAGTTCTTTTTTTCCACAGTTTTGTGCACAGTTTTTTTTCTAAATTTTTCTTCAGTTTTTTTCTCCGTTCTTTTTTTTCTTCAGTTTTTTCAGTCGTTTTTCTCAATTTTTCTTCTCAGTTTTTTTACTCCGTTTTTCTTCAGGATTTTTTAAATAGTTTTTTTCTCAGTTTTTCTGCTCAGTTTTTCTGCTCAGTTTTTTCTTCAGTTTTTTTTCTCAGTTCTTTTTTTCACAGTTTTTTTCACATTTTTTTCTAAGTTTTGCTTCAGTTTTTTCAGTCGTTTTTTCTCAATTTTTCTTCTCAGTTTTTTTCCTCAGTTCTTTTTTCCCACAGTTTTGTGCACAGTTTTTTTCTAAGTTTTTCTTCAGTTTTTTTTCTCAGTTCTTTTTTTTCACAGTTTTTTTCAGTTTTTTTCTAAGTTTTTCTTCAGTTTTTTCAGTCTTTTTTTCTCAGTTTTTCTTCTCAGTTTTTTTCATCCGTTTTTCTTCAGTTTTTTTAAATAGTTTTTTTTCTCAGTTTTTCTGATCAGTTTTTCTGCTCAGTTTTTTCTCAGTTTTTTTTCTCAATTCTTTTTTTTCACAGTTTGGTGCACAGTTTTTTTCTAAGTTTTCTTCAGTTTTTTTTCTCAGTTCTTTTTTTTCACAGTTTTTTTCACAGTTTTTTTCTAAGTTTTTCTTCAGTTTTTTCAGTCTTTTTTTCTCAGTTTTTCTTGTTTTTTTCATCCGTTTTTCTTCAGTTTTTTTCTCAGTTTTTCTGCTCAGTTTTTCTGCTCAGTTTTTTCTCAGTTTTTTTCCTCAGTTCTTTTTTCCCACAGTTTTGTGCACAGTTTTTTTCTAAGTTTTTCTTCAGTTTTTTCAGTCGTTTTTTCTCAATTTTTCTTCTCAGTTTTTTTACTCCGTTTTTCTTCAGTATTTTTTTCATAGTTTTTTTCTCAGTTTTTCTGCTCAGTTTTTCTGCTCAGTTTTTTCTTCAGTTTTTTTTCTCAGTTCTTTTTTTTCACAGTTTTGTGCACAGTTTTTTTCTAAATTTTTCTTCAGTTTTTTTTCTCCGTTCTTTTTTTTCTTCAGTTTTTTCAGTAGTATTTCTCAATTTTTCTTCTCAGTTTTTTTACTCCGTTTTTCTTCAGCATTTTTTAAATAATTTTATTCTAAGTTTTTCTGCTCAATTTTTCTGCTCAGTTTTTTCTCAGTTTTTTCACTCAATTCTTTTTTTTCACACTTTTGTGCACAGTATTTTTCTAAGTTTTTCTTCAGTTTTTTTTCTCAGTTCTTTTTTTTCACAGTTTTTTTCACAGTTTTTTTCCAAGTTTTTCTTCAGTTTTTTCAGTCGTTTTTTCTCAATTTTTCTTCTCAGTTTTTTTACTCCGTTTTTCTTAAGTATTTTTTAAATAGTTTTTTTCTCAGTTTTTCTGCTCAGTTTTTCTGCTCAGTTTTTTCTTTAGTTTTTTTTCTCTGTTCTTTTTTTCACAGTTTTTTTCACAGTTTTTTTCTAAATTTTTCTTCAGTTTTTTTTCTCAGTTCTTTTTTTTCGCAGTTTTTTTCAGTTTTTTTCTAAGTTTTTCTTCAGTTTTTTCAGTCTTTTTTCTCAGTTTTTCTTCTCAGTTTTTTTCATCCGTTTTTCTTCAGTTTTTTTTAATAGTTTTTTTCTCAGTTTTTCTGCTCAGTTTTTCTGCTCAGTTTTTTTCCTCAGTTCTTTTTTTTTTACAGTTTTGTGCACAGTTTTTTTCTAAATTTTTCTTCAGTTTTTTTTCTCAGTTCTTTTTTTTCACAGTTTTTTTCTAAGTTTTTCTTCAGTTTTTTCAGTCGTTTTTTCTCAATTTTTCTTCTCAGTTTTTTTACTCCGTTTTTCTTCAGTATTTTTTTCAGTTTTTTTCTCAGTTTTTCTGCTCAGTTTTTCTGCTCAGTTTTTTGTTCAGTTTTTTTTCTCACTTCTTTTTTTCACAGTTTTTTTCTAAGTTTTTCTTCAGTTTTTTCAGTCATTTTTTCTCAATTTTTCTTCTCAGTTTTTTTCCTCCGTTTTTCTTCAGTTTTTTAAAATATTTTTTTTCTCAGTTTTTCTGCTCAGTTTTTCTGCTCAGTTTTTTCTCAGTTTTTTTCCTCAGTTCTTTTTTTCCGCAGTTTTGTGCACAATTTTTTTTCTAAATTTTTCTTCAGTTTTTTTTCTCCGTTCTTTTTTTTCTTCAGTTTTTTCAGTCGTTTTTCTCAATTTTTCTTCTCAGTTTTTTTACTCCGTTTTTCTTCAGGATTTTTTTAATAGTTTTTTTCTCAGTTTTTCTGCTCAGTTTTTCTGCTCAGTTTTTCTTCAGTTTTTTTTCTCAGTTCTTTTTTTCAGTTTTTTTCACAGTTTTTTTCTAAGTTTTTCTTCAGTTTTTTCAGTCGTTTTTTCTCAATTTTTCTTCTCAGTTTTTTTACTCCGTTTTTCTTCAGTATTTTTTAAATAGTTTTTTTCTCAGTTTTTCTGCTCAGTTTTTCTGCTCAGTTTTTTCTTTAGTTTTTTTTCTCTGTTCTTTTTTTCACAGTTTTTTTCACAGTTTTTTTCTAAGTTTTTCTTCAGATTTTTCAGTCGTTTTTTCTCAATTTTTCTTCTCAGTTTTTTTCCTCCGTTTTTCTTCAGTTTTTTTAAATAGTTTTTTTCTCAGTTTTTCTGCTCAGTTTTTCTGCTCAGTTTTTTCTCAGTTTTTTTCCTCAGTTCTTTTTTTCCACAGTTTTGTGCACAGTTTTTTTTCTAAATTTTTCTTCAGTTTTTTTTCTCCGTTCTTTTTTTTCTTCAGTTTTTTCAGTCGTTTTTCTCAATTTTTCTTCTCAGTTTTTTTACACCGTTTTTCTTCAGGATTTTTTTAATAGTTTTTTTCTCAGTTTTTCTGCTCAGTTTTTCTGCTCAGTTTTTTCTTCAGTTTTTTTTCTCAGTTCTTTTTTTCACAGTTTTTTTCACAGTTTTTTTCTAAGTTTTTCTTCAGTTTCTTCAGTCGTTTTTTCTCAATTTTTCTTCTCAGTTTTTTTACTCCGTTTTTCTTCAGTATTTTTTAAATAGTTTTTTTCTCAGTTTTTCTGCTCAGTTTTTCTGCTCAGTTTTTTCTTTAGTTTTTTTTCTCTGTTCTTTTTTTCACAGTTTTTTTCACAGTTTTTTTCTAAGTTTTTCTTCAGTTTTTTCAGTCGTTTTTTCTCAATTTTTCTTCTCAGTTTTTTTACTCCGTTTTTCTTCAGTTTTTTTAAAAAGTTTTTTTTCTCAGTTTTTCTGATCAGTTTTTCTGCTCAGTTTTTTCTCAGTTTTTTTTCTCAATTCTTTTTTTTCACAGTTTGGTGCACAGTTTTTTTCTAAGTTTTTCTTCAGTTTTTTTTCTCAGTTCTTTTTTTTCACAGTTTTTTTCACAGTATTTTTCTAAGTTTTTCTTCAGTTTTTTCAGTCTTTTTTTCTCAGTTTTTCTTCTCAGTTTTTTTCATCCGTTTTTCTTCAGTTTTTTTCTCAGTTTTTCTGCTCAGTTTTTCTGCTCAGTTTTTTCTTCAGTTTTTTTTCTCAGTTCTTTTTTTTCACAGTTTTTTTCCGTTTTTTTCTAAGTTTTTCTTCAGTTTTTTCAGTCTTTTTTTCTCAGTTTTTCTTCTCATTTTTTTTCATCCGTTTTTCTTCAGTTTTTTTTAATAGTTTTTTTCTCAGTTTTTCTGCTCAGTTTTTCTGCTCAGTTTTTTCTCAGTTTTTTTCCTCAGTTCTTTTTTTTCACAGTTTTGTGCACAGTTTTTTTCTAAATTTTTCTTCAGTTTTTTTTCTCAGTTCTTTTTTTTCACAGTTTTTTTCTAAGTTTTTCTTCAGTTTTTTCAGTCGTTTTTTCTCAATTTTTCTTCTCAGTTTTTTTACTCCGTTTTTCTTCAGTATTTTTTTCAGTTTTTTTCTCAGTTTTTCTGCTCAGTTTTTCTGCTCAGTTTTTTCTCAGTTTTTTTCCTCAATTCTTTTTTTTCACAGTTTGGTGCACAGTTTTTTTCTAAGTTTTCTTCAGTTTTTTTTCTCAGTTCTTTTTTTTCACAGTTTTTTTCTAAGTTTTTCTTCAGTTTTTTCAGTCGTTTTTTCTCAATTTTTCTTCTCAGTTTTTTTACTCCGTTTTTCTTCAGTATTTTTTTCAGTTTTTTTCTCTGTTTTTCTGCTCAGTTTTTCTGCTCAGTTTTTTCTTCAGTTTTTTTTCTCAGTTCTTTTTTTCACAGTTTTTTTCTAAATTTTTCTTCAGTTTTTTCAGTCGTTTTTTCTCAATTTTTCTTCTCAGTTTTTTTCCTCCGTTTTTCTTCAGTTTTTTTAAATAGTTTTTTTCTCAGTTTTTCTGCTCAGTTTTTCTGCTCAGTTTTTTCTCAGTTTTTTTCCTCAGTTCTTTTTTTCCACAGTTTTGTGCACAGTTTTTTTTCTAAATTTTTCTTCAGTTTTTTTCTCCGTTCTTTTTTTTCTTCAGTTTTTTCAGTCGTTTTTCTCAATTTTTCTTCTCAGTTTTTTTACTCCGTTTTTCTTCAGGATTTTTTAAATAGTTTTTTTCTCAGTTTTTCTGCTCAGTTTTTCTGCTCAGTTTTTTCTTCAGTTTTTTTTCTCAGTTCTTTTTTTCACAGTTTTTTTCACATTTTTTTCTAAGTTTTGCTTCAGTTTTTTCAGTCGTTTTTTCTCAATTTTTCTTCTCAGTTTTTTTCCTCAGTTCTTTTTTCCCACAGTTTTGTGCACAGTTTTTTTCTAAGTTTTTCTTCAGTTTTTTTTCTCAGTTCTTTTTTTTCACAGTTTTTTTCAGTTTTTTTCTAAGTTTTTCTTCAGTTTTTTCAGTCTTTTTTTCTCAGTTTTTCTTCTCAGTTTTTTTCATCCGTTTTTCTTCAGTTTTTTTAAATAGTTTTTTTTCTCAGTTTTTCTGATCAGTTTTTCTGCTCAGTTTTTTCTCAGTTTTTTTTCTCAATTCTTTTTTTTCACAGTTTGGTGCACAGTTTTTTTCTAAGTTTTCTTCAGTTTTTTTTCTCAGTTCTTTTTTTTCACAGTTTTTTTCACAGTTTTTTTCTAAGTTTTTCTTCAGTTTTTTCAGTCTTTTTTTCTCAGTTTTTCTTGTTTTTTTCATCCGTTTTTCTTCAGTTTTTTTCTCAGTTTTTCTGCTCAGTTTTTCTGCTCAGTTTTTTCTCAGTTTTTTTCCTCAGTTCTTTTTTCCCACAGTTTTGTGCACAGTTTTTTTCTAAGTTTTTCTTCAGTTTTTTCAGTCGTTTTTTCTCAATTTTTCTTCTCAGTTTTTTTACTCCGTTTTTCTTCAGTATTTTTTTCATAGTTTTTTTCTCAGTTTTTCTGCTCAGTTTTTCTGCTCAGTTTTTTCTTCAGTTTTTTTTCTCAGTTCTTTTTTTTCACAGTTTTGTGCACAGTTTTTTTCTAAATTTTTCTTCAGTTTTTTTTCTCCGTTCTTTTTTTTCTTCAGTTTTTTCAGTAGTATTTCTCAATTTTTCTTCTCAGTTTTTTTACTCCGTTTTTCTTCAGCATTTTTTAAATAATTTTATTCTAAGTTTTTCTGCTCAATTTTTCTGCTCAGTTTTTTCTCAGTTTTTTCACTCAATTCTTTTTTTTCACACTTTTGTGCACAGTATTTTTCTAAGTTTTTCTTCAGTTTTTTTTCTCAGTTCTTTTTTTTCACAGTTTTTTTCACAGTTTTTTTCCAAGTTTTTCTTCAGTTTTTTCAGTCGTTTTTTCTCAATTTTTCTTCTCAGTTTTTTTACTCCGTTTTTCTTAAGTATTTTTTAAATAGTTTTTTTCTCAGTTTTTCTGCTCAGTTTTTCTGCTCAGTTTTTTCTTTAGTTTTTTTTCTCTGTTCTTTTTTTCACAGTTTTTTTCACAGTTTTTTTCTAAATTTTTCTTCAGTTTTTTTTCTCAGTTCTTTTTTTTCGCAGTTTTTTTCAGTTTTTTTCTAAGTTTTTCTTCAGTTTTTTCAGTCTTTTTTCTCAGTTTTTCTTCTCAGTTTTTTTCATCCGTTTTTCTTCAGTTTTTTTTAATAGTTTTTTTCTCAGTTTTTCTGCTCAGTTTTTCTGCTCAGTTTTTTTCCTCAGTTCTTTTTTTTTTACAGTTTTGTGCACAGTTTTTTTCTAAATTTTTCTTCAGTTTTTTTTCTCAGTTCTTTTTTTTCACAGTTTTTTTCTAAGTTTTTCTTCAGTTTTTTCAGTCGTTTTTTCTCAATTTTTCTTCTCAGTTTTTTTACTCCGTTTTTCTTCAGTATTTTTTTCAGTTTTTTTCTCAGTTTTTCTGCTCAGTTTTTCTGCTCAGTTTTTTGTTCAGTTTTTTTTCTCACTTCTTTTTTTCACAGTTTTTTTCTAAGTTTTTCTTCAGTTTTTTCAGTCATTTTTTCTCAATTTTTCTTCTCAGTTTTTTTCCTCCGTTTTTCTTCAGTTTTTTAAAATATTTTTTTTCTCAGTTTTTCTGCTCAGTTTTTCTGCTCAGTTTTTTCTCAGTTTTTTTCCTCAGTTCTTTTTTTCCGCAGTTTTGTGCACAATTTTTTTTCTAAATTTTTCTTCAGTTTTTTTTCTCCGTTCTTTTTTTTCTTCAGTTTTTTCAGTCGTTTTTCTCAATTTTTCTTCTCAGTTTTTTTACTCCGTTTTTCTTCAGGATTTTTTTAATAGTTTTTTTCTCAGTTTTTCTGCTCAGTTTTTCTGCTCAGTTTTTCTTCAGTTTTTTTTCTCAGTTCTTTTTTTCAGTTTTTTTCACAGTTTTTTTCTAAGTTTTTCTTCAGTTTTTTCAGTCGTTTTTTCTCAATTTTTCTTCTCAGTTTTTTTACTCCGTTTTTCTTCAGTATTTTTTAAATAGTTTTTTTCTCAGTTTTTCTGCTCAGTTTTTCTGCTCAGTTTTTTCTTTAGTTTTTTTTCTCTGTTCTTTTTTTCACAGTTTTTTTCACAGTTTTTTTCTAAGTTTTTCTTCAGTTTTTTCAGTCGTTTTTTCTCAATTTTTCTTCTCAGTTTTTTTCCTCCGTTTTTCTTCAGTTTTTTTAAATAGTTTTTTTCTCAGTTTTTCTGCTCAGTTTTTCTGCTCAGTTTTTTCTCAGTTTTTTTCCTCAGTTCTTTTTTTCCACAGTTTTGTGCACAGTTTTTTTTCTAAATTTTTCTTCAGTTTTTTTTCTCCGTTCTTTTTTTTCTTCAGTTTTTTCAGTCGTTTTTCTCAATTTTTCTTCTCAGTTTTTTTACACCGTTTTTCTTCAGGATTTTTTTAATAGTTTTTTTCTCAGTTTTTCTGCTCAGTTTTTCTGCTCAGTTTTTTCTTCAGTTTTTTTTCTCAGTTCTTTTTTTCACAGTTTTTTTCACAGTTTTTTTCTAAGTTTTTCTTCAGTTTCTTCAGTCGTTTTTTCTCAATTTTTCTTCTCAGTTTTTTTACTCCGTTTTTCTTCAGTATTTTTTAAATAGTTTTTTTCTCAGTTTTTCTGCTCAGTTTTTCTGCTCAGTTTTTTCTTTAGTTTTTTTTCTCTGTTCTTTTTTTCACAGTTTTTTTCACAGTTTTTTTCTAAGTTTTTCTTCAGTTTTTTCAGTCGTTTTTTCTCAATTTTTCTTCTCAGTTTTTTTACTCCGTTTTTCTTCAGTTTTTTTAAAAAGTTTTTTTTCTCAGTTTTTCTGATCAGTTTTTCTGCTCAGTTTTTTCTCAGTTTTTTTTCTCAATTCTTTTTTTTCACAGTTTGGTGCACAGTTTTTTTCTAAGTTTTTCTTCAGTTTTTTTTCTCAGTTCTTTTTTTTCACAGTTTTTTTCACAGTATTTTTCTAAGTTTTTCTTCAGTTTTTTCAGTCTTTTTTTCTCAGTTTTTCTTCTCAGTTTTTTTCATCCGTTTTTCTTCAGTTTTTTTCTCAGTTTTTCTGCTCAGTTTTTCTGCTCAGTTTTTTCTTCAGTTTTTTTTCTCAGTTCTTTTTTTTCACAGTTTTTTTCCGTTTTTTTCTAAGTTTTTCTTCAGTTTTTTCAGTCTTTTTTTCTCAGTTTTTCTTCTCATTTTTTTTCATCCGTTTTTCTTCAGTTTTTTTTAATAGTTTTTTTCTCAGTTTTTCTGCTCAGTTTTTCTGCTCAGTTTTTTCTCAGTTTTTTTCCTCAGTTCTTTTTTTTCACAGTTTTGTGCACAGTTTTTTTCTAAATTTTTCTTCAGTTTTTTTTCTCAGTTCTTTTTTTTCACAGTTTTTTTCTAAGTTTTTCTTCAGTTTTTTCAGTCGTTTTTTCTCAATTTTTCTTCTCAGTTTTTTTACTCCGTTTTTCTTCAGTATTTTTTTCAGTTTTTTTCTCAGTTTTTCTGCTCAGTTTTTCTGCTCAGTTTTTTCTCAGTTTTTTTCCTCAGTTCTTTTTTTCCACAGTTTTGTGCACAGTTTTTTTTCTAAATTTTTCTTCAGTTTTTTTTCTCCGTTCTTTTTTTTCTTCAGTTTTTTCAGTCGTTTTCTCAATTTTTCTTCTCAGTTTTTTTTACTCCGTTTTTCTTCAGGATTTTTTTAATAGTTTTTTTCTCAGTTTTTCTGCTCAGTTTTTCTGCTCAGTTTTTCTGCTCAGTTTTTTCTTTAGTTTTTTTTCTCTGTTCTTTTTTTCACAGTTTTTTTCACAGTTTTTTTCTAAATTTTTCTTCAGTTTTTTTTCTCAGTTCTTTTTATTCGCAGTTTTTTTCAGTTTTTTTCTAAGTTTTTCTTCAGTTTTTTCAGTCTTTTTTCTCAGTTTTTCTTCTCAGTTTTTTTCATCCGTTTTTCTTCAGTTTTTTTTAATAGTTTTTTTCTCAGTTTTTCTGCTCAGTTTTTCTGCTCAGTTTTTTTCCTCAGTTCTTTTTTTTTTACAGTTTTGTGCACAGTTTTTTTCTAAATTTTTCTTCAGTTTTTTTTCTCAGTTCTTTTTTTTCACAGTTTTTTTCTAAGTTTTTCTTCAGTTTTTTCAGTCGTTTTTTCTCAATTTTTCTTCTCAGTTTTTTTACTCCGTTTTTCTTCAGTATTTTTTTCAGTTTTTTTCTCAGTTTTTCTGCTCAGTTTTTCTGCTCAGTTTTTTGTTCAGTTTTTTTTCTCACTTCTTTTTTTCACAGTTTTTTTCTAAGTTTTTCTTCAGTTTTTTCAGTCGTTTTTTCTCAATTTTTCTTCTCAGTTTTTTTCCTCCGTTTTTCTTCAGTTTTTTAAAATAGTTTTTTTCTCAGTTTTTCTGCTGAGTTTTTCTGCTCAGTTTTTTCTCAGTTTTTTTCCTCAGTTCTTTTTTTCCACAGTTTTGTGCACAGTTTTTTTTCTAAATTTTTCTTCAGTTTTTTTTCTCCGTTCTTTTTTTTCTTCAGTTTTTTCAGTCGTTTTTCTTAATTTTTTTCTCAGTTTTTTTAGTCCGTTTTTCTTCAGGATTTTTTTAATAGTTTTTTTCTCAGTTTTTCTGCTCAGTTTTTCTGCTCAGTTTTTTCTTCAGTTTTTTTTCTCAGTTCTTTTTTTCACAGTTTTTTTCACAGTTTTTTTCTAAGTTTTTCTTCAGTTTTTTCAGTCGTTTTTCTCAATTTTTCTTCTCAGTTTTTTTACTCCGTTTTTCTTCAGTATTTTTTTAATAGTTTTTTTCTCAGTTTTTCTGCTCAGTTTTTCTGCTCAGTTTTTTCTTTAGTTTTTTTTCTCTGTTCTTTTTTTCACAGTTTTTTTCACAGTTTTTTTCTAAGTTTTTCTTCAGTTTTTTCAGTCGTTTTTTCTCAATTTTTCTTCTCAGTTTTTTTCCTCCGTTTTTCTTCAGTTTTTTTAAATAGTTTTTTTCTCAGTTTTTCTGCTCAGTTTTTCTGCTCAGTTTTTTCTCAGTTTTTTTCCTCAGTTCTTTTTTTTCACAGTTTTGTGCACAGTTTTTTTCTAAATTTTTCTTCAGTTTTTTTTCTCAGTTCTTTTTTTTCACAGTTTTTTTCTAAGTTTTTCTTCAGTTTTTTTCAGTCGTTTTTTCTCAATTTTTCTTCTCAGTTTTTTTACTCCGTTTTTCTTCAGTATTTTTTTCAGTTTTTTTCTCAGTTTTTCTGCTCAGTTTTTCTGCTCAGTTTTTTCTCAGTTTTTTTCCTCAGTTCTTTTTTTCCACAGTTTTGTGCACAGTTTTTTTTCTAAATTTTTCTTCAGTTTTTTTTCTCCGTTCTTTTTTTTCTTCAGTTTTTTCAGTCGTTTTTCTCAATTTTTCTTCTCAGTTTTTTTACTCCGTTTTTCTTCAGGATTTTTTAAATAGTTTTTTTCTCAGTTTTTCTGCTCAGTTTTTCTGCTCAGTTTTTTCTTCAGTTTTTTTTCTCAGTTCTTTTTTTCACAGTTTTTTTCACAGTTTTTTTCTAAGTTTTTCTTCAGTTTTTTCAGTCGTTTTTTCTCAATTTTTCTTCTCAGTTTTTTTACTCCGTTTTTCTTCAGTTTTTTTAAATAGTTTTTTTTCTCAGTTTTTCTGATCAGTTTTTCTGCTCAGTTTTTTCTCAGTTTTTTTTCTCAATTCTTTTTTTTCACAGTTTGGTGCACAGTTTTTTTCTAAGTTTTCTTCAGTTTTTTTTCTCAGTTCTTTTTTTTCACAGTTTTTTTCTAAGTTTTTCTTCAGTTTTTTCAGTCGTTTTTTCTCAATTTTTCTTCTCAGTTTTTTTACTCCGTTTTTCTTCAGTATTTTTTTCAGTTTTTTTCTCTGTTTTTCTGCTCAGTTTTTCTGCTCAGTTTTTTCTTCAGTTTTTTTTCTCAGTTCTTTTTTTCACAGTTTTTTTCTAAATTTTTCTTCAGTTTTTTCAGTCGTTTTTTCTCAATTTTTCTTCTCAGTTTTTTTCCTCCGTTTTTCTTCAGTTTTTTTAAATAGTTTTTTTCTCAGTTTTTCTGCTCAGTTTTTCTGCTCAGTTTTTTCTCAGTTTTTTTCCTCAGTTCTTTTTTTCCACAGTTTTGTGCACAGTTTTTTTTCTAAATTTTTCTTCAGTTTTTTTCTCCGTTCTTTTTTTTCTTCAGTTTTTTCAGTCGTTTTTCTCAATTTTTCTTCTCAGTTTTTTTACTCCGTTTTTCTTCAGGATTTTTTAAATAGTTTTTTTCTCAGTTTTTCTGCTCAGTTTTTCTGCTCAGTTTTTTCTTCAGTTTTTTTTCTCAGTTCTTTTTTTCACAGTTTTTTTCACAGTTTTTTTCTAAGTTTTTCTTCAGTTTTTTCAGTCGTTTTTTCTCAATTTTTCTTCTCAGTTTTTTTCCTCCGTTTTTCTTCAGTTTTTTTAAATAGTTTTTTTCTCAGTTTTTCTGCTCAGTTTTTCTGCTCAGTTTTTTCTCAGTTTTTTTCCTCAGTTCTTTTTTTCCACAGTTTTGTGCACAGTTTTTTTTCTAAATTTTTCTTCAGTTTTTTTCTCCGTTCTTTTTTTTCTTCAGTTTTTTCAGTCGTTTTTCTCAATTTTTCTTCTCAGTTTTTTTACGCCGTTTTTCTTCAGGATTTTTTTAATAGTTTTTTTCTCAGTTTTTCTGCTCAGTTTTTCTGCTCAGTTTTTTCTTCAGTTTTTTTTCTCAGTTCTTTTTTTCACAGTTTTTTTCACATTTTTTTCTAAGTTTTGCTTCAGTTTTTTCAGTCGTTTTTTCTCAATTTTTCTTCTCAGTTTTTTTCCTCAGTTCTTTTTTCCCACAGTTTTGTGCACAGTTTTTTTCTAAGTTTTTCTTCAGTTTTTTTTCTCAGTTCTTTTTTTTCACAGTTTTTTTCAGTTTTTTTCTAAGTTTTTCTTCAGTTTTTTCAGTCTTTTTTTCTCAGTTTTTCTTCTCAGTTTTTTTCATCCGTTTTTCTTCAGTTTTTTTAAATAGTTTTTTTTCTCAGTTTTTCTGATCAGTTTTTCTGCTCAGTTTTTTCTCAGTTTTTTTTCTCAATTCTTTTTTTTCACAGTTTGGTGCACAGTTTTTTTCTAAGTTTTCTTCAGTTTTTTTTCTCAGTTCTTTTTTTTCACAGTTTTTTTCACAGTTTTTTTCTAAGTTTTTCTTCAGTTTTTTCAGTCTTTTTTTCTCAGTTTTTCTTCTGTTTTTTTCATCCGTTTTTCTTCAGTTTTTTTCTCAGTTTTTCTGCTCAGTTTTTCTGCTCAGTTTTTTCTCAGTTTTTTTCCTCAGTTCTTTTTTCCCACAGTTTTGTGCACAGTTTTTTTCTAAGTTTTTCTTCAGTTTTTTCAGTCGTTTTTCCTCAATTTTTCTTCTCAGTTTTTTTACTCCGTTTTTCTTCAGTATTTTTTTCATAGTTTTTTTCTCAGTTTTTCTGCTCAGTTTTTCTGCTCAGTTTTTTCTTCAGTTTTTTTTCTCAGTTCTTTTTTTTCACAGTTTTGTGCACAGTTTTTTTCTAAATTTTTCTTCAGTTTTTTTTCTCCGTTCTTTTTTTTCTTCAGTTTTTTCAGTAGTATTTCTCAATTTTTCTTCTCAGTTTTTTTACTCCGTTTTTCTTCAGTATTTTTTAAATAATTTTATTCTAAGTTTTTCTGCTCAATTTTTCTGCTCAGTTTTTTCTCAGTTTTTTCACTCAATTCTTTTTTTTCACACTTTTGTGCACAGTATTTTTCTAAGTTTTTCTTCAGTTTTTTTTCTCAGTTCTTTTTTTTCACAGTTTTTTTCACAGTTTTTTTCCAAGTTTTTCTTCAGTTTTTTCAGTCGTTTTTTCTCAATTTTTCTTCTCAGTTTTTTTACTCCGTTTTTCTTAAGTATTTTTTAAATAGTTTTTTTCTCAGTTTTTCTGCTCAGTTTTTCTGCTCAGTTTTTTCTTTAGTTTTTTTTCTCTGTTCTTTTTTTCACAGTTTTTTTCACAGTTTTTTTCTAAATTTTTCTTCAGTTTTTTTTCTCAGTTCTTTTTTTTCGCAGTTTTTTTCAGTTTTTTTCTAAGTTTTTCTTCAGTTTTTTCAGTCTTTTTTCTCAGTTTTTCTTCTCAGTTTTTTTCATCCGTTTTTCTTCAGTTTTTTTTAATAGTTTTTTTCTCAGTTTTTCTGCTCAGTTTTTCTGCTCAGTTTTTTTCCTCAGTTCTTTTTTTTTTACAGTTTTGTGCACAGTTTTTTTCTAAATTTTTCTTCAGTTTTTTTTCTCAGTTCTTTTTTTTCACAGTTTTTTTCTAAGTTTTTCTTCAGTTTTTTCAGTCGTTTTTTCTCAATTTTTCTTCTCAGTTTTTTTACTCCGTTTTTCTTCAGTATTTTTTTCAGTTTTTTTCTCAGTTTTTCTGCTCAGTTTTTCTGCTCAGTTTTTCTGCTCAGTTTTTTCTTCAGTTTTTTTTCTCAGTTCTTTTTTTCACAGTTTTTTTCACAGTTTTTTTCTAAGTTTTTCTTCAGTTTCTTCAGTCGTTTTTTCTCAATTTTTCTTCTCAGTTTTTTTACTCCGTTTTTCTTCAGTTTTTTTAAATAGTTTTTTTTCTCAGTTTTTCTGATCAGTTTTTCTGCTCAGTTTTTTCTCAGTTTTTTTTCTCAATTCTTTTTTTTCACAGTTTGGTGCACAGTTTTTTTCTAAGTTTTTCTTCAGTTTTTTTTCTCAGTTCTTTTTTTTCACAGTTTTTTTCACAGTATTTTTCTAAGTTTTTCTTCAGTTTTTTCAGTCTTTTTTTCTCAGTTTTTCTTCTCAGTTTTTTTCATCCGTTTTTCTTCAGTTTTTTTCTCAGTTTTTCTGCTCAGTTTTTCTGCTCAGTTTTTTCTTCAGTTTTTTTTCTCAGTTCTTTTTTTTCACAATTTTTTTCAGTTTTTTTCTAAGTTTTTCTTCAGTTTTTTCAGTCTTTTTTTCTCAGTTTTTCTTCTCATTTTTTTTCATCCGTTTTTCTTCAGTTTTTTTTAATAGTTTTTTTCTCAGTTTTTCTGCTCAGTTTTTCTGCTCAGTTTTTTCTCAGTTTTTTTCCTCAGTTCTTTTTTTTCACAGTTTTGTGCACAGTTTTTTTCTAAATTTTTCTTCAGTTTTTTTTCTCAGTTCTTTTTTTTCACAGTTTTTTTCTAAGTTTTTCTTCAGTTTTTTCAGTCGTTTTTTCTCAATTTTTCTTCTCAGTTTTTTTACTCCGTTTTTCTTCAGTATTTTTTTCAGTTTTTTTCTCAGTTTTTCTGCTCAGTTTTTCTGCTCAGTTTTTTCTCAGTTTTTTTCCTCAGTTCTTTTTTTCCACAGTTTTGTGCACAGTTTTTTTTCTAAATTTTTCTTCAGTTTTTTTTCTCCGTTCTTTTTTTTCTTCAGTTTTTTCAGTCGTTTTCTCAATTTTTCTTCTCAGTTTTTTTACTCCGTTTTTCTTCAGGATTTTTTTAATAGTTTTTTTCTCAGTTTTTCTGCTCAGTTTTTCTGCTCAGTTTTTCTGCTCAGTTTTTTCTTTAGTTTTTTTTCTCTGTTCTTTTTTTCACAGTTTTTTTCACAGTTTTTTTCTAAATTTTTCTTCAGTTTTTTTTCTCAGTTCTTTTTTTTCGCAGTTTTTTTCAGTTTTTTTCTAAGTTTTTCTTCAGTTTTTTCAGTCTTTTTTCTCAGTTTTTCTTCTCAGTTTTTTTCATCCGTTTTTCTTCAGTTTTTTTTAATAGTTTTTTTCTCAGTTTTTCTGCTCAGTTTTTCTGCTCAGTTTTTTTCCTCAGTTCTTTTTTTTTTACAGTTTTGTGCACAGTTTTTTTCTAAATTTTTCTTCAGTTTTTTTTCTCAGTTCTTTTTTTTCACAGTTTTTTTCTAAGTTTTTCTTCAGTTTTTTCAGTCGTTTTTTCTCAATTTTTCTTCTCAGTTTTTTTACTCCGTTTTTCTTCAGTATTTTTTTCAGTTTTTTTCTCAGTTTTTCTGCTCAGTTTTTCTGCTCAGTTTTTTGTTCAGTTTTTTTTCTCACTTCTTTTTTTCACAGTTTTTTTCTAAGTTTTTCTTCAGTTTTTTCAGTCGTTTTTTCTCAATTTTTCTTCTCAGTTTTTTTCCTCCGTTTTTCTTCAGTTTTTTAAAATAGTTTTTTTCTCAGTTTTTCTGCTGAGTTTTTCTGCTCAGTTTTTTCTCAGTTTTTTTCCTCAGTTCTTTTTTTCCACAGTTTTGTGCACAGTTTTTTTTCTAAATTTTTCTTCAGTTTTTTTTCTCCGTTCTTTTTTTTCTTCAGTTTTTTCAGTCGTTTTTCTTAATTTTTTTCTCAGTTTTTTTAGTCCGTTTTTCTTCAGGATTTTTTTAATAGTTTTTTTCTCAGTTTTTCTGCTCAGTTTTTCTGCTCAGTTTTTTCTTCAGTTTTTTTTCTCAGTTCTTTTTTTCACAGTTTTTTTCACAGTTTTTTTCTAAGTTTTTCTTCAGTTTTTTCAGTCGTTTTTTCTCAATTTTTCTTCTCAGTTTTTTTCCTCCGTTTTTCTTCAGTTTTTTTAAATAGTTTTTTTCTCAGTTTTTCTGCTCAGTTTTTCTGCTCAGTTTTTTCTCAGTTTTTTTCCTCAGTTCTTTTTTTTCACAGTTTTGTGCACAGTTTTTTTCTAAATTTTTCTTCAGTTTTTTTTCTCAGTTCTTTTTTTTCACAGTTTTTTTCTAAGTTTTTCTTCAGTTTTTTTCAGTCGTTTTTTCTCAATTTTTCTTCTCAGTTTTTTTACTCCGTTTTTCTTCAGTATTTTTTTCAGTTTTTTTCTCAGTTTTTCTGCTCAGTTTTTCTGCTCAGTTTTTTCTCAGTTTTTTTCCTCAGTTCTTTTTTTCCACAGTTTTGTGCACAGTTTTTTTTCTAAATTTTTCTTCAGTTTTTTTTCTCCGTTCTTTTTTTTCTTCAGTTTTTTCAGTCGTTTTTCTCAATTTTTCTTCTCAGTTTTTTTACTCCGTTTTTCTTCAGGATTTTTTTAATAGTTTTTTTCTCAGTTTTTCTGCTCAGTTTTTCTGCTCAGTTTTTTCTTCAGTTTTTTTTCTCAGTTCTTTTTTTCACAGTTTTTTTCACAGTTTTTTTCTAAGTTTTTCTTCAGTTTTTTCAGTCGTTTTTTCTCAATTTTTCTTCTCAGTTTTTTTACTCCGTTTTTCTTCAGTTTTTTTAAATAGTTTTTTTTCTCAGTTTTTCTGATCAGTTTTTCTGCTCAGTTTTTTCTCAGTTTTTTTTCTCAATTCTTTTTTTTCACAGTTTGGTGCACAGTTTTTTTCTAAGTTTTCTTCAGTTTTTTTTCTCAGTTCTTTTTTTTTCACAGTTTTTTTCTAAGTTTTTCTTCAGTTTTTTCAGTCGTTTTTTCTCAATTTTTCTTCTCAGTTTTTTTACTCCGTTTTTCTTCAGTATTTTTTTCAGTTTTTTTCTCTGTTTTTCTGCTCAGTTTTTCTGCTCAGTTTTTTCTTCAGTTTTTTTTCTCAGTTCTTTTTTTCACAGTTTTTTTCTAAATTTTTCTTCAGTTTTTTCAGTCGTTTTTTCTCAATTTTTCTTCTCAGTTTTTTTCCTCCGTTTTTCTTCAGTTTTTTTAAATAGTTTTTTTCTCAGTTTTTCTGCTCAGTTTTTCTGCTCAGTTTTTTCTCAGTTTTTTTCCTCAGTTCTTTTTTTCCACAGTTTTGTGCACAGTTTTTTTCTAAATTTTTCTTCAGTTTTTTTCTCCGTTCTTTTTTTTCTTCAGTTTTTTCAGTCGTTTTTCTCAATTTTTCTTCTCAGTTTTTTTACTCCGTTTTTCTTCAGGATTTTTTAAATAGTTTTTTTCTCAGTTTTTCTGCTCAGTTTTTCTGCTCAGTTTTTTCTTCAGTTTTTTTTCTCAGTTCTTTTTTTCACAGTTTTTTTCACATTTTTTTCTAAGTTTTGCTTCAGTTTTTTCAGTCGTTTTTTCTCAATTTTTCTTCTCAGTTTTTTTCCTCAGTTCTTTTTTCCCACAGTTTTGTGCACAGTTTTTTTCTAAGTTTTTCTTCAGTTTTTTTTCTCAGTTCTTTTTTTTCACAGTTTTTTTCAGTTTTTTTCTAAGTTTTTCTTCAGTTTTTTCAGTCTTTTTTTCTCAGTTTTTCTTCTCAGTTTTTTTCATCCGTTTTTCTTCAGTTTTTTTAAATAGTTTTTTTTCTCAGTTTTTCTGATCAGTTTTTCTGCTCAGTTTTTTCTCAGTTTTTTTTCTCAATTCTTTTTTTTCACAGTTTGGTGCACAGTTTTTTTCTAAGTTTTCTTCAGTTTTTTTTCTCAGTTCTTTTTTTTCACAGTTTTTTTCACAGTTTTTTTCTAAGTTTTTCTTCAGTTTTTTCAGTCTTTTTTTCTCAGTTTTTCTTCTGTTTTTTTCATCCGTTTTTCTTCAGTTTTTTTCTCAGTTTTTCTGCTCAGTTTTTCTGCTCAGTTTTTTCTCAGTTTTTTTCCTCAGTTCTTTTTTCCCACAGTTTTGTGCACAGTTTTTTTCTAAGTTTTTCTTCAGTTTTTTCAGTCGTTTTTCCTCAATTTTTCTTCTCAGTTTTTTTACTCCGTTTTTCTTCAGTATTTTTTTCATAGTTTTTTTCTCAGTTTTTCTGCTCAGTTTTTCTGCTCAGTTTTTTCTTCAGTTTTTTTTCTCAGTTCTTTTTTTTCACAGTTTTGTGCACAGTTTTTTTCTAAATTTTTCTTCAGTTTTTTTTCTCCGTTCTTTTTTTTCTTCAGTTTTTTCAGTAGTATTACTCAATTTTTCTTCTCAGTTTTTTTACTCCGTTTTTCTTCAGTATTTTTTAAATAATTTTATTCTAAGTTTTTCTGCTCAATTTTTCTGCTCAGTTTTTTCTCAGTTTTTTCACTCAATTCTTTTTTTTCACACTTTTGTGCACAGTATTTTTCTAAGTTTTTCTTCAGTTTTTTTTCTCAGTTCTTTTTTTTCACAGTTTTTTTCACAGTTTTTTTCCAAGTTTTTCTTCAGTTTTTTCAGTCGTTTTTTCTCAATTTTTCTTCTCAGTTTTTTTACTCCGTTTTTCTTAAGTATTTTTTAAATAGTTTTTTTCTCAGTTTTTCTGCTCAGTTTTTCTGCTCAGTTTTTTCTTTAGTTTTTTTTCTCTGTTCTTTTTTTCACAGTTTTTTTCACAGTTTTTTTCTAAATTTTTCTTCAGTTTTTTTTCTCAGTTCTTTTTTTTCGCAGTTTTTTTCAGTTTTTTTCTAAGTTTTTCTTCAGTTTTTTCAGTCTTTTTTCTCAGTTTTTCTTCTCAGTTTTTTTCATCCGTTTTTCTTCAGTTTTTTTTAATAGTTTTTTTCTCAGTTTTTCTGCTCAGTTTTTCTGCTCAGTTTTTTTCCTCAGTTCTTTTTTTTTTACAGTTTTGTGCACAGTTTTTTTCTAAATTTTTCTTCAGTTTTTTTTCTCAGTTCTTTTTTTTCACAGTTTTTTTCTAAGTTTTTCTTCAGTTTTTTCAGTCGTTTTTTCTCAATTTTTCTTCTCAGTTTTTTTACTCCGTTTTTCTTCAGTATTTTTTTCAGTTTTTTTCTCAGTTTTTCTGCTCAGTTTTTCTGCTCAGTTTTTTGTTCAGTTTTTTTTCTCACTTCTTTTTTTCACAGTTTTTTTCTAAGTTTTTCTTCAGTTTTTTCAGTCATTTTTTCTCAATTTTTCTTCTCAGTTTTTTTCCTCCGTTTTTCTTCAGTTTTTTAAAATATTTTTTTTCTCAGTTTTTCTGCTCAGTTTTTCTGCTCAGTTTTTTCTCAGTTTTTTTCCTCAGTTCTTTTTTTCCGCAGTTTTGTGCACAATTTTTTTTCTAAATTTTTCTTCAGTTTTTTTTCTCCGTTCTTTTTTTTCTTCAGTTTTTTCAGTCGTTTTTCTCAATTTTTCTTCTCAGTTTTTTTACTCCGTTTTTCTTCAGGATTTTTTTAATAGTTTTTTTCTCAGTTTTTCTGCTCAGTTTTTCTGCTCAGTTTTTCTTCAGTTTTTTTTCTCAGTTCTTTTTTTCAGTTTTTTTCACAGTTTTTTTCTAAGTTTTTCTTCAGTTTTTTCAGTCGTTTTTTCTCAATTTTTCTTCTCAGTTTTTTTACTCCGTTTTTCTTCAGTATTTTTTAAATAGTTTTTTTCTCAGTTTTTCTGCTCAGTTTTTCTGCTCAGTTTTTTCTTTAGTTTTTTTTCTCTGTTCTTTTTTTCACAGTTTTTTTCACAGTTTTTTTCTAAGTTTTTCTTCAGTTTTTTCAGTCGTTTTTTCTCAATTTTTCTTCTCAGTTTTTTTCCTCCGTTTTTCTTCAGTTTTTTTAAATAGTTTTTTTCTCAGTTTTTCTGCTCAGTTTTTCTGCTCAGTTTTTTCTCAGTTTTTTTCCTCAGTTCTTTTTTTCCACAGTTTTGTGCACAGTTTTTTTTCTAAATTTTTCTTCAGTTTTTTTTCTCCGTTCTTTTTTTTCTTCAGTTTTTTCAGTCGTTTTTCTCAATTTTTCTTCTCAGTTTTTTTACACCGTTTTTCTTCAGGATTTTTTTAATAGTTTTTTTCTCAGTTTTTCTGCTCAGTTTTTCTGCTCAGTTTTTTCTTCAGTTTTTTTTCTCAGTTCTTTTTTTCACAGTTTTTTTCACAGTTTTTTTCTAAGTTTTTCTTCAGTTTCTTCAGTCGTTTTTTCTCAATTTTTCTTCTCAGTTTTTTTACTCCGTTTTTCTTCAGTATTTTTTAAATAGTTTTTTTCTCAGTTTTTCTGCTCAGTTTTTCTGCTCAGTTTTTTCTTTAGTTTTTTTTCTCTGTTCTTTTTTTCACAGTTTTTTTCACAGTTTTTTTCTAAGTTTTTCTTCAGTTTTTTCAGTCGTTTTTTCTCAATTTTTCTTCTCAGTTTTTTTACTCCGTTTTTCTTCAGTTTTTTTAAATAGTTTTTTTTCTCAGTTTTTCTGATCAGTTTTTCTGCTCAGTTTTTTCTCAGTTTTTTTTCTCAATTCTTTTTTTTCACAGTTTGGTGCACAGTTTTTTTCTAAGTTTTTCTTCAGTTTTTTTTCTCAGTTCTTTTTTTTCACAGTTTTTTTCACAGTATTTTTCTAAGTTTTTCTTCAGTTTTTTCAGTCTTTTTTTCTCAGTTTTTCTTCTCAGTTTTTTTCATCCGTTTTTCTTCAGTTTTTTTCTCAGTTTTTCTGCTCAGTTTTTCTGCTCAGTTTTTTCTTCAGTTTTTTTTCTCAGTTCTTTTTTTTCACAGTTTTTTTCAGTTTTTTTCTAAGTTTTTCTTCAGTTTTTTCAGTCTTTTTTTCTCAGTTTTTCTTCTCATTTTTTTTCATCCGTTTTTCTTCAGTTTTTTTTAATAGTTTTTTTCTCAGTTTTTCTGCTCAGTTTTTCTGCTCAGTTTTTTCTCAGTTTTTTTCCTCAGTTCTTTTTTTTCACAGTTTTGTGCACAGTTTTTTTCTAAATTTTTCTTCAGTTTTTTTTCTCAGTTCTTTTTTTTCACAGTTTTTTTCTAAGTTTTTCTTCAGTTTTTTCAGTCGTTTTTTCTCAATTTTTCTTCTCAGTTTTTTTACTCCGTTTTTCTTCAGTATTTTTTTCAGTTTTTTTCTCAGTTTTTCTGCTCAGTTTTTCTGCTCAGTTTTTTCTCAGTTTTTTTCCTCAGTTCTTTTTTTCCACAGTTTTGTGCACAGTTTTTTTTCTAAATTTTTCTTCAGTTTTTTTTCTCCGTTCTTTTTTTTCTTCAGTTTTTTCAGTCGTTTTCTCAATTTTTCTTCTCAGTTTTTTTACTCCGTTTTTCTTCAGGATTTTTTTAATAGTTTTTTTCTCAGTTTTTCTGCTCAGTTTTTCTGCTCAGTTTTTTCTTCAGTTTTTTTTCTCAGTTCTTTTTTTCACAGTTTTTTTCACAGTTTTTTTCTAAGTTTTTCTTCAGTTTTTTCAGTCGTTTTTTCTCAATTTTTCTTCTCAGTTTTTTTACTCCGTTTTTCTTCAGTATTTTTTAAATAGTTTTTTTCTCAGTTTTTCTGCTCAGTTTTTCTGCTCAGTTTTTTCTTTAGTTTTTTTTCTCTGTTCTTTTTTTCACAGTTTTTTTCACAGTTTTTTTCTAAGTTTTTCTTCAGTTTTTTCAGTCGTTTTTTCTCAATTTTTCTTCTCAGTTTTTTTCCTCCGTTTTTCTTCAGTTTTTTTAAATAGTTTTTTTTCTCAGTTTTTCTGATCAGTTTTTCTGCTCAGTTTTTTCTCAGTTTTTTTTCTCAATTCTTTTTTTTCACAGTTTGGTGCACAGTTTTTTTCTAAATTTTTCTTCAGTTTTTTTTCTCAGTTCTTTTTTTTCACAGTTTTTTTCTAAGTTTTTCTTCAGTTTTTTCAGTCGTTTTTTCTCAATTTTTCTTCTCAGTTTTTTTACTCCGTTTTTCTTCAGTATTTTTTTCAGTTTTTTTCTCAGTTTTTCTGCTCAGTTTTTCTGCTCAGTTTTTTGTTCAGTTTTTTTTCTCACTTCTTTTTTT
Source organism: Pristiophorus japonicus (assembly GCF_044704955.1). NCBI lineage: Eukaryota > Metazoa > Chordata > Chondrichthyes > Pristiophoridae > Pristiophorus > Pristiophorus japonicus. The sequence goes on from NW_027251071.1 coordinate 260,902, forward strand.
CACAGTTTTTTTCTAAGTTTTTCTTCAGTTTTTTCAGTCGTTTTTTCTCAATTTTTCTTCTCAGTTTTTTTCCTCCGTTTTTCTTCAGTTTTTTAAAATAGTTTTTTTCTCAGTTTTTCTGCTGAGTTTTTCTGCTCAGTTTTTTCTCAGTTTTTTTCCTCAGTTCTTTTTTTCCACAGTTTTGTGCACAGTTTTTTTTCTAAATTTTTCTTCAGTTTTTTTTCTCCGTTCTTTTTTTTCTTCAGTTTTTTCAGTCGTTTTTCTTAATTTTTTTCTCAGTTTTTTTAGTCCGTTTTTCTTCAGGATTTTTTTAATAGTTTTTTTCTCAGTTTTTCTGCTCAGTTTTTCTGCTCAGTTTTTTCTTCAGTTTTTTTTCTCAGTTCTTTTTTTCACAGTTTTTTTCACAGTTTTTTTCTAAATTTTTCTTCAGTTTTTTTTCTCAGTTCTTTTTTTTCACAGTTTTTTTCTAAGTTTTTCTTCAGTTTTTTCAGTCGTTTTTTCTCAATTTTTCTTCTCAGTTTTTTTACTCCGTTTTTCTTCAGTATTTTTTTAATAGTTTTAATCTCAGTTTTTCTGCTCAATTTTTCTGCTCAGTTTTTTCTCAGTTTTTTCACTCAATTCTTTTTTTTCACACTTTTGTGCACAGTATTTTTCTAAGTTTTTCTTCAGTTTTTTTTCTCAGTTCTTTTTTTTCACAGTTTTTTTCTAAGTTTTTCTTCAGTTTTTTCAGTCGTTTTTCTCAATTTTTCTTCTCAGTTTTTTTACTCCGTTTTTCTTCAGTATTTTTTTGTTAGTTTTTCTGCTCAGTTTTTCTGCTCATTTTTTTCTTCAGTTTTCTATCTCAGTTCTTTTTTTCACAGTTTTTTTCACAGTTTTTTTCTAAGTTTTTCTTCAGTTTTTTCAGTCGTTTTTCTCAATTTTTCTTCTCAGTTTTTTTACTCCGTTTTTCTTCAGTATTTTTTTAATAGTTTTTTTCTCAGTTTTTCTGCTCAGTTTTTCTGCTCAGTTTTTTCTTCAGTTTTTTTTCTCAGTTCTTTTTATCACAGTTCTTTTCACAGTTTTTTTCTAAGTTTTTCTTCAGTTTTTTCAGTCGTTTTTTCTCAATTTTTCTTCTCAGTTTTTTTACTCCGTTTTTCTTCAGTATTTTTTAAATAGTTTTTTTCTCAGTTTTTCTGCTCAGTTTTTCTGCTCAGTTTTTTCTTCAGTTTTTTTTCTCAGTTCTTTTCACAGTTTTTTTCTAAGTTTTTCTTCAGTTTTTTCAGTCGTTTTTCTCAATTTTTCTTCTCAGTTTTTTTACTCCGTTTTTCTTCAGTATTTTTTTAATAGTTTTTTTCTCAGTTTTTCTGCTCAGTTTTTCTGCTCAGTTTTTTCTTCAGTTTTTTTTCTCAGTTCTTTTTATCACAGTTCTTTTCACAGTTTTTTTCTAAGTTTTTCTTCAGTTTTTTTCAGTCGTTTTTTCTCAATTTTTCTTCTCAGTTTTTTTACTCCGTTTTTCTTCAGTATTTTTTAAATAGTTTTTTTCTCAGTTTTTCTGCTCAGTTTTTCTGCTCAGTTTTTTCTTCAGTTTTTTTTCTCAGTTCTTTTTTTCACAGTTTTTTTCACAGTTTTTTTCTAAGTTTTTCTTCAGTTTTTTCAGTCGTTTTTTCTCAATTTTTCTTCTCAGTTTTTTTCCTCCGTTTTTTTCCAGTTTTTTTAAATAGTTTTTTTTCTCAGTTTTTCTGCTCAGTTTTTCTTCTCAGTTTTTTTCATCCGTTTTTCTTCAGTTTTTTTCTCAGTTTTTCTGCTCAGTTTTTCTGCTCAGTTTTTTCTCAGTTTTTTTCCTCAGTTCTTTTTTCCCACAGTTTTGTGCACAGTTTTTTTCTAAGTTTTTCTTCAGTTTTTTTTCTCAGTTCTTTTTTTTCACAGTTTTTTTCAGTTTTTTTCTAAGTTTTTCTTCAGTTTTTTCAGTCTTTTTTTCTCAGTTTTTCTTCTCAGTTTTTTTCATCCGTTTTTCTTCAGTTTTTTTAAATAGTTTTTTTTCTCAGTTTTTCTGATCAGTTTTTCTGCTCAGTTTTTTCTCAGTTTTTTTTCTCAATTCTTTTTTTTCACAGTTTGGTGCACAGTTTTTTTCTAAGTTTTCTTCAGTTTTTTTCCTCAGTTCTTTTTTTTCACAGTTTTTTTCTAAGTTTTTCTTCAGTTTTTTCAGTCGTTTTTTCTCAATTTTTCTTCTCAGTTTTTTTACTCCGTTTTTCTTCAGTATTTTTTTCAGTTTTTTTCTCTGTTTTTCTGCTCAGTTTTTCTGCTCAGTTTTTTCTTCAGTTTTTTTTCTCAGTTCTTTTTTTCACAGTTTTTTTCACAGTTTTTTTCTAAGTTTTTCTTCAGTTTTTTCAGTCGTTTTTTCTCAATTTTTCTTCTCAGTTTTTTTCCTCCGTTTTTCTTCAGTTTTTTTAAATAGTTTTTTTCTCAGTTTTTCTGCTCAGTTTTTCTGCTCAGTTTTTTCTCAGTTTTTTTCCTCAGTTCTTTTTTTCCACAGTTTTGTGCACAGTTTTTTTTCTAAATTTTTCTTCAGTTTTTTTCTCCGTTCTTTTTTTTCTTCAGTTTTTTCAGTCGTTTTTCTCAATTTTTCTTCTCAGTTTTTTTACGCCGTTTTTCTTCAGGATTTTTTTAATAGTTTTTTTCTCAGTTTTTCTGCTCAGTTTTTCTGCTCAGTTTTTTCTTCAGTTTTTTTTCTCAGTTCTTTTTTTCACAGTTTTTTTCACATTTTTTTCTAAGTTTTGCTTCAGTTTTTTTTCTCAGTTCTTTTTTTCACAGTTTTTTTCAGTTTTTTTCTAAGTTTTTCTTCAGTTTTTTCAGTCGTTTTTTCTCAATTTTTCTTCTCAGTTTTTTTACTCCGTTTTTCTTCAGTTTTTTTTAATAGTTTTTTTCTCAGTTTTTCTGCTCAGTTTTTCTGCTCAGTTTTTTCTCAGTTTTTTTCCTCAGTTCTTTTTTTTCACAGTTTTGTGCACAGTTTTTTTCTAAATTTTTCTTCAGTTTTTTTTCTCAGTTCTTTTTTTTCACAGTTTTTTTCTAAGTTTTTCTTCAGTTTTTTCAGTCGTTTTTTCTCAATTTTTCTTCTCAGTTTTTTTACTCCGTTTTTCTTCAGTATTTTTTTCAGTTTTTTTCTCAGTTTTTCTGCTCAGTTTTTCTGCTCAGTTTTTTGTTCAGTTTTTTTTCTCACTTCTTTTTTTCACAGTTTTTTTCTAAGTTTTTCTTCAGTTTTTTCAGTCGTTTTTTCTCAATTTTTCTTCTCAGTTTTTTTCCTCCGTTTTTCTTCAGTTTTTTAAAATAGTTTTTTTCTCAGTTTTTCTGCTGAGTTTTTCTGCTCAGTTTTTTCTCAGTTTTTTTCCTCAGTTCTTTTTTTCCACAGTTTTGTGCACAGTTTTTTTTCTAAATTTTTCTTCAGTTTTTTTTCTCCGTTCTTTTTTTTCTTCAGTTTTTTCAGTCGTTTTTCTTAATTTTTTTCTCAGTTTTTTTACTCCGTTTTTCTTCAGGATTTTTTTAATAGTTTTTTTCTCAGTTTTTCTGCTCAGTTTTTCTGCTCAGTTTTTTCTTCAGTTTTTTTTCTCAGTTCTTTTTTTCACAGTTTTTTTCACAGTTTTTTTCTAAATTTTTCTTCAGTTTTTTTTCTCAGTTCTTTTTTTTCACAGTTTTTTTCTAAGTTTTTCTTCAGTTTTTTCAGTCGTTTTTTCTCAATTTTTCTTCTCAGTTTTTTTACTCCGTTTTTCTTCAGTATTTTTTTAATAGTTTTAATCTCAGTTTTTCTGCTCAATTTTTCTGCTCAGTTTTTTCTCAGTTTTTTCACTCAATTCTTTTTTTTCACACTTTTGTGCACAGTATTTTTTATGTTTTTCTTCAGTTTTTTTTCTCAGTTCTTTTTTTTCACAGTTTTTTTCACAGTTTTTTTCACAGTTTTTTTCTAAGTTTTTCTTCAGTTTTTTCAGTCGTTTTTCTCAATTTTTCTTCTCAGTTTTTTTACTCCGTTTTTCTTCAGTATTTTTTTGTTAGTTTTTCTGCTCAGTTTTTCTGCTCATTTTTTTCTTCAGTTTTCTATCTCAGTTCTTTTTTTCACAGTTTTTTTCACAGTTTTTTTCTAAGTTTTTCTTCAGTTTCTTCAGTCGTTTTTTCTCAATTTTTCTTCTCAGTTTTTTTACTCCGTTTTTCTTCAGTATTTTTTAAATAGTTTTTTTCTCAGTTTTTCTGCTCAGTTTTTCTGCTCAGTTTTTTCTTTAGTTTTTTTTCTCTGTTCTTTTTTTCACAGTTTTTTTCACAGTTTTTTTCTAAGTTTTTCTTCAGTTTTTTCAGTCGTTTTTTCTCAATTTTTCTTCTCAGTTTTTTTACTCCGTTTTTCTTCAGTTTTTTTAAATAGTTTTTTTTCTCAGTTTTTCTGATCAGTTTTTCTGCTCAGTTTTTTCTCAGTTTTTTTTCTCAATTCTTTTTTTTCACAGTTTGGTGCACAGTTTTTTTCTAAGTTTTTCTTCAGTTTTTTTTCTCAGTTCTTTTTTTTCACAGTTTTTTTCACAGTTTTTTTCACAGTTTTTTTCTAAGTTTTTCTTCAGTTTTTTCAGTCGTTTTTCTCAATTTTTCTTCTCAGTTTTTTTACTCCGTTTTTCTTCAGTATTTTTTTGTTAGTTTTTCTGCTCAGTTTTTCTGCTCATTTTTTTCTTCAGTTTTCTATCTCAGTTCTTTTTTTCACAGTTTTTTTCACAGTTTTTTTCTAAGTTTTTCTTCAGTTTCTTCAGTCGTTTTTTCTCAATTTTTCTTCTCAGTTTTTTTACTCCGTTTTTCTTCAGTATTTTTTAAATAGTTTTTTTCTCAGTTTTTCTGCTCAGTTTTTCTGCTCAGTTTTTTCTTTAGTTTTTTTTCTCTGTTCTTTTTTTCACAGTTTTTTTCACAGTTTTTTTCTAAGTTTTTCTTCAGTTTTTTCAGTCGTTTTTTCTCAATTTTTCTTCTCAGTTTTTTTACTCCGTTTTTCTTCAGTTTTTTTAAATAGTTTTTTTTCTCAGTTTTTCTGATCAGTTTTTCTGCTCAGTTTTTTCTCAGTTTTTTTTCTCAATTCTTTTTTTTCACAGTTTGGTGCACAGTTTTTTTCTAAGTTTTTCTTCAGTTTTTTTTCTCAGTTCTTTTTTTTCACAGTTTTTTTCACAGTATTTTTCTAAGTTTTTCTTCAGTTTTTTCAGTCTTTTTTTCTCAGTTTTTCTTCTCAGTTTTTTTCATCCGTTTTTCTTCAGTTTTTTTCTAAGTTTTTCTGCTCAGTTTTTCTGCTCAGTTTTTTCTTCAGTTTTTTTTCTCAGTTCTTTTTTTTCACAGTTTTTTTCAGTTTTTTTCTAAGTTTTTCTTCAGTTTTTTCAGTCTTTTTTTCTCAGTTTTTCTTCTCATTTTTTTTCATCCGTTTTTCTTCAGTTTTTTTTAATAGTTTTTTTCTCAGTTTTTCTGCTCAGTTTTTCTGCTCAGTTTTTTCTCAGTTTTTTTCCTCAGTTCTTTTTTTCCACAGTTTTGTGCACAGTTTTTTTTCTAAATTTTTCTTCAGTTTTTTTTCTCCGTTCTTTTTTTTCTTCAGTTTTTTCAGTCGTTTTTCTCAATTTTTCTTCTCAGTTTTTTTACTCCGTTTTTCTTCAGGATTTTTTTAATAGTTTTTTTCTCAGTTTTTCTGCTCAGTTTTTCTGCTCAGTTTTTTCTTCAGTTTTTTTTCTCAGTTCTTTTTTTCACAGTTTTTTTCACAGTTTTTTTCTAAGTTTTTCTTCAGTTTTTTCAGTCGTTTTTTCTCAATTTTTCTTCTCAGTTTTTTTACTCCGTTTTTCTTCAGTTTTTTTAAATAGTTTTTTTTCTCAGTTTTTCTGATCAGTTTTTCTGCTCAGTTTTTTCTCAGTTTTTTTTCTCAATTCTTTTTTTTCACAGTTTGGTGCACAGTTTTTTTCTAAGTTTTCATCAGTTTTTTTTCTCAGTTCTTTTTTTTCACAGTTTTTTTCTAAGTTTTTCTTCAGTTTTTTCAGTCGTTTTTTCTCAATTTTTCTTCTCAGTTTTTTTACTCCGTTTTTCTTCAGTATTTTTTTCAGTTTTTTTCTCTGTTTTTCTGCTCAGTTTTTCTGCTCAGTTTTTTCTTCAGTTTTTTTTCTCAGTTCTTTTTTTCACAGTTTTTTTCTAAATTTTTCTTCAGTTTTTTCAGTCGTTTTTTCTCAATTTTTCTTCTCAGTTTTTTTCCTCCGTTTTTCTTCAGTTTTTTTAAATAGTTTTTTTCTCAGTTTTTCTGCTCAGTTTTTCTGCTCAGTTTTTTCTCAGTTTTTTTCCTCAGTTCTTTTTTTCCACAGTTTTGTGCACAGTTTTTTTTCTAAATTTTTCTTCAGTTTTTTTCTCCGTTCTTTTTTTTCTTCAGTTTTTTCAGTCGTTTTTCTCAATTTTTCTTCTCAGTTTTTTTACTCCGTTTTTCTTCAGGATTTTTTAAATAGTTTTTTTCTCAGTTTTTCTGCTCAGTTTTTCTGCTCAGTTTTTTCTTCAGTTTTTTTTCTCAGTTCTTTTTTTCACAGTTTTTTTCACATTTTTTTCTAAGTTTTGCTTCAGTTTTTTCAGTCGTTTTTTCTCAATTTTTCTTCTCAGTTTATTTCCTCAGTTCTTTTTTCCCACAGTTTTGTGCACAGTTTTTTTCTAAGTTTTTCTTCAGTTTTTTTTCTCAGTTCTTTTTTTTCACAGTTTTTTTCAGTTTTTTTCTAAGTTTTTCTTCAGTTTTTTCAGTCTTTTTTTCTCAGTTTTTCTTCTCAGTTTTTTTCATCCGTTTTTCTTCAGTTTTTTTAAATAGTTTTTTTTCTCAGTTTTTCTGATCAGTTTTTCTGCTCAGTTTTTTCTCAGTTTTTTTTCTCAATTCTTTTTTTTCACAGTTTGGTGCACAGTTTTTTTCTAAGTTTTCTTCAGTTTTTTTTCTCAGTTCTTTTTTTTCACAGTTTTTTTCACAGTTTTTTTCTAAGTTTTTCTTCAGTTTTTTCAGTCTTTTTTTCTCAGTTTTTCTTCTCAGTTTTTTTCATCCGTTTTTCTTCAGTTTTTTTCTCAGTTTTTCTGCTCAGTTTTTCTGCTCAGTTTTTTCTCAGTTTTTTTCCTCAGTTCTTTTTTCCCACAGTTTTGTGCACAGTTTTTTTCTAAGTTTTTCTTCAGTTTTTTCAGTCGTTTTTTCTCAATTTTTCTTCTCAGTTTTTTTACTCCGTTTTTCTTCAGTATTTTTTTCATAGTTTTTTTCTCAGTTTTTCTGCTCAGTTTTTCTGCTCAGTTTTGTCTTCAGTTTTTTTTCTCAGTTCTTTTTTTTCACAGTTTTGTGCACAGTTTTTTTCTAAATTTTTCTTCAGTTTTTTTTCTCCGTTCTTTTTTTTCTTCAGTTTTTTCAGTAGTATTTCTCAATTTTTCTTCTCAGTTTTTTTACTCCGTTTTTCTTCAGTATTTTTTAAATAATTTTATTCTAAGTTTTTCTGCTCAATTTTTCTGCTCAGTTTTTTCTCAGTTTTTTCACTCAATTCTTTTTTTTCACAGTTTTTTTCACAGTTTTTTTCCAAGTTTTTCTTCAGTTTTTTCAGTCGTTTTTTCTCAATTTTTCTTCTCAGTTTTTTTACTCCGTTTTTCTTCAGTATTTTTTAAATAGTTTTTTTCTCAGTTTTTCTGCTCAGTTTTTCTGCTCAGTTTTTTCTTTAGTTTTTTTTCTCTGTTCTTTTTTTCACAGTTTTTTTCACAGTTTTTTTCTAAATTTTTCTTCAGTTTTTTTTCTCAGTTCTTTTTTTTCGCAGTTTTTTTCAGTTTTTTTCTAAGTTTTTCTTCAGTTTTTTCAGTCTTTTTTCTCAGTTTTTCTTCTCAGTTTTTTTCATCCGTTTTTCTTCAGTTTTTTTTAATAGTTTTTTTCTCAGTTTTTCTGCTCAGTTTTTCTGCTCAGTTTTTTTCCTCAGTTCTTTTTTTTTTACAGTTTTGTGCACAGTTTTTTTCTAAATTTTTCTTCAGTTTTTTTTCTCAGTTCTTTTTTTTCACAGTTTTTTTCTAAGTTTTTCTTCAGTTTTTTCAGTCGTTTTTTCTCAATTGTTCTTCTCAGTTTTTTTACTCCGTTTTTCTTCAGTATTTTTTTCAGTTTTTTTCTCAGTTTTTCTGCTCAGTTTTTCTGCTCAGTTTTTTGTTCAGTTTTTTTTCTCAGTTCTTTTTTTCACAGTTTTTTTCTAAGTTTTTCTTCAGTTTTTTCAGTCGTTTTTTCTCAATTTTTCTTCTCAGTTTTTTTCCTCCGTTTTTCTTCAGTTTTTTAAAATAGTTTTTTTCTCAGTTTTTCTGCTCAGTTTTTCTGCTCAGTTTTTTTCCTCAGTTCTTTTTTTTTTACAGTTTTGTGCACAGTTTTTTTTCTAAATTTTTCTTCAGTTTTTTTCTCCGTTCTTTTTTTTCTTCAGTTTTTTCAGTCGTTTTTCTCAATTTTTCTTCTCAGTTTTTTTACTCCGTTTTTCTTCAGGATTTTTTAAATAGTTTTTTTCTCAGTTTTTCTGCTCAGTTTTTCTGCTCAGTTTTTTCTTCAGGTTTTTTTCTCAGTTCTTTTTTTCACAGTTTTTTTCACATTTTTTTCTAAGTTTTGCTTCAGTTTTTTCAGTCGTTTTTTCTCAATTTTTCTTCTCAGTTTTTTTCCTCAGTTCTTTTTTCCCACAGTTTTGTGCACAGTTTTTTTCTAAGTTTTTCTTCAGTTTTTTTTCTCAGTTCTTTTTTTTCACAGTTTTTTTCAGTTTTTTTCTAAGTTTTTCTTCAGTTTTTTCAGTCTTTTTTTCTCAGTTTTTCTTCTCAGTTTTTTTCATCCGTTTTTCTTCAGTTTTTTTAAATAGTTTTTTTTCTCAGTTTTTCTGATCAGTTTTTCTGCTCAGTTTTTTCTCAGTTTTTTTTCTCAATTCTTTTTTTTCACAGTTTGGTGCACAGTTTTTTTCTAAGTTTTCTTCAGTTTTTTTTCTCAGTTCTTTTTTTTCACAGTTTTTTTCACAGTTTTTTTCTAAGTTTTTCTTCAGTTTTTTCAGTCTTTTTTTCTCAGTTTTTCTTCTCAGTTTTTTTCATCCGTTTTTCTTCAGTTTTTTTCTCAGTTTTTCTGCTCAGTTTTTCTGCTCAGTTTTTTCTCAGTTTTTTTCCTCAGTTCTTTTTTCCCACAGTTTTGTGCACAGTTTTTTTCTAAGTTTTTCTTCAGTTTTTTCAGTCGTTTTTTCTCAATTTTTCTTCTCAGTTTTTTTACTCCGTTTTTCTTCAGTATTTTTTTCATAGTTTTTTTCTCAGTTTTTCTGCTCAGTTTTTCTGCTCAGTTTTTTCTTCAGTTTTTTTTCTCAGTTCTTTTTTTTCACAGTTTTGTGCACAGTTTTTTTCTAAATTTTTCTTCAGTTTTTTTTCTCCGTTCTTTTTTTTCTTCAGTTTTTTCAGTAGTATTTCTCAATTTTTCTTCTCAGTTTTTTTACTCCGTTTTTCTTCAGTATTTTTTAAATAATTTTATTCTAAGTTTTTCTGCTCAATTTTTCTGCTCAGTTTTTTCTCAGTTTTTTCACTCAATTCTTTTTTTTCACACTTTTGTGCACAGTATTTTTCTAAGTTTTTCTTCAGTTTTTTTTCTCAGTTCTTTTTTTTCACAGTTTTTTTCACAGTTTTTTTCCAAGTTTTTCTTCAGTTTTTTCAGTCGTTTTTTCTCAATTTTTCTTCTCAGTTTTTTTACTCCGTTTTTCTTCAGTATTTTTTAAATAGTTTTTTTCTCAGTTTTTCTGCTCAGTTTTTCTGCTCAGTTTTTTCTTTAGTTTTTTTTCTCTGTTCTTTTTTTCACAGTTTTTTTCACAGTTTTTTTCTAAATTTTTCTTCAGTTTTTTTTCTCAGTTCTTTTTTTTCGCAGTTTTTTTCAGTTTTTTTCTAAGTTTTTCTTCAGTTTTTTCAGTCTTTTTTCTCAGTTTTTCTTCTCAGTTTTTTTCATCCGTTTTTCTTCAGTTTTTTTTAATAGTTTTTTTCTCAGTTTTTCTGCTCAGTTTTTCTGCTCAGTTTTTTTCCTCAGTTCTTTTTTTTTTTACAGTTTTGTGCACAGTTTTTTTCTAAATTTTTCTTCAGTTTTTTTTCTCAGTTCTTTTTTTTCACAGTTTTTTTCTAAGTTTTTCTTCAGTTTTTTCAGTCGTTTTTTCTCAATTTTTCTTCTCAGTTTTTTTACTCCGTTTTTCTTCAGTATTTTTTTCAGTTTTTTTCTCAGTTTTTCTGCTCAGTTTTTCTGCTCAGTTTTTTGTTCAGTTTTTTTTCTCACTTCTATTTTTAACAGTTTTTTTCTAAGTTTTTCTTCAGTTTTTTCAGTCATTTTTTCTCAATTTTTCTTCTCAGTTTTTTTCCTCCGTTTTTCTTCAGTTTTTTAAAATATTTTTTTTCTCAGTTTTTCTGCTCAGTTTTTCTGCTCAGTTTTTTCTCAGTTTTTTTCCTCAGTTCTTTTTTCCCGCAGTTTTGTGCACAATTTTCTTTCTAAATTTTTCTTCAGTTTTTTTTCTCCGTTCTTTTATTTCTTCAGTTTTTTCAGTCGTTTTTCTCAATTTTTCTTCTCAGTTTTTTTACTCCGTTTTTCTTCAGGATTTTTTTAATAGTTTTTTTCTCAGTTTTTCTGCTCAGTTTTTCTGCTCAGTTTTTCTTCAGTTTTTTTCACAGTTTTTTTCTAAGTTTTTCTTCAGTTTTTTCAGTCGTTTTTTCTCAATTTTTCTTCTCAGTTTTTTTACTCCGTTTTTCTTCAGTATTTTTTAAATAGTTTTTTTCTCAGTTTTTCTGCTCAGTTTTTCTGCTCAGTTTTTTCTTTAGTTTTTTTTCTCTGTTCTTTTTTTCACAGTTTTTTTCAACAGTTTTTTTCTAAGTTTTTCTTCAGTTTTTTCAGTCGTTTTTTCTCAATTTTTCTTCTCAGTTTTTTTCCTCCGTTTTTCTTCAGTTTTTTTAAATAGTTTTTTTCTCAGTTTTTCTGCTCAGTTTTTCTGCTCAGTTTTTTCTCAGTTTTTTTCCTCAGTTCTTTTTTTCCACAGTTTTGTGCACAGTTTTTTTTCTAAATTTTTCTTCAGTTTTTTTTCTCCGTTCTTTTTTTTCTTCAGTTTTTTCAGTCGTTTTTCTCAATTTTTCTTCTCAGTTTTTTTACACCGTTTTTCTTCAGGATTTTTTTAATAGTTTTTTTCTCAGTTTTTCTGCTCAGTTTTTCTGCTCAGTTTTTTCTTCAGTTTTTTTTCTCAGTTCTTTTTTTCACAGTTTTTTTCACAGTTTTTTTCTAAGTTTTTCTTCAGTTTCTTCAGTCGTTTTTTCTCAATTTTTCTTCTCAGTTTTTTTACTCCGTTTTTCTTCAGTATTTTTTAAATAGTTTTTTTCTCAGTTTTTCTGCTCAGTTTTTCTGCTCAGTTTTTTCTTTAGTTTTTTTTCTCTGTTCTTTTTTTCACAGTTTTTTTCACAGTTTTTTTCTAAGTTTTTCTTCAGTTTTTTCAGTCGTTTTTTCTCAATTTTTCTTCTCAGTTTTTTTACTCCGTTTTTCTTCAGTTTTTTTAAATAGTTTTTTTTCTCAGTTTTTCTGATCAGTTTTTCTGCTCAGTTTTTTCTCAGTTTTTTTTCTCAATTCTTTTTTTTCACAGTTTGGTGCACAGTTTTTTTCTAAGTTTTTCTTCAGTTTTTTTTCTCAGTTCTTTTTTTTCACAGTTTTTTTCACAGTATTTTTCTAAGTTTTTCTTCAGTTTTTTCAGTCTTTTTTTCTCAGTTTTTCTTCTCAGTTTTTTTCATCCGTTTTTCTTCAGTTTTTTTCTCAGTTTTTCTGCTCAGTTTTTCTGCTCAGTTTTTTCTTCAGTTTTTTTTCTCAGTTCTTTTTTTTCACAGTTTTTTTCAGTTTTTTTCTAAGTTTTTCTTCAGTTTTTTCAGTCTTTTTTTCTCAGTTTTTCTTCTCATTTTTTTTCATCCGTTTTTCTTCAGTTTTTTTTAATAGTTTTTTTCTCAGTTTTTCTGCTCAGTTTTTCTGCTCAGTTTTTTCTCAGTTTTTTTCCTCAGTTCTTTTTTTTCACAGTTTTGTGCACAGTTTTTTTCTAAATTTTTCTTCAGTTTTTTTTCTCAGTTCTTTTTTTTCACAGTTTTTTTCTAAGTTTTTCTTCAGTTTTTTCAGTCGTTTTTTCTCAATTTTTCTTCTCAGTTTTTTTACTCCGTTTTTCTTCAGTATTTTTTTCAGTTTTTTTCTCAGTTTTTCTGCTCAGTTTTTCTGCTCAGTTTTTTCTCAGTTTTTTTCCTCAGTTCTTTTTTTCCACAGTTTTGTGCACAGTTTTTTTTCTAAATTTTTCTTCAGTTTTTTTTCTCCGTTCTTTTTTTTCTTCAGTTTTTTCAGTCGTTTTCTCAATTTTTCTTCTCAGTTTTTTTACTCCGTTTTTCTTCAGGATTTTTTTAATAGTTTTTTTCTCAGTTTTTCTGCTCAGTTTTTCTGCTCAGTTTTTTCTTCAGTTTTTTTTCTCAGTTCTTTTTTTCACAGTTTTTTTCACAGTTTTTTTCTAAGTTTTTCTTCAGTTTTTTCAGTCGTTTTTTCTCAATTTTTCTTCTCAGTTTTTTTACTCCGTTTTTCTTCAGTATTTTTTAAATAGTTTTTTTCTCAGTTTTTCTGCTCAGTTTTTCTGCTCAGTTTTTTCTTTAGTTTTTTTTCTCTGTTCTTTTTTTCACAGTTTTTTTCACAGTTTTTTTCTAAGTTTTTCTTCAGTTTTTTCAGTCGTTTTTTCTCAATTTTTCTTCTCAGTTTTTTTCCTCCGTTTTTCTTCAGTTTTTTTAAATAGTTTTTTTTCTCAGTTTTTCTGATCAGTTTTTCTGCTCAGTTTTTTCTCAGTTTTTTTTCTCAATTCTTTTTTTTCACAGTTTGGTGCACAGTTTTTTTCTAAATTTTTCTTCAGTTTTTTTTCTCAGTTCTTTTTTTTCACAGTTTTTTTCTAAGTTTTTCTTCAGTTTTTTCAGTCGTTTTTTCTCAATTTTTCTTCTCAGTTTTTTTACTCCGTTTTTCTTCAGTATTTTTTTCAGTTTTTTTCTCAGTTTTTCTGCTCAGTTTTTCTGCTCAGTTTTTTGTTCAGTTTTTTTTCTCACTTCTTTTTTTCACAGTTTTTTTCTAAGTTTTTCTTCAGTTTTTTCAGTCGTTTTTTCTCAATTTTTCTTCTCAGTTTTTTTCCTCCGTTTTTCTTCAGTTTTTTAAAATAGTTTTTTTCTCAGTTTTTCTGCTGAGTTTTTCTGCTCAGTTTTTTCTCAGTTTTTTTCCTCAGTTCTTTTTTTCCACAGTTTTGTGCACAGTTTTTTTTCTAAATTTTTCTTCAGTTTTTTTTCTCCGTTCTTTTTTTTCTTCAGTTTTTTCAGTCGTTTTTCTTAATTTTTTTCTCAGTTTTTTTAGTCCGTTTTTCTTCAGGATTTTTTTAATAGTTTTTTTCTCAGTTTTTCTGCTCAGTTTTTCTGCTCAGTTTTTTCTTCAGTTTTTTTTCTCAGTTCTTTTTTTCACAGTTTTTTTCACAGTTTTTTTCTAAATTTTTCTTCAGTTTTTTTTCTCAGTTCTTTTTTTTCACAGTTTTTTTCTAAGTTTTTCTTCAGTTTTTTCAGTCGTTTTTTCTCAATTTTTCTTCTCAGTTTTTTTACTCCGTTTTTCTTCAGTATTTTTTTAATAGTTTTAATCTCAGTTTTTCTGCTCAATTTTTCTGCTCAGTTTTTTCTCAGTTTTTTCACTCAATTCTTTTTTTTCACACTTTTGTGCACAGTATTTTTCTAAGTTTTTCTTCAGTTTTTTTTCTCAGTTCTTTTTTTTCACAGTTTTTTTCACAGTTTTTTTCACAGTTTTTTTCTAAGTTTTTCTTCAGTTTTTTCAGTCGTTTTTCTCAATTTTTCTTCTCAGTTTTTTTACTCCGTTTTTCTTCAGTATTTTTTTGTTAGTTTTTCTGCTCAGTTTTTCTGCTCATTTTTTTCTTCAGTTTTCTATCTCAGTTCTTTTTTTCACAGTTTTTTTCACAGTTTTTTTCTAAGTTTTTCTTCAGTTTTTTCAGTCGTTTTTCTCAATTTTTCTTCTCAGTTTTTTTACTCCGTTTTTCTTCAGTATTTTTTTAATAGTTTTTTTCTCAGTTTTTCTGCTCAGTTTTTCTGCTCAGTTTTTTCTTCAGTTTTTTTTCTCAGTTCTTTTTATCACAGTTCTTTTCACAGTTTTTTTCTAAGTTTTTCTTCAGTTTTTTCAGTCGTTTTTTCTCAATTTTTCTTCTCAGTTTTTTTACTCCGTTTTTCTTCAGTATTTTTTAAATAGTTTTTTTCTCAGTTTTTCTGCTCAGTTTTTCTGCTCAGTTTTTTCTTCAGTTTTTTTTCTCAGTTCTTTTCACAGTTTTTTTCTAAGTTTTTCTTCAGTTTTTTCAGTCGTTTTTCTCAATTTTTCTTCTCAGTTTTTTTACTCCGTTTTTCTTCAGTATTTTTTTAATAGTTTTTTTCTCAGTTTTTCTGCTCAGTTTTTCTGCTCAGTTTTTTCTTCAGTTTTTTTTCTCAGTTCTTTTTATCACAGTTCTTTTCACAGTTTTTTTCTAAGTTTTTCTTCAGTTTTTTTCAGTCGTTTTTTCTCAATTTTTCTTCTCAGTTTTTTTACTCCGTTTTTCTTCAGTATTTTTTAAATAGTTTTTTTCTCAGTTTTTCTGCTCAGTTTTTCTGCTCAGTTTTTTCTTCAGTTTTTTTTCTCAGTTCTTTTTTTCACAGTTTTTTTCACAGTTTTTTTCTAAGTTTTTCTTCAGTTTTTTCAGTCGTTTTTTCTCAATTTTTCTTCTCAGTTTTTTTCCTCCGTTTTTTTTCCAGTTTTTTTAAATAGTTTTTTTTCTCAGTTTTTCTGCTCAGTTTTTCTTCTCAGTTTTTTTCATCCGTTTTTCTTCAGTTTTTTTCTCAGTTTTTCTGCTCAGTTTTTCTGCTCAGTTTTTTCTCAGTTTTTTTCCTCAGTTCTTTTTTCCCACAGTTTTGTGCACAGGTTTTTTCTAAGTTTTTCTTCAGTTTTTTTTCTCAGTTCTTTTTTTTCACAGTTTTTTTCAGTTTTTTTCTAAGTTTTTCTTCAGTTTTTTCAGTCTTTTTTTCTCAGTTTTTCTTCTCAGTTTTTTTCATCCGTTTTTCTTCAGTTTTTTTAAATAGTTTTTTTTCTCAGTTTTTCTGATCAGTTTTTCTGCTCAGTTTTTTCTCAGTTTTTTTTCTCAATTCTTTTTTTTCACAGTTTGGTGCACAGTTTTTTTCTAAGTTTTCTTCAGTTTTTTTCCTCAGTTCTTTTTTTTCACAGTTTTTTTCTAAGTTTTTCTTCAGTTTTTTCAGTCGTTTTTTCTCAATTTTTCTTCTCAGTTTTTTTACTCCGTTTTTCTTCAGTATTTTTTTCAGTTTTTTTCTCTGTTTTTCTGCTCAGTTTTTCTGCTCAGTTTTTTCTTCAGTTTTTTTTCTCAGTTCTTTTTTTCACAGTTTTTTTCACAGTTTTTTTCTAAGTTTTTCTTCAGTTTTTTCAGTCGTTTTTTCTCAATTTTTCTTCTCAGTTTTTTTCCTCCGTTTTTCTTCAGTTTTTTTAAATAGTTTTTTTCTCAGTTTTTCTGCTCAGTTTTTCTGCTCAGTTTTTTCTCAGTTTTTTTCCTCAGTTCTTTTTTTCCACAGTTTTGTGCACAGTTTTTTTTCTAAATTTTTCTTCAGTTTTTTTCTCCGTTCTTTTTTTTCTTCAGTTTTTTCAGTCGTTTTTCTCAATTTTTCTTCTCAGTTTTTTTACGCCGTTTTTCTTCAGGATTTTTTTAATAGTTTTTTTCTCAGTTTTTCTGCTCAGTTTTTCTGCTCAGTTTTTTCTTCAGTTTTTTTTCTCAGTTCTTTTTTTCACAGTTTTTTTCACATTTTTTTCTAAGTTTTGCTTCAGTTTTTTTTCTCAGTTCTTTTTTTCACAGTTTTTTTCAGTTTTTTTCTAAGTTTTTCTTCAGTTTTTTCAGTCTTTTTTTCTCAGTTTTTCTTCTCAGTTTTTTTCATCCGTTTTTCTTCAGTTTTTTTTAATAGTTTTTTTCTCAGTTTTTCTGCTCAGTTTTTCTGCTCAGTTTTTTCTCAGTTTTTTTCCTCAGTTCTTTTTTTTCACAGTTTTGTGCACAGTTTTTTTCTAAATTTTTCTTCAGTTTTTTTTCTCAGTTCTTTTTTTTCACAGTTTTTTTCTAAGTTTTTCTTCAGTTTTTTCAGTCGTTTTTTCTCAATTTTTCTTCTCAGTTTTTTTACTCCGTTTTTCTTCAGTATTTTTTTCAGTTTTTTTCTCAGTTTTTCTGCTCAGTTTTTCTGCTCAGTTTTTTGTTCAGTTTTTTTTCTCACTTCTTTTTTTCACAGTTTTTTTCTAAGTTTTTCTTCAGTTTTTTCAGTCGTTTTTTCTCAATTTTTCTTCTCAGTTTTTTTCCTCCGTTTTTCTTCAGTTTTTTAAAATAGTTTTTTTCTCAGTTTTTCTGCTGAGTTTTTCTGCTCAGTTTTTTCTCAGTTTTTTTCCTCAGTTCTTTTTTTCCACAGTTTTGTGCACAGTTTTTTTTCTAAATTTTTCTTCAGTTTTTTTTCTCCGTTCTTTTTTTTCTTCAGTTTTTTCAGTCGTTTTTCTTAATTTTTTTCTCAGTTTTTTTAGTCCGTTTTTCTTCAGGATTTTTTTAATAGTTTTTTTCTCAGTTTTTCTGCTCAGTTTTTCTGCTCAGTTTTTTCTTCAGTTTTTTTTCTCAGTTCTTTTTTTCACAGTTTTTTTCACAGTTTTTTTCTAAATTTTTCTTCAGTTTTTTTTCTCAGTTCTTTTTTTTCACAGTTTTTTTCTAAGTTTTTCTTCAGTTTTTTCAGTCGTTTTTTCTCAATTTTTCTTCTCAGTTTTTTTACTCCGTTTTTCTTCAGTATTTTTTTAATAGTTTTAATCTCAGTTTTTCTGCTCAATTTTTCTGCTCAGTTTTTTCTCAGTTTTTTCACTCAATTCTTTTTTTTCACACTTTTGTGCACAGTATTTTTCTAAGTTTTTCTTCAGTTTTTTTTCTCAGTTCTTTTTTTTCACAGTTTTTTTCACAGTTTTTTTCACAGTTTTTTTCTAAGTTTTTCTTCAGTTTTTTCAGTCGTTTTTCTCAATTTTTCTTCTCAGTTTTTTTACTCCGTTTTTCTTCAGTATTTTTTTAATAGTTTTTTTCTCAGTTTTTCTGCTCAGTTTTTCTGCTCAGTTTTTTCTTCAGTTTTTTTTCTCAGTTCTTTTTATCACAGTTCTTTTCACAGTTTTTTTCTAAGTTTTTCTTCAGTTTTTTCAGTCGTTTTTTCTCAATTTTTCTTCTCAGTTTTTTTACTCCGTTTTTCTTCAGTATTTTTTAAATAGTTTTTTTCTCAGTTTTTCTGCTCAGTTTTTCTGCTCAGTTTTTTCTTCAGTTTTTTTTCTCAGTTCTTTTCACAGTTTTTTTCTAAGTTTTTCTTCAGTTTTTTCAGTCGTTTTTCTCAATTTTTCTTCTCAGTTTTTTTACTCCGTTTTTCTTCAGTATTTTTTTAATAGTTTTTTTCTCAGTTTTTCTGCTCAGTTTTTCTGCTCAGTTTTTTCTTCAGTTTTTTTTCTCAGTTCTTTTTATCACAGTTCTTTTCACAGTTTTTTCTAAGTTTTTCTTCAGTTTTTTTCAGTCGTTTTTTCTCAATTTTTCTTCTCAGTTTTTTTACTCCGTTTTTCTTCAGTATTTTTTAAATAGTTTTTTTCTCAGTTTTTCTGCTCAGTTTTTCTGCTCAGTTTTTTCTTCAGTTTTTTTTCTCAGTTCTTTTTTTCACAGTTTTTTTCACAGTTTTTTTCTAAGTTTTTCTTCAGTTTTTTCAGTCGTTTTTTCTCAATTTTTCTTCTCAGTTTTTTTCCTCCGTTTTTTTTCCAGTTTTTTTAAATAGTTTTTTTTCTCAGTTTTTCTGCTCAGTTTTTCTTCTCAGTTTTTTTCATCCGTTTTTCTTCAGTTTTTTTCTCAGTTTTTCTGCTCAGTTTTTCTGCTCAGTTTTTTCTCAGTTTTTTTCCTCAGTTCTTTTTTCCCACAGTTTTGTGCACAGTTTTTTTCTAAGTTTTTCTTCAGTTTTTTTTCTCAGTTCTTTTTTTTCACAGTTTTTTTCAGTTTTTTTCTAAGTTTTTCTTCAGTTTTTTCAGTCTTTTCTTCTCAGTTTTTCTTCTCAGTTTTTTTCATCCGTTTTTCTTCAGTTTTTTTAAATAGTTTTTTTTCTCAGTTTTTCTGATCAGTTTTTCTGCTCAGTTTTTTCTCAGTTTTTTTTCTCAATTCTTTTTTTTCACAGTTTGGTGCACAGTTTTTTTCTAAGTTTTCTTCAGTTTTTTTCCTCAGTTCTTTTTTTTCACAGTTTTTTTCTAAGTTTTTCTTCAGTTTTTTCAGTCGTTTTTTCTCAATTTTTCTTCTCAGTTTTTTTACTCCGTTTTTCTTCAGTATTTTTTTCAGTTTTTTTCTCTGTTTTTCTGCTCAGTTTTTCTGCTCAGTTTTTTCTTCAGTTTTTTTTCTCAGTTCTTTTTTTCACAGTTTTTTTCACAGTTTTTTTCTAAGTTTTTCTTCAGTTTTTTCAGTCGTTTTTTCTCAATTTTTCTTCTCAGTTTTTTTCCTCCGTTTTTCTTCAGTTTTTTTAAATAGTTTTTTTCTCAGTTTTTCTGCTCAGTTTTTCTGCTCAGTTTTTTCTCAGTTTTTTTCCTCAGTTCTTTTTTTCCACAGTTTTGTGCACAGTTTTTTTTCTAAATTTTTCTTCAGTTTTTTTCTCCGTTCTTTTTTTTCTTCAGTTTTTTCAGTCGTTTTTCTCAATTTTTCTTCTCAGTTTTTTTACGCCGTTTTTCTTCAGGATTTTTTTAATAGTTTTTTTCTCAGTTTTTCTGCTCAGTTTTTCTGCTCAGTTTTTTCTTCAGTTTTTTTTCTCAGTTCTTTTTTTCACAGTTTTTTTCACATTTTTTTCTAAGTTTTGCTTCAGTTTTTTCAGTCGTTTTTTCTCAATTTTTCTTCTCAGTTTTTTTCCTCAGTTCTTTTTTCCCACAGTTTTGTGCACAGTTTTTTTCTAAGTTTTTCTTCAGTTTTTTTTCTCAGTTCTTTTTTTTCACAGTTTTTTTCAGTTTTTTTCTAAGTTTTTCTTCAGTTTTTTCAGTCTTTTTTTCTCAGTTTTTCTTCTCAGTTTTTTTCATCCGTTTTTCTTCAGTTTTTTTAAATAGTTTTTTTTCTCAGTTTTTCTGATCAGTTTTTCTGCTCAGTTTTTTCTCAGTTTTTTTTCTCAGTTCTTTTTTTTCACAGTTTTTTTCACAGTTTTTTTCTAAGTTTTTCTTCAGTTTTTTCAGTCTTTTTTTCTCAGTTTTTCTTCTCAGTTTTTTTCATCCGTTTTTCTTCAGTTTTTTTCTCAGTTTTTCTGCTCAGTTTTTCTGCTCAGTTTTTTCTCAGTTTTTTTCCTCAGTTCCTTTTTCCCACAGTTTTGTGCACAGTTTTTTTCTAAGTTTTTCTTCAGTTTTTTCAGTCGTTTTTTCTCAATTTTTCTTCTCAGTTTTTTTACTCCGTTTTTCTTCAGTATTTTTTTCATAGTTTTTTTCTCAGTTTTTCTGCTCAGTTTTTCTGCTCAGTTTTTTCTTCAGTTTTTTTTCTCAGTTCTTTTTTTTCACAGTTTTGTGCACAGTTTTTTTCTAAATTTTTCTTCAGTTTTTTTTCTCCGTTCTTTTTTTTCTTCAGTTTTTTCAGTAGTTTTTCTCAATTTTTCTTCTCAGTTTTTTTACTCCGTTTTTCTTCAGTATTTTTAAAATAATTTTATTCTCAGTTTTTCTGCTCAATTTTTCTGCTCAGTTTTTTCTCAGTTTTTTCACTCAATTCTTTTTTTTCACACTTTTGTGCACAGTATTTTTCTAAGTTTTTCTTCAGTTTTTTTTCTCAGTTCTTTTTTTTCACAGTTTTTTTCACAGTTTTTTTCACAGTTTTTTTCTAAGTTTTTCTTCAGTTTTTTCAGTCGTTTTTTCTCAATTTTTCTTCTCAGTTTTTTTCCTCCGTTTTTCTTCAGTTTTTTTAAATAGTTTTTTTTCTCAGTTTTTCTGATCAGTTTTTCTGCTCAGTTTTTTCTCAGTTTTTTTTCTCAATTCTTTTTTTTCACAGTTTGGTGCACAGTTTTTTTCTAAGTTTTCTTCAGTTTTTTTTCTCAGTTCTTTTTTTTCACAGTTTTTTTCTAAGTTTTTCTTCAGTTTTTTCAGTCGTTTTTTCTCAATTTTTCTTCTCAGTTTTTTTACTCCGTTTTTCTTCAGTATTTTTTTCAGTTTTTTTCTCTGTTTTTCTGCTCAGTTTTTCTGCTCAGTTTTTTCTTCAGTTTTTTTTCTCAGTTCTTTTTTTCTGAGTTTTTTTCTAAATTTTTCTTCAGTTTTTTCAGTCGTTTTTTCTCAATTTTTCTTCTCAGTTTTTTTCCTCCGTTTTTCTTCAGTTTTTTTAAATAGTTTTTTTCTCAGTTTTTCTGCTCAGTTTTTCTGCTCAGTTTTTTCTCAGTTTTTTTCCTCAGTTCTTTTTTTCCACAGTTTTGTGCACAGTTTTTTTTCTAAATTTTTCTTCAGTTTTTTTCTCCGTTCTTTTTTTTCTTCAGTTTTTTCAGTCGTTTTTCTCAATTTTTCTTCTCAGTTTTTTTACTCCGTTTTTCTTCAGTATTTTTAAATAGTTTTTTTTCTCAGTTTTTCTGATCAGTTTTTCTGCTCAGTTTTTTTTCTCAATTCTTTTTTTTCACAGTTTGGTGCACAGTTTTTTTCTAAATTTTTCTTCAGTTTTTTTTCTCAGTTCTTTTTTTTCACAGTTTTTTTCTAAGTTTTTCTTCAGTTTTTTCAGTCGTTTTTTCTCAATTTTTCTTCTCAGTTTTTTTACTCCGTTTTTCTTCAGTATTTTTTTCAGTTTTTTTCTCAGTTTTTCTGCTCAGTTTTTCTGCTCAGTTTTTTGTTCAGTTTTTTTTCTCACTTCTTTTTTTCACAGTTTTTTTCTAAGTTTTTCTTCAGTTTTTTCAGTCGTTTTTTCTCAATTTTTCTTCTCAGTTTTTTTCCTCCGTTTTTCTTCAGTTTTTTAAAATAGTTTTTTTCTCAGTTTTTCTGCTGAGTTTTTCTGCTCAGTTTTTTCTCAGTTTTTTTCCTCAGTTCTTTTTTTCCACAGTTTTGTGCACAGTTTTTTTTCTAAATTTTTCTTCAGTTTTTTTTCTCCGTTCTTTTTTTTCTTCAGTTTTTTCAGTCGTTTTTCTTAATTTTTTTCTCAGTTTTTTTAGTCCGTTTTTCTTCAGGATTTTTTTAATAGTTTTTTTCTCAGTTTTTCTGCTCAGTTTTTCTGCTCAGTTTTTTCTTCAGTTTTTTTTCTCAGTTCTTTTTTTCACAGTTTTTTTCACAGTTTTTTTCTAAATTTTTCTTCAGTTTTTTTTCTCAGTTCTTTTTTTTCACAGTTTTTTTCTAAGTTTTTCTTCAGTTTTTTCAGTCGTTTTTTCTCAATTTTTCTTCTCAGTTTTTTTACTCCGTTTTTCTTCAGTATTTTTTTAATAGTTTTAATCTCAGTTTTTCTGCTCAATTTTTCTGCTCAGTTTTTTCTCAGTTTTTTCACTCAATTCTTTTTTTTCACACTTTTGTGCACAGTATTTTTCTAAGTTTTTCTTCAGTTTTTTTTCTCAGTTCTTTTTTTTCACAGTTTTTTTCACAGTTTTTTTCACAGTTTTTTTCTAAGTTTTTCTTCAGTTTTTTCAGTCGTTTTTCTCAATTTTTCTGCTCAGTTTTTTTACTCCGTTTTTCTTCAGTATTTTTTTGTTAGTTTTTCTGCTCAGTTTTTCTGCTCATTTTTTTCTTCAGTTTTCTATCTCAGTTCTTTTTTTCACAGTTTTTTTCACAGTTTTTTTCTAAGTTTTTCTTCAGTTTTTTCAGTCGTTTTTCTCAATTTTTCTTCTCAGTTTTTTTACTCCGTTTTTCTTCAGTATTTTTTTAATAGTTTTTTTCTCAGTTTTTCTGCTCAGTTTTTCTGCTCAGTTTTTTCTTCAGTTTTTTTTCTCAGTTCTTTTTATCACAGTTCTTTTCACAGTTTTTTTCTAAGTTTTTCTTCAGTTTTTTCAGTCGTTTTTTCTCAATTTTTCTTCTCAGTTTTTTTACTCCGTTTTTCTTCAGTATTTTTTAAATAGTTTTTTTCTCAGTTTTTCTGCTCAGTTTTTCTGCTCAGTTTTTTCTTCAGTTTTTTTTCTCAGTTCTTTTCACAGTTTTTTTCTAAGTTTTTCTTCAGTTTTTTCAGTCGTTTTTCTCAATTTTTCTTCTCAGTTTTTTTACTCCGTTTTTCTTCAGTATTTTTTTAATAGTTTTTTTCTCAGTTTTTCTGCTCAGTTTTTCTGCTCAGTTTTTTCTTCAGTTTTTTTTCTCAGTTCTTTTTATCACAGTTCTTTTCACAGTTTTTTCTAAGTTTTTCTTCAGTTTTTTTCAGTCGTTTTTTCTCAATTTTTCTTCTCAGTTTTTTTACTCCGTTTTTCTTCAGTTTTTTTAAATAGTTTTTTTCTCAGTTTTTCTGCTCAGTTTTTCTGCTCAGTTTTTTCTCAGTTTTTTTCCTCAGTTCTTTTTTTCCACAGTTTTGTGCACAGTTTTTTTTCTAAATTTTTCTTCAGTTTTTTTCTCCGTTCTTTTTTTTCTTCAGTTTTTTCAGTCGTTTTTCTCAATTTTTCTTCTCAGTTTTTTTACGCCGTTTTTCTTCAGGATTTTTTTAATAGTTTTTTTCTCAGTTTTTCTGCTCAGTTTTTCTGCTCAGTTTTTTCTTCAGTTTTTTTTCTCAGTTCTTTTTTTCACAGTTTTTTTCACATTTTTTTCTAAGTTTTGCTTCAGTTTTTTCAGTCGTTTTTTCTCAATTTTTCTTCTCAGTTTTTTTCCTCAGTTCTTTTTTCCCACAGTTTTGTGCACAGTTTTTTTCTAAGTTTTTCTTCAGTTTTTTTTCTCAGTTCTTTTTTTTCACAGTTTTTTTCAGTTTTTTTCTAAGTTTTTCTTCAGTTTTTTCAGTCTTTTTTTCTCAGTTTTTCTTCTCAGTTTTTTTCATCCGTTTTTCTTCAGTTTTTTTAAATAGTTTTTTTTCTCAGTTTTTCTGATCAGTTTTTCTGCTCAGTTTTTTCTCAGTTTTTTTTCTCAGTTCTTTTTTTTCACAGTTTTTTTCACAGTTTTTTTCTAAGTTTTTCTTCAGTTTTTTCAGTCTTTTTTTCTCAGTTTTTCTT
This sequence comes from Pristiophorus japonicus, assembly GCF_044704955.1. Lineage (NCBI taxonomy): Eukaryota > Metazoa > Chordata > Chondrichthyes > Pristiophoridae > Pristiophorus > Pristiophorus japonicus. Next base: position 284,080 of record NW_027251071.1, read on the forward strand.
CTCAGTTTTTTTCATCCGTTTTTCTTCAGTTTTTTTCTCAGTTTTTCTGCTCAGTTTTTCTGCTCAGTTTTTTCTCAGTTTTTTTCCTCAGTTCCTTTTTCCCACAGTTTTGTGCACAGTTTTTTTCTAAGTTTTTCTTCAGTTTTTTCAGTCGTTTTTTCTCAATTTTTCTTCTCAGTTTTTTTACTCCGTTTTTCTTCAGTATTTTTTTCATAGTTTTTTTCTCAGTTTTTCTGCTCAGTTTTTCTGCTCAGTTTTTTCTTCAGTTTTTTTTCTCAGTTCTTTTTTTTCACAGTTTTGTGCACAGTTTTTTTCTAAATTTTTCTTCAGTTTTTTTTCTCCGTTCTTTTTTTTCTTCAGTTTTTTCAGTAGTTTTTCTCAATTTTTCTTCTCAGTTTTTTTACTCCGTTTTTCTTCAGTATTTTTAAAATAATTTTATTCTCAGTTTTTCTGCTCAATTTTTCTGCTCAGTTTTTTCTCAGTTTTTTCACTCAATTCTTTTTTTTCACACTTTTGTGCACAGTATTTTTCTAAGTTTTTCTTCAGTTTTTTTTCTCAGTTCTTTTTTTTCACAGTTTTTTTCACAGTTTTTTTCACAGTTTTTTTCTAAGTTTTTCTTCAGTTTTTTCAGTCGTTTTTTCTCAATTTTTCTTCTCAGTTTTTTTCCTCCGTTTTTCTTCAGTTTTTTTAAATAGTTTTTTTTCTCAGTTTTTCTGATCAGTTTTTCTGCTCAGTTTTTTCTCAGTTTTTTTTCTCAATTCTTTTTTTTCACAGTTTGGTGCACAGTTTTTTTCTAAGTTTTCTTCAGTTTTTTTTCTCAGTTCTTTTTTTTCACAGTTTTTTTCTAAGTTTTTCTTCAGTTTTTTCAGTCGTTTTTTCTCAATTTTTCTTCTCAGTTTTTTTCCTCCGTTTTTCTTCAGTTTTTTAAAATAGTTTTTTTCTCAGTTTTTCTGCTGAGTTTTTCTGCTCAGTTTTTTCTCAGTTTTTTTCCTCAGTTCTTTTTTTCCACAGTTTTGTGCACAGTTTTTTTTCTAAATTTTTCTTCAGTTTTTTTTCTCCGTTCTTTTTTTTCTTCAGTTTTTTCAATCGTTTTTCTTAATTTTTTTCTCAGTTTTTTTAGTCCGTTTTTCTTCAGGATTTTTTTAATAGTTTTTTTCTCAGTTTTTCTGCTCAGTTTTTCTGCTCAGTTTTTTCTTCAGTTTTTTTTCTCAGTTCTTTTTTTCACAGTTTTTTTCACAGTTTTTTTCTAAATTTTTCTTCAGTTTTTTTTCTCAGTTCTTTTTTTTCACAGTTTTTTTCTAAGTTTTTCTTCAGTTTTTTCAGTCGTTTTTTCTCAATTTTTCTTCTCAGTTTTTTTACTCCGTTTTTCTTCAGTATTTTTTTAATAGTTTTAATCTCAGTTTTTCTGCTCAATTTTTCTGCTCAGTTTTTTCTCAGTTTTTTCACTCAATTCTTTTTTTTCACACTTTTGTGCACAGTATTTTTCTAAGTTTTTCTTCAGTTTTTTTTCTCAGTTCTTTTTTTTCACAGTTTTTTTCACAGTTTTTTTCACAGTTTTTTTCTAAGTTTTTCTTCAGTTTTTTCAGTCGTTTTTCTCAATTTTTCTTCTCAGTTTTTTTACTCCGTTTTTCTTCAGTATTTTTTTGTTAGTTTTTCTGCTCAGTTTTTCTGCTCATTTTTTTCTTCAGTTTTCTATCTCAGTTCTTTTTTTCACAGTTTTTTTCACAGTTTTTTTCTAAGTTTTTCTTCAGTTTTTTCAGTCGTTTTTTCTCAATTTTTCTTCTCAGTTTTTTTACTCCGTTTTTCTTCAGTATTTTTTAAATAGTTTTTTTCTCAGTTTTTCTGCTCAGTTTTTCTGCTCAGTTTTTTCTTTAGTTTTTTTTCTCTGTTCTTTTTTTCACAGTTTTTTTCACAGTTTTTTTCTAAGTTTTTCTTCAGTTTTTTCAGTCGTTTTTTCTCAATTTTTCTTCTCAGTTTTTTTCCTCCGTTTTTCTTCAGTTTTTTTAAATAGTTTTTTTTCTCAGTTTTTCTGATCAGTTTTTCTGCTCAGTTTTTTCTCAGTTTTTTTTCTCAATTCTTTTTTTTCACAGTTTGGTGCACAGTTTTTTTCTAAATTTTTCTTCAGTTTTTTTTCTCAGTTCTTTTTTTTCACAGTTTTTTTCTAAGTTTTTCTTCAGTTTTTTCAGTCGTTTTTTCTCAATTTTTCTTCTCAGTTTTTTTACTCCGTTTTTCTTCAGTATTTTTTTCAGTTTTTTTCTCAGTTTTTCTGCTCAGTTTTTCTGCTCAGTTTTTTGTTCAGTTTTTTTTCTCACTTCTTTTTTTCACAGTTTTTTTCTAAGTTTTTCTTCAGTTTTTTCAGTCGTTTTTTCTCAATTTTTCTTCTCAGTTTTTTTCCTCCGTTTTTCTTCAGTTTTTTAAAATAGTTTTTTTCTCAGTTTTTCTGCTGAGTTTTTCTGCTCAGTTTTTTCTCAGTTTTTTTCCTCAGTTCTTTTTTTCCACAGTTTTGTGCACAGTTTTTTTTCTAAATTTTTCTTCAGTTTTTTTTCTCCGTTCTTTTTTTTCTTCAGTTTTTTCAGTCGTTTTTCTTAATTTTTTTCTCAGTTTTTTTAGTCCGTTTTTCTTCAGGATTTTTTTAATAGTTTTTTTCTCAGTTTTTCTGCTCAGTTTTTCTGCTCAGTTTTTTCTTCAGTTTTTTTTCTCAGTTCTTTTTTTCACAGTTTTTTTCACAGTTTTTTTCTAAATTTTTCTTCAGTTTTTTTTCTCAGTTCTTTTTTTTCACAGTTTTTTTCTAAGTTTTTCTTCAGTTTTTTCAGTCGTTTTTTCTCAATTTTTCTTCTCAGTTTTTTTACTCCGTTTTTCTTCAGTATTTTTTTAATAGTTTTAATCTCAGTTTTTCTGCTCAATTTTTCTGCTCAGTTTTTTCTCAGTTTTTTCACTCAATTCTTTTTTTTCACACTTTTGTGCACAGTATTTTTCTAAGTTTTTCTTCAGTTTTTTTTCTCAGTTCTTTTTTTTCACAGTTTTTTTCACAGTTTTTTTCACAGTTTTTTTCTAAGTTTTTCTTCAGTTTTTTCAGTCGTTTTTCTCAATTTTTCTTCTCAGTTTTTTTACTCCGTTTTTCTTCAGTATTTTTTTGTTAGTTTTTCTGCTCAGTTTTTCTGCTCATTTTTTTCTTCAGTTTTCTATCTCAGTTCTTTTTTTCACAGTTTTTTTCACAGTTTTTTTCTAAGTTTTTCTTCAGTTTTTTCAGTCGTTTTTCTCAATTTTTCTTCTCAGTTTTTTTACTCCGTTTTTCTTCAGTATTTTTTTAATAGTTTTTTTCTCAGTTTTTCTGCTCAGTTTTTCTGCTCAGTTTTTTCTTCAGTTTTTTTTCTCAGTTCTTTTTATCACAGTTCTTTTCACAGTTTTTTTCTAAGTTTTTCTTCAGTTTTTTCAGTCGTTTTTTCTCAATTTTTCTTCTCAGTTTTTTTACTCCGTTTTTCTTCAGTATTTTTTAAATAGTTTTTTTCTCAGTTTTTCTGCTCAGTTTTTCTGCTCAGTTTTTTCTTCAGTTTTTTTTCTCAGTTCTTTTCACAGTTTTTTTCTAAGTTTTTCTTCAGTTTTTTCAGTCGTTTTTCTCAATTTTTCTTCTCAGTTTTTTTACTCCGTTTTTCTTCAGTATTTTTTTAATAGTTTTTTTCTCAGTTTTTCTGCTCAGTTTTTCTGCTCAGTTTTTTCTTCAGTTTTTTTTCTCAGTTCTTTTTATCACAGTTCTTTTCACAGTTTTTTTCTAAGTTTTTCTTCAGTTTTTTTCAGTCGTTTTTTCTCAATTTTTCTTCTCAGTTTTTTTACTCCGTTTTTCTTCAGTATTTTTTAAATAGTTTTTTTCTCAGTTTTTCTGCTCAGTTTTTCTGCTCAGTTTTTTCTTCAGTTTTTTTTCTCAGTTCTTTTTTTCACAGTTTTTTTCACAGTTTTTTTCTAAGTTTTTCTTCAGTTTTTTCAGTCGTTTTTTCTCAATTTTTCTTCTCAGTTTTTTTCCTCCGTTTTTTTTCCAGTTTTTTTAAATAGTTTTTTTTCTCAGTTTTTCTGCTCAGTTTTTCTTCTCAGTTTTTTTCATCCGTTTTTCTTCAGTTTTTTTCTCAGTTTTTCTGCTCAGTTTTTCTGCTCAGTTTTTTCTCAGTTTTTTTCCTCAGTTCTTTTTTCCCACAGTTTTGTGCACAGGTTTTTTCTAAGTTTTTCTTCAGTTTTTTTTCTCAGTTCTTTTTTTTCACAGTTTTTTTCAGTTTTTTTCTAAGTTTTTCTTCAGTTTTTTCAGTCTTTTTTTCTCAGTTTTTCTTCTCAGTTTTTTTCATCCGTTTTTCTTCAGTTTTTTTAAATAGTTTTTTTTCTCAGTTTTTCTGATCAGTTTTTCTGCTCAGTTTTTTCTCAGTTTTTTTTCTCAATTCTTTTTTTTCACAGTTTGGTGCACAGTTTTTTTCTAAGTTTTCTTCAGTTTTTTTCCTCAGTTCTTTTTTTTCACAGTTTTTTTCTAAGTTTTTCTTCAGTTTTTTCAGTCGTTTTTTCTCAATTTTTCTTCTCAGTTTTTTTACTCCGTTTTTCTTCAGTATTTTTTTCAGTTTTTTTCTCTGTTTTTCTGCTCAGTTTTTCTGCTCAGTTTTTTCTTCAGTTTTTTTTCTCAGTTCTTTTTTTCACAGTTTTTTTCACAGTTTTTTTCTAAGTTTTTCTTCAGTTTTTTCAGTCGTTTTTTCTCAATTTTTCTTCTCAGTTTTTTTCCTCCGTTTTTCTTCAGTTTTTTTAAATAGTTTTTTTCTCAGTTTTTCTGCTCAGTTTTTCTGCTCAGTTTTTTCTCAGTTTTTTTCCTCAGTTCTTTTTTTCCACAGTTTTGTGCACAGTTTTTTTTCTAAATTTTTCTTCAGTTTTTTTCTCCGTTCTTTTTTTTCTTCAGTTTTTTCAGTCGTTTTTCTCAATTTTTCTTCTCAGTTTTTTTACGCCGTTTTTCTTCAGGATTTTTTTAATAGTTTTTTTCTCAGTTTTTCTGCTCAGTTTTTCTGCTCAGTTTTTTCTTCAGTTTTTTTTCTCAGTTCTTTTTTTCACAGTTTTTTTCACATTTTTTTCTAAGTTTTGCTTCAGTTTTTTTTCTCAGTTCTTTTTTTCACAGTTTTTTTCAGTTTTTTTCTAAGTTTTTCTTCAGTTTTTTCAGTCTTTTTTTCTCAGTTTTTCTTCTCAGTTTTTTTCATCCGTTTTTCTTCAGTTTTTTTTAATAGTTTTTTTCTCAGTTTTTCTGCTCAGTTTTTCTGCTCAGTTTTTTCTCAGTTTTTTTCCTCAGTTCTTTTTTTTCACAGTTTTGTGCACAGTTTTTTTCTAAATTTTTCTTCAGTTTTTTTTCTCAGTTCTTTTTTTTCACAGTTTTTTTCTAAGTTTTTCTTCAGTTTTTTCAGTCGTTTTTTCTCAATTTTTCTTCTCAGTTTTTTTACTCCGTTTTTCTTCAGTATTTTTTTCAGTTTTTTTCTCAGTTTTTCTGCTCAGTTTTTCTGCTCAGTTTTTTGTTCAGTTTTTTTTCTCACTTCTTTTTTTCACAGTTTTTTTCTAAGTTTTTCTTCAGTTTTTTCAGTCGTTTTTTCTCAATTTTTCTTCTCAGTTTTTTTCCTCCGTTTTTCTTCAGTTTTTTAAAATAGTTTTTTTCTCAGTTTTTCTGCTGAGTTTTTCTGCTCAGTTTTTTCTCAGTTTTTTTCCTCAGTTCTTTTTTTCCACAGTTTTGTGCACAGTTTTTTTTCTAAATTTTTCTTCAGTTTTTTTTCTCCGTTCTTTTTTTTCTTCAGTTTTTTCAGTCGTTTTTCTTAATTTTTTTCTCAGTTTTTTTAGTCCGTTTTTCTTCAGGATTTTTTTAATAGTTTTTTTCTCAGTTTTTCTGCTCAGTTTTTCTGCTCAGTTTTTTCTTCAGTTTTTTTTCTCAGTTCTTTTTTTCACAGTTTTTTTCACAGTTTTTTTCTAAATTTTTCTTCAGTTTTTTTTCTCAGTTCTTTTTTTTCACAGTTTTTTTCTAAGTTTTTCTTCAGTTTTTTCAGTCGTTTTTTCTCAATTTTTCTTCTCAGTTTTTTTACTCCGTTTTTCTTCAGTATTTTTTTAATAGTTTTAATCTCAGTTTTTCTGCTCAATTTTTCTGCTCAGTTTTTTCTCAGTTTTTTCACTCAATTCTTTTTTTTCACACTTTTGTGCACAGTATTTTTCTAAGTTTTTCTTCAGTTTTTTTTCTCAGTTCTTTTTTTTCACAGTTTTTTTCACAGTTTTTTTCACAGTTTTTTTCTAAGTTTTTCTTCAGTTTTTTCAGTCGTTTTTCTCAATTTTTCTTCTCAGTTTTTTTACTCCGTTTTTCTTCAGTATTTTTTTAATAGTTTTTTTCTCAGTTTTTCTGCTCAGTTTTTCTGCTCAGTTTTTTCTTCAGTTTTTTTTCTCAGTTCTTTTTATCACAGTTCTTTTCACAGTTTTTTTCTAAGTTTTTCTTCAGTTTTTTCAGTCGTTTTTTCTCAATTTTTCTTCTCAGTTTTTTTACTCCGTTTTTCTTCAGTATTTTTTAAATAGTTTTTTTCTCAGTTTTTCTGCTCAGTTTTTCTGCTCAGTTTTTTCTTCAGTTTTTTTTCTCAGTTCTTTTCACAGTTTTTTTCTAAGTTTTTCTTCAGTTTTTTCAGTCGTTTTTCTCAATTTTTCTTCTCAGTTTTTTTACTCCGTTTTTCTTCAGTATTTTTTTAATAGTTTTTTTCTCAGTTTTTCTGCTCAGTTTTTCTGCTCAGTTTTTTCTTCAGTTTTTTTTCTCAGTTCTTTTTATCACAGTTCTTTTCACAGTTTTTTCTAAGTTTTTCTTCAGTTTTTTTCAGTCGTTTTTTCTCAATTTTTCTTCTCAGTTTTTTTACTCCGTTTTTCTTCAGTATTTTTTAAATAGTTTTTTTCTCAGTTTTTCTGCTCAGTTTTTCTGCTCAGTTTTTTCTTCAGTTTTTTTTCTCAGTTCTTTTTTTCACAGTTTTTTTCACAGTTTTTTTCTAAGTTTTTCTTCAGTTTTTTCAGTCGTTTTTTCTCAATTTTTCTTCTCAGTTTTTTTCCTCCGTTTTTTTTCCAGTTTTTTTAAATAGTTTTTTTTCTCAGTTTTTCTGCTCAGTTTTTCTTCTCAGTTTTTTTCATCCGTTTTTCTTCAGTTTTTTTCTCAGTTTTTCTGCTCAGTTTTTCTGCTCAGTTTTTTCTCAGTTTTTTTCCTCAGTTCTTTTTTCCCACAGTTTTGTGCACAGTTTTTTTCTAAGTTTTTCTTCAGTTTTTTTTCTCAGTTCTTTTTTTTCACAGTTTTTTTCAGTTTTTTTCTAAGTTTTTCTTCAGTTTTTTCAGTCTTTTCTTCTCAGTTTTTCTTCTCAGTTTTTTTCATCCGTTTTTCTTCAGTTTTTTTAAATAGTTTTTTTTCTCAGTTTTTCTGATCAGTTTTTCTGCTCAGTTTTTTCTCAGTTTTTTTTCTCAATTCTTTTTTTTCACAGTTTGGTGCACAGTTTTTTTCTAAGTTTTCTTCAGTTTTTTTCCTCAGTTCTTTTTTTTCACAGTTTTTTTCTAAGTTTTTCTTCAGTTTTTTCAGTCGTTTTTTCTCAATTTTTCTTCTCAGTTTTTTTACTCCGTTTTTCTTCAGTATTTTTTTCAGTTTTTTTCTCTGTTTTTCTGCTCAGTTTTTCTGCTCAGTTTTTTCTTCAGTTTTTTTTCTCAGTTCTTTTTTTCACAGTTTTTTTCACAGTTTTTTTCTAAGTTTTTCTTCAGTTTTTTCAGTCGTTTTTTCTCAATTTTTCTTCTCAGTTTTTTTCCTCCGTTTTTCTTCAGTTTTTTTAAATAGTTTTTTTCTCAGTTTTTCTGCTCAGTTTTTCTGCTCAGTTTTTTCTCAGTTTTTTTCCTCAGTTCTTTTTTTCCACAGTTTTGTGCACAGTTTTTTTTCTAAATTTTTCTTCAGTTTTTTTCTCCGTTCTTTTTTTTCTTCAGTTTTTTCAGTCGTTTTTCTCAATTTTTCTTCTCAGTTTTTTTACGCCGTTTTTCTTCAGGATTTTTTTAATAGTTTTTTTCTCAGTTTTTCTGCTCAGTTTTTCTGCTCAGTTTTTTCTTCAGTTTTTTTTCTCAGTTCTTTTTTTCACAGTTTTTTTCACATTTTTTTCTAAGTTTTGCTTCAGTTTTTTCAGTCGTTTTTTCTCAATTTTTCTTCTCAGTTTTTTTCCTCAGTTCTTTTTTCCCACAGTTTTGTGCACAGTTTTTTTCTAAGTTTTTCTTCAGTTTTTTTTCTCAGTTCTTTTTTTTCACAGTTTTTTTCAGTTTTTTTCTAAGTTTTTCTTCAGTTTTTTCAGTCTTTTTTTCTCAGTTTTTCTTCTCAGTTTTTTTCATCCGTTTTTCTTCAGTTTTTTTAAATAGTTTTTTTTCTCAGTTTTTCTGATCAGTTTTTCTGCTCAGTTTTTTCTCAGTTTTTTTTCTCAGTTCTTTTTTTTCACAGTTTTTTTCACAGTTTTTTTCTAAGTTTTTCTTCAGTTTTTTCAGTCTTTTTTTCTCAGTTTTTCTTCTCAGTTTTTTTCATCCGTTTTTCTTCAGTTTTTTTCTCAGTTTTTCTGCTCAGTTTTTCTGCTCAGTTTTTTCTCAGTTTTTTTCCTCAGTTCCTTTTTCCCACAGTTTTGTGCACAGTTTTTTTCTAAGTTTTTCTTCAGTTTTTTCAGTCGTTTTTTCTCAATTTTTCTTCTCAGTTTTTTTACTCCGTTTTTCTTCAGTATTTTTTTCATAGTTTTTTTCTCAGTTTTTCTGCTCAGTTTTTCTGCTCAGTTTTTTCTTCAGTTTTTTTTCTCAGTTCTTTTTTTTCACAGTTTTGTGCACAGTTTTTTTCTAAATTTTTCTTCAGTTTTTTTTCTCCGTTCTTTTTTTTCTTCAGTTTTTTCAGTAGTTTTTCTCAATTTTTCTTCTCAGTTTTTTTACTCCGTTTTTCTTCAGTATTTTTAAAATAATTTTATTCTCAGTTTTTCTGCTCAATTTTTCTGCTCAGTTTTTTCTCAGTTTTTTCACTCAATTCTTTTTTTTCACACTTTTGTGCACAGTATTTTTCTAAGTTTTTCTTCAGTTTTTTTTCTCAGTTCTTTTTTTTCACAGTTTTTTTCACAGTTTTTTTCACAGTTTTTTTCTAAGTTTTTCTTCAGTTTTTTCAGTCGTTTTTTCTCAATTTTTCTTCTCAGTTTTTTTCCTCCGTTTTTCTTCAGTTTTTTTAAATAGTTTTTTTTCTCAGTTTTTCTGATCAGTTTTTCTGCTCAGTTTTTTCTCAGTTTTTTTTCTCAATTCTTTTTTTTCACAGTTTGGTGCACAGTTTTTTTCTAAGTTTTCTTCAGTTTTTTTTCTCAGTTCTTTTTTTTCACAGTTTTTTTCTAAGTTTTTCTTCAGTTTTTTCAGTCGTTTTTTCTCAATTTTTCTTCTCAGTTTTTTTACTCCGTTTTTCTTCAGTATTTTTTTCAGTTTTTTTCTCTGTTTTTCTGCTCAGTTTTTCTGCTCAGTTTTTTCTTCAGTTTTTTTTCTCAGTTCTTTTTTTCTGAGTTTTTTTCTAAATTTTTCTTCAGTTTTTTCAGTCGTTTTTTCTCAATTTTTCTTCTCAGTTTTTTTCCTCCGTTTTTCTTCAGTTTTTTTAAATAGTTTTTTTCTCAGTTTTTCTGCTCAGTTTTTCTGCTCAGTTTTTTCTCAGTTTTTTTCCTCAGTTCTTTTTTTCCACAGTTTTGTGCACAGTTTTTTTTCTAAATTTTTCTTCAGTTTTTTTCTCCGTTCTTTTTTTTCTTCAGTTTTTTCAGTCGTTTTTCTCAATTTTTCTTCTCAGTTTTTTTACTCCGTTTTTCTTCAGTATTTTTAAATAGTTTTTTTTCTCAGTTTTTCTGATCAGTTTTTCTGCTCAGTTTTTTTTCTCAATTCTTTTTTTTCACAGTTTGGTGCACAGTTTTTTTCTAAATTTTTCTTCAGTTTTTTTTCTCAGTTCTTTTTTTTCACAGTTTTTTTCTAAGTTTTTCTTCAGTTTTTTCAGTCGTTTTTTCTCAATTTTTCTTCTCAGTTTTTTTACTCCGTTTTTCTTCAGTATTTTTTTCAGTTTTTTTCTCAGTTTTTCTGCTCAGTTTTTCTGCTCAGTTTTTTGTTCAGTTTTTTTTCTCACTTCTTTTTTTCACAGTTTTTTTCTAAGTTTTTCTTCAGTTTTTTCAGTCGTTTTTTCTCAATTTTTCTTCTCAGTTTTTTTCCTCCGTTTTTCTTCAGTTTTTTAAAATAGTTTTTTTCTCAGTTTTTCTGCTGAGTTTTTCTGCTCAGTTTTTTCTCAGTTTTTTTCCTCAGTTCTTTTTTTCCACAGTTTTGTGCACAGTTTTTTTTCTAAATTTTTCTTCAGTTTTTTTTCTCCGTTCTTTTTTTTCTTCAGTTTTTTCAGTCGTTTTTCTTAATTTTTTTCTCAGTTTTTTTAGTCCGTTTTTCTTCAGGATTTTTTTAATAGTTTTTTTCTCAGTTTTTCTGCTCAGTTTTTCTGCTCAGTTTTTTCTTCAGTTTTTTTTCTCAGTTCTTTTTTTCACAGTTTTTTTCACAGTTTTTTTCTAAATTTTTCTTCAGTTTTTTTTCTCAGTTCTTTTTTTTCACAGTTTTTTTCTAAGTTTTTCTTCAGTTTTTTCAGTCGTTTTTTCTCAATTTTTCTTCTCAGTTTTTTTACTCCGTTTTTCTTCAGTATTTTTTTAATAGTTTTAATCTCAGTTTTTCTGCTCAATTTTTCTGCTCAGTTTTTTCTCAGTTTTTTCACTCAATTCTTTTTTTTCACACTTTTGTGCACAGTATTTTTCTAAGTTTTTCTTCAGTTTTTTTTCTCAGTTCTTTTTTTTCACAGTTTTTTTCACAGTTTTTTTCACAGTTTTTTTCTAAGTTTTTCTTCAGTTTTTTCAGTCGTTTTTCTCAATTTTTCTGCTCAGTTTTTTTACTCCGTTTTTCTTCAGTATTTTTTTGTTAGTTTTTCTGCTCAGTTTTTCTGCTCATTTTTTTCTTCAGTTTTCTATCTCAGTTCTTTTTTTCACAGTTTTTTTCACAGTTTTTTTCTAAGTTTTTCTTCAGTTTTTTCAGTCGTTTTTCTCAATTTTTCTTCTCAGTTTTTTTACTCCGTTTTTCTTCAGTATTTTTTTAATAGTTTTTTTCTCAGTTTTTCTGCTCAGTTTTTCTGCTCAGTTTTTTCTTCAGTTTTTTTTCTCAGTTCTTTTTATCACAGTTCTTTTCACAGTTTTTTTCTAAGTTTTTCTTCAGTTTTTTCAGTCGTTTTTTCTCAATTTTTCTTCTCAGTTTTTTTACTCCGTTTTTCTTCAGTATTTTTTAAATAGTTTTTTTCTCAGTTTTTCTGCTCAGTTTTTCTGCTCAGTTTTTTCTTCAGTTTTTTTTCTCAGTTCTTTTCACAGTTTTTTTCTAAGTTTTTCTTCAGTTTTTTCAGTCGTTTTTCTCAATTTTTCTTCTCAGTTTTTTTACTCCGTTTTTCTTCAGTATTTTTTTAATAGTTTTTTTCTCAGTTTTTCTGCTCAGTTTTTCTGCTCAGTTTTTTCTTCAGTTTTTTTTCTCAGTTCTTTTTATCACAGTTCTTTTCACAGTTTTTTCTAAGTTTTTCTTCAGTTTTTTTCAGTCGTTTTTTCTCAATTTTTCTTCTCAGTTTTTTTACTCCGTTTTTCTTCAGTATTTTTTAAATAGTTTTTTTCTCAGTTTTTCTGCTCAGTTTTTCTGCTCAGTTTTTTCTTCAGTTTTTTTTCTCAGTTCTTTTTTTCACAGTTTTTTTCACAGTTTTTTTCTAAGTTTTTCTTCAGTTTTTTCAGTCGTTTTTTCTCAATTTTTCTTCTCAGTTTTTTTCCTCCGTTTTTTTTCCAGTTTTTTTAAATAGTTTTTTTTCTCAGTTTTTCTGCTCAGTTTTTCTTCTCAGTTTTTTTCATCCGTTTTTCTTCAGTTTTTTTCTCAGTTTTTCTGCTCAGTTTTTCTGCTCAGTTTTTTCTCAGTTTTTTTCCTCAGTTCTTTTTTCCCACAGTTTTGTGCACAGTTTTTTTCTAAGTTTTTCTTCAGTTTTTTTTCTCAGTTCTTTTTTTTCACAGTTTTTTTCAGTTTTTTTCTAAGTTTTTCTTCAGTTTTTTCAGTCTTTTCTTCTCAGTTTTTCTTCTCAGTTTTTTTCATCCGTTTTTCTTCAGTTTTTTTAAATAGTTTTTTTTCTCAGTTTTTCTGATCAGTTTTTCTGCTCAGTTTTTTCTCAGTTTTTTTTCTCAATTCTTTTTTTTCACAGTTTGGTGCACAGTTTTTTTCTAAGTTTTCTTCAGTTTTTTTCCTCAGTTCTTTTTTTTCACAGTTTTTTTCTAAGTTTTTCTTCAGTTTTTTCAGTCGTTTTTTCTCAATTTTTCTTCTCAGTTTTTTTACTCCGTTTTTCTTCAGTATTTTTTTCAGTTTTTTTCTCTGTTTTTCTGCTCAGTTTTTCTGCTCAGTTTTTTCTTCAGTTTTTTTTCTCAGTTCTTTTTTTTCACAGTTTTTTTCAGTTTTTTTCTAAGTTTTTCTTCAGTTTTTTCAGTCTTTTTTTCTCAGTTTTTCTTCTCAGTTTTTTTCCTCCGTTTTTCTTCAGTTTTTTTAAATAGTTTTTTTCTCAGTTTTTCTGCTCAGTTTTTCTGCTCAGTTTTTTCTCAGTTTTTTTTCTCAGTTCTTTTTTTTCACAGTTTTTTTCACAGTTTTTTTCTAAGTTTTTCTTCAGTTTTTTCAGTCTTTTTTTCTCAGTTTTTCTTCTCAGTTTTTTTCATCCGTTTTTCTTCAGTTTTTTTCTCAGTTTTTCTGCTCAGTTTTTCTGCTCAGTTTTTTCTCAGTTTTTTTCCTCAGTTCCTTTTTCCCACAGTTTTGTGCACAGTTTTTTTCTAAGTTTTTCTTCAGTTTTTTCAGTCGTTTTTTCTCAATTTTTCTTCTCAGTTTTTTTACTCCGTTTTTCTTCAGTATTTTTTTCATAGTTTTTTTCTCAGTTTTTCTGCTCAGTTTTTCTGCTCAGTTTTTTCTTCAGTTTTTTTTCTCAGTTCTTTTTTTTCACAGTTTTGTGCACAGTTTTTTTCTAAATTTTTCTTCAGTTTTTTTTCTCCGTTCTTTTTTTTCTTCAGTTTTTTCAGTAGTTTTTCTCAATTTTTCTTCTCAGTTTTTTTACTCCGTTTTTCTTCAGTATTTTTAAAATAATTTTATTCTCAGTTTTTCTGCTCAATTTTTCTGCTCAGTTTTTTCTCAGTTTTTTCACTCAATTCTTTTTTTTCACACTTTTGTGCACAGTATTTTTCTAAGTTTTTCTTCAGTTTTTTTTCTCAGTTCTTTTTTTTCACAGTTTTTTTCACAGTTTTTTTCACAGTTTTTTTCTAAGTTTTTCTTCAGTTTTTTCAGTCGTTTTTTCTCAATTTTTCTTCTCAGTTTTTTTCCTCCGTTTTTCTTCAGTTTTTTTAAATAGTTTTTTTTCTCAGTTTTTCTGATCAGTTTTTCTGCTCAGTTTTTTCTCAGTTTTTTTTCTCAATTCTTTTTTTTCACAGTTTGGTGCACAGTTTTTTTCTAAGTTTTCTTCAGTTTTTTTTCTCAGTTCTTTTTTTTCACAGTTTTTTTCTAAGTTTTTCTTCAGTTTTTTCAGTCGTTTTTTCTCAATTTTTCTTCTCAGTTTTTTTACTCCGTTTTTCTTCAGTATTTTTTTCAGTTTTTTTCTCTGTTTTTCTGCTCAGTTTTTCTGCTCAGTTTTTTCTTCAGTTTTTTTTCTCAGTTCTTTTTTTCTGAGTTTTTTTCTAAATTTTTCTTCAGTTTTTTCAGTCGTTTTTTCTCAATTTTTCTTCTCAGTTTTTTTCCTCCGTTTTTCTTCAGTTTTTTTAAATAGTTTTTTTCTCAGTTTTTCTGCTCAGTTTTTCTGCTCAGTTTTTTCTCAGTTTTTTTCCTCAGTTCTTTTTTTCCACAGTTTTGTGCACAGTTTTTTTTCTAAATTTTTCTTCAGTTTTTTTCTCCGTTCTTTTTTTTCTTCAGTTTTTTCAGTCGTTTTTCTCAATTTTTCTTCTCAGTTTTTTTACTCCGTTTTTCTTCAGTATTTTTTAAATAGTTTTTTTCTCAGTTTTTCTGCTCAGTTTTTCTGCTCAGTTTTTTCTTCAGTTTTTTTTCTCAGTTCTTTTTTTCACAGTTTTTTTCACATTTTTTTCGAAGTTTTGCTTCAGTTTTTTCAGTCGTTTTTTCTCAATTTTTCTTCTCAGTTTTTTTCCTCAGTTCTTTTTTCCCACAGTTTTGTGCACAGTTTTTTTCTAAGTTTTTCTTCAGTTTTTTTTCTCAGTTCTTTTTTTTCACAGTTTTTTTCAGTTTTTTTCTAAGTTTTTCTTCAGTTTTTTCAGTCTTTTTTTCTCAGTTTTTCTTCTCAGTTTTTTTCATCCGTTTTTCTTCAGTTTTTTTAAATAGTTTTTTTTCTCAGTTTTTCTGATCAGTTTTTCTGCTCAGTTTTTTCTCAGTTTTTTTTCTCAATTCTTTTTTTTCACAGTTTGGTGCACAGTTTTTTTCTAAGTTTTCTTCAGTTTTTTTTCTCAGTTCTTTTTTTTCACAATTTTTTCACAGTTTTTTTCTAAGTTTTTCTTCAGTTTTTTCAGTCTTTTTTTCTCAGTTTTTCTTCTCAGTTTTTTTCATCCGTTTTTCTTCAGTTTTTTTCTCAGTTTTTCTGCTCAGTTTTTCTGCTCAGTTTTTTCTCAGTTTTTTTCCTCAGTTCTTTTTTCCCACAGTTTTGTGCACAGTTTTTTTCTAAGTTTTTCTTCAGTTTTTTCAGTCGTTTTTCCTCAATTTTTCTTCTCAGTTTTTTTACTCCGTTTTTCTTCAGTATTTTTTTCATAGTTTTTTTCTCAGTTTTTCTGCTCAGTTTTTCTGCTCAGTTTTTTCTTCAGTTTTTTTTCTCAGTTCTTTTTTTTCACAATTTTGTGCACAGTTTTTTTCTAAATTTTTCTTCAGTTTTTTTTCTCCGTTCTTTTTTTTCTTCAGTTTTTTCAGTAGTATTTCTCAATTTTTCTTCTCAGTTTTTTTACTCCGTTTTTCTTCAGTATTTTTTAAATAATTTTATTCTCAGTTTTTCTGCTCAATTTTTCTGCTCAGTTTTTTCTCAGTTTTTTCACTCAATTCTTTTTTTTCACACTTTTGTGCACAGTATTTTTCTAAGTTTTTCTTCAGTTTTTTTTCTCAGTTCGTTTTTTTCACAGTTTTTTTCACAGTTTTTTTCCAAGTTTTTCTTCAGTTTTTTCAGTCGTTTTTTCTCAATTTTTCTTCTCAGTTTTTTTACTCCGTTTTTCTTCAGTATTTTTTAAATAGTTTTTTTCTCAGTTTTTCTGCTCAGTTTTTCTGCTCAGTTTTTTCTTTAGTTTTTTTTCTCTGTTCTTTTTTTCACAGTTTTTTTCACAGTTTTTTTCTAAGTTTTTCTTCAGTTTTTTTTCTCAGTTCTTTTTTTTCGCAGTTTTTTTCAGTTTTTTTCTAAGTTTTTCTTCAGTTTTTTCAGTCTTTTTTCTCAGTTTTTCTTCTCAGTTTTTTTCATCCGTTTTTCTTCAGTTTTTTTTAATAGTTTTTATCTCAGTTTTTCTGCTCAGTTTTTCTGCTCAGTTTTTTTCCTCAGTTCTTTTTTTTTTACAGTTTTGTGCACAGTTTTTTTCTAAATTTTTCTTCAGTTTTTTTTCTCAGTTCTTTTTTTTCACAGTTTTTTTCTAAGTTTTTCTTCAGTTTTTTCAGTCGTTTTTTCTCAATTTTTCTTCTCAGTTTTTTTACTCCGTTTTTCTTCAGTATTTTTTTCAGTTTTTTTCTCAGTTTTTCTGCTCAGTTTTTCTGCTCAGTTATTTGTTCAGTTTTTTTTCTCACTTCTTTTTTTCACAGTTTTTTTCTAAGTTTTTCTTCAGTTTTTTCAGTCATTTTTTCTCAATTTTTCTTCTCAGTTTTTTTCCTCCGTTTTTCTTCAGTTTTTTAAAATATTTTTTTTCTCAGTTTTTCTGCTCAGTTTTTCTGCTCAGTTTTTTCTCAGTTTTTTTCCTCAGTTCTTTTTTTCCGCAGTTTTGTGCACAATTTTTTTTCTAAATTTTTCTTCAGTTTTTTTTCTCCGTTCTTTTTTTTCTTCAGTTTTTTCAGTCGTTTTTCTCAATTTTTCTTCTCAGTTTTTTTACTCCGTTTTTCTTCAGGATTTTTTTAATAGTTTTTTTCTCAGTTTTTCTGCTCAGTTTTTCTGCTCAGTTTTTCTTCAGTTTTTTTTCTCAGTTCTTTTTTTCACAGTTTTTTTCACAGTTTTTTTCTAAGTTTTTCTTCAGTTTTTTCAGTCGTTTTTTCTCAATTTTTCTTCTCAGTTTTTTTACTCCGTTTTTCTTCAGTATTTTTTAAATAGTTTTTTTCTCAGTTTTTCTGCTCAGTTTTTCTGCTCAGTTTTTTCTTTAGTTTTTTTTCTCTGTTCTTTTTTTCACAGTTTTTTTCTAAGTTTTTCTTCAGTTTTTTCAGTCGTTTTTTCTCAATTTTTCTTCTCAGTTTTTTTACTCCGTTTTTCTTCAGTTTTTTTAAATAGTTTTTTTCTCAGTTTTTCTGCTCAGTTTTTTTACTCCGTTTTTCTTCAGTATTTTTTTCAGTTTTTTTCTCAGTTTTTCTGCTCAGTTTTTCTGCTCAGTTTTTTGTTCAGTTTTTTTTCTCACTTCTTTTTTTCACAGTTTTTTTCTAAGTTTTTCTTCAGTTTTTTCAGTCATTTTTTCTCAATTTTTCTTCTCAGTTTTTTTCCTCCGTTTTTCTTCAGTTTTTTAAAATATTTTTTTTCTCAGTTTTTCTGCTCAGTTTTTCTGCTCAGTTTTTTCTCAGTTTTTTTCCTCAGTACTTTTTTTCCGCAGTTTTGTGCACAATTTTTTTTCTAAATTTTTCTTCAGTTTTTTTTCTCCGTTCTTTTTTTTCTTCAGTTTTTTCAGTCGTTTTTCTCAATTTTTCTTCTCAGTTTTTTTACTCCGTTTTTCTTCAGGATTTTTTTAATAGTTTTTTTCTCAGTTTTTCTGCTCAGTTTTTCTGCTCAGTTTTTCTTCAGTTTTTTTTCTCAGTTCTTTTTTTCACAGTTTTTTTCACAGTTTTTTTCTAAGTTTTTCTTCAGTTTTTTCAGTCGTTTTTTCTCAATTTTTCTTCTCAGTTTTTTTACTCCGTTTTTCTTCAGTATTTTTTAAATAGTTTTTTTCTCAGTTTTTCTGCTCAGTTTTTCTGCTCAGTTTTTTCTCAGTTTTTTTCCTCAGTTCTTTTTTTCCACAGTTTTGTGCACAGTTTTTTTTCTAAATTTTTCTTCAGTTTTTTTTCTCCGTTCTTTTTTTTCTTCAGTTTTTTCAGTCGTTTTTCTCAATTTTTCTTCTCAGTTTTTTTACACCGTTTTTCTTCAGGATTTTTTTAATAGTTTTTTTCTCAGTTTTTCTGCTCAGTTTTTCTGCTCAGTTTTTTCTTCAGTTTTTTTTCTCAGTTCTTTTTTTCACAGTTTTTTTCACAGTTTTTTTCTAAGTTTTTCTTCAGTTTCTTCAGTCGTTTTTTCTCAATTTTTCTTCTCAGTTTTTTTACTCCGTTTTTCTTCAGTATTTTTTAAATAGTTTTTTTTCTCAGTTTTTCTGCTCAGTTTTTCTGCTCAGTTTTTTCTTTAGTTTTTTTTCTCTGTTCTTTTTTTCACAGTTTTTTTCACAGTTTTTTTCTAAGTTTTTCTTCAGTTTTTTCAGTCGTTTTTTCTCAATTTTTCTTCTCAGTTTTTTTACTCCGTTTTTCTTCAGTTTTTTTAAATAGTTTTTTTTCTCAGTTTTTCTGATCAGTTTTTCTGCTCAGTTTTTTCTCAGTTTTTTTTCTCAATTCTTTTTTTTCACAGTTTGGTGAACAGTTTTTTTCTAAGTTTTTCTTCAGTTTTTTTTCTCAGTTCTTTTTTTTCACAGTTTTTTTCACAGTATTTTTCTAAGTTTTTCTTCAGTTTTTTCAGTCTTTTTTTCTCAGTTTTTCTTCTCAGTTTTTTTCATCCGTTTTTCTTCAGTTTTTTTCTCAGTTTTTCTGCTCAGTTTTTCTGCTCAGTTTTTTCTTTAGTTTTTTTTCTCTGTTCTTTTTTTCACAGTTTTTTTCACAGTTTTTTTCTAAGTTTTTCTTCAGTTTTTTTTCTCAGTTCTTTTTTTCGCAGTTTTTTTCAGTTTTTTTCTAAGTTTTTCTTCAGTTTTTTCAGTCTTTTTTCTCAGTTTTTCTTCTCAGTTTTTTTCATCCGTTTTTCTTCAGTTTTTTTTAATAGTTTTTTTCTCAGTTTTTCTGCTCAGTTTTTCTGCTCAGTTTTTTTCCTCAGTTCTTTTTTTTTTACAGTTTTGTGCACAGTTTTTTTCTAAATTTTTCTTCAGTTTTTTTTCTCAGTTCTTTTTTTTCACAGTTTTTTTCTAAGTTTTTCTTCAGTTTTTTCAGTCGTTTTTTCTCAATTTTTCTTCTCAGTTTTTTTACTCCGTTTTTCTTCAGTATTTTTTTCAGTTTTTTTCTCAGTTTTTCTGCTCAGTTTTTCTGCTCAGTTATTTGTTCAGTTTTTTTTCTCACTTCTTTTTTTCACAGTTTTTTTCTAAGTTTTTCTTCAGTTTTTTCAGTCATTTTTTCTCAATTTTTCTTCTCAGTTTTTTTCCTCCGTTTTTCTTCAGTTTTTTAAAATATTTTTTTTCTCAGTTTTTCTGCTCAGTTTTTCTGCTCAGTTTTTTCTCAGTTTTTTTCCTCAGTTCTTTTTTTCCGCAGTTTTGTGCACAATTTTTTTTCTAAATTTTTCTTCAGTTTTTTTTCTCCGTTCTTTTTTTTCTTCAGTTTTTTCAGTCGTTTTTCTCAATTTTTCTTCTCAGTTTTTTTACTCCGTTTTTCTTCAGGATTTTTTTAATAGTTTTTTTCTCAGTTTTTCTGCTCAGTTTTTCTGCTCAGTTTTTCTTCAGTTTTTTTTCTCAGTTCTTTTTTTCACAGTTTTTTTCACAGTTTTTTTCTAAGTTTTTCTTCAGTTTTTTCAGTCGTTTTTTCTCAATTTTTCTTCTCAGTTTTTTTACTCCGTTTTTCTTCAGTATTTTTTAAATAGTTTTTTTCTCAGTTTTTCTGCTCAGTTTTTCTGCTCAGTTTTTTCTTTAGTTTTTTTTCTCTGTTCTTTTTTTCACAGTTTTTTTCACAGTTTTTTTCTAAGTTTTTCTTCAGTTTTTTCAGTCGTTTTTTCTCAATTTTTCTTCTCAGTTTTTTTCCTCCGTTTTTCTTCAGTTTTTTTAAATAGTTTTTTTCTCAGTTTTTCTGCTCAGTTTTTTTACTCCGTTTTTCTTCAGTATTTTTTTCAGTTTTTTTCTCAGTTTTTCTGCTCAGTTTTTCTGCTCAGTTTTTTGTTCAGTTTTTTTTCTCACTTCTTTTTTTCACAGTTTTTTTCTAAGTTTTTCTTCAGTTTTTTCAGTCATTTTTTCTCAATTTTTCTTCTCAGTTTTTTTCCTCCGTTTTTCTTCAGTTTTTTAAAATATTTTTTTTCTCAGTTTTTCTGCTCAGTTTTTCTGCTCAGTTTTTTCTCAGTTTTTTTCCTCAGTTCTTTTTTTCCGCAGTTTTGTGCACAATTTTTTTTCTAAATTTTTCTTCAGTTTTTTTTCTCCGTTCTTTTTTTTCTTCAGTTTTTTCAGTCGTTTTTCTCAATTTTTCTTCTCAGTTTTTTTACTCCGTTTTTCTTCAGGATTTTTTTAATAGTTTTTTTCTCAGTTTTTCTGCTCAGTTTTTCTGCTCAGTTTTTCTTCAGTTTTTTTTCTCAGTTCTTTTTTTCACAGTTTTTTTCACAGTTTTTTTCTAAGTTTTTCTTCAGTTTTTTCAGTCGTTTTTTCTCAATTTTTCTTCTCAGTTTTTTTACTCCGTTTTTCTTCAGTATTTTTTAAATAGTTTTTTTCTCAGTTTTTCTGCTCAGTTTTTCTGCTCAGTTTTTTCTCAGTTTTTTTCCTCAGTTCTTTTTTTCCACAGTTTTGTGCACAGTTTTTTTTCTAAATTTTTCTTCAGTTTTTTTTCTCCGTTCTTTTTTTTCTTCAGTTTTTTCAGTCGTTTTTCTCAATTTTTCTTCTCAGTTTTTTTACACCGTTTTTCTTCAGGATTTTTTTAATAGTTTTTTTCTCAGTTTTTCTGCTCAGTTTTTCTGCTCAGTTTTTCTTCAGTTTTTTTTCTCAGTTCTTTTTTTCACAGTTTTTTTCACAGTTTTTTTCTAAGTTTTTCTTCAGTTTTTTCAGTCGTTTTTTCTCAATTTTTCTTCTCAGTTTTTTTACTCCGTTTTTCTTCAGTATTTTTTAAATAGTTTTTTTCTCAGTTTTTCTGCTCAGTTTTTCTGCTCAGTTTTTTCTTTAGTTTTTTTTCTCTGTTCTTTTTTTCACAGTTTTTTTCACAGTTTTTTTCTAAGTTTTTCTTCAGTTTTTTCAGTCGTTTTTTCTCAATTTTTCTTCTCAGTTTTTTTCCTCCGTTTTTCTTCAGTTTTTTTAAATAGTTTTTTTCTCAGTTTTTCTGCTCAGTTTTTTTACTCCGTTTTTCTTCAGTATTTTTTTCAGTTTTTTTCTCAGTTTTTCTGCTCAGTTTTTCTGCTCAGTTTTTTGTTCAGTTTTTTTTCTCACTTCTTTTTTTCACAGTTTTTTTCTAAGTTTTTCTTCAGTTTTTTCAGTCATTTTTTCTCAATTTTTCTTCTCAGTTTTTTTCCTCCGTTTTTCTTCAGTTTTTTAAAATATTTTTTTTCTCAGTTTTTCTGCTCAGTTTTTCTGCTCAGTTTTTTCTCAGTTTTTTTCCTCAGTTCTTTTTTTCCGCAGTTTTGTGCACAATTTTTTTTCTAAATTTTTCTTCAGTTTTTTTTCTCCGTTCTTTTTTTTCTTCAGTTTTTTCAGTCGTTTTTCTCAATTTTTCTTCTCAGTTTTTTTACTCCGTTTTTCTTCAGGATTTTTTTAATAGTTTTTTTCTCAGTTTTTCTGCTCAGTTTTTCTGCTCAGTTTTTCTTCAGTTTTTTTTCTCAGTTCTTTTTTTCACAGTTTTTTTCACAGTTTTTTTCTAAGTTTTTCTTCAGTTTTTTCAGTAGTATTTCTCAATTTTTCTTCTCAGTTTTTTTACTCCGTTTTTCTTCAGTATTTTTTAAATAATTTTATTCTCAGTTTTTCTGCTCAATTTTTCTGCTCAGTTTTTTCTCAGTTTTTTCACTCAATTCTTTTTTTTCACACTTTTGTGCACAGTATTTTTCTAAGTTTTTCTTCAGTTTTTTTTCTCAGTTCGTTTTTTTCACAGTTTTTTTCACAGTTTTTTTCCAAGTTTTTCTTCAGTTTTTTCAGTCGTTTTTTCTCAATTTTTCTTCTCAGTTTTTTTACTCCGTTTTTCTTCAGTATTTTTTAAATAGTTTTTTTCTCAGTTTTTCTGCTCAGTTTTTCTGCTCAGTTTTTTCTTTAGTTTTTTTTCTCTGTTCTTTTTTTCACAGTTTTTTTCACAGTTTTTTTCTAAGTTTTTCTTCAGTTTTTTTTCTCAGTTCTTTTTTTTCGCAGTTTTTTTCAGTTTTTTTCTAAGTTTTTCTTCAGTTTTTTCAGTCTTTTTTCTCAGTTTTTCTTCTCAGTTTTTTTCATCCGTTTTTCTTCAGTTTTTTTTAATAGTTTTTATCTCAGTTTTTCTGCTCAGTTTTTCTGCTCAGTTTTTTTCCTCAGTTCTTTTTTTTTTACAGTTTTGTGCACAGTTTTTTTCTAAATTTTTCTTC
The DNA here is from genome assembly GCF_044704955.1 of Pristiophorus japonicus. Classification (NCBI taxonomy): domain Eukaryota; kingdom Metazoa; phylum Chordata; class Chondrichthyes; family Pristiophoridae; genus Pristiophorus; species Pristiophorus japonicus. Next base: position 305,798 of record NW_027251071.1, read on the forward strand.
AGTTTTTTTTCTCAGTTCTTTTTTTTCACAGTTTTTTTCTAAGTTTTTCTTCAGTTTTTTCAGTCGTTTTTTCTCAATTTTTCTTCTCAGTTTTTTTACTCCGTTTTTCTTCAGTATTTTTTTCAGTTTTTTTCTCAGTTTTTCTGCTCAGTTTTTCTGCTCAGTTATTTGTTCAGTTTTTTTTCTCACTTCTTTTTTTCACAGTTTTTTTCTAAGTTTTTCTTCAGTTTTTTCAGTCATTTTTTCTCAATTTTTCTTCTCAGTTTTTTTCCTCCGTTTTTCTTCAGTTTTTTAAAATATTTTTTTTCTCAGTTTTTCTGCTCAGTTTTTCTGCTCAGTTTTTTCTCAGTTTTTTTCCTCAGTTCTTTTTTTCCGCAGTTTTGTGCACAATTTTTTTTCTAAATTTTTCTTCAGTTTTTTTTCTCCGTTCTTTTTTTTCTTCAGTTTTTTCAGTCGTTTTTCTCAATTTTTCTTCTCAGTTTTTTTACTCCGTTTTTCTTCAGGATTTTTTTAATAGTTTTTTTCTCAGTTTTTCTGCTCAGTTTTTCTGCTCAGTTTTTCTTCAGTTTTTTTTCTCAGTTCTTTTTTTCACAGTTTTTTTCACAGTTTTTTTCTAAGTTTTTCTTCAGTTTTTTCAGTCGTTTTTTCTCAATTTTTCTTCTCAGTTTTTTTACTCCGTTTTTCTTCAGTATTTTTTAAATAGTTTTTTTCTCAGTTTTTCTGCTCAGTTTTTCTGCTCAGTTTTTTCTTTAGTTTTTTTTCTCTGTTCTTTTTTTCACAGTTTTTTTCTAAGTTTTTCTTCAGTTTTTTCAGTCGTTTTTTCTCAATTTTTCTTCTCAGTTTTTTTCCTCCGTTTTTCTTCAGTTTTTTTAAATAGTTTTTTTCTCAGTTTTTCTGCTCAGTTTTTTTACTCCGTTTTTCTTCAGTATTTTTTTCAGTTTTTTTCTCAGTTTTTCTGCTCAGTTTTTCTGCTCAGTTTTTTGTTCAGTTTTTTTTCTCACTTCTTTTTTTCACAGTTTTTTTCTAAGTTTTTCTTCAGTTTTTTCAGTCATTTTTTCTCAATTTTTCTTCTCAGTTTTTTTCCTCCGTTTTTCTTCAGTTTTTTAAAATATTTTTTTTCTCAGTTTTTCTGCTCAGTTTTTCTGCTCAGTTTTTTCTCAGTTTTTTTCCTCAGTTCTTTTTTTCCGCAGTTTTGTGCACAATTTTTTTTCTAAATTTTTCTTCAGTTTTTTTTCTCCGTTCTTTTTTTTCTTCAGTTTTTTCAGTCGTTTTTCTCAATTTTTCTTCTCAGTTTTTTTACTCCGTTTTTCTTCAGGATTTTTTTAATAGTTTTTTTCTCAGTTTTTCTGCTCAGTTTTTCTGCTCAGTTTTTCTTCAGTTTTTTTTCTCAGTTCTTTTTTTCACAGTTTTTTTCACAGTTTTTTTCTAAGTTTTTCTTCAGTTTTTTCAGTCGTTTTTTCTCAATTTTTCTTCTCAGTTTTTTTACTCCGTTTTTCTTCAGTATTTTTTAAATAGTTTTTTTCTCAGTTTTTCTGCTCAGTTTTTCTGCTCAGTTTTTTCTCAGTTTTTTTCCTCAGTTCTTTTTTTCCACAGTTTTGTGCACAGTTTTTTTTCTAAATTTTTCTTCAGTTTTTTTTCTCCGTTCTTTTTTTTCTTCAGTTTTTTCAGTCGTTTTTCTCAATTTTTCTTCTCAGTTTTTTTACACCGTTTTTCTTCAGGATTTTTTTAATAGTTTTTTTCTCAGTTTTTCTGCTCAGTTTTTCTGCTCAGTTTTTCTTCAGTTTTTTTTCTCAGTTCTTTTTTTCACAGTTTTTTTCACAGTTTTTTTCTAAGTTTTTCTTCAGTTTTTTCAGTCGTTTTTTCTCAATTTTTCTTCTCAGTTTTTTTACTCCGTTTTTCTTCAGTATTTTTTAAATAGTTTTTTTCTCAGTTTTTCTGCTCAGTTTTTCTGCTCAGTTTTTTCTTTAGTTTTTTTTCTCTGTTCTTTTTTTCACAGTTTTTTTCACAGTTTTTTTCTAAGTTTTTCTTCAGTTTTTTCAGTCGTTTTTTCTCAATTTTTCTTCTCAGTTTTTTTCCTCCGTTTTTCTTCAGTTTTTTTAAATAGTTTTTTTCTCAGTTTTTCTGCTCAGTTTTTTTACTCCGTTTTTCTTCAGTATTTTTTTCAGTTTTTTTCTCAGTTTTTCTGCTCAGTTTTTCTGCTCAGTTTTTTGTTCAGTTTTTTTTCTCACTTCTTTTTTTCACAGTTTTTTTCTAAGTTTTTCTTCAGTTTTTTCAGTCATTTTTTCTCAATTTTTCTTCTCAGTTTTTTTCCTCCGTTTTTCTTCAGTTTTTTAAAATATTTTTTTTCTCAGTTTTTCTGCTCAGTTTTTCTGCTCAGTTTTTTCTCAGTTTTTTTCCTCAGTTCTTTTTTTCCGCAGTTTTGTGCACAATTTTTTTTCTAAATTTTTCTTCAGTTTTTTTTCTCCGTTCTTTTTTTTCTTCAGTTTTTTCAGTCGTTTTTCTCAATTTTTCTTCTCAGTTTTTTTACTCCGTTTTTCTTCAGGATTTTTTTAATAGTTTTTTTCTCAGTTTTTCTGCTCAGTTTTTCTGCTCAGTTTTTCTTCAGTTTTTTTTCTCAGTTCTTTTTTTCACAGTTTTTTTCACAGTTTTTTTCTAAGTTTTTCTTCAGTTTTTTCAGTCGTTTTTTCTCAATTTTTCTTCTCAGTTTTTTTACTCCGTTTTTCTTCAGTATTTTTTAAATAGTTTTTTTCTCAGTTTTTCTGCTCAGTTTTTCTGCTCAGTTTTTTCTCAGTTTTTTTCCTCAGTTCTTTTTTTCCACAGTTTTGTGCAGTTTTTTTTCTAAATTTTTCTTCAGTTTTTTTTCTCCGTTCTTTTTTTTCTTCAGTTTTTTCAGTCGTTTTTCTCAATTTTTCTTCTCAGTTTTTTTACACCGTTTTTCTTCAGGATTTTTTTAATAGTTTTTTTCTCAGTTTTTCTGCTCAGTTTTTCTGCTCAGTTTTTTCTTCAGTTTTTTTTCTCAGTTCTTTTTTTCACAGTTTTTTTCACAGTTTTTTTCTAAGTTTTTCTTCAGTTTCTTCAGTCGTTTTTTCTCAATTTTTCTTCTCAGTTTTTTTACTCCGTTTTTCTTCAGTATTTTTTAAATAGTTTTTTTCTCAGTTTTTCTGCTCAGTTTTTCTGCTCAGTTTTTTCTTTAGTTTTTTTTCTCTGTTCTTTTTTTCACAGTTTTTTTCACAGTTTTTTTCTAAGTTTTTCTTCAGTTTTTTCAGTCGTTTTTTCTCAATTTTTCTTCTCAGTTTTTTTACTCCGTTTTTCTTCAGTTTTTTTAAATAGTTTTTTTTCTCAGTTTTTCTGATCAGTTTTTCTGCTCAGTTTTTTCTCAGTTTTTTTTCTCAATTCTTTTTTTTCACAGTTTGGTGCACAGTTTTTTTCTAAGTTTTTCTTCAGTTTTTTTTCTCAGTTCTTTTTTTTCACAGTTTTTTTCACAGTATTTTTCTAAGTTTTTCTTCAGTTTTTTCAGTCTTTTTTTCTCAGTTTTTCTTCTCAGTTTTTTTCATCCGTTTTTCTTCAGTTTTTTTCTCAGTTTTTCTGCTCAGTTTTTCTGCTCAGTTTTTTCTTCAGTTTTTTTTCTCAGTTCTTTTTTTTCACAGTTTTTTTCAGTTTTTTTCTAAGTTTTTCTTCAGTTTTTTCAGTCTTTTTTTCTCAGTTTTTCTTCTCATTTTTTTTCATCCGTTTTTCTTCAGTTTTTTTTAATAGTTTTTTTCTCAGTTTTTCTGCTCAGTTTTTCTGCTCAGTTTTTTCTCAGTTTTTTTCCTCAGTTCTTTTTTTTCACAGTTTTGTGCAGTTTGTTTCTAAATTTTTCTTCAGTTTTTTTTCTCAGTTCTTTTTTTTCACAGTTTTTTTCTAAGTTTTTCTTCAGTTTTTTCAGTCGTTGTTTCTCAATTTTTCTTCTCAGTTTTTTTACTCCGTTTTTCTTCAGTATTTTTTTCAGTTTTTTTCTCAGTTTTTCTGCTCAGTTTTTCTGCTCAGTTTTTTCTCAGTTTTTTTCCTCAGTTCTTTTTTTCCACAGTTTTGTGCACAGTTTTTTTTCTAAATTTTTCTTCAGTTTTTTTTCTCCGTTCTTTTTTTTCTTCAGTTTTTTCAGTCGTTTTCTCAATTTTTCTTCTCAGTTTTTTTACTCCGTTTTTCTTCAGGATTTTTTTAATAGTTTTTTTCTCAGTTTTTCTGCTCAGTTTTTCTGCTCAGTTTTTTCTTCAGTTTTTTTTCTCAGTTCTTTTTTTCACAGTTTTTTTCACAGTTTTTTTCTAAGTTTTTCTTCAGTTTTTTCAGTCGTTTTTTCTCAATTTTTCTTCTCAGTTTTTTTACTCCGTTTTTCTTCAGTTTTTTTAAATAGTTTTTTTTCTCAGTTTTTCTGATCAGTTTTTCTGCTCAGTTTTTTCTCAGTTTTTTTTCTCTGTTCTTTTTTTTCACAGTTTGGTGCACAGTTTTTTTCTAAGTTTTTCTTCAGTTTTTTTTCTCAGTTCTTTTTTTTCACAGTTTTTTTCACAGTATTTTTCTAAGTTTTTCTTCAGTTTTTTCAGTCTTTTTTTCTCAGTTTTTCTTCTCAGTTTTTTTCATCCGTTTTTCTTCAGTTTTTTTCTCAGTTTTTCTGCTCAGTTTTTCTGCTCAGTTTTTTCTTCAGTTTTTTTTCTCAGTTCTTTTTTTTCACAGTTTTTTTCAGTTTTTTTCTAAGTTTTTCTTCAGTTTTTTCAGTCTTTTTTTCTCAGTTTTTCTTCTCATTTTTTTTCATCCGTTTTTCTTCAGTTTTTTTTAATAGTTTTTTTCTCAGTTTTTCTGCTCAGTTTTTCTGCTCAGTTTTTTCTCAGTTTTTTTCCTCAGTTCTTTTTTTTCACAGTTTTGTGCACAGTTTTTTTCTAAATTTTTCTTCAGTTTTTTTTCTCAGTTCTTTTTTTTCACAGTTTTTTTCTAAGTTTTTCTTCAGTTTTTTCAGTCGTTTTTTCTCAATTTTTCTTCTCAGTTTTTTTACTCCGTTTTTCTTCAGTATTTTTTTCAGTTTTTTTCTCAGTTTTTCTGCTCAGTTTTTCTGCTCAGTTTTTTCTCAGTTTTTTTCCTCAGTTCTTTTTTTCCACAGTTTTGTGCACAGTTTTTTTTCTAAATTTTTCTTCAGTTTTTTTTCTCCGTTCTTTTTTTTCTTCAGTTTTTTCAGTCGTTTTCTCAATTTTTCTTCTCAGTTTTTTTACTCCGTTTTTCTTCAGGATTTTTTTAATAGTTTTTTTCTCAGTTTTTCTGCTCAGTTTTTCTGCTCAGTTTTTTCTTCAGTTTTTTTTCTCAGTTCTTTTTTTCACAGTTTTTTTCACAGTTTTTTTCTAAGTTTTTCTTCAGTTTTTTCAGTCGTTTTTTCTCAATTTTTCTTCTCAGTTTTTTTACTCCGTTTTTCTTCAGTATTTTTTAAATAGTTTTTTTCTCAGTTTTTCTGCTCAGTTTTTCTGCTCAGTTTTTTCTTTAGTTTTTTTTCTCTGTTCTTTTTTTCACAGTTGTTTTCACAGTTTTTTTCTAAGTTTTTCTTCAGTTTTTTCAGTCGTTTTTTCTCAATTTTTCTTCTCAGTTTTTTTCCTCCGTTTTTCTTCAGTTTTTTTAAATAGTTTTTTTTCTCAGTTTTTCTGATCAGTTTTTCTGCTCAGTTTTTTCTCAGTTTTTTTTCTCAATTCTTTTTTTTCACAGTTTGGTGCACAGTTTTTTTCTAAATTTTTCTTCAGTTTTTTTTCTCAGTTCTTTTTTTTCACAGTTTTTTTCTAAGTTTTTCTTCAGTTTTTTCAGTCGTTTTTTCTCAATTTTTCTTCTCAGTTTTTTTACTCCGTTTTTCTTCAGTATTTTTTTCAGTTTTTTTCTCAGTTTTTCTGCTCAGTTTTTCTGCTCAGTTTTTTGTTCAGTTTTTTTTCTCACTTCTTTTTTTCACAGTTTTTTTCTAAGTTTTTCTTCAGTTTTTTCAGTCGTTTTTTCTCAATTTTTCTTCTCAGTTTTTTTCCTCCGTTTTTCTTCAGTTTTTTAAAATAGTTTTTTTCTCAGTTTTTCTGCTGAGTTTTTCTGCTCAGTTTTTTCTCAGTTTTTTTCCTCAGTTCTTTTTTTCCACAGTTTTGTGCACAGTTTTTTTTCTAAATTTTTCTTCAGTTTTTTTTCTCCGTTCTTTTTTTTCTTCAGTTTTTTCAGTCGTTTTTCTTAATTTTTTTCTCAGTTTTTTTAGTCCGTTTTTCTTCAGGATTTTTTTAATAGTTTTTTTCTCAGTTTTTCTGCTCAGTTTTTCTGCTCAGTTTTTTCTTCAGTTTTTTTTCTCAGTTCTTTTTTTCACAGTTTTTTTCACAGTTTTTTTCTAAATTTTTCTTCAGTTTTTTTTCTCAGTTCTTTTTTTTCACAGTTTTTTTCTAAGTTTTTCTTCAGTTTTTTCAGTCGTTTTTTCTCAATTTTTCTTCTCAGTTTTTTTACTCCGTTTTTCTTCAGTATTTTTTTAATAGTTTTAATCTCAGTTTTTCTGCTCAATTTTTCTGCTCAGTTTTTTCTCAGTTTTTTCACTCAATTCTTTTTTTTCACACTTTTGTGCACAGTATTTTTCTAAGTTTTTCTTCAGTTTTTTTTCTCAGTTCTTTTTTTTCACAGTTTTTTTCACAGTTTTTTTCACAGTTTTTTTCTAAGTTTTTCTTCAGTTTTTTCAGTCGTTTTTCTCAATTTTTCTGCTCAGTTTTTTTACTCCGTTTTTCTTCAGTATTTTTTTGTTAGTTTTTCTGCTCAGTTTTTCTGCTCATTTTTTTCTTCAGTTTTCTATCTCAGTTCTTTTTTTCACAGTTTTTTTCACAGTTTTTTTCTAAGTTTTTCTTCAGTTTTTTCAGTCGTTTTTCTCAATTTTTCTTCTCAGTTTTTTTACTCCGTTTTTCTTCAGTATTTTTTTAATAGTTTTTTTCTCAGTTTTTCTGCTCAGTTTTTCTGCTCAGTTTTTTCTTCAGTTTTTTTTCTCAGTTCTTTTTATCACAGTTCTTTTCACAGTTTTTTTCTAAGTTTTTCTTCAGTTTTTTCAGTCGTTTTTTCTCAATTTTTCTTCTCAGTTTTTTTCCTCCGTTTTTCTTCAGTTTTTTAAAATAGTTTTTTTCTCAGTTTTTCTGCTGAGTTTTTCTGCTCAGTTTTTTCTCAGTTTTTTTCCTCAGTTCTTTTTTTCCACAGTTTTGTGCACAGTTTTTTTTCTAAATTTTTCTTCAGTTTTTTTTCTCCGTTCTTTTTTTTCTTCAGTTTTTTCAGTCGTTTTTCTTAATTTTTTTCTCAGTTTTTTTAGTCCGTTTTTCTTCAGGATTTTTTTAATAGTTTTTTTCTCAGTTTTTCTGCTCAGTTTTTCTGCTCAGTTTTTTCTTCAGTTTTTTTTCTCAGTTCTTTTTTTCACAGTTTTTTTCAGTTTTTTTCTAAATTTTTCTTCAGTTTTTTTTCTCAGTTCTTTTTTTTCACAGTTTTTTTCTAAGTTTTTCTTCAGTTTTTTCAGTCGTTTTTTCTCAATTTTTCTTCTCAGTTTTTTTACTCCGTTTTTCTTCAGTATTTTTTTAATAGTTTTAATCTCAGTTTTTCTGCTCAATTTTTCTGCTCAGTTTTTTCTCAGTTTTTTCACTCAATTCTTTTTTTTCACACTTTTGTGCACAGTATTTTTCTAAGTTTTTCTTCAGTTTTTTTTCTCAGTTCTTTTTTTTCACAGTTTTTTTCACAGTTTTTTTCACAGTTTTTTTCTAAGTTTTTCTTCAGTTTTTTCAGTCGTTTTTCTCAATTTTTCTTCTCAGTTTTTTTACTCCGTTTTTCTTCAGTATTTTTTTGTTAGTTTTTCTGCTCAGTTTTTCTGCTCATTTTTTTCTTCAGTTTTCTATCTCAGTTCTTTTTTTCACAGTTTTTTTCACAGTTTTTTTCTAAGTTTTTCTTCAGTTTTTTCAGTCGTTTTTCTCAATTTTTCTTCTCAGTTTTTTTACTCCGTTTTTCTTCAGTATTTTTTTAATAGTTTTTTTCTCAGTTTTTCTGCTCAGTTTTTCTGCTCAGTTTTTTCTTCAGTTTTTTTTCTCAGTTCTTTTTATCACAGTTCTTTTCACAGTTTTTTTCTAAGTTTTTCTTCAGTTTTTTCAGTCGTTTTTTCTCAATTTTTCTTCTCAGTTTTTTTACTCCGTTTTTCTTCAGTATTTTTTAAATAGTTTTTTTCTCAGTTTTTCTGCTCAGTTTTTCTGCTCAGTTTTTTCTTCAGTTTTTTTTCTCAGTTCTTTTCACAGTTTTTTTCTAAGTTTTTCTTCAGTTTTTTCAGTCGTTTTTCTCAATTTTTCTTCTCAGTTTTTTTACTCCGTTTTTCTTCAGTATTTTTTTAATAGTTTTTTTCTCAGTTTTTCTGCTCAGTTTTTCTGCTCAGTTTTTTCTTCAGTTTTTTTTCTCAGTTCTTTTTATCACAGTTCTTTTCACAGTTTTTTTCTAAGTTTTTCTTCAGTTTTTTTCAGTCGTTTTTTCTCAATTTTTCTTCTCAGTTTTTTTACTCCGTTTTTCTTCAGTATTTTTTAAATAGTTTTTTTCTCAGTTTTTCTGCTCAGTTTTTCTGCTCAGTTTTTTCTTCAGTTTTTTTTCTCAGTTCTTTTTTTCACAGTTTTTTTCACAGTTTTTTTCTAAGTTTTTCTTCAGTTTTTTCAGTCGTTTTTTCTCAATTTTTCTTCTCAGTTTTTTTCCTCCGTTTTTTTTCCAGTTTTTTTAAATAGTTTTTTTTCTCAGTTTTTCTGCTCAGTTTTTCTTCTCAGTTTTTTTCATCCGTTTTTCTTCAGTTTTTTTCTCAGTTTTTCTGCTCAGTTTTTCTGCTCAGTTTTTTCTCAGTTTTTTTCCTCAGTTCTTTTTTCCCACAGTTTTGTGCACAGGTTTTTTCTAAGTTTTTCTTCAGTTTTTTTTCTCAGTTCTTTTTTTTCACAGTTTTTTTCAGTTTTTTTCTAAGTTTTTCTTCAGTTTTTTCAGTCTTTTTTTCTCAGTTTTTCTTCTCAGTTTTTTTCATCCGTTTTTCTTCAGTTTTTTTAAATAGTTTTTTTTCTCAGTTTTTCTGATCAGTTTTTCTGCTCAGTTTTTTCTCAGTTTTTTTTCTCAATTCTTTTTTTTCACAGTTTGGTGCACAGTTTTTTTCTAAGTTTTCTTCAGTTTTTTTCCTCAGTTCTTTTTTTTCACAGTTTTTTTCTAAGTTTTTCTTCAGTTTTTTCAGTCGTTTTTTCTCAATTTTTCTTCTCAGTTTTTTTACTCCGTTTTTCTTCAGTATTTTTTTCAGTTTTTTTCTCTGTTTTTCTGCTCAGTTTTTCTGCTCAGTTTTTTCTTCAGTTTTTTTTCTCAGTTCTTTTTTTCACAGTTTTTTTCACAGTTTTTTTCTAAGTTTTTCTTCAGTTTTTTCAGTCGTTTTTTCTCAATTTTTCTTCTCAGTTTTTTTCCTCCGTTTTTCTTCAGTTTTTTTAAATAGTTTTTTTCTCAGTTTTTCTGCTCAGTTTTTCTGCTCAGTTTTTTCTCAGTTTTTTTCCTCAGTTCTTTTTTTCCACAGTTTTGTGCACAGTTTTTTTTCTAAATTTTTCTTCAGTTTTTTTCTCCGTTCTTTTTTTTCTTCAGTTTTTTCAGTCGTTTTTCTCAATTTTTCTTCTCAGTTTTTTTACGCCGTTTTTCTTCAGGATTTTTTTAATAGTTTTTTTCTCAGTTTTTCTGCTCAGTTTTTCTGCTCAGTTTTTTCTTCAGTTTTTTTTCTCAGTTCTTTTTTTCACAGTTTTTTTCACATTTTTTTCTAAGTTTTGCTTCAGTTTTTTTTCTCAGTTCTTTTTTTCACAGTTTTTTTCAGTTTTTTTCTAAGTTTTTCTTCAGTTTTTTCAGTCTTTTTTTCTCAGTTTTTCTTCTCAGTTTTTTTCATCCGTTTTTCTTCAGTTTTTTTTAATAGTTTTTTTCTCAGTTTTTCTGCTCAGTTTTTCTGCTCAGTTTTTTCTCAGTTTTTTTCCTCAGTTCTTTTTTTTCACAGTTTTGTGCACAGTTTTTTTCTAAATTTTTCTTCAGTTTTTTTTCTCAGTTCTTTTTTTTCACAGTTTTTTTCTAAGTTTTTCTTCAGTTTTTTCAGTCGTTTTTTCTCAATTTTTCTTCTCAGTTTTTTTACTCCGTTTTTCTTCAGTATTTTTTTCAGTTTTTTTTCTCAGTTTTTCTGCTCAGTTTTTCTGCTCAGTTTTTTGTTCAGTTTTTTTTCTCACTTCTTTTTTTCACAGTTTTTTTCTAAGTTTTTCTTCAGTTTTTTCAGTCGTTTTTTCTCAATTTTTCTTCTCAGTTTTTTTCCTCCGTTTTTCTTCAGTTTTTTAAAATAGTTTTTTTCTCAGTTTTTCTGCTGAGTTTTTCTGCTCAGTTTTTTCTCAGTTTTTTTCCTCAGTTCTTTTTTTCCACAGTTTTGTGCACAGTTTTTTTTCTAAATTTTTCTTCAGTTTTTTTTCTCCGTTCTTTTTTTTCTTCAGTTTTTTCAGTCGTTTTTCTTAATTTTTTTCTCAGTTTTTTTAGTCCGTTTTTCTTCAGGATTTTTTTAATAGTTTTTTTCTCAGTTTTTCTGCTCAGTTTTTCTGCTCAGTTTTTTCTTCAGTTTTTTTTCTCAGTTCTTTTTTTCACAGTTTTTTTCACAGTTTTTTTCTAAATTTTTCTTCAGTTTTTTTTCTCAGTTCTTTTTTTTCACAGTTTTTTTCTAAGTTTTTCTTCAGTTTTTTCAGTCGTTTTTTCTCAATTTTTCTTCTCAGTTTTTTTACTCCGTTTTTCTTCAGTATTTTTTTAATAGTTTTAATCTCAGTTTTTCTGCTCAATTTTTCTGCTCAGTTTTTTCTCAGTTTTTTCACTCAATTCTTTTTTTTCACACTTTTGTGCACAGTATTTTTCTAAGTTTTTCTTCAGTTTTTTTTCTCAGTTCTTTTTTTTCACAGTTTTTTTCACAGTTTTTTTCACAGTTTTTTTCTAAGTTTTTCTTCAGTTTTTTCAGTCGTTTTTCTCAATTTTTCTTCTCAGTTTTTTTACTCCGTTTTTCTTCAGTATTTTTTTGTTAGTTTTTCTGCTCAGTTTTTCTGCTCATTTTTTTCTTCAGTTTTCTATCTCAGTTCTTTTTTTCACAGTTTTTTTCACAGTTTTTTTCTAAGTTTTTCTTCAGTTTTTTCAGTCGTTTTTCTCAATTTTTCTTCTCAGTTTTTTTACTCCGTTTTTCTTCAGTATTTTTTTAATAGTTTTTTTCTCAGTTTTTCTGCTCAGTTTTTCTGCTCAGTTTTTTCTTCAGTTTTTTTTCTCAGTTCTTTTTATCACAGTTCTTTTCACAGTTTTTTTCTAAGTTTTTCTTCAGTTTTTTCAGTCGTTTTTTCTCAATTTTTCTTCTCAGTTTTTTTACTCCGTTTTTCTTCAGTATTTTTTAAATAGTTTTTTTCTCAGTTTTTCTGCTCAGTTTTTCTGCTCAGTTTTTTCTTCAGTTTTTTTTCTCAGTTCTTTTCACAGTTTTTTTCTAAGTTTTTCTTCAGTTTTTTCAGTCGTTTTTCTCAATTTTTCTTCTCAGTTTTTTTACTCCGTTTTTCTTCAGTATTTTTTTAATAGTTTTTTTCTCAGTTTTTCTGCTCAGTTTTTCTGCTCAGTTTTTTCTTCAGTTTTTTTTCTCAGTTCTTTTTATCACAGTTCTTTTCACAGTTTTTTCTAAGTTTTTCTTCAGTTTTTTTCAGTCGTTTTTTCTCAATTTTTCTTCTCAGTTTTTTTACTCCGTTTTTCTTCAGTATTTTTTAAATAGTTTTTTTCTCAGTTTTTCTGCTCAGTTTTTCTGCTCAGTTTTTTCTTCAGTTTTTTTTCTCAGTTCTTTTTTTCACAGTTTTTTTCACAGTTTTTTTCTAAGTTTTTCTTCAGTTTTTTCAGTCGTTTTTTCTCAATTTTTCTTCTCAGTTTTTTTCCTCCGTTTTTTTTCCAGTTTTTTTAAATAGTTTTTTTTCTCAGTTTTTCTGCTCAGTTTTTCTTCTCAGTTTTTTTCATCCGTTTTTCTTCAGTTTTTTTCTCAGTTTTTCTGCTCAGTTTTTCTGCTCAGTTTTTTCTCAGTTTTTTTCCTCAGTTCTTTTTTCCCACAGTTTTGTGCACAGTTTTTTTCTAAGTTTTTCTTCAGTTTTTTTTCTCAGTTCTTTTTTTTCACAGTTTTTTTCAGTTTTTTTCTAAGTTTTTCTTCAGTTTTTTCAGTCTTTTCTTCTCAGTTTTTCTTCTCAGTTTTTTTCATCCGTTTTTCTTCAGTTTTTTTAAATAGTTTTTTTTCTCAGTTTTTCTGATCAGTTTTTCTGCTCAGTTTTTTCTCAGTTTTTTTTCTCAATTCTTTTTTTTCACAGTTTGGTGCACAGTTTTTTTCTAAGTTTTCTTCAGTTTTTTTCCTCAGTTCTTTTTTTTCACAGTTTTTTTCTAAGTTTTTCTTCAGTTTTTTCAGTCGTTTTTTCTCAATTTTTCTTCTCAGTTTTTTTACTCCGTTTTTCTTCAGTATTTTTTTCAGTTTTTTTCTCTGTTTTTCTGCTCAGTTTTTCTGCTCAGTTTTTTCTTCAGTTTTTTTTCTCAGTTCTTTTTTTCACAGTTTTTTTCACAGTTTTTTTCTAAGTTTTTCTTCAGTTTTTTCAGTCGTTTTTTCTCAATTTTTCTTCTCAGTTTTTTTCCTCCGTTTTTCTTCAGTTTTTTTAAATAGTTTTTTTCTCAGTTTTTCTGCTCAGTTTTTCTGCTCAGTTTTTTCTCAGTTTTTTTCCTCAGTTCTTTTTTTCCACAGTTTTGTGCACAGTTTTTTTTCTAAATTTTTCTTCAGTTTTTTTCTCCGTTCTTTTTTTTCTTCAGTTTTTTCAGTCGTTTTTCTCAATTTTTCTTCTCAGTTTTTTTACGCCGTTTTTCTTCAGGATTTTTTTAATAGTTTTTTTCTCAGTTTTTCTGCTCAGTTTTTCTGCTCAGTTTTTTCTTCAGTTTTTTTTCTCAGTTCTTTTTTTCACAGTTTTTTTCACATTTTTTTCTAAGTTTTGCTTCAGTTTTTTCAGTCGTTTTTTCTCAATTTTTCTTCTCAGTTTTTTTCCTCAGTTCTTTTTTCCCACAGTTTTGTGCACAGTTTTTTTCTAAGTTTTTCTTCAGTTTTTTTTCTCAGTTCTTTTTTTTCACAGTTTTTTTCAGTTTTTTTCTAAGTTTTTCTTCAGTTTTTTCAGTCTTTTTTTCTCAGTTTTTCTTCTCAGTTTTTTTCATCCGTTTTTCTTCAGTTTTTTTAAATAGTTTTTTTTCTCAGTTTTTCTGATCAGTTTTTCTGCTCAGTTTTTTCTCAGTTTTTTTTCTCAGTTCTTTTTTTTCACAGTTTTTTTCACAGTTTTTTTCTAAGTTTTTCTTCAGTTTTTTCAGTCTTTTTTTCTCAGTTTTTCTTCTCAGTTTTTTTCATCCGTTTTTCTTCAGTTTTTTTCTCAGTTTTTCTGCTCAGTTTTTCTGCTCAGTTTTTTCTCAGTTTTTTTCCTCAGTTCCTTTTTCCCACAGTTTTGTGCACAGTTTTTTTCTAAGTTTTTCTTCAGTTTTTTCAGTCGTTTTTTCTCAATTTTTCTTCTCAGTTTTTTTACTCCGTTTTTCTTCAGTATTTTTTTCATAGTTTTTTTCTCAGTTTTTCTGCTCAGTTTTTCTGCTCAGTTTTTTCTTCAGTTTTTTTTCTCAGTTCTTTTTTTTCACAGTTTTGTGCACAGTTTTTTTCTAAATTTTTCTTCAGTTTTTTTTCTCCGTTCTTTTTTTTCTTCAGTTTTTTCAGTAGTTTTTCTCAATTTTTCTTCTCAGTTTTTTTACTCCGTTTTTCTTCAGTATTTTTAAAATAATTTTATTCTCAGTTTTTCTGCTCAATTTTTCTGCTCAGTTTTTTCTCAGTTTTTTCACTCAATTCTTTTTTTTCACACTTTTGTGCACAGTATTTTTCTAAGTTTTTCTTCAGTTTTTTTTCTCAGTTCTTTTTTTTCACAGTTTTTTTCACAGTTTTTTTCACAGTTTTTTTCTAAGTTTTTCTTCAGTTTTTTCAGTCGTTTTTTCTCAATTTTTCTTCTCAGTTTTTTTCCTCCGTTTTTCTTCAGTTTTTTTAAATAGTTTTTTTTCTCAGTTTTTCTGATCAGTTTTTCTGCTCAGTTTTTTCTCAGTTTTTTTTCTCAATTCTTTTTTTTCACAGTTTGGTGCACAGTTTTTTTCTAAGTTTTCTTCAGTTTTTTTTCTCAGTTCTTTTTTTTCACAGTTTTTTTCTAAGTTTTTCTTCAGTTTTTTCAGTCGTTTTTTCTCAATTTTTCTTCTCAGTTTTTTTACTCCGTTTTTCTTCAGTATTTTTTTCAGTTTTTTTCTCTGTTTTTCTGCTCAGTTTTTCTGCTCAGTTTTTTCTTCAGTTTTTTTTCTCAGTTCTTTTTTTCTGAGTTTTTTTCTAAATTTTTCTTCAGTTTTTTCAGTCGTTTTTTCTCAATTTTTCTTCTCAGTTTTTTTCCTCCGTTTTTCTTCAGTTTTTTTAAATAGTTTTTTTCTCAGTTTTTCTGCTCAGTTTTTCTGCTCAGTTTTTTCTCAGTTTTTTTCCTCAGTTCTTTTTTTCCACAGTTTTGTGCACAGTTTTTTTTCTAAATTTTTCTTCAGTTTTTTTCTCCGTTCTTTTTTTTCTTCAGTTTTTTCAGTCGTTTTTCTCAATTTTTCTTCTCAGTTTTTTTACTCCGTTTTTCTTCAGGATTTTTTAAATAGTTTTTTTCTCAGTTTTTCTGCTCAGTTTTTCTGCTCAGTTTTTTCTTCAGGTTTTTTTCTCAGTTCTTTTTTTCACAGTTTTTTTCACATTTTTTTCTAAGTTTTGCTTCAGTTTTTTCAGTCGTTTTTTCTCAATTTTTCTTCTCAGTTTTTTTCCTCAGTTCTTTTTTCCCACAGTTTTGTGCACAGTTTTTTTCTAAGTTTTTCTTCAGTTTTTTTTCTCAGTTCTTTTTTTTCACAGTTTTTTTCAGTTTTTTTCTAAGTTTTTCTTCAGTTTTTTCAGTCTTTTTTTCTCAGTTTTTCTTCTCAGTTTTTTTCATCCGTTTTTCTTCAGTTTTTTTAAATAGTTTTTTTTCTCAGTTTTTCTGATCAGTTTTTCTGCTCAGTTTTTTCTCAGTTTTTTTTCTCAATTCTTTTTTTTCACAGTTTGGTGCACAGTTTTTTTCTAAGTTTTCTTCAGTTTTTTTTCTCAGTTCTTTTTTTTCACAATTTTTTCACAGTTTTTTTCTAAGTTTTTCTTCAGTTTTTTCAGTCTTTTTTTCTCAGTTTTTCTTCTCAGTTTTTTTCATCCGTTTTTCTTCAGTTTTTTTCTCAGTTTTTCTGCTCAGTTTTTCTGCTCAGTTTTTTCTCAGTTTTTTTCCTCAGTTCTTTTTTCCCACAGTTTTGTGCACAGTTTTTTTCTAAGTTTTTCTTCAGTTTTTTAGTCGTTTTTTCTCAATTTTTCTTCTCAGTTTTTTTACTCCGTTTTTCTTCAGTATTTTTTTCATAGTTTTTTTCTCAGTTTTTCTGCTCAGTTTTTCTGCTCAGTTTTTTCTTCAGTTTTTTTTCTCAGTTCTTTTTTTTCACAGTTTTGTGCACAGTTTTTTTCTAAATTTTTCTTCAGTTTTTTTTCTCCGTTCTTTTTTTTCTTCAGTTTTTTCAGTAGTATTTCTCAATTTTTCTTCTCAGTTTTTTTACTCCGTTTTTCTTCAGTATTTTTTAAATAATTTTATTCTCAGTTTTTCTGCTCAATTTTTCTGCTCAGTTTTTTCTCAGTTTTTTCACTCAATTCTTTTTTTTCACACTTTTGTGCACAGTATTTTTCTAAGTTTTTCTTCAGTTTTTTTTCTCAGTTCGTTTTTTTCACAGTTTTTTTCACAGTTTTTTTCCAAGTTTTTCTTCAGTTTTTTCAGTCGTTTTTTCTCAATTTTTCTTCTCAGTTTTTTTACTCCGTTTTTCTTCAGTATTTTTTAAATAGTTTTTTTCTCAGTTTTTCTGCTCAGTTTTTCTGCTCAGTTTTTTCTTTAGTTTTTTTTCTCTGTTCTTTTTTTCACAGTTTTTTTCACAGTTTTTTTCTAAGTTTTTCTTCAGTTTTTTTTCTCAGTTCTTTTTTTTCGCAGTTTTTTTCAGTTTTTTTCTAAGTTTTTCTTCAGTTTTTTCAGTCTTTTTTCTCAGTTTTTCTTCTCAGTTTTTTTCATCCGTTTTTCTTCAGTTTTTTTTAATAGTTTTTATCTCAGTTTTTCTGCTCAGTTTTTCTGCTCAGTTTTTTTCCTCAGTTCTTTTTTTTTTACAGTTTTGTGCACAGTTTTTTTCTAAATTTTTCTTCAGTTTTTTTTCTCAGTTCTTTTTTTTCACAGTTTTTTTCTAAGTTTTTCTTCAGTTTTTTCAGTCGTTTTTTCTCAATTTTTCTTCTCAGTTTTTTTACTCCGTTTTTCTTCAGTATTTTTTTCAGTTTTTTTCTCAGTTTTTCTGCTCAGTTTTTCTGCTCAGTTATTTGTTCAGTTTTTTTTCTCACTTCTTTTTTTCACAGTTTTTTTCTAAGTTTTTCTTCAGTTTTTTCAGTCATTTTTTCTCAATTTTTCTTCTCAGTTTTTTTCCTCCGTTTTTCTTCAGTTTTTTAAAATATTTTTTTTCTCAGTTTTTCTGCTCAGTTTTTCTGCTCAGTTTTTTCTCAGTTTTTTTCCTCAGTTCTTTTTTTCCGCAGTTTTGTGCACAATTTTTTTTCTAAATTTTTCTTCAGTTTTTTTTCTCAGTTCTTTTTTTTCTTCAGTTTTTTCAGTCGTTTTTCTCAATTTTTCTTCTCAGTTTTTTTACTCCGTTTTTCTTCAGGATTTTTTTAATAGTTTTTTTCTCAGTTTTTCTGCTCAGTTTTTCTGCTCAGTTTTTCTTCAGTTTTTTTTCTCAGTTCTTTTTTTCACAGTTTTTTTCTAAGTTTTTCTTCAGTTTTTTCAGTCGTTTTTTCTCAATTTTTCTTCTCAGTTTTTTTACTCCGTTTTTCTTCAGTATTTTTTAAATAGTTTTTTTCTCAGTTTTTCTGCTCAGTTTTTCTGCTCAGTTTTTTCTTTAGTTTTTTTTCTCTGTTCTTTTTTTCACAGTTTTTTTCTAAGTTTTTCTTCAGTTTTTTCAGTCGTTTTTTCTCAATTTTTCTTCTCAGTTTTTTTACTCCGTTTTTCTTCAGTTTTTTTAAATAGTTTTTTTCTCAGTTTTTCTGCTCAGTTTTTTTACTCCGTTTTTCTTCAGTATTTTTTTCAGTTTTTTTCTCAGTTTTTCTGCTCAGTTTTTCTGCTCAGTTTTTTGTTCAGTTTTTTTTCTCACTTCTTTTTTTCAGTTTTTTTCTAAGTTTTTCTTCAGTTTTTTCAGTCATTTTTTCTCAATTTTTCTTCTCAGTTTTTTTCCTCCGTTTTTCTTCAGTTTTTTAAAATATTTTTTTTCTCAGTTTTTCTGCTCAGTTTTTCTGCTCAGTTTTTTCTCAGTTTTTTTCCTCAGTACTTTTTTTCCGCAGTTTTGTGCACAATTTTTTTTCTAAATTTTTCTTCAGTTTTTTTTCTCCGTTCTTTTTTTTCTTCAGTTTTTTCAGTCGTTTTTCTCAATTTTTCTTCTCAGTTTTTTTACTCCGTTTTTCTTCAGGATTTTTTTAATAGTTTTTTTCTCAGTTTTTCTGCTCAGTTTTTCTGCTCAGTTTTTCTTCAGTTTTTTTTCTCAGTTCTTTTTTTCACAGTTTTTTTCACAGTTTTTTTCTAAGTTTTTCTTCAGTTTTTTCAGTCGTTTTTTCTCAATTTTTCTTCTCAGTTTTTTTACTCCGTTTTTCTTCAGTATTTTTTAAATAGTTTTTTTCTCAGTTTTTCTGCTCAGTTTTTCTGCTCAGTTTTTTCTCAGTTTTTTTCCTCAGTTCTTTTTTTCCACAGTTTTGTGCACAGTTTTTTTTCTAAATTTTTCTTCAGTTTTTTTTCTCCGTTCTTTTTTTTCTTCAGTTTTTTCAGTCGTTTTTCTCAATTTTTCTTCTCAGTTTTTTTACACCGTTTTTCTTCAGGATTTTTTTAATAGTTTTTTTCTCAGTTTTTCTGCTCAGTTTTTCTGCTCAGTTTTTTCTTCAGTTTTTTTTCTCAGTTCTTTTTTTCACAGTTTTTTTCACAGTTTTTTTCTAAGTTTTTCTTCAGTTTCTTCAGTCGTTTTTTCTCAATTTTTCTTCTCAGTTTTTTTACTCCGTTTTTCTTCAGTATTTTTTAAATAGTTTTTTTTCTCAGTTTTTCTGCTCAGTTTTTCTGCTCAGTTTTTTCTTTAGTTTTTTTTCTCTGTTCTTTTTTTCACAGTTTTTTTCACAGTTTTTTTCTAAGTTTTTCTTCAGTTTTTTCAGTCGTTTTTTCTCAATTTTTCTTCTCAGTTTTTTTACTCCGTTTTTCTTCAGTTTTTTTAAATAGTTTTTTTTCTCAGTTTTTCTGATCAGTTTTTCTGCTCAGTTTTTTCTCAGTTTTTTTTCTCAATTCTTTTTTTTCACAGTTTGGTGAACAGTTTTTTTCTAAGTTTTTCTTCAGTTTTTTTTCTCAGTTCTTTTTTTTCACAGTTTTTTTCACAGTATTTTTCTAAGTTTTTCTTCAGTTTTTTCAGTCTTTTTTTCTCAGTTTTTCTTCTCAGTTTTTTTCATCCGTTTTTCTTCAGTTTTTTTCTCAGTTTTTCTGCTCAGTTTTTCTGCTCAGTTTTTTCTTTAGTTTTTTTTCTCTGTTCTTTTTTTCACAGTTTTTTTCACAGTTTTTTTCTAAGTTTTTCTTCAGTTTTTTTTCTCAGTTCTTTTTTTCGCAGTTTTTTTCAGTTTTTTTCTAAGTTTTTCTTCAGTTTTTTCAGTCTTTTTTCTCAGTTTTTCTTCTCAGTTTTTTTCATCCGTTTTTCTTCAGTTTTTTTTAATAGTTTTTTTCTCAGTTTTTCTGCTCAGTTTTTCTGCTCAGTTTTTTTCCTCAGTTCTTTTTTTTTTACAGTTTTGTGCACAGTTTTTTTCTAAATTTTTCTTCAGTTTTTTTTCTCAGTTCTTTTTTTTCACAGTTTTTTTCTAAGTTTTTCTTCAGTTTTTTCAGTCGTTTTTTCTCAATTTTTCTTCTCAGTTTTTTTACTCCGTTTTTCTTCAGTATTTTTTTCAGTTTTTTTCTCAGTTTTTCTGCTCAGTTTTTCTGCTCAGTTATTTGTTCAGTTTTTTTTCTCACTTCTTTTTTTCACAGTTTTTTTCTAAGTTTTTCTTCAGTTTTTTCAGTCATTTTTTCTCAATTTTTCTTCTCAGTTTTTTTCCTCCGTTTTTCTTCAGTTTTTTAAAATATTTTTTTTCTCAGTTTTTCTGCTCAGTTTTTCTGCTCAGTTTTTTCTCAGTTTTTTTCCTCAGTTCTTTTTTTCCGCAGTTTTGTGCACAATTTTTTTTCTAAATTTTTCTTCAGTTTTTTTTCTCCGTTCTTTTTTTTCTTCAGTTTTTTCAGTCGTTTTTCTCAATTTTTCTTCTCAGTTTTTTTACTCCGTTTTTCTTCAGGATTTTTTTAATAGTTTTTTTCTCAGTTTTTCTGCTCAGTTTTTCTGCTCAGTTTTTCTTCAGTTTTTTTTCTCAGTTCTTTTTTTCACAGTTTTTTTCACAGTTTTTTTCTAAGTTTTTCTTCAGTTTTTTCAGTCGTTTTTTCTCAATTTTTCTTCTCAGTTTTTTTACTCCGTTTTTCTTCAGTATTTTTTAAATAGTTTTTTTCTCAGTTTTTCTGCTCAGTTTTTCTGCTCAGTTTTTTCTTTAGTTTTTTTTCTCTGTTCTTTTTTTCACAGTTTTTTTCACAGTTTTTTTCTAAGTTTTTCTTCAGTTTTTTCAGTCGTTTTTTCTCAATTTTTCTTCTCAGTTTTTTTCCTCCGTTTTTCTTCAGTTTTTTTAAATAGTTTTTTTCTCAGTTTTTCTGCTCAGTTTTTTTACTCCGTTTTTCTTCAGTATTTTTTTCAGTTTTTTTCTCAGTTTTTCTGCTCAGTTTTTCTGCTCAGTTTTTTGTTCAGTTTTTTTTCTCACTTCTTTTTTTCACAGTTTTTTTCTAAGTTTTTCTTCAGTTTTTTCAGTCATTTTTTCTCAATTTTTCTTCTCAGTTTTTTTCCTCCGTTTTTCTTCAGTTTTTTAAAATATTTTTTTTCTCAGTTTTTCTGCTCAGTTTTTCTGCTCAGTTTTTTCTCAGTTTTTTTCCTCAGTTCTTTTTTTCCGCAGTTTTGTGCACAATTTTTTTTCTAAATTTTTCTTCAGTTTTTTTTCTCCGTTCTTTTTTTTCTTCAGTTTTTTCAGTCGTTTTTCTCAATTTTTCTTCTCAGTTTTTTTACTCCGTTTTTCTTCAGGATTTTTTTAATAGTTTTTTTCTCAGTTTTTCTGCTCAGTTTTTCTGCTCAGTTTTTCTTCAGTTTTTTTTCTCAGTTCTTTTTTTCACAGTTTTTTTCACAGTTTTTTTCTAAGTTTTTCTTCAGTTTTTTCAGTCGTTTTTTCTCAATTTTTCTTCTCAGTTTTTTTACTCCGTTTTTCTTCAGTATTTTTTAAATAGTTTTTTTCTCAGTTTTTCTGCTCAGTTTTTCTGCTCAGTTTTTTCTCAGTTTTTTTCCTCAGTTCTTTTTTTCCACAGTTTTGTGCACAGTTTTTTTTCTAAATTTTTCTTCAGTTTTTTTTCTCCGTTCTTTTTTTTCTTCAGTTTTTTCAGTCGTTTTTCTCAATTTTTCTTCTCAGTTTTTTTACACCGTTTTTCTTCAGGATTTTTTTAATAGTTTTTTTCTCAGTTTTTCTGCTCAGTTTTTCTGCTCAGTTTTTCTTCAGTTTTTTTTCTCAGTTCTTTTTTTCACAGTTTTTTTCACAGTTTTTTTCTAAGTTTTTCTTCAGTTTTTTCAGTCGTTTTTTCTCAATTTTTCTTCTCAGTTTTTTTACTCCGTTTTTCTTCAGTATTTTTTAAATAGTTTTTTTCTCAGTTTTTCTGCTCAGTTTTTCTGCTCAGTTTTTTCTTTAGTTTTTTTTCTCTGTTCTTTTTTTCACAGTTTTTTTCACAGTTTTTTTCTAAGTTTTTCTTCAGTTTTTTCAGTCGTTTTTTCTCAATTTTTCTTCTCAGTTTTTTTCCTCCGTTTTTCTTCAGTTTTTTTAAATAGTTTTTTTCTCAGTTTTTCTGCTCAGTTTTTTTACTCCGTTTTTCTTCAGTATTTTTTTCAGTTTTTTTCTCAGTTTTTCTGCTCAGTTTTTCTGCTCAGTTTTTTGTTCAGTTTTTTTTCTCACTTCTTTTTTTCACAATTTTTTTCTAAGTTTTTCTTCAGTTTTTTCAGTCATTTTTTCTCAATTTTTCTTGTCAGTTTTTTTCCTCCGTTTTTCTTCAGTTTTTTAAAATATTTTTTTTCTCAGTTTTTCTGCTCAGTTTTTCTGCTCAGTTTTTTCTCAGTTTTTTTCCTCAGTTCTTTTTTTCCGCAGTTTTGTGCACAATTTTTTTTCTAAATTTTTCTTCAGTTTTTTTTCTCCGTTCTTTTTTTTCTTCAGTTTTTTCAGTCGTTTTTCTCAATTTTTCTTCTCAGTTTTTTTACTCCGTTTTTCTTCAGGATTTTTTTAATAGTTTTTTTCTCAGTTTTTCTGCTCAGTTTTTCTGCTCAGTTTTTCTTCAGTTTTTTTTCTCAGTTCTTTTTTTCACAGTTTTTTTCACAGTTTTTTTCTAAGTTTTTCTTCAGTTTTTTCAGTCGTTTTTTCTCAATTTTTCTTCTCAGTTTTTTTACTCCGTTTTTCTTCAGTATTTTTTAAATAGTTTTTTTCTCAGTTTTTCTGCTCAGTTTTTCTGCTCAGTTTTTTCTCAGTTTTTTTCCTCAGTTCTTTTTTTCCACAGTTTTGTGCAGTTTTTTTTCTAAATTTTTCTTCAGTTTTTTTTCTCCGTTCTTTTTTTTCTTCAGTTTTTTCAGTCGTTTTTCTCAATTTTTCTTCTCAGTTTTTTTACACCGTTTTTCTTCAGGATTTTTTTAATAGTTTTTTTCTCAGTTTTTCTGCTCAGTTTTTCTGCTCAGTTTTTTCTTCAGTTTTTTTTCTCAGTTCTTTTTTTCACAGTTTTTTTCACAGTTTTTTTCTAAGTTTTTCTTCAGTTTCTTCAGTCGTTTTTTCTCAATTTTTCTTCTCAGTTTTTTTACTCCGTTTTTCTTCAGTATTTTTTAAATAGTTTTTTTCTCAGTTTTTCTGCTCAGTTTTTCTGCTCAGTTTTTTCTTTAGTTTTTTTTCTCTGTTCTTTTTTTCACAGTTTTTTTCACAGTTTTTTTCTAAGTTTTTCTTCAGTTTTTTCAGTCGTTTTTTCTCAATTTTTCTTCTCAGTTTTTTTACTCCGTTTTTCTTCAGTTTTTTTAAATAGTTTTTTTTCTCAGTTTTTCTGATCAGTTTTTCTGCTCAGTTTTTTCTCAGTTTTTTTTCTCAATTCTTTTTTTTCACAGTTTGGTGCACAGTTTTTTTCTAAGTTTTTCTTCAGTTTTTTTTCTCAGTTCTTTTTTTTCACAGTTTTTTTCACAGTATTTTTCTAAGTTTTTCTTCAGTTTTTTCAGTCTTTTTTTCTCAGTTTTTCTTCTCAGTTTTTTTCATCCGTTTTTCTTCAGTTTTTTTCTCAGTTTTTCTGCTCAGTTTTTCTGCTCAGTTTTTTCTTCAGTTTTTTTTCTCAGTTCTTTTTTTTCACAGTTTTTTTCAGTTTTTTTCTAAGTTTTTCTTCAGTTTTTTCAGTCTTTTTTTCTCAGTTTTTCTTCTCATTTTTTTTCATCCGTTTTTCTTCAGTTTTTTTTAATAGTTTTTTTCTCAGTTTTTCTGCTCAGTTTTTCTGCTCAGTTTTTTCTCAGTTTTTTTCCTCAGTTCTTTTTTTTCACAGTTTTGTGCAGTTTTTTTCTAAATTTTTCTTCAGTTTTTTTTCTCAGTTCTTTTTTTTCACAGTTTTTTTCTAAGTTTTTCTTCAGTTTTTTCAGTCGTTGTTTCTCAATTTTTCTTCTCAGTTTTTTTACTCCGTTTTTCTTCAGTATTTTTTTCAGTTTTTTTCTCAGTTTTTCTGCTCAGTTTTTCTGCTCAGTTTTTTCTCAGTTTTTTTCCTCAGTTCTTTTTTTCCACAGTTTTGTGCACAGTTTTTTTTCTAAATTTTTCTTCAGTTTTTTTTCTCCGTTCTTTTTTTTCTTCAGTTTTTTCAGTCGTTTTCTCAATTTTTCTTCTCAGTTTTTTTACTCCGTTTTTCTTCAGGATTTTTTTAATAGTTTTTTTCTCAGTTTTTCTGCTCAGTTTTTCTGCTCAGTTTTTTCTTCAGTTTTTTTTCTCAGTTCTTTTTTTCACAGTTTTTTTCACAGTTTTTTTCTAAGTTTTTCTTCAGTTTTTTCAGTCGTTTTTTCTCAATTTTTCTTCTCAGTTTTTTTACTCCGTTTTTCTTCAGTATTTTTTAAATAGTTTTTTTCTCAGTTTTTCTGCTCAGTTTTTCTGCTCAGTTTTTTCTTTAGTTTTTTTTCTCTGTTCTTTTTTTCACAGTTTTTTTCACAGTTTTTTTCTAAGTTTTTCTTCAGTTTTTTCAGTCGTTTTTTCTCAATTTTTCTTCTCAGTTTTTTTCCTCCGTTTTTCTTCAGTTTTTTTAAATAGTTTTTTTTCTCAGTTTTTCTGATCAGTTTTTCTGCTCAGTTTTTTCTCAGTTTTTTTTCTCAATTCTTTTTTTTCACAGTTTGGTGCACAGTTTTTTTCTAAATTTTTCTTCAGTTTTTTTTCTCAGTTCTTTTTTTTCACAGTTTTTTTCTAAGTTTTTCTTCAGTTTTTTCAGTCGTTTTTTCTCAATTTTTCTTCTCAGTTTTTTTACTCCGTTTTTCTTCAGTATTTTTTTCAGTTTTTTTCTCAGTTTTTCTGCTCAGTTTTTCTGCTCAGTTTTTTGTTCAGTTTTTTTTCTCACTTCTTTTTTTCACAGTTTTTTTCTAAGTTTTTCTTCAGTTTTTTCAGTCGTTTTTTCTCAATTTTTCTTCTCAGTTTTTTTCCTCCGTTTTTCTTCAGTTTTTTAAAATAGTTTTTTTCTCAGTTTTTCTGCTGAGTTTTTCTGCTCAGTTTTTTCTCAGTTTTTTTCCTCAGTTCTTTTTTTCCACAGTTTTGTGCACAGTTTTTTTTCTAAATTTTTCTTCAGTTTTTTTTCTCCGTTCTTTTTTTTCTTCAGTTTTTTCAGTCGTTTTTCTTAATTTTTTTCTCAGTTTTTTTAGTCCGTTTTTCTTCAGGATTTTTTTAATAGTTTTTTTCTCAGTTTTTCTGCTCAGTTTTTCTGCTCAGTTTTTTCTTCAGTTTTTTTTCTCAGTTCTTTTTTTCACAGTTTTTTTCACAGTTTTTTTCTAAATTTTTCTTCAGTTTTTTTTCTCAGTTCTTTTTTTTCACAGTTTTTTTCTAAGTTTTTCTTCAGTTTTTTCAGTCGTTTTTTCTCAATTTTTCTTCTCAGTTTTTTTACTCCGTTTTTCTTCAGTATTTTTTTAATAGTTTTAATCTCAGTTTTTCTGCTCAATTTTTCTGCTCAGTTTTTTCTCAGTTTTTTCACTCAATTCTTTTTTTTCACACTTTTGTGCACAGTATTTTTCTAAGTTTTTCTTCAGTTTTTTTTCTCAGTTCTTTTTTTTCACAGTTTTATTCACAGTTTTTTTCACAGTTTTTTTCTAAGTTTTTCTTCAGTTTTTTCAGTCGTTTTTCTCAATTTTTCTTCTCAGTTTTTTTACTCCGTTTTTCTTCAGTATTTTTTTGTTAGTTTTTCTGCTCAGTTTTTCTGCTCATTTTTTTCTTCAGTTTTCTATCTCAGTTCTTTTTTTCACAGTTTTTTTCACAGTTTTTTTCTAAGTTTTTCTTCAGTTTTTTCAGTCGTTTTTCTCAATTTTTCTTCTCAGTTTTTTTACTCCGTTTTTCTTCAGTATTTTTTTAATAGTTTTTTTCTCAGTTTTTCTGCTCAGTTTTTCTGCTCAGTTTTTTCTTCATTTTTTTTCTCAGTTCTTTTTATCACAGTTCTTTTCACAGTTTTTTTCTAAGTTTTTCTTCAGTTTTTTCAGTCGTTTTTTCTCAATTTTTCTTCTCAGTTTTTTTACTCCGTTTTTCTTCAGTATTTTTTAAATAGTTTTTTTCTCAGTTTTTCTGCTCAGTTTTTCTGCTCAGTTTTTTCTTCAGTTTTTTTTCTCAGTTCTTTTCACAGTTTTTTTCTAAGTTTTTCTTCAGTTTTTTCAGTCGTTTTTCTCAATTTTTCTTCTCAGTTTTTTTACTCCGTTTTTCTTCAGTATTTTTTTAATAGTTTTTTTCTCAGTTTTTCTGCTCAGTTTTTCTGCTCAGTTTTTTCTTCAGTTTTTTTTCTCAGTTCTTTTTATCACAGTTCTTTTCACAGTTTTTTTCTAAGTTTTTCTTCAGTTTTTTTCAGTCGTTTTTTCTCAATTTTTCTTCTCAGTTTTTTTACTCCGTTTTTCTTCAGTATTTTTTAAATAGTTTTTTTCTCAGTTTTTCTGCTCAGTTTTTCTGCTCAGTTTTTTCTTCAGTTTTTTTTCTCAGTTCTTTTTTTCACAGTTTTTTTCACAGTTTTTTTCTAAGTTTTTCTTCAGTTTTTTCAGTCGTTTTTTCTCAATTTTTCTTCTCAGTTTTTTTCCTCCGTTTTTTTTCCAGTTTTTTTAAATAGTTTTTTTTCTCAGTTTTTCTGCTCAGTTTTTCTTCTCAGTTTTTTTCATCCGTTTTTCTTCAGTTTTTTTCTCAGTTTTTCTGCTCAGTTTTTCTGCTCAGTTTTTTCTCAGTTTTTTTCCTCAGTTCTTTTTTCCCACAGTTTTGTGCACAGTTTTTTTCTAAGTTTTTCTTCAGTTTTTTTTCTCAGTTCTTTTTTTTCACAGTTTTTTTCAGTTTTTTTCTAAGTTTTTCTTCAGTTTTTTCAGTCTTTTTTTCTCAGTTTTTCTTCTCAGTTTTTTTCATCCGTTTTTCTTCAGTTTTTTTAAATAGTTTTTTTTCTCAGTTTTTCTGATCAGTTTTTCTGCTCAGTTTTTTCTCAGTTTTTTTTCTCAATTCTTTTTTTTCACAGTTTGGTGCACAGTTTTTTTCTAAGTTTTCTTCAGTTTTTTTCCTCAGTTCTTTTTTTTCACAGTTTTTTTCTAAGTTTTTCTTCAGTTTTTTCAGTCGTTTTTTCTCAATTTTTCTTCTCAGTTTTTTTCCTCCGTTTTTCTTCAGTTTTTTTAAATAGTTTTTTTCTCAGTTTTTCTGCTCAGTTTTTCTGCTCAGTTTTTTCTCAGTTTTTTTCCTCAGTTCTTTTTTTCCACAGTTTTGTGCACAGTTTTTTTTCTAAATTTTTCTTCAGTTTTTTTCTCCGTTCTTTTTTTTCTTCAGTTTTTTCAGTCGTTTTTCTCAATTTTTCTTCTCAGTTTTTTTACGCCGTTTTTCTTCAGGATTTTTTTAATAGTTTTTTTCTCAGTTTTTCTGCTCAGTTTTTCTGCTCAGTTTTTTCTTCAGTTTTTTTTCTCAGTTCTTTTTTTCACAGTTTTTTTCACATTTTTTTCTAAGTTTTGCTTCAGTTTTTTTTCTCAGTTCTTTTTTTCACAGTTTTTTTCAGTTTTTTTCTAAGTTTTTCTTCAGTTTTTTCAGTCTTTTTTTCTCAGTTTTTCTTCTCAGTTTTTTTCATCCGTTTTTCTTCAGTTTTTTTTAATAGTTTTTTTCTCAGTTTTTCTGCTCAGTTTTTGTGCTCAGTTTTTTCTCAGTTTTTTTCCTCAGTTCTTTTTTTTCACAGTTTTGTGCACAGTTTTTTTCTAAATTTTTCTTCAGTTTTTTTTCTCAGTTCTTTTTTTTCACAGTTTTTTTCTAAGTTTTTCTTCAGTTTTTTCAGTCGTTTTTTCTCAATTTTTCTTCTCAGTTTTTTTACTCCGTTTTTCTTCAGTATTTTTTTCAGTTTTTTTCTCAGTTTTTCTGCTCAGTTTTTCTGCTCAGTTTTTTGTTCAGTTTTTTTTCTCACTTCTTTTTTTCACAGTTTTTTTCTAAGTTTTTCTTCAGTTTTTTCAGTCGTTTTTTCTCAATTTTTCTTCTCAGTTTTTTTCCTCCGTTTTTCTTCAGTTTTTTAAAATAGTTTTTTTCTCAGTTTTTCTGCTGAGTTTTTCTGCTCAGTTTTTTCTCAGTTTTTTTCCTCAGTTCTTTTTTTCCACAGTTTTGTGCACAGTTTTTTTTCTAAATTTTTCTTCAGTTTTTTTTCTCCGTTCTTTTTTTTCTTCAGTTTTTTCAGTCGTTTTTCTTAATTTTTTTCTCAGTTTTTTTAGTCCGTTTTTCTTCAGGATTTTTTTAATAGTTTTTTTCTCAGTTTTTCTGCTCAGTTTTTCTGCTCAGTTTTTTCTTCAGTTTTTTTTCTCAGTTCTTTTTTTCACAGTTTTTTTCACAGTTTTTTTCTAAATTTTTCTTCAGTTTTTTTTCTCAGTTCTTTTTTTTCACAGTTTTTTTCTAAGTTTTTCTTCAGTTTTTTCAGTCGTTTTTTCTCAATTTTTCTTCTCAGTTTTTTTACTCCGTTTTTCTTCAGTATTTTTTTAATAGTTTTAATCTCAGTTTTTCTGCTCAATTTTTCTGCTCAGTTTTTTCTCAGTTTTTTCACTCAATTCTTTTTTTTCACACTTTTGTGCACAGTATTTTTCTAAGTTTTTCTTCAGTTTTTTTTCTCAGTTCTTTTTTTTCACAGTTTTTTTCACAGTTTTTTTCACAGTTTTTTTCTAAGTTTTTCTTCAGTTTTTTCAGTCGTTTTTCTCAATTTTTCTTCTCAGTTTTTTTACTCCGTTTTTCTTCAGTATTTTTTTGTTAGTTTTTCTGCTCAGTTTTTCTGCTCATTTTTTTCTTCAGTTTTCTATCTCAGTTCTTTTTTTCACAGTTTTTTTCACAGTTTTTTTCTAAGTTTTTCTTCAGTTTTTTCAGTCGTTTTTCTCAATTTTTCTTCTCAGTTTTTTTACTCCGTTTTTCTTCAGTATTTTTTTAATAGTTTTTTTCTCAGTTTTTCTGCTCAGTTTTTCTGCTCAGTTTTTTCTTCATTTTTTTTCTCAGTTCTTTTTATCACAGTTCTTTTCACAGTTTTTTTCTAAGTTTTTCTTCAGTTTTTTCAGTCGTTTTTTCTCAATTTTTCTTCTCAGTTTTTTTACTCCGTTTTTCTTCAGTATTTTTTAAATAGTTTTTTTCTCAGTTTTTCTGCTCAGTTTTTCTGCTCAGTTTTTTCTTCAGTTTTTTTTCTCAGTTCTTTTCACAGTTTTTTTCTAAGTTTTTCTTCAGTTTTTTCAGTCGTTTTTCTCAATTTTTCTTCTCAGTTTTTTTACTCCGTTTTTCTTCAGTATTTTTTTAATAGTTTTTTTCTCAGTTTTTCTGCTCAGTTTTTCTGCTCAGTTTTTTCTTCAGTTTTTTTTCTCAGTTCTTTTTATCACAGTTCTTTTCACAGTTTTTTTCTAAGTTTTTCTTCAGTTTTTTTCAGTCGTTTTTTCTCAATTTTTCTTCTCAGTTTTTTTACTCCGTTTTTCTTCAGTATTTTTTAAATAGTTTTTTTCTCAGTTTTTCTGCTCAGTTTTTCTGCTCAGTTTTTTCTTCAGTTTTTTTTCTCAGTTCTTTTTTTCACAGTTTTTTTCACAGTTTTTTTCTAAGTTTTTCTTCAGTTTTTTCAGTCGTTTTTTCTCAATTTTTCTTCTCAGTTTTTTTCCTCCGTTTTTTTTCCAGTTTTTTTAAATAGTTTTTTTTCTCAGTTTTTCTGCTCAGTTTTTCTTCTCAGTTTTTTTCATCCGTTTTTCTTCAGTTTTTTTCTCAGTTTTTCTGCTCAGTTTTTCTGCTCAGTTTTTTCTCAGTTTTTTTCCTCAGTTCTTTTTTCCCACAGTTTTGTGCACAGTTTTTTTCTAAGTTTTTCTTCAGTTTTTTTTCTCAGTTCTTTTTTTTCACAGTTTTTTTCAGTTTTTTTCTAAGTTTTTCTTCAGTTTTTTCAGTCTTTTTTTCTCAGTTTTTCTTCTCAGTTTTTTTCATCCGTTTTTCTTCAGTTTTTTTAAATAGTTTTTTTTCTCAGTTTTTCTGATCAGTTTTTCTGCTCAGTTTTTTCTCAGTTTTTTTTCTCAATTCTTTTTTTTCACAGTTTGGTGCACAGTTTTTTTCTAAGTTTTCTTCAGTTTTTTTCCTCAGTTCTTTTTTTTCACAGTTTTTTTCTAAGTTTTTCTTCAGTTTTTTCAGTCGTTTTTTCTCAATTTTTCTTCTCAGTTTTTTTCCTCCGTTTTTCTTCAGTTTTTTTAAATAGTTTTTTTCTCAGTTTTTCTGCTCAGTTTTTCTGCTCAGTTTTTTCTCAGTTTTTTTCCTCAGTTCTTTTTTTCCACAGTTTTGTGCACAGTTTTTTTTCTAAATTTTTCTTCAGTTTTTTTCTCCGTTCTTTTTTTTCTTCAGTTTTTTCAGTCGTTTTTCTCAATTTTTCTTCTCAGTTTTTTTACGCCGTTTTTCTTCAGGATTTTTTTAATAGTTTTTTTCTCAGTTTTTCTGCTCAGTTTTTCTGCTCAGTTTTTTCTTCAGTTTTTTTTCTCAGTTCTTTTTTTCACAGTTTTTTTCACATTTTTTTCTAAGTTTTGCTTCAGTTTTTTTTCTCAGTTCTTTTTTTCACAGTTTTTTTCAGTTTTTTTCTAAGTTTTTCTTCAGTTTTTTCAGTCTTTTTTTCTCAGTTTTTCTTCTCAGTTTTTTTCATCCGTTTTTCTTCAGTTTTTTTTAATAGTTTTTTTCTCAGTTTTTCTGCTCAGTTTTTGTGCTCAGTTTTTTCTCAGTTTTTTTCCTCAGTTCTTTTTTTTCACAGTTTTGTGCACAGTTTTTTTCTAAATTTTTCTTCAGTTTTTTTTCTCAGTTCTTTTTTTTCACAGTTTTTTTCTAAGTTTTTCTTCAGTTTTTTCAGTCGTTTTTTCTCAATTTTTCTTCTCAGTTTTTTTACTCCGTTTTTCTTCAGTATTTTTTTCAGTTTTTTTCTCAGTTTTTCTGCTCAGTTTTTCTGCTCAGTTTTTTGTTCAGTTTTTTTTCTCACTTCTTTTTTTCACAGTTTTTTTCTAAGTTTTTCTTCAGTTTTTTCAGTCGTTTTTTCTCAATTTTTCTTCTCAGTTTTTTTCCTCCGTTTTTCTTCAGTTTTTTAAAATAGTTTTTTTCTCAGTTTTTCTGCTGAGTTTTTCTGCTCAGTTTTTTCTCAGTTTTTTTCCTCAGTTCTTTTTTTCCACAGTTTTGTGCACAGTTTTTTTTCTAAATTTTTCTTCAGTTTTTTTTCTCCGTTCTTTTTTTTCTTCAGTTTTTTCAGTCGTTTTTCTTAATTTTTTTCTCAGTTTTTTTAGTCCGTTTTTCTTCAGGATTTTTTTAATAGTTTTTTTCTCAGTTTTTCTGCTCAGTTTTTCTGCTCAGTTTTTTCTTCAGTTTTTTTTCTCAGTTCTTTTTTTCACAGTTTTTTTCACAGTTTTTTTCTAAATTTTTCTTCAGTTTTTTTTCTCAGTTCTTTTTTTTCACAGTTTTTTTCTAAGTTTTTCTTCAGTTTTTTCAGTCGTTTTTTCTCAATTTTTCTTCTCAGTTTTTTTACTCCGTTTTTCTTCAGTATTTTTTTAATAGTTTTAATCTCAGTTTTTCTGCTCAATTTTTCTGCTCAGTTTTTTCTCAGTTTTTTCACTCAATTCTTTTTTTTCACACTTTTGTGCACAGTATTTTTCTAAGTTTTTCTTCAGTTTTTTTTCTCAGTTCTTTTTTTTCACAGTTTTTTTCACAGTTTTTTTCACAGTTTTTTTCTAAGTTTTTCTTCAGTTTTTTCAGTCGTTTTTCTCAATTTTTCTTCTCAGTTTTTTTACTCCGTTTTTCTTCAGTATTTTTTTGTTAGTTTTTCTGCTCAGTTTTTCTGCTCATTTTTTTCTTCAGTTTTCTATCTCAGTTCTTTTTTTCACAGTTTTTTTCACAGTTTTTTTCTAAGTTTTTCTTCAGTTTTTTCAGTCGTTTTTCTCAATTTTTCTTCTCAGTTTTTTTACTCCGTTTTTCTTCAGTATTTTTTTAATAGTTTTTTTCTCAGTTTTTCTGCTCAGTTTTTCTGCTCAGTTTTTTCTTCAGTTTTTTTTCTCAGTTCTTTTTATCACAGTTCTTTTCACAGTTTTTTTCTAAGTTTTTCTTCAGTTTTTTCAGTCGTTTTTTCTCAATTTTTCTTCTCAGTTTTTTTACTCCGTTTTTCTTCAGTATTTTTTAAATAGTTTTTTTCTCAGTTTTTCTGCTCAGTTTTTCTGCTCAGTTTTTTCTTCAGTTTTTTTTCTCAGTTCTTTTCACAGTTTTTTTCTAAGTTTTTCTTCAGTTTTTTCAGTCGTTTTTCTCAATTTTTCTTCTCAGTTTTTTTACTCCGTTTTTCTTCAGTATTTTTTTAATAGTTTTTTTCTCAGTTTTTCTGCTCAGTTTTTCTGCTCAGTTTTTTCTTCAGTTTTTTTTCTCAGTTCTTTTTATCACAGTTCTTTTCACAGTTTTTTTCTAAGTTTTTCTTCAGTTTTTTTCAGTCGTTTTTTCTCAATTTTTCTTCTCAGTTTTTTTACTCCGTTTTTCTTCAGTATTTTTTAAATAGTTTTTTTCTCAGTTTTTCTGCTCAGTTTTTCTGCTCAGTTTTTTCTTCAGTTTTTTTTCTCAGTTCTTTTTTTCACAGTTTTTTTCACAGTTTTTTTCTAAGTTTTTCTTCAGTTTTTTCAGTCGTTTTTTCTCAATTTTTCTTCTCAGTTTTTTTCCTCCGTTTTTTTTCCAGTTTTTTTAAATAGTTTTTTTTCTCAGTTTTTCTGCTCAGTTTTTCTTCTCAGTTTTTTTCATCCGTTTTTCTTCAGTTTTTTTCTCAGTTTTTCTGCTCAGTTTTTCTGCTCAGTTTTTTCTCAGTTTTTTTCCTCAGTTCTTTTTTCCCACAGTTTTGTGCACAGTTTTTTTCTAAGTTTTTCTTCAGTTTTTTTTCTCAGTTCTTTTTTTTCACAGTTTTTTTCAGTTTTTTTCTAAGTTTTTCTTCAGTTTTTTCAGTCTTTTTTTCTCAGTTTTTCTTCTCAGTTTTTTTCATCCGTTTTTCTTCAGTTTTTTTAAATAGTTTTTTTTCTCAGTTTTTCTGATCAGTTTTTCTGCTCAGTTTTTTCTCAGTTTTTTTTCTCAATTCTTTTTTTTCACAGTTTGGTGCACAGTTTTTTTCTAAGTTTTCTTCAGTTTTTTTCCTCAGTTCTTTTTTTTCACAGTTTTTTTCTAAGTTTTTCTTCAGTTTTTTCAGTCGTTTTTTCTCAATTTTTCTTCTCAGTTTTTTTACTCCGTTTTTCTTCAGTATTTTTTTCAGTTTTTTTCTCTGTTTTTCTGCTCAGTTTTTCTGCTCAGTTTTTTCTTCAGTTTTTTTTCTCAGTTCTTTTTTTCACAGTTTTTTTCACAGTTTTTTTCTAAGTTTTTCTTCAGTTTTTTCAGTCGTTTTTTCTCAATTTTTCTTCTCAGTTTTTTTCCTCCGTTTTTCTTCAGTTTTTTTAAATAGTTTTTTTCTCAGTTTTTCTGCTCAGTTTTTCTGCTCAGTTTTTTCTCAGTTTTTTTCCTCAGTTCTTTTTTTCCACAGTTTTGTGCACAGTTTTTTTTCTAAATTTTTCTTCAGTTTTTTTCTCCGTTCTTTTTTTTCTTCAGTTTTTTCAGTCGTTTTTCTCAATTTTTCTTCTCAGTTTTTTTACGCCGTTTTTCTTCAGGATTTTTTTAATAGTTTTTTTCTCAGTTTTTCTGCTCAGTTTTTCTGCTCAGTTTTTTCTTCAGTTTTTTTTCTCAGTTCTTTTTTTCACAGTTTTTTTCACATTTTTTTCTAAGTTTTGCTTCAGTTTTTTCAGTCGTTTTTTCTCAATTTTTCTTCTCAGTTTTTTTCCTCAGTTCTTTTTTCCCACAGTTTTGTGCACAGTTTTTTTCTAAGTTTTTCTTCAGTTTTTTTTCTCAGTTCTTTTTTTTCACAGTTTTTTTCAGTTTTTTTCTAAGTTTTTCTTCAGTTTTTTCAGTCTTTTTTTCTCAGTTTTTCTTCTCAGTTTTTTTCATCCGTTTTTCTTCAGTTTTTTTAAATAGTTTTTTTTCTCAGTTTTTCTGATCAGTTTTTCTGCTCAGTTTTTTCTCAGTTTTTTTTCTCAATTCTTTTTTTTCACAGTTTGGTGCACAGTTTTTTTCTAAGTTTTCTTCAGTTTTTTTTCTCAGTTCTTTTTTTTCACAGTTTTTTTCACAGTTTTTTTCTAAGTTTTTCTTCAGTTTTTTCAGTCTTTTTTTCTCAGTTTTTCTTCTCAGTTTTTTTCATCCGTTTTTCTTCAGTTTTTTTCTCAGTTTTTCTGCTCAGTTTTTCTGCTCAGTTTTTTCTCAGTTTTTTTCCTCAGTTCCTTTTTCCCACAGTTTTGTGCACAGTTTTTTTCTAAGTTTTTCTTCAGTTTTTTCAGTCGTTTTTTCTCAATTTTTCTTCTCAGTTTTTTTACTCCGTTTTTCTTCAGTATTTTTTTCATAGTTTTTTTCTCAGTTTTTCTGCTCAGTTTTTCTGCTCAGTTTTTTCTTCAGTTTTTTTTCTCAGTTCTTTTTTTTCACAGTTTTGTGCACAGTTTTTTTCTAAATTTTTCTTCAGTTTTTTTTCTCCGTTCTTTTTTTTCTTCAGTTTTTTCAGTAGTTTTTCTCAATTTTTCTTCTCAGTTTTTTTACTCCGTTTTTCTTCAGTATTTTTAAAATAATTTTATTCTCAGTTTTTCTGCTCAATTTTTCTGCTCAGTTTTTTCTCAGTTTTTTCACTCAATTCTTTTTTTTCACACTTTTGTGCACAGTATTTTTCTAAGTTTTTCTTCAGTTTTTTTTCTCAGTTCTTTTTTTTCACAGTTTTTTTCACAGTTTTTTTCACAGTTTTTTTCTAAGTTTTTCTTCAGTTTTTTCAGTCGTTTTTTCTCAATTTTTCTTCTCAGTTTTTTTCCTCCGTTTTTCTTCAGTTTTTTTAAATAGTTTTTTTTCTCAGTTTTTCTGATCAGTTTTTCTGCTCAGTTTTTTCTCAGTTTTTTTTCTCAATTCTTTTTTTTCACAGTTTGGTGCACAGTTTTTTTCTAAGTTTTCTTCAGTTTTTTTTCTCAGTTCTTTTTTTTCACAGTTTTTTTCTAAGTTTTTCTTCAGTTTTTTCAGTCGTTTTTTCTCAATTTTTCTTCTCAGTTTTTTTACTCCGTTTTTCTTCAGTATTTTTTTCAGTTTTTTTCTCTGTTTTTCTGCTCAGTTTTTCTGCTCAGTTTTTTCTTCAGTTTTTTTTCTCAGTTCTTTTTTTCTGAGTTTTTTTCTAAATTTTTCTTCAGTTTTTTCAGTCGTTTTTTCTCAATTTTTCTTCTCAGTTTTTTTCCTCCGTTTTTCTTCAGTTTTTTTAAATAGTTTTTTTCTCAGTTTTTCTGCTCAGTTTTTCTGCTCAGTTTTTTCTCAGTTTTTTTCCTCAGTTCTTTTTTTCCACAGTTTTGTGCACAGTTTTTTTTCTAAATTTTTCTTCAGTTTTTTTCTCCGTTCTTTTTTTTCTTCAGTTTTTTCAGTCGTTTTTCTCAATTTTTCTTCTCAGTTTTTTTACTCCGTTTTTCTTCAGGATTTTTTAAATAGTTTTTTTCTCAGTTTTTCTGCTCAGTTTTTCTGCTCAGTTTTTTCTTCAGGTTTTTTTCTCAGTTCTTTTTTTCACAGTTTTTTTCACATTTTTTTCTAAGTTTTGCTTCAGTTTTTTCAGTCGTTTTTTCTCAATTTTTCTTCTCAGTTTTTTTCCTCAGTTCTTTTTTCCCACAGTTTTGTGCACAGTTTTTTTCTAAGTTTTTCTTCAGTTTTTTTTCTCAGTTCTTTTTTTTCACAGTTTTTTTCAGTTTTTTTCTAAGTTTTTCTTCAGTTTTTTCAGTCTTTTTTTCTCAGTTTTTCTTCTCAGTTTTTTTCATCCGTTTTTCTTCAGTTTTTTTAAATAGTTTTTTTTCTCAGTTTTTCTGATCAGTTTTTCTGCTCAGTTTTTTCTCAGTTTTTTTTCTCAATTCTTTTTTTTCACAGTTTGGTGCACAGTTTTTTTCTAAGTTTTCTTCAGTTTTTTTTCTCAGTTCTTTTTTTTCACAGTTTTGTTCACAGTTTTTTTCTAAGTTTTTCTTCAGTTTTTTCAGTCTTTTTTTCTCAGTTTTTCTTCTCAGTTTTTTTCATCCGTTTTTCTTCAGTTTTTTTCTCAGTTTTTCTGCTCAGTTTTTCTGCTCAGTTTTTTCTCAGTTTTTTTCCTCAGTTCTTTTTTCCCACAGTTTTGTGCACAGTTTTTTTCTAAGTTTTTCTTCAGTTTTTTCAGTCGTTTTTTCTCAATTTTTCTTCTCAGTTTTTTTACTCCGTTTTTCTTCAGTATTTTTTTCATAGTTTTTTTCTCAGTTTTTCTGCTCAGTTTTTCTGCTCAGTTTTTTCTTCAGTTTTTTTTCTCAGTTCTTTTTTTTCACAGTTTTGTGCACAGTTTTTTTCTAAATTTTTCTTCAGTTTTTTTTCTCCGTTCTTTTTTTTCTTCAGTTTTTTCAGTAGTATTTCTCAATGTTTCTTCTCAGTTTTTTTACTCCGTTTTTCTTCAGTATTTTTTAAATAATTTTATTCTCAGTTTTTCTGCTCAATTTTTCTGCTCAGTTTTTTCTCAGTTTTTTCACTCAATTCTTTTTTTTCACACTTTTGTGCACAGTATTTTTCTAAGTTTTTCTTCAGTTTTTTTTCTCAGTTCTTTTTTTTCACAGTTTTTTTCTAAGTTTTTCTTCAGTTTTTTCAGTCGTTTTTTCTCAATTTTTCTTTTCAGTTTTTTTACTCCGTTTTTCTTCAGTATTTTTTAAATAGTTTTTTTCTCAGTTTTTCTGCTCAGTTTTTCTGCTCAGTTTTTTCTTTAGTTTTTTTTCTCTGTTCTTTTTTTCACAGTTTTTTTCACAGTTTTTTTCTAAGTTTTTCTTCAGTTTTTTTTCTCAGTTCTTTTTTTTCGCAGTTTTTTTCAGTTTTTTTCTAAGTTTTTCTTCAGTTTTTTCAGTCTTTTTTCTCAGTTTTTCTTCTCAGTTTTTTTCATCCGTTTTTCTTCAGTTTTTTTTAATAGTTTTTTTCTCAGTTTTTCTGCTCAGTTTTTCTGCTCAGTTATTTGTTCAGTTTTTTTTCTCACTTCTTTTTTTCACAGTTTTTTTCTAAGTTTTTCTTCAGTTTTTTCAGTCGTTTTTTCTCAATTTTTCTTCTCAGTTTTTTTACTCCGTTTTTCTTCAGGATTTTTTTAATAGTTTTTTTCTCAGTTTTTCTGCTCAGTTTTTCTGCTCAGTTTTTCTTCAGTTTTTTTTCTCAGTTCTTTTTTTCACAGTTTTTTTCACAGTTTTTTTCTAAGTTTTTCTTCAGTTTTTTCAGTCGTTTTTTCTCAATTTTTCTTCTCAGTTTTTTTACTCCGTTTTTCTTCAGTATTTTTTAAATAGTTTTTTTCTCAGTTTTTCTGCTCAGTTTTTCTGCTCAGTTTTTTCTTTAGTTTTTTTTCTCTGTTCTTTTTTTCACAGTTTTTTTCACAGTTTTTTTATAAGTTTTTCTTCAGTTTTTTCAGTCGTTTTTTCTCAATTTTTCTTCTCAGTTTTTTTACTCCGTTTTTCTTCAGTTTTTTTAAATAGTTTTTTTCTCAGTTTTTCTGCTCAGTTTTTTTACTCCGTTTTTCTTCAGTATTTTTTTCAGTTTTTTTCTCAGTTTTTCTGCTCAGTTTTTCTGCTCAGTTTTTTGTTCAGTTTTTTTTCTCACTTCTTTTTTTCACAGTTTTTTTCTAAGTTTTTCTTCAGTTTTTTCAGTCGTTTTTTCTCAATTTTTCTTCTCAGTTTTTTTCCTCCGTTTTTCTTCAGTTTTTTAAAATAGTTTTTTTCTCAGTTTTTCTGCTGAGTTTTTCTGCTCAGTTTTTTCTCAGTTTTTTTCCTCAGTTCTTTTTTTCCACAGTTTTGTGCACAGTTTTTTTTCTAAATTTTTCTTCAGTTTTTTTTCTCCGTTCTTTTTTTTCTTCAGTTTTTTCAGTCGTTTTTCTTAATTTTTTTCTCAGTTTTTTTAGTCCGTTTTGCTTCAGGATTTTTTTAATAGTTTTTTTCTCAGTTTTTCTGCTCAGTTTTTCTGCTCAGTTTTTTCTTCAGTTTTTTTTCTCAGTTCTTTTTTTCACAGTTTTTTTCACAGTTTTTTTCTAAATTTTTCTTCAGTTTTTTTTCTCAGTTCTTTTTTTTCACAGTTTTTTTCTAAGTTTTTCTTCAGTTTTTTCAGTCGTTTTTTCTCAATTTTTCTTCTCAGTTTTTTTACTCCGTTTTTCTTCAGTATTTTTTTAATAGTTTTAATCTCAGTTTTTCTGCTCAATTTTTCTGCTCAGTTTTTCTGCTCAGTTTTTTCTCAGTTTTTTTCCTCAGTTCTTTTTTTCCACAGTTTTGTGCACAGTTTTTTTTCTAAATTTTTCTTCAGTTTTTTTCTCCGTTCTTTTTTTTCTTCAGTTTTTTCAGTCGTTTTTCTCAATTTTTCTTCTCAGTTTTTTTACTCCGTTTTTCTTCAGGATTTTTTAAATAGTTTTTTTCTCAGTTTTTCTGCTCAGTTTTTCTGCTCAGTTTTTTCTTCAGGTTTTTTTCTCAGTTCTTTTTTTCACAGTTTTTTTCACATTTTTTTCTAAGTTTTGCTTCAGTTTTTTCAGTCGTTTTTTCTCAATTTTTCTTCTCAGTTTTTTTCCTCAGTTCTTTTTTCCCACAGTTTTGTGCACAGTTTTTTTCTAAGTTTTTCTTCAGTTTTTTTTCTCAGTTCTTTTTTTTCACAGTTTTTTTCAGTTTTTTTCTAAGTTTTTCTTCAGTTTTTTCAGTCTTTTTTTCTCAGTTTTTCTTCTCAGTTTTTTTCATCCGTTTTTCTTCAGTTTTTTTAAATAGTTTTTTTTCTCAGTTTTTCTGATCAGTTTTTCTGCTCAGTTTTTTCTCAGTTTTTTTTCTCAATTCTTTTTTTTCACAGTTTGGTGCACAGTTTTTTTCTAAGTTTTCTTCAGTTTTTTTTCTCAGTTCTTTTTTTTCACAGTTTTTTTCACAGTTTTTTTCTAAGTTTTTCTTCAGTTTTTTCAGTCTTTTTTTCTCAGTTTTTCTTCTCAGTTTTTTTCATCCGTTTTTCTTCAGTTTTTTTCTCAGTTTTTCTGCTCAGTTTTTCTGCTCAGTTTTTTCTCAGTTTTTTTCCTCAGTTCTTTTTTCCCACAGTTTTGTGCACAGTTTTTTTCTAAGTTTTTCTTCAGTTTTTTCAGTCGTTTTTTCTCAATTTTTCTTCTCAGTTTTTTTACTCCGTTTTTCTTCAGTATTTTTTTCATAGTTTTTTTCTCAGTTTTTCTGCTCAGTTTTTCTGCTCAGTTTTTTCTTCAGTTTTTTTTCTCAGTTCTTTTTTTTCACAGTTTTGTGCACAGTTTTTTTCTAAATTTTTCTTCAGTTTTTTTTCTCCGTTCTTTTTTTTCTTCAGTTTTTTCAGTAGTATTTCTCAATGTTTCTTCTCAGTTTTTTTACTCCGTTTTTCTTCAGTATTTTTTAAATAATTTTATTCTCAGTTTTTCTGCTCAATTTTTCTGCTCAGTTTTTTCTCAGTTTTTTCACTCAATTCTTTTTTTTCACACTTTTGTGCACAGTATTTTTCTAAGTTTTTCTTCAGTTTTTTTTCTCAGTTCTTTTTTTTCACAGTTTTTTTCTAAGTTTTTCTTCAGTTTTTTCAGTCGTTTTTTCTCAATTTTTCTTTTCAGTTTTTTTACTCCGTTTTTCTTCAGTATTTTTTAAATAGTTTTTTTCTCAGTTTTTCTGCTCAGTTTTTCTGCTCAGTTTTTTCTTTAGTTTTTTTTCTCTGTTCTTTTTTTCACAGTTTTTTTCACAGTTTTTTTCTAAGTTTTTCTTCAGTTTTTTTTCTCAGTTCTTTTTTTTCGCAGTTTTTTTCAGTTTTTTTCTAAGTTTTTCTTCAGTTTTTTCAGTCTTTTTTCTCAGTTTTTCTTCTCAGTTTTTTTCATCCGTTTTTCTTCAGTTTTTTTTAATAGTTTTTTTCTCAGTTTTTCTGCTCAGTTTTTCTGCTCAGTTTTTTTCCTCAGTTCTTTTTTTTTTACAGTTTTGTGCACAGTTTTTTTCTAAATTTTTCTTCAGTTTTTTTTCTCAGTTCTTTTTTTTCACAGTTTTTTTCTAAGTTTTTCTTCAGTTTTTTCAGTCGTTTTTTCTCAATTTTTCTTCTCAGTTTTTTTACTCCGTTTTTCTTCAGTATTTTTTTCAGTTTTTTTCTCAGTTTTTCTGCTCAGTTTTTCTGCTCAGTTATTTGTTCAGTTTTTTTTCTCACTTCTTTTTTTCACAGTTTTTTTCTAAGTTTTTCTTCAGTTTTTTCAGTCGTTTTTTCTCAATTTTTCTTCTCAGTTTTTTTACTCCGTTTTTCTTCAGGATTTTTTTAATAGTTTTTTTCTCAGTTTTTCTGCTCAGTTTTTCTGCTCAGTTTTTCTTCAGTTTTTTTTCTCAGTTCTTTTTTTCACAGTTTTTTTCACAGTTTTTTTCTAAGTTTTTCTTCAGTTTTTTCAGTCGTTTTTTCTCAATTTTTCTTCTCAGTTTTTTTACTCCGTTTTTCTTCAGTATTTTTTAAATAGTTTTTTTCTCAGTTTTTCTGCTCAGTTTTTCTGCTCAGTTTTTTCTTTAGTTTTTTTTCTCTGTTCTTTTTTTCACAGTTTTTTTCACAGTTTTTTTATAAGTTTTTCTTCAGTTTTTTCAGTCGTTTTTTCTCAATTTTTCTTCTCAGTTTTTTTACTCCGTTTTTCTTCAGTTTTTTTAAATAGTTTTTTTCTCAGTTTTTCTGCTCAGTTTTTTTACTCCGTTTTTCTTCAGTATTTTTTTCAGTTTTTTTCTCAGTTTTTCTGCTCAGTTTTTCTGCTCAGTTTTTTGTTCAGTTTTTTTTCTCACTTCTTTTTTTCACAGTTTTTTTCTAAGTTTTTCTTCAGTTTTTTCAGTCGTTTTTTCTCAATTTTTCTTCTCAGTTTTTTTCCTCCGTTTTTCTTCAGTTTTTTAAAATAGTTTTTTTCTCAGTTTTTCTGCTGAGTTTTTCTGCTCAGTTTTTTCTCAGTTTTTTTCCTCAGTTCTTTTTTTCCACAGTTTTGTGCACAGTTTTTTTTCTAAATTTTTCTTCAGTTTTTTTTCTCCGTTCTTTTTTTTCTTCAGTTTTTTCAGTCGTTTTTCTTAATTTTTTTCTCAGTTTTTTTAGTCCGTTTTTCTTCAGGATTTTTTTAATAGTTTTTTTCTCAGTTTTTCTGCTCAGTTTTTCTGCTCAGTTTTTTCTTCAGTTTTTTTTCTCAGTTCTTTTTTTCACAGTTTTTTTCACAGTTTTTTTCTAAATTTTTCTTCAGTTTTTTTTCTCAGTTCTTTTTTTTCACAGTTTTTTTCTAAGTTTTTCTTCAGTTTTTTCAGTCGTTTTTTCTCAATTTTTCTTCTCAGTTTTTTTACTCCGTTTTTCTTCAGTATTTTTTTAATAGTTTTAATCTCAGTTTTTCTGCTCAATTTTTCTGCTCAGTTTTTTCTCAGTTTTTTCACTCAATTCTTTTTTTTCACACTTTTGTGCACAGTATTTTTCTAAGTTTTTATTCAGTTTTTTTTCTCAGTTCTTTTTTTTCACAGTTTTTTTCACAGTTTTTTTCTAAGTTTTTCTTCAGTTTTTCAGTCGTTTTTCTCAATTTTTCTTCTCAGTTTTTTTACTCCGTTTTTCTTCAGTATTTTTTTGTTAGTTTTTCTGCTCAGTTTTTCTGCTCATTTTTTTCTTCAGTTTTCTATCTCAGTTCTTTTTTTCACAGTTTTTTTCACAGTTTTTTTCTAAGTTTTTCTTCAGTTTTTTCAGTCGTTTTTCTCAATTTTTCTTCTCAGTTTTTTTACTCCGTTTTTCTTCAGTATTTTTTTAATAGTTTTTTTCTCAGTTTTTCTGCTCAGTTTTTCTGCTCAGTTTTTTCTTCAGTTTTTTTTCTCAGTTCTTTTTATCACAGTTCTTTTCACAGTTTTTTTCTAAGTTTTTCTTCAGTTTTTTCAGTCGTTTTTTCTCAATTTTTCTTCTCAGTTTTTTTACTCCGTTTTTCTTCAGTATTTTTTAAATAGTTTTTTTCTCAGTTTTTCTGCTCAGTTTTTCTGCTCAGTTTTTTCTTCAGTTTTTTTTCTCAGTTCTTTTCACAGTTTTTTTCTAAGTTTTTCTTCAGTTTTTTCAGTCGTTTTTCTCAATTTTTCTTCTCAGTTTTTTTACTCCGTTTTTCTTCAGTTTTTTTTAATAGTTTTTTTCTCAGTTTTTCTGCTCAGTTTTTCTGCTCAGTTTTTTTCCTCAGTTCTTTTTTTCCGCAGTTTTGTGCACAATTTTTTTTCTAAATTTTTCTTCAGTTTTTTTTCTCCGTTCTTTTTTTTCTTCAGTTTTTTCAGTCGTTTTTCTCAATTTTTCTTCTCAGTTTTTTTACTCCGTTTTTCTTCAGGATTTTTTTAATAGTTTTTTTCTCAGTTTTTCTGCTCAGTTTTTCTGCTCAGTTTTTCTTCAGTTTTTTTTCTCAGTTCTTTTTTTCACAGTTTTTTTCACTGTTTTTTTCTAAGTTTTTCTTCAGTTTTTTCAGTCGTTTTTTCTCAATTTTTCTTCTCAGTTTTTTTCCTCCGTTTTTCTTCAGTTTTTTAAAATAGTTTTTTTCTCAGTTTTTCTGCTGAGTTTTTCTGCTCAGTTTTTTCTCAGTTTTTTTCCTCAGTTCTTTTTTTCCACAGTTTTGTGCACAGTTTTTTTTCTAAATTTTTCTTCAGTTTTTTTTCTCCGTTCTTTTTTTTCTTCAGTTTTTTCAGTCGTTTTTCTTAATTTTTTTCTCAGTTTTTTTAGTCCGTTTTTCTTCAGGATTTTTTTAATAGTTTTTTTCTCAGTTTTTCTGCTCAGTTTTTCTGCTCAGTTTTTTCTTCAGTTTTTTTTCTCAGTTCTTTTTTTCACAGTTTTTTTCACAGTTTTTTTCTAAATTTTTCTTCAGTTTTTTTTCTCAGTTCTTTTTTTTCACAGTTTTTTTCTAAGTTTTTCTTCAGTTTTTTCAGTCGTTTTTTCTCAATTTTTCTTCTCAGTTTTTTTACTCCGTTTTTCTTCAGTATTTTTTTAATAGTTTTAATCTCAGTTTTTCTGCTCAATTTTTCTGCTCAGTTTTTTCTCAGTTTTTTCACTCAATTCTTTTTTTTCACACTTTTGTGCACAGTATTTTTCTAAGTTTTTATTCAGTTTTTTTTCTCAGTTCTTTTTTTTCACAGTTTTTTTCACAGTTTTTTTCACAGTTTTTTTCTAAGTTTTTCTTCAGTTTTTCAGTCGTTTTTCTCAATTTTTCTTCTCAGTTTTTTTACTCCGTTTTTCTTCAGTATTTTTTTGTTAGTTTTTCTGCTCAGTTTTTCTGCTCATTTTTTTCTTCAGTTTTCTATCTCAGTTCTTTTTTTCACAGTTTTTTTCACAGTTTTTTTCTAAGTTTTTCTTCAGTTTTTTCAGTCGTTTTTCTCAATTTTTCTTCTCAGTTTTTTTACTCCGTTTTTCTTCAGTATTTTTTTAATAGTTTTTTTCTCAGTTTTTCTGCTCAGTTTTTCTGCTCAGTTTTTTCTTCAGTTTTTTTTCTCAGTTCTTTTTATCACAGTTCTTTTCACAGTTTTTTTCTAAGTTTTTCTTCAGTTTTTTCAGTCGTTTTTTCTCAATTTTTCTTCTCAGTTTTTTTACTCCGTTTTTCTTCAGTATTTTTTAAATAGTTTTTTTCTCAGTTTTTCTGCTCAGTTTTTCTGCTCAGTTTTTTCTTCAGTTTTTTTTCTCAGTTCTTTTCACAGTTTTTTTCTAAGTTTTTCTTCAGTTTTTTCAGTCGTTTTTCTCAATTTTTCTTCTCAGTTTTTTTACTCCGTTTTTCTTCAGTATTTTTTTAATAGTTTTTTTCTCAGTTTTTCTGCTCAGTTTTTCTGCTCAGTTTTTTCTTCAGTTTTTTTTCTCAGTTCTTTTTATCACAGTTCTTTTCACAGTTTTTTTCTAAGTTTTTCTTCAGTTTTTTTCAGTCGTTTTTTCTCAATTTTTCTTCTCAGTTTTTTTACTCCGTTTTTCTTCAGTATTTTTTAAATAGTTTTTTTCTCAGTTTTTCTGCTCAGTTTTTCTGCTCAGTTTTTTCTTCAGTTTTTTTTCTCAGTTCTTTTTTTCACAGTTTTTTTCACAGTTTTTTTCTAAGTTTTTCTTCAGTTTTTTCAGTCGTTTTTTCTCAATTTTTCTTCTCAGTTTTTTTCCTCCGTTTTTTTTCCAGTTCTTTTAAATAGTTTTTTTTCTCAGTTTTTCTGCTCAGTTTTTCTTCTCAGTTTTTTTCATCCGTTTTTCTTCAGTTTTTTTCTCAGTTTTTCTGCTCAGTTTTTCTGCTCAGTTTTTTCTCAGTTTTTTTCCTCAGTTCTTTTTTCCCACAGTTTTGTGCACAGTTTTTTTCTAAGTTTTTCTTCAGTTTTTTTTCTCAGTTCTTTTTTTTCACAGTTTTTTTCAGTTTTTTTCTAAGTTTTTCTTCAGTTTTTTCAGTCTTTTTTTCTCAGTTTTTCTTCTCAGTTTTTTTCATCCGTTTTTCTTCAGTTTTTTTAAATAGTTTTTTTTCTCAGTTTTTCTGATCAGTTTTTCTGCTCAGTTTTTTCTCAGTTTTTTTTCTCAATTCTTTTTTTTCACAGTTTGGTGCACAGTTTTTTTCTAAGTTTTCTTCAGTTTTTTTCCTCAGTTCTTTTTTTTCACAGTTTTTTTCTAAGTTTTTCTTCAGTTTTTTCAGTCGTTTTTTCTCAATTTTTCTTCTCAGTTTTTTTACTCCGTTTTTCTTCAGTATTTTTTTCAGTTTTTTTCTCTGTTTTTCTGCTCAGTTTTTCTGCTCAGTTTTTTCTTCAGTTTTTTTTCTCAGTTCTTTTTTTCACAGTTTTTTTCACAGTTTTTTTCTAAGTTTTTCTTCAGTTTTTTCAGTCGTTTTTTCTCAATTTTTCTTCTCAGTTTTTTTCCTCCGTTTTTCTTCAGTTTTTTTAAATAGTTTTTTTCTCAGTTTTTCTGCTCAGTTTTTCTGCTCAGTTTTTTCTCAGTTTTTTTCCTCAGTTCTTTTTTTCCACAGTTTTGTGCACAGTTTTTTTTCTAAATTTTTCTTCAGTTTTTTTCTCCGTTCTTTTTTTTCTTCAGTTTTTTCAGTCGTTTTTCTCAATTTTTCTTCTCAGTTTTTTTACGCCGTTTTTCTTCAGGATTTTTTTAATAGT
This sequence comes from Pristiophorus japonicus, assembly GCF_044704955.1. NCBI lineage: Eukaryota > Metazoa > Chordata > Chondrichthyes > Pristiophoridae > Pristiophorus > Pristiophorus japonicus. The sequence goes on from NW_027251071.1 coordinate 349,970, forward strand.
TTTTTTCTCAGTTTTTCTGCTCAGTTTTTCTGCTCAGTTTTTTCTTCAGTTTTTTTTCTCAGTTCTTTTTTTCACAGTTTTTTTCACATTTTTTTCTAAGTTTTGCTTCAGTTTTTTCAGTCGTTTTTTCTCAATTTTTCTTCTCAGTTTTTTTCCTCAGTTCTTTTTTCCCACAGTTTTGTGCACAGTTTTTTTCTAAGTTTTTCTTCAGTTTTTTTTCTCAGTTCTTTTTTTTCACAGTTTTTTTCAGTTTTTTTCTAAGTTTTTCTTCAGTTTTTTCAGTCTTTTTTTCTCAGTTTTTCTTCTCAGTTTTTTTCATCCGTTTTTCTTCAGTTTTTTTAAATAGTTTTTTTTCTCAGTTTTTCTGATCAGTTTTTCTGCTCAGTTTTTTCTCAGTTTTTTTTCTCAATTCTTTTTTTTCACAGTTTGGTGCACAGTTTTTTTCTAAGTTTTCTTCAGTTTTTTTTCTCAGTTCTTTTTTTTCACAGTTTTTTTCACAGTTTTTTTCTAAGTTTTTCTTCAGTTTTTTCAGTCTTTTTTTCTCAGTTTTTCTTCTCAGTTTTTTTCATCCGTTTTTCTTCAGTTTTTTTCTCAGTTTTTCTGCTCAGTTTTTCTGCTCAGTTTTTTCTCAGTTTTTTTCCTCAGTTCCTTTTTCCCACAGTTTTGTGCACAGTTTTTTTCTAAGTTTTTCTTCAGTTTTTTCAGTCGTTTTTTCTCAATTTTTCTTCTCAGTTTTTTTACTCCGTTTTTCTTCAGTATTTTTTTCATAGTTTTTTTCTCAGTTTTTCTGCTCAGTTTTTCTGCTCAGTTTTTTCTTCAGTTTTTTTTCTCAGTTCTTTTTTTTCACAGTTTTGTGCACAGTTTTTTTCTAAATTTTTCTTCAGTTTTTTTTCTCCGTTCTTTTTTTTCTTCAGTTTTTTCAGTAGTTTTTCTCAATTTTTCTTCTCAGTTTTTTTACTCCGTTTTTCTTCAGTATTTTTAAAATAATTTTATTCTCAGTTTTTCTGCTCAATTTTTCTGCTCAGTTTTTTCTCAGTTTTTTCACTCAATTCTTTTTTTTCACACTTTTGTGCACAGTATTTTTCTAAGTTTTTCTTCAGTTTTTTTTCTCAGTTCTTTTTTTTCACAGTTTTTTTCACAGTTTTTTTCACAGTTTTTTTCTAAGTTTTTCTTCAGTTTTTTCAGTCGTTTTTTCTCAATTTTTCTTCTCAGTTTTTTTCCTCCGTTTTTCTTCAGTTTTTTTAAATAGTTTTTTTTCTCAGTTTTTCTGATCAGTTTTTCTGCTCAGTTTTTTCTCAGTTTTTTTTCTCAATTCTTTTTTTTCACAGTTTGGTGCACAGTTTTTTTCTAAGTTTTCTTCAGTTTTTTTTCTCAGTTCTTTTTTTTCACAGTTTTTTTCTAAGTTTTTCTTCAGTTTTTTCAGTCGTTTTCTCTCAATTTTTCTTCTCAGTTTTTTTACTCCGTTTTTCTTCAGTATTTTTTTCAGTTTTTTTCTCTGTTTTTCTGCTCAGTTTTTCTGCTCAGTTTTTTCTTCAGTTTTTTTTCTCAGTTCTTTTTTTCTGAGTTTTTTTCTAAATTTTTCTTCAGTTTTTTCAGTCGTTTTTTCTCAATTTTTCTTCTCAGTTTTTTTCCTCCGTTTTTCTTCAGTTTTTTTAAATAGTTTTTTTCTCAGTTTTTCTGCTCAGTTTTTTCTCAGTTTTTTTCCTCAGTTCTTTTTTTCCACAGTTTTGTGCACAGTTTTTTTTCTAAATTTTTCTTCAGTTTTTTTCTCCGTTCTTTTTTTTCTTCAGTTTTTTCAGTCGTTTTTCTCAATTTTTCTTCTCAGTTTTTTTACTCCGTTTTTCTTCAGGATTTTTTAAATAGTTTTTTTCTCAGTTTTTCTGCTCAGTTTTTCTGCTCAGTTTTTTCTTCAGGTTTTTTTCTCAGTTCTTTTTTTCACAGTTTTTTTCACATTTTTTTCTAAGTTTTGCTTCAGTTTTTTCAGTCGTTTTTTCTCAATTTTTCTTCTCAGTTTTTTTCCTCAGTTCTTTTTTCCCACAGTTTTGTGCACAGTTTTTTTCTAAGTTTTTCTTCAGTTTTTTTTCTCAGTTCTTTTTTTTCACAGTTTTTTTCAGTTTTTTCTAAGTTTTTCTTCAGTTTTTTCAGTCTTTTTTTCTCAGTTTTTCTTCTCAGTTTTTTTCATCCGTTTTTCTTCAGTTTTTTTAAATAGTTTTTTTTCTCAGTTTTTCTGATCAGTTTTTCTGCTCAGTTTTTTCTCAGTTTTTTTTCTCAATTCTTTTTTTTCACAGTTTGGTGCACAGTTTTTTTCTAAGTTTTCTTCAGTTTTTTTTCTCAGTTCTTTTTTTTCACAGTTTTTTTCACAGTTTTTTTCTAAGTTTTTCTTCAGTTTTTTCAGTCTTTTTTTCTCAGTTTTTCTTCTCAGTTTTTTTCATCCGTTTTTCTTCAGTTTTTTTCTCAGTTTTTCTGCTCAGTTTTTCTGCTCAGTTTTTTCTCAGTTTTTTTCCTCAGTTCTTTTTTCCCACAGTTTTGTGCACAGTTTTTTTCTAAGTTTTTCTTCAGTTTTTTCAGTCGTTTTTTCTCAATTTTTCTTCTCAGTTTTTTTACTCCGTTTTTCTTCAGTATTTTTTTCATAGTTTTTTTCTCAGTTTTTCTGCTCAGTTTTTCTGCTCAGTTTTTTCTTCAGTTTTTTTTCTCAGTTCTTTTTTTTCACAGTTTTGTGCACAGTTTTTTTCTAAATTTTTCTTCAGTTTTTTTTCTCCGTTCTTTTTTTTCTTCAGTTTTTTCAGTAGTATTTCTCAATGTTTCTTCTCAGTTTTTTTACTCCGTTTTTCTTCAGTATTTTTTAAATAATTTTATTCTCAGTTTTTCTGCTCAATTTTTCTGCTCAGTTTTTTCTCAGTTTTTTCACTCAATTCTTTTTTTTCACACTTTTGTGCACAGTATTTTTCTAAGTTTTTCTTCAGTTTTTTTTCTCAGTTCGTTTTTTTCACAGTTTTTTTCACAGTTTTTTTCCAAGTTTTTCTTCAGTTTTTTCAGTCGTTTTTTCTCAATTTTTCTTTTCAGTTTTTTTACTCCGTTTTTCTTCAGTATTTTTTAAATAGTTTTTTTCTCAGTTTTTCTGCTCAGTTTTTCTGCTCAGTTTTTTCTTTAGTTTTTTTTCTCTGTTCTTTTTTTCACAGTTTTTTTCACAGTTTTTTTCTAAGTTTTTCTTCAGTTTTTTTTCTCAGTTCTTTTTTTTCGCAGTTTTTTTCAGTTTTTTTCTAAGTTTTTCTTCAGTTTTTTCAGTCTTTTTTCTCAGTTTTTCTTCTCAGTTTTTTTCATCCGTTTTTCTTCAGTTTTTTTTAATAGTTTTTTTCTCAGTTTTTCTGCTCAGTTTTTCTGCTCAGTTTTTTTCCTCAGTTCTTTTTTTTTTACAGTTTTGTGCACAGTTTTTTTCTAAATTTTTCTTCAGTTTTTTTTCTCAGTTCTTTTTTTTCACAGTTTTTTTCTAAGTTTTTCTTCAGTTTTTTCAGTCGTTTTTTCTCAATTTTTCTTCTCAGTTTTTTTACTCCGTTTTTCTTCAGTATTTTTTTCAGTTTTTTTCTCAGTTTTTCTGCTCAGTTTTTCTGCTCAGTTATTTGTTCAGTTTTTTTTCTCACTTCTTTTTTTCACAGTTTTTTTCTAAGTTTTTCTTCAGTTTTTTCAGTCATTTTTTCTCAATTTTTCTTCTCAGTTTTTTTCCTCCGTTTTTCTTCAGTTTTTTAAAATATTTTTTTTCTCAGTTTTTCTGCTCAGTTTTTCTGCTCAGTTTTTTCTCAGTTTTTTTCCTCAGTTCTTTTTTTCCGCAGTTTTGTGCACAATTTTTTTTCTAAATTTTTCTTCAGTTTTTTTTCTCCGTTCTTTTTTTTCTTCAGTTTTTTCAGTCGTTTTTCTCAATTTTTCTTCTCAGTTTTTTTACTCCGTTTTTCTTCAGGATTTTTTTAATAGTTTTTTTCTCAGTTTTTCTGCTCAGTTTTTCTGCTCAGTTTTTCTTCAGTTTTTTTTCTCAGTTCTTTTTTTCACAGTTTTTTTCACAGTTTTTTTCTAAGTTTTTCTTCAGTTTTTTCAGTCGTTTTTTCTCAATTTTTCTTCTCAGTTTTTTTACTCCGTTTTTCTTCAGTATTTTTTAAATAGTTTTTTTCTCAGTTTTTCTGCTCAGTTTTTCTGCTCAGTTTTTTCTTTAGTTTTTTTTCTCTGTTCTTTTTTTCACAGTTTTTTTCACAGTTTTTTTATAAGTTTTTCTTCAGTTTTTTCAGTCGTTTTTTCTCAATTTTTCTTCTCAGTTTTTTTACTCCGTTTTTCTTCAGTTTTTTTAAATAGTTTTTTTCTCAGTTTTTCTGCTCAGTTTTTTTACTCCGTTTTTCTTCAGTATTTTTTTCAGTTTTTTTCTCAGTTTTTCTGCTCAGTTTTTCTGCTCAGTTTTTTGTTCAGTTTTTTTTCTCACTTCTTTTTTTCACAGTTTTTTTCTAAGTTTTTCTTCAGTTTTTTCAGTCATTTTTTCTCAATTTTTCTTCTCAGTTTTTTTCCTCCGTTTTTCTTCAGTTTTTTAAAATATTTTTTTTCTCAGTTTTTCTGCTCAGTTTTTCTGCTCAGTTTTTTCTCAGTTTTTTTCCTCAGTTCTTTTTTTCCGCAGTTTTGTGCACAATTTTTTTTCTAAATTTTTCTTCAGTTTTTTTTCTCCGTTCTTTTTTTTCTTCAGTTTTTTCAGTCGTTTTTCTCAATTTTTCTTCTCAGTTTTTTTACTCCGTTTTTCTTCAGGATTTTTTTAATAGTTTTTTTCTCAGTTTTTCTGCTCAGTTTTTCTGCTCAGTTTTTCTTCAGTTTTTTTTCTCAGTTCTTTTTTTCACAGTTTTTTTCACAGTTTTTTTCTAAGTTTTTCTTCAGTTTTTTCAGTCGTTTTTTCTCAATTTTTCTTCTCAGTTTTTTTACTCCGTTTTTCTTCAGTATTTTTTAAATAGTTTTTTTCTCAGTTTTTCTGCTCAGTTTTTCTGCTCAGTTTTTTCTCAGTTTTTTTCCTCAGTTCTTTTTTTCCACAGTTTTGTGCACAGTTTTTTTTCTAAATTTTTCTTCAGTTTTTTTTCTCCGTTCTTTTTTTTCTTCAGTTTTTTCAGTCGTTTTTCTCAATTTTTCTTCTCAGTTTTTTTACACCGTTTTTCTTCAGGATTTTTTTAATAGTTTTTTTCTCAGTTTTTCTGCTCAGTTTTTCTGCTCAGTTTTTTCTTCAGTTTTTTTTCTCAGTTCTTTTTTTCACAGTTTTTTTCACAGTTTTTTTCTAAGTTTTTCTTCAGTTTCTTCAGTCGTTTTTTCTCAATTTTTCTTCTCAGTTTTTTTACTCCGTTTTTCTTCAGTATTTTTTAAATAGTTTTTTTCTCAGTTTTTCTGCTCAGTTTTTCTGCTCAGTTTTTTCTTTAGTTTTTTTTCTCTGTTCTTTTTTTCACAGTTTTTTTCACAGTTTTTTTCTAAGTTTTTCTTCAGTTTTTTCAGTCGTTTTTTCTCAATTTTTCTTCTCAGTTTTTTTACTCCGTTTTTCTTCAGTTTTTTTAAATAGTTTTTTTTCTCAGTTTTTCTGATCAGTTTTTCTGCTCAGTTTTTTCTCAGTTTTTTTTCTCAATTCTTTTTTTTCACAGTTTGGTGCACAGTTTTTTTCTAAGTTTTTCTTCAGTTTTTTTTCTCAGTTCTTTTTTTTCACAGTTTTTTTCACAGTATTTTTCTAAGTTTTTCTTCAGTTTTTTCAGTCTTTTTTTCTCAGTTTTTCTTCTCAGTTTTTTTCATCCGTTTTTCTTCAGTTTTTTTCTCAGTTTTTCTGCTCAGTTTTTCTGCTCAGTTTTTTCTTTAGTTTTTTTTCTCTGTTCTTTTTTTCACAGTTTTTTTCACAGTTTTTTTCTAAGTTTTTCTTCAGTTTTTTTTCTCAGTTCTTTTTTTCGCAGTTTTTTTCAGTTTTTTTCTAAGTTTTTCTTCAGTTTTTTCAGTCTTTTTTTCTCAGTTTTTCTTCTCAGTTTTTTTCATCCGTTTTTCTTCAGTTTTTTTTAATAGTTTTTTTCTCAGTTTTTCTGCTCAGTTTTTCTGCTCAGTTTTTTTCCTCAGTTCTTTTTTTTTTACAGTTTTGTGCACAGTTTTTTTCTAAATTTTTCTTCAGTTTTTTTTCTCAGTTCTTTTTTTTCACAGTTTTTTTCTAAGTTTTTCTTCAGTTTTTTCAGTCGTTTTTTCTCAATTTTTCTTCTCAGTTTTTTTACTCCGTTTTTCTTCAGTATTTTTTTCAGTTTTTTCTCAGTTTTTCTGCTCAGTTTTTCTGCTCAGTTATTTGTTCAGTTTTTTTTCTCACTTCTTTTTTTCACAGTTTTTTTCTAAGTTTTTCTTCAGTTTTTTCAGTCATTTTTTCTCAATTTTTCTTCTCAGTTTTTTTCCTCCGTTTTTCTTCAGTTTTTTAAAATATTTTTTTTCTCAGTTTTTCTGCTCAGTTTTTCTGCTCAGTTTTTTCTCAGTTTTTTTCCTCAGTTCTTTTTTTCCGCAGTTTTGTGCACAATTTTTTTTCTAAATTTTTCTTCAGTTTTTTTTCTCCGTTCTTTTTTTTCTTCAGTTTTTTCAGTCGTTTTTCTCAATTTTTCTTCTCAGTTTTTTTACTCCGTTTTTCTTCAGGATTTTTTTAATAGTTTTTTTCTCAGTTTTTCTGCTCAGTTTTTCTGCTCAGTTTTTCTTCAGTTTTTTTTCTCAGTTCTTTTTTTCACAGTTTTTTTCACAGTTTTTTTCTAAGTTTTTCTTCAGTTTTTTCAGTCGTTTTTTCTCAATTTTTCTTCTCAGTTTTTTTCCTCCGTTTTTCTTCAGTTTTTTTAAATAGTTTTTTTCTCAGTTTTTCTGCTCAGTTTTTTTACTCCGTTTTTCTTCAGTATTTTTTTCAGTTTTTTTCTCAGTTTTTCTGCTCAGTTTTTCTGCTCAGTTTTTTGTTCAGTTTTTTTTCTCACTTCTTTTTTTCACAGTTTTTTTCTAAGTTTTTCTTCAGTTTTTTCAGTCATTTTTTCTCAATTTTTCTTCTCAGTTTTTTTCCTCCGTTTTTCTTCAGTTTTTTAAAATATTTTTTTTCTCAGTTTTTCTGCTCAGTTTTTCTGCTCAGTTTTTTCTCAGTTTTTTTCCTCAGTTCTTTTTTTCCGCAGTTTTGTGCACAATTTTTTTTCTAAATTTTTCTTCAGTTTTTTTTCTCCGTTCTTTTTTTTCTTCAGTTTTTTCAGTCGTTTTTCTCAATTTTTCTTCTCAGTTTTTTTACTCCGTTTTTCTTCAGGATTTTTTTAATAGTTTTTTTCTCAGTTTTTCTGCTCAGTTTTTCTGCTCAGTTTTTCTTCAGTTTTTTTTCTCAGTTCTTTTTTTCACAGTTTTTTTCACAGTTTTTTTCTAAGTTTTTCTTCAGTTTTTTCAGTCGTTTTTTCTCAATTTTTCTTCTCAGTTTTTTTACTCCGTTTTTCTTCAGTATTTTTTAAATAGTTTTTTTCTCAGTTTTTCTGCTCAGTTTTTCTGCTCAGTTTTTTCTCAGTTTTTTTCCTCAGTTCTTTTTTTCCACAGTTTTGTGCACAGTTTTTTTTCTAAATTTTTCTTCAGTTTTTTTTCTCCGTTCTTTTTTTTCTTCAGTTTTTTCAGTCGTTTTTCTCAATTTTTCTTCTCAGTTTTTTTACACCGTTTTTCTTCAGGATTTTTTTAATAGTTTTTTTCTCAGTTTTTCTGCTCAGTTTTTCTGCTCAGTTTTTCTTCAGTTTTTTTTCTCAGTTCTTTTTTTCACAGTTTTTTTCACAGTTTTTTTCTAAGTTTTTCTTCAGTTTTTTCAGTCGTTTTTTCTCAATTTTTCTTCTCAGTTTTTTTACTCCGTTTTTCTTCAGTATTTTTTAAATAGTTTTTTTCTCAGTTTTTCTGCTCAGTTTTTCTGCTCAGTTTTTTCTTTAGTTTTTTTTCTCTGTTCTTTTTTTCACAGTTTTTTTCACAGTTTTTTTCTAAGTTTTTCTTCAGTTTTTTCAGTCGTTTTTTCTCAATTTTTCTTCTCAGTTTTTTTCCTCCGTTTTTCTTCAGTTTTTTTAAATAGTTTTTTTCTCAGTTTTTCTGCTCAGTTTTTTTACTCCGTTTTTCTTCAGTATTTTTTTCAGTTTTTTTCTCAGTTTTTCTGCTCAGTTTTTCTGCTCAGTTTTTTGTTCAGTTTTTTTTCTCACTTCTTTTTTTCACAGTTTTTTTCTAAGTTTTTCTTCAGTTTTTTCAGTCATTTTTTCTCAATTTTTCTTCCAGTTTTTTTCCTCCGTTTTTCTTCAGTTTTTTAAAATATTTTTTTTCTCAGTTTTTCTGCTCAGTTTTTCTGCTCAGTTTTTTCTCAGTTTTTTTCCTCAGTTCTTTTTTTCCGCAGTTTTGTGCACAATTTTTTTTCTAAATTTTTCTTCAGTTTTTTTTCTCCGTTCTTTTTTTTCTTCAGTTTTTTCAGTCGTTTTTCTCAATTTTTCTTCTCAGTTTTTTTACTCCGTTTTTCTTCAGGATTTTTTTAATAGTTTTTTTCTCAGTTTTTCTGCTCAGTTTTTCTGCTCAGTTTTTCTTCAGTTTTTTTTCTCAGTTCTTTTTTTTCACAGTTTTTTTCACAGTTTTTTTCCAAGTTTTTCTTCAGTTTTTTCAGTCGTTTTTTCTCAATTTTTCTTCTCAGTTTTTTTACTCCGTTTTTCTTCAGTATTTTTTAAATAGTTTTTTTCTCAGTTTTTCTGCTCAGTTTTTCTGCTCAGTTTTTTCTTTAGTTTTTTTTCTCTGTTCTTTTTTTCACAGTTTTTTTCAGTTTTTTTCTAAGTTTTTCTTCAGTTTTTTTTCTCAGTTCTTTTTTTCGCAGTTTTTTTCAGTTTTTTTCTAAGTTTTTCTTCAGTTTTTTCAGTCTTTTTTCTCAGTTTTTCTTCTCAGTTTTTTTCATCCGTTTTTCTTCAGTTTTTTTTAATAGTTTTTTTCTCAGTTTTTCTGCTCAGTTTTTCTGCTCAGTTTTTTTCCTCAGTTCTTTTTTTTTTACAGTTTTGTGCACAGTTTTTTTCTAAATTTTTCTTCAGTTTTTTTTCTCAGTTCTTTTTTTTCACAGTTTTTTTCTAAGTTTTTCTTCAGTTTTTTCAGTCGTTTTTTCTCAATTTTTCTTCTCAGTTTTTTTACTCCGTTTTTCTTCAGTATTTTTTTCAGTTTTTTTCTCAGTTTTTCTGCTCAGTTTTTCTGCTCAGTTATTTGTTCAGTTTTTTTTCTCACTTCTTTTTTTCACAGTTTTTTTCTAAGTTTTTCTTCAGTTTTTTCAGTCATTTTTTCTCAATTTTTCTTCTCAGTTTTTTTCCTCCGTTTTTCTTCAGTTTTTTAAAATATTTTTTTTCTCAGTTTTTCTGCTCAGTTTTTCTGCTCAGTTTTTTCTCAGTTTTTTTCCTCAGTTCTTTTTTTCCGCAGTTTTGTGCACAATTTTTTTTCTAAATTTTTCTTCAGTTTTTTTTCTCCGTTCTTTTTTTTCTTCAGTTTTTTCAGTCGTTTTTCTCAATTTTTCTTCTCAGTTTTTTTACTCCGTTTTTCTTCAGGATTTTTTTAATAGTTTTTTTCTCAGTTTTTCTGCTCAGTTTTTCTGCTCAGTTTTTCTTCAGTTTTTTTTCTCAGTTCTTTTTTTCACAGTTTTTTTCACAGTTTTTTTCTAAGTTTTTCTTCAGTTTTTTCAGTCGTTTTTTCTCAATTTTTCTTCTCAGTTTTTTTACTCCGTTTTTCTTCAGTATTTTTTAAATAGTTTTTTTCTCAGTTTTTCTGCTCAGTTTTTCTGCTCAGTTTTTTCTTTAGTTTTTTTTCTCTGTTCTTTTTTTCACAGTTTTTTTCACAGTTTTTTTCTAAGTTTTTCTTCAGTTTTTTCAGTCGTTTTTTCTCAATTTTTCTTCTCAGTTTTTTTCCTCCGTTTTTCTTCAGTTTTTTTAAATAGTTTTTTTCTCAGTTTTTCTGCTCAGTTTTTTTACTCCGTTTTTCTTCAGTATTTTTTTCAGTTTTTTTCTCAGTTTTTCTGCTCAGTTTTTCTGCTCAGTTTTTTCTTTAGTTTTTTTTCTCTGTTCTTTTTTTCACAGTTTTTTTCACAGTTTTTTTCTAAGTTTTTCTTCAGTTTTTTCAGTCGTTTTTTCTCAATTTTTCTTCTCAGTTTTTTTACTCCGTTTTTCTTCAGGATTTTTTTAATAGTTTTTTTCTCAGTTTTTCTGCTCAGTTTTTCTGCTCAGTTTTTCTTCAGTTTTTTTTCTCAGTTCTTTTTTTTCACAGTTTTTTTCACAGTTTTTTTCCAAGTTTTTCTTCAGTTTTTTCAGTCGTTTTTTCTCAATTTTTCTTCTCAGTTTTTTTACTCCGTTTTTCTTCAGTATTTTTTAAATAGTTTTTTTCTCAGTTTTTCTGCTCAGTTTTTCTGCTCAGTTTTTTCTTTAGTTTTTTTTCTCTGTTCTTTTTTTCACAGTTTTTTTCACAGTTTTTTTCTAAGTTTTTCTTCAGTTTTTTTTCTCAGTTCTTTTTTTCGCAGTTTTTTTCAGTTTTTTTCTAAGTTTTTCTTCAGTTTTTTCAGTCTTTTTTCTCAGTTTTTCTTCTCAGTTTTTTTCATCCGTTTTTCTTCAGTTTTTTTTAATAGTTTTTTTCTCAGTTTTTCTGCTCAGTTTTTCTGCTCAGTTTTTTTCCTCAGTTCTTTTTTTTTTACAGTTTTGTGCACAGTTTTTTTCTAAATTTTTCTTCAGTTTTTTTTCTCAGTTCTTTTTTTTCACAGTTTTTTTCTAAGTTTTTCTTCAGTTTTTTCAGTCGTTTTTTCTCAATTTTTCTTCTCAGTTTTTTTACTCCGTTTTTCTTCAGTATTTTTTTCAGTTTTTTTCTCAGTTTTTCTGCTCAGTTTTTCTGCTCAGTTATTTGTTCAGTTTTTTTTCTCACTTCTTTTTTTCACAGTTTTTTTCTAAGTTTTTCTTCAGTTTTTTCAGTCATTTTTTCTCAATTTTTCTTCTCAGTTTTTTTCCTCCGTTTTTCTTCAGTTTTTTAAAATATTTTTTTTCTCAGTTTTTCTGCTCAGTTTTTCTGCTCAGTTTTTTCTCAGTTTTTTTCCTCCGTTCTTTTTTTTCTTCAGTTTTTTCAGTCGTTTTTCTCAATAGTTTTTTTCTCAGTTTTTCTGCTCAGTTTTTCTGCTCAGTTTTTCTTCAGTTTTTTTTCTCAGTTCTTTTTTTCACAGTTTTTTTCACAGTTTTTTTCTAAGTTTTTCTTCAGTTTTTTCAGTCGTTTTTTCTCAATTTTTCTTCTCAGTTTTTTTACTCCGTTTTTCTTCAGTATTTTTTAAATAGTTTTTTTCTCAGTTTTTCTGCTCAGTTTTTCTGCTCAGTTTTTTCTTTAGTTTTTTTTCTCTGTTCTTTTTTTCACAGTTTTTTTCACAGTTTTTTTCACAGTTTTTTTCTAAGTTTTTCTTCAGTTTTTTCAGTCGTTTTTTCTCAATTTTTCTTCTCAGTTTTTTTCCTCCGTTTTTCTTCAGTTTTTTTAAATAGTTTTTTTCTCAGTTTTTCTGCTCAGTTTTTTTACTCCGTTTTTCTTCAGTATTTTTTTCAGTTTTTTTCTCAGTTTTTCTGCTCAGTTTTTCTGCTCAGTTTTTTGTTCAGTTTTTTTTCTCACTTCTTTTTTTCACAGTTTTTTTCTAAGTTTTTCTTCAGTTTTTTCAGTCATTTTTTCTCAATTTTTCTTCTCAGTTTTTTTCCTCCGTTTTTCTTCAGTTTTTTAAAATATTTTTTTTCTCAGTTTTTCTGCTCAGTTTTTCTGCTCAGTTTTTTCTCAGTTTTTTTCCTCAGTTCTTTTTTTCCGCAGTTTTGTGCACAATTTTTTTTCTAAATTTTTCTTCAGTTTTTTTTCTCCGTTCTTTTTTTTCTTCAGTTTTTTCAGTCGTTTTTCTCAATTTTTCTTCTCAGTTTTTTTACTCCGTTTTTCTTCAGGATTTTTTTAATAGTTTTTTTCTCAGTTTTTCTGCTCAGTTTTTCTGCTCAGTTTTTCTTCAGTTTTTTTTCTCAGTTCTTTTTTTCACAGTTTTTTTCACAGTTTTTTTCTAAGTTTTTCTTCAGTTTTTTCAGTCGTTTTTTCTCAATTTTTCTTCTCAGTTTTTTTACTCCGTTTTTCTTCAGTATTTTTTAAATAGTTTTTTTCTCAGTTTTTCTGCTCAGTTTTTCTGCTCAGTTTTTTCTCAGTTTTTTTCCTCAGTTCTTTTTTTCCACAGTTTTGTGCACAGTTTTTTTTCTAAATTTTTCTTCAGTTTTTTTTCTCCGTTCCTTTTTTTCTTCAGTTTTTTCAGTCGTTTTTCTCAATTTTTCTTCTCAGTTTTTTTACACCGTTTTTCTTCAGGATTTTTTTAATAGTTTTTTTCTCAGTTTTTCTGCTCAGTTTTTCTGCTCAGTTTTTCTTCAGTTTTTTTTCTCAGTTCTTTTTTTCACAGTTTTTTTCACAGTTTTTTTCTAAGTTTTTCTTCAGTTTTTTCAGTCGTTTTTTCTCAATTTTTCTTCTCAGTTTTTTTACTCCGTTTTTCTTCAGTATTTTTTAAATAGTTTTTTTCTCAGTTTTTCTGCTCAGTTTTTCTGCTCAGTTTTTTCTTTAGTTTTTTTTCTCTGTTCTTTTTTTCACAGTTTTTTTCACAGTTTTTTTCTAAGTTTTTCTTCAGTTTTTTCAGTCGTTTTTTCTCAATTTTTCTTCTCAGTTTTTTTCCTCCGTTTTTCTTCAGTTTTTTTAAATAGTTTTTTTCTCAGTTTTTCTGCTCAGTTTTTTTACTCCGTTTTTCTTCAGTATTTTTTTCAGTTTTTTTCTCAGTTTTTCTGCTCAGTTTTTCTGCTCAGTTTTTTGTTCAGTTTTTTTTCTCACTTCTTTTTTTCACAGTTTTTTTCTAAGTTTTTCTTCAGTTTTTTCAGTCATTTTTTCTCAATTTTTCTTCTCAGTTTTTTTCCTCCGTTTTTCTTCAGTTTTTTAAAATATTTTTTTTCTCAGTTTTTCTGCTCAGTTTTTCTGCTCAGTTTTTTCTCAGTTTTTTTCCTCAGTTCTTTTTTTCCGCAGTTTTGTGCACAATTTTTTTTCTAAATTTTTCTTCAGTTTTTTTTCTCCGTTCTTTTTTTTCTTCAGTTTTTTCAGTCGTTTTTCTCAATTTTTCTTCTCAGTTTTTTTACTCCGTTTTTCTTCAGGATTTTTTTAATAGTTTTTTTCTCAGTTTTTCTGCTCAGTTTTTCTGCTCAGTTTTTCTTCAGTTTTTTTTCTCAGTTCTTTTTTTTCACAGTTTTTTTCACAGTTTTTTTCCAAGTTTTTCTTCAGTTTTTTCAGTCGTTTTTTCTCAATTTTTCTTCTCAGTTTTTTTACTCCGTTTTTCTTCAGTATTTTTTAAATAGTTTTTTTCTCAGTTTTTCTGCTCAGTTTTTCTGCTCAGTTTTTTCTTTAGTTTTTTTTCTCTGTTCTTTTTTTCACAGTTTTTTTCACAGTTTTTTTCTAAGTTTTTCTTCAGTTTTTTTTCTCAGTTCTTTTTTTTCGCAGTTTTTTTCAGTTTTTTTCTAAGTTTTTCTTCAGTTTTTTCAGTCTTTTTTCTCAGTTTTTCTTAGTTTTTTTCATCCGTTTTTCTTCAGTTTTTTTTAATAGTTTTTTTCTCAGTTTTTCTGCTCAGTTTTTCTGCTCAGTTTTTTTCCTCAGTTCTTTTTTTTTTACAGTTTTGTGCACAGTTTTTTTCTAAATTTTTCTTCAGTTTTTTTTCTCAGTTCTTTTTTTTCACAGTTTTTTTCTAAGTTTTTCTTCAGTTTTTTCAGTCGTTTTTTCTCAATTTTTCTTCTCAGTTTTTTTACTCCGTTTTTCTTCAGTATTTTTTTCAGTTTTTTTCTCAGTTTTTCTGCTCAGTTTTTCTGCTCAGTTTTTTGTTCAGTTTTTTTTCTCACTTCTTTTTTTCACAGTTTTTTTCTAAGTTTTTCTTCAGTTTTTTCAGTCATTTTTTCTCAATTTTTCTTCTCAGTTTTTTTCCTCCGTTTTTCTTCAGTTTTTTAAAATATTTTTTTTCTCAGTTTTTCTGCTCAGTTTTTCTGCTCAGTTTTTTCTCAGTTTTTTTCCTCAGTTCTTTTTTTCACAGTTTTTTTCACAGTTTTTTTCTAAGTTTTTCTTCAGTTTTTTCAGTCGTTTTTTCTCAATTTTTCTTCTCAGTTTTTTTACTCCGTTTTTCTTCAGTATTTTTTAAATAGTTTTTTTCTCAGTTTTTCTGCTCAGTTTTTCTGCTCAGTTTTTTCTTTAGTTTTTTTTCTCTGTTCTTTTTTTCACAGTTTTTTTCACAGTTTTTTTCTAAGTTTTTCTTCAGTTTTTTCAGTCGTTTTTTCTCAATTTTTCTTCTCAGTTTTTTTCCTCCGTTTTTCTTCAGTTTTTTTAAATAGTTTTTTTCTCAGTTTTTCTGCTCAGTTTTTCTGCTCAGTTTTTTCTCAGTTTTTTTCCTCAGTTCTTTTTTTCCACAGTTTTGTGCACAGTTTTTTTTCTAAATTTTTCTTCAGTTTTTTTTCTCCGTTCTTTTTTTTCTTCAGTTTTTTCAGTCGTTTTTCTCAATTTTTCTTCTCAGTTTTTTTACACCGTTTTTCTTCAGGATTTTTTTAATAGTTTTTTTCTCAGTTTTTCTGCTCAGTTTTTCTGCTCAGTTTTTTCTTCAGTTTTTTTTCTCAGTTCTTTTTTTCACAGTTTTTTTCACAGTTTTTTTCTAAGTTTTTCTTCAGTTTCTTCAGTCGTTTTTTCTCAATTTTTCTTCTCAGTTTTTTTACTCCGTTTTTCTTCAGTATTTTTTAAATAGTTTTTTTCTCAGTTTTTCTGCTCAGTTTTTCTGCTCAGTTTTTTCTTTAGTTTTTTTTCTCTGTTCTTTTTTTCACAGTTTTTTTCACAGATTTTTTCTAAGTTTTTCTTCAGTTTTTTCAGTCGTTTTTTCTCAATTTTTCTTCTCAGTTTTTTTACTCCGTTTTTCTTCAGTTTTTTTAAATAGTTTTTTTTCTCAGTTTTTCTGATCAGTTTTTCTGCTCAGTTTTTTCTCAGTTTTTTTTCTCAATTCTTTTTTTTCACAGTTTGGTGCACAGTTTTTTTCTAAGTTTTTCTTCAGTTTTTTTTCTCAGTTCTTTTTTTTCACAGTTTTTTTCACAGTATTTTTCTAAGTTTTTCTTCAGTTTTTTCAGTCTTTTTTTCTCAGTTTTTCTTCTCAGTTTTTTTCATCCGTTTTTCTTCAGTTTTTTTCTCAGTTTTTCTGCTCAGTTTTTCTGCTCAGTTTTTTCTTCAGTTTTTTTTCTCAGTTCTTTTTTTTCACAGTTTTTTTCAGTTTTTTTCTAAGTTTTTCTTCAGTTTTTTCAGTCTTTTTTTCTCAGTTTTTCTTCTCATTTTTTTTCATCCGTTTTTCTTCAGTTTTTTTTAATAGTTTTTTTCTCAGTTTTTCTGCTCAGTTTTTCTGCTCAGTTTTTTCTCAGTTTTTTTCCTCAGTTCTTTTTTTTCACAGTTTTGTGCACAGTTTTTTTCTAAATTTTTCTTCAGTTTTTTTTCTCAGTTCTTTTTTTTCACAGTTTTTTTCTAAGTTTTTCTTCAGTTTTTTCAGTCGTTTTTTCTCAATTTTTCTTCTCAGTTTTTTTACTCCGTTTTTCTTCAGTATTTTTTTCAGTTTTTTTCTCAGTTTTTCTGCTCAGTTTTTCTGCTCAGTTTTTTCTCAGTTTTTTTCCTCAGTTCTTTTTTTCCACAGTTTTGTGCACAGTTTTTTTTCTAAATTTTTCTTCAGTTTTTTTTCTCCGTTCTTTTTTTTCTTCAGTTTTTTCAGTCGTTTTCTCAATTTTTCTTCTCAGTTTTTTTACTCCGTTTTTCTTCAGGATTTTTTTAATAGTTTTTTTCTCAGTTTTTCTGCTCAGTTTTTCTGCTCAGTTTTTTCTTCAGTTTTTTTTCTCAGTTCTTTTTTTCACAGTTTTTTTCACAGTTTTTTTCTAAGTTTTTCTTCAGTTTTTTCAGTCGTTTTTTCTCAATTTTTCTTCTCAGTTTTTTTACTCCGTTTTTCTTCAGTATTTTTTAAATAGTTTTTTTCTCAGTTTTTCTGCTCAGTTTTTCTGCTCAGTTTTTTCTTTAGTTTTTTTTCTCTGTTCTTTTTTTCACAGTTTTTTTCACAGTTTTTTTCTAAGTTTTTCTTCAGTTTTTTCAGTCGTTTTTTCTCAATTTTTCTTCTCAGTTTTTTTCCTCCGTTTTTCTTCAGTTTTTTTAAATAGTTTTTTTTCTCAGTTTTTCTGATCAGTTTTTCTGCTCAGTTTTTTCTCAGTTTTTTTTCTCAATTCTTTTTTTTCACAGTTTGGTGCACAGTTTTTTTCTAAATTTTTCTTCAGTTTTTTTTCTCAGTTCTTTTTTTTCACAGTTTTTTTCTAAGTTTTTCTTCAGTTTTTTCAGTCGTTTTTTCTCAATTTTTCTTCTCAGTTTTTTTACTCCGTTTTTCTTCAGTATTTTTTTCAGTTTTTTTCTCAGTTTTTCTGCTCAGTTTTTCTGCTCAGTTTTTTGTTCAGTTTTTTTTCTCACTTCTTTTTTTCACAGTTTTTTTCTAAGTTTTTCTTCAGTTTTTTCAGTCGTTTTTTCTCAATTTTTCTTCTCAGTTTTTTTCCTCCGTTTTTCTTCAGTTTTTTAAAATAGTTTTTTTCTCAGTTTTTCTGCTGAGTTTTTCTGCTCAGTTTTTTCTCAGTTTTTTTCCTCAGTTCTTTTTTTCCACAGTTTTGTGCACAGTTTTTTTTCTAAATTTTTCTTCAGTTTTTTTTCTCCGTTCTTTTTTTTCTTCAGTTTTTTCAGTCGTTTTTCTTAATTTTTTTCTCAGTTTTTTTAGTCCGTTTTTCTTCAGGATTTTTTTAATAGTTTTTTTCTCAGTTTTTCTGCTCAGTTTTTCTGCTCAGTTTTTTCTTCAGTTTTTTTTCTCAGTTCTTTTTTTCACAGTTTTTTTCACAGTTTTTTTCTAAATTTTTCTTCAGTTTTTTTTCTCAGTTCTTTTTTTTCACAGTTTTTTTCTAAGTTTTTCTTCAGTTTTTTCAGTCGTTTTTTCTCAATTTTTCTTCTCAGTTTTTTTACTCCGTTTTTCTTCAGTATTTTTTTAATAGTTTTAATCTCAGTTTTTCTGCTCAATTTTTCTGCTCAGTTTTTTCTCAGTTTTTTCACTCAATTCTTTTTTTTCACACTTTTGTGCACAGTATTTTTCTAAGTTTTTCTTCAGTTTTTTTTCTCAGTTCTTTTTTTTCACAGTTTTTTTCACAGTTTTTTTCACAGTTTTTTTCTAAGTTTTTCTTCAGTTTTTTCAGTCGTTTTTCTCAATTTTTCTTCTCAGTTTTTTTACTCCGTTTTTCTTCAGTATTTTTTTGTTAGTTTTTCTGCTCAGTTTTTCTGCTCATTTTTTTCTTCAGTTTTCTATCTCAGTTCTTTTTTTCACAGTTTTTTTCACAGTTTTTTTCTAAGTTTTTCTTTAGTTTTTTCAGTCGTTTTTCTCAATTTTTCTTCTCAGTTTTTTTACTCCGTTTTTCTTCAGTATTTTTTTAATAGTTTTTTTCTCAGTTTTTCTGCTCAGTTTTTCTGCTCAGTTTTTTCTTCAGTTTTTTTTCTCAGTTCTTTTTATCACAGTTCTTTTCACAGTTTTTTTCTAAGTTTTTCTTCAGTTTTTTCAGTCGTTTTTTCTCAATTTTTCTTCTCAGTTTTTTTACTCCGTTTTTCTTCAGTATTTTTTAAATAGTTTTTTTCTCAGTTTTTCTGCTCAGTTTTTCTGCTCAGTTTTTTCTTCAGTTTTTTTTCTCAGTTCTTTTCACAGTTTTTTTCTAAGTTTTTCTTCAGTTTTTTCAGTCGTTTTTCTCAATTTTTCTTCTCAGTTTTTTTCCTCCGTTTTTCTTCAGTTTTTTTAAATAGTTTTTTTTCTCAGTTTTTCTGATCAGTTTTTCTGCTCAGTTTTTTCTCAGTTTTTTTTCTCAATTCTTTTTTTTCACAGTTTGGTGCACAGTTTTTTTCTAAGTTTTCTTCAGTTTTTTTTCTCAGTTCTTTTTTTTCACAGTTTTTTTCTAAGTTTTTCTTCAGTTTTTTCAGTCGTTTTTTCTCAATTTTTCTTCTCAGTTTTTTTCCTCCGTTTTTCTTCAGTTTTTTTAAATAGTTTTTTTCTCAGTTTTTCTGCTCAGTTTTTCTGCTCAGTTTTTTCTCAGTTTTTTTCCTCAGTTCTTTTTTTCCACAGTTTTGTGCACAGTTTTTTTTCTAAATTTTTCTTCAGTTTTTTTTCTCCGTTCTTTTTTTTCTTCAGTTTTTTCAGTCGTTTTTCTCAATTTTTCTTCTCAGTTTTTTTACACCGTTTTTCTTCAGGATTTTTGTAATAGTTTTTTTCTCAGTTTTTCTGCTCAGTTTTTCTGCTCAGTTTTTTCTTCAGTTTTTTTTCTCAGTTCTTTTTTTCACAGTTTTTTTCACAGTTTTTTTCTAAGTTTTTCTTCAGTTTCTTCAGTCGTTTTTTCTCAATTTTTCTTCTCAGTTTTTTTACTCCGTTTTTCTTCAGTATTTTTTAAATAGTTTTTTTCTCAGTTTTTCTGCTCAGTTTTTCTGCTCAGTTTTTTCTTTAGTTTTTTTTCTCTGTTCTTTTTTTCACAGTTTTTTTCACAGTTTTTTTCTAAGTTTTTCTTCAGTTTTTTCAGTCGTTTTTTCTCAATTTTTCTTCTCAGTTTTTTTACTCCGTTTTTCTTCAGTTTTTTTAAATAGTTTTTTTTCTCAGTTTTTCTGATCAGTTTTTCTGCTCAGTTTTTTCTCAGTTTTTTTTCTCAATTCTTTTTTTTCACAGTTTGGTGCACAGTTTTTTTCTAAGTTTTTCTTCAGTTTTTTTTCTCAGTTCTTTTTTTTCACAGTTTTTTTCACAGTATTTTTCTAAGTTTTTCTTCAGTTTTTTCAGTCTTTTTTTCTCAGTTTTTCTTCTCAGTTTTTTTCATCCGTTTTTCTTCAGTTTTTTTCTCAGTTTTTCTGCTCAGTTTTTCTGCTCAGTTTTTTCTTCAGTTTTTTTTCTCAGTTCTTTTTTTTCACAGTTTTTTTCAGTTTTTTTCTAAGTTTTTCTTCAGTTTTTTCAGTCTTTTTTCTCAGTTTTTCTTCTCATTTTTTTTCATCCGTTTTTCTTCAGTTTTTTTTAATAGTTTTTTTCTCAGTTTTTCTGCTCAGTTTTTCTGCTCAGTTTTTTCTCAGTTTTTTTCCTCAGTTCTTTTTTTTCACAGTTTTGTGCACAGTTTTTTTCTAAATTTTTCTTCAGTTTTTTTTCTCCGTTCTTTTTTTTCTTCAGTTTTTTCAGTCGTTTTCTCAATTTTTCTTCTCAGTTTTTTTACTCCGTTTTTCTTCAGGATTTTTTTAATAGTTTTTTTCTCAGTTTTTCTGCTCAGTTTTTCTGCTCAGTTTTTTCTTCAGTTTTTTTTCTCAGTTCTTTTTTTCACAGTTTTTTTCACAGTTTTTTTCTAAGTTTTTCTTCAGTTTTTTCAGTCGTTTTTTCTCAATTTTTCTTCTCAGTTTTTTTACTCCGTTTTTCTTCAGTATTTTTTTCAGTTTTTTTCTCAGTTTTTCTGCTCAGTTTTTCTGCTCAGTTTTTTCTCAGTTTTTTTCCTCAGTTCTTTTTTTCCACAGTTTTGTGCACAGTTTTTTTTCTAAATTTTTCTTCAGTTTTTTTTCTCCGTTCTTTTTTTTCTTCAGTTTTTTCAGTCGTTTTCTCAATTTTTCTTCTCAGTTTTTTTACTCCGTTTTTCTTCAGGATTTTTTTAATAGTTTTTTTCTCAGTTTTTCTGCTCAGTTTTTCTGCTCAGTTTTTTCTTCAGTTTTTTTTCTCAGTTCTTTTTTTCACAGTTTTTTTCACAGTTTTTTTCTAAGTTTTTCTTCAGTTTTTTCAGTCGTTTTTTCTCAATTTTTCTTAGTTTTTTTACTCCGTTTTTCTTCAGTATTTTTTAAATAGTTTTTTTCTCAGTTTTTCTGCTCAGTTTTTCTGCTCAGTTTTTTCTTTAGTTTTTTTTCTCTGTTCTTTTTTTCACAGTTTTTTTCACAGTTTTTTTCTAAGTTTTTCTTCAGTTTTTTCAGTCGTTTTTTCTCAATTTTTCTTCTCAGTTTTTTTCCTCCGTTTTTCTTCAGTTTTTTTAAATAGTTTTTTTTCTCAGTTTTTCTGATCAGTTTTTCTGCTCAGTTTTTTCTCAGTTTTTTTTCTCAATTCTTTTTTTTCACAGTTTGGTGCACAGTTTTTTTCTAAATTTTTCTTCAGTTTTTTTTCTCAGTTCTTTTTTTTCACAGTTTTTTTCTAAGTTTTTCTTCAGTTTTTTCAGTCGTTTTTTCTCAATTTTTCTTCTCAGTTTTTTTACTCTGTTTTTCTTCAGTATTTTTTTCAGTTTTTTTCTCAGTTTTTCTGCTCAGTTTTTCTGCTCAGTTTTTTGTTCAGTTTTTTTTCTCACTTCTTTTTTTCACAGTTTTTTTCTAAGTTTTTCTTCAGTTTTTTCAGTCGTTTTTTCTCAATTTTTCTTCTCAGTTTTTTTCCTCCGTTTTTCTTCAGTTTTTTAAAATAGTTTTTTTCTCAGTTTTTCTGCTGAGTTTTTCTGCTCAGTTTTTTCTCAGTTTTTTTCCTCAGTTCTTTTTTTCCACAGTTTTGTGCACAGTTTTTTTTCTAAATTTTTCTTCAGTTTTTTTTCTCCGTTCTTTTTTTTCTTCAGTTTTTTCAGTCGTTTTTCTTAATTTTTTTCTCAGTTTTTTTAGTCCGTTTTTCTTCAGGATTTTTTTAATAGTTTTTTTCTCAGTTTTTCTGCTCAGTTTTTCTGCTCAGTTTTTTCTTCAGTTTTTTTTCTCAGTTCTTTTTTTCACAGTTTTTTTCACAGTTTTTTTCTAAATTTTTCTTCAGTTTTTTTTCTCAGTTCTTTTTTTTCACAGTTTTTTTCTAAGTTTTTCTTCAGTTTTTTCAGTCGTTTTTTCTCAATTTTTCTTCTCAGTTTTTTTACTCCGTTTTTCTTCAGTATTTTTTTAATAGTTTTAATCTCAGTTTTTCTGCTCAATTTTTCTGCTCAGTTTTTTCTCAGTTTTTTCACTCAATTCTTTTTTTTCACACTTTTGTGCACAGTATTTTTCTAAGTTTTTCTTCAGTTTTTTTTCTCAGTTCTTTTTTTTCACAGTTTTTTTCACAGTTTTTTTCACAGTTTTTTTCTAAGTTTTTCTTCAGTTTTTTCAGTCGTTTTTCTCAATTTTTCTTCTCAGTTTTTTTACTCCGTTTTTCTTCAGTATTTTTTTGTTAGTTTTTCTGCTCAGTTTTTCTGCTCATTTTTTTCTTCAGTTTTCTATCTCAGTTCTTTTTTTCTCAGTTCTTTTCACAGTTTTTTTCTAAGTTTTTCTTCAGTTTTTTCAGTCGTTTTTCTCAATTTTTCTTCTCAGTTTTTTTACTCCGTTTTTCTTCAGTATTTTTTTAATAGTTTTTTTCTCAGTTTTTCTGCTCAGTTTTTCTGCTCAGTTTTTTCTTCAGTTTTTTTTCTCAGTTCTTTTTATCACAGTTCTTTTCACAGTTTTTTTCTAAGTTTTTCTTCAGTTTTTTTCAGTCGTTTTTTCTCAATTTTTCTTCTCAGTTTTTTTACTCCGTTTTTCTTCAGTATTTTTTAAATAGTTTTTTTCTCAGTTTTTCTGCTCAGTTTTTCTGCTCAGTTTTTTCTTCAGTTTTTTTTCTCAGTTCTTTTTTTCACAGTTTTTTTCACAGTTTTTTTCTAAGTTTTTCTTCAGTTTTTTCAGTCGTTTTTTCTCAATTTTTCTTCTCAGTTTTTTTCCTCCGTTTTTTTTCCAGTTTTTTTAAATAGTTTTTTTTCTCAGTTTTTCTGCTCAGTTTTTCTTCTCAGTTTTTTTCATCCGTTTTTCTTCAGTTTTTTTCTCAGTTTTTCTGCTCAGTTTTTCTGCTCAGTTTTTTCTCAGTTTTTTTCCTCAGTTCTTTTTTCCCACAGTTTTGTGCACAGTTTTTTTCTAAGTTTTTCTTCAGTTTTTTTTCTCAGTTCTTTTTTTTCACAGTTTTTTTCAGTTTTTTTCTAAGTTTTTCTTCAGTTTTTTCAGTCTTTTTTTCTCAGTTTTTCTTCTCAGTTTTTTTCATCCGTTTTTCTTCAGTTTTTTTAAATAGTTTTTTTTCTCAGTTTTTCTGATCAGTTTTTCTGCTCAGTTTTTTCTCAGTTTTTTTCCTCAGTTCTTTTTTTTCACAGTTTTTTTCTAAGTTTTTCTTCAGTTTTTTCAGTCGTTTTTTCTCAATTTTTCTTCTCAGTTTTTTTACTCCGTTTTTCTTCAGTATTTTTTTCAGTTTTTTTCTCTGTTTTTCTGCTCAGTTTTTCTGCTCAGTTTTTTCTTCAGTTTTTTTTCTCAGTTCTTTTTTTCACAGTTTTTTTCACAGTTTTTTTCTAAGTTTTTCTTCAGTTTTTTCAGTCGTTTTTTCTCAATTTTTCTTCTCAGTTTTTTTCCTCCGTTTTTCTTCAGTTTTTTTAAATAGTTTTTTTCTCAGTTTTTCTGCTCAGTTTTTCTGCTCAGTTTTTTCTCAGTTTTTTTCCTCAGTTCTTTTTTTCCACAGTTTTGTGCACAGTTTTTTTTCTAAATTTTTCTTCAGTTTTTTTCTCCGTTCTTTTTTTTCTTCAGTTTTTTCAGTCGTTTTTCTCAATTTTTCTTCTCAGTTTTTTTACGCCGTTTTTCTTCAGGATTTTTTTAATAGTTTTTTTCTCAGTTTTTCTGCTCAGTTTTTCTGCTCAGTTTTTTCTTCAGTTTTTTTTCTCAGTTCTTTTTTTCACAGTTTTTTTCACATTTTTTTCTAAGTTTTGCTTCAGTTTTTTTTCTCAGTTCTTTTTTTCACAGTTTTTTTCAGTTTTTTTCTAAGTTTTTCTTCAGTTTTTTCAGTCTTTTTTTCTCAGTTTTTCTTCTCAGTTTTTTTCATCCGTTTTTCTTCAGTTTTTTTTAATAGTTTTTTTCTCAGTTTTTCTGCTCAGTTTTTCTGCTCAGTTTTTTCTCAGTTTTTTTCCTCAGTTCTTTTTTTTCACAGTTTTGTGCACAGTTTTTTTCTAAATTTTTCTTCAGTTTTTTTTCTCAGTTCTTTTTTTTCACAGTTTTTTTCTAAGTTTTTCTTCAGTTTTTTCAGTCGTTTTTTCTCAATTTTTCTTCTCAGTTTTTTTACTCCGTTTTTCTTCAGTATTTTTTTCAGTTTTTTTCTCAGTTTTTCTGCTCAGTTTTTCTGCTCAGTTTTTTGTTCAGTTTTTTTTCTCACTTCTTTTTTTCACAGTTTTTTTCTAAGTTTTTCTTCAGTTTTTTCAGTCGTTTTTTCTCAATTTTTCTTCTCAGTTTTTTTCCTCCGTTTTTCTTCAGTTTTTTAAAATAGTTTTTTTCTCAGTTTTTCTGCTGAGTTTTTCTGCTCAGTTTTTTCTCAGTTTTTTTCCTCAGTTCTTTTTTTCCACAGTTTTGTGCACAGTTTTTTTTCTAAATTTTTCTTCAGTTTTTTTTCTCCGTTCTTTTTTTTCTTCAGTTTTTTCAGTCGTTTTTCTTAATTTTTTTCTCAGTTTTTTTAGTCCGTTTTTCTTCAGGATTTTTTTAATAGTTTTTTTCTCAGTTTTTCTGCTCAGTTTTTCTGCTCAGTTTTTTCTTCAGTTTTTTTTCTCAGTTCTTTTTTTCACAGTTTTTTTCACAGTTTTTTTCTAAATTTTTCTTCAGTTTTTTTTCTCAGTTCTTTTTTTTCACAGTTTTTTTCTAAGTTTTTCTTCAGTTTTTTCAGTCGTTTTTTCTCAATTTTTCTTCTCAGTTTTTTTACTCCGTTTTTCTTCAGTATTTTTTTAATAGTTTTAATCTCAGTTTTTCTGCTCAATTTTTCTGCTCAGTTTTTTCTCAGTTTTTTCACTCAATTCTTTTTTTTCACACTTTTGTGCACAGTATTTTTCTAAGTTTTTCTTCAGTTTTTTTTCTCAGTTCTTTTTTTTCACAGTTTTTTTCACAGTTTTTTTCACAGTTTTTTTCTAAGTTTTTCTTCAGTTTTTTCAGTCGTTTTTCTCAATTTTTCTTCTCAGTTTTTTTACTCCGTTTTTCTTCAGTATTTTTTTGTTAGTTTTTCTGCTCAGTTTTTCTGCTCATTTTTTTCTTCAGTTTTCTATCTCAGTTCTTTTTTTCACAGTTTTTTTCACAGTTTTTTTCTAAGTTTTTCTTCAGTTTTTTCAGTCGTTTTTCTCAATTTTTCTTCTCAGTTTTTTTACTCCGTTTTTCTTCAGTATTTTTTTAATAGTTTTTTTCTCAGTTTTTCTGCTCAGTTTTTCTGCTCAGTTTTTTCTTCAGTTTTTTTTCTCAGTTCTTTTTATCACAGTTCTTTTCACAGTTTTTTTCTAAGTTTTTCTTCAGTTTTTTCAGTCGTTTTTTCTCAATTTTTCTTCTCAGTTTTTTTACTCCGTTTTTCTTCAGTATTTTTTAAATAGTTTTTTTCTCAGTTTTTCTGCTCAGTTTTTCTGCTCAGTTTTTTCTTCAGTTTTTTTTCTCAGTTCTTTTCACAGTTTTTTTCTAAGTTTTTCTTCAGTTTTTCAGTCGTTTTTCTCAATTTTTCTTCTCAGTTTTTTTCCTCCGTTTTTCTTCAGTTTTTTTAAATAGTTTTTTTTCTCAGTTTTTCTGATCAGTTTTTCTGCTCAGTTTTTTCTCAGTTTTTTTTCTCAATTCTTTTTTTTCACAGTTTGGTGCACAGTTTTTTTCTAAGTTTTCTTCAGTTTTTTTTCTCAGTTCTTTTTTTTCACAGTTTTTTTCTAAGTTTTTCTTCAGTTTTTTCAGTCGTTTTTTCTCAATTTTTCTTCTCAGTTTTTTTCCTCCGTTTTTCTTCAGTTTTTTTAAATAGTTTTTTTCTCAGTTTTTCTGCTCAGTTTTTCTGCTCAGTTTTTTCTCAGTTTTTTTCCTCAGTTCTTTTTTTCCACAGTTTTGTGCACAGTTTTTTTTCTAAATTTTTCTTCAGTTTTTTTTCTCCGTTCTTTTTTTTCTTCAGTTTTTTCAGTCGTTTTTCTCAATTTTTCTTCTCAGTTTTTTTACACCGTTTTTCTTCAGGATTTTTGTAATAGTTTTTTTCTCAGTTTTTCTGCTCAGTTTTTCTGCTCAGTTTTTTCTTCAGTTTTTTTTCTCAGTTCTTTTTTTCACAGTTTTTTTCACAGTTTTTTTCTAAGTTTTTCTTCAGTTTCTTCAGTCGTTTTTTCTCAATTTTTCTTCTCAGTTTTTTTACTCCGTTTTTCTTCAGTATTTTTTAAATAGTTTTTTTCTCAGTTTTTCTGCTCAGTTTTTCTGCTCAGTTTTTTCTTTAGTTTTTTTTCTCTGTTCTTTTTTTCACAGTTTTTTTCACAGTTTTTTTCTAAGTTTTTCTTCAGTTTTTTCAGTCGTTTTTTCTCAATTTTTCTTCTCAGTTTTTTTACTCCGTTTTTCTTCAGTTTTTTTAAATAGTTTTTTTTCTCAGTTTTTCTGATCAGTTTTTCTGCTCAGTTTTTTCTCAGTTTTTTTTCTCAATTCTTTTTTTTCACAGTTTGGTGCACAGTTTTTTTCTAAGTTTTTCTTCAGTTTTTTTTCTCAGTTCTTTTTTTTCACAGTTTTTTTCACAGTATTTTTCTAAGTTTTTCTTCAGTTTTTTCAGTCTTTTTTTCTCAGTTTTTCTTCTCAGTTTTTTTCATCCGTTTTTCTTCAGTTTTTTTCTCAGTTTTTCTGCTCAGTTTTTCTGCTCAGTTTTTTCTTCAGTTTTTTTTCTCAGTTCTTTTTTTTCACAGTTTTTTTCAGTTTTTTTCTAAGTTTTTCTTCAGTTTTTTCAGTCTTTTTTTCTCAGTTTTTCTTCTCATTTTTTTTCATCCGTTTTTCTTCAGTTTTTTTTAATAGTTTTTTTCTCAGTTTTTCTGCTCAGTTTTTCTGCTCAGTTTTTTCTCAGTTTTTTTCCTCAGTTCTTTTTTTTCACAGTTTTGTGCACAGTTTTTTTCTAAATTTTTCTTCAGTTTTTTTTCTCCGTTCTTTTTTTTCTTCAGTTTTTTCAGTCGTTTTCTCAATTTTTCTTCTCAGTTTTTTTACTCCGTTTTTCTTCAGGATTTTTTTAATAGTTTTTTTCTCAGTTTTTCTGCTCAGTTTTTCTGCTCAGTTTTTTCTTCAGTTTTTTTTCTCAGTTCTTTTTTTCACAGTTTTTTTCACAGTTTTTTTCTAAGTTTTTCTTCAGTTTTTTCAGTCGTTTTTTCTCAATTTTTCTTCTCAGTTTTTTTACTCCGTTTTTCTTCAGTATTTTTTTCAGTTTTTTTCTCAGTTTTTCTGCTCAGTTTTTCTGCTCAGTTTTTTCTCAGTTTTTTTCCTCAGTTCTTTTTTTCCACAGTTTTGTGCACAGTTTTTTTTCTAAATTTTTCTTCAGTTTTTTTTCTCCGTTCTTTTTTTTCTTCAGTTTTTTCAGTCGTTTTCTCAATTTTTCTTCTCAGTTTTTTTACTCCGTTTTTCTTCAGGATTTTTTTAATAGTTTTTTTCTCAGTTTTTCTGCTCAGTTTTTCTGCTCAGTTTTTTCTTCAGTTTTTTTTCTCAGTTCTTTTTTTCACAGTTTTTTTCACAGTTTTTTTCTAAGTTTTTCTTCAGTTTTTTCAGTCGTTTTTTCTCAATTTTTCTTAGTTTTTTTACTCCGTTTTTCTTCAGTATTTTTTAAATAGTTTTTTTCTCAGTTTTTCTGCTCAGTTTTTCTGCTCAGTTTTTTCTTTAGTTTTTTTTCTCTGTTCTTTTTTTCACAGTTTTTTTCACAGTTTTTTTCTAAGTTTTTCTTCAGTTTTTTCAGTCGTTTTTTCTCAATTTTTCTTCTCAGTTTTTTTCCTCCGTTTTTCTTCAGTTTTTTTAAATAGTTTTTTTTCTCAGTTTTTCTGATCAGTTTTTCTGCTCAGTTTTTTCTCAGTTTTTTTTCTCAATTCTTTTTTTTCACAGTTTGGTGCACAGTTTTTTTCTAAATTTTTCTTCAGTTTTTTTTCTCAGTTCTTTTTTTTCACAGTTTTTTTCTAAGTTTTTCTTCAGTTTTTTCAGTCGTTTTTTCTCAATTTTTCTTCTCAGTTTTTTTACTCTGTTTTTCTTCAGTATTTTTTTCAGTTTTTTTCTCAGTTTTTCTGCTCAGTTTTTCTGCTCAGTTTTTTGTTCAGTTTTTTTTCTCACTTCTTTTTTTCACAGTTTTTTTCTAAGTTTTTCTTCAGTTTTTTCAGTCGTTTTTTCTCAATTTTTCTTCTCAGTTTTTTTCCTCCGTTTTTCTTCAGTTTTTTAAAATAGTTTTTTTCTCAGTTTTTCTGCTGAGTTTTTCTGCTCAGTTTTTTCTCAGTTTTTTTCCTCAGTTCTTTTTTTCCACAGTTTTGTGCACAGTTTTTTTTCTAAATTTTTCTTCAGTTTTTTTTCTCCGTTCTTTTTTTTCTTCAGTTTTTTCAGTCGTTTTTCTTAATTTTTTTCTCAGTTTTTTTAGTCCGTTTTTCTTCAGGATTTTTTTAATAGTTTTTTTCTCAGTTTTTCTGCTCAGTTTTTCTGCTCAGTTTTTTCTTCAGTTTTTTTTCTCAGTTCTTTTTTTCACAGTTTTTTTCACAGTTTTTTTCTAAATTTTTCTTCAGTTTTTTTTCTCAGTTCTTTTTTTTCACAGTTTTTTTCTAAGTTTTTCTTCAGTTTTTTCAGTCGTTTTTTCTCAATTTTTCTTCTCAGTTTTTTTACTCCGTTTTTCTTCAGTATTTTTTTAATAGTTTTAATCTCAGTTTTTCTGCTCAATTTTTCTGCTCAGTTTTTTCTCAGTTTTTTCACTCAATTCTTTTTTTTCACACTTTTGTGCACAGTATTTTTCTAAGTTTTTCTTCAGTTTTTTTTCTCAGTTCTTTTTTTTCACAGTTTTTTTCACAGTTTTTTTCACAGTTTTTTTCTAAGTTTTTCTTCAGTTTTTTCAGTCGTTTTTCTCAATTTTTCTTCTCAGTTTTTTTACTCCGTTTTTCTTCAGTATTTTTTTGTTAGTTTTTCTGCTCAGTTTTTCTGCTCATTTTTTTCTTCAGTTTTCTATCTCAGTTCTTTTTTTCACAGTTTTTTTCACAGTTTTTTTCTAAGTTTTTCTTCAGTTTTTTCAGTCGTTTTTCTCAATTTTTCTTCTCAGTTTTTTTACTCCGTTTTTCTTCAGTATTTTTTTAATAGTTTTTTTCTCAGTTTTTCTGCTCAGTTTTTCTGCTCAGTTTTTTCTTCAGTTTTTTTTCTCAGTTCTTTTTATCACAGTTCTTTTCACAGTTTTTTTCTAAGTTTTTCTTCAGTTTTTTCAGTCGTTTTTTCTCAATTTTTCTTCTCAGTTTTTTTACTCCGTTTTTCTTCAGTATTTTTTAAATAGTTTTTTTCTCAGTTTTTCTGCTCAGTTTTTCTGCTCAGTTTTTTCTTCAGTTTTTTTTCTCAGTTCTTTTCACAGTTTTTTTCTAAGTTTTTCTTCAGTTTTTTCAGTCGTTTTTCTCAATTTTTCTTCTCAGTTTTTTTCCTCCGTTTTTCTTCAGTTTTTTTAAATAGTTTTTTTTCTCAGTTTTTCTGATCAGTTTTTCTGCTCAGTTTTTTCTCAGTTTTTTTTCTCAATTCTTTTTTTTCACAGTTTGGTGCACAGTTTTTTTCTAAGTTTTCTTCAGTTTTTTTTCTCAGTTCTTTTTTTTCACAGTTTTTTTCTAAGTTTTTCTTCAGTTTTTTCAGTCGTTTTTCTCAATTTTTCTTTTCAGTTTTTTTACTCCGTTTTTCTTCAGTATTTTTTTAATAGTTTTTTTCTCAGTTTTTCTGCTCAGTTTTTCTGCTCAGTTTTTTCTTCAGTTTTTTTTCTCAGTTCTTTTTATCACAGTTCTTTTCACAGTTTTTTTCTAAGTTTTTCTTCAGTTTTTTCAGTCGTTTTTTCTCAATTTTTCTTCTCAGTTTTTTTACTCCGTTTTTCTTCAGTATTTTTTAAATAGTTTTTTTCTCAGTTTTTCTGCTCAGTTTTTCTGCTCAGTTTTTTCTTCAGTTTTTTTTCTCAGTTCTTTTCACAGTTTTTTTCTAAGTTTTTCTTCAGTTTTTTCAGTCGTTTTTCTCAATTTTTCTTCTCAGTTTTTTTACTCCGTTTTTCTTCAGTATTTTTTTAATAGTTTTTTTCTCAGTTTTTCTGCTCAGTTTTTCTGCTCAGTTTTTTCTTCAGTTTTTTTTCTCAGTTCTTTTTATCACAGTTCTTTTCACAGTTTTTTTCTAAGTTTTTCTTCAGTTTTTTTCAGTCGTTTTTTCTCAATTTTTCTTCTCAGTTTTTTTACTCCGTTTTTCTTCAGTATTTTTTAAATAGTTTTTTTCTCAGTTTTTCTGCTCAGTTTTTCTGCTCAGTTTTTTCTTCAGTTTTTTTTCTCAGTTCTTTTTTTCACAGTTTTTTTCACAGTTTTTTTCTAAGTTTTTCTTCAGTTTTTTCAGTCGTTTTTTCTCAATTTTTCTTCTCAGTTTTTTTCCTCCGTTTTTTTTCCAGTTTTTTTAAATAGTTTTTTTTCTCAGTTTTTCTGCTCAGTTTTTCTTCTCAGTTTTTTTCATCCGTTTTTCTTCAGTTTTTTTCTCAGTTTTTCTGCTCAGTTTTTCTGCTCAGTTTTTTCTCAGTTTTTTTCCTCAGTTCTTTTTTCCCACAGTTTTGTGCACAGTTTTTTTCTAAGTTTTTCTTCAGTTTTTTTTCTCAGTTCTTTTTTTTCACAGTTTTTTTCAGTTTTTTTCTAAGTTTTTCTTCAGTTTTTTCAGTCTTTTTTTCTCAGTTTTTCTTCTCAGTTTTTTTCATCCGTTTTTCTTCAGTTTTTTTAAATAGTTTTTTTTCTCAGTTTTTCTGATCAGTTTTTCTGCTCAGTTTTTTCTCAGTTTTTTTTCTCAATTCTTTTTTTTCACAGTTTGGTGCACAGTTTTTTTCTAAGTTTTCTTCAGTTTTTTTCCTCAGTTCTTTTTTTTCACAGTTTTTTTCTAAGTTTTTCTTCAGTTTTTTCAGTCGTTTTTTCTCAATTTTTCTTCTCAGTTTTTTTACTCCGTTTTTCTTCAGTATTTTTTTCAGTTTTTTTCTCTGTTTTTCTGCTCAGTTTTTCTGCTCAGTTTTTTCTTCAGTTTTTTTTCTCAGTTCTTTTTTTCACAGTTTTTTTCACAGTTTTTTTCTAAGTTTGTCTTCAGTTTTTTCAGTCGTTTTTTCTCAATTTTTCTTCTCAGTTTTTTTCCTCCGTTTTTCTTCAGTTTTTTTAAATAGTTTTTTTCTCAGTTTTTCTGCTCAGTTTTTCTGCTCAGTTTTTTCTCAGTTTTTTTCCTCAGTTCTTTTTTTCCACAGTTTTGTGCACAGTTTTTTTTCTAAATTTTTCTTCAGTTTTTTTCTCCGTTCTTTTTTTTCTTCAGTTTTTTCAGTCGTTTTTCTCAATTTTTCTTCTCAGTTTTTTTACGCCGTTTTTCTTCAGGATTTTTTTAATAGTTTTTTTCTCAGTTTTTCTGCTCAGTTTTTCTGCTCAGTTTTTTCTTCAGTTTTTTTTCTCAGTTCTTTTTTTCACAGTTTTTTTCACATTTTTTTCTAAGTTTTGCTTCAGTTTTTTCAGTCGTTTTTTCTCAATTTTTCTTCTCATTTTTTTCCTCAGTTCTTTTTTCCCACAGTTTTGTGCACAGTTTTTTTTCTAAGTTTTTCTTCAGTTTTTTTTCTCAGTTCTTTTTTTTCACAGTTTTTTTCAGTTTTTTTCTAAGTTTTTCTTCAGTTTTTTCAGTCTTTTTTTCTCAGTTTTTCTTCTCAGTTTTTTTCATCCGTTTTTCTTCAGTTTTTTTAAATAGTTTTTTTTCTCAGTTTTTCTGATCAGTTTTTCTGCTCAGTTTTTTCTCAGTTTTTTTTCTCAATTCTTTTTTTTCACAGTTTGGTGCACAGTTTTTTTCTAAGTTTTCTTCAGTTTTTTTTCTCAGTTCTTTTTTTTCACAGTTTTTTTCACAGTTTTTTTCTAAGTTTTTCTTCAGTTTTTTCAGTCTTTTTTTCTCAGTTTTTCTTCTCAGTTTTTTTCATCCGTTTTTCTTCAGTTTTTTTCTCAGTTTTTCTGCTCAGTTTTTCTGCTCAGTTTTTTCTCAGTTTTTTTCCTCAGTTCCTTTTTCCCACAGTTTTGTGCACAGTTTTTTTCTAAGTTTTTCTTCAGTTTTTTCAGTCGTTTTTTCTCAATTTTTCTTCTCAGTTTTTTTACTCCGTTTTTCTTCAGTATTTTTTTCATAGTTTTTTTCTCAGTTTTTCTGCTCAGTTTTTCTGCTCAGTTTTTTCTTCAGTTTTTTTTCTCAGTTCTTTTTTTTCACAGTTTTGTGCACAGTTTTTTTCTAAATTTTTCTTCAGTTTTTTTTCTCCGTTCTTTTTTTTCTTCAGTTTTTTCAGTAGTTTTTCTCAATTTTTCTTCTCAGTTTTTTTACTCCGTTTTTCTTCAGTATTTTTAAAATAATTTTATTCTCAGTCTTTCTGCTCAATTTTTCTGCTCAGTTTTTTCTCAGTTTTTTCACTCAATTCTTTTTTTTCACACTTTTGTGCACAGTATTTTTCTAAGTTTTTCTTCAGTTTTTTTTCTCAGTTCTTTTTTTTCACAGTTTTTTTCACAGTTTTTTTCACAGTTTTTTTCTAAGTTTTTCTTCAGTTTTTTCAGTCGTTTTTTCTCAATTTTTCTTCTCAGTTTTTTTCCTCCGTTTTTCTTCAGTTTTTTTAAATAGTTTTTTTTCTCAGTTTTTCTGATCAGTTTTTCTGCTCAGTTTTTTCTCAGTTTTTTTTCTCAATTCTTTTTTTTCACAGTTTGGTGCACAGTTTTTTTCTAAGTTTTCTTCAGTTTTTTTTCTCAGTTCTTTTTTTTCACAGTTTTTTTCTAAGTTTTTCTTCAGTTTTTTCAGTCGTTTTTTCTCAATTTTTCTTCTCAGTTTTTTTACTCCGTTTTTCTTCAGTATTTTTTTCAGTTTTTTTCTCTGTTTTTCTGCTCAGTTTTTCTGCTCAGTTTTTTCTTCAGTTTTTTTTCTCAGTTCTTTTTTTCTGAGTTTTTTTCTAAATTTTTCTTCAGTTTTTTCAGTCGTTTTTTCTCAATTTTTCTTCTCAGTTTTTTTCCTCCGTTTTTCTTCAGTTTTTTTAAATAGTTTTTTTCTCAGTTTTTCTGCTCAGTTTTTCTGCTCAGTTTTTTCTCAGTTTTTTTCCTCAGTTCTTTTTTTCCACAGTTTTGTGCACAGTTTTTTTTCTAAATTTTTCTTCAGTTTTTTTCTCCGTTCTTTTTTTTCTTCAGTTTTTTCAGTCGTTTTTCTCAATTTTTCTTCTCAGTTTTTTTACTCCGTTTTTCTTCAGTATTTTTTAAATAGTTTTTTTCTCAGTTTTTCTGCTCAGTTTTTTCTTTAGTTTTTTTTCTCTGTTCTTTTTTTCACAGTTTTTTTCACAGTTTTTTTCTAAGTTTTTCTTCAGTTTTTTTTCTCAGTTCTTTTTTTTCGCAGTTTTTTTCAGTTTTTTTCTAAGTTTTTCTTCAGTTTTTTCAGTCTTTTTTCTCAGTTTTTCTTCTCAGTTTTTTTCATCCGTTTTTCTTCAGTTTTTTTTAATAGTTTTTTTCTCAGTTTTTCTGCTCAGTTTTTCTGCTCAGTTTTTTTCCTCAGTTCTTTTTTTTTTACAGTTTTGTGCACAGTTTTTTTCTAAATTTTTCTTCAGTTTTTTTTCTCAGTTCTTTTTTTTCACAGTTTTTTTCTAAGTTTTTCTTCAGTTTTTTCAGTCGTTTTTTCTCAATTTTTCTTCTCAGTTTTTTTACTCCGTTTTTCTTCAGTATTTTTTTCAGTTTTTTTCTCAGTTTTTCTGCTCAGTTTTTCTGCTCAGTTATTTGTTCAGTTTTTTTTCTCACTTCTTTTTTTCACAGTTTTTTTCTAAGTTTTTCTTCAGTTTTTTCAGTCATTTTTTCTCAATTTTTCTTCTCAGTTTTTTTCCTCCGTTTTTCTTCAGTTTTTTAAAATATTTTTTTTCTCAGTTTTTCTGCTCAGTTTTTCTGCTCAGTTTTTTCTCAGTTTTTTTCCTCAGTTCTTTTTTTCCGCAGTTTTGTGCACAATTTTTTTTCTAAATTTTTCTTCAGTTTTTTTTCTCCGTTCTTTTTTTTCTTCAGTTTTTTCAGTCGTTTTTCTCAATTTTTCTTCTCAGTTTTTTTACTCCGTTTTTCTTCAGGATTTTTTTAATAGTTTTTTTCTCAGTTTTTCTGCTCAGTTTTTCTGCTCAGTTTTTCTTCAGTTTTTTTTCTCAGTTCTTTTTTTCACAGTTTTTTTCACAGTTTTTTTCTAAGTTTTTCTTCAGTTTTTTCAGTCGTTTTTTCTCAATTTTTCTTCTCAGTTTTTTTACTCCGTTTTTCTTCAGTATTTTTTAAATAGTTTTTTTCTCAGTTTTTCTGCTCAGTTTTTCTGCTCAGTTTTTTCTTTAGTTTTTTTTCTCTGTTCTTTTTTTCACAGTTTTTTTCACAGTTTTTTTCTAAGTTTTTCTTCAGTTTTTTCAGTCGTTTTTTCTCAATTTTTCTTCTCAGTTTTTTTCCTCCGTTTTTCTTCAGTTTTTTTAAATAGTTTTTTTCTCAGTTTTTCTGCTCAGTTTTTTTACTCCGTTTTTCTTCAGTATTTTTTTCAGTTTTTTTCTCAGTTTTTCTGCTCAGTTTTTCTGCTCAGTTTTTTGTTCAGTTTTTTTTCTCACTTCTTTTTTTCACAGTTTTTTTCTAAGTTTTTCTTCAGTTTTTTCAGTCATTTTTCTCAATTTTTCTTCTCAGTTTTTTTCCTCCGTTTTTCTTCAGTTTTTTAAAATATTTTTTTTCTCAGTTTTTCTGCTCAGTTTTTCTGCTCAGTTTTTTCTCAGTTTTTTTCCTCAGTTCTTTTTTTCCGCAGTTTTGTGCACAATTTTTTTTCTAAATTTTTCTTCAGTTTTTTTTCTCCGTTCTTTTTTTTCTTCAGTTTTTTCAGTCGTTTTTCTCAATTTTTCTTCTCAGTTTTTTTACTCCGTTTTTCTTCAGGATTTTTTTAATAGTTTTTTTCTCAGTTTTTCTGCTCAGTTTTTCTGCTCAGTTTTTCTTCAGTTTTTTTTCTCAGTTCTTTTTTTCACAGTTTTTTTCACAGTTTTTTTCTAAGTTTTTCTTCAGTTTTTTCAGTCGTTTTTTCTCAATTTTTCTTCTCAGTTTTTTTACTCCGTTTTTCTTCAGTATTTTTTAAATAGTTTTTTTCTCAGTTTTTCTGCTCAGTTTTTCTGCTCAGTTTTTTCTCAGTTTTTTTCCTCAGTTCTTTTTTTCCACAGTTTTGTGCACAGTTTTTTTTCTAAATTTTTCTTCTGTTTTTTTTCTCCGTTCTTTTTTTTCTTCAGTTTTTTCAGTCGTTTTTCTCAATTTTTCTTCTCAGTTTTTTTACACCGTTTTTCTTCAGGATTTTTTTAATAGTTTTTTTCTCAGTTTTTCTGCTCAGTTTTTCTGCTCAGTTTTTTCTTCAGTTTTTTTTCTCAGTTCTTTTTTTCACAGTTTTTTTCACAGTTTTTTTCTAAGTTTTTCTTCAGTTTCTTCAGTCGTTTTTTCTCAATTTTTCTTCTCAGTTTTTTTACTCCGTTTTTCTTCAGTATTTTTTAAATAGTTTTTTTCTCAGTTTTTCTGCTCAGTTTTTCTGCTCAGTTTTTTCTTTAGTTTTTTTTCTCTGTTCTTTTTTTCACAGTTTTTTTCACAGTTTTTTTCTAAGTTTTTCTTCAGTTTTTTCAGTCGTTTTTTCTCAATTTTTCTTCTCAGTTTTTTTACTCCGTTTTTCTTCAGTTTTTTTAAATAGTTTTTTTTCTCAGTTTTTCTGATCAGTTTTTCTGCTCAGTTTTTCTTCAGTTTTTTTTCTCAGTTCTTTTTTTCACAGTTTTTTTCACAGTTTTTTTCTAAGTTTTTCTTCAGTTTTTTCAGTCGTTTTTTCTCAATTTTTCTTCTCAGTTTTTTTACTCCGTTTTTCTTCAGTATTTTTTAAATAGTTTTTTTCTCAGTTTTTCTGCTCAGTTTTTCTGCTCAGTTTTTTCTTTAGTTTTTTTTCTCTGTTCTTTTTTTCACAGTTTTTTTCACAGTTTTTTTCTAAGTTTTTCTTCAGTTTTTTCAGTCGTTTTTTCTCAATTTTTCTTCTCAGTTTTTTTCCTCCGTTTTTCTTCAGTTTTTTTAAATAGTTTTTTTCTCAGTTTTTCTGCTCAGTTTTTTTACTCCGTTTTTCTTCAGTATTTTTTTCAGTTTTTTTCTCAGTTTTTCTGCTCAGTTTTTCTGCTCAGTTTTTTGTTCAGTTTTTTTTCTCACTTCTTTTTTTCACAGTTTTTTTCTAAGTTTTTCTTCAGTTTTTTCAGTCATTTTTCTCAATTTTTCTTCTCAGTTTTTTTCCTCCGTTTTTCTTCAGTTTTTTAAAATATTTTTTTTCTCAGTTTTTCTGCTCAGTTTTTCTGCTCAGTTTTTTCTCAGTTTTTTTCCTCAGTTCTTTTTTTCCGCAGTTTTGTGCACAATTTTTTTTCTAAATTTTTCTTCAGTTTTTTTTCTCCGTTCTTTTTTTTCTTCAGTTTTTTCAGTCGTTTTTCTCAATTTTTCTTCTCAGTTTTTTTACTCCGTTTTTCTTCAGGATTTTTTTAATAGTTTTTTTCTCAGTTTTTCTGCTCAGTTTTTCTGCTCAGTTTTTCTTCAGTTTTTTTTCTCAGTTCTTTTTTTCACAGTTTTTTTCACAGTTTTTTTCTAAGTTTTTCTTCAGTTTTTTCAGTCGTTTTTTCTCAATTTTTCTTCTCAGTTTTTTTACTCCGTTTTTCTTCAGTATTTTTTAAATAGTTTTTTTCTCAGTTTTTCTGCTCAGTTTTTCTGCTCAGTTTTTTCTCAGTTTTTTTCCTCAGTTCTTTTTTTCCACAGTTTTGTGCACAGTTTTTTTTCTAAATTTTTCTTCTGTTTTTTTTCTCCGTTCTTTTTTTTCTTCAGTTTTTTCAGTCGTTTTTCTCAATTTTTCTTCTCAGTTTTTTTACACCGTTTTTCTTCAGGATTTTTTTAATAGTTTTTTTCTCAGTTTTTCTGCTCAGTTTTTCTGCTCAGTTTTTTCTTCAGTTTTTTTTCTCAGTTCTTTTTTTCACAGTTTTTTTCACAGTTTTTTTCTAAGTTTTTCTTCAGTTTCTTCAGTCGTTTTTTCTCAATTTTTCTTCTCAGTTTTTTTACTCCGTTTTTCTTCAGTATTTTTTAAATAGTTTTTTTCTCAGTTTTTCTGCTCAGTTTTTCTGCTCAGTTTTTTCTTTAGTTTTTTTTCTCTGTTCTTTTTTTCACAGTTTTTTTCACAGTTTTTTTCTAAGTTTTTCTTCAGTTTTTTCAGTCGTTTTTTCTCAATTTTTCTTCTCAGTTTTTTTACTCCGTTTTTCTTCAGTTTTTTTAAATAGTTTTTTTTCTCAGTTTTTCTGATCAGTTTTTCTGCTCAGTTTTTTCTCAGTTTTTTTTCTCAATTCTTTTTTTTCACAGTTTGGTGCACAGTTTTTTTCTAAGTTTTTCTTCAGTTTTTTTTCTCAGTTCTTTTTTTTCACAGTTTTTTTCACAGTATTTTTCTAAGTTTTTCTTCAGTTTTTTCAGTCTTTTTTTCTCAGTTTTTCTTCTCAGTTTTTTTCATCCGTTTTTCTTCAGTTTTTTTCTCAGTTTTTCTGCTCAGTTTTTCTGCTCAGTTTTTTCTTTAGTTTTTTTTCTCTGTTCTTTTTTTCACAGTTTTTTTCACAGTTTTTTTCTAAGTTTTTCTTCAGTTTTTTTTCTCAGTTCTTTTTTTTCGCAGTTTTTTTCAGTTTTTTTCTAAGTTTTTCTTCAGTTTTTTCAGTCTTTTTTCTCAGTTTTTCTTCTCAGTTTTTTTCATCCGTTTTTCTTCAGTTTTTTTTAATAGTTTTTTTCTCAGTTTTTCTGCTCAGTTTTTCTGCTCAGTTTTTTTCCTCAGTTCTTTTTTTTTTACAGTTTTGTGCACAGTTTTTTTCTAAATTTTTCTTCAGTTTTTTTTCTCAGTTCTTTTTTTTCACAGTTTTTTTCTAAGTTTTTCTTCAGTTTTTTCAGTCCTTTTTTCTCAATTTTTCTTCTCAGTTTTTTTACTCCGTTTTTCTTCAGTATTTTTTTCAGTTTTTTTCTCAGTTTTTCTGCTCAGTTTTTCTGCTCAGTTATTTGTTCAGTTTTTTTTCTCACTTCTTTTTTTCACAGTTTTTTTCTAAGTTTTTCTTCAGTTTTTTCAGTCATTTTTTCTCAATTTTTCTTCTCAGTTTTTTTCCTCCGTTTTTCTTCAGTTTTTTAAAATATTTTTTTCTCAGTTTTTCTGCTCAGTTTTTCTGCTCAGTTTTTTCTCAGTTTTTTTCCTCAGTTCTTTTTTTCCGCAGTTTTGTGCACAATTTTTTTTCTAAATTTTTCTTCAGTTTTTTTTCTCCGTTCTTTTTTTTCTTCAGTTTTTTCAGTCGTTTTTCTCAATTTTTCTTCTCAGTTTTTTTACTCCGTTTTTCTTCAGGATTTTTTTAATAGTTTTTTTCTCAGTTTTTCTGCTCAGTTTTTCTGCTCAGTTTTTTCTTTAGTTTTTTTTCTCTGTTCTTTTTTTCACAGTTTTTTTCACAGTTTTTTTCTAAGTTTTTCTTCAGTTTTTTCAGTCGTTTTTTCTCAATTTTTCTTCTCAGTTTTTTTCCTCCGTTTTTCTTCAGTTTTTTTAAATAGTTTTTTTTCTCAGTTTTTCTGATCAGTTTTTCTGCTCAGTTTTTTCTCAGTTTTTTTTCTCAATTCTTTTTTTTCACAGTTTGGTGCACAGTTTTTTTCTAAATTTTTCTTCAGTTTTTTTTCTCAGTTCTTTTTTTTCACAGTTTTTTTCTAAGTTTTTCTTCAGTTTTTTCAGTCGTTTTTTCTCAATTTTTCTTCTCAGTTTTTTTACTCCGTTTTTCTTCAGTATTTTTTTCAGTTTTTTTCTCAGTTTTTCTGCTCAGTTTTTCTGCTCAGTTTTTTGTTCAGTTTTTTTTCTCACTTCTTTTTTTCACAGTTTTTTTCTAAGTTTTTCTTCAGTTTTTTCAGTCGTTTTTTCTCAATTTTTCTTCTCAGTTTTTTTCCTCCGTTTTTCTTCAGTTTTTTAAAATAGTTTTTTTCTCAGTTTTTCTGCTGAGTTTTTCTGCTCAGTTTTTTCTCAGTTTTTTTCCTCAGTTCTTTTTTTCCACAGTTTTGTGCACAGTTTTTTTTCTAAATTTTTCTTCAGTTTTTTTTCTCCGTTCTTTTTTTTCTTCAGTTTTTTCAGTCGTTTTTCTTAATTTTTTTCTCAGTTTTTTTAGTCCGTTTTTCTTCAGGATTTTTTTAATAGTTTTTTTCTCAGTTTTTCTGCTCAGTTTTTCTGCTCAGTTTTTTCTTCAGTTTTTTTTCTCAGTTCTTTTTTTCACAGTTTTTTTCACAGTTTTTTTCTAAATTTTTCTTCAGTTTTTTTTCTCAGTTCTTTTTTTTCACAGTTTTTTTCTAAGTTTTTCTTCAGTTTTTTCAGTCGTTTTTTCTCAATTTTTCTTCTCAGTTTTTTTACTCCGTTTTTCTTCAGTATTTTTTTAATAGTTTTAATCTCAGTTTTTCTGCTCAATTTTTCTGCTCAGTTTTTTCTCAGTTTTTTCACTCAATTCTTTTTTTTCACACTTTTGTGCACAGTATTTTTCTAAGTTTTTCTTCAGTTTTTTTTCTCAGTTCTTTTTTTTCACAGTTTTTTTCACAGTTTTTTTAATAGTTTTTTTCTCAGTTTTTCTGCTCAGTTTTTCTGCTCAGTTTTTCTTCAGTTTTTTTTCTCAGTTCTTTTTTTCACAGTTTTTTTCACAGTTTTTTTCTAAGTTTTTCTTCAGTTTTTTCAGTCGTTTTTTCTCAATTTTTCTTCTCAGTTTTTTTACTCCGTTTTTCTTCAGTATTTTTTAAATAGTTTTTTTCTCAGTTTTTCTGCTCAGTTTTTCTGCTCAGTTTTTTCTCAGTTTTTTTCCTCAGTTCTTTTTTTCCACAGTTTTGTGCACAGTTTTTTTTCTAAATTTTTCTTCAGTTTTTTTTCTCCGTTCTTTTTTTTCTTCAGTTTTTTCAGTCGTTTTTCTCAATTTTTCTTCTCAGTTTTTTTACACCGTTTTTCTTCAGGATTTTTTTAATAGTTTTTTTCTCAGTTTTTCTGCTCAGTTTTTCTGCTCAGTTTTTTCTTCAGTTTTTTTTCTCAGTTCTTTTTTTCACAGTTTTTTTCACAGTTTTTTTCTAAGTTTTTCTTCAGTTTCTTCAGTCGTTTTTTCTCAATTTTTCTTCTCAGTTTTTTTACTCCGTTTTTCTTCAGTATTTTTTAAATAGTTTTTTTCTCAGTTTTTCTGCTCAGTTTTTCTGCTCAGTTTTTTCTTTAGTTTTTTTTCTCTGTTCTTTTTTTCACAGTTTTTTTCACAGTTTTTTTCTAAGTTTTTCTTCAGTTTTTTCAGTCGTTTTTTCTCAATTTTTCTTCTCAGTTTTTTTACTCCGTTTTTCTTCAGTTTTTTTAAATAGTTTTTTTTCTCAGTTTTTCTGATCAGTTTTTCTGCTCAGTTTTTTCTCAGTTTTTTTTCTCAATTCTTTTTTTTCACAGTTTGGTGCACAGTTTTTTTCTAAGTTTTTCTTCAGTTTTTTTTCTCAGTTCTTTTTTTTCACAGTTTTTTTCACAGTATTTTTCTAAGTTTTTCTTCAGTTTTTTCAGTCTTTTTTTCTCAGTTTTTCTTCTCAGTTTTTTTCATCCGTTTTTCTTCAGTTTTTTTCTCAGTTTTTCTGCTCAGTTTTTCTGCTCAGTTTTTTCTTCAGTTTTTTTTCTCAGTTCTTTTTTTTCACAGTTTTTTTCAGTTTTTTTCTAAGTTTTTCTTCAGTTTTTTCAGTCTTTTTTTCTCAGTTTTTCTTCTCATTTTTTTTCATCCGTTTTTCTTCAGTTTTTTTTAATAGTTTTTTTCTCAGTTTTTCTGCTCAGTTTTTCTGCTCAGTTTTTTCTCAGTTTTTTTCCTCAGTTCTTTTTTTTAACAGTTTTGTGCACAGTTTTTTTCTAAATTTTTCTTCAGTTTTTTTTCTCAGTTCTTTTTTTTCACAGTTTTTTTCTAAGTTTTTCTTCAGTTTTTTCAGTCGTTTTTTCTCAATTTTTCTTCTCAGTTTTTTTACTCCGTTTTTCTTCAGTATTTTTTTCAGTTTTTTTCTCAGTTTTTCTGCTCAGTTTTTCTGCTCAGTTTTTTCTCAGTTTTTTTCCTCAGTTCTTTTTTTCCACAGTTTTGTGCACAGTTTTTTTTCTAAATTTTTCTTCAGTTTTTTTTCTCCGTTCTTTTTTTTCTTCAGTTTTTTCAGTCGTTTTTCTCAATTTTTCTTCTCAGTTTTTTTACTCCGTTTTTCTTCAGGATTTTTTTAATAGTTTTTTTCTCAGTTTTTCTGCTCAGTTTTTCTGCTCAGTTTTTTCTTCAGTTTTTTTTCTCAGTTCTTTTTTTCACAGTTTTTTTCACAGTTTTTTTCTAAGTTTTTCTTCAGTTTTTTCAGTCGTTTTTTCTCAATTTTTCTTCTCAGTTTTTTTACTCCGTTTTTCTTCAGTTTTTTTAAATAGTTTTTTTTCTCAGTTTTTCTGATCAGTTTTTCTGCTCAGTTTTTTCTCAGTTTTTTTTCTCAATTCTTTTTTTTCACAGTTTGGTGCACAGTTTTTTTCTAAGTTTTCTTCAGTTTTTTTTCTCAGTTCTTTTTTTTCACAGTTTTTTTCTAAGTTTTTCTTCAGTTTTTTCAGTCGTTTTTTCTCAATTTTTCTTCTCAGTTTTTTTACTCCGTTTTTCTTCAGTATTTTTTTCAGTTTTTTTCTCTGTTTTTCTGCTCAGTTTTTCTGCTCAGTTTTTTCTTCAGTTTTTTTTCTCAGTTCTTTTTTTCACAGTTTTTTTCTAAATTTTTCTTCAGTTTTTTCAGTCGTTTTTTCTCAATTTTTCTTCTCAGTTTTTTTCCTCCGTTTTTCTTCAGTTTTTTTAAATAGTTTTTTTCTCAGTTTTTCTGCTCAGTTTTTCTGCTCAGTTTTTTCTCAGTTTTTTTCCTCAGTTCTTTTTTTCCACAGTTTTGTGCACAGTTTTTTTTCTAAATTTTTCTTCAGTTTTTTTCTCCGTTCTTTTTTTTCTTCAGTTTTTTCAGTCGTTTTTCTCAATTTTTCTTCTCAGTTTTTTTACTCCGTTTTTCTTCAGGATTTTTTAAATAGTTTTTTTCTCAGTTTTTCTGCTCAGTTTTTCTGCTCAGTTTTTTCTTCAGTTTTTTTTCTCAGTTCCTTTTTTCACAGTTTTTTTCACATTTTTTTCTAAGTTTTGCTTCAGTTTTTTCAGTCGTTTTTTCTCAATTTTTCTTCTCAGTTTTTTTCCTCAGTTCTTTTTTCCCACAGTTTTGTGCACAGTTTTTTTCTAAGTTTTTCTTCAGTTTTTTTTCTCAGTTCTTTTTTTTCACAGTTTTTTTCAGTTTTTTTCTAAGTTTTTCTTCAGTTTTTTCAGTCTTTTTTTCTCAGTTTTTCTTCTCAGTTTTTTTCATCCGTTTTTCTTCAGTTTTTTTAAATAGTTTTTTTTCTCAGTTTTTCTGATCAGTTTTTCTGCTCAGTTTTTTCTCAGTTTTTTTTCTCAATTCTTTTTTTTCACAGTTTGGTGCACAGTTTTTTTCTAAGTTTTCTTCAGTTTTTTTTCTCAGTTCTTTTTTTTCACAGTTTTTTTCACAGTTTTTTTCTAAGTTTTTCTTCAGTTTTTTCAGTCTTTTTTTCTCAGTTTTTCTTCTCAGTTTTTTTCATCCGTTTTTCTTCAGTTTTTTTCTCAGTTTTTCTGCTCAGTTTTTCTGCTCAGTTTTTTCTCAGTTTTTTTCCTCAGTTCTTTTTTCCCACAGTTTTGTGCACAGTTTTTTTCTAAGTTTTTCTTCAGTTTTTTCAGTCGTTTTTTCTCAATTTTTCTTCTCAGTTTTTTTACTCCGTTTTTCTTCAGTATTTTTTTCATAGTTTTTTTCTCAGTTTTTCTGCTCAGTTTTTCTGCTCAGTTTTTTCTTCAGTTTTTTTTCTCAGTTCTTTTTTTTCACAGTTTTGTGCACAGTTTTTTTCTAAATTTTTCTTCAGTTTTTTTTCTCCGTTCTTTTTTTTCTTCAGTTTTTTCAGTAGTATTTCTCAATTTTTCTTCTCAGTTTTTTTACTCCGTTTTTCTTCAGTATTTTTTAAATAATTTTATTCTCAGTTTTTCTGCTCAATTTTTCTGCTCAGTTTTTTCTCAGTTTTTTCACTCAATTCTTTTTTTTCACACTTTTGTGCACAGTATTTTTCTAAGTTTTTCTTCAGTTTTTTTTCTCAGTTCTTTTTTTTCACAGTTTTTTTCACAGTTTTTTTCCAAGTTTTTCTTCAGTTTTTTCAGTCGTTTTTTCTCAATTTTTCTTCTCAGTTTTTTTACTCCGTTTTTCTTCAGTATTTTTTAAATAGTTTTTTTCTCAGTTTTTCTGCTCAGTTTTTCTGCTCAGTTTTTTCTTCAGTTTTTTTTCTCAGTTCTTTTTTTTCGCAGTTTTTTTCAGTTTTTTTCTAAGTTTTTCTTCAGTTTTTTCAGTCTTTTTTCTCAGTTTTTCTTAGTTTTTTTCATCCGTTTTTCTTCAGTTTTTTTTAATAGTTTTTTTCTCAGTTTTTCTGCTCA
This sequence comes from Pristiophorus japonicus, assembly GCF_044704955.1. Taxonomy (NCBI): domain Eukaryota; kingdom Metazoa; phylum Chordata; class Chondrichthyes; family Pristiophoridae; genus Pristiophorus; species Pristiophorus japonicus. The sequence goes on from NW_027251071.1 coordinate 392,556, forward strand.
GTTTTTCTGCTCAGTTTTTTTCCTCAGTTCTTTTTTTTTTACAGTTTTGTGCACAGTTTTTTTCTAAATTTTTCTTCAGTTTTTTTTCTCAGTTCTTTTTTTTCACAGTTTTTTTCTAAGTTTTTCTTCAGTTTTTTCAGTCGTTTTTTCTCAATTTTTCTTCTCAGTTTTTTTACTCCGTTTTTCTTCAGTATTTTTTTCAGTTTTTTTCTCAGTTTTTCTGCTCAGTTTTTCTGCTCAGTTTTTTGTTCAGTTTTTTTTCTCACTTCTTTTTTTCACAGTTTTTTTCTAAGTTTTTCTTCAGTTTTTTCAGTCATTTTTTCTCAATTTTTCTTATCAGTTTTTTTCCTCCGTTTTTCTTCAGTTTTTTAAAATATTTTTTTGCTCAGTTTTTCTGCTCAGTTTTTTCTCAGTTTTTTTCCTCAGTTCTTTTTTTCCGCAGTTTTGTGCACAATTTTTTTTCTAAATTTTTCTTCAGTTTTTTTTCTCCGTTCTTTTTTTTCTTCAGTTTTTTCAGTCGTTTTTCTCAATTTTTCTTCTCAGTTTTTTTACTCCGTTTTTCTTCAGGATTTTTTTAATAGTTTTTTTCTCAGTTTTTCTGCTCAGTTTTTCTGCTCAGTTTTTCTTCAGTTTTTTTTCTCAGTTCTTTTTTTCACAGTTTTTTTCACAGTTTTTTTCTAAGTTTTTCTTCAGTTTTTTCAGTCGTTTTTTCTCAATTTTTCTTCTCAGTTTTTTTACTCCGTTTTTCTTCAGTATTTTTTAAATAGTTTTTTTCTCAGTTTTTCTGCTCAGTTTTTCTGCTCAGTTTTTTCTTTAGTTTTTTTTCTCTGTTCTTTTTTTCACAGTTTTTTTCACAGTTTTTTTCTAAGTTTTTCTTCAGTTTTTTCAGTCGTTTTTTCTCAATTTTTCTTCTCAGTTTTTTTCCTCCGTTTTTCTTCAGTTTTTTTAAATAGTTTTTTTCTCAGTTTTTCTGCTCAGTTTTTCTGCTCAGTTTTTTCTCAGTTTTTTTCCTCAGTTCTTTTTTTCCACAGTTTTGTGCACAGTTTTTTTTCTAAATTTTTCTTCTGTTTTTTTTCTCCGTTCTTTTTTTTCTTCAGTTTTTTCAGTCGTTTTTCTCAATTTTTCTTCTCAGTTTTTTTACACCGTTTTTCTTCAGGATTTTTTTAATAGTTTTTTTCTCAGTTTTTCTGCTCAGTTTTTCTGCTCAGTTTTTTCTTCAGTTTTTTTTCTCAGTTCTTTTTTTCACAGTTTTTTTCACAGTTTTTTTCTAAGTTTTTCTTCAGTTTCTTCAGTCGTTTTTTCTCAATTTTTCTTCTCAGTTTTTTTACTCCGTTTTTCTTCAGTATTTTTTAAATAGTTTTTTTCTCAGTTTTTCTGCTCAGTTTTTCTGCTCAGTTTTTTCTTTAGTTTTTTTTCTCTGTTCTTTTTTTCACAGTTTTTTTCACAGTTTTTTTCTAAGTTTTTCTTCAGTTTTTTCAGTCGTTTTTTCTCAATTTTTCTTCTCAGTTTTTTTACTCCGTTTTTCTTCAGTTTTTTTAAATAGTTTTTTTTCTCAGTTTTTCTGATCAGTTTTTCTGCTCAGTTTTTTCTCAGTTTTTTTTCTCAATTCTTTTTTTTCACAGTTTGGTGCACAGTTTTTTTCTAAGTTTTTCTTCAGTTTTTTTTCTCAGTTCTTTTTTTTCACAGTTTTTTTCACAGTATTTTTCTAAGTTTTTCTTCAGTTTTTTCAGTCTTTTTTTCTCAGTTTTTCTTCTCAGTTTTTTTCATCCGTTTTTCTTCAGTTTTTTTCTCAGTTTTTCTGCTCAGTTTTTCTGCTCAGTTTTTTCTTCAGTTTTTTTTCTCAGTTCTTTTTTTTCACAGTTTTTTTCAGTTTTTTTCTAAGTTTTTCTTCAGTTTTTTCAGTCTTTTTTTCTCAGTTTTTCTTCTCATTTTTTTTCATCCGTTTTTCTTCAGTTTTTTTTAATAGTTTTTTTCTCAGTTTTTCTGCTCAGTTTTTCTGCTCAGTTTTTTCTCAGTTTTTTTCCTCAGTTCTTTTTTTTCACAGTTTTGTGCACAGTTTTTTTCTAAATTTTTCTTCAGTTTTTTTTCTCAGTTCTTTTTTTTCACAGTTTTTTTCTAAGTTTTTCTTCAGTTTTTTCAGTCGTTTTTTCTCAATTTTTCTTCTCAGTTTTTTTACTCCGTTTTTCTTCAGTATTTTTTTCAGTTTTTTTCTCAGTTTTTCTGCTCAGTTTTTCTGCTCAGTTTTTTCTCAGTTTTTTTCCTCAGTTCTTTTTTTCCACAGTTTTGTGCACAGTTTTTTTTCTAAATTTTTCTTCAGTTTTTTTTCTCCGTTCTTTTTTTTCTTCAGTTTTTTCAGTCGTTTTTCTCAATTTTTCTTCTCAGTTTTTTTACTCCGTTTTTCTTCAGGATTTTTTTAATAGTTTTTTTCTCAGTTTTTCTGCTCAGTTTTTCTGCTCAGTTTTTTCTTCAGTTTTTTTTCTCAGTTCTTTTTTTCACAGTTTTTTTCACAGTTTTTTTCTAAGTTTTTCTTCAGTTTTTTCAGTCGTTTTTTCTCAATTTTTCTTCTCAGTTTTTTTACTCCGTTTTTCTTCAGTATTTTTTAAATAGTTTTTTTCTCAGTTTTTCTGCTCAGTTTTTCTGCTCAGTTTTTTCTTTAGTTTTTTTTCTCTGTTCTTTTTTTCACAGTTTTTTTCACAGTTTTTTTCTAAGTTTTTCTTCAGTTTTTTCAGTCGTTTTTTCTCAATTTTTCTTCTCAGTTTTTTTCCTCCGTTTTTCTTCAGTTTTTTTAAATAGTTTTTTTTCTCAGTTTTTCTGATCAGTTTTTCTGCTCAGTTTTTTCTCAGTTTTTTTCCTCAGTTCTTTTTTTCCACAGTTTTGTGCACAGTTTTTTTCTAAATTTTTCTTCAGTTTTTTTTCTCAGTTCTTTTTTTTCACAGTTTTTTTCTAAGTTTTTCTTCAGTTTTTTCAGTCTTTTTTTCTCAGTTTTTCTTCTCAGTTTTTTTCATCTGTTTTTCTTCAGTTTTTTTCTCAGTTTTTCTGCTCAGTTTTTCTGCTCAGTTTTTTCTCAGTTTTTTTCCTCAGTTCTTTTTTCCCACAGTTTTGTGCACAGTTTTTTTCTAAGTTTTTCTTCAGTTTTTTTTCTCAGTTCTTTTTTTTCACAGTTTTTTTCAGTTTTTTTCTAAGTTTTTCTTCAGTTTTTTCAGTCTTTTTTTCTCAGTTTTTCTTCTCAGTTTTTTTCATCCGTTTTTCTTCAATTTTTTTTAATAGTTTTTTTCTCAGTTTTTCTGCTCAGTTTTTCTGCTCAGTTTTTTCTCAGTTTTTTTCCTCAGTTCTTTTTTTCCACAGTTTTGTGCACAGTTTTTTTTCTAAATTTTTCTTCAGTTTTTTTTCTCCGTTCTTTTTTTTCTTCAGTTTTTTCAGTCGTTTTTCTCAATTTTTCTTCTCAGTTTTTTTACACCGTTTTTCTTCAGGATTTTTTTAATAGTTTTTTTCTCAGTTTTTCTGCTCAGTTTTTCTGCTCAGTTTTTTCTTCAGTTTTTTTTCTCAGTTCTTTTTTTCACAGTTTTTTTCACAGTTTTTTTCTAAGTTTTTCTTCAGTTTTTTCAGTCGTTTTTTCTCAATTTTTCTTCTCAGTTTTTTTACTCCGTTTTTCTTCAGTATTTTTTAAATAGTTTTTTTCTCAGTTTTTCTGCTCAGTTTTTCTGCTCAGTTTTTTCTTTAGTTTTTTTTCTCTGTTCTTTTTTTCACAGTTTTTTTCACAGTTTTTTTCTAAGTTTTTCTTCAGTTTTTTCAGTCGTTTTTTCTCAATTTTTCTTCTCAGTTTTTTTACTCCGTTTTTCTTCAGTTTTTTTAAATAGTTTTTTTTCTCAGTTTTTCTGATCAGTTTTTCTGCTCAGTTTTTTCTCAGTTTTTTTTCTCAATTCTTTTTTTTCACAGTTTGGTGCACAGTTTTTTTCTAAGTTTTTCTTCAGTTTTTTTTCTCAGTTCTTTTTTTTCACAGTTTTTTTCACAGTATTTTTCTAAGTTTTTCTTCAGTTTTTTCAGTCTTTTTTTCTCAGTTTTTCTTCTCAGTTTTTTTCATCCGTTTTTCTTCAGTTTGTTTCTCAGTTTTTCTGCTCAGTTTTTCTGCTCAGTTTTTTCTTCAGTTTTTTTTCTCAGATCTTTTTTTTCACAGTTTTTTTCAGTTTTTTTCTAAGTTTTTCTTCAGTTTTTTCAGTCTTTTTTTCTCAGTTTTTCTTCTCATTTTTTTTCATCCGTTTTTCTTCAGTTTTTTTTAATAGTTTTTTTCTCAGTTTTTCTGCTCAGTTTTTCTGCTCTGTTTTTTCTCAGTTTTTTTCCTCAGTTCTTTTTTTTCACAGTTTTGTGCACAGTTTTTTTCTAAATTTTTCTTCAGTTTTTTTTTTCAGTTCTTTTTTTTCACAGTTTTTTTCTAAGTTTTTCTTCAGTTTTTTCAGTCGTTTTTTCTCAATTTTTCTTCTCAGTTTTTTTACTCCGTTTTTCTTCAGTATTTTTTTCAGTTTTTTTCTCAGTTTTTCTGCTCAGTTTTTCTGCTCAGTTTTTTCTCAGTTTTTTTCCTCAGTTCTTTTTTTCCACAGTTTTGTGCACAGTTTTTTTTCTAAATTTTTCTTCAGTTTTTTTTCTCCGTTCTTTTTTTTCTTCAGTTTTTTCAGTCGTTTTTCTCAATTTTTCTTCTCAGTTTTTTTACTCCGTTTTTCTTCAGGATTTTTTTAATAGTTTTTTTCTCAGTTTTTCTGCTCAGTTTTTCTGCTCAGTTTTTTCTTCAGTTTTTTTTCTCAGTTCTTTTTTTCACAGTTTTTTTCACAGTTTTTTTCTAAGTTTTTCTTCAGTTTTTTCAGTCGTTTTTTCTCAATTTTTCTTCTCAGTTTTTTTACTCCGTTTTTCTTCAGTATTTTTTAAATAGTTTTTTTCTCAGTTTTTCTGCTCAGTTTTTCTGCTCAGTTTTTTCTTTAGTTTTTTTTCTCTGTTCTTTTTTTCACAGTTTTTTTCACAGTTTTTTTCTAAGTTTTTCTTCAGTTTTTTCAGTCGTTTTTTCTCAATTTTTCTTCTCAGTTTTTTTCCTCCGTTTTTCTTCAGTTTTTTTAAATAGTTTTTTTTCTCAGTTTTTCTGCTCAGTTTTTCTGCTCAGTTTTTTCTTTAGTTTTTTTTCTCTGTTCTTTTTTTCACAGTTTTTTTCACAGTTTTTTTCTAAGTTTTTCTTCAGTTTTTTCAGTCGTTTTTTCTCAATTTTTCTTCTCAGTTTTTTTCCTCCGTTTTTCTTCAGTTTTTTTAAATAGTTTTTTTTCTCAGTTTTTCTGATCAGTTTTTCTGCTCAGTTTTTTCTCAGTTTTTTTCCTCAGTTCTTTTTTTCCACAGTTTTGTGCAGTTTTTTTCTAAATTTTTCTTCAGTTTTTTTTCTCAGTTCTTTTTTTTCACAGTTTTTTTCTAAGTTTTTCTTCAGTTTTTTCAGTCTTTTTTTCTCAGTTTTTCTTCTCAGTTTTTTTCATCCGTTTTTCTTCAGTTTTTTTCTCAGTTTTTCTGCTCAGTTTTTCTGCTCAGTTTTTTCTCAGTTTTTTTCCTCAGTTCTTTTTTCCCACAGTTTTGTGCACAGTTTTTTTCTAAGTTTTTCTTCAGTTTTTTTTCTCAGTTCTTTTTTTTCACAGTTTTTTTCAGTTTTTTTCTAAGTTTTTCTTCAGTTTTTTCAGTCTTTTTTTCTCAGTTTTTCTTCTCAGTTTTTTTCATCCGTTTTTCTTCAGTTTTTTTTAATAGTTTTTTTCTCAGTTTTTCTGCTCAGTTTTTCTGCTCAGTTTTTTCTCAGTTTTTTTCCTCAGTTCTTTTTTTTCACAGTTTTGTGCACAGTTTTTTTCTAAATTTTTCTTCAGTTTTTTTTCTCAGTTCTTTTTTTTCACAGTTTTTTTCTAAGTTTTTCTTCAGTTTTTTCAGTCGTTTTTTCTCAATTTTTCTTCTCAGTTTTTTTACTCCGTTTTTCTTCAGTATTTTTTTCAGTTTTTTTCTCAGTTTTTCTGCTCAGTTTTTCTGCTCAGTTTTTTGTTCAGTTTTTTTTCTCACTTCTTTTTTTCACAGTTTTTTTCTAAGTTTTTCTTCAGTTTTTTCAGTCGTTTTTTCTCAATTTTTCTTCTCAGTTTTTTTCCTCCGTTTTTCTTCAGTTTTTTAAAAGTTTTTTTCTCAGTTTTTCTGCTGAGTTTTTCTGCTCAGTTTTTTCTCAGTTTTTTTCCTCAGTTCTTTTTTTCCACAGTTTTGTGCACAGTTTTTTTTCTAAATTTTTCTTCAGTTTTTTTTCTCCGTTCTTTTTTTTCTTCAGTTTTTTCAGTCGTTTTTCTTAATTTTTCTTCTCAGTTTTTTTAGTCCGTTTTTCTTCAGGATTTTTTAAATAGTTTTTTTCTCAGTTTTTCTGCTCAGTTTTTCTGCTCAGTTTTTTCTTCAGTTTTTTTTCTCAGTTCTTTTTTTCACAGTTTTTTTCACAGTTTTTTTCTAAGTTTTTCTTCAGTTTTTTCAGTCGTTTTTTCTCAATTTTTCTTCTCAGTTTTTTTACTCCGTTTTTCTTCAGTATTTTTTTAATAGTTTTATTCTCAGTTTTTCTGCTCAATTTTTCTGCTCAGTTTTTTCTCAGTTTTTTCACTCAATTCTTTTTTTTCACACTTTTGTGCACAGTATTTTTCTAAGTTTTTCTTCAGTTTTTTTTCTCAGTTCTTTTTTTTCACAGTTTTTTTCACAGTTTTTTTCACAGTTTTTTTCTAAGTTTTTCTTCAGTTTTTTCAGTCGTTTTTCTCAATTTTTCTTCTCAGTTTTTTTACTCCGTTTTTCTTCAGTATTTTTTTGTTAGTTTTTCTGCTCAGTTTTTCTGCTCAGTTTTTTCTTCAGTTTTCTATCTCAGTTCTTTTTTTCACAGTTTTTTTCACAGTTTTTTTCTAAGTTTTTCTTCAGCTTTTTCAGTCGTTTTTCTCAATTTTTCTTCTCAGTTTTTTTACTCCGTTTTTCTTCAGTATTTTTTTAATAGTTTTTTTCTCAGTTTTTCTGCTCAGTTTTTCTGCTCAGTTTTTTCTTCAGTTTTTTTTCTCAGTTCTTTTTATCACAGTTCTTTTCACAGTTTTTTTCTAAGTTTTTCTTCAGTTTTTTCAGTCGTTTTTTCTCAATTTTTCTTCTCAGTTTTTTTACTCCGTTTTTCTTCAGTATTTTTTAAATAGTTTTTCTGCTCAGTTTTTCTGCTCAGTTTTTCTGCTCAGTTTTTTCTTCAGTTTTTTTTCTCAGTTCTTTTCACAGTTTTTTTCTAAGTTTTTCTTCAGTTTTTTCAGTCGTTTTTCTCAATTTTTCTTCTCAGTTTTTTTACTCCGTTTTTCTTCAGTATTTTTTTAATAGTTTTTTTCTCAGTTTTTCTGCTCAGTTTTTCTGCTCAGTTTTTTCTTCAGTTTTTTTTCTCAGTTCTTTTTATCACAGTTCTTTTCACAGTTTTTTTCTAAGTTTTTCTTCAGTTTTTTCAGTCGTTTTTTCTCAATTTTTCTTCTCAGTTTTTTTACTCCGTTTTTCTTCAGTATTTTTTAAATAGTTTTTTTCTCAGTTTTTCTGCTCAGTTTTTCTGCTCAGTTATTTGTTCAGTTTTTTTTCTCACTTCTTTTTTTCACAGTTTTTTTCTAAGTTTTTCTTCAGTTTTTTCAGTCGTTTTTTCTCAATTTTTCTTCTCAGTTTTTTTCCTCCGTTTTTCTTCAGTTTTTTAAAATATTTTTTTTCTCAGTTTTTCTGCTCAGTTTTTCTGCTCAGTTTTTTCTCAGTTTTTTTCCTCAGTTCTTTTTTTCCGCAGTTTTGTGCACAATTTTTTTTCTAAATTTTTCTTCAGTTTTTTTTCTCCGTTCTTTTTTTTCTTCAGTTTTTTCAGTCGTTTTTCTCAATTTTTCTTCTCAGTTTTTTTACTCCGTTTTTCTTCAGGATTTTTTTAATAGTTTTTTTCTCAGTTTTTCTGCTCAGTTTTTCTGCTCAGTTTTTCTTCAGTTTTTTTTCTCAGTTCTTTTTTTCACAGTTTTTTTCACAGTTTTTTTCTAAGTTTTTCTTCAGTTTTTTCAGTCGTTTTTTCTCAATTTTTCTTCTCAGTTTTTTTACTCCGTTTTTCTTCAGTATTTTTTAAATAGTTTTTTTCTCAGTTTTTCTGCTCAGTTTTTCTGCTCAGTTTTTTCTTTAGTTTTTTTTCTCTGTTCTTTTTTTCACAGTTTTTTTCACAGTTTTTTTCTAAGTTTTTCTTCAGTTTTTTCAGTCGTTTTTTCTCAATTTTTCTTCTCAGTTTTTTTCCTCCGTTTTTCTTCAGTTTTTTTAAATAGTTTTTTTCTCAGTTTTTCTGCTCAGTTTTTTTACTCCGTTTTTCTTCAGTATTTTTTTCAGTTTTTTTCTCAGTTTTTCTGCTCAGTTTTTCTGCTCAGTTTTTTGTTCAGTTTTTTTTCTCACTTCTTTTTTTCACAGTTTTTTTCTAAGTTTTTCTTCAGTTTTTTCAGTCATTTTTCTCAATTTTTCTTCTCAGTTTTTTTCCTCCGTTTTTCTTCAGTTTTTTAAAATATTTTTTTTCTCAGTTTTTCTGCTCAGTTTTTCTGCTCAGTTTTTTCTCAGTTTTTTTCCTCAGTTCTTTTTTTCCGCAGTTTTGTGCACAATTTTTTTTCTAAATTTTTCTTCAGTTTTTTTTCTCCGTTCTTTTTTTTCTTCAGTTTTTTCAGTCGTTTTTCTCAATTTTTCTTCTCAGTTTTTTTACTCCGTTTTTCTTCAGGATTTTTTTAATAGTTTTTTTCTCAGTTTTTCTGCTCAGTTTTTCTGCTCAGTTTTTCTTCAGTTTTTTTTCTCAGTTCTTTTTTTCACAGTTTTTTTCACAGTTTTTTTCTAAGTTTTTCTTCAGTTTTTTCAGTCGTTTTTTCTCAATTTTTCTTCTCAGTTTTTTTACTCCGTTTTTCTTCAGTATTTTTTAAATAGTTTTTTTCTCAGTTTTTCTGCTCAGTTTTTCTGCTCAGTTTTTTCTCAGTTTTTTTCCTCAGTTCTTTTTTTCCACAGTTTTGTGCACAGTTTTTTTTCTAAATTTTTCTTCTGTTTTTTTTCTCCGTTCTTTTTTTTCTTCAGTTTTTTCAGTCGTTTTTCTCAATTTTTCTTCTCAGTTTTTTTACACCGTTTTTCTTCAGGATTTTTTTAATAGTTTTTTTCTCAGTTTTTCTGCTCAGTTTTTCTGCTCAGTTTTTTCTTCAGTTTTTTTTCTCAGTTCTTTTTTTCACAGTTTTTTTCACAGTTTTTTTCTAAGTTTTTCTTCAGTTTCTTCAGTCGTTTTTTCTCAATTTTTCTTCTCAGTTTTTTTACTCCGTTTTTCTTCAGTATTTTTTAAATAGTTTTTTTCTCAGTTTTTCTGCTCAGTTTTTCTGCTCAGTTTTTTCTTTAGTTTTTTTTCTCTGTTCTTTTTTTCACAGTTTTTTTCACAGTTTTTTTCTAAGTTTTTCTTCAGTTTTTTCAGTCGTTTTTTCTCAATTTTTCTTCTCAGTTTTTTTACTCCGTTTTTCTTCAGTTTTTTTAAATAGTTTTTTTTCTCAGTTTTTCTGATCAGTTTTTCTGCTCAGTTTTTTCTCAGTTTTTTTTCTCAATTCTTTTTTTTCACAGTTTGGTGCACAGTTTTTTTCTAAGTTTTTCTTCAGTTTTTTTTCTCAGTTCTTTTTTTTCACAGTTTTTTTCACAGTATTTTTCTAAGTTTTTCTTCAGTTTTTTCAGTCTTTTTTTCTCAGTTTTTCTTCTCAGTTTTTTTCATCCGTTTTTCTTCAGTTTTTTTCTCAGTTTTTCTGCTCAGTTTTTCTGCTCAGTTTTTTCTTTAGTTTTTTTTCTCTGTTCTTTTTTTCACAGTTTTTTTCACAGTTTTTTTCTAAGTTTTTCTTCAGTTTTTTTTCTCAGTTCTTTTTTTTCGCAGTTTTTTTCAGTTTTTTTCTAAGTTTTTCTTCAGTTTTTTCAGTCTTTTTTCTCAGTTTTTCTTCTCAGTTTTTTTCATCCGTTTTTCTTCAGTTTTTTTTAATAGTTTTTTTCTCAGTTTTTCTGCTCAGTTTTTCTGCTCAGTTTTTTTCCTCAGTTCTTTTTTTTTTACAGTTTTGTGCACAGTTTTTTTCTAAATTTTTCTTCAGTTTTTTTTCTCAGTTCTTTTTTTTCACAGTTTTTTTCTAAGTTTTTCTTCAGTTTTTTCAGTCGTTTTTTCTCAATTTTTCTTCTCAGTTTTTTTACTCCGTTTTTCTTCAGTATTTTTTTCAGTTTTTTTCTCAGTTTTTCTGCTCAGTTTTTCTGCTCAGTTATTTGTTCAGTTTTTTTTCTCACTTCTTTTTTTCACAGTTTTTTTCTAAGTTTTTCTTCAGTCTTTTCAGTCATTTTTTCTCAATTTTTCTTCTCAGTTTTTTTCCTCCGTTTTTCTTCAGTTTTTTAAAATATTTTTTTTCTCAGTTTTTCTGCTCAGTTTTTCTGCTCAGTTTTTTCTCAGTTTTTTTCCTCAGTTCTTTTTTTCCGCAGTTTTGTGCACAATTTTTTTTCTAAATTTTTCTTCAGTTTTTTTTCTCCGTTCTTTTTTTTCTTCAGTTTTTTCAGTCGTTTTTCTCAATTTTTCTTCTCAGTTTTTTTACTCCGTTTTTCTTCAGGATTTTTTTAATAGTTTTTTTCTCAGTTTTTCTGCTCAGTTTTTCTGCTCAGTTTTTCTTCAGTTTTTTTTCTCAGTTCTATTTTTCACAGTTTTTTTCACAGTTTTTTTCTAAGTTTTTCTTCAGTTTTTTCAGTCGTTTTTTCTCAATTTTTCTTCTCAGTTTTTTTCCTCCGTTTTTCTTCAGTTTTTTTAAATAGTTTTTTTCTCAGTTTTTCTGCTCAGTTTTTTTACTCCGTTTTTCTTCAGTATTTTTTTCAGTTTTTTTCTCAGTTTTTCTGCTCAGTTTTTCTGCTCAGTTTTTTGTTCAGTTTTTTTTCTCACTTCTTTTTTTCACAGTTTTTTTCTAAGTTTTTCTTCAGTTTTTTCAGTCATTTTTTCTCAATTTTTCTTCTCAGTTTTTTTCCTCCGTTTTTCTTCAGTTTTTTAAAATATTTTTTTTCTCAGTTTTTCTGCTCAGTTTTTCTGCTCAGTTTTTTCTCAGTTTTTTTCCTCAGTTCTTTTTTTCCGCAGTTTTGTGCACAATTTTTTTTCTAAATTTTTCTTCAGTTTTTTTTCTCCGTTCTTTTTTTTCTTCAGTTTTTTCAGTCGTTTTTCTCAATTTTTCTTCTCAGTTTTTTTACTCCGTTTTTCTTCAGGATTTTTTTAATAGTTTTTTTCTCAGTTTTTCTGCTCAGTTTTTCTGCTCAGTTTTTCTTCAGTTTTTTTTCTCAGTTCTTTTTTTCACAGTTTTTTTCACAGTTTTTTTCTAAGTTTTTCTTCAGTTTTTTCAGTCGTTTTTTCTCAATTTTTCTTCTCAGTTTTTTTACTCCGTTTTTCTTCAGTATTTTTTAAATAGTTTTTTTCTCAGTTTTTCTGCTCAGTTTTTCTGCTCAGTTTTTTCTCAGTTTTTTTCCTCAGTTCTTTTTTTCCACAGTTTTGTGCACAGTTTTTTTTCTAAATTTTTCTTCAGTTTTTTTTCTCCGTTCTTTTTTTTCTTCAGTTTTTTCAGTCGTTTTTCTCAATTTTTCTTCTCAGTTTTTTTACACCGTTTTTCTTCAGGATTTTTTTAATAGTTTTTTTCTCAGTTTTTCTGCTCAGTTTTTCTGCTCAGTTTTTTCTTCAGTTTTTTTTCTCAGTTCTTTTTTTCACAGTTTTTTTCACAGTTTTTTTCTAAGTTTTTCTTCAGTTTCTTCAGTCGTTTTTTCTCAATTTTTCTTCTCAGTTTTTTTACTCCGTTTTTCTTCAGTATTTTTTAAATAGTTTTTTTCTCAGTTTTTCTGCTCAGTTTTTCTGCTCAGTTTTTTCTTTAGTTTTTTTTCTCTGTTCTTTTTTTCACAGTTTTTTTCACAGTTTTTTTCTAAGTTTTTCTTCAGTTTTTTCAGTCGTTTTTTCTCAATTTTTCTTCTCAGTTTTTTTACTCCGTTTTTCTTCAGTTTTTTTAAATAGTTTTTTTTCTCAGTTTTTCTGATCAGTTTTTCTGCTCAGTTTTTTCTCAGTTTTTTTTCTCAATTCTTTTTTTTCACAGTTTGGTGCACAGTTTTTTTCTAAGTTTTTCTTCAGTTTTTTTTCTCAGTTCTTTTTTTTCACAGTTTTTTTCACAGTATTTTTCTAAGTTTTTCTTCAGTTTTTTCAGTCTTTTTTTCTCAGTTTTTCTTCTCAGTTTTTTTCATCCGTTTTTCTTCAGTTTTTTTCTCAGTTTTTCTGCTCAGTTTTTCTGCTCAGTTTTTTCTTCAGTTTTTTTTCTCAGTTCTTTTTTTTCACAGTTTTTTTCAGTTTTTTTCTAAGTTTTTCTTCAGTTTTTTCAGTCTTTTTTTCTCAGTTTTTCTTCTCATTTTTTTTCATCCGTTTTTCTTCAGTTTTTTTTAATAGTTTTTTTCTCAGTTTTTCTGCTCAGTTTTTCTGCTCAGTTTTTTCTCAGTTTTTTTCCTCAGTTCTTTTTTTTAACAGTTTTGTGCACAGTTTTTTTCTAAATTTTTCTTCAGTTTTTTTTCTCAGTTCTTTTTTTTCACAGTTTTTTTCTAAGTTTTTCTTCAGTTTTTTCAGTCGTTTTTTCTCAATTTTTCTTCTCAGTTTTTTTACTCCGTTTTTCTTCAGTATTTTTTTCAGTTTTTTTCTCAGTTTTTCTGCTCAGTTTTTCTGCTCAGTTTTTTCTCAGTTTTTTTCCTCAGTTCTTTTTTTCCACAGTTTTGTGCACAGTTTTTTTTCTAAATTTTTCTTCAGTTTTTTTTCTCCGTTCTTTTTTTTCTTCAGTTTTTTCAGTCGTTTTTCTCAATTTTTCTTCTCAGTTTTTTTACTCCGTTTTTCTTCAGGATTTTTTTAATAGTTTTTTTCTCAGTTTTTCTGCTCAGTTTTTCTGCTCAGTTTTTTCTTCAGTTTTTTTTCTCAGTTCTTTTTTTCACAGTTTTTTTCACAGTTTTTTTCTAAGTTTTTCTTCAGTTTTTTCAGTCGTTTTTTCTCAATTTTTCTTCTCAGTTTTTTTACTCCGTTTTTCTTCAGTTTTTTTAAATAGTTTTTTTTCTCAGTTTTTCTGATCAGTTTTTCTGCTCAGTTTTTTCTCAGTTTTTTTTCTCAATTCTTTTTTTTCACAGTTTGGTGCACAGTTTTTTTCTAAGTTTTCATCAGTTTTTTTTCTCAGTTCTTTTTTTTCACAGTTTTTTTCTAAGTTTTTCTTCAGTTTTTTCAGTCGTTTTTTCTCAATTTTTCTTCTCAGTTTTTTTACTCCGTTTTTCTTCAGTATTTTTTTCAGTTTTTTTCTCTGTTTTTCTGCTCAGTTTTTCTGCTCAGTTTTTTCTTCAGTTTTTTTTCTCAGTTCTTTTTTTCACAGTTTTTTTCTAAATTTTTCTTCAGTTTTTTCAGTCGTTTTTTCTCAATTTTTCTTCTCAGTTTTTTTCCTCCGTTTTTCTTCAGTTTTTTTAAATAGTTTTTTTCTCAGTTTTTCTGCTCAGTTTTTCTGCTCAGTTTTTTCTCAGTTTTTTTCCTCAGTTCTTTTTTTCCACAGTTTTGTGCACAGTTTTTTTTCTAAATTTTTCTTCAGTTTTTTTCTCCGTTCTTTTTTTTCTTCAGTTTTTTCAGTCGTTTTTCTCAATTTTTCTTCTCAGTTTTTTTACTCCGTTTTTCTTCAGGATTTTTTAAATAGTTTTTTTCTCAGTTTTTCTGCTCAGTTTTTCTGCTCAGTTTTTTCTTCAGTTTTTTTTCTCAGTTCCTTTTTTCACAGTTTTTTTCACATTTTTTTCTAAGTTTTGCTTCAGTTTTTTCAGTCGTTTTTTCTCAATTTTTCTTCTCAGTTTTTTTCCTCAGTTCTTTTTTCCCACAGTTTTGTGCACAGTTTTTTTCTAAGTTTTTCTTCAGTTTTTTTTCTCAGTTCTTTTTTTTCACAGTTTTTTTCAGTTTTTTTCTAAGTTTTTCTTCAGTTTTTTCAGTCTTTTTTTCTCAGTTTTTCTTCTCAGTTTTTTTCATCCGTTTTTCTTCAGTTTTTTTAAATAGTTTTTTTTCTCAGTTTTTCTGATCAGTTTTTCTGCTCAGTTTTTTCTCAGTTTTTTTTCTCAATTCTTTTTTTTCACAGTTTGGTGCACAGTTTTTTTCTAAGTTTTCTTCAGTTTTTTTTCTCAGTTCTTTTTTTTCACAGTTTTTTTCACAGTTTTTTTCTAAGTTTTTCTTCAGTTTTTTCAGTCTTTTTTTCTCAGTTTTTCTTCTCAGTTTTTTTCATCCGTTTTTCTTCAGTTTTTTTCTCAGTTTTTCTGCTCAGTTTTTCTGCTCAGTTTTTTCTCAGTTTTTTTCCTCAGTTCTTTTTTCCCACAGTTTTGTGCACAGTTTTTTTCTAAGTTTTTCTTCAGTTTTTTCAGTCGTTTTTTCTCAATTTTTCTTCTCAGTTTTTTTACTCCGTTTTTCTTCAGTATTTTTTTCATAGTTTTTTTCTCAGTTTTTCTGCTCAGTTTTTCTGCTCAGTTTTTTCTTCAGTTTTTTTTCTCAGTTCTTTTTTTTCACAGTTTTGTGCACAGTTTTTTTCTAAATTTTTCTTCAGTTTTTTTTCTCCGTTCTTTTTTTTCTTCAGTTTTTTCAGTAGTATTTCTCAATTTTTCTTCTCAGTTTTTTTACTCCGTTTTTCTTCAGTATTTTTTAAATAATTTTATTCTCAGTTTTTCTGCTCAATTTTTCTGCTCAGTTTTTTCTCAGTTTTTTCACTCAATTCTTTTTTTTCACACTTTTGTGCACAGTATTTTTCTAAGTTTTTCTTCAGTTTTTTTTCTCAGTTCTTTTTTTTCACAGTTTTTTTCACAGTTTTTTTCCAAGTTTTTCTTCAGTTTTTTCAGTCGTTTTTTCTCAATTTTTCTTCTCAGTTTTTTTACTCCGTTTTTCTTCAGTATTTTTTAAATAGTTTTTTTCTCAGTTTTTCTGCTCAGTTTTTCTGCTCAGTTTTTTCTTCAGTTTTTTTTCTCAGTTCTTTTTTTTCGCAGTTTTTTTCAGTTTTTTTCTAAGTTTTTCTTCAGTTTTTTCAGTCTTTTTTCTCAGTTTTTCTTAGTTTTTTTCATCCGTTTTTCTTCAGTTTTTTTTAATAGTTTTTTTCTCAGTTTTTCTGCTCAGTTTTTCTGCTCAGTTTTTTTCCTCAGTTCTTTTTTTTTTACAGTTTTGTGCACAGTTTTTTTCTAAATTTTTCTTCAGTTTTTTTTCTCAGTTCTTTTTTTTCACAGTTTTTTTCTAAGTTTTTCTTCAGTTTTTTCAGTCGTTTTTTCTCAATTTTTCTTCTCAGTTTTTTTACTCCGTTTTTCTTCAGTATTTTTTTCAGTTTTTTTCTCAGTTTTTCTGCTCAGTTTTTCTGCTCAGTTTTTTGTTCAGTTTTTTTTCTCACTTCTTTTTTTCACAGTTTTTTTCTAAGTTTTTCTTCAGTTTTTTCAGTCATTTTTTCTCAATTTTTCTTCTCAGTTTTTTTCCTCCGTTTTTCTTCAGTTTTTTAAAATATTTTTTTGCTCAGTTTTTCTGCTCAGTTTTTCTGCTCAGTTTTTTCTCAGTTTTTTTCCTCAGTTCTTTTTTTCCGCAGTTTTGTGCACAATTTTTTTTCTAAATTTTTCTTCAGTTTTTTTTCTCCGTTCTTTTTTTTCTTCAGTTTTTTCAGTCGTTTTTCTCAATTTTTCTTCTCAGTTTTTTTACTCCGTTTTTCTTCAGGATTTTTTTAATAGTTTTTTTCTCAGTTTTTCTGCTCAGTTTTTCTGCTCAGTTTTTCTTCAGTTTTTTTTCTCAGTTCTTTTTTTCACAGTTTTTTTCACAGTTTTTTTCTAAGTTTTTCTTCAGTTTTTTCAGTCGTTTTTTCTCAATTTTTCTTCTCAGTTTTTTTACTCCGTTTTTCTTCAGTATTTTTTAAATAGTTTTTTTCTCAGTTTTTCTGCTCAGTTTTTCTGCTCAGTTTTTTCTCAGTTTTTTTCCTCAGTTCTTTTTTTCCACAGTTTTGTGCACAGTTTTTTTTCTAAATTTTTCTTCAGTTTTTTTTCTCCGTTCTTTTTTTTCTTCAGTTTTTTCAGTCGTTTTTCTCAATTTTTCTTCTCAGTTTTTTTACACCGTTTTTCTTCAGGATTTTTTTAATAGTTTTTTTCTCAGTTTTTCTGCTCAGTTTTTCTGCTCAGTTTTTTCTTCAGTTTTTTTTCTCAGTTCTTTTTTTCACAGTTTTTTTCACAGTTTTTTTCTAAGTTTTTCTTCAGTTTTTTCAGTCGTTTTTTCTCAATTTTTCTTCTCAGTTTTTTTCCTCCGTTTTTCTTCAGTTTTTTTAAATAGTTTTTTTTCTCAGTTTTTCTGATCAGTTTTTCTGCTCAGTTTTTTCTCAGTTTTTTTTCTCAATTCTTTTTTTTCACAGTTTGGTGCACAGTTTTTTTCTAAGTTTTCTTCAGTTTTTTTTCTCAGTTCTTTTTTTTCACAGTTTTTTTCACAGTTTTTTTCTAAGTTTTTCTTCAGTTTTTTCAGTCTTTTTTTCTCAGTTTTTCTTCTCAGTTTTTTTCATCCGTTTTTCTTCAGTTTTTTTCTCAGTTTTTCTGCTCAGTTTTTCTGCTCAGTTTTTTCTCAGTTTTTTTCCTCAGTTCTTTTTTCCCACAGTTTTGTGCACAGTTTTTTTCTAAGTTTTTCTTCAGTTTTTTCAGTCGTTTTTTCTCAATTTTTCTTCTCAGTTTTTTTACTCCGTTTTTCTTCAGTATTTTTTTCATAGTTTTTTTCTCAGTTTTTCTGCTCAGTTTTTCTGCTCAGTTTTTTCTTCAGTTTTTTTTCTCAGTTCTTTTTTTTCACAGTTTTGTGCACAGTTTTTTTCTAAATTTTTCTTCAGTTTTTTTTCTCCGTTCTTTTTTTTCTTCAGTTTTTTCAGTAGTATTTCTCAATTTTTCTTCTCAGTTTTTTTACTCCGTTTTTCTTCAGTATTTTTTAAATAATTTTATTCTCAGTTTTTCTGCTCAATTTTTCTGCTCAGTTTTTTCTCAGTTTTTTCACTCAATTCTTTTTTTTCACACTTTTGTGCACAGTATTTTTCTAAGTTTTTCTTCAGTTTTTTTTCTCAGTTCTTTTTTTTCACAGTTTTTTTCAGTTTTTTTCCAAGTTTTTCTTCAGTTTTTTCAGTCGTTTTTTCTCAATTTTTCTTCTCAGTTTTTTTACTCCGTTTTTCTTCAGTATTTTTTAAATAGTTTTTTTCTCAGTTTTTCTGCTCAGTTTTTCTGCTCAGTTTTTTCTTCAGTTTTTTTTCTCAGTTCTTTTTTTTCGCAGTTTTTTTCAGTTTTTTTCTAAGTTTTTCTTCAGTTTTTTCAGTCTTTTTTCTCAGTTTTTCTTAGTTTTTTTCATCCGTTTTTCTTCAGTTTTTTTTAATAGTTTTTTTCTCAGTTTTTCTGCTCAGTTTTTCTGCTCAGTTTTTTTCCTCAGTTCTTTTTTTTTTACAGTTTTGTGCACAGTTTTTTTCTAAATTTTTCTTCAGTTTTTTTTCTCAGTTCTTTTTTTTCACAGTTTTTTTCTAAGTTTTTCTTCAGTTTTTTCAGTCGTTTTTTCTCAATTTTTCTTTTCAGTTTTTTTACTCCGTTTTTCTTCAGTATTTTTTTCAGTTTTTTTCTCAGTTTTTCTGCTCAGTTTTTCTGCTCAGTTTTTTGTTCAGTTTTTTTTCTCACTTCTTTTTTTCACAGTTTTTTTCTAAGTTTTTCTTCAGTTTTTTCAGTCATTTTTTCTCAATTTTTCTTCTCAGTTTTTTTCCTCCGTTTTTCTTCAGTTTTTTAAAATATTTTTTTGCTCAGTTTTTCTGCTCAGTTTTTTCTCAGTTTTTTTCCTCAGTTCTTTTTTTCCGCAGTTTTGTGCACAATTTTTTTTCTAAATTTTTCTTCAGTTTTTTTTCTCCGTTCTTTTTTTTCTTCAGTTTTTTCAGTCGTTTTTCTCAATTTTTCTTCTCAGTTTTTTTACTCCGTTTTTCTTCAGGATTTTTTTAATAGTTTTTTTCTCAGTTTTTCTGCTCAGTTTTTCTGCTCAGTTTTTCTTCAGTTTTTTTTCTCAGTTCTTTTTTTCACAGTTTTTTTCACAGTTTTTTTCTAAGTTTTTCTTCAGTTTTTTCAGTCGTTTTTTCTCAATTTTTCTTCTCAGTTTTTTTACTCCGTTTTTCTTCAGTATTTTTTAAATAGTTTTTTTCTCAGTTTTTCTGCTCAGTTTTTCTGCTCAGTTTTTTCTTTAGTTTTTTTTCTCTGTTCTTTTTTTCACAGTTTTTTTCACAGTTTTTTTCTAAGTTTTTCTTCAGTTTTTTCAGTCGTTTTTTCTCAATTTTTCTTCTCAGTTTTTTTCCTCCGTTTTTCTTCAGTTTTTTTAAATAGTTTTTTTCTCAGTTTTTCTGCTCAGTTTTTCTGCTCAGTTTTTTCTCAGTTTTTTTCCTCAGTTCTTTTTTTCCACAGTTTTGTGCACAGTTTTTTTTCTAAATTTTTCTTCAGTTTTTTTTCTCCGTTCTTTTTTTTCTTCAGTTTTTTCAGTCGTTTTTCTCAATTTTTCTTCTCAGTTTTTTTACACCGTTTTTCTTCAGGATTTTTTTAATAGTTTTTTTCTCAGTTTTTCTGCTCAGTTTTTCTGCTCAGTTTTTTCTTCAGTTTTTTTTCTCAGTTCTTTTTTTCACAGTTTTTTTCACAGTTTTTTTCTAAGTTTTTCTTCAGTTTCTTCAGTCGTTTTTTCTCAATTTTTCTTCTCAGTTTTTTTACTCCGTTTTTCTTCAGTATTTTTTAAATAGTTTTTTTCTCAGTTTTTCTGCTCAGTTTTTCTGCTCAGTTTTTTCTTTAGTTTTTTTTCTCTGTTCTTTTTTTCACAGTTTTTTTCACAGTTTTTTTCTAAGTTTTTCTTCAGTTTTTTCAGTCGTTTTTTCTCAATTTTTCTTCTCAGTTTTTTTACTCCGTTTTTCTTCAGTTTTTTTAAATAGTTTTTTTTCTCAGTTTTTCTGATCAGTTTTTCTGCTCAGTTTTTTCTCAGTTTTTTTTCTCAATTCTTTTTTTTCACAGTTTGGTGCACAGTTTTTTTCTAAGTTTTTCTTCAGTTTTTTTTCTCAGTTCTTTTTTTTCACAGTTTTTTTCACAGTATTTTTCTAAGTTTTTCTTCAGTTTTTTCAGTCTTTTTTTCTCAGTTTTTCTTCTCAGTTTTTTTCATCCGTTTTTCTTCAGTTTTTTTCTCAGTTTTTCTGCTCAGTTTTTCTGCTCAGTTTTTTCTTCAGTTTTTTTTCTCAGTTCTTTTTTTTCACAGTTTTTTTCAGTTTTTTTCTAAGTTTTTCTTCAGTTTTTTCAGTCTTTTTTTCTCAGTTTTTCTTCTCATTTTTTTTCATCCGTTTTTCTTCAGTTTTTTTTAATAGTTTTTTTCTCAGTTTTTCTGCTCAGTTTTTCTGCTCAGTTTTTTCTCAGTTTTTTTCCTCAGTTCTTTTTTTTCACAGTTTTGTGCACAGTTTTTTTCTAAATTTTTCTTCAGTTTTTTTTCTCAGTTCTTTTTTTTCACAGTTTTTTTCTAAGTTTTTCTTCAGTTTTTTCAGTCGTTTTTTCTCAATTTTTCTTCTCAGTTTTTTTACTCCGTTTTTCTTCAGTATTTTTTTCAGTTTTTTTCTCAGTTTTTCTGCTCAGTTTTTCTGCTCAGTTTTTTCTCAGTTTTTTTCCTCAGTTCTTTTTTTCCACAGTTTTGTGCACAGTTTTTTTTCTAAATTTTTCTTCAGTTTTTTTTCTCCGTTCTTTTTTTTCTTCAGTTTTTTCAGTCGTTTTTCTCAATTTTTCTTCTCAGTTTTTTTACTCCGTTTTTCTTCAGGATTTTTTTAATAGTTTTTTTCTCAGTTTTTCTGCTCAGTTTTTCTGCTCAGTTTTTTCTTCAGTTTTTTTTCTCAGTTCTTTTTTTCACAGTTTTTTTCACAGTTTTTTTCTAAGTTTTTCTTCAGTTTTTTCAGTCGTTTTTTCTCAATTTTTCTTCTCAGTTTTTTTACTCCGTTTTTCTTCAGTATTTTTTAAATAGTTTTTTTCTCAGTTTTTCTGCTCAGTTTTTCTGCTCAGTTTTTTCTTTAGTTTTTTTTCTCTGTTCTTTTTTTCACAGTTTTTTTCACAGTTTTTTTCTAAGTTTTTCTTCAGTTTTTTCAGTCGTTTTTTCTCAATTTTTCTTCTCAGTTTTTTTCCTCCGTTTTTCTTCAGTTTTTTTAAATAGTTTTTTTTCTCAGTTTTTCTGATCAGTTTTTCTGCTCAGTTTTTTCTCAGTTTTTTTCCTCAGTTCTTTTTTTCCACAGTTTTGTGCACAGTTTTTTTCTAAATTTTTCTTCAGTTTTTTTTCTCAGTTCTTTTTTTTCACAGTTTTTTTCTAAGTTTTTCTTCAGTTTTTTCAGTCTTTTTTTCTCAGTTTTTCTTCTCAGTTTTTTTCATCTGTTTTTCTTCAGTTTTTTTCTCAGTTTTTCTGCTCAGTTTTTCTGCTCAGTTTTTTCTCAGTTTTTTTCCTCAGTTCTTTTTTCCCACAGTTTTGTGCACAGTTTTTTTCTAAGTTTTTCTTCAGTTTTTTTTCTCAGTTCTTTTTTTTCACAGTTTTTTTCAGTTTTTTTCTAAGTTTTTCTTCAGTTTTTTCAGTCTTTTTTTCTCAGTTTTTCTTCTCAGTTTTTTTCATCCGTTTTTCTTCAATTTTTTTTAATAGTTTTTTTCTCAGTTTTTCTGCTCAGTTTTTCTGCTCAGTTTTTTCTCAGTTTTTTTCCTCAGTTCTTTTTTTCCACAGTTTTGTGCACAGTTTTTTTTCTAAATTTTTCTTCAGTTTTTTTTCTCCGTTCTTTTTTTTCTTCAGTTTTTTCAGTCGTTTTTCTCAATTTTTCTTCTCAGTTTTTTTACACCGTTTTTCTTCAGGATTTTTTTAATAGTTTTTTTCTCAGTTTTTCTGCTCAGTTTTTCTGCTCAGTTTTTTCTTCAGTTTTTTTTCTCAGTTCTTTTTTTCACAGTTTTTTTCACAGTTTTTTTCTAAGTTTTTCTTCAGTTTTTTCAGTCGTTTTTTCTCAATTTTTCTTCTCAGTTTTTTTACTCCGTTTTTCTTCAGTATTTTTTAAATAGTTTTTTTCTCAGTTTTTCTGCTCAGTTTTTCTGCTCAGTTTTTTCTTTAGTTTTTTTTCTCTGTTCTTTTTTTCACAGTTTTTTTCACAGTTTTTTTCTAAGTTTTTCTTCAGTTTTTTCAGTCGTTTTTTCTCAATTTTTCTTCTCAGTTTTTTTACTCCGTTTTTCTTCAGTTTTTTTAAATAGTTTTTTTTCTCAGTTTTTCTGATCAGTTTTTCTGCTCAGTTTTTTCTCAGTTTTTTTTCTCAATTCTTTTTTTTCACAGTTTGGTGCACAGTTTTTTTCTAAGTTTTTCTTCAGTTTTTTTTCTCAGTTCTTTTTTTTCACAGTTTTTTTCACAGTATTTTTCTAAGTTTTTCTTCAGTTTTTTCAGTCTTTTTTTCTCAGTTTTTCTTCTCAGTTTTTTTCATCCGTTTTTCTTCAGTTTGTTTCTCAGTTTTTCTGCTCAGTTTTTCTGCTCAGTTTTTTCTTCAGTTTTTTTTCTCAGATCTTTTTTTTCACAGTTTTTTTCAGTTTTTTTCTAAGTTTTTCTTCAGTTTTTTCAGTCTTTTTTTCTCAGTTTTTCTTCTCATTTTTTTTCATCCGTTTTTCTTCAGTTTTTTTTAATAGTTTTTTTCTCAGTTTTTCTGCTCAGTTTTTCTGCTCTGTTTTTTCTCAGTTTTTTTCCTCAGTTCTTTTTTTTCACAGTTTTGTGCACAGTTTTTTTCTAAATTTTTCTTCAGTTTTTTTTTTCAGTTCTTTTTTTTCACAGTTTTTTTCTAAGTTTTTCTTCAGTTTTTTCAGTCGTTTTTTCTCAATTTTTCTTCTCAGTTTTTTTACTCCGTTTTTCTTCAGTATTTTTTTCAGTTTTTTTCTCAGTTTTTCTGCTCAGTTTTTCTGCTCAGTTTTTTCTCAGTTTTTTTCCTCAGTTCTTTTTTTCCACAGTTTTGTGCACAGTTTTTTTTCTAAATTTTTCTTCAGTTTTTTTTCTCCGTTCTTTTTTTTCTTCAGTTTTTTCAGTCGTTTTTCTCAATTTTTCTTCTCAGTTTTTTTACTCCGTTTTTCTTCAGGATTTTTTTAATAGTTTTTTTCTCAGTTTTTCTGCTCAGTTTTTCTGCTCAGTTTTTTCTTCAGTTTTTTTTCTCAGTTCTTTTTTTCACAGTTTTTTTCACAGTTTTTTTCTAAGTTTTTCTTCAGTTTTTTCAGTCGTTTTTTCTCAATTTTTCTTCTCAGTTTTTTTACTCCGTTTTTCTTCAGTATTTTTTAAATAGTTTTTTTCTCAGTTTTTCTGCTCAGTTTTTCTGCTCAGTTTTTTCTTTAGTTTTTTTTCTCTGTTCTTTTTTTCACAGTTTTTTTCACAGTTTTTTTCTAAGTTTTTCTTCAGTTTTTTCAGTCGTTTTTTCTCAATTTTTCTTCTCAGTTTTTTTCCTCCGTTTTTCTTCAGTTTTTTTAAATAGTTTTTTTTCTCAGTTTTTCTGCTCAGTTTTTCTGCTCAGTTTTTTCTTTAGTTTTTTTTCTCTGTTCTTTTTTTCACAGTTTTTTTCACAGTTTTTTTCTAAGTTTTTCTTCAGTTTTTTCAGTCGTTTTTTCTCAATTTTTCTTCTCAGTTTTTTTCCTCCGTTTTTCTTCAGTTTTTTTAAATAGTTTTTTTTCTCAGTTTTTCTGATCAGTTTTTCTGCTCAGTTTTTTCTCAGTTTTTTTCCTCAGTTCTTTTTTTCCACAGTTTTGTGCAGTTTTTTTCTAAATTTTTCTTCAGTTTTTTTTCTCAGTTCTTTTTTTTCACAGTTTTTTTCTAAGTTTTTCTTCAGTTTTTTCAGTCTTTTTTTCTCAGTTTTTCTTCTCAGTTTTTTTCATCCGTTTTTCTTCAGTTTTTTTCTCAGTTTTTCTGCTCAGTTTTTCTGCTCAGTTTTTTCTCAGTTTTTTTCCTCAGTTCTTTTTTCCCACAGTTTTGTGCACAGTTTTTTTCTAAGTTTTTCTTCAGTTTTTTTTCTCAGTTCTTTTTTTTCACAGTTTTTTTCAGTTTTTTTCTAAGTTTTTCTTCAGTTTTTTCAGTCTTTTTTTCTCAGTTTTTCTTCTCAGTTTTTTTCATCCGTTTTTCTTCAGTTTTTTTTAATAGTTTTTTTCTCAGTTTTTCTGCTCAGTTTTTCTGCTCAGTTTTTTCTCAGTTTTTTTCCTCAGTTCTTTTTTTTCACAGTTTTGTGCACAGTTTTTTTCTAAATTTTTCTTCAGTTTTTTTTCTCAGTTCTTTTTTTTCACAGTTTTTTTCTAAGTTTTTCTTCAGTTTTTTCAGTCGTTTTTTCTCAATTTTTCTTCTCAGTTTTTTTACTCCGTTTTTCTTCAGTATTTTTTTCAGTTTTTTTCTCAGTTTTTCTGCTCAGTTTTTCTGCTCAGTTTTTTGTTCAGTTTTTTTTCTCACTTCTTTTTTTCACAGTGCTTTTCACAGTTTTTTTCTAAGTTTTTCTTCAGTTTTTTCAGTCGTTTTTTCTCAATTTTTCTTCTCAGTTTTTTTACTCCGTTTTTCTTCAGTATTTTTTAAATAGTTTTTTTCTCAGTTTTTCTGCTCAGTTTTTCTGCTCAGTTTTTTCTTCAGTTTTTTTTCTCAGTTCTTTTTTTCACAGTTTTTTTCACAGTTTTTTTCTAAGTTTTTCTTCAGTTTTTTCAGTCGTTTTTTCTCAATTTTTCTTCTCAGTTTTTTTCTTCCGTTTTTTTTTCAGTTTTTTTAAATAGTTTTTTTTCTCAGTTTTTCTGATCAGTTTTTCTGCTCAGTTTTTTCTCAGTTTTTTCACTCAATTCTTTTTTTTCACACTTTTGTGCACAGTATTTTTCTAAGTTTTTCTTCAGTTTTTTTTCTCCGTTCTTTTTTTTCTTCAGTTTTTTCAGTCGTTTTTCTTAATTTTTCTTCTCAGTTTTTTTAGTCCGTTTTTCTTCAGGATTTTTTAAATAGTTTTTTTCTCAGTTTTTCTGCTCAGTTTTTCTGCTCAGTTTTTTCTTCAGTTTTTTTTCTCAGTTCTTTTTTTCACAGTTTTTTTCACAGTTTTTTTCTAAGTTTTTCTTCAGTTTTTTCAGTCGTTTTTTCTCAATTTTTCTTCTCAGTTTTTTTACTCCGTTTTTCTTCAGTATTTTTTTAATAGTTTTATTCTCAGTTTTTCTGCTCAATTTTTCTGCTCAGTTTTTTCTCAGTTTTTTCACTCAATTCTTTTTTTTCACACTTTTGTGCACAGTATTTTTCTAAGTTTTTCTTCAGTTTTTTTTCTCAGTTCTTTTTTTTCACAGTTTTTTTCACAGTTTTTTTCACAGTTTTTTTCTAAGTTTTTCTTCAGTTTTTTCAGTCGTTTTTTCTCAATTTTTCTTCTCAGTTTTTTTACTCCGTTTTTCTTCAGTATTTTTTTCAGTTTTTTTCTCAGTTTTTCTGCTCAGTTTTTCTGCTCAGTTTTTTCTCAGTTTTTTTCCTCAGTTCTTTTTTTCCACAGTTTTGTGCACAGTTTTTTTTCTAAATTTTTCTTCAGTTTTTTTTCTCCGTTCTTTTTTTTCTTCAGTTTTTTCAGTCGTTTTTCTCAATTTTTCTTCTCAGTTTTTTTACTCCGTTTTTCTTCAGGATTTTTTTAATAGTTTTTTTCTCAGTTTTTCTGCTCAGTTTTTCTGCTCAGTTTTTTCTTCAGTTTTTTTTCTCAGTTCTTTTTTTCACAGTTTTTTTCACAGTTTTTTTCTAAGTTTTTCTTCAGTTTTTTCAGTCGTTTTTTCTCAATTTTTCTTCTCAGTTTTTTTACTCCGTTTTTCTTCAGTATTTTTTAAATAGTTTTTTTCTCAGTTTTTCTGCTCAGTTTTTCTGCTCAGTTTTTTCTTTAGTTTTTTTTCTCTGTTCTTTTTTTCACAGTTTTTTTCACAGTTTTTTTCTAAGTTTTTCTTCAGTTTTTTCAGTCGTTTTTTCTCAATTTTTCTTCTCAGTTTTTTTCCTCCGTTTTTCTTCAGTTTTTTTAAATAGTTTTTTTTCTCAGTTTTTCTGCTCAGTTTTTCTGCTCAGTTTTTTCTTTAGTTTTTTTTCTCTGTTCTTTTTTTCACAGTTTTTTTCACAGTTTTTTTCTAAGTTTTTCTTCAGTTTTTTCAGTCGTTTTTTCTCAATTTTTCTTCTCAGATTTTTTACTCCGTTTTTCTTCAGTATTTTTTTCAGTTTTTTTCTCAGTTTTTCTGCTCAGTTTTTCTGCTCAGTTTTTTGTTCAGTTTTTTTTCTCACTTCTTTTTTTCACAGTTTTTTTCTAAGTTTTTCTTCAGTTTTTTCAGTCGTTTTTTCTCAATTTTTCTTCTCAGTTTTTTTCCTCCGTTTTTCTTCAGTTTTTTAAAAGTTTTTTTCTCAGTTTTTCTGCTGAGTTTTTCTGCTCAGTTTTTTCTCAGTTTTTTTCCTCAGTTCTTTTTTTCCACAGTTTTGTGCACAGTTTTTTTTCTAAATTTTTCTTCAGTTTTTTTTCTCCGTTCTTTTTTTTCTTCAGTTTTTTCAGTCGTTTTTCTTAATTTTTCTTCTCAGTTTTTTTAGTCCGTTTTTCTTCAGGATTTTTTAAATAGTTTTTTTCTCAGTTTTTCTGCTCAGTTTTTCTGCTCAGTTTTTTCTTCAGTTTTTTTTCTCAGTTCTTTTTTTCACAGTTTTTTTCACAGTTTTTTTCTAAGTTTTTCTTCAGTTTTTTCAGTCGTTTTTTCTCAATTTTTCTTCTCAGTTTTTTTACTCCGTTTTTCTTCAGTATTTTTTTAATAGTTTTATTCTCAGTTTTTCTGCTCAATTTTTCTGCTCAGTTTTTTCTCAGTTTTTTCACTCAATTCTTTTTTTTCACACTTTTGTGCACAGTATTTTTCTAAGTTTTTCTTCAGTTTTTTTTCTCAGTTCTTTTTTTTCACAGTTTTTTTCTAAGTTTTTCTTCAGTTTTTTCAGTCGTTTTTTCTCAATTTTTCTTCTCAGTTTTTTTACTCCGTTTTTCTTCAGTATTTTTTTCAGTTTTTTTCTCAGTTTTTCTGCTCAGTTTTTCTGCTCAGTTTTTTGTTCAGTTTTTTTTCTCACTTCTTTTTTTCACAGTTTTTTTCTAAGTTTTTCTTCAGTTTTTTCAGTCGTTTTTTCTCAATTTTTCTTCTCAGTTTTTTTCCTCCGTTTTTCTTCAGTTTTTTAAAAGTTTTTTTCTCAGTTTTTCTGCTGAGTTTTTCTGCTCAGTTTTTTCTCAGTTTTTTTCCTCAGTTCTTTTTTTCCACAGTTTTGTGCACAGTTTTTTTTCTAAATTTTTCTTCAGTTTTTTTTCTCCGTTCTTTTTTTTCTTCAGTTTTTTCAGTCGTTTTTCTTAATTTTTCTTCTCAGTTTTTTTAGTCCGTTTTTCTTCAGGATTTTTTAAATAGTTTTTTTCTCAGTTTTTCTGCTCAGTTTTTCTGCTCAGTTTTTTCTTCAGTTTTTTTTCTCAGTTCTTTTTTTCACAGTTTTTTTCACAGTTTTTTTCTAAGTTTTTCTTCAGTTTTTTCAGTCGTTTTTTCTCAATTTTTCTTCTCAGTTTTTTTACTCCGTTTTTCTTCAGTATTTTTTTAATAGTTTTATTCTCAGTTTTTCTGCTCAATTTTTCTGCTCAGTTTTTTCTCAGTTTTTTCACTCAATTCTTTTTTTTCACACTTTTGTGCACAGTATTTTTCTAAGTTTTTCTTCAGTTTTTTTTCTCAGTTCTTTTTTTTCACAGTTTTTTTCACAGTTTTTTTCACAGTTTTTTTCTAAGTTTTTCTTCAGTTTTTTCAGTCGTTTTTTCTCAATTTTTCTTCTCAGTTTTTTTACTCCGTTTTTCTTCAGTATTTTTTTCAGTTTTTTTCTCAGTTTTTCTGCTCAGTTTTTCTGCTCAGTTTTTTCTCAGTTTTTTTCCTCAGTTC
Organism: Pristiophorus japonicus; assembly: GCF_044704955.1. Lineage (NCBI taxonomy): Eukaryota > Metazoa > Chordata > Chondrichthyes > Pristiophoridae > Pristiophorus > Pristiophorus japonicus. The sequence goes on from NW_027251071.1 coordinate 419,568, forward strand.
TTTTTTTCCACAGTTTTGTGCACAGTTTTTTTTCTAAATTTTTCTTCAGTTTTTTTTCTCCGTTCTTTTTTTTCTTCAGTTTTTTCAGTCGTTTTTCTCAATTTTTCTTCTCAGTTTTTTTACTCCGTTTTTCTTCAGGATTTTTTTAATAGTTTTTTTCTCAGTTTTTCTGCTCAGTTTTTCTGCTCAGTTTTTTCTTCAGTTTTTTTTCTCAGTTCTTTTTTTCACAGTTTTTTTCACAGTTTTTTTCTAAGTTTTTCTTCAGTTTTTTCAGTCGTTTTTTCTCAATTTTTCTTCTCAGTTTTTTTACTCCGTTTTTCTTCAGTATTTTTTAAATAGTTTTTTTCTCAGTTTTTCTGCTCAGTTTTTCTGCTCAGTTTTTTCTTTAGTTTTTTTTCTCTGTTCTTTTTTTCACAGTTTTTTTCACAGTTTTTTTCTAAGTTTTTCTTCAGTTTTTTCAGTCGTTTTTTCTCAATTTTTCTTCTCAGTTTTTTTCCTCCGTTTTTCTTCAGTTTTTTTAAATAGTTTTTTTTCTCAGTTTTTCTGCTCAGTTTTTCTGCTCAGTTTTTTCTTTAGTTTTTTTTCTCTGTTCTTTTTTTCACAGTTTTTTTCACAGTTTTTTTCTAAGTTTTTCTTCAGTTTTTTCAGTCGTTTTTTCTCAATTTTTCTTCTCAGTTTTTTTCCTCCGTTTTTCTTCAGTTTTTTTAAATAGTTTTTTTTCTCAGTTTTTCTGATCAGTTTTTCTGCTCAGTTTTTTCTCAGTTTTTTTCCTCAGTTCTTTTTTTCCACAGTTTTGTGCAGTTTTTTTCTAAATTTTTCTTCAGTTTTTTTTCTCAGTTCTTTTTTTTCACAGTTTTTTTCTAAGTTTTTCTTCAGTTTTTTCAGTCTTTTTTTCTCAGTTTTTCTTCTCAGTTTTTTTCATCCGTTTTTCTTCAGTTTTTTTCTCAGTTTTTCTGCTCAGTTTTTCTGCTCAGTTTTTTCTCAGTTTTTTTCCTCAGTTCTTTTTTCCCACAGTTTTGTGCACAGTTTTTTTCTAAGTTTTTCTTCAGTTTTTTTTCTCAGTTCTTTTTTTTCACAGTTTTTTTCAGTTTTTTTCTAAGTTTTTCTTCAGTTTTTTCAGTCTTTTTTTCTCAGTTTTTCTTCTCAGTTTTTTTCATCCGTTTTTCTTCAGTTTTTTTTAATAGTTTTTTTCTCAGTTTTTCTGCTCAGTTTTTCTGCTCAGTTTTTTCTCAGTTTTTTTCCTCAGTTCTTTTTTTTCACAGTTTTGTGCACAGTTTTTTTCTAAATTTTTCTTCAGTTTTTTTTCTCAGTTCTTTTTTTTCACAGTTTTTTTCTAAGTTTTTCTTCAGTTTTTTCAGTCGTTTTTTCTCAATTTTTCTTCTCAGTTTTTTTACTCCGTTTTTCTTCAGTATTTTTTTCAGTTTTTTTCTCAGTTTTTCTGCTCAGTTTTTCTGCTCAGTTTTTTGTTCAGTTTTTTTTCTCACTTCTTTTTTTCACAGTTTTTTTCTAAGTTTTTCTTCAGTTTTTTCAGTCGTTTTTTCTCAATTTTTCTTCTCAGTTTTTTTCCTCCGTTTTTCTTCAGTTTTTTAAAAGTTTTTTTCTCAGTTTTTCTGCTGAGTTTTTCTGCTCAGTTTTTTCTCAGTTTTTTTCCTCAGTTCTTTTTTTCCACAGTTTTGTGCACAGTTTTTTTTCTAAATTTTTCTCCAGTTTTTTTTCTCCGTTCTTTTTTTTCTTCAGTTTTTTCAGTCGTTTTTCTTAATTTTTCTTCTCAGTTTTTTTAGTCCGTTTTTCTTCAGGATTTTTTAAATAGTTTTTTTCTCAGTTTTTCTGCTCAGTTTTTCTGCTCAGTTTTTTCTTCAGTTTTTTTTCTCAGTTCTTTTTTTCACAGTTTTTTTCACAGTTTTTTTCTAAGTTTTTCTTCAGTTTTTTCAGTCGTTTTTTCTCAATTTTTCTTCTCAGTTTTTTTACTCCGTTTTTCTTCAGTATTTTTTTAATAGTTTTATTCTCAGTTTTTCTGCTCAATTTTTCTGCTCAGTTTTTTCTCAGTTTTTTCACTCAATTCTTTTTTTTCACACTTTTGTGCACAGTATTTTTCTAAGTTTTTCTTCAGTTTTTTTTCTCAGTTCTTTTTTTTCACAGTTTTTTTCACAGTTTTTTTCACAGTTTTTTTCTAAGTTTTTCTTCAGTTTTTTCAGTCGTTTTTCTCAATTTTTCTTCTCAGTTTTTTTACTCCGTTTTTCTTCAGTATTTTTTTAATAGTTTTTTTCTCAGTTTTTCTGCTCAGTTTTTCTGCTCAGTTTTTTCTTCAGTTTTTTTTCTCAGTTCTTTTTATCACAGTTCTTTTCACAGTTTTTTTCTAAGTTTTTCTTCAGTTTTTTCAGTCGTTTTTTCTCAATTTTTCTTCTCAGTTTTTTTACTCCGTTTTTCTTCAGTATTTTTTAAATAGTTTTTCTGCTCAGTTTTTCTGCTCAGTTTTTCTGCTCAGTTTTTTCTTCAGTTTTTTTTCTCAGTTCTTTTCACAGTTTTTTTCTAAGTTTTTCTTCAGTTTTTTCAGTCGTTTTTCTCAATTTTTCTTCTCAGTTTTTTTACTCCGTTTTTCTTCAGTATTTTTTTAATAGTTTTTTTCTCAGTTTTTCTGCTCAGTTTTTCTGCTCAGTTTTTTCTTCAGTTTTTTTTCTCAGTTCTTTTTATCACAGTTCTTTTCACAGTTTTTTTCTAAGTTTTTCTTCAGTTTTTTCAGTCGTTTTTTCTCAATTTTTCTTCTCAGTTTTTTTACTCCGTTTTTCTTCAGTATTTTTTAAATAGTTTTTTTCTCAGTTTTTCTGCTCAGTTTTTCTGCTCAGTTTTTTCTTCAGTTTTTTTTCTCAGTTCTTTTTTTCACAGTTTTTTTCACAGTTTTTTTCTAAGTTTTTCTTCAGTTTTTTCAGTCGTTTTTTCTCAATTTTTCTTCTCAGTTTTTTTCCTCCGTTTTTTTTCAGTTTTTTTAAATAGTTTTTTTTCTCAGTTTTTCTGCTCAGTTTTTCTTCTCAGTTTTTTTCATCCGTTTTTCTTCAGTTTTTTTCTCAGTTTTTCTGCTCAGTTTTTCTGCTCAGTTTTTTCTCAGTTTTTTTCCTCAGTTCTTTTTTCCCACAGTTTTGTGCACAGTTTTTTTCTAAGTTTTTCTTCAGTTTTTTTTCTCAGTTCTTTTTTTTCACAGTTTTTTTCAGTTTTTTTCTAAGTTTTTCTTCAGTTTTTTCAGTCTTTTTTTCTCAGTTTTTCTTCTCAGTTTTTTTCATCCGTTTTTCTTCAGTTTTTTTTAATAGTTTTTTTCTCAGTTTTTCTGCTCAGTTTTTCTGCTCAGTTTTTTCTCAGTTTTTTTCCTCAGTTCTTTTTTTTCACAGTTTTGTGCACAGTTTTTTTCTAAATTTTTCTTCAGTTTTTTTTCTCAGTTCTTTTTTTTCACAGTTTTTTTCTAAGTTTTTCTTCAGTTTTTTCAGTCGTTTTTTCTCAATTTTTCTTCTCAGTTTTTTTACTCCGTTTTTCTTCAGTATTTTTTTCAGTTTTTTTCTCAGTTTTTCTGCTCAGTTTTTCTGCTCAGTTTTTTGTTCAGTTTTTTTTCACACTTCTTTTTTTCACAGTTTTTTTCTAAGTTTTTCTTCAGTTTTTTCAGTCGTTTTTTCTCAATTTTTCTTCTCAGTTTTTTCCTCCGTTTTTCTTCAGTTTTTTAAAATAGTTTTTTTCTCAGTTTTTCTGCTCAGTTTTTCTGCTCAGTTTTTTCTCAGTTTTTTTCCTCAGTTCTTTTTTTCCACAGTTTTGTGCACAGTTTTTTTTCTAAATTTTTCTTCAGTTTTTTTTCTCCGTTCTTTTTTTTCTTCAGTTTTTTCAGTCGTTTTTCTCAATTTTTCTTCTCAGTTTTTTTACACCGTTGTTCTTCAGGATTTTTTTAATAGTTTTTTTCTCAGTTTTTCTGCTCAGTTTTTCTGCTCAGTTTTTTCTTCAGTTTTTTTTCTCAGTTCTTTTTTTCACAGTTTTTTTCACAGTTTTTTTCTAAGTTTTTCTTCAGTTTTTTCAGTCGTTTTTTCTCAATTTTTCTTCTCAGTTTTTTTACTCCGTTTTTCTTCAGTATTTTTTAAATAGTTTTTTTCTCAGTTTTTCTGCTCAGTTTTTCTGCTCAGTTTTTTCTTTAGTTTTTTTTCTCTGTTCTTTTTTTCACAGTTTTTTCACAGTTTTTTTCTAAGTTTTTCTTCAGTTTTTTCAGTCGTTTTTTCTCAATTTTTCTTCTCAGTTTTTTTCCTCCGTTTTTCTTCAGTTTTTTTAAATAGTTTTTTTTCTCAGTTTTTCTGATCAGTTTTTCTGCTCAGTTTTTTCTCAGTTTTTTTTCTCAATTCTTTTTTTTCACAGTTTGGTGCACAGTTTTTTTCTAAGTTTTTCTTCAGTTTTTTTCTCAGTTCTTTTTTTTCACAGTTTTTTTCACAGTTTTTTTCTAAGTTTTTCTTCAGTTTTTTCAGTCTTTTTTTCTCAGTTTTTCTTCTCAGTTTTTTTCATCCGTTTTTCTTCAGTTTTTTTCTCAGTTTTTCTGCTCAGTTTTTCTGCTCAGTTTTTTCTTCAGTTTTTTTTCTCAGTTCTTTTTTTCACAGTTTTTTTCACAGTTTTTTTCCAAGTTTTTCTTCAGTTTTTTCAGTCGTTTTTTCTCAATTTTTCTTCTCAGTTTTTTTACTCCGTTTTTCTTCAGTATTTTTTAAATAGTTTTTTTCTCAGTTTTTCTGCTCAGTTTTTCTGCTCAGTTTTTTCTTTAGTTTTTTTTCTCTGTTCTTTTTTTCACAGTTTTTTTCACAGTTTTTTTCTAAGTTTTTCTTCAGTTTTTTTTCTCAGTTCTTTTTTTTCGCAGTTTTTTTCAGTTTTTTTCTAAGTTTTTCTTCAGTTTTTTCAGTCTTTTTTCTCAGTTTTTCTTCTCAGTTTTTTTCATCCGTTTTTCTTCAGTTTTTTTTAATAGTTTTTTTCTCAGTTTTTCTGCTCAGTTTTTCTGCTCAGTTTTTTTCCTCAGTTCTTTTTTTTTTACAGTTTTGTGCACAGTTTTTTTCTAAATTTTTCTTCAGTTTTTTTTCTCAGTTCTTTTTTTTCACAGTTTTTTTCTAAGTTTTTCTTCAGTTTTTTCAGTCGTTTTTTCTCAATTTTTCTTCTCAGTTTTTTTACTCCGTTTTTCTTCAGTATTTTTTAAATAGTTTTTTTCTCAGTTTTTCTGCTCAGTTTTTCTGCTCAGTTTTTTCTTCAGTTTTTTTTCTCAGTTCTTTTTTTCACAGTTTTTTTCACAGTTTTTTTCTAAGTTTTTCTTCAGTTTTTTCAGTCGTTTTTTCTCAATTTTTCTTCTCAGTTTTTTTCCTCCGTTTTTTTTTCAGTTTTTTTAAATAGTTTTTTTTCTCAGTTTTTCTGATCAGTTTTTCTGCTCAGTTTTTTCTCAGTTTTTTTCCTCAGTTCTTTTTTTCCGCAGTTTTGTGCACAATTTTTTTTCTAAATTTTTCTTCAGTTTTTTTTCTCCGTTCTTTTTTTTCTTCAGTTTTTTCAGTCGTTTTTCTCAATTTTTCTTCTCAGTTTTTTTACTCCGTTTTTCTTCAGGATTTTTTTAATAGTTTTTTTCTCAGTTTTTCTGCTCAGTTTTTCTGCTCAGTTTTTCTTCAGTTTTTTTTCTCAGTTCTTTTTTTCACAGTTTTTTTCACAGTTTTTTTCTAAGTTTTTCTTCAGTTTTTTCAGTCGTTTTTTCTCAATTTTTCTTCTCAGTTTTTTTACTCCGTTTTTCTTCAGTATTTTTTAAATAGTTTTTTTCTCAGTTTTTCTGCTCAGTTTTTCTGCTCAGTTTTTTCTTTAGTTTTTTTTCTCTGTTCTTTTTTTCACAGTTTTTTTCACAGTTTTTTTCTAAGTTTTTCTTCAGTTTTTTCAGTCGTTTTTTCTCAATTTTTCTTCTCAGTTTTTTTCCTCCGTTTTTCTTCAGTTTTTTTAAATAGTTTTTTTCTCAGTTTTTCTGCTCAGTTTTTCTGCTCAGTTTTTTCTCAGTTTTTTTCCTCAGTTCTTTTTTTCCACAGTTTTGTGCACAGTTTTTTTTCTAAATTTTTCTTCAGTTTTTTTTCTCCGTTCTTTTTTTTCTTCAGTTTTTTCAGTCGTTTTTCTCAATTTTTCTTCTCAGTTTTTTCTCAGTTTTTTCACTCAATTCTTTTTTTTCACACTTTTGTGCACAGTATTTTTCTAAGTTTTTCTTCAGTTTTTTTTCTCAGTTCTTTTTTTTCACAGTTTTTTTCACAGTTTTTTTCACAGTTTTTTTCTAAGTTTTTCTTCAGTTTTTTCAGTCGTTTTTCTCAATTTTTCTTCTCAGTTTTTTTACTCCGTTTTTCTTCAGTATTTTTTTGTTAGTTTTTCTGCTCAGTTTTTCTGCTCAGTTTTTTCTTCAGTTTTCTATCTCAGTTCTTTTTTTCACAGTTTTTTTCACAGTTTTTTTCTAAGTTTTTCTTCAGTTTTTTCAGTCGTTTTTCTCAATTTTTCTTCTCAGTTTTTTTACTCCGTTTTTCTTCAGTATTTTTTTAATAGTTTTTTTCTCAGTTTTTCTGCTCAGTTTTTCTGCTCAGTTTTTTCTTCAGTTTTTTTCTCAGTTCTTTTTATCACAGTTCTTTTCACAGTTTTTTTCTAAGTTTTTCTTCAGTTTTTTCAGTCGTTTTTTCTCAATTTTTCTTCTCAGTTTTTTTACTCCGTTTTTCTTCAGTATTTTTTAAATAGTTTTTCTGCTCAGTTTTTCTGCTCAGTTTTTCTGCTCAGTTTTTTCTTCAGTTTTTTTTCTCAGTTCTTTTCACAGTTTTTTTCTAAGTTTTTCTTCAGTTTTTTCAGTCGTTTTTCTCAATTTTTCTTCTCAGTTTGTTTACTCCGTTTTTCTTCAGTATTTTTTTAATAGTTTTTTTCTCAGTTTTTCTGCTCAGTTTTTCTGCTCAGTTTTTTCTTCAGTTTTTTTTCTCAGTTCTTTTTATCACAGTTCTTTTCACAGTTTTTTTCTAAGTTTTTCTTCAGTTTTTTCAGTCGTTTTTTCTCAATTTTTCTTCTCAGTTTTTTTACTCCGTTTTTCTTCAGTATTTTTTAAATAGTTTTTTTCTCAGTTTTTCTGCTCAGTTTTTCTGCTCAGTTTTTTCTTCAGTTTTTTTTCTCAGTTCTTTTTTTCACAGTTTTTTTCACAGTTTTTTTCTAAGTTTTTCTTCAGTTTTTTCAGTCGTTTTTTCTCAATTTTTCTTCTCAGTTTTTTTCCTCCGTTTTTTTTTCAGTTTTTTTAAATAGTTTTTTTTCTCAGTTTTTCTGCTCAGTTTTTCTTCTCAGTTTTTTTCATCCGTTTTTCTTCAGTTTTTTTCTCAGTTTTTCTGCTCAGTTTTTCTGCTCAGTTTTTTCTCAGTTTTTTTCCTCAGTTCTTTTTTCCCACAGTTTTGTGCACAGTTTTTTTCTAAGTTTTTCTTCAGTTTTTTTTCTCAGTTCTTTTTTTTCACAGTTTTTTTCAGTTTTTTTCTAAGTTTTTCTTCAGTTTTTTCAGTCTTTTTTTCTCAGTTTTTCTTCTCAGTTTTTTTCATCCGTTTTTCTTCAGTTTTTTTTAATAGTTTTTTTTCTCAGTTTTTCTGCTCAGTTTTTCTGCTCAGTTTTTTCTCAGTTTTTTTCCTCAGTTCTTTTTTTTCACAGTTTTGTGCACAGTTTTTTTCTAAATTTTTCTTCAGTTTTTTTTCTCAGTTCTTTTTTTTCACAGTTTTTTTCTAAGTTTTTCTTCAGTTTTTTCAGTCGTTTTTTCTCAATTTTTCTTCTCAGTTTTTTTACTCCGTTTTTCTTCAGTATTTTTTTCAGTTTTTTTCTCAGTTTTTCTGCTCAGTTTTTCTGCTCAGTTTTTTGTTCAGTTTTTTTTCTCACTTCTTTTTTTCACAGTTTTTTTCTAAGTTTTTCTTCAGTTTTTTCAGTCGTTTTTTCTCAATTTTTCTTCTCAGTTTTTTCCTCCGTTTTTCTTCAGTTTTTTAAAATAGTTTTTTTCTCAGTTTTTCTGCTCAGTTTTTCTGCTCAGTTTTTTCTCAGTTTTTTTCCTCAGTTCTTTTTTTCCACAGTTTTGTGCACAGTTTTTTTTCTAAATTTTTCTTCAGTTTTTTTTCTCCGTTCTTTTTTTTCTTCAGTTTTTTCAGTCGTTTTTCTCAATTTTTCTTCTCAGTTTTTTTACTCCGTTTTTCTTCAGGATTTTTTTAATAGTTTTTTTCTCAGTTTTTCTGCTCAGTTTTTCTGCTCAGTTTTTTCTTCAGTTTTTTTTCTCAGTTCTTTTTTTCACAGTTTTTTTCACAGTTTTTTTCTAAGTTTTTCTTCAGTTTTTTCAGTCGTTTTTTCTCAATTTTTCTTCTCAGTTTTTTTACTCCGTTTTTCTTCAGTATTTTTTAAATAGTTTTTTTCTCAGTTTTTCTGCTCAGTTTTTCTGCTCAGTTTTTTCTTTAGTTTTTTTTCTCTGTTCTTTTTTTCACAGTTTTTTTCACAGTTTTTTTCTAAGTTTTTCTTCAGTTTTTTCAGTCGTTTTTTCTCAATTTTTCTTCTCAGTTTTTTTCCTCCGTTTTTCTTCAGTTTTTTTAAATAGTTTTTTTTCTCAGTTTTTCTGATCAGTTTTTCTGCTCAGTTTTTTCTCAGTTTTTTTTCTCAATTCTTTTTTTTCACAGTTTGGTGCACAGTTTTTTTCTAAGTTTTTCTTCAGTTTTTTTCTCAGTTCTTTTTTTTCACAGTTTTTTTCACAGTTTTTTTCTAAGTTTTTCTTCAGTTTTTTCAGTCTTTTTTTCTCAGTTTTTCTTCTCAGTTTTTTTCATCCGTTTTTCTTCAGTTTTTTTCTCAGTTTTTCTGCTCAGTTTTTCTGCTCAGTTTTTTCTCAGTTTTTTTCCTCAGTTCTTTTTTCCCACAGTTTTGTGCACAGTTTTTTTCTAAGTTTTTCTTCAGTTTTTTCAGTCTTTTTTTCTCAATTTTTCTTCTCAGTTTTTTTACTCCGTTTTTCTTCAGTATTTTTTTCATAGTTTTTTTCTCAGTTTTTCTGCTCAGTTTTTCTGCTCAGTTATTTCTTCAGTTTTTTTTCTCAGTTCTTTTTTTTCACAGTTTTGTGCACAGTTTTTTTCTAAATTTTTCTTCAGTTTTTTTTCTCCGTTCTTTTTTTTCTTCAGTTTTTTTAGTAGTTTTTCTCAATTTTTCTTCTCAGTTTTTTTACTCCGTTTTTCTTCAGTATTTTTTTAATAGTTTTATTCTCAGTTTTTCTGCTCAATTTTTCTGCTCAGTTTTTTCTCAGTTTTTTCACTCAATTCTTTTTTTTCACACTTTTGTGCACAGTATTTTTCTAAGTTTTTCTTCAGTTTTTTTTCTCAGTTCTTCTTTTTCACAGTTTTTTTCACAGTTTTTTTCACAGTTTTTTTCTAAGTTTTTCTTCAGTTTTTTCAGTCGTTTTTCTCAATTTTTCTTCTCAGTTTTTTTACTCCGTTTTTCTTCAGTATTTTTTAAATAGTTTTTTTCTCAGTTTTTCTGCTCAGTTTTTCTGCTCAGTTTTTTCTTTAGTTTTTTTTCTCTGTTCTTTTTTTCACAGTTTTTTTCACAGTTTTTTTCTAAGTTTTTCTTCAGTTTTTTTCTCAGTTCTTTATTTTCACAGTTTTTTTCACAGTTTTTTTCTAAGTTTTTCTTCAGTTTTTTCAGTCTTTTTTTCTCAGTTTTTCTTCTCAGTTTTTTTCATCCGTTTTTCTTCAGTTTTTTTCTCAGTTTTTCTGCTCAGTTTTTCTGCTCAGTTTTTTCTCAGTTTTTTTCCTCAGTTCTTTTTTCCCACAGTTTTGTGCACAGTTTTTTTCTAAGTTTTTCTTCAGTTTTTTTTCTCAGTTCTTTTTTTCACAGTTTTTTTCAGTTTTTTTCTAAGTTTTTCTTCAGTTTTTTCAGTCTTTTTTTCTCAGTTTTTCTTCTCAGTTTTTTTCATCCGTTTTTCTTCAATTTTTTTTAATAGTTTTTTTCTCAGTTTTTCTGCTCAGTTTTTCTGCTCAGTTTTTTCTCAGTTTTTTTCCTCAGTTCTTTTTTTCCACAGTTTTGTGCACAGTTTTTTTTCTAAATTTTTCTTCAGTTTTTTTTCTCCGTTCTTTTTTTTCTTCAGTTTTTTCAGTCGTTTTTCTCAATTTTTCTTCTCAGTTTTTTTACACCGTTTTTCTTCAGGATTTTTTTAATAGTTTTTTTCTCAGTTTTTCTGCTCAGTTTTTCTGCTCAGTTTTTTCTTCAGTTTTTTTTCTCAGTTCTTTTTTTCACAGTTTTTTTCACAGTTTTTTTCTAAGTTTTTCTTCAGTTTTTTCAGTCGTTTTTTCTCAATTTTTCTTCTCAGTTTTTTTACTCCGTTTTTCTTCAGTATTTTTTAAATAGTTTTTTTCTCAGTTTTTCTGCTCAGTTTTTCTGCTCAGTTTTTTCTTTAGTTTTTTTTCTCTGTTCTTTTTTTCACAGTTTTTTTCACAGTTTTTTTCTAAGTTTTTCTTCAGTTTTTTCAGTCGTTTTTTCTCAATTTTTCTTCTCAGTTTTTTTACTCCGTTTTTCTTCAGTTTTTTTAAATAGTTTTTTTTCTCAGTTTTTCTGATCAGTTTTTCTGCTCAGTTTTTTCTCAGTTTTTTTTCTCAATTCTTTTTTTTCACAGTTTGGTGCACAGTTTTTTTCTAAGTTTTTCTTCAGTTTTTTTTCTCAGTTCTTTTTTTTCACAGTTTTTTTCACAGTATTTTTCTAAATTTTTCTTCAGTTTTTTCAGTCTTTTTTTCTCAGTTTTTCTTCTCAGTTTTTTTCATCCGTTTTTCTTCAGTTTTTTTCTCAGTTTTTCTGCTCAGTTTTTCTGCTCAGTTTTTTCTTCAGTTTTTTTTCTCAGTTCTTTTTTTTCACAGTTTTTTTCAGTTTTTTTCTAAGTTTTTCTTCAGTTTTTTCAGTCTTTTTTTCTCAGTTTTTCTTCTCATTTTTTTTCATCCGTTTTTCTTCAGTTTTTTTTAATAGTTTTTTTCTCAGTTTTTCTGCTCAGTTTTTCTGCTCTGTTTTTTCTCAGTTTTTTTCCTCAGTTCTTTTTTTTCACAGTTTTGTGCACAGTTTTTTTCTAAATTTTTCTTCAGTTTTTTTTCTCAGTTCTTTTTTTTCACAGTTTTTTTCTAAGTTTTTCTTCAGTTTTTTCAGTCGTTTTTTCTCAATTTTTCTTCTCAGTTTTTTTACTCCGTTTTTCTTCAGTATTTTTTTCAGTTTTTTTCTCAGTTTTTCTGCTCAGTTTTTCTGCTCAGTTTTTTCTCAGTTTTTTTCCTCAGTTCTTTTTTTCCACAGTTTTGTGCACAGTTTTTTTTCTAAATTTTTCTTCAGTTTTTTTTCTCCGTTCTTTTTTTTCTTCAGTTTTTTCAGTCGTTTTTCTCAATTTTTCTTCTCAGTTTTTTTACTCCGTTTTTCTTCAGGATTTTTTTAATAGTTTTTTTCTCAGTTTTTCTGCTCAGTTTTTCTGCTCAGTTTTTTCTTCAGTTTTTTTTCTCAGTTCTTTTTTTCACAGTTTTTTTCACAGTTTTTTTCTAAGTTTTTCTTCAGTTTTTTCAGTCGTTTTTTCTCAATTTTTCTTCTCAGTTTTTTTACTCCGTTTTTCTTCAGTATTTTTTAAATAGTTTTTTTCTCAGTTTTTCTGCTCAGTTTTTCTGCTCAGTTTTTTCTTTAGTTTTTTTTCTCTGTTCTTTTTTTCACAGTTTTTTTCACAGTTTTTTTCTAAGTTTTTCTTCAGTTTTTTCAGTCGTTTTTTCTCAATTTTTCTTCTCAGTTTTTTTCCTCCGTTTTTCTTCAGTTTTTTTAAATAGTTTTTTTTCTCAGTTTTTCTGATCAGTTTTTCTGCTCAGTTTTTTCTCAGTTTTTTTCCTCAGTTCTTTTTTTCCACAGTTTTGTGCACAGTTTTTTTCTAAATTTTTCTTCAGTTTTTTTTCTCAGTTCTTTTTTTTCACAGTTTTTTTCTAAGTTTTTCTTCAGTTTTTTCAGTCTTTTTTTCTCAGTTTTTCTTCTCAGTTTTTTTCATCCGTTTTTCTTCAGTTTTTTTCTCAGTTTTTCTGCTCAGTTTTTCTGCTCAGTTTTTTCTCAGTTTTTTTCCTCAGTTCTTTTTTCCCACAGTTTTGTGCACAGTTTTTTTCTAAGTTTTTCTTCAGTTTTTTTTCTCAGTTCTTTTTTTTCACAGTTTTTTTCAGTTTTTTTCTAAGTTTTTCTTCAGTTTTTTCAGTCTTTTTTTCTCAGTTTTTCTTCTCAGTTTTTTTCATCCGTTTTTCTTCAGTTTTTTTTAATAGTTTTTTTCTCAGTTTTTCTGCTCAGTTTTTCTGCTCAGTTTTTTCTCAGTTTTTTTCCTCAGTTCTTTTTTTTCACAGTTTTGTGCACAGTTTTTTTCTAAATTTTTCTTCAGTTTTTTTTCTCAGTTCTTTTTTTTCACAGTTTTTTTCTAAGTTTTTCTTCAGTTTTTTCAGTCGTTTTTTCTCAATTTTTCTTCTCAGTTTTTTTACTCCGTTTTTCTTCAGGATTTTTTTCAGTTTTTTTCTCAGTTTTTCTGCTCAGTTTTTCTGCTCAGTTTTTTGTTCAGTTTTTTTTCTCACTTCTTTTTTTCACAGTTTTTTTCTAAGTTTTTCTTCAGTTTTTTCAGTCGTTTTTTCTCAATTTTTCTTCTCAGTTTTTTTCCTCCGTTTTTCTTCAGTTTTTTAAAAGTTTTTTTCTCAGTTTTTCTGCTGAGTTTTTCTGCTCAGTTTTTTCTCAGTTTTTTTCCTCAGTTCTTTTTTTCCACAGTTTTGTGCACAGTTTTTTTTCTAAATTTTTCTTCAGTTTTTTTTCTCCGTTCTTTTTTTTCTTCAGTTTTTTCAGTCGTTTTTCTTAATTTTTCTTCTCAGTTTTTTTAGTCCGTTTTTCTTCAGGATTTTTTAAATAGTTTTTTTCTCAGTTTTTCTGCTCAGTTTTTCTGCTCAGTTTTTTCTTCAGTTTTTTTTCTCAGTTCTTTTTTTCACAGTTTTTTTCACAGTTTTTTTCTAAGTTTTTCTTCAGTTTTTTCAGTCGTTTTTTCTCAATTTTTCTTCTCAGTTTTTTTACTCCGTTTTTCTTCAGTATTTTTTTAATAGTTTTATTCTCAGTTTTTCTGCTCAATTTTTCTGCTCAGTTTTTTCTCAGTTTTTTCACTCAATTCTTTTTTTTCACACTTTTGTGCACAGTATTTTTCTAAGTTTTTCTTCAGTTTTTTTTCTCAGTTCTTTTTTTTCACAGTTTTTTTCACAGTTTTTTTCACAGTTTTTTTCTAAGTTTTTCTTCAGTTTTTTCAGTCGTTTTTCTCAATTTTTCTTCTCAGTTTTTTTACTCCGTTTTTCTTCAGTATTTTTTTGTTAGTTTTTCTGCTCAGTTTTTCTGCTCAGTTTTTTCTTCAGTTTTCTATCTCAGTTCTTTTTTTCACAGTTTTTTTCACAGTTTTTTTCTAAGTTTTTCTTCAGTTTTTTCAGTCGTTTTTCTCAATTTTTCTTCTCAGTTTTTTTACTCCGTTTTTCTTCAGTATTTTTTTAATAGTTTTTTTCTCAGTTTTTCTGCTCAGTTTTTCTGCTCAGTTTTTTCTTCAGTTTTTTTTCTCAGTTCTTTTTATCACAGTTCTTTTCACAGTTTTTTTCTAAGTTTTTCTTCAGTTTTTTCAGTCGTTTTTTCTCAATTTTTCTTCTCAGTTTTTTTACTCCGTTTTTCTTCAGTATTTTTTAAATAGTTTTTCTGCTCAGTTTTTCTGCTCAGTTTTTCTGCTCAGTTTTTTCTTCAGTTTTTTTTCTCAGTTCTTTTCACAGTTTTTTTCTAAGTTTTTCTTCAGTTTTTTCAGTCGTTTTTCTCAATTTTTCTTCTCAGTTTTTTTACTCCGTTTTTCTTCAGTATTTTTTTAATAGTTTTTTTCTCAGTTTTTCTGCTCAGTTTTTCTGCTCAGTTTTTTCTTCAGTTTTTTTTTCTCAGTTCTTTTTATCACAGTTCTTTTCACAGTTTTTTTCTAAGTTTTTCTTCAGTTTTTTCAGTCGTTTTTTCTCAATTTTTCTTCTCAGTTTTTTTACTCCGTTTTTCTTCAGTATTTTTTAAATAGTTTTTTTCTCAGTTTTTCTGCTCAGTTTTTCTGCTCAGTTTTTTCTTCAGTTTTTTTTCTCAGTTCTTTTTTTCACAGTTTTTTTCACAGTTTTTTTCTAAGTTTTTCTTCAGTTTTTTCAGTCGTTTTTTCTCAATTTTTCTTCTCAGTTTTTTTCCTCCGTTTTTTTTTCAGTTTTTTTAAATAGTTTTTTTTCTCAGTTTTTCTGCTCAGTTTTTCTTCTCAGTTTTTTTCATCCGTTTTTCTTCAGTTTTTTTCTCAGTTTTTCTGCTCAGTTTTTCTGCTCAGTTTTTTCTCAGTTTTTTTCCTCAGTTCTTTTTTCCCACAGTTTTGTGCACAGTTTTTTTCTAAGTTTTTCTTCAGTTTTTTTTCTCAGTTCTTTTTTTTCACAGTTTTTTTCAGTTTTTTTCTAAGTTTTTCTTCAGTTTTTTCAGTCTTTTTTTCTCAGTTTTTCTTCTCAGTTTTTTTCATCCGTTTTTCTTCAGTTTTTTTTAATAGTTTTTTTCTCAGTTTTTCTGCTCAGTTTTTCTGCTCAGTTTTTTCTCAGTTTTTTTCCTCAGTTCTTTTTTTTCACAGTTTTGTGCACAGTTTTTTTCTAAATTTTTCTTCAGTTTTTTTTCTCAGTTCTTTTTTTTCACAGTTTTTTTCTAAGTTTTTCTTCAGTTTTTTCAGTCGTTTTTTCTCAATTTTTCTTCTCAGTTTTTTTACTCCGTTTTTCTTCAGTATTTTTTTCAGTTTTTTTCTCAGTTTTTCTGCTCAGTTTTTCTGCTCAGTTTTTTGTTCAGTTTTTTTTCTCACTTCTTTTTTTCACAGTTTTTTTCTAAGTTTTTCTTCAGTTTTTTCAGTCGTTTTTTCTCAATTTTTCTTCTCAGTTTTTTCCTCCGTTTTTCTTCAGTTTTTTAAAATAGTTTTTTTCTCAGTTTTTCTGCTCAGTTTTTCTGCTCAGTTTTTTCTCAGTTTTTTTCCTCAGTTCTTTTTTTCCACAGTTTTGTGCACAGTTTTTTTTCTAAATTTTTCTTCAGTTTTTTTTCTCCGTTCTTTTTTTTCTTCAGTTTTTTCAGTCGTTTTTCTCAATTTTTCTTCTCAGTTTTTTTACTCCGTTTTTCTTCAGGATTTTTTTAATAGTTTTTTTCTCAGTTTTTCTGCTCAGTTTTTCTGCTCAGTTTTTTCTTCAGTTTTTTTTCTCAGTTCTTTTTTTCACAGTTTTTTTCACAGTTTTTTTCTAAGTTTTTCTTCAGTTTTTTCAGTCGTTTTTTCTCAATTTTTCTTCTCAGTTTTTTTACTCCGTTTTTCTTCAGTATTTTTTAAATAGTTTTTTTCTCAGTTTTTCTGCTCAGTTTTTCTGCTCAGTTTTTTCTTTAGTTTTTTTTCTCTGTTCTTTTTTTCACAGTTTTTTTCACAGTTTTTTTCTAAGTTTTTCTTCAGTTTTTTCAGTCGTTTTTTCTCAATTTTTCTTCTCAGTTTTTTTCCTCCGTTTTTCTTCAGTTTTTTTAAATAGTTTTTTTTCTCAGTTTTTCTGATCAGTTTTTCTGCTCAGTTTTTTCTCAGTTTTTTTTCTCAATTCTTTTTTTTCACAGTTTGGTGCACAGTTTTTTTCTAAGTTTTTCTTCAGTTTTTTTCTCAGTTCTTTTTTTTCACAGTTTTTTTCACAGTTTTTTTCTAAGTTTTTCTTCAGTTTTTTCAGTCTTTTTTTCTCAGTTTTTCTTCTCAGTTTTTTTCATCCGTTTTTCTTCAGTTTTTTTCTCAGTTTTTCTGCTCAGTTTTTCTGCTCAGTTTTTTCTCAGTTTTTTTCCTCAGTTCTTTTTTCCCACAGTTTTGTGCACAGTTTTTTTCTAAGTTTTTCTTCAGTTTTTTCAGTCTTTTTTTCTCAATTTTTCTTCTCAGTTTTTTTACTCCGTTTTTCTTCAGTATTTTTTTCATAGTTTTTTTCTCAGTTTTTCTGCTCAGTTTTTCTGCTCAGTTATTTCTTCAGTTTTTTTTCTCAGTTCTTTTTTTTCACAGTTTTGTGCACAGTTTTTTTCTAAATTTTTCTTCAGTTTTTTTTCTCCGTTCTTTTTTTTCTTCAGTTTTTTTAGTAGTTTTTCTCAATTTTTCTTCTCAGTTTTTTTACTCCGTTTTTCTTCAGTATTTTTTTAATAGTTTTATTCTCAGTTTTTCTGCTCAATTTTTCTGCTCAGTTTTTTCTCAGTTTTTTCACTCAATTCTTTTTTTTCACACTTTTGTGCACAGTATTTTTCTAAGTTTTTCTTCAGTTTTTTTTCTCAGTTCTTCTTTTTCACAGTTTTTTTCACAGTTTTTTTCACAGTTTTTTTCTAAGTTTTTCTTCAGTTTTTTCAGTCGTTTTTCTCAATTTTTCTTCTCAGTTTTTTTACTCCGTTTTTCTTCAGTATTTTTTAAATAGTTTTTTTCTCAGTTTTTCTGCTCAGTTTTTCTGCTCAGTTTTTTCTTTAGTTTTTTTTCTCTGTTCTTTTTTTCACAGTTTTTTTCACAGTTTTTTTCTAAGTTTTTCTTCAGTTTTTTTCTCAGTTCTTTATTTTCACAGTTTTTTTCACAGTTTTTTTCTAAGTTTTTCTTCAGTTTTTTCAGTCTTTTTTTCTCAGTTTTTCTTCTCAGTTTTTTTCATCCGTTTTTCTTCAGTTTTTTTCTCAGTTTTTCTGCTCAGTTTTTCTGCTCAGTTTTTTCTCAGTTTTTTTCCTCAGTTCTTTTTTCCCACAGTTTTGTGCACAGTTTTTTTCTAAGTTTTTCTTCAGTTTTTTCAGTCTTTTTTTCTCAATTTTTCTTCTCAGTTTTTTTACTCCGTTTTTCTTCAGTATTTTTTTAATAGTTTTTTTCTCAGTTTTTCTGCTCAGTTTTTCTGCTCAGTTTTTTCTTCAGTTTTTTTTCTCAGTTCCTTTTATCACAGTGCTTTTCACAGTTTTTTTCTAAGTTTTTCTTCAGTTTTTTCAGTCGTTTTTTCTCAATTTTTCTTCTCAGTTTTTTTACTCCGTTTTTCTTCAGTATTTTTTAAATAGTTTTTTTCTCAGTTTTTCTGCTCAGTTTTTCTGCTCAGTTTTTTCTTCAGTTTTTTTTCTCAGTTCTTTTTTTCACAGTTTTTTTCACAGTTTTTTTCTAAGTTTTTCTTCAGTTTTTTCAGTCGTTTTTTCTCAATTTTTCTTCTCAGTTTTTTTCTTCCGTTTTTTTTTCAGTTTTTTTAAATAGTTTTTTTTCTCAGTTTTTCTGATCAGTTTTTCTGCTCAGTTTTTTCTCAGTTTTTTTTCTCAATTCTTTTTTTTCACAGTTTTGTGCACAGTTTTTTTCTAAATTTTTCTTCAGTTTTTTTTCTCAGTTCTTTTTTTTCACAGTTTTTTTCACAGTTTTTTTCTAAGTTTTTCTTCAATTTTTTCAGTCGTTTTTTCTCAATTTTTCTTCTCAGTTTTTTTACTGCGTTTTTCTTCAGTATTTTTTTCACAGTTTTTTTCTCAGTTTTTCTGCTCAGTTTTTCTGCTCAGTTTTTTCTTCAGTTTTTTTTCTCAGTTCTTTTTTTTCACAGTTTTGTGCACAGTTTTTTTCCTAAATTTTTCTTCAGTTTTTTTTCTCCGTTCTTTTTTTTCTTCAGTTTTTTCAGTCGTTTTTCACAATTTTTCTTCTCAGTTTTTTTACTCCGTTTTTCTTCAGTATTTTTTTGATAGTTTTTTTCTCAGTTTTTCTGCTCAGTTTTTCTGCTCAGTTTTTTCTTCAGTTTTTTTTCTCAGTTCTTTTTTTCACAGTTTTTTTCACAGTTTTTTTCTAAGTTTTTCTTCAGTTTTTTCAGTCGTTTTTTCTCAATTTTTCTTCTCAGTTTTTTTCCTCCGTTTTTCTTCAGTTTTTTTAAATAGTTTTTTTTCTCAGTTTTTCTGATCAGTTTTTCTGCTCAGTTTTTTCTCAGTTTTTTTTCTCAATTCTTTTTTTTCCACAGTTTTGTGCACAGTTTTTTTCTAAGTTTTTCTTCAGTTTTTTTTCTCAGTTCTTTTTTTTCACAGTTTTTTTCAGTTTTTTTCGATGTTTTTCTTCAGTTTTTTCAGTCTTTTTTTCTCAGTTTTTCTTCTCAGTTTTTTTCATCCGTTTTTCTTCAGTTTTTTTTAATAGTTTTTTTCTCAGTTTTTCTGCTCAGTTTTTCTGCTCAGTTTTTTCTCAGTTTTTTTCCTCAGTTCTTTTTTTTCACAGTTTTGTGCAGTTTTTTTCTAAATTTTTCTTCAGTTTTTTTTCTCAGTTCTTTTTTTTCACAGTTTTTTTCTAAGTTTTTCTTCAGTTTTTTCAGTCGTTTTTTCTCAATTTTTCTTCTCAGTTTTTTTACTCCGTTTTTCTTCAGTATTTTTTTCAGTTTTTTTCTCAGTTTTTCTGCTCAGTTTTTCTGCTCAGTTTTTTGTTCAGTTTTTTTTCTCACTTCTTTTTTTCACAGTTTTTTTCTAAGTTTTTCTTCAGTTTTTTCAGTCGTTTTTTCTCAATTTTTCTTCTCAGTTTTTTTCCTCCGTTTTTCTTCAGTTTTTTTAAATAGTTTTTTTCTCAGTTTTTCTGCTCAGTTTTTCTGCTCAGTTTTTTCTCAGTTTTTTTCCTCAGTTCTTTTTTTCCACAGTTTTGTGCACAGTTTTTTTTCTAAATTTTTCTTCAGTTTTTTTTCTCCGTTCTTTTTTTTCTTCAGTTTTTTCAGTCGTTTTTCTCAATTTTTCTTCTCAGTTTTTTTACTCCGTTTTTCTTCAGGATTTTTTTAATAGTTTTTTTCTCAGTTTTTCTGCTCAGTTTTTCTGCTCAGTTTTTTCTTCAGTTTTTTTTCTCAGTTCTTTTTTTCACAGTTTTTTTCTAAGTTTTTCTTCAGTTTTTTCAGTCGTTTTTTCTCAATTTTTCTTCTCAGTTTTTTTACTCCGTTTTTCTTCAGTATTTTTTAAATAGTTTTTTTCTCAGTTTTTCTGCTCAGTTTTTATGCTCAGTTTTTTCTTTAGTTTTTTTTCTCTGTTCTTTTTTTCACAGTTTTTTTCACAGTTTTTTTCTAAGTTTTTCTTCAGTTTTTTCAGTCGTTTTTTCTCAATTTTTCTTCTCAGTTTTTTTCCTCCGTTTTTCTTCAGTTTTTTTAAATAGTTTTTTTTCTCAGTTTTTCTGATCAGTTTTTCTGCTCAGTTTTTTCTCAGTTTTTTTCCTCAGTTCTTTTTTTCCACAGTTTTGTGCACAGTTTTTTTCTAAATTTTTCTTCAGTTTTTTTTCTCAGTTCTTTTTTTTCACAGTTTTTTTCTAAGTTTTTCTTCAGTTTTTTCAGTCTTTTTTTCTCAGTTTTTCTTCTCAGTTTTTTTCATCCGTTTTTCTTCAGTTTTTTTCTCAGTTTTTCTGCTCAGTTTTTCTGCTCAGTTTTTTCTCAGTTTTTTTCCTCAGTTCTTTTTTCCCACAGTTTTGTGCACAGTTTTTTTCTAAGTTTTTCTTCAGTTTTTTTTCTCAGTTCTTTTTTTTCACAGTTTTTTTCAGTTTTTTTCTAAGTTTTTCTTCAGTTTTTTCAGTCTTTTTTTCTCAGTTTTTCTTCTCAGTTTTTTTCATCCGTTTTTCTTCAGTTTTTTTTAATAGTTTTTTTCTCAGTTTTTCTGCTCAGTTTTTCTGCTCAGTTTTTTCTCAGTTTTTTTCCTCAGTTCTTTTTTTTCACAGTTTTGTGCACAGTTTTTTTCTAAATTTTTCTTCAGTTTTTTTTCTCAGTTCTTTTTTTTCACAGTTTTTTTCTAAGTTTTTCTTCAGTTTTTTCAGTCGTTTTTTCTCAATTTTTCTTCTCAGTTTTTTTCATCCGTTTTTCTTCAGTTTTTTTCTCAGTTTTTCTGCTCAGTTTTTCTGCTCAGTTTTTTCTCAGTTTTTTTCCTCTGTTCTTTTTTTCACAGTTTTTTTCAAAGTTTTTTTCTAAGTTTTTCTTCAGTTTTTTTCTCAGTTCTTTATTTTCACAGTTTTTTTCACAGTTTTTTTCTAAGTTTTTCTTCAGTTTTTTCAGTCTTTTTTTCTCAGTTTTTCTTCTCAGTTTTTCTGCTCAGTTTTTTCTCAGTTTTTTTCCTCAGTTCTTTTTTCCCACAGTTTTGTGCACAGTTTTTTTCTAAGTTTTTCTTCAGTTTTTTTCACAGTTTTTTTCTAAGTTTTTCTTCAATTTTTTCAGTCGTTTTTTCTCAATTTTTCTTCTCAGTTTTTTTACTGCGTTTTTCTTCAGTATTTTTTTCACAGTTTTTTTCTCAGTTTTTCTGCTCAGTTTTTCTGCTCAGTTTTTTCTTCAGTTTTTTTTCTCAGTTCCTTTTATCACAGTGCTTTTCACAGTTTTTTTCTAAGTTTTTCTTCAGTTTTTTCAGTCGTTTTTTCTCAATTTTTCTTCTCAGTTTTTTTACTCCGTTTTTCTTCAGTATTTTTTAAATAGTTTTTTTCTCAGTTTTTCTGCTCAGTTTTTCTGCTCAGTTTTTTCTTCAGTTTTTTTTCTCAGTTCTTTTTTTCACAGTTTTTTTCACAGTTTTTTTCTAAGTTTTTCTTCAGTTTTTTCAGTCGTTTTTTCTCAATTTTTCTTCTCAGTTTTTTTCCTCCGTTTTTTTTTCAGTTTTTTTAAATAGTTTTTTTTCTCAGTTTTTCTGATCAGTTTTTCTGCTCAGTTTTTTCTCAGTTTTTTTTCTCAATTCTTTTTTTTCACAGTTTTGTGCACAGTTTTTTTCTAAATTTTTCTTCAGTTTTTTTTCTCAGTTCTTTTTTTTCACAGTTTTTTTCACAGTTTTTTTCTAAGTTTTTCTTCAATTTTTTCAGTCGTTTTTTCTCAATTTTTCTTCTCAGTTTTTTTACTGCGTTTTTCTTCAGTATTTTTTTCACAGTTTTTTTCTCAGTTTTTCTGCTCAGTTTTTCTGCTCAGTTTTTTCTTCAGTTTTTTTTCTCAGTTCTTTTTTTTCACAGTTTTGTGCACAGTTTTTTTCTAAATTTTTCTTCAGTTTTTTTTCTCCGTTCTTTTTTTTCTTCAGTTTTTTCAGTCGTTTTTCACAATTTTTCTTCTCAGTTTTTTTACTCCGTTTTTCTTCAGTATTTTTTTGATAGTTTTTTTCTCAGTTTTTCTGCTCAGTTTTTCTGCTCAGTTTTTTCTTCAGTTTTTTTTCTCAGTTCTTTTTTTCACAGTTTTTTTCACAGTTTTTTTCTAAGTTTTTCTTCAGTTTTTTCAGTCGTTTTTTCTCAATTTTTCTTCTCAGTTTTTTTCCTCCGTTTTTCTTCAGTTTTTTTAAATAGTTTTTTTTCTCAGTTTTTCTGATCAGTTTTTCTGCTCAGTTTTTTCTCAGTTTTTTTTCTCAATTCTTTTTTTTCCACAGTTTTGTGCACAGTTTTTTTCTAAGTTTTTCTTCAGTTTTTTTTCTCAGTTCTTTTTTTTCACAGTTTTTTTCAGTTTTTTTCGATGTTTTTCTTCAGTTTTTTCAGTCTTTTTTTCTCAGTTTTTCTTCTCAGTTTTTTTCATCCGTTTTTCTTCAGTTTTTTTTAATAGTTTTTTTCTCAGTTTTTCTGCTCAGTTTTTCTGCTCAGTTTTTTCTCAGTTTTTTTCCTCAGTTCTTTTTTTTCACAGTTTTGTGCACAGTTTTTTTCTAAATTTTTCTTCAGTTTTTTTTCTCAGTTCTTTTTTTTCACAGTTTTTTTCTAAGTTTTTCTTCAGTTTTTTCAGTCGTTTTTTCTCAATTTTTCTTCTCAGTTTTTTTACTCCGTTTTTCTTCAGTATTTTTTTCATAGTTTTTTTCTCAGTTTTTCTGCTCAGTTTTTCTGCTCAGTTTTTCTGCTCAGTTTTTTGTTCAGTTTTTTTTCTCACTTCTTTTTTTCACAGTTTTTTTCTAAGTTTTTCTTCAGTTTTTTCAGTCGTTTTTTCTCAATTTTTCTTCTCAGTTTTTTTCCTCCGTTTTTCTTCAGTTTTTTTAAATAGTTTTTTTCTCAGTTTTTCTGCTCAGTTTTTCTGCTCAGTTTTTTCTCAGTTTTTTTCCTCAGTTCTTTTTTTCCACAGTTTTGTGCACAGTTTTTTTTCTAAATTTTTCTTCAGTTTTTTTTCTCCGTTCTTTTTTTTCTTCAGTTTTTTCAGTCGTTTTTCTCAATTTTTCTTCTCAGTTTTTTTACCCCGTTTTTCTTCAGGATTTTTTTAATAGTTTTTTTCTCAGTTTTTCTGCTCAGTTTTTCTGCTCAGTTTTTTCTTCAGTTTTTTTTCTCTGTTCTTTTTTTCACAGTTTTTTTCACAGTTTTTTTCTAAGTTTTTCTTCAGTTTTTTCAGTCGTTTTTTCTCAATTTTTCTTCTCAGTTTTTTTCCTCCGTTTTTCTTCAGTTTTTTTAAATAGTTTTTTTTCTCAGTTTTTCTGCTCAGTTTTTCTGCTCAGTTTTTTCTTTAGTTTTTTTTCTCAGTTCTTTTTTTCACAGTTTTTTTCACAGTTTTTTTCTAAGTTTTTCTTCAGTTTTTTCAGTCGTTTTTCTCAATTTTTCTTCTCAGTTTTTTTACTCCGTTTTTCCTCAGTATTTTTTTAATAGTTTTTTTCTCAGTTTTTCTGCTCACTTTTTCTGCTCAGTTTTTTCTTCAGTTTTTTTTCTCAGTTCTTTTTTTCCACAGTTTTGTGCACAGTTTTTTTCTAAATTTTTCTTCAGTTTTTTTTCTCAGTTCTTTTTTTTCACAGTTTTTTTCTAAGTTTTTCTTCAGTTTTTTCAGTCTTTTTTTCTCAGTTTTTCTTCTCAGTTTTTTCATCCGTTTTTCTTCAGTTTTTTTCTCAGTTTTTCTGCTCAGTTTTTCTGCTCAGTTTTTTCTCAGTTTTTTTCCTCAGTTCTTTTTTCCCACAGTTTTGTGCACAGTTTTTTTCTAAGTTTTTCTTCAGTTTTTTTTCTCAGTTCTTTTTTTTCACAGTTTTTTTCAGTTTTTTTCTAAGTTTTTCTTCAGTTTTTTCAGTCTTTTTTTCTCAGTTTTTCTTCTCAGTTTTTTTCATCCGTTTTTCTTCAGTTTTTTTTAATAGTTTTTTTCTCAGTTTTTCTGCTCAGTTTTTCTGCTCAGTTTTTTCTCAGTTTTTTTCCTCAGTTCTTTTTTTTCACAGTTTTGTGCACAGTTTTTTTCTAAATTTTTCTTCAGTTTTTTTTCTCAGTTCTTTTTTTTCACAGTTTTTTTCTAAGTTTTTCTTCAGTTTTTTCAGTCGTTTTTTCTCAATTTTTCTTCTCAGTTTTTTTACTCCGTTTTTCTTCAGTATTTTTTTCAGTTTTTTTCTCAGTTTTTCTGCTCAGTTTTTCTGCTCAGTTTTTTGTTCAGTTTTTTTTCTCACTTCTTTTTTTCACAGTTTTTTTCTAAGTTTTTCTTCAGTTTTTTCAGTCGTTTTTTCTCAATTTTTCTTCTCAGTTTTTTTCCTCCGTTTTTCTTCAGTTTTTTAAAAGTTTTTTTCTCAGTTTTTCTGCTGAGTTTTTCTGCTCAGTTTTTTCTCAGTTTTTTTCCTCAGTTCTTTTTTTCCACAGTTTTGTGCACAGTTTTTTTTCTAAATTTTTCTTCAGTTTTTTTTCTCCGTTCTTTTTTTTCTTCAGTTTTTTCAGTCGTTTTTCTTAATTTTTCTTCTCAGTTTTTTTACTCCGTTTTTCTTCAGGATTTTTTAAATAGTTTTTTTCTCAGTTTTTCTGCTCAGTTTTTCTGCTCAGTTTTTTCTTCAGTTTTTTTTCTCAGTTCTTTTTTTCACAGTTTTTTTCACAGTTTTTTTCTAAGTTTTTCTTCAGTTTTTTCAGTCGTTTTTTCTCAATTTTTCTTCTCAGTTTTTTTACTCCGTTTTTCTTCAGTATTTTTTTAATAGTTTTCTTCTCAGTTTTTCTGCTCAATTTTTCTGCTCAGTTTTTTCTCAGTTTTTTCACTCAATTCTTTTTTTTCACACTTTTGTGCACAGTATTTTTCTAAGTTTTTCTTCAGTTTTTTTTCTCAGTTCTTTTTTTTCACAGTTTTTTTCACAGTTTTTTTCACAGTTTTTTTCTAAGTTTTTCTTCAGTTTTTTCAGTCGTTTTTCTCAATTTTTCTTCTCAGTTTTTTTACTCCGTTTTTCTTCAGTATTTTTTTGTTAGTTTTTCTGCTCAGTTTTTCTGCTCAGTTTTTTCTTCAGTTTTCTATCTCAGTTCTTTTTTTCACAGTTTTTTTCACAGTTTTTTTCTAAGTTTTTCTTCAGTTTTTTCAGTCGTTTTTCTCAATTTTTCTTAGTTTTTTTACTCCGTTTTTCTTCAGTATTTTTTTAATAGTTTTTTTCTCAGTTTTTCTGCTCAGTTTTTCTGCTCAGTTTTTTCTTCAGTTTTTTTTCTCAGTTCTTTTTATCACAGTTCTTTTCACAGTTTTTTTCTAAGTTTTTCTTCAGTTTTTTCAGTCGTTTTTTCTCAATTTTTCTTCTCAGTTTTTTTACTCCGTTTTTCTTCAGTATTTTTTAAATAGTTTTTCTGCTCAGTTTTTCTGCTCAGTTTTTCTGCTCAGTTTTTTCTTCAGTTTTTTTTCTCAGTTCTTTTCACAGTTTTTTTCTAAGTTTTTCTTCAGTTTTTTCAGTCGTTTTTCTCAATTTTTCTTCTCAGTTTTTTTACTCCGTTTTTCTTCAGTATTTTTTTAATAGTTTTTTTCTCAGTTTTTCTGCTCAGTTTTTCTGCTCAGTTTTTTCTTCAGTTTTTTTTCTCAGTTCTTTTTATCACAGTTTTTTTCACGGTTTTTTTCTAAGTTTTTCTTCAGTTTTTTCAGTCGTTTTTTCTCAATTTTTCTTCTCAGTTTTTTTACTCCGTTTTTCTTCAGTATTTTTTAAATAGTTTTTTTCTCAGTTTTTCTGCTCAGTTTTTCTGCTCAGTTTTTTCTTCAGTTTTTTTTCTCAGTTCTTTTTTTCACAGTTTTTTTCACAGTTTTTTTCTAAGTTTTTCTTCAGTTTTTTCAGTCGTTTTTTCTCAATTTTTCTTCTCAGTTTTTTTCCTCCGTTTTTTTTCAGTTTTTTTAAATAGTTTTTTTTCTCAGTTTTTCTGCTCAGTTTTTCTTCTCAGTTTTTTTCATCCGTTTTTCTTCAGTTTTTTTCTCAGTTTTTCTGCTCAGTTTTTCTGCTCAGTTTTTTCTCAGTTTTTTTCCTCAGTTCTTTTTTCCCACAGTTTTGTGCACAGTTTTTTTCTAAGTTTTTCTTCAGTTTTTTTTCTCAGTTCTTTTTTTTCACAGTTTTTTTCTCAGTTTTTCTGCTCAGTTTTTCTGCTCAGTTTTTTCTCAGTTTTTTTCCTCAGTTCTTTTTTTTCACAGTTTTGTGCAGTTTTTTTCTAAATTTTTCTTCAGTTTTTTTTCTCAGTTCTTTTTTTTCACAGTTTTTTTCTAAGTTTTTCTTCAGTTTTTTCAGTCGTTTTTTCTCAATTTTTCTTCTCAGTTTTTTTACTCCGTTTTTCTTCAGTATTTTTTTCAGTTTTTTTCTCAGTTTTTCTGCTCAGTTTTTCTGCTCAGTTTTTTGTTCAGTTTTTTTTCTCACTTCTTTTTTTCACAGTTTTTTTCTAAGTTTTTCTTCAGTTTTTTCAGTCGTTTTTTCTCAATTTTTCTTCTCAGTTTTTTTCCTCCGTTTTTCTTCAGTTTTTTTAAATAGTTTTTTTCTCAGTTTTTCTGCTCAGTTTTTCTGCTCAGTTTTTTCTCAGTTTTTTTCCTCAGTTCTTTTTTTCCACAGTTTTGTGCACAGTTTTTTTTCTAAATTTTTCTTCAGTTTTTTTTCTCCGTTCTTTTTTTTCTTCAGTTTTTTCAGTCGTTTTTCTCAATTTTTCTTCTCAGTTTTTTTACTCCGTTTTTCTTCAGGATTTTTTTAATAGTTTTTTTCTCAGTTTTTCTGCTCAGTTTTTCTGCTCAGTTTTTTCTTCAGTTTTTTTTCTCAGTTCTTTTTTTCACAGTTTTTTTCTAAGTTTTTCTTCAGTTTTTTCAGTCGTTTTTTCTCAATTTTTCTTCTCAGTTTTTTTACTCCGTTTTTCTTCAGTATTTTTTAAATAGTTTTTTTCTCAGTTTTTCTGCTCAGTTTTTATGCTCAGTTTTTTCTTTAGTTTTTTTTCTCTGTTCTTTTTTTCACAGTTTTTTTCACAGTTTTTTTCTAAGTTTTTCTTCAGTTTTTTCAGTCGTTTTTTCTCAATTTTTCTTCTCAGTTTTTTTCCTCCGTTTTTCTTCAGTTTTTTTAAATAGTTTTTTTTCTCAGTTTTTCTGATCAGTTTTTCTGCTCAGTTTTTTCTCAGTTTTTTTCCTCAGTTCTTTTTTTCCACAGTTTTGTGCACAGTTTTTTTCTAAATTTTTCTTCAGTTTTTTTTCTCAGTTCTTTTTTTTCACAGTTTTTTTCTAAGTTTTTCTTCAGTTTTTTCAGTCTTTTTTTCTCAGTTTTTCTTCTCAGTTTTTTTCATCCGTTTTTCTTCAGTTTTTTTCTCAGTTTTTCTGCTCAGTTTTTCTGCTCAGTTTTTTCTCAGTTTTTTTCCTCAGTTCTTTTTTCCCACAGTTTTGTGCACAGTTTTTTTCTAAGTTTTTCTTCAGTTTTTTTTCTCAGTTCTTTTTTTTCACAGTTTTTTTCAGTTTTTTTCTAAGTTTTTCTTCAGTTTTTTCAGTCTTTTTTTCTCAGTTTTTCTTCTCAGTTTTTTTCATCCGTTTTTCTTCAGTTTTTTTTAATAGTTTTTTTCTCAGTTTTTCTGCTCAGTTTTTCTGCTCAGTTTTTTCTCAGTTTTTTTCCTCAGTTCTTTTTTTTCACAGTTTTGTGCACAGTTTTTTTCTAAATTTTTCTTCAGTTTTTTTTCTCAGTTCTTTTTTTTCACAGTTTTTTTCTAAGTTTTTCTTCAGTTTTTTCAGTCGTTTTTTCTCAATTTTTCTTCTCAGTTTTTTTCATCCGTTTTTCTTCAGTTTTTTTCTCAGTTTTTCTGCTCAGTTTTTTCTCAGTTTTTTTCCTCTGTTCTTTTTTTCACAGTTTTTTTCACAGTTTTTTTCTAAGTTTTTCTTCAGTTTTTTTCTCAGTTCTTTATTTTCACAGTTTTTTTCACAGTTTTTTTCTAAGTTTTTCTTCAGTTTTTTCAGTCTTTTTTTCTCAGTTTTTCTTCTCAGTTTTTTTCATCCGTTTTTCTTCAGTTTTTTTCTCAGTTTTTCTGCTCAGTTTTTCTGCTCAGTTTTTTCTCAGTTTTTTTCCTCAGTTCTTTTTTCCCACAGTTTTGTGCACAGTTTTTTTCTAAGTTTTTCTTCAGTTTTTTTCACAGTTTTTTTCTAAGTTTTTCTTCAATTTTTTCAGTCGTTTTTTCTCAATTTTTCTTCTCAGTTTTTTTACTGCGTTTTTCTTCAGTATTTTTTTCACAGTTTTTTTCTCAGTTTTTCTGCTCAGTTTTTCTGCTCAGTTTTTTCTTCAGTTTTTTTTCTCAGTTCCTTTTATCACAGTGCTTTTCACAGTTTTTTTCTAAGTTTTTCTTCAGTTTTTTCAGTCGTTTTTTCTCAATTTTTCTTCTCAGTTTTTTTACTCCGTTTTTCTTCAGTATTTTTTAAATAGTTTTTTTCTCAGTTTTTCTGCTCAGTTTTTCTGCTCAGTTTTTTCTTCAGTTTTTTTTCTCAGTTCTTTTTTTCACAGTTTTTTTCACAGTTTTTTTCTAAGTTTTTCTTCAGTTTTTTCAGTCGTTTTTTCTCAATTTTTCTTCTCAGTTTTTTTCCTCCGTTTTTTTTTCAGTTTTTTTAAATAGTTTTTTTTCTCAGTTTTTCTGATCAGTTTTTCTGCTCAGTTTTTTCTCAGTTTTTTTTCTCAATTCTTTTTTTTCACAGTTTTGTGCACAGTTTTTTTCTAAATTTTTCTTCAGTTTTTTTTCTCAGTTCTTTTTTTTCACAGTTTTTTTCACAGTTTTTTTCTAAGTTTTTCTTCAATTTTTTCAGTCGTTTTTTCTCAATTTTTCTTCTCAGTTTTTTTACTGCGTTTTTCTTCAGTATTTTTTTCACAGTTTTTTTCTCAGTTTTTCTGCTCAGTTTTTCTGCTCAGTTTTTTCTTCAGTTTTTTTTCTCAGTTCTTTTTTTTCACAGTTTTGTGCACAGTTTTTTTCTAAATTTTTCTTCAGTTTTTTTTCTCCGTTCTTTTTTTTCTTCAGTTTTTTCAGTCGTTTTTCACAATTTTTCTTCTCAGTTTTTTTACTCCGTTTTTCTTCAGTATTTTTTTGATAGTTTTTTTCTCAGTTTTTCTGCTCAGTTTTTCTGCTCAGTTTTTTCTTCAGTTTTTTTTCTCAGTTCTTTTTTTCACAGTTTTTTTCACAGTTTTTTTCTAAGTTTTTCTTCAGTTTTTTCAGTCGTTTTTTCTCAATTTTTCTTCTCAGTTTTTTTCCTCCGTTTTTCTTCAGTTTTTTTAAATAGTTTTTTTTCTCAGTTTTTCTGATCAGTTTTTCTGCTCAGTTTTTTCTCAGTTTTTTTTCTCAATTCTTTTTTTTCCACAGTTTTGTGCACAGTTTTTTTCTAAGTTTTTCTTCAGTTTTTTTTCTCAGTTCTTTTTTTTCACAGTTTTTTTCAGTTTTTTTCGATGTTTTTCTTCAGTTTTTTCAGTCTTTTTTTCTCAGTTTTTCTTCTCAGTTTTTTTCATCCGTTTTTCTTCAGTTTTTTTTAATAGTTTTTTTCTCAGTTTTTCTGCTCAGTTTTTCTGCTCAGTTTTTTCTCAGTTTTTTTCCTCAGTTCTTTTTTTTCACAGTTTTGTGCACAGTTTTTTTCTAAATTTTTCTTCAGTTTTTTTTCTCAGTTCTTTTTTTTCACAGTTTTTTTCTAAGTTTTTCTTCAGTTTTTTCAGTCGTTTTTTCTCAATTTTTCTTCTCAGTTTTTTTACTCCGTTTTTCTTCAGTATTTTTTTCATAGTTTTTTTCTCAGTTTTTCTGCTCAGTTTTTCTGCTCAGTTTTTCTGCTCAGTTTTTTGTTCAGTTTTTTTTCTCACTTCTTTTTTTCACAGTTTTTTTCTAAGTTTTTCTTCAGTTTTTTCAGTCGTTTTTTCTCAATTTTTCTTCTCAGTTTTTTTCCTCCGTTTTTCTTCAGTTTTTTTAAATAGTTTTTTTCTCAGTTTTTCTGCTCAGTTTTTCTGCTCAGTTTTTTCTCAGTTTTTTTCCTCAGTTCTTTTTTTCCACAGTTTTGTGCACAGTTTTTTTTCTAAATTTTTCTTCAGTTTTTTTTCTCCGTTCTTTTTTTTCTTCAGTTTTTTCAGTCGTTTTTCTCAATTTTTCTTCTCAGTTTTTTTACCCCGTTTTTCTTCAGGATTTTTTTAATAGTTTTTTTCTCAGTTTTTCTGCTCAGTTTTTCTGCTCAGTTTTTTCTTCAGTTTTTTTTCTCTGTTCTTTTTTTCACAGTTTTTTTCACAGTTTTTTTCTAAGTTTTTCTTCAGTTTTTTCAGTCGTTTTTTCTCAATTTTTCTTCTCAGTTTTTTTCCTCCGTTTTTCTTCAGTTTTTTTAAATAGTTTTTTTTCTCAGTTTTTCTGCTCAGTTTTTCTGCTCAGTTTTTTCTTTAGTTTTTTTTCTCAGTTCTTTTTTTCACAGTTTTTTTCACAGTTTTTTTCTAAGTTTTTCTTCAGTTTTTTCAGTCGTTTTTCTCAATTTTTCTTCTCAGTTTTTTTACTCCGTTTTTCTTCAGTATTTTTTTAATAGTTTTTTTCTCAGTTTTTCTGCTCACTTTTTCTGCTCAGTTTTTTCTTCAGTTTTTTTTCTCAGTTCTTTTTTTCCACAGTTTTGTGCACAGTTTTTTTCTAAATTTTTCTTCAGTTTTTTTTCTCAGTTCTTTTTTTTCACAGTTTTTTTCTAAGTTTTTCTTCAGTTTTTTCAGTCTTTTTTTCTCAGTTTTTCTTCTCAGTTTTTTCATCCGTTTTTCTTCAGTTTTTTTCTCAGTTTTTCTGCTCAGTTTTTCTGCTCAGTTTTTTCTCAGTTTTTTTCCTCAGTTCTTTTTTCCCACAGTTTTGTGCACAGTTTTTTTCTAAGTTTTTCTTCAGTTTTTTTTCTCAGTTCTTTTTTTTCACAGTTTTTTTCAGTTTTTTTCTAAGTTTTTCTTCAGTTTTTTCAGTCTTTTTTTCTCAGTTTTTCTTCTCAGTTTTTTTCATCCGTTTTTCTTCAGTTTTTTTTAATAGTTTTTTTCTCAGTTTTTCTGCTCAGTTTTTCTGCTCAGTTTTTTCTCAGTTTTTTTCCTCAGTTCTTTTTTTTCACAGTTTTGTGCACAGTTTTTTTCTAAATTTTTCTTCAGTTTTTTTTCTCAGTTCTTTTTTTTCACAGTTTTTTTCTAAGTTTTTCTTCAGTTTTTTCAGTCGTTTTTTCTCAATTTTTCTTCTCAGTTTTTTTACTCCGTTTTTCTTCAGTATTTTTTTCAGTTTTTTTCTCAGTTTTTCTGCTCAGTTTTTCTGCTCAGTTTTTTGTTCAGTTTTTTTTCTCACTTCTTTTTTTCACAGTTTTTTTCTAAGTTTTTCTTCAGTTTTTTCAGTCGTTTTTTCTCAATTTTTCTTCTCAGTTTTTTTCCTCCGTTTTTCTTCAGTTTTTTAAAAGTTTTTTTCTCAGTTTTTCTGCTGAGTTTTTCTGCTCAGTTTTTTCTCAGTTTTTTTCCTCAGTTCTTTTTTTCCACAGTTTTGTGCACAGTTTTTTTTCTAAATTTTTCTTCAGTTTTTTTTCTCCGTTCTTTTTTTTCTTCAGTTTTTTCAGTCGTTTTTCTTAATTTTTCTTCTCAGTTTTTTTAGTCCGTTTTTCTTCAGGATTTTTTAAATAGTTTTTTTCTCAGTTTTTCTGCTCAGTTTTTCTGCTCAGTTTTTTCTTCAGTTTTTTTTCTCAGTTCTTTTTTTCACAGTTTTTTTCACAGTTTTTTTCTAAGTTTTTCTTCAGTTTTTTCAGTCGTTTTTTCTCAATTTTTCTTCTCAGTTTTTTTACTCCGTTTTTCTTCAGTATTTTTTTAATAGTTTTCTTCTCAGTTTTTCTGCTCAATTTTTCTGCTCAGTTTTTTCTCAGTTTTTTCACTCAATTCTTTTTTTTCACACTTTTGTGCACAGTATTTTTCTAAGTTTTTCTTCAGTTTTTTTTCTCAGTTCTTTTTTTTCACAGTTTTTTTCACAGTTTTTTTCACAGTTTTTTTCTAAGTTTTTCTTCAGTTTTTTCAGTCGTTTTTCTCAATTTTTCTTCTCAGTTTTTTTACTCCGTTTTTCTTCAGTATTTTTTTGTTAGTTTTTCTGCTCAGTTTTTCTGCTCAGTTTTTTCTTCAGTTTTCTATCTCAGTTCTTTTTTTCACAGTTTTTTTCACAGTTTTTTTCTAAGTTTTTCTTCAGTTTTTTCAGTCGTTTTTCTCAATTTTTCTTAGTTTTTTTACTCCGTTTTTCTTCAGTATTTTTTTAATAGTTTTTTTCTCAGTTTTTCTGCTCAGTTTTTCTGCTCAGTTTTTTCTTCAGTTTTTTTTCTCAGTTCTTTTTATCACAGTTCTTTTCACAGTTTTTTTCTAAGTTTTTCTTCAGTTTTTTCAGTCGTTTTTTCTCAATTTTTCTTCTCAGTTTTTTTACTCCGTTTTTCTTCAGTATTTTTTAAATAGTTTTTCTGCTCAGTTTTTCTGCTCAGTTTTTCTGCTCAGTTTTTTCTTCAGTTTTTTTTCTCAGTTCTTTTCACAGTTTTTTTCTAAGTTTTTCTTCAGTTTTTTCAGTCGTTTTTCTCAATTTTTCTTCTCAGTTTTTTTACTCCGTTTTTCTTCAGTATTTTTTTAATAGTTTTTTTCTCAGTTTTTCTGCTCAGTTTTTCTGCTCAGTTTTTTCTTCAGTTTTTTTTCTCAGTTCTTTTTATCACAGTTCTTTTCACGGTTTTTTTCTAAGTTTTTCTTCAGTTTTTTCAGTCGTTTTTTCTCAATTTTTCTTCTCAGTTTTTTTACTCCGTTTTTCTTCAGTATTTTTTAAATAGTTTTTTTCTCAGTTTTTCTGCTCAGTTTTTCTGCTCAGTTTTTTCTTCAGTTTTTTTTCTCAGTTCTTTTTTTCACAGTTTTTTTCACAGTTTTTTTCTAAGTTTTTCTTCAGTTTTTTCAGTCGTTTTTTCTCAATTTTTCTTCTCAGTTTTTTTCCTCCGTTTTTTTTCAGTTTTTTTAAATAGTTTTTTTTCTCAGTTTTTCTGCTCAGTTTTTCTTCTCAGTTTTTTTCATCCGTTTTTCTTCAGTTTTTTTCTCAGTTTTTCTGCTCAGTTTTTCTGCTCAGTTTTTTCTCAGTTTTTTTCCTCAGTTCTTTTTTCCCACAGTTTTGTGCACAGTTTTTTTCTAAGTTTTTCTTCAGTTTTTTTTCTCAGTTCTTTTTTTTCACAGTTTTTTTCTAAGTTTTTCTTCAGTTTTTTCAGTCTTTTTTTCTCAGTTTTTCTTCTCAGTTTTTTTCATCCGTTTTTCTTCAGTTTTTTTTAATAGTTTTTTTCTCAGTTTTTCTGCTCAGTTTTTCTGCTCAGTTTTTTCTCAGTTTTTTTCCTCAGTTCTTTTTGTTCACAGTTTTGTGCACAGTTTTTTTCTAAATTTTTCTTCAGTTTTTTTTCTCAGTTCTTTTTTTTCACAGTTTTTTTCTAAGTTTTTCTTCAGTTTTTTCAGTCGTTTTTTCTCAATTTTTCTTCTCAGTTTTTTTACTCCGTTTTTCTTCAGTATTTTTTTCAGTTTTTTTCTCAGTTTTTCTGCTCAGTTTTTCTGCTCAGTTTTTTCTTTAGTTTTTTTTCTCTGTTCTTTTTTTCACAGTTTTTTTCACAGTTTTTTTCTAAGTTTTTCTTCAGTTTTTTCAGTCGTTTTTTCTCAATTTTTCTTCTCAGTTTTTTTCCTCCGTTTTTCTTCAGTTTTTTTAAATAGTTTTTTTTCTCAGTTTTTCTGATCAGTTTTTCTGCTCAGTTTTGTCTCAGTTTTTTTTCTCAATTCTTTTTTTTCACAGTTTGGTGCACAGTTTTTTTCTAAGTTTTTCTTCAGTTTTTTTCTCAGTTCTTTTTTTTCACAGTTTTTTTCGCAGTTTTTTTCTAAGTTTTTCTTCAGTTTTTTCAGTCTTTTTTTCTCAGTTTTTCTTCTCAGTTTTTTTCATCCGTTTTTCTTCAGTTTTTTTCTCAGTTTTTCTGCTCAGTTTTTCTGCTCAGTTTTTTCTCAGTTTTTTTCCTCAGTTCTTTTTTCCCACAGTTTTGTGCACAGTTTTTTTCTAAGTTTTTCTTCAGTTTTTTCAGTCTTTTTTTCTCAATTTTTCTTCTCAGTTTTTTTACTCCGTTTTTCTTCAGTATTTTTTTCATAGTTTTTTTCTCAGTTTTTCTGCTCAGTTTTTCTGCTCAGTTTTTTCTTCAGTTTTTTTTCTCAGTTCTTTTTTTTCACAGTTTTGTGCACAGTTTTTTCTAAATTTTTCTTCAGTTTTTTTTCTCCGTTCTTTTTTTTCTTCAGTTTTTTTTAGTAGTTTTTCTCAATTTTTCTTCTCAGTTTTTTTACTCCGTT
Source organism: Pristiophorus japonicus (assembly GCF_044704955.1). NCBI lineage: Eukaryota > Metazoa > Chordata > Chondrichthyes > Pristiophoridae > Pristiophorus > Pristiophorus japonicus. Next base: position 453,030 of record NW_027251071.1, read on the forward strand.
TTTCTTCAGTATTTTTTTAATAGTTTTATTCTCAGTTTTTCTGCTCAATTTTTCTGCTCAGTTTTTTCTCAGTTTTTTCACTCAATTCTTTTTTTTCACACTTTTGTGCACAGTATTTTTCTAAGTTTTTCTTCAGTTTTTTTTCTCAGTTCTTTTTTTTCACAGTTTTTTTCACAGTTTTTTTCACAGTTTTTTTCTAAGTTTTTCTTCAGTTTTTTCAGTCGTTTTTCTCAATTTTTCTTCTCAGTTTTTTTACTCCGTTTTTCTTCAGTATTTTTTTTGATAGTTTTTCTGCTCAGTTTTTCTGCTCAGTTTTTCTGCTCAGTTTTTTCTTTAGTTTTTTTTCTCTGTTCTTTTTTTCACAGTTTTTTTCACAGTTTTTTTCTAAGTTTTTCTTCAGTTTTTTCAGTCGTTTTTTCTCAATTTTTCTTCTCAGTTTTTTTCCTCCGTTTTTCTTCAGTTTTTTTAAATAGTTTTTTTTCTCAGTTTTTCTGATCAGTTTTTCTGCTCAGTTTTTTCTCAGTTTTTTTTCTCAATTCTTTTTTTTCACAGTTTGGTGCACAGTTTTTTTCTAAGTTTTTCTTCAGTTTTTTTCTCAGTTCTTTTTTTTCACAGTTTTTTTCAGTTTTTTTCGATGTTTTTCTTCAGTTTTTTCAGTCTTTTTTTCTCAGTTTTTCTTCTCAGTTTTTTTCATCCGTTTTTCTTCAGTTTTTTTTAATAGTTTTTTTCTCAGTTTTTCTGCTCAGTTTTTCTGCTCAGTTTTTTCTCAGTTTTTTTCCTCAGTTCTTTTTTTTCACAGTTTTGTGCACAGTTTTTTTCTAAATTTTTCTTCAGTTTTTTTTCTCAGTTCTTTTTTTTCACAGTTTTTTTCTAAGTTTTTCTTCAGTTTTTTCAGTCGTTTTTTCTCAATTTTTCTTCTCAGTTTTTTTACTCCGTTTTTCTTCAGTATTTTTTTCAGTTTTTCTGCTCAGTTTTTCTGCTCAGTTTTTTGTTCAGTTTTTTTTCTCACTTCTTTTTTTCACAGTTTTTTTCTAAGTTTTTCTTCAGTTTTTTCAGTCGTTTTTTCTCAATTTTTCTTCTCAGTTTTTTTCCTCCGTTTTTCTTCAGTTTTTTTAAATAGTTTTTTTCTCAGTTTTTCTGCTCAGTTTTTCTGCTCAGTTTTTTCTCAGTTTTTTTCCTCAGTTCTTTTTTTCCACAATTTTGTGCACAGTTTTTTTTCTAAATTTTTCTTCAGTTTTTTTTCTCCGTTCTTTTTTTTCTTCAGTTTTTTCAGTCGTTTTTCTCAATTTTTCTTCTCAGTTTTTTTACTCCGTTTTTCTTCAGGATTTTTTTAATAGTTTTTTTCTCAGTTTTTCTGCTCAGTTTTTCTGCTCAGTTTTTTCTTCAGTTTTTTTTCTCAGTTCTTTTTTTCACAGTTTTTTTCTAAGTTTTTCTTCAGTTTTTTCAGTCGTTTTTTCTCAATTTTTCTTCTCAGTTTTTTTACTCCGTTTTTCTTCAGTATTTTTTAAATAGTTTTTTTCTCAGTTTTTCTGCTCAGTTTTTCTGCTCAGTTTTTTCTTTAGTTTTTTTTCTCTGTTCTTTTTTTCACAGTTTTTTTCACAGTTTTTTTCTAAGTTTTTCTTCAGTTTTTTCAGTCGTTTTTTCTCAATTTTTCTTCTCAGTTTTTTTCCTCCGTTTTTCTTCAGTTTTTTTAAATAGTTTTTTTTCTCAGTTTTTCTGATCAGTTTTTCTGCTCAGTTTTTTCTCAGTTTTTTTTCTCAATTCTTTTTTTTCACAGTTTGGTGCACAGTTTTTTTCTAAGTTTTTCTTCAGTTTTTTTTCTCAGTTCTTTTTTTTCACAGTTTTTTTCACAGTATTTTTCTAAGTTTTTCTTCAGTTTTTTCAGTCTTTTTTTCTCAGTTTTTCTTCTCAGTTTTTTTCATCCGTTTTTCTTCAGTTTTTTTCTCAGTTTTTCTGCTCAGTTTTTCTGCTCAGTTTTTTCTCAGTTTTTTTCCTCAGTTCTTTTTTCCCACAGTTTTGTGCACAGTTTTTTTCTAAGTTTTTCTTCAGTTTTTTTCCTCAGTTCTTTTTTTCCACAGTTTTGTGCACAGTTTTTTTTCTAAATTTTTCTTCGGTTTTTTTTCTCCGTTCTTTTTTTTCTTCAGTTTTTTCAGTCGTTTTTCTCAATTTTTCTTCTCAGTTTTTTTACTCCGTTTTTCTTCAGGATTTTTTTAATAGTTTTTTTCTCAGTTTTTCTGCTCAGTTTTTCTGCTCAGTTTTTTCTTCAGTTTTTTTTCTCAGTTCTTTTTTTCACAGTTTTTTTCACAGTTTTTTTCTAAGTTTTTCTTCAGTTTTTTCAGTCGTTTTTTCTCAATTTTTCTTCTCAGTTTTTTTACTCCGTTTTTCTTCAGTATTTTTTAAATAGTTTTTTTCTCAGTTTTTCTGCTCAGTTTTTCTGCTCAGTTTTTTCTTTAGTTTTTTTTCTCTGTTCTTTTTTTCACAGTTTTTTTCACAGTTTTTTTCTAAGTTTTTCTTCAGTTTTTTCAGTCGTTTTTTCTCAATTTTTCTTCTCAGTTTTTTTCCTCCGTTTTTCTTCAGTTTTTTTAAATAGTTTTTTTTCTCAGTTTTTCTGATCAGTTTTTCTGCTCAGTTTTTTCTCAGTTTTTTTCCTCAGTTCTTTTTTCCCACAGTTTTGTGCACAGTTTTTTTCTAAGTTTTTCTTCAGTTTTTTCAGTCTTTTTTTCTCAATTTTTCTTCTCAGTTTTTTTACTCCGTTTTTCTTCAGTATTTTTTTCATAGTTTTTTTCTCAGTTTTTCTGCTCAGTTTTTCTGCTCAGTTATTTCTTCAGTTTTTTTTCTCAGTTCTTTTTTTTCACAGTTTTGTGCACAGTTTTTTTCTAAATTTTTCTTCAGTTTTTTTTCTCCGTTCTTTTTTTTCTTCAGTTTTTTTAGTAGTTTTTCTCAATTTTTCTTCTCAGTTTTTTTACTCCGTTTTTCTTCAGTATTTTTTTAATAGTTTTATTCTCAGTTTTTCTGCTCAATTTTTCTGCTCAGTTTTTTCTCAGTTTTTTCACTCAATTCTTTTTTTTCACACTTTTGTGCACAGTATTTTTCTAAGTTTTTCTTCAGTTTTTTTTCTCAGTTCTTCTTTTTCACAGTTTTTTTCACAGTTTTTTTCACAGTTTTTTTCTAAGTTTTTCTTCAGTTTTTTCAGTCGTTTTTCTCAATTTTTCTTCTCAGTTTTTTTACTCCGTTTTTCTTCAGTATTTTTTAAATAGTTTTTTTCTCAGTTTTTCTGCTCAGTTTTTCTGCTCAGTTTTTTCTTTAGTTTTATTTCTCTGTTCTTTTTTTCACAGTTTTTTTCACAGTTTTTTTCTAAGTTTTTCTTCAGTTTTTTCAGTCGTTTTTTCTCAATTTTTCTTCTCAGTTTTTTTCCTCCGTTTTTCTTCAGTTTTTTTAAATAGTTTTTTTTCTCAGTTTTTCTGATCAGTTTTTCTGCTCAGTTTTTTCTCAGTTTTTTTTCTCAATTCTTTTTTTTCACAGTTTGGTGCACAGTTTTTTTCTAAGTTTTTCTTCAGTTTTTTTCTCTGTTCTTTTTTTCACAGTTTTTTTCACAGTTTTTTTCTAAGTTTTTCTTCAGTTTTTTCAGTCTTTTTTTCTCAATTTTTCTTCTCAGTTTTTTTACTCCGTTTTTCTTCAGTATTTTTTTCATAGTTTTTTTCTCAGTTTTTCTGCTCAGTTTTTCTGCTCAGTTTTTTCTTCAGTTTTTTTTCTCAGTTCTTTTTTTTCACAGTTTTGTGCACAGTTTTTTCTAAATTTTTCTTCAGTTTTTTTTCTCCGTTCTTTTTTTTCTTCAGTTTTTTTTAGTAGTTTTTCTCAATTTTTCTTCTCAGTTTTTTTACTCCGTTTTTCTTCAGTATTTTTTTAATAGTTTTATTCTCAGTTTTTCTGCTCATTTTTTCTGCTCAGTTTTTTCTCAGTTTTTTCACTCAATTCTTTTTTTTCACACTTTTGTGCACAGTATTTTTCTAAGTTTTTCTTCAGTTTTTTTTCTCAGTTCTTTTTTTTCACAGTTTTTTTCACAGTTTTTTTCACAGTTTTTTTCTAAGTTTTTCTTCAGTTTTTTCAGTCGTTTTTCTCAATTTTTCTTCTCAGTTTTTTTACTCCGTTTTTCTTCAGTATTTTTTTTGATAGTTTTTCTGCTCAGTTTTTCTGCTCAGTTTTTCTGCTCAGTTTTTTCTTTAGTTTTTTTTCTCTGTTCTTTTTTTCACAGTTTTTTTCACAGTTTTTTTCTAAGTTTTTCTTCAGTTTTTTCAGTCGTTTTTTCTCAATTTTTCTTCTCAGTTTTTTTCCTCCGTTTTTCTTCAGTTTTTTTAAATAGTTTTTTTTCTCAGTTTTTCTGATCAGTTTTTCTGCTCAGTTTTTTCTCAGTTTTTTTTCTCAATTCTTTTTTTTCACAGTTTGGTGCACAGTTTTTTTCTAAGTTTTTCTTCAGTTTTTTTCTCAGTTCTTTTTTTTCACAGTTTTTTTCAGTTTTTTTCGATGTTTTTCTTCAGTTTTTTCAGTCTTTTTTTCTCAGTTTTTCTTCTCAGTTTTTTTCATCCGTTTTTCTTCAGTTTTTTTTAATAGTTTTTTTCTCAGTTTTTCTGCTCAGTTTTTCTGCTCAGTTTTTTCTCAGTTTTTTTCCTCAGTTCTTTTTTTTCACAGTTTTGTGCACAGTTTTTTTCTAAATTTTTCTTCAGTTTTTTTTCTCAGTTCTTTTTTTTCACAGTTTTTTTCTAAGTTTTTCTTCAGTTTTTTCAGTCGTTTTTTCTCAATTTTTCTTCTCAGTTTTTTTACTCCGTTTTTCTTCAGTATTTTTTTCAGTTTTTCTGCTCAGTTTTTCTGCTCAGTTTTTTGTTCAGTTTTTTTTCTCACTTCTTTTTTTCACAGTTTTTTTCTAAGTTTTTCTTCAGTTTTTTCAGTCGTTTTTTCTCAATTTTTCTTCTCAGTTTTTTTCCTCCGTTTTTCTTCAGTTTTTTTAAATAGTTTTTTTCTCAGTTTTTCTGCTCAGTTTTTCTGCTCAGTTTTTTCTCAGTTTTTTTCCTCAGTTCTTTTTTTCCACAATTTTGTGCACAGTTTTTTTTCTAAATTTTTCTTCAGTTTTTTTTCTCCGTTCTTTTTTTTCTTCAGTTTTTTCAGTCGTTTTTCTCAATTTTTCTTCTCAGTTTTTTTACTCCGTTTTTCTTCAGGATTTTTTTAATAGTTTTTTTCTCAGTTTTTCTGCTCAGTTTTTCTGCTCAGTTTTTTCTTCAGTTTTTTTTCTCAGTTCTTTTTTTCACAGTTTTTTTCTAAGTTTTTCTTCAGTTTTTTCAGTCGTTTTTTCTCAATTTTTCTTCTCAGTTTTTTTACTCCGTTTTTCTTCAGTATTTTTTAAATAGTTTTTTTCTCAGTTTTTCTGCTCAGTTTTTCTGCTCAGTTTTTTCTTTAGTTTTTTTTCTCTGTTCTTTTTTTCACAGTTTTTTTCACAGTTTTTTTCTAAGTTTTTCTTCAGTTTTTTCAGTCGTTTTTTCTCAATTTTTCTTCTCAGTTTTTTTCCTCCGTTTTTCTTCAGTTTTTTTAAATAGTTTTTTTTCTCAGTTTTTCTGATCAGTTTTTCTGCTCAGTTTTTTCTCAGTTTTTTTTCTCAATTCTTTTTTTTCACAGTTTGGTGCACAGTTTTTTTCTAAGTTTTTCTTCAGTTTTTTTTCTCAGTTCTTTTTTTTCACAGTTTTTTTCACAGTATTTTTCTAAGTTTTTCTTCAGTTTTTTCAGTCTTTTTTTCTCAGTTTTTCTTCTCAGTTTTTTTCATCCGTTTTTCTTCAGTTTTTTTCTCAGTTTTTCTGCTCAGTTTTTCTGCTCAGTTTTTTCTCAGTTTTTTTCCTCAGTTCTTTTTTCCCACAGTTTTGTGCACAGTTTTTTTCTAAGTTTTTCTTCAGTTTTTTTCCTCAGTTCTTTTTTTCCACAGTTTTGTGCACAGTTTTTTTTCTAAATTTTTCTTCGGTTTTTTTTCTCCGTTCTTTTTTTTCTTCAGTTTTTTCAGTCGTTTTTCTCAATTTTTCTTCTCAGTTTTTTTACTCCGTTTTTCTTCAGGATTTTTTTAATAGTTTTTTTCTCAGTTTTTCTGCTCAGTTTTTCTGCTCAGTTTTTTCTTCAGTTTTTTTTCTCAGTTCTTTTTTTCACAGTTTTTTTCACAGTTTTTTTCTAAGTTTTTCTTCAGTTTTTTCAGTCGTTTTTTCTCAATTTTTCTTCTCAGTTTTTTTACTCCGTTTTTCTTCAGTATTTTTTAAATAGTTTTTTTCTCAGTTTTTCTGCTCAGTTTTTCTGCTCAGTTTTTTCTTTAGTTTTTTTTCTCTGTTCTTTTTTTCACAGTTTTTTTCACAGTTTTTTTCTAAGTTTTTCTTCAGTTTTTTCAGTCGTTTTTTCTCAATTTTTCTTCTCAGTTTTTTTCCTCCGTTTTTCTTCAGTTTTTTTAAATAGTTTTTTTTCTCAGTTTTTCTGATCAGTTTTTCTGCTCAGTTTTTTCTCAGTTTTTTTCCTCAGTTCTTTTTTCCCACAGTTTTGTGCACAGTTTTTTTCTAAGTTTTTCTTCAGTTTTTTCAGTCTTTTTTTCTCAATTTTTCTTCTCAGTTTTTTTACTCCGTTTTTCTTCAGTATTTTTTTCATAGTTTTTTTCTCAGTTTTTCTGCTCAGTTTTTCTGCTCAGTTATTTCTTCAGTTTTTTTTCTCAGTTCTTTTTTTTCACAGTTTTGTGCACAGTTTTTTTCTAAATTTTTCTTCAGTTTTTTTTCTCCGTTCTTTTTTTTCTTCAGTTTTTTTAGTAGTTTTTCTCAATTTTTCTTCTCAGTTTTTTTACTCCGTTTTTCTTCAGTATTTTTTTAATAGTTTTATTCTCAGTTTTTCTGCTCAATTTTTCTGCTCAGTTTTTTCTCAGTTTTTTCACTCAATTCTTTTTTTTCACACTTTTGTGCACAGTATTTTTCTAAGTTTTTCTTCAGTTTTTTTTCTCAGTTCTTCTTTTTCACAGTTTTTTTCACAGTTTTTTTCACAGTTTTTTTCTAAGTTTTTCTTCAGTTTTTTCAGTCGTTTTTCTCAATTTTTCTTCTCAGTTTTTTTACTCCGTTTTTCTTCAGTATTTTTTAAATAGTTTTTTTCTCAGTTTTTCTGCTCAGTTTTTCTGCTCAGTTTTTTCTTTAGTTTTATTTCTCTGTTCTTTTTTTCACAGTTTTTTTCACAGTTTTTTTCTAAGTTTTTCTTCAGTTTTTTCAGTCGTTTTTTCTCAATTTTTCTTCTCAGTTTTTTTCCTCCGTTTTTCTTCAGTTTTTTTAAATAGTTTTTTTTCTCAGTTTTTCTGATCAGTTTTTCTGCTCAGTTTTTTCTCAGTTTTTTTTCTCAATTCTTTTTTTTCACAGTTTGGTGCACAGTTTTTTTCTAAGTTTTTCTTCAGTTTTTTTCTCAGTTCTTTTTTTTCACAGTTTTTTTTCGCAGTTTTTTTCTAAGTTTTTCTTCAGTTTTTTCAGTCTTTTTTTCTCAGTTTTTCTTCTCAGTTTTTTTCATCCGTTTTTCTTCAGTTTTTTTCTCAGTTTTTCTGCTCAGTTTTTCTGCTCAGTTTTTTCTCAGTTTTTTTCCTCAGTTCTTTTTTCCCACAGTTTTGTGCACAGTTTTTTTCTAAGTTTTTCTTCAGTTTTTTCAGTCTTTTTTTCTCAATTTTTCTTCTCAGTTTTTTTACTCCGTTTTTCTTCAGTATTTTTTTAATAGTTTTTTTCTCAGTTTTTCTGCTCAGTTTTTCTGCTCAGTTTTTTCTTCAGTTTTTTTTCTCAGTTCCTTTTATCACAGTGCTTTTCACAGTTTTTTTCTAAGTTTTTCTTCAGTTTTTTCAGTCGTTTTTTCTCAATTTTTCTTCTCAGTTTTTTTACTCCGTTTTTCTTCAGTATTTTTTAAATAGTTTTTTTCTCAGTTTTTCTGCTCAGTTTTTCTGCTCAGTTTTTTCTTCAGTTTTTTTTCTCAGTTCTTTTTTTCACAGTTTTTTTCACAGTTTTTTTCTAAGTTTTTCTTCAGTTTTTTCAGTCGTTTTTTCTCAATTTTTCTTCTCAGTTTTTTTCCTCCGTTTTTTTTTCAGTTTTTTTAAATAGTTTTTTTTCTCAGTTTTTCTGATCAGTTTTTCTGCTCAGTTTTTTCTCAGTTTTTTTTCTCAATTCTTTTTTTTCACAGTTTTGTGCACAGTTTTTTTCTAAATTTTTCTTCAGTTTTTTTTCTCAGTTCTTTTTTTTCACAGTTTTTTTCACAGTTTTTTTCTAAGTTTTTCTTCAATTTTTTCAGTCGTTTTTTCTCAATTTTTCTTCTCAGTTTTTTTACTGCGTTTTTCTTCAGTATTTTTTTCACAGTTTTTTTCTCAGTTTTTCTGCTCAGTTTTTCTGCTCAGTTTTTTCTTCAGTTTTTTTTCTCAGTTCTTTTTTTTCACAGTTTTGTGCACAGTTTTTTTCTAAATTTTTCTTCAGTTTTTTTTCTCCGTTCTTTTTTTTCTTCAGTTTTTTTAGTAGTTTTTCTCAATTTTTCTTCTCAGTTTTTTTACTCCGTTTTTCTTCAGTATTTTTTTAATAGTTTTTTTCTCAGTTTTTCTGCTCAGTTTTTCTGCTCAGTTTTTTCTTCAGTTTTTTTTCTCAGTTCCTTTTATCACAGTGCTTTTCACAGTTTTTTTCTAAGTTTTTCTTCAGTTTTTTCAGTCGTTTTTTCTCAATTTTTCTTCTCAGTTTTTTTACTCCGTTTTTCTTCAGTATTTTTTAAATAGTTTTTTTCTCAGTTTTTCTGCTCAGTTTTTCTGCTCAGTTTTTTCTTCAGTTTTTTTTCTCAGTTCTTTTTTTCACAGTTTTTTTCACAGTTTTTTTCTAAATTTTTCTTCAGTTTTTTTTCTCAGTTCTTTTTTTTCACAGTTTTTTTCACAGTTTTTTTCTAAGTTTTTCTTCAATTTTTTCAGTCGTTTTTTCTCAATTTTTCTTCTCAGTTTTTTTACTGCGTTTTTCTTCAGTATTTTTTTCACAGTTTTTTTCTCAGTTTTTCTGCTCAGTTTTTCTGCTCAGTTTTTTCTTCAGTTTTTTTTCTCAGTTCTTTTTTTTCACAGTTTTGTGCACAGTTTTTTTCTAAATTTTTCTTCAGTTTTTTTTCTCCGTTCTTTTTTTTCTTCAGTTTTTTCAGTCGTTTTTCACAATTTTTCTTCTCAGTTTTTTTACTCCGTTTTTCTTCAGTATTTTTTTGATAGTTTTTTTCTCAGTTTTTCTGCTCAGTTTTTCTGCTCAGTTTTTTCTTCAGTTTTTTTTCTCAGTTCTTTTTTTCACAGTTTTTTTCACAGTTTTTTTCTAAGTTTTTCTTCAGTTTTTTCAGTCGTTTTTTCTCAATTTTTCTTCTCAGTTTTTTTCCTCCGTTTTTCTTCAGTTTTTTTAAATAGTTTTTTTCTCAGTTTTTCTGATCAGTTTTTCTGCTCAGTTTTTTCTCAGTTTTTTTTCTCAATTCTTTTTTTTCCACAGTTTTGTGCACAGTTTTTTTCTAAGTTTTTCTTCAGTTTTTTTTCTCAGTTCTTTTTTTTCACAGTTTTTTTCAGTTTTTTTCGATGTTTTTCTTCAGTTTTTTCAGTCTTTTTTTCTCAGTTTTTCTTCTCAGTTTTTTTCATCCGTTTTTCTTCAGTTTTTTTTAATAGTTTTTTTCTCAGTTTTTCTGCTCAGTTTTTCTGCTCAGTTTTTTCTCAGTTTTTTTCCTCAGTTCTTTTTTTTCACAGTTTTGTGCACAGTTTTTTTCTAAATTTTTCTTCAGTTTTTTTTCTCAGTTCTTTTTTTTCACAGTTTTTTTCTAAGTTTTTCTTCAGTTTTTTCAGTCGTTTTTTCTCAATTTTTCTTCTCAGTTTTTTTACTCCGTTTTTCTTCAGTATTTTTTTCAGTTTTTTTCTCAGTTTTTCTGCTCAGTTTTTCTGCTCAGTTTTTTGTTCAGTTTTTTTTCTCACTTCTTTTTTTCACAGTTTTTTTCTAAGTTTTTCTTCAGTTTTTTCAGTCGTTTTTTCTCAATTTTTCTTCTCAGTTTTTTTCCTCCGTTTTTCTTCAGTTTTTTTAAATAGTTTTTTTCTCAGTTTTTCTGCTCAGTTTTTCTGCTCAGTTTTTTCTCAGTTTTTTTCCTCAGTTCTTTTTTTCCACAGTTTTGTGCACAGTTTTTTTTCTAAATTTTTCTTCAGTTTTTTTTCTCCGTTCTTTTTTTTCTACAGTTTTTTCAGTCGTTTTTCTCAATTTTTCTTCTCAGTTTTTTTACTCCGTTTTTCTTCAGGATTTTTTTAATAGTTTTTTTCTCAGTTTTTCTGCTCAGTTTTTCTGCTCAGTTTTTTCTTCAGTTTTTTTTCTCAGTTCTTTTTTTCACAGTTTTTTTCTAAGTTTTTCTTCAGTTTTTTCAGTCGTTTTTTCTCAATTTTTCTTCTCAGTTTTTTTCCTCCGTTTTTCTTCAGTTTTTTTAAATAGTTTTTTTCTCAGTTTTTCTGATCAGTTTTTCTGCTCAGTTTTTTCTCAGTTTTTTTTCTCAATTCTTTTTTTTCCACAGTTTTGTGCACAGTTTTTTTCTAAGTTTTTCTTCAGTTTTTTTTCTCAGTTCTTTTTTTTCACAGTTTTTTTCAGTTTTTTTCGATGTTTTTCTTCAGTTTTTTCAGTCTTTTTTTCTCAGTTTTTCTTCTCAGTTTTTTTCATCCGTTTTTCTTCAGTTTTTTTAAATAGTTTTTTTCTCAGTTTTTCTGCTCAGTTTTTCTGCTCAGTTTTTTCTCAGTTTTTTTCCTCAGTTCTTTTTTTTCACAGTTTTGTGCACAGTTTTTTTCTAAATTTTTCTTCAGTTTTTTTTCTCAGTTCTTTTTTTTCACAGTTTTTTTCTAAGTTTTTCTTCAGTTTTTTCAGTCGTTTTTTCTCAATTTTTCTTCTCAGTTTTTTTACTCCGTTTTTCTTCAGTATTTTTTTCAGTTTTTTTCTCAGTTTTTCTGCTCAGTTTTTCTGCTCAGTTTTTTGTTCAGTTTTTTTTCTCACTTCTTTTTTTCACAGTTTTTTTCTAAGTTTTTCTTCAGTTTTTTCAATCGTTTTTTCTCAATTTTTCTTCTCAGTTTTTTTCCTCCGTTTTTCTTCAGTTTTTTTAAATAGTTTTTTTCTCAGTTTTTCTGCTCAGTTTTTCTGCTCAGTTTTTTCTCAGTTTTTTTCCTCAGTTCTTTTTTTCCACAGTTTTGTGCACAGTTGTTTTTCTAAATTTTTCTTCAGTTTTTTTTCTCCGTTCTTTTTTTTCTTCAGTTTTTTCAGTCGTTTTTCTCAATTTTTCTTCTCAGTTTTTTTACTCCGTTTTTCTTCAGGATTTTTTTAATAGTTTTTTTCTCAGTTTTTCTGCTCAGTTTTTCTGCTCAGTTTTTTCTTCAGTTTTTTTTCTCAGTTCTTTTTTTCACAGTTTTTTTCTAAGTTTTTCTTCAGTTTTTTCAGTCGTTTTTTCTCAATTTTTCTTCTCAGTTTTTTTACTCCGTTTTTCTTCAGTATTTTTTAAATAGTTTTTTTCTCAGTTTTTCTGCTCAGTTTTTCTGCTCAGTTTTTTCTTTAGTTTTTTTTCTCTGTTCTTTTTTTCACAGTTTTTTTCACAGTTTTTTTCTAAGTTTTTCTTCAGTTTTTTCAGTCGTTTTTTCTCAATTTTTCTTCTCAGTTTTTTTCCTCCGTTTTTCTTCAGTTTTTTTAAATAGTTTTTTTTCTCAGTTTTTCTGATCAGTTTTTCTGCTCAGTTTTTTCTCAGTTTTTTTCCTCAGTTCTTTTTTTCCACAGTTTTGTGCACAGTTTTTTTCTAAATTTTTCTTCAGTTTTTTTTCTCAGTTCTTTTTTTTCACAGTTTTTTTCTAAGTTTTTCTTCAGTTTTTTCAGTCTTTTTTTCTCAGTTTTTCTTCTCAGTTTTTTTCATCCGTTTTTCTTCAGTTTTTTTCTCAGTTTTTCTGCTCAGTTTTTCTGCTCAGTTTTTTCTCAGTTTTTTTCCTCAGTTCTTTTTTCCCACAGTTTTGTGCACTGTTTTTTTCTAAGTTTTTCTTCAGTTTTTTTTCTCAGTTCTTTTTTTTCACAGTTTTTTTCAGTTTTTTTCTAAGTTTTTCTTCAGTTTTTTCAGTCTTTTTTTCTCAGTTTTTCTTCTCAGTTTTTTTCATCCGTTTTTCTTCAGTTTTTTTTAATAGTTTTTTTCTCAGTTTTTCTGCTCAGTTTTTCTGCTCAGTTTTTTCTCAGTTTTTTTCCTCAGTTCTTTTTTTTCACAGTTTTGTGCACAGTTTTTTTCTAAATTTTTCTTCAGTTTTTTTTCTCAGTTCTTTTTTTTCACAGTTTTTTTCTAAGTTTTTCTTCAGTTTTTTCAGTCGTTTTTTCTCAATTTTTCTTCTCAGTTTTTTTACTCCGTTTTTCTTCAGTATTTTTTTCAGTTTTTTTCTCAGTTTTTCTGCTCAGTTTTTCTGCTCAGTTTTTTGTTCAGTTTTTTTTCTCACTTCTTTTTTTCACAGTTTTTTTCTAAGTTTTTCTTCAGTTTTTTCAGTCGTTTTTTCTCAATTTTTCTTCTCAGTTTTTTTCCTCCGTTTTTCTTCAGTTTTTTAAAAGTTTTTTTCTCAGTTTTTCTGCTGAGTTTTTCTGCTCAGTTTTTTCTCAGTTTTTTTCCTCAGTTCTTTTTTTCCACAGTTTTGTGCACAGTTTTTTTTCTAAATTTTTCTTCAGTTTTTTTTCTCCGTTCTTTTTTTTCTTCAGTTTTTTCAGTCGTTTTTCTTAATTTTTCTTCTCAGTTTTTTTAGTCTGTTTTTCTTCAGTTTTTTTCTCAGTTTTTCTGCTCAGTTTTTCTGCTCAGTTTTTTCTCAGTTTTTTTCCTCAGTTCTTTTTTCCCACAGTTTTGTGCACAGTTTTTTTCTAAATTTTTCTTCAGTTTTTTTTCTCAGTTCTTTTTTTTCACAGTTTTTTTCTAAGTTTTTCTTCAGTTTTTTCATTCGTTTTTCTCAATTTTTCTTCTCAGTTTTTTTACTCCGTTTTTCTTCAGTATTTTTTTCAGTTTTTTTCTCAGTTTTTCTGCTCAGTTTTTCTGCTCAGATTTTTGTTCAGTTTTTTTTCTCAGTTCTTTTTTTCACAGTTTTTTTCTAAGTTTTTCTTCAGTTTTTTCAGTCGTTTTTTCTCAATTTTTCTTCTCAGTTTTTTTCCTCCGTTTTTCTTGTTTTTTAAAATAGTTTTTTTCTCAGTTTTTCTGCTCAGTTTTTCTGCTCAGTTTTTTCTCAGTTTTTTTCCTCAGTTCTTTTTTTCCACAGTTTTGTGCACAGTTTTTTTTCTAAATTTTTCTTCAGTTTTTTTTCTCCGTTCTTTTTTTTCACAGTTTTTTTCACAGTTTTTTTCTAAGTTTTTCTTCAATTTTTTCAGTCGTTTTTTCTCAATTTTTCTTCTCAGTTTTTTTACTGCGTTTTTCTTCAGTATTTTTTTCACAGTTTTTTTCTCAGTTTTTCTGCTCAGTTTTTCTGCTCAGTTTTTTCTTCAGTTTTTTTTCTCAGTTCTTTTTTTTCACAGTTTTGTGCACAGTTTTTTTCTAAATTTTTCTTCAGTTTTTTTTCTCCGTTCTTTTTTTTCTTCAGTTTTTTCAGTCGTTTTTCACAATTTTTCTTCTCAGTTTTTTTACTCCGTTTTTCTTCAGTATTTTTTTGATAGTTTTTTTCTCAGTTTTTCTGCTCAGTTTTTCTGCTCAGTTTTTTCTTCAGTTTTTTTTCTCAGTTCTTTTTTTCACAGTTTTTTTCACAGTTTTTTTCTAAGTTTTTCTTCAGTTTTTTCAGTCTTTTTTTCTCAGTTTTTCTTCTCAGTTTTTTTCATCCGTTTTTCTTCAGTTTTTTTCTCAGTTTTTCTGCTCAGTTTTTCTGCTCAGTTTTTTCTCAGTTTTTTTCCTCAGTTCTTTTTTCCCACAGTTTTGTGCACTGTTTTTTTCTAAGTTTTTCTTCAGTTTTTTTTCTCAGTTCTTTTTTTTCACAGTTTTTCTTCAGTTTTTTCAGTCTTTTTTTCTCAGTTTTTCTTCTCAGTTTTTTTCATCCGTTTTTCTTCAGTTTTTTTTAATAGTTTTTTTCTCAGTTTTTCTGCTCAGTTTTTCTGCTCAGTTTTTTCTCAGTTTTTTTCCTCAGTTCTTTTTTTTCACAGTTTTGTGCACAGTTTTTTTCTAAATTTTTCTTCAGTTTTTTTTCTCAGTTCTTTTTTTTCACAGTTTTTTTCTAAGTTTTTCTTCAGTTTTTTCAGTCGTTTTTTCTCAATTTTTCTTCTCAGTTTTTTTACTCCGTTTTTCTTCAGTATTTTTTTCAGTTTTTTTCTCAGTTTTTCTGCTCAGTTTTTCTGCTCAGTTTTTTGTTCAGTTTTTTTTCTCACTTCTTTTTTTCACAGTTTTTTTCTAAGTTTTTCTTCAGTTTTTTCAGTCGTTTTTTCTCAATTTTTCTTCTCAGTTTTTTTCCTCCGTTTTTCTTCAGTTTTTTAAAAGTTTTTTTCTCAGTTTTTCTGCTGAGTTTTTCTGCTCAGTTTTTTCTCAGTTTTTTTCCTCAGTTCTTTTTTTCCACAGTTTTGTGCACAGTTTTTTTTCTAAATTTTTCTTCAGTTTTTTTTCTCCGTTCTTTTTTTTCTTCAGTTTTTTCAGTCGTTTTTCTTAATTTTTCTTCTCAGTTTTTTTAGTCTGTTTTTCTTCAGTTTTTTTCTCAGTTTTTCTGCTCAGTTTTTCTGCTCAGTTTTTTCTCAGTTTTTTTCCTCAGTTCTTTTTTCCCACAGTTTTGTGCACAGTTTTTTTCTAAATTTTTCTTCAGTTTTTTTTCTCAGTTCTTTTTTTTCACAGTTTTTTTCTAAGTTTTTCTTCAGTTTTTTCATTCGTTTTTCTCAATTTTTCTTCTCAGTTTTTTTACTCCGTTTTTCTTCAGTATTTTTTTCAGTTTTTTTCTCAGTTTTTCTGCTCAGTTTTTCTGCTCAGATTTTTGTTCAGTTTTTTTTCTCAGTTCTTTTTTTCACAGTTTTTTTCTAAGTTTTTCTTCAGTTTTTTCAGTCGTTTTTTCTCAATTTTTCTTCTCAGTTTTTTTCCTCCGTTTTTCTTGTTTTTTAAAATAGTTTTTTTCTCAGTTTTTCTGCTCAGTTTTTCTGCTCAGTTTTTTCTCAGTTTTTTTCCTCAGTTCTTTTTTTCCACAGTTTTGTGCACAGTTTTTTTTCTAAATTTTTCTTCAGTTTTTTTTCTCCGTTCTTTTTTTTCACAGTTTTTTTCACAGTTTTTTTCTAAGTTTTTCTTCAATTTTTTCAGTCGTTTTTTCTCAATTTTTCTTCTCAGTTTTTTTACTGCGTTTTTCTTCAGTATTTTTTTCACAGTTTTTTTCTCAGTTTTTCTGCTCAGTTTTTCTGCTCAGTTTTTTCTTCAGTTTTTTTTCTCAGTTCTTTTTTTTCACAGTTTTGTGCACAGTTTTTTTCTAAATTTTTCTTCAGTTTTTTTTCTCCGTTCTTTTTTTTCTTCAGTTTTTTCAGTCGTTTTTCACAATTTTTCTTCTCAGTTTTTTTACTCCGTTTTTCTTCAGTATTTTTTTGATAGTTTTTTTCTCAGTTTTTCTGCTCAGTTTTTCTGCTCAGTTTTTTCTTCAGTTTTTTTTCTCAGTTCTTTTTTTCACAGTTTTTTTCACAGTTTTTTTCTAAGTTTTTCTTCAGTTTTTTCAGTCGTTTTTTCTCAATTTTTCTTCTCAGTTTTTTTCCTCCGTTTTTCTTCAGTTTTTTTAAATAGTTTTTTTTCTCAGTTTTTCTGATCAGTTTTTCTGCTCAGTTTTTTCTCAGTTTTTTTTCTCAATTCTTTTTTTTCCACAGTTTTGTGCACAGTTTTTTTCTAAGTTTTTCTTCAGTTTTTTTTCTCAGTTCTTTTTTTTCACAGTTTTTTTCAGTTTTTTTCGATGTTTTTCTTCAGTTTTTTCAGTCTTTTTTTCTCAGTTTTTCTTCTCAGTTTTTTTCATCCGTTTTTCTTCAGTTTTTTTTAATAGTTTTTTTCTCAGTTTTTCTGCTCAGTTTTTCTGCTCAGTTTTTTCTCAGTTTTTTTCCTCAGTTCTTTTTTTTCACAGTTTTGTGCACAGTTTTTTTCTAAATTTTTCTTCAGTTTTTTTTCTCAGTTCTTTTTTTTCAGTTTTTTTCTAAGTTTTTCTTCAGTTTTTTCAGTCGTTTTTTCTCAATTTTTCTTCTCAGTTTTTTTACTCCGTTTTTCTTCAGTATTTTTTTCAGTTTTTTTCTCAGTTTTTCTGCTCAGTTTTTCTGCTCAGTTTTTTGTTCAGTTTTTTTTCTCACTTCTTTTTTTCACAGTTTTTTTCTAAGTTTTTCTTCAGTTTTTTCAGTCGTTTTTTCTCAATTTTTCTTCTCAGTTTTTTTCCTCCGTTTTTCTTCAGTTTTTTTAAATAGTTTTTTTCTCAGTTTTTCTGCTCAGTTTTTTCTCAGTTTTTTTCCTCAGTTCTTTTTTTCCACAGTTTTGTGCACAGTTTTTTTTCTAAATTTTTCTTCAGTTTTTTTTCTCCGTTCTTTTTTTTCTTCAGTTTTTTCAGTCGTTTTTCTCAATTTTTCTTCTCAGTTTTTTTACTCCGTTTTTCTTCAGGATTTTTTTAATAGTTTTTTTCTCAGTTTTTCTGCTCAGTTTTTCTGCTCAGTTTTTTCTTCAGTTTTTTTTCTCAGTTCTTTTTTTCACAGTTTTTTTCTAAGTTTTTCTTCAGTTTTTTCAGTCGTTTTTTCTCAATTTTTCTTCTCAGTTTTTTTACTCCGTTTTTCTTCAGTATTTTTTAAATAGTTTTTTTCTCAGTTTTTCTGCTCAGTTTTTCTGCTCAGTTTTTTCTTTAGTTTTTTTTCTCTGTTCTTTTTTTCACAGTTTTTTTCACAGTTTTTTTCTAAGTTTTTCTTCAGTTTTTTCAGTCGTTTTTTCTCAATTTTTCTTCTCAGTTTTTTTCCTCCGTTTTTCTTCAGTTTTTTTAAATAGTTTTTTTTCTCAGTTTTTCTGATCAGTTTTTCTGCTCAGTTTTTTCTCAGTTTTTTTTCTCAGTTCTTTTTTTTCACAGTTTGGTGCACAGTTTTTTTCTAAGTTTTTCTTCAGTTTTTTTTCTCAGTTCTTTTTTTTCACAGTTTTTTTCACAGTATTTTTCTAAGTTTTTCTTCAGTTTTTTCAGTCTTTTTTTCTCAGTTTTTCTTAGTTTTTTTCATCCGTTTTTCTTCAGTTTTTTTCTCAGTTTTTCTGCTCAGTTTTTCTGCTCAGTTTTTTCTCAGTTTTTTTCCTCAGTTCTTTTTTCCCACAGTTTTGTGCACAGTTTTTTTCTAAGTTTTTCTTCAGTTTTTTTCCTCAGTTCTTTTTTTCCACAGTTTTGTGCACAGTTTTTTTTCTAAATTTTTCTTCAGTTTTTTTTCTCCGTTCTTTTTTTTCTTCAGTTTTTTCAGTCGTTTTTCTCAATTTTTCTTCTCAGTTTTTTTACTCCGTTTTTCTTCAGGATTTTTTTAATAGTTTTTTTCTCAGTTTTTCTGCTCAGTTTTTCTGCTCAGTTTTTTCTTCAGTTTTTTTTCTCAGTTCTTTTTTTCACAGTTTTTTTCACAGTTTTTTTCTAAGTTTTTCTTCAGTTTTTTCAGTCGTTTTTTCTCAATTTTTCTTCTCAGTTTTTTTACTCCGTTTTTCTTCAGTATTTTTTAAATAGTTTTTTTCTCAGTTTTTCTGCTCAGTTTTTCTGCTCAGTTTTTTCTTTAGTTTTTTTTCTCAGTTCTTTTTTTTCACAGTTTTTTTCACAGTTTTTTTCTAAGTTTTTCTTCAGTTTTTTCAGTCTTTTTTTCTCAGTTTTTCTTCTCAGTTTTTTTCATCCGTTTTTCTTCAGTTTTTTTCTCAGTTTTTCTGCTCAGTTTTTCTGCTCAGTTTTTTCTCAGTTTTTTTCCTCAGTTCTTTTTTCCCACAGTTTTGTGCACAGTTTTTTTCTAAGTTTTTCTTCAGTTTTTTCAGTCTTTTTTTCTCAATTTTTCTTCTCAGTTTTTTTACTCCGTTTTTCTTCAGTATTTTTTTCATAGTTTTTTTCTCAGTTTTTCTGCTCAGTTTTTTCTTCAGTTTTTTTTCTCAGTTCTTTTTTTCACAGTTTTTTTCACAGTTTTTTTCTAAATTTTTCTTCAGTTTTTTTTCTCAGTTCTTTTTTTTCACAGTTTTTTTCACAGTTTTTTTCTAAGTTTTTCTTCAATTTTTCAGTCGTTTTTTCTCAATTTTTCTTCTCAGTTTTTTTACTGCGTTTTTCTTCAGTATTTTTTTCATAGTTTTTTTCTCAGTTTTTCTGCTCAGTTTTTCTGCTCAGTTTTTTCTTCAGTTTTTTTTCTCAGTTCTTTTTTTTCACAGTTTTGTGCACAGTTTTTTTCTAAATTTTTCTTCAGTTTTTTTTCTCCGTTCTTTTTTTTCTTCAGTTTTTTCAGTCGTTTTTCACAATTTTTCTTCTCAGTTTTTTTACTCCGTTTTTCTTCAGTATTTTTTTGATAGTTTTTTTCTCAGTTTTTCTGCTCAGTTTTTCTGCTCAGTTTTTTCTTCAGTTTTTTTTCTCAGTTCTTTTTTTCACAGTTTTTTTCACAGTTTTTTTCTAAGTTTTTCTTCAGTTTTTTCAGTCGTTTTTTCTCAATTTTTCTTCTCAGTTTTTTTCCTCCGTTTTTCTTCAGTTTTTTTAAATAGTTTTTTTCTCAGTTTTTCTGATCAGTTTTTCTGCTCAGTTTTTTCTCAGTTTTTTTTCTCAATTCTTTTTTTTCCACAGTTTTGTGCACAGTTTTTTTCTAAGTTTTTCTTCAGTTTTTTTTCTCCGTTCTTTTTTTTCTTCAGTTTTTTCAGTCGTTTTTCTCAATTTTTCTTCTCAGTTTTTTTACTCCGTTTTTCTTCAGGATTTTTTTAATAGTTTTTTTCTCAGTTTTTCTGCTCAGTTTTTCTGCTCAGTTTTTTCTTCAGTTTTTTTTCTCAGTTCTTTTTTTCACAGTTTTTTTCTAAGTTTTTCTTCAGTTTTTTCAGTCGTTTTTTCTCAATTTTTCTTCTCAGTTTTTTTCCTCCGTTTTTCTTCAGTTTTTTTAAATAGTTTTTTTCTCAGTTTTTCTGATCAGTTTTTCTGCTCAGTTTTTTCTCAGTTTTTTTTCTCAATTCTTTTTTTTCCACAGTTTTGTGCACAGTTTTTTTCTAAGTTTTTCTTCAGTTTTTTTTCTCAGTTCTTTTTTTTCACAGTTTTTTTCAGTTTTTTTCGATGTTTTTCTTCAGTTTTTTCAGTCTTTTTTTCTCAGTTTTTCTTCTCAGTTTTTTTCATCCGTTTTTCTTCAGTTTTTTTAAATAGTTTTTTTCTCAGTTTTTCTGCTCAGTTTTTCTGCTCAGTTTTTTCTCAGTTTTTTTCCTCAGTTCTTTTTTTTCACAGTTTTGTGCACAGTTTTTTTCTAAATTTTTCTTCAGTTTTTTTTCTCAGTTCTTTTTTTTCACAGTTTTTTTCTAAGTTTTTCTTCAGTTTTTTCAGTCGTTTTTTCTCAATTTTTCTTCTCAGTTTTTTTACTCCGTTTTTCTTCAGTATTTTTTTCAGTTTTTTTCTCAGTTTTTCTGCTCAGTTTTTCTGCTCAGTTTTTTCTCAGTTTTTTTCCTCAGTTCTTTTTTTTCACAGTTTTGTGCACAGTTTTTTTCTAAATTTTTCTTCAGTTTTTTTTCTCAGTTCTTTTTTTTCACAGTTTTTTTCTAAGTTTTTCTTCAGTTTTTTCAGTCGTTTTTTCTCAATTTTTCTTCTCAGTTTTTTTACTCCGTTTTTCTTCAGTATTTTTTTCAGTTTTTTTCTCAGTTTTTCTGCTCAGTTTTTCTGCTCAGTTTTTTGTTCAGTTTTTTTTCTCACTTCTTTTTTTCACAGTTTTTTTCTAAGTTTTTCTTCAGTTTTTTCAATCGTTTTTTCTCAATTTTTCTTCTCAGTTTTTTTCCTCCGTTTTTCTTCAGTTTTTTTAAATAGTTTTTTTCTCAGTTTTTCTGCTCAGTTTTTCTGCTCAGTTTTTTCTCAGTTTTTTTCCTCAGTTCTTTTTTTCCACAGTTTTGTGCACAGTTGTTTTTCTAAATTTTTCTTCAGTTTTTTTTCTCCGTTCTTTTTTTTCTTCAGTTTTTTCAGTCGTTTTTCTCAATTTTTCTTCTCAGTTTTTTTACTCCGTTTTTCTTCAGGATTTTTTTAATAGTTTTTTTCTCAGTTTTTCTGCTCAGTTTTTCTGCTCAGTTTTTTCTTCAGTTTTTTTTCTCAGTTCTTTTTTTCACAGTTTTTTTCTAAGTTTTTCTTCAGTTTTTTCAGTCGTTTTTTCTCAATTTTTCTTCTCAGTTTTTTTACTCCGTTTTTCTTCAGTATTTTTTAAATAGTTTTTTTCTCAGTTTTTCTGCTCAGTTTTTCTGCTCAGTTTTTTCTTTAGTTTTTTTTCTCTGTTCTTTTTTTCACAGTTTTTTTCACAGTTTTTTTCTAAGTTTTTCTTCAGTTTTTTCAGTCGTTTTTTCTCAATTTTTCTTCTCAGTTTTTTTCCTCCGTTTTTCTTCAGTTTTTTTAAATAGTTTTTTTTCTCAGTTTTTCTGATCAGTTTTTCTGCTCAGTTTTTTCTCAGTTTTTTTCCTCAGTTCTTTTTTTCCACAGTTTTGTGCACAGTTTTTTTCTAAATTTTTCTTCAGTTTTTTTTCTCAGTTCTTTTTTTTCACAGTTTTTTTCTAAGTTTTTCTTCAGTTTTTTCAGTCTTTTTTTCTCAGTTTTTCTTCTCAGTTTTTTTCATCCGTTTTTCTTCAGTTTTTTTCTCAGTTTTTCTGCTCAGTTTTTCTGCTCAGTTTTTTCTCAGTTTTTTTCCTCAGTTCTTTTTTCCCACAGTTTTGTGCACTGTTTTTTTCTAAGTTTTTCTTCAGTTTTTTTTCTCAGTTCTTTTTTTTCACAGTTTTTTTCAGTTTTTTTCTAAGTTTTTCTTCAGTTTTTTCAGTCTTTTTTTCTCAGTTTTTCTTCTCAGTTTTTTTCATCCGTTTTTCTTCAGTTTTTTTTAATAGTTTTTTTCTCAGTTTTTCTGCTCAGTTTTTCTGCTCAGTTTTTTCTCAGTTTTTTTCCTCAGTTCTTTTTTTTCACAGTTTTGTGCACAGTTTTTTTCTAAATTTTTCTTCAGTTTTTTTTCTCAGTTCTTTTTTTTCACAGTTTTTTTCTAAGTTTTTCTTCAGTTTTTTCAGTCGTTTTTTCTCAATTTTTCTTCTCAGTTTTTTTACTCCGTTTTTCTTCAGTATTTTTTTCAGTTTTTTTCTCAGTTTTTCTGCTCAGTTTTTCTGCTCAGTTTTTTGTTCAGTTTTTTTTCTCACTTCTTTTTTTCACAGTTTTTTTCTAAGTTTTTCTTCAGTTTTTTCAGTCGTTTTTTCTCAATTTTTCTTCTCAGTTTTTTTCCTCCGTTTTTCTTCAGTTTTTTAAAAGTTTTTTTCTCAGTTTTTCTGCTGAGTTTTTCTGCTCAGTTTTTTCTCAGTTTTTTTCCTCAGTTCTTTTTTTCCACAGTTTTGTGCACAGTTTTTTTTCTAAATTTTTCTTCAGTTTTTTTTCTCCGTTCTTTTTTTTCTTCAGTTTTTTCAGTCGTTTTTCTTAATTTTTCTTCTCAGTTTTTTTAGTCCGTTTTTCTTCAGTTTTTTTCTCAGTTTTTCTGCTCAGTTTTTCTGCTCAGTTTTTTCTCAGTTTTTTTCCTCAGTTCTTTTTTCCCACAGTTTTGTGCACAGTTTTTTTCTAAATTTTTCTTCAGTTTTTTTTCTCAGTTCTTTTTTTTCACAGTTTTTTTCTAAGTTTTTCTTCAGTTTTTTCATTCGTTTTTCTCAATTTTTCTTCTCAGTTTTTTTACTCCGTTTTTCTTCAGTATTTTTTTCAGTTTTTTTCTCAGTTTTTCTGCTCAGTTTTTCTGCTCAGATTTTTGTTCAGTTTTTTTTCTCAGTTCTTTTTTTCACAGTTTTTTTCTAAGTTTTTCTTCAGTTTTTTCAGTCGTTTTTTCTCAATTTTTCTTCTCAGTTTTTTTCCTCCGTTTTTCTTGTTTTTTAAAATAGTTTTTTTCTCAGTTTTTCTGCTCAGTTTTTCTGCTCAGTTTTTTCTCAGTTTTTTTCCTCAGTTCTTTTTTTCCACAGTTTTGTGCACAGTTTTTTTTCTAAATTTTTCTTCAGTTTTTTTTCTCCGTTCTTTTTTTTCACAGTTTTTTTCACAGTTTTTTTCTAAGTTTTTCTTCAATTTTTTCAGTCGTTTTTTCTCAATTTTTCTTCTCAGTTTTTTTACTGCGTTTTTCTTCAGTATTTTTTTCACAGTTTTTTTCTCAGTTTTTCTGCTCAGTTTTTCTGCTCAGTTTTTTCTTCAGTTTTTTTTCTCAGTTCTTTTTTTTCACAGTTTTGTGCACAGTTTTTTTCTAAATTTTTCTTCAGTTTTTTTTCTCCGTTCTTTTTTTTCTTCAGTTTTTTCAGTCGTTTTTCACAATTTTTCTTCTCAGTTTTTTTACTCCGTTTTTCTTCAGTATTTTTTTGATAGTTTTTTTCTCAGTTTTTCTGCTCAGTTTTTCTGCTCAGTTTTTTCTTCAGTTTTTTTTCTCAGTTCTTTTTTTCACAGTTTTTTTCACAGTTTTTTTCTAAGTTTTTCTTCAGTTTTTTCAGTCGTTTTTTCTCAATTTTTCTTCTCAGTTTTTTTCCTCCGTTTTTCTTCAGTTTTTTTAAATAGTTTTTTTTCTCAGTTTTTCTGATCAGTTTTTCTGCTCAGTTTTTTCTCAGTTTTTTTTCTCAATTCTTTTTTTTCCACAGTTTTGTGCACAGTTTTTTTCTAAGTTTTTCTTCAGTTTTTTTTCTCAGTTCTTTTTTTTCACAGTTTTTTTCAGTTTTTTTCGATGTTTTTCTTCAGTTTTTTCAGTCTTTTTTTCTCAGTTTTTCTTCTCAGTTTTTTTCATCCGTTTTTCTTCAGTTTTTTTTAATAGTTTTTTTCTCAGTTTTTCTGCTCAGTTTTTCTGCTCAGTTTTTTCTCAGTTTTTTTCCTCAGTTCTTTTTTTTCACAGTTTTGTGCACAGTTTTTTTCTAAATTTTTCTTCAGTTTTTTTTCTCAGTTCTTTTTTTTCAGTTTTTTTCTAAGTTTTTCTTCAGTTTTTTCAGTCGTTTTTTCTCAATTTTTCTTCTCAGTTTTTTTACTCCGTTTTTCTTCAGTATTTTTTTCAGTTTTTTTCTCAGTTTTTCTGCTCAGTTTTTCTGCTCAGTTTTTTGTTCAGTTTTTTTTCTCACTTCTTTTTTTCACAGTTTTTTTCTAAGTTTTTCTTCAGTTTTTTCAGTCGTTTTTTCTCAATTTTTCTTCTCAGTTTTTTTCCTCCGTTTTTCTTCAGTTTTTTTAAATAGTTTTTTTCTCAGTTTTTCTGCTCAGTTTTTCTGCTCAGTTTTTTCTCAGTTTTTTTCCTCAGTTCTTTTTTTCCACAGTTTTGTGCACAGTTTTTTTTCTAAATTTTTCTTCAGTTTTTTTTCTCCGTTCTTTTTTTTCTTCAGTTTTTTCAGTCGTTTTTCTCAATTTTTCTTCTCAGTTTTTTTACTCCGTTTTTCTTCAGGATTTTTTTAATAGTTTTTTTCTCAGTTTTTCTGCTCAGTTTTTCTGCTCAGTTTTTTCTTCAGTTTTTTTTCTCAGTTCTTTTTTTCACAGTTTTTTTCTAAGTTTTTCTTCAGTTTTTTCAGTCGTTTTTTCTCAATTTTTCTTCTCAATTTTTTTACTCCGTTTTTCTTCAGTATTTTTTAAATAGTTTTTTTCTCAGTTTTTCTGCTCAGTTTTTCTGCTCAGTTTTTTCTTTAGTTTTTTTTCTCTGTTCTTTTTTTCACAGTTTTTTTCACAGTTTTTTTCTAAGTTTTTCTTCAGTTTTTTCAGTCGTTTTTTCTCAATTTTTCTTCTCAGTTTTTTTCCTCCGTTTTTCTTCAGTTTTTTTAAATAGTTTTTTTTCTCAGTTTTTCTGATCAGTTTTTCTGCTCAGTTTTTTCTCAGTTTTTTTTCTCAGTTCTTTTTTTTCACAGTTTGGTGCACAGTTTTTTTCTAAGTTTTTCTTCAGTTTTTTTTCTCAGTTCTTTTTTTTCACAGTTTTTTTCACAGTATTTTTCTAAGTTTTTCTTCAGTTTTTTCAGTCTTTTTTTCTCAGTTTTTCTTAGTTTTTTTCATCCGTTTTTCTTCAGTTTTTTTCTCAGTTTTTCTGCTCAGTTTTTCTGCTCAGTTTTTTCTCAGTTTTTTTCCTCAGTTCTTTTTTCCCACAGTTTTGTGCACAGTTTTTTTCTAAGTTTTTCTTCAGTTTTTTTCCTCAGTTCTTTTTTTCCACAGTTTTGTGCACAGTTTTTTTTCTAAATTTTTCTTCAGTTTTTTTTCTCCGTTCTTTTTTTTCTTCAGTTTTTTCAGTCGTTTTTCTCAATTTTTCTTCTCAGTTTTTTTACTCCGTTTTTCTTCAGGATTTTTTTAATAGTTTTTTTCTCAGTTTTTCTGCTCAGTTTTTCTGCTCAGTTTTTTCTTCAGTTTTTTTTCTCAGTTCTTTTTTTCACAGTTTTTTTCACAGTTTTTTTCTAAGTTTTTCTTCAGTTTTTTCAGTCGTTTTTTCTCAATTTTTCTTCTCAGTTTTTTTACTCCGTTTTTCTTCAGTATTTTTTAAATAGTTTTTTTCTCAGTTTTTCTGCTCAGTTTTTCTGCTCAGTTTTTTCTTTAGTTTTTTTTCTCAGTTCTTTTTTTTCACAGTTTTTTTCACAGTTTTTTTCTAAGTTTTTCTTCAGTTTTTTCAGTCTTTTTTTCTCAGTTTTTCTTCTCAGTTTTTTTCATCCGTTTTTCTTCAGTTTTTTTCTCAGTTTTTCTGCTCAGTTTTTCTGCTCAGTTTTTTCTCAGTTTTTTTCCTCAGTTCTTTTTTCCCACAGTTTTGTGCACAGTTTTTTTCTAAGTTTTTCTTCAGTTTTTTTCAGTCTTTTTTTCTCAATTTTTCTTCTCAGTTTTTTTACTCCGTTTTTCTTCAGTATTTTTTTCATAGTTTTTTTCTCAGTTTTTCTGCTCAGTTTTTTCTTCAGTTTTTTTTCTCAGTTCTTTTTTTCACAGTTTTTTTCACAGTTTTTTTCTAAATTTTTCTTCAGTTTTTTTTCTCAGTTCTTTTTTTTCACAGTTTTTTTCACAGTTTTTTTCTAAGTTTTTCTTCAATTTTTTCAGTCGTTTTTTCTCAATTTTTCTTCTCAGTTTTTTTACTGCGTTTTTCTTCAGTATTTTTTAAATAGTTTTTTTCTCAGTTTTTCTGCTCAGTTTTTCTGCTCAGTTTTTTCTTTAGTTTTTTTTCTCAGTTCTTTTTTTTCACAGTTTTTTTCACAGTTTTTTTCTAAGTTTTTCTTCAGTTTTTTCAGTCTTTTTTTCTCAGTTTTTCTTCTCAGTTTTTTTCATCCGTTTTTCTTCAGTTTTTTTCTCAGTTTTTCTGCTCAGTTTTTCTGCTCAGTTTTTTCTCAGTTTTTTTCCTCAGTTCTTTTTTCCCACAGTTTTGTGCACAGTTTTTTTCTAAGTTTTTCTTCAGTTTTTTTCAGTCTTTTTTTCTCAATTTTTCTTCTCAGTTTTTTTACTCCGTTTTTCTTCAGTATTTTTTTCATAGTTTTTTTCTCAGTTTTTCTGCTCAGTTTTTTCTTCAGTTTTTTTTCTCAGTTCTTTTTTTCACAGTTTTTTTCACAGTTTTTTTCTAAATTTTTCTTCAGTTTTTTTTCTCAGTTCTTTTTTTTCACAGTTTTTTTCACAGTTTTTTTCTAAGTTTTTCTTCAATTTTTTCAGTCGTTTTTTCTCAATTTTTCTTCTCAGTTTTTTTACTGCGTTTTTCTTCAGTATTTTTTTCACAGTTTTTTTCTCAGTTTTTCTGCTCAGTTTTTCTGCTCAGTTTTTTCTTCAGTTTTTTTTCTCAGTTCTTTTTTTTCACAGTTTTGTGCACAGTTTTTTTCTAAATTTTTCTTCAGTTTTTTTTCTCCGTTCTTTTTTTTCTTCAGTTTTTTCAGTCGTTTTTCACAATTTTTCTTCTCAGTTTTTTTACTCCGTTTTTCTTCAGTATTTTTTTGATAGTTTTTTTCTCAGTTTTTCTGCTCAGTTTTTCTGCTCAGTTTTTTCTTCAGTTTTTTTTCTCAGTTCTTTTTTTCACAGTTTTTTTCACAGTTTTTTTCTAAGTTTTTCTTCAGTTTTTTCAGTCGTTTTTTCTCAATTTTTCTTCTCAGTTTTTTTCCTCCGTTTTTCTTCAGTTTTTTTAAATAGTTTTTTTCTCAGTTTTTCTGATCAGTTTTTCTGCTCAGTTTTTTCTCAGTTTTTTTTCTCAATTCTTTTTTTTCCACAGTTTTGTGCACAGTTTTTTTCTAAGTTTTTCTTCAGTTTTTTTTCTCAGTTCTTTTTTTTCACAGTTTTTTTCAGTTTTTTTCGATGTTTTTCTTCAGTTTTTTCAGTCTTTTTTTCTCAGTTTTTCTTCTCAGTTTTTTTCATCCGTTTTTCTTCAGTTTTTTTTAATAGTTTTTTTCTCAGTTTTTCTGCTCAGTTTTTCTGCTCAGTTTTTTCTCAGTTTTTTTCCTCAGTTCTTTTTTTTCACAGTTTTGTGCACAGTTTTTTTCTAAATTTTTCTTCAGTTTTTTTTCTCAGTTCTTTTTTTTCACAGTTTTTTTCTAAGTTTTTCTTCAGTTTTTTCAGTCGTTTTTTCTCAATTTTTCTTCTCAGTTTTTTTACTCCGTTTTTCTTCAGTATTTTTTTCAGTTTTTTTCTCAGTTTTTCTGCTCAGTTTTTCTGCTCAGTTTTTTGTTCAGTTTTTTTTCTCACTTCTTTTTTTCACAGTTTTTTTCTAAGTTTTTCTTCAGTTTTTTCAGTCGTTTTTTCTCAATTTTTCTTCTCAGTTTTTTTCCTCCGTTTTTCTTCAGTTTTTTTAAATAGTTTTTTTCTCAGTTTTTCTGCTCAGTTTTTCTGCTCAGTTTTTTCTCAGTTTTTTTCCTCAGTTCTTTTTTTCCACAGTTTTGTGCACAGTTTTTTTTCTAAATTTTTCTTCAGTTTTTTTTCTCCGTTCTTTTTTTTCTTCAGTTTTTTCAGTCGTTTTTCTCAATTTTTCTTCTCAGTTTTTTTACTCCGTTTTTCTTCAGGATTTTTTTAATAGTTTTTTTCTCAGTTTTTCTGCTCAGTTTTTCTGCTCAGTTTTTTCTTCAGTTTTTTTTCTCAGTTCTTTTTTTCACAGTTTTTTTCTAAGTTTTTCTTCAGTTTTTTCAGTCGTTTTTTCTCAATTTTTCTTCTCAGTTTTTTTCCTCCGTTTTTCTTCAGTTTTTTTAAATAGTTTTTTTCTCAGTTTTTCTGATCAGTTTTTCTGCTCAGTTTTTTGTCAGTTTTTTTTCTCAATTCTTTTTTTTCCACAGTTTTGTGCACAGTTTTTTTCTAAGTTTTTCTTCAGTTTTTTTTCTCAGTTCTTTTTTTTCACAGTTTTTTTCAGTTTTTTTCGATGTTTTTCTTCAGTTTTTTCAGTCTTTTTTTCTCAGTTTTTCTTCTCAGTTTTTTTCATCCGTTTTTCTTCAGTTTTTTTAAATAGTTTTTTTCTCAGTTTTTCTGCTCAGTTTTTCTGCTCAGTTTTTTCTCAGTTTTTTTCCTCAGTTCTTTTTTTTCACAGTTTTGTGCACAGTTTTTTTCTAAATTTTTCTTCAGTTTTTTTTCTCAGTTCTTTTTTTTCACAGTTTTTTTCTAAGTTTTTCTTCAGTTTTTTCAGTCGTTTTTTCTCAATTTTTCTTCTCAGTTTTTTTACTCCGTTTTTCTTCAGTATTTTTTTCAGTTTTTTTCTCAGTTTTTCTGCTCAGTTTTTCTGCTCAGTTTTTTCTCAGTTTTTTTCCTCAGTTCTTTTTTTCCACAGTTTTGTGCACAGTTGTTTTTCTAAATTTTTCTTCAGTTTTTTTTCTCCGTTCTTTTTTTTCTTCAGTTTTTTCAGTCGTTTTTCTCAATTTTTCTTCTCAGTTTTTTTACTCCGTTTTTCTTCAGGATGTTTTTAATAGTTTTTTTCTCAGTTTTTCTGCTCAGTTTTTCTGCTCAGTTTTTTCTTCAGTTTTTTTTCTCAGTTCTTTTTTTCACAGTTTTTTTCTAAGTTTTTCTTCAGTTTTTTCAGTCGTTTTTTCTCAATTTTTCTTCTCAGTTTTTTTACTCCGTTTTTCTTCAGTATTTTTTAAATAGTTTTTTTCTCAGTTTTTCTGCTCAGTTTTTCTGCTCAGTTTTTTCTTTAGTTTTTTTTCTCTGTTCTTTTTTTCACAGTTTTTTTCACAGTTTTTTTCTAAGTTTTTCTTCAGTTTTTTCAGTCGTTTTTTCTCAATTTTTCTTCTCAGTTTTTTTCCTCCGTTTTTCTTCAGTTTTTTTAAATAGTTTTTTTTCTCAGTTTTTCTGATCAGTTTTTCTGCTCAGTTTTTTCTCAGTTTTTTTCCTCAGTTCTTTTTTTCCACAGTTTTGTGCACAGTTTTTTTCTAAATTTTTCTTCAGTTTTTTTTCTCGGTTCTTTTTTTTCACAGTTTTTTTCTAAGTTTTTCTTCAGTTTTTTCAGTCTTTTTTTCTCAGTTTTTCTTCTCAGTTTTTTTCATCCGTTTTTCTTCAGTTTTTTTCTCAGTTTTTCTGCTCAGTTTTTCTGCTCAGTTTTTTCTCAATTTTTTTCCTCAGTTCTTTTTTCCCACAGTTTTGTGCACTGTTTTTTTCTAAGTTTTTCTTCAGTTTTTTTTCTCAGTTCTTTTTTTTCACAGTTTTTTTCAGTTTTTTTCTAAGTTTTTCTTCAGTTTTTTCAGTCTTTTTTTCTCAGTTTTTCTTCTCAGTTTTTTTCATCCGTTTTTCTTCAGTTTTTTTTAATAGTTTTTTTCTCAGTTTTTCTGCTCAGTTTTTCTGCTCAGTTTTTTCTCAGTTTTTTTCCTCAGTTCTTTTTTTTCACAGTTTTGTGCACAGTTTTTTTCTAAATTTTTCTTCAGTTTTTTTTCTCAGTTCTTTTTTTTCACAGTTTTTTTCTAAGTTTTTCTTCAGTTTTTTCAGTCGTTTTTTCTCAATTTTTCTTCTCAGTTTTTTTACTCCGTTTTTCTTCAGTATTTTTTTCAGTTTTTTTCTCAGTTTTTCTGCTCAGTTTTTCTGCTCAGTTTTTTGTTCAGTTTTTTTTCTCACTTCTTTTTTTCACAGTTTTTTTCTAAGTTTTTCTTCAGTTTTTTCAGTCGTTTTTTCTCAATTTTTCTTCTCAGTTTTTTTCCTCCGTTTTTCTTCAGTTTTTTAAAAGTTTTTTTCTCAGTTTTTCTGCTGAGTTTTTCTGCTCAGTTTTTTCTCAGTTTTTTTCCTCAGTTCTTTTTTTCCACAGTTTTGTGCACAGTTTTTTTTCTAAATTTTTCTTCAGTTTTTTTTCTCCGTTCTTTTTTTTCTTCAGTTTTTTCAGTCGTTTTTCTTAATTTTTCTTCTCAGTTTTTTTAGTCCGTTTTTCTTCAGTTTTTTTCTCAGTTTTTCTGCTCAGTTTTTCTGCTCAGTTTTTTCTCAGTTTTTTTCCTCAGTTCTTTTTTTCCACAGTTTTGTGCACAGTTTTTTTTCTAAATTTTTCTTCAGTTTTTTTTCTCCGTTCTTTTTTTTCACAGTTTTTTTCACAGTTTTTTTCTAAGTTTTTCTTCAATTTTTTCAGTCGTTTTTTCTCAATTTTTCTTCTCAGTTTTTTTACTGCGTTTTTCTTCAGTATTTTTTTCACAGTTTTTTTCTCAGTTTTTCTGCTCAGTTTTTCTGCTCAGTTTTTTCTTCAGTTTTTTTTCTCATTTCTTTTTTTTCACAGTTTTGTGCACAGTTTTTTTCTAAATTTTTCTTCAGTTTTTTTTCTCCGTTCTTTTTTTTCTTCAGTTTTTTCAGTCGTTTTTCACAATTTTTCTTCTCAGTTTTTTTACTCCGTTTTTCTTCAGTATTTTTTTGATAGTTTTTTTCTCAGTTTTTCTGCTCAGTTTTTCTGCTCAGTTTTTTCTTCAGTTTTTTTTCTCAGTTCTTTTTTTCACAGTTTTTTTCACAGTTTTTTTCTAAGTTTTTCTTCAGTTTTTTCAGTCGTTTTTTCTCAATTTTTCTTCTCAGTTTTTTTCCTCCGTTTTTCTTCAGTTTTTTTAAATAGTTTTTTTTCTCAGTTTTTCTGATCAGTTTTTCTGCTCAGTTTTTTCTCAGTTTTTTTTCTCAATTCTTTTTTTTCCACAGTTTTGTGCACAGTTTTTTTCTAAGTTTTTCTTCAGTTTTTTTTCTCAGTTCTTTTTTTTCACAGTTTTTTTCAGTTTTTTTCGATGTTTTTCTTCAGTTTTTTCAGTCTTTTTTTCTCAGTTTTTCTTCTCAGTTTTTTTCATCCGTTTTTCTTCAGTTTTTTTTAAGTTTTTTTCTCAGTTTTTCTGCTCAGTTTTTCTGCTCAGTTTTTTCTCAGTTTTTTTCCTCAGTTCTTTTTTTTCACAGTTTTGTGCACAGTTTTTTTCTAAATTTTTCTTCAGTTTTTTTTCTCAGTTCTTTTTTTTCACAGTTTTTTTCTAAGTTTTTCTTCAGTTTTTTCAGTCGTTTTTTCTCAATTTTTCTTCTCAGTTTTTTTACTCCGTTTTTCTTCAGTATTTTTTTCAGTTTTTTTCTCAGTTTTTCTGCTCAGTTTTTCTGCTCAGTTTTTTGTTCAGTTTTTTTTCTCACTTCTTTTTTTCACAGTTTTTTTCTAAGTTTTTCTTCAGTTTTTTCAGTCGTTTTTTCTCAATTTTTCTTCTCAGTTTTTTTCCTCCGTTTTTCTTCAGTTTTTTTAAATAGTTTTTTTCTCAGTTTTTCTGCTCAGTTTTTCTGCTCAGTTTTTTCTCAGTTTTTTTCCTCAGTTCTTTTTTTCCACAGTTTTGTGCACAGTTTTTTTTCTAAATTTTTCTTCAGTTTTTTTTCTCCGTTCTTTTTTTTCTTCAGTTTTTTCAGTCGTTTTTCTCAATTTTTCTTCTCAGTTTTTTTACTCCGTTTTTCTTCAGGATTTTTTTAATAGTTTTTTTCTCAGTTTTTCTGCTCAGTTTTTCTGCTCAGTTTTTTCTTCAGTTTTTTTTCTCACTTCTTTTTTTCACAGTTTTTTTCACAGTTTTTTTCTAAATTTTTCTTCAGTTTTTTTTCTCAGTTCTTTTTTTTCACAGTTTTTTTCTAAGTTTTTCTTCAGTTTTTTCAGTCGTTTTTTCTCAATTTTTCTTCTCAGTTTTTTTCCTCCGTTTTTCTTCAGTTTTTTTAAATAGTTTTTTTTCTCAGTTTTTCTGATCAGTTTTTCTGCTCAGTTTTTTCTCAGTTTTTTTTCTCAATTCTTTTTTTTCACAGTTTGGTGCACAGTTTTTTTCTAAGTTTTTCTTCAGTTTTTTTTTCTCAGTTCTTTTTTTTCACAGTTTTTTTCACAGTATTTTTCTAAGTTTTTCTTCAGTTTTTTCAGTCTTTTTTTCTCAGTTTTTCTTAGTTTTTTTCATCCGTTTTTCTTCAGTTTTTTTCTCAGTTTTTCTGCTCAGTTTTTCTGCTCAGTTTTTTCTCAGTTTTTTTCCTCAGTTCTTTTTTCCCACAGTTTTGTGCACAGTTTTTTTCTAAGTTTTTCTTCAGTTTTTTTCCTCAGTTCTTTTTTTCCACAGTTTTGTGCACAGTTTTTTTCTAAATTTTTCTTCAGTTTTTTTTCTCAGTTCTTTTTTTTCACAGTTTTTTTCTAAGTTTTTCTTCAGTTTTTTGAATCGTTTTTTCTCAATTTTTCTTCTCAGGTTTTTTACTCCGTTTTTCTTCAATATTTTTTTAATACTTATTTTTTTCTCAGTTTTGCTGCTCAGTTTTTCTGCTCAGTTTTTTCTTCAGTTTTTTTTCTCAGTTCTTTTTTTTCACAATTTTTTTCACAGTTTTTTTCTAAGTTTTTCTTCAGTTTTTTCAGTCGTTTTTTCTCAATTTTTCTTCTCAGTTTTTTTCCTCCGTTTTTCTTCAGTTTTTTTAAATAGTTTTTTTTCTCAGTTTTTCTGATCAGTTTTTCTGCTCAGTTTTTTCTTCAGATTTTTTTTCTCAGTTCTTTTTTGCAGTTTTTTTCAGTTTTTTTCTAAATTTTTCTTCAGTTTTTTTTCTCAGTTCTTTTTTTTCACAGTTTTTTTCTAAGTTTGTCTTCAGTTTTTTGAATCGTTTTTTCTCAATTTTTCTTCTCAGTTTTTTTACTCCGTTTTTCTTCAGTATTTTTTTAATAGTTATTTTTTTCTCAGTTTTTCTGCTCAGTTTTTCTGCTCAGTTTTTTCTTCAGTATTTTTTCTCAGTTCTTTTTTTTCACAATTTTTTTCACAGTTTTTTTCTTAGTTTTTCTTCAGTTTTTTCGGTCGTTTTTTCTCAATTTTTCTTCTCAGTTTTTTTCCTCCGTTTTTCTTCAGTTTTTTTAAATAGTTTTTTTTCTCAGTTTTTCTGATCAGTTTTTCTGCTCAGTTTTTTCTTCAGATTTTTTTCTCAGTTCATTTTTTGCAGTTTTTTTCAGTTTTTTTCTAAGTTTTTCTTCAGTTATTTTTCTCAGTTCTTCTTTTTTTTCACAGTTTTTTTCTAAGTTTTTCTTCAGTTTTTTTTCTCAGTTCTTTTTTTTCACAGTTTTTTTCTAAGTTTTTCTTCAGTTTTTTGAATCGTTTTTTCTCAATTTTTCTTCTCAGTTTTTTTCCTCCGTTTTTCTTCAGTTTTTTAAAATAGTTTTTTTTCTCAGTTTTTCTGATCAGTTTGTCTGCTCAGTTTTTTCTTCAGATTTTTTTCTCAGTTCTTTTTTGCAGTTTTTTTCAGTTTTTTTCTAAGTTTTTCTTCGGTTTTTTTTCTCAGTTCTTCTTTTTTTTCACAGTATTTTTCTAAGTTTTTCTTCAGTTTTTTTTAAATAGTTTTTTCTCAATTTTTCTTCTCACTTTTTTTCATCCGTTTTTCTTCAGTTTTTTTTAATAGTTTTTTTTCTCAGTTTTTCTGCTCAGTTTTTTCTTCAGTTTTTTTTCTCAGTTCTTTTTTTTCACAATTTTTTTCACAGTTTTTTTCTTAGTTTTCCTTCAGTTTTTTCAGTCGTTTTTTCTCAATTTTTCTTCTCAGTTTTTTTCCTCCGTTTTTCTTCAGTTTTTAAAAAAAAAAAATTTTCTCAGTTTTTCTGCTCAGTTTTCCTGCTCAATTTTTCTAGTCAGTTTTTTCTCAGTTTTTTTTCTCAGTTCTTCTTTTTTTTCACTGTTTTGTTCAAAGTTTTTTTTCCAAGTTTTTCTTCAGTTTTTTTTCTCAGTTCTTTTTTTTCACAGTTTTTTTCACAGTTTTTTTCTAAGTTTTTCTTCAGTTTTTTTTCTCAGTTCTTTTTTTTCACAGTATTTTTCTAAGTTTTTCATCAGTTTTTTTTCTCAGTTCTTTTTTTTCAGTTTTTTTCACAGTTTTTTTCTAAGTTTTTCATCAGTTTTTTCAGTCGTTTTTTCTCAATTTTTCTTCTCAGTTTTTTTCATCCGTTTTTCTTCAGTTTTTTTTAATAGTTTTTTTTCTCAGTTTTTCTGCTCAGTTTTTCTGCTCAGTTTTTTTCAGTTTTTTTCTCAGTTCTTTTTTTCCACACTTTTGTGCACAGTTTTTTTCTAAATTTTTCTTCAGTTTTTTTTCTCAGTTCTTTTTTTTCACAGTTTTTTTCTAAGTTTTTCTTCAGTTTTTTGAATCGTTTTTTCTCAATTTTTCTTCTCAGGTTTTTTACTCCGTTTTTCTTCAATATTTTTTTAATACTTATTTTTTTCTCAGTTTTGCTGCTCAGTTTTTCTGCTCAGTTTTTTCTTCAGTTTTTTTTCTCAGTTCTTTTTTTTCACAATTTTTTTCACAGTTTTTTTCTAAGTTTTTCTTCAGTTTTTTCAGTCGTTTTTTCTCAATTTTTCTTCTCAGTTTTTTTCCTCCGTTTTTCTTCAGTTTTTTTAAATAGTTTTTTTTCTCAGTTTTTCTGATCAGTTTTTCTGCTCAGTTTTTTCTTCAGATTTTTTTTCTCAGTTCTTTTTTGCAGTTTTTTTCAGTTTTTTTCTAAATTTTTCTTCAGTTTTTTTTCTCAGTTCTTTTTTTTCACAGTTTTTTTCTAAGTTTTTCTTCAGTTTTTTGAATCGTTTTTTCTCAATTTTTCTTCTCAGTTTTTTTCATCCGTTTTTCTTCAGTTTTTTTTTTATAGTTTTTTTTCTCAGTTTTTCTGCTCAGTTTTTCTGCTCAGTTTTTTATCAGTTTTTTTCTCAGTTCTTTTTTTCCACACTTTTGTGCACAGTTTTTTCTAAATTTTTCTTCAGTTTTTTTTCTCAGTTCTTTTTTTTCACAGTTTTTTTCTAAGTTTTTCTTCAGTTTTTTGAATCGTTTTTTCTCAATTTTTCTTCTCAGTTTTTTTAATCCGTTTTTCTTCAGTATTTTTTTAATAGTTATTTTTTTCTCAGTTTTTCTGCTCAGTTTTTGTGCTCAGTTTTTTCTTCAGTTTTTTTTCTCAGTTCTTTTTTTTCACAATTTTTTTCACAGTTTTTTTCTTAGTTTTTCTTCAGTTTTTTCGGTCGTTTTTTCTCAATTTTTCTTCTCAGTTTTTTTCCTCCGTTTTCTTCAGTTTTTTTAAATAGTTTTTTTTCTCAGTTTTTCTGATCAGTTTTTCTGCTCAGTTTTTTCTTCAGATTTTTTTCTCAGTTCTTTTTTTGCAGTTTTTTTCAGTTTTTTTCTAAGTTTTTCTTCAGTTATTTTTCTCAGTTCTTCTTTTTTTTCACAGTTTTTTTCTAAGTTTTTCTTCAGTTTTTTTTCTCAGTTCTTTTTTTTCACAGTTTTTTTCTAAGTTTTTCTTCAGTTTTTTGAATCGTTTTTTCTCAATTTTTCTTCTCAGTTTTTTTACTCCGTTTTTCTTCAATATTTTTTTAATACTTATTTTTTTCTCAGTTTTGCTGCTCAGTTTTTCTGCTCAGTTTTTTCTTCAGTTTTTTTTCTCAGTTCTTTTTTTTCACAATTTTTTTCACAGTTTTTTTCTAAGTTTTTCTTCAGTTTTTTCAGTCGTTTTTTCTCAATTTTTCTTCTCAGTTTTTTTCCTCCGTTTTTCTTCAGTTTTTTTAAATAGTTTTTTTTCTCAGTTTTTCTGATCAGTTTTTCTGCTCAGTTTTTTCTTCAGATTTTTTTTCTCAGTTCTTTTTTGCAGTTTTTTTCAGTTTTTTTCTAAATTTTTCTTCAGATTTTTTTCTCAGTTCTTTTTTTTCACAGTTTTTTTCTAAGTTTTTCTTCAGTTTTTTGAATCGTTTTTTCTCAATTTTTCTTCTCAGTTTTTTTACTCCGTTTTTCTTCAGTATTTTTTTAATAGTTATTTTTTTCTCAGTTTTTCTGCTCAGTTTTTCTGCTCAGATTTTTCTTCAGCATTTTTTCTCAGTTCTTTTTTTTCACAATTATTTTCACAGTTTTTTTCTTAGTTTTTCTTCAGTTTTTTCGGTCGTTTTTTCTCAATTTTTCTTCTCAGTTTTTTTCCTCCGTTTTTCTTCAGTTTTTTTAAATAGTTTTTTTTCTCAGTTTTTCTGATCAGTTTTTCTGCTCAGTTTTTTCTTCAGATTTTTTTCTCAGTTCTTTTTTTGCAGTTTTTTTCAGTTTTTTTCTAAGTTTTTCTTCAGTTTTTTTTCTCAGTTCTTCTTTTTTTTCACAGTTTTTTTCTAAGTTTTTCTTCAGCTTTTTTTCTCAGTTCTTTTTTTTCCACAGTTTTTTTCTAAGTTTTTCTTCAGTTTTTTGAATCGTTTTTTCTCAATTTTTCTTCTCAGTTTTTTTATTCCGTTTTTCTTCAGTATTTTTTTAATAGTTATTTTTTTCTCAGTTTTTCTGCTCAGTTTTTCTGCTCAGTTTTTTCTTCAGTTTTTTTTCTCAGTTCTTTTTTTTCACAATTTTTTTCACAGTTTTTTTCTTAGTTTTTCTTCAGTTTTTTCGGTCGTTTTTTCTCAATTTTTCTTCTCAGTTTTTTTCCTCCGTTTTCTTCAGTTTTTTTAAATAGTTTTTTTTCTCAGTTTTTCTGATCAGTTTTTCTGCTCAGTTTTTTCTTCAGATTTTTTTCTCAGTTCTTTTTTTGCAGTTTTTTTCAGTTTTTTTCTAAGTTTTTCTTCAGTTATTTTTCTCAGTTCTTCTTTTTTTTCACAGTTTTTTTCTAAGTTTTTCTTCAGTTTTTTTTCTCAGTTCTTTTTTTTCACAGTTTTTTTCTAAGTTTTTCTTCAGTTTTTTGAATCGTTTTTTCTCAATTTTTCTTCTCAGTTTTTTTCATCCGTTTTTCTTCAGTTTTTTTTTAATAGTTTTTTTTCTCAGTTTTTCTGCTCAGTTTTTCTGATCAGTTTTTCTGCTCAGTTTTTTCTTCAGATTTTTTTTCTCAGTTCTTTTTTGCAGTTTTTTTCAGTTTTTTTCTAAATTTTTCTTCAGATTTTTTTCTCAGTTCTTTTTTTTCACAGTTTTTTTCTAAGTTTTTCTTCAGTTTTTTTTCTCAGTTCTTTTTTTTCACAGTTTTTTTCTAAGTTTTTCTTCAGTTTTTTGAATCGTTTTTTCTCAATTTTTCTTCTCAGTTTTTTTACTCCGTTTTTCTTCAGTATTTTTTTAATAGTTATTTTTTTCTCAGTTTTTCTGCTCAGTTTTTCTGCTCAGTTTTTTTTCAGTTTTTTTTCTCAGTTCTTTTTTTCCACACTTTTGTGCACAGTTTTTTCTAAATTTTTCTTCAGTTTTTTTTCTCAGTTCTTTTTTTTCACAGTTTTTTTCTAAGTTTTTCTTCAGTTTTTTGAATCGTTTTTTCTCAATTTTTCTTCTCAGTTTTTTTACTCCGTTTTTCTTCAGTATTTTTTTAATAGTTATTTTTTTCTCAGTTTTTCTGCTCAGTTTTTCTGCTCAGTTTTTTTTCAGTTTTTTTTCTCAGTTCTTTTTTTTCACTATTTTTTTCACAGTTTTTTTCTAAGTTTTTCTTCAGTTTTTTGAATCGTTTTTTCTCAATTTTTCTTCTCAGTTTTTTTCATCCGTTTTTCTTCAGTTTTTTTTTATAGTTTTTTTTCTCAGTTTTTCTGCTCAGTTTTTCTGATCAGTTTTTTATCAGTTTTTTTCTCAGTTCTTTTTTTCCACACTTTTGTGCACAGTTTTTTCTAAATTTTTCTTCAGTTTTTTTTCTCAGTTCTTTTTTTTCACAGTTTTTTTCTAAGTTTTTCTTCAGTTTTTTGAATCGTTTTTTCTCAATTTTTCTTCTCAGTTTTTTTACTCCGTTTTTCTTCAGTATTTTTTTAATAGTTATTTTTTTCTCAATTTTTCTTCTCAGTTTTTTTCCTCCGTTTTCTTCAGTTTTTTTAAATAGTTTTTTTTCTCAGTTTTTCTGATCAGTTTTTCTGCTCAGTTTTTTCTTCAGATTTTTTTCTCAGTTCTTTTTTTGCAGTTTTTTTCAGTTTTTTTCTAAGTTTTTCTTCAGTTATTTTTCTCAGTTCTTCTTTTTTTTCACAGTTTTTTTCTAAGTTTTTCTTCAGTTTTTTTTCTCAGTTCTTTTTTTTCACAGTTTTTTTCTAAGTTTTTCTTCAGTTTTTTGAATCGTTTTTTCTCAATTTTTCTTCTCAGTTTTTTTACTCCGTTTTTCTTCAGTTTTTTTTTTATAGTTTTTTTTCTCAGTTTTTCTGCTCAGTTTTTCTGCTCAGTTTTTTATCAGTTTTTTTCTCAGTTCTTTTTTTTCCACACTTTTGGGCACAGTTTTTTCTAAATTTTTCTTTAGTTTTTTTTCTCAGTTCTTTTTTTTCACAGTTTTTTTCACAGTTTTTTTCTAAGTTTTTCTTCAGTTTTTTTTCTCAGTTCTTTTTTTTCACAGTATTTTTCTAAGTTTTTCTTCAGTTTTTTTTCTCAGTTCTTTTTTTTCAGTTTTTTTCACAGTTTTTTTCTAAGTTTTTCATCAGTTTTTTCAGTCGTTTTTTCTCAATTTTTCTTCTCAGTTTTTTTCATCCGTTTTTCTTCAGTTTTTTTTAATAGTTTTTTTTCTCAGTTTTTCTGCTCAGTTTTTCTGCTCAGTTTTTTTCAGTTTTTTTCTCAGTTCTTTTTTTCCACACTTTTGTGCACAGTTTTTTTCTAAATTTTTCTTCAGTTTTTTTTCTCAGTTCTTTTTTTTCACAGTTTTTTTCTAAGTTTTTCTTCAGTTTTTTGAATCGTTTTTTCTCAATTTTTCTTCTCAGTTTTTTTACTCCGTTTTTCTTCAGTATTTTTTTAATAGTTATTTTTTTCTCAGTTTTTCTGCTCAGTTTTTCTGCTCAGTTTTTTCTTCAGTATTTTTTCTCAGTTCTTTTTTTTCACAATTTTTTTCACAGTTTTTTTCTTAGTTTTTCTTCAGTTTTTTCGGTCGTTTTTTCTCAATTTTTCTTCTCAGTTTTTTTCCTCCGTTTTTCTTCAGTTTTTTTAAATAGTTTTTTTTCTCAGTTTTTCTGATCAGTTTTTCTGCTCAGTTTTTTCTTCAGATTTTTTTCTCAGTTCTTTTTTTGCAGTTTTTTTCAGTTTTTTTCTAAGTTTTTCTTCAGTTATTTTTCTCAGTTCTTCTTTTTTTTCACAGTTTTTTTCTAAGTTTTTCTTCAGTTTTTTTTCTCAGTTCTTTTTTTTCACAGTTTTTTTCTAAGTTTTTCTTCAGTTTTTTGAATCGTTTTTTCTCAATTTTTCTTCTCAGTTTTTTTACTCCGTTTTTCTTCAGTTTTTTTTTTATAGTTTTTTTTCTCAGTTTTTCTGCTCAGTTTTTCTGCTCAGTTTTTTATCAGTTTTTTTCTCAGTTCTTTTTTTCCACACTTTTGTGCACAGTTTTTTCTAAATTTTTCTTCAGTTTTTTTTCTCAGTTCTTTTTTTTCACAGTTTTTTTCACAGTTTTTTTCTAAGTTTTTCTTCAGTTTTTTTTCTCAGTTCTTTTTTTTCACAGTATTTTTCTAAGTTTTTCTTCAGTTTTTTTTCTCAGTTCTTTTTTTTCAGTTTTTTTCACAGTTTTTTACTAAGTTTTTCATCAGTTTTTTCAGTCGTTTTTTCTCAATTTTTCTTCTCAGTTTTTTTCATCCGTTTTTCTTCAGTTTTTTTTCTCAGTTCTTTTTTTTCACAGTTTTTTTCTAAGTTTTTCTTCAGTTTTTTGAATCGTTTTTTCTCAATTTTTCTTCTCAGGTTTTTTACTCCGTTTTTCTTCAATATTTTTTTAATACTTATTTTTTTCTCAGTTTTGCTGCTCAGTTTTTCTGCTCAGTTTTTTCCTCAGTTTTTTTTCTCAGTTCTTTTTTTTCACAATTTTTTTCACAGTTTTTTTCTAAGTTTTTCTTCAGTTTTTTCAGTCGTTTTTTCTCAATTTTTCTTCTCAGTTTTTTTCCTCCGTTTTTCTTCAGTTTTTTTAAATAGTTTTTTTTCTCAGTTTTTCTGATCAGTTTTTCTGCTGTTTTTTCTTCAGATTTTTTTTCTCAGTTCTTTTTTGCAGTTTTTTTCAGTTTTTTTCTAAATTTTTCTTCAGTTTTTTTTCTCAGTTCTTTTTTTTCACAGTTTTTTTCTAAGTTTTTCTTCAGTTTTTTGAATCGTTTTTTCTCAATTTTTCTTCTCAGTTTTTTTACTCCGTTTTTCTTCAGTATTTTTTTAATAGTTATTTTTTTCTCAGTTTTTCTGCTCAGTTTTTCTGCTCAGTTTTTTCTTCAGTATTTTTTCTCAGTTCTTTTTTTTCACAATTTTTTTCACAGTTTTTTTCTTAGTTTTTCTTCAGTTTTTTCGGTCGTTTTTTCTCAATTTTTCTTCTCAGTTTTTTTCCTCCGTTTTTCTTCAGTTTTTTTAAATAGTTTTTTTTCTCAGTTTTTCTGATCAGTTTTTCTGCTCAGTTTTTTCTTCAGATTTTTTTCTCAGTTCTTTTTTTGCAGTTTTTTTCAGTTTTTTTCTAAGTTTTTCTTCAGTTTTTTTTCTCAGTTCTTTTTTTTCACAGTTTTTTTCTAAGTTTTTCTTCAGTTTTTTGAATCGTTTTTTCTCAATTTTTCTTCTCAGTTTTTTTCATCCGTTTTTCTTCAGTTTTTTTTTTATAGTTTTTTTTCTCAGTTTTTCTGCTCAGTTTTTCTGCTCAGTTTTTTATCAGTTTTTTTCTCAGTTCTTTTTTTCCACACTTTTGTGCACAGTTTTTTCTAAATTTTTCTTCAGTTTTTTTTCTCAGTTCTTTTTTTTCACAGTTTTTTTCTAAGTTTTTCTTCAGTTTTTTGAATCGTTTTTTCTCAATTTTTCTTCTCAGTTTTTTTAATCCGTTTTTCTTCAGTATTTTTTTAATAGTTATTTTTTTCTCAGTTTTTCTGCTCAGTTTTTGTGCTCAGTTTTTTCTTCAGTTTTTTTTCTCAGTTCTTTTTTTTCACAATTTTTTTCACAGTTTTTTTCTTAGTTTTTCTTCAGTTTTTTCAGTCGTTTTTTCTCAATTTTTCTTCTCAGTTTTTTTCCTCCGTTTTTCTTCAGTTTTTTTAAATAGTTTTTTTTCTCAGTTTTTCTGATCAGTTTTTCTGCTCAGTTTTTTCTTCAGATTTTTTTTCTCAGTTCTTTTTTGCAGTTTTTTTCAGTTTTTTTCTAAATTTTTCTTCAGTTTTTTTTCTCAGTTCTTTTTTTTCACAGTTTTTTTCTAAGTTTTTCTTCAGTTTTTTGAATCGTTTATTCTCAATTTTTCTTCTCAGTTTTTTTACTCCGTTTTTCTTCAGTATTTTTTTAATAGTTATTTTTTTCTCAGTTTTTCTGCTCAGTTTTTCTGCTCAGTTTTTTCTTCAGTATTTTTTCTCAGTTCTTTTTTTTCACAATTTTTTTCACAGTTTTTTTCTTAGTTTTTCTTCAGTTTTTTCGGTCGTTTTTTCTCAATTTTTCTTCTCAGTTTTTTTCCTCCGTTTTTCTTCAGTTTTTTTAAATAGTTTTTTTTCTCAGTTTTTCTGATCAGTTTTTCTGCTCAGTTTTTTCTTCAGATTTTTTTCTCAGTTCTTTTTTTGCAGTTTTTTTCAGTTTTTTTCTAAGTTTTTCTTCAGTTATTTTTCTCAGTTCTTCTTTTTTTTCACAGTTTTTTTCTAAGTTTTTCTTCAGTTTTTTTTCTCAGTTCTTTTTTTTCACAGTTTTTTTCTAAGTTTTTCTTCAGTTTTTTGAATCGTTTTTTCTCAATTTTTCTTCTCAGTTTTTTTCATCCGTTTTTCTTCAGTTTTTTTTTTATAGTTTTTTTTCTCAGTTTTTCTGCTCAGTTTTTCTGATCAGTTTTTTATCAGTTTTTTTCTCAGTTCTTTTTTTCCACACTTTTGTGCACAGTTTTTTCTAAATTTTTCTTCAGTTTTTTTTTAATAGTTATTTTTTTCTCAGTTTTTCTGCTCAGTTTTTGTGCTCAGTTTTTTCTTCAGTTTTTTTTCTCAGTTCTTTTTTTTCAGAATTTTTTTCACAGTTTTTTTCTTAGTTTTTCTTCAGTTTTTTCAGTCGTTTTTTCTCAATTTTTCTTCTCAGTTTTTTTCCTCCGTTTTTCTTCAGTTTTTTTAAATAGTTTTTTTTCTCAGTTTTTCTGATCAGTTTTTCTGCTCAGTTTTTTCTTCAGATTTTTTTTCTCAGTTCTTTTTTGCAGTTTTTTTCAGTTTTTTTCTAAATTTTTCTTCAGTTTTTTTTCTCAGTTCTTTTTTTTCACAGTTTTTTTCTAAATTTTTCTTCAGTTTTTTGAATCGTTTTTTCTCAATTTTTCTTCTCAGTTTTTTTACTCCGTTTTTCTTCAGTATTTTTTTAATAGTTATTTTTTTCTCAGTTTTTCTGCTCAGTTTTTCTGCTCAGTTTTTTCTTCAGTATTTTTTCTCAGTTCTTTTTTTTCACAATTTTTTTCACAGTTTTTTTCTTAGTTTTTCTTCAGTTTTTTCGGTCGTTTTTTCTCAATTTTTCTTCTCAGTTTTTTTCCTCCGTTTTTCTTCAGTTTTTTTAAATAGTTTTTTTTCTCAGTTTTTCTGATCAGTTTTTCTGCTCAGTTTTTTCTTCAGAGTTTTTTCTCAGTTCTTTTTTTGCAGTTTTTTTCAGTTTTTTTCTAAGTTTTTCTTCAGTTATTTTTCTCAGTTCTTCTTTTTTTTCACAGTTTTTTTCTAAGTTTTTCTTCAGTTTTTTTTCTCAGTTCTTTTTTTTCACAGTTTTTTTCTAAGTTTTTCTTCAGTTTTTTGAATCGTTTTTTCTCAATTTTTCTTCTCAGTTTTTTTCATCCGTTTTTCTTCAGTTTTTTTTTTATAGATTTTTTTCTCAGTTTTTCTGCTCAGTTTTTCTGCTCAGTTTTTTATCAGTTTTTTTCTCAGTTCTTTTTTTCCACACTTTTGTGCACAGTTTTTTCTAAATTTTTCTTCAGTTTTTTTTCTCAGTTCTTTTTTTTCACAGTTTTTTTCTAAGTTTTTCTTCAGTTTTTTGAATCGTTTTTTCTCAATTTTTCTTCTCAGTTTTTTTAATCCGTTTTTCTTCAGTATTTTTTTAATAGTTATTTTTTTCTCAGTTTTTCTGCTCAGTTTTTGTGCTCAGTTTTTTCTTCAGTTTTTTTTCTCAGTTCTTTTTTTTCACAAATTTTTTCACAGTTTTTTTCTTAGTTTTTCTTCAGTTTTTTCGGTCGTTTTTTCTCAATTTTTCTTCTCAGTTTTTTTCCTCCGTTTTCTTCAGTTTTTTTAAATAGTTTTTTTTCTCAGTTTTTCTGATCAGTTTTTCTGCTCAGTTTTTTCTTCAGATTTTTTTCTCAGTTCTTTTTTTGCAGTTTTTTTCAGTTTTTTTCTAAGTTTTTCTTCAGTTATTTTTCTCAGTTCTTCTTTTTTTTCACAGTTTTTTTCTAAGTTTTTCTTCAGTTTTTTTTCTCAGTTCTTTTTTTTCACAGTTTTTTTCTAAGTTTTTCTTCAGTTTTTTGAATCGTTTTTTCTCAATTTTTCTTCTCAGTTTTTTTCCTCCGTTTTC
The DNA here is from genome assembly GCF_044704955.1 of Pristiophorus japonicus. Taxonomy (NCBI): domain Eukaryota; kingdom Metazoa; phylum Chordata; class Chondrichthyes; family Pristiophoridae; genus Pristiophorus; species Pristiophorus japonicus. The sequence goes on from NW_027251071.1 coordinate 495,889, forward strand.
TTCAGTTTTTTTAAATAGTTTTTTTTCTCAGTTTTTCTGATCAGTTTTTCTGCTCAGTTTTTTCTTCAGATTTTTTTCTCAGTTCTTTTTTTGCAGTTTTTTTCAGTTTTTTTCTAAGTTTTTCTTCAGTTATTTTTCTCAGTTCTTCTTTTTTTTCACACTTTTTTTCTAAGTTTTTCTTCAGTTTTTTGAATCGTTTTTTCTCAATTTTTCTTCTCAGTTTTTTTACTCCGTTTTTCTTCAATATTTTTTTAATACTTATTTTTTTCTCAGTTTTGCTGCTCAGTTTTTCTGCTCAGTTTTTTCTTCAGTTTTTTTTCTCAGTTCTTTTTTTTCACAATTTTTTTCACAGTTTTTTTCTAAGTTTTTCTTCAGTTTTTTCGGTCGTTTTTTCTCAATTTTTCTTCTCAGTTTTTTTCCTCCGTTTTTCTTCAGTTTTTTTAAATAGTTTTTTTTCTCAGTTTTTCTGATCAGTTTTTCTGCTCAGTTTTTTCTTCAGATTTTTTTCTCAGTTCTTTTTTTGCAGTTTTTTTCAGTTTTTTTCTAAGTTTTTCTTCAGTTTTTTTTCTCAGTTCTTCTTTTTTTTCACAGTTTTTTTCTAAGTTTTTCTTCAGTTTTTTTTCTCAGTTCTTTTTTTTCCACAGTTTTTTTCTAAGTTTTTCTTCAGTTTTTTGAATCGTTTTTTCTCAATTTTTCTTCTCAGTTTTTTTATTCCGTTTTTCTTCAGTATTTTTTTAATAGTTATTTTTTTCTCAGTTTTTCTGCTCAGTTTTTCTGCTCAGTTTTTTCTTCAGTTTTTTTTCTCAGTTCTTTTTTTTCACAATTTTTTTCACAGTTTTTTTCTTAGTTTTTCTTCAGTTTTTTCGGTCGTTTTTTCTCAATTTTTCTTCTCAGTTTTTTTCCTCCGTTTTTCTTCAGTTTTTTTAAATAGTTTTTTTTCTCAGTTTTTCTGATCAGTTTTTCTGCTCAGTTTTTTCTTCAGATTTTTTTCTCAGTTCTTTTTTTGCAGTTTTTTTCAGTTTTTCTCTAAGTTTTTCTTCAGTTATTTTTCTCAGTTCTTCTTTTTTTTCACAGTTTTTTTCTAAGTTTTTCTTCAGTTTTTTTTCTCAGTTCTTTTTTTTCACAGTTTTTTTCTAAGTTTTTCTTCAGTTTTTTGAATCGTTTTTTCTCAATTTTTCTTCTCAGTTTTTTTACTCCGTTTTTCTTCAGTTTTTTTTTTATAGTTTTTTTTCTCAGTTTTTCTGCTCAGTTTTTCTGCTCAGTTTTTTATCAGTTTTTTTCTCAGTTCTTTTTTTCCACACTTTTGTGCACAGTTTTTTCTAAATTTTTCTTCAGTTTTTTTTCTCAGTTCTTTTTTTTCACAGTTTTTTTCACAGTTTTTTTCTAAGTTTTTCTTCAGTTTTTTTTCTCAGTTCTTTTTTTTCACAGTATTTTTCTAAGTTTTTCTTCAGTTTTTTTTCTCAGTTCTTTTTTTTCAGTTTTTTTCACAGTTTTTTTCTAAGTTTTTCATCAGTTTTTTCAGTCGTTTTTTCTCAATTTTTCTTCTCAGTTTTTTTCATCCGTTTTTCTTCAGTTTTTTTTAATAGTTTTTTTTCTCAGTTTTTCTGCTCAGTTTTTCTGCTCAGTTTTTTTCAGTTTTTTTCTCAGTTCTTTTTTTCCACACTTTTGTGCACAGTTTTTTTCTAAATTTTTCTTCAGTTTTTTTTCTCAGTTCTTTTTTTTCACAGTTTTTTTCTAAGTTTTTCTTCAGTTTTTTGAATCGTTTTTTCTCAATTTTTCTTCTCAGGTTTTTTACTCCGTTTTTCTTCAATATTTTTTTAATACTTATTTTTTTCTCAGTTTTGCTGCTCAGTTTTTCTGCTCAGTTTTTTCCTCAGTTTTTTTTCTCAGTTCTTTTTTTTCACAATTTTTTTCACAGTTTTTTTCTAAGTTTTTCTTCAGTTTTTTCAGTCGTTTTTTCTCAATTTTTCTTCTCAGTTTTTTTCCTCCGTTTTTCTTCAGTTTTTTTAAATAGTTTTTTTTCTCAGTTTTTCTGATCAGTTTTTCTGCTCAGTTTTTTCTTCAGATTTTTTTTCTCAGTTCTTTTTTGCAGTTTTTTTCAGTTTTTTTCTAAATTTTTCTTCAGTTTTTTTTCTCAGTTCTTTTTTTTCACAGTTTTTTTCTAAATTTTTCTTCAGTTTTTTGAATCGTTTTTTCTCAATTTTTCTTCTCAGTTTTTTTACTCCGTTTTTCTTCAGTATTTTTTTAATAGTTATTTTTTTCTCAGTTTTTCTGCTCAGTTTTTCTGCTCAGTTTTTTCTTCAGTATTTTTTCTCAGTTCTTTTTTTTCACAATTTTTTTCACAGTTTTTTTCTTAGTTTTTCTTCAGTTTTTTCGGTCGTTTTTTCTCAATTTTTCTTCTCAGTTTTTTTCCTCCGTTTTTCTTCAGTTTTTTTAAATAGTTTTTTTTCTCAGTTTTTCTGATCAGTTTTTCTGCTCAGTTTTTTCTTCAGAGTTTTTTCTCAGTTCTTTTTTTGCAGTTTTTTTCAGTTTTTTTCTAAGTTTTTCTTCAGTTATTTTTCTCAGTTCTTCTTTTTTTTCACAGTTTTTTTCTAAGTTTTTCTTCAGTTTTTTTTCTCAGTTCTTTTTTTTCACAGTTTTTTTCTAAGTTTTTCTTCAGTTTTTTGAATCGTTTTTTCTCAATTTTTCTTCTCAGTTTTTTTCATCCGTTTTTCTTCAGTTTTTTTTTTATAGATTTTTTTCTCAGTTTTTCTGCTCAGTTTTTCTGCTCAGTTTTTTATCAGTTTTTTTCTCAGTTCTTTTTTTCCACACTTTTGTGCACAGTTTTTTCTAAATTTTTCTTCAGTTTTTTTTCTCAGTTCTTTTTTTTCACAGTTTTTTTCTAAGTTTTTCTTCAGTTTTTTGAATCGTTTTTTCTCAATTTTTCTTCTCAGTTTTTTTAATCCGTTTTTCTTCAGTATTTTTTTAATAGTTATTTTTTTCTCAGTTTTTCTGCTCAGTTTTTGTGCTCAGTTTTTTCTTCAGTTTTTTTTCTCAGTTCTTTTTTTTCACAATTTTTTTCACAGTTTTTTTCTTAGTTTTTCTTCAGTTTTTTCAGTCGTTTTTTCTCAATTTTTCTTCTCAGTTTTTTTCCTCCGTTTTTCTTCAGTTTTTTTAAATAGTTTTTTTTCTCTATTTTTCTGATCAGTTTTTCTGCTCAGTTTTTTCTTCAGATTTTTTTTCTCAGTTCTTTTTTGCAGTTTTTTTCAGTTTTTTTCTTAATTTTTCTTCAGTTTTTTTTCTCAGTTCTTTTTTTTCACAGTTTTTTTCTAAGTTTTTCTTCAGTTTTTTGAATCGTTTTTTCTCAATTTTTCTTCTCAGTTTTTTTACTCCGTTTTTCTTCAGTATTTTTTTAATAGTTATTTTTTTCTCAGTTTTTCTGCTCAGTTTTTCTGCTCAGTTTTTTCTTCAGTATTTTTTCTCAGTTCTTTTTTTTCACAATTTTTTTCACAGTTTTTTTCTTAGTTTTTCTTCAGTTTTTTCGGTCGTTTTTTCTCAATTTTTCTTCTCAGTTTTTTTCCTCCGTTTTTCTTCAGTTTTTTTAAATAGTTTTTTTTCTCAGTTTTTCTGATCAGTTTTTCTGCTCAGTTTTTTCTTCAGCTTTTTTTTTCTCAGTTCTTTTTTTGCAGTTTTTTTCAGTTTTTTTCTAAGTTTTTCTTCAGTTATTTTTCTCAGTTCTTCTTTTTTTTCACAGTTTTTTTCTAAGTTTTTCTTCAGTTTTTTTTCTCAGTTCTTTTTTTTCACAGTTTTTTTCTAAGTTTTTCTTCAGTTTTTTGAATCGTTTTTTCTCAATTTTTCTTCTCAGTTTTTTTCATCCGTTTTTCTTCAGTTTTTTTTTTATAGTTTTTTTTCTCAGTTTTTCTGCTCAGTTTTTCTGATCAGTTTTTCTGCTCAGTTTTTTCTTCAGCTTTTTTTTTCTCAGTTCTTTTTTTGCAGTTTTTTTCAGTTTTTTTCTAAGTTTTTCTTCAGTTATTTTTCTCAGTTCTTCTTTTTTTTCACAGTTTTTTTCTAAGTTTTTCTTCAGTTTTTTTTCTCAGTTCTTTTTTTTCACAGTTTTTTTCTAAGTTTTTCTTCAGTTTTTTGAATCGTTTTTTCTCAATTTTTCTTCTCAGTTTTTTTCATCCGTTTTTCTTCAGTTTTTTTTTTATAGTTTTTTTTCTCAGTTTTTCTGCTCAGTTTTTCTGCTCAGTTTTTTATCAGTTTTTTTCTCAGTTCTTTTTTCCACACTTTTGTGCACAGTTTTTTCTAAATTTTTCTTCAGTTTTTTTTCTCAGTTCTTTTTTTTCACAGTTTTTTTCTAAGTTTTTCTTCAGTTTTTTGAATCGTTTTTTCTCAATTTTTCTTCTCAGTTTTTTTCCTCCGTTTTTCATCAGTTTTTTTAAATAGTTTTTTTTCTCAGTTTTTCTGATCAGTTTTTCTGCTCAGTTTTTTCTTCAGATTTTTTTTCTCAGTTCTTTTTTGCAGTTTTTTTCAGTTTTTTTCTAAATTTTTCTTCAGTTTTTTTTCTCAGTTCTTTTTTTTCACAGTTTTTTTCTAAGTTTTTCTTCAGTTTTTTGAATCGTTTTTTCTCAATTTTTCTTCTCAGTTTTTTTAATCCGTTTTTCTTCAGTATTTTTTTAATAGTTATTTTTTTCTCAGTTTTTCTGCTCAGTTTTTCTGCTCAGATTTTTCTTCAGCATTTTTTCTCAGTTCTTTTTTTTCACAATTATTTTCACAGTTTTTTTCTTAGTTTTTCTTCAGTTTTTTCGGTCGTTTTTTCTCAATTTTTCTTCTCAGTTTTTTTCCTCCGTTTTTCTTCAGTTTTTTTAAATAGTTTTTTTTCTCAGTTTTTCTGATCAGTTTTTCTGCTCAGTTTTTTCTTCAGATTTTTTTCTCAGTTCTTTTTTTGCAGTTTTTTTCAGTTTTTTTCTAAGTTTTTCTTCAGTTTTTTTTCTCAGTTCTTCTTTTTTTTCACAGTTTTTTTCTAAGTTTTTCTTCAGTTTTTTTTCTCAGTTCTTTTTTTTCCACAGTTTTTTTCTAAGTTTTTCTTCAGTTTTTTGAATCGTTTTTTCTCAATTTTTCTTCTCAGTTTTTTTACTCCGTTTTTCTTCAATATTTTTTTAATACTTATTTTTTTCTCAGTTTTGCTGCTCAGTTTTTCTGCTCAGTTTTTTCTTCAGTTTTTTTTCTCAGTTCTTTTTTTTCACAATTTTTTTCACAGTTTTTTTCTAAGTTTTTCTTCAGTTTTTTCAGTCGTTTTTTCTCAATTTTTCTTCTCAGTTTTTTTCCTCCGTTTTTCTTCAGTTTTTTTAAATAGTTTTTTTTCTCAGTTTTTCTGATCAGTTTTTCTGCTCAGTTTTTTCTTCAGATTTTTTTTCTCAGTTCTTTTTTGCAGTTTTTTTCAGTTTTTTTCTAAATTTTTCTTCAGATTTTTTTCTCAGTTCTTTTTTTTCACAGTTTTTTTCTAAGTTTTTCTTCAGTTTTTTGAATCGTTTTTTCTCAATTTTTCTTCTCAGTTTTTTTACTCCGTTTTTCTTCAGTATTTTTTTAATAGTTATTTTTTTCTCAGTTTTTCTGCTCAGTTTTTCTGCTCAGATTTTTCTTCAGCATTTTTTCTCAGTTCTTTTTTTTCACAATTATTTTCACAGTTTTTTTCTTAGTTTTTCTTCAGTTTTTTCGGTCGTTTTTTCTCAATTTTTCTTCTCAGTTTTTTTCCTCCGTTTTTCTTCAGTTTTTTTAAATAGTTTTTTTTCTCAGTTTTTCTGATCAGTTTTTCTGCTCAGTTTTTTCTTCAGATTTTTTTCTCAGTTCTTTTTTTGCAGTTTTTTTCAGTTTTTTTCTAAGTTTTTCTTCAGTTTTTTTTCTCAGTTCTTCTTTTTTTTCACAGTTTTTTTCTAAGTTTTTCTTCAGCTTTTTTTCTCAGTTCTTTTTTTTCCACAGTTTTTTTCTAAGTTTTTCTTCAGTTTTTTGAATCGTTTTTTCTCAATTTTTCTTCTCAGTTTTTTTATTCCGTTTTTCTTCAGTATTTTTTTAATAGTTATTTTTTTCTCAGTTTTTCTGCTCAGTTTTTCTGCTCAGTTTTTTCTTCAGTTTTTTTTCTCAGTTCTTTTTTTTCACAATTTTTTTCACAGTTTTTTTCTTAGTTTTTCTTCAGTTTTTTCGGTCGTTTTTTCTCAATTTTTCTTCTCAGTTTTTTTCCTCCGTTTTCTTCAGTTTTTTTAAATAGTTTTTTTTCTCAGTTTTTCTGATCAGTTTTTCTGCTCAGTTTTTTCTTCAGATTTTTTTCTCAGTTCTTTTTTTGCAGTTTTTTTCAGTTTTTTTCTAAGTTTTTCTTCAGTTATTTTTCTCAGTTCTTCTTTTTTTTCACAGTTTTTTTCTAAGTTTTTCTTCAGTTTTTTTTCTCAGTTCTTTTTTTTCACAGTTTTTTTCTAAGTTTTTCTTCAGTTTTTTGAATCGTTTTTTCTCAATTTTTCTTCTCAGTTTTTTTCATCCGTTTTTCTTCAGTTTTTTTTTAATAGTTTTTTTTCTCAGTTTTTCTGCTCAGTTTTTCTGATCAGTTTTTCTGCTCAGTTTTTTCTTCAGATTTTTTTTCTCAGTTCTTTTTTGCAGTTTTTTTCAGTTTTTTTCTAAATTTTTCTTCAGATTTTTTTCTCAGTTCTTTTTTTTCACAGTTTTTTTCTAAGTTTTTCTTCAGTTTTTTTTCTCAGTTCTTTTTTTTCACAGTTTTTTTCTAAGTTTTTCTTCAGTTTTTTGAATCGTTTTTTCTCAATTTTTCTTCTCAGTTTTTTTACTCCGTTTTTCTTCAGTATTTTTTTAATAGTTATTTTTTTCTCAGTTTTTCTGCTCAGTTTTTCTGCTCAGTTTTTTTTCAGTTTTTTTTCTCAGTTCTTTTTTTCCACACTTTTGTGCACAGTTTTTTCTAAATTTTTCTTCAGTTTTTTTTCTCAGTTCTTTTTTTTCACAGTTTTTTTCTAAGTTTTTCTTCAGTTTTTTGAATCGTTTTTTCTCAATTTTTCTTCTCAGTTTTTTTACTCCGTTTTTCTTCAGTATTTTTTTAATAGTTATTTTTTTCTCAGTTTTTCTGCTCAGTTTTTCTGCTCAGTTTTTTTTCAGTTTTTTTTCTCAGTTCTTTTTTTTCACTATTTTTTTCACAGTTTTTTTCTAAGTTTTTCTTCAGTTTTTTGAATCGTTTTTTCTCAATTTTTCTTCTCAGTTTTTTTCATCCGTTTTTCTTCAGTTTTTTTTTATAGTTTTTTTTCTCAGTTTTTCTGCTCAGTTTTTCTGATCAGTTTTTTATCAGTTTTTTTCTCAGTTCTTTTTTTCCACACTTTTGTGCACAGTTTTTTCTAAATTTTTCTTCAGTTTTTTTTCTCAGTTCTTTTTTTTCACAGTTTTTTTCTAAGTTTTTCTTCAGTTTTTTGAATCGTTTTTTCTCAATTTTTCTTCTCAGTTTTTTTACTCCGTTTTTCTTCAGTATTTTTTTAATAGTTATTTTTTTCTCAATTTTTCTTCTCAGTTTTTTTCCTCCGTTTTCTTCAGTTTTTTTAAATAGTTTTTTTTCTCAGTTTTTCTGATCAGTTTTTCTGCTCAGTTTTTTCTTCAGATTTTTTTCTCAGTTCTTTTTTTGCAGTTTTTTTCAGTTTTTTTCTAAGTTTTTCTTCAGTTATTTTTCTCAGTTCTTCTTTTTTTTCACAGTTTTTTTCTAAGTTTTTCTTCAGTTTTTTTTCTCAGTTCTTTTTTTTCACAGTTTTTTTCTAAGTTTTTCTTCAGTTTTTTGAATCGTTTTTTCTCAATTTTTCTTCTCAGTTTTTTTACTCCGTTTTTCTTCAGTTTTTTTTTTATAGTTTTTTTTCTCAGTTTTTCTGCTCAGTTTTTCTGCTCAGTTTTTTATCAGTTTTTTTCTCAGTTCTTTTTTTTCCACACTTTTGGGCACAGTTTTTTCTAAATTTTTCTTTAGTTTTTTTTCTCAGTTCTTTTTTTTCACAGTTTTTTTCACAGTTTTTTTCTAAGTTTTTCTTCAGTTTTTTTTCTCAGTTCTTTTTTTTCACAGTATTTTTCTAAGTTTTTCTTCAGTTTTTTTTCTCAGTTCTTTTTTTTCAGTTTTTTTCACAGTTTTTTTCTAAGTTTTTCATCAGTTTTTTCAGTCGTTTTTTCTCAATTTTTCTTCTCAGTTTTTTTCATCCGTTTTTCTTCAGTTTTTTTTAATAGTTTTTTTTCTCAGTTTTTCTGCTCAGTTTTTCTGCTCAGTTTTTTTCAGTTTTTTTCTCAGTTCTTTTTTTCCACACTTTTGTGCACAGTTTTTTTCTAAATTTTTCTTCAGTTTTTTTTCTCAGTTCTTTTTTTTCACAGTTTTTTTCTAAGTTTTTCTTCAGTTTTTTGAATCGTTTTTTCTCAATTTTTCTTCTCAGTTTTTTTACTCCGTTTTTCTTCAGTATTTTTTTAATAGTTATTTTTTTCTCAGTTTTTCTGCTCAGTTTTTCTGCTCAGTTTTTTCTTCAGTATTTTTTCTCAGTTCTTTTTTTTCACAATTTTTTTCACAGTTTTTTTCTTAGTTTTTCTTCAGTTTTTTCGGTCGTTTTTTCTCAATTTTTCTTCTCAGTTTTTTTCCTCCGTTTTTCTTCAGTTTTTTTAAATAGTTTTTTTTCTCAGTTTTTCTGATCAGTTTTTCTGCTCAGTTTTTTCTTCAGATTTTTTTCTCAGTTCTTTTTTTGCAGTTTTTTTCAGTTTTTTTCTAAGTTTTTCTTCAGTTATTTTTCTCAGTTCTTCTTTTTTTTCACAGTTTTTTTCTAAGTTTTTCTTCAGTTTTTTTTCTCAGTTCTTTTTTTTCACAGTTTTTTTCTAAGTTTTTCTTCAGTTTTTTGAATCGTTTTTTCTCAATTTTTCTTCTCAGTTTTTTTACTCCGTTTTTCTTCAGTTTTTTTTTTATAGTTTTTTTTCTCAGTTTTTCTGCTCAGTTTTTCTGCTCAGTTTTTTATCAGTTTTTTTCTCAGTTCTTTTTTTCCACACTTTTGTGCACAGTTTTTTCTAAATTTTTCTTCAGTTTTTTTTCTCAGTTCTTTTTTTTCACAGTTTTTTTCACAGTTTTTTTCTAAGTTTTTCTTCAGTTTTTTTTCTCAGTTCTTTTTTTTCACAGTATTTTTCTAAGTTTTTCTTCAGTTTTTTTTCTCAGTTCTTTTTTTTCAGTTTTTTTCACAGTTTTTTACTAAGTTTTTCATCAGTTTTTTCAGTCGTTTTTTCTCAATTTTTCTTCTCAGTTTTTTTCATCCGTTTTTCTTCAGTTTTTTTTCTCAGTTCTTTTTTTTCACAGTTTTTTTCTAAGTTTTTCTTCAGTTTTTTGAATCGTTTTTTCTCAATTTTTCTTCTCAGGTTTTTTACTCCGTTTTTCTTCAATATTTTTTTAATACTTATTTTTTTCTCAGTTTTGCTGCTCAGTTTTTCTGCTCAGTTTTTTCCTCAGTTTTTTTTCTCAGTTCTTTTTTTTCACAATTTTTTTCACAGTTTTTTTCTAAGTTTTTCTTCAGTTTTTTCAGTCGTTTTTTCTCAATTTTTCTTCTCAGTTTTTTTCCTCCGTTTTTCTTCAGTTTTTTTAAATAGTTTTTTTTCTCAGTTTTTCTGATCAGTTTTTCTGCTGTTTTTTCTTCAGATTTTTTTTCTCAGTTCTTTTTTGCAGTTTTTTTCAGTTTTTTTCTAAATTTTTCTTCAGTTTTTTTTCTCAGTTCTTTTTTTTCACAGTTTTTTTCTAAGTTTTTCTTCAGTTTTTTGAATCGTTTTTTCTCAATTTTTCTTCTCAGTTTTTTTACTCCGTTTTTCTTCAGTATTTTTTTAATAGTTATTTTTTTCTCAGTTTTTCTGCTCAGTTTTTCTGCTCAGTTTTTTCTTCAGTATTTTTTCTCAGTTCTTTTTTTTCACAATTTTTTTCACAGTTTTTTTCTTAGTTTTTCTTCAGTTTTTTCGGTCGTTTTTTCTCAATTTTTCTTCTCAGTTTTTTTCCTCCGTTTTTCTTCAGTTTTTTTAAATAGTTTTTTTTCTCAGTTTTTCTGATCAGTTTTTCTGCTCAGTTTTTTCTTCAGATTTTTTTCTCAGTTCTTTTTTTGCAGTTTTTTTCAGTTTTTTTCTAAGTTTTTCTTCAGTTTTTTTTCTCAGTTCTTTTTTTTCACAGTTTTTTTCTAAGTTTTTCTTCAGTTTTTTGAATCGTTTTTTCTCAATTTTTCTTCTCAGTTTTTTTCATCCGTTTTTCTTCAGTTTTTTTTTTATAGTTTTTTTTCTCAGTTTTTCTGCTCAGTTTTTCTGCTCAGTTTTTTATCAGTTTTTTTCTCAGTTCTTTTTTTCCACACTTTTGTGCACAGTTTTTTCTAAATTTTTCTTCAGTTTTTTTTCTCAGTTCTTTTTTTTCACAGTTTTTTTCTAAGTTTTTCTTCAGTTTTTTGAATCGTTTTTTCTCAATTTTTCTTCTCAGTTTTTTTAATCCGTTTTTCTTCAGTATTTTTTTAATAGTTATTTTTTTCTCAGTTTTTCTGCTCAGTTTTTGTGCTCAGTTTTTTCTTCAGTTTTTTTTCTCAGTTCTTTTTTTTCACAATTTTTTTCACAGTTTTTTTCTTAGTTTTTCTTCAGTTTTTTCAGTCGTTTTTTCTCAATTTTTCTTCTCAGTTTTTTTCCTCCGTTTTTCTTCAGTTTTTTTAAATAGTTTTTTTTCTCAGTTTTTCTGATCAGTTTTTCTGCTCAGTTTTTTCTTCAGATTTTTTTTCTCAGTTCTTTTTTGCAGTTTTTTTCAGTTTTTTTCTAAATTTTTCTTCAGTTTTTTTTCTCAGTTCTTTTTTTTCACAGTTTTTTTCTAAGTTTTTCTTCAGTTTTTTGAATCGTTTATTCTCAATTTTTCTTCTCAGTTTTTTTACTCCGTTTTTCTTCAGTATTTTTTTAATAGTTATTTTTTTCTCAGTTTTTCTGCTCAGTTTTTCTGCTCAGTTTTTTCTTCAGTATTTTTTCTCAGTTCTTTTTTTTCACAATTTTTTTCACAGTTTTTTTCTTAGTTTTTCTTCAGTTTTTTCGGTCGTTTTTTCTCAATTTTTCTTCTCAGTTTTTTTCCTCCGTTTTTCTTCAGTTTTTTTAAATAGTTTTTTTTCTCAGTTTTTCTGATCAGTTTTTCTGCTCAGTTTTTTCTTCAGATTTTTTTCTCAGTTCTTTTTTTGCAGTTTTTTTCAGTTTTTTTCTAAGTTTTTCTTCAGTTATTTTTCTCAGTTCTTCTTTTTTTTCACAGTTTTTTTCTAAGTTTTTCTTCAGTTTTTTTTCTCAGTTCTTTTTTTTCACAGTTTTTTTCTAAGTTTTTCTTCAGTTTTTTGAATCGTTTTTTCTCAATTTTTCTTCTCAGTTTTTTTCATCCGTTTTTCTTCAGTTTTTTTTTTATAGTTTTTTTTCTCAGTTTTTCTGCTCAGTTTTTCTGATCAGTTTTTTATCAGTTTTTTTCTCAGTTCTTTTTTTCCACACTTTTGTGCACAGTTTTTTCTAAATTTTTCTTCAGTTTTTTTTTAATAGTTATTTTTTTCTCAGTTTTTCTGCTCAGTTTTTGTGCTCAGTTTTTTCTTCAGTTTTTTTTCTCAGTTCTTTTTTTTCAGAATTTTTTTCACAGTTTTTTTCTTAGTTTTTCTTCAGTTTTTTCAGTCGTTTTTTCTCAATTTTTCTTCTCAGTTTTTTTCCTCCGTTTTTCTTCAGTTTTTTTAAATAGTTTTTTTTCTCAGTTTTTCTGATCAGTTTTTCTGCTCAGTTTTTTCTTCAGATTTTTTTTCTCAGTTCTTTTTTGCAGTTTTTTTCAGTTTTTTTCTAAATTTTTCTTCAGTTTTTTTTCTCAGTTCTTTTTTTTCACAGTTTTTTTCTAAATTTTTCTTCAGTTTTTTGAATCGTTTTTTCTCAATTTTTCTTCTCAGTTTTTTTACTCCGTTTTTCTTCAGTATTTTTTTAATAGTTATTTTTTTCTCAGTTTTTCTGCTCAGTTTTTCTGCTCAGTTTTTTCTTCAGTATTTTTTCTCAGTTCTTTTTTTTCACAATTTTTTTCACAGTTTTTTTCTTAGTTTTTCTTCAGTTTTTTCGGTCGTTTTTTCTCAATTTTTCTTCTCAGTTTTTTTCCTCCGTTTTTCTTCAGTTTTTTTAAATAGTTTTTTTTCTCAGTTTTTCTGATCAGTTTTTCTGCTCAGTTTTTTCTTCAGAGTTTTTTCTCAGTTCTTTTTTTGCAGTTTTTTTCAGTTTTTTTCTAAGTTTTTCTTCAGTTATTTTTCTCAGTTCTTCTTTTTTTTCACAGTTTTTTTCTAAGTTTTTCTTCAGTTTTTTTTCTCAGTTCTTTTTTTTCACAGTTTTTTTCTAAGTTTTTCTTCAGTTTTTTGAATCGTTTTTTCTCAATTTTTCTTCTCAGTTTTTTTCATCCGTTTTTCTTCAGTTTTTTTTTTATAGATTTTTTTCTCAGTTTTTCTGCTCAGTTTTTCTGCTCAGTTTTTTATCAGTTTTTTTCTCAGTTCTTTTTTTCCACACTTTTGTGCACAGTTTTTTCTAAATTTTTCTTCAGTTTTTTTTCTCAGTTCTTTTTTTTCACAGTTTTTTTCTAAGTTTTTCTTCAGTTTTTTGAATCGTTTTTTCTCAATTTTTCTTCTCAGTTTTTTTAATCCGTTTTTCTTCAGTATTTTTTTAATAGTTATTTTTTTCTCAGTTTTTCTGCTCAGTTTTTGTGCTCAGTTTTTTCTTCAGTTTTTTTTCTCAGTTCTTTTTTTTCACAAATTTTTTCACAGTTTTTTTCTTAGTTTTTCTTCAGTTTTTTCGGTCGTTTTTTCTCAATTTTTCTTCTCAGTTTTTTTCCTCCGTTTTCTTCAGTTTTTTTAAATAGTTTTTTTTCTCAGTTTTTCTGATCAGTTTTTCTGCTCAGTTTTTTCTTCAGATTTTTTTCTCAGTTCTTTTTTTGCAGTTTTTTTCAGTTTTTTTCTAAGTTTTTCTTCAGTTATTTTTCTCAGTTCTTCTTTTTTTTCACAGTTTTTTTCTAAGTTTTTCTTCAGTTTTTTTTCTCAGTTCTTTTTTTTCACAGTTTTTTTCTAAGTTTTTCTTCAGTTTTTTGAATCGTTTTTTCTCAATTTTTCTTCTCAGTTTTTTTCCTCCGTTTTCTTCAGTTTTTTTAAATAGTTTTTTTTCTCAGTTTTTCTGATCAGTTTTTCTGCTCAGTTTTTTCTTCAGATTTTTTTCTCAGTTCTTTTTTTGCAGTTTTTTTCAGTTTTTTTCTAAGTTTTTCTTCAGTTATTTTTCTCAGTTCTTCTTTTTTTTCACACTTTTTTTCTAAGTTTTTCTTCAGTTTTTTGAATCGTTTTTTCTCAATTTTTCTTCTCAGTTTTTTTACTCCGTTTTTCTTCAATATTTTTTTAATACTTATTTTTTTCTCAGTTTTGCTGCTCAGTTTTTCTGCTCAGTTTTTTCTTCAGTTTTTTTTCTCAGTTCTTTTTTTTCACAATTTTTTTCACAGTTTTTTTCTAAGTTTTTCTTCAGTTTTTTCGGTCGTTTTTTCTCAATTTTTCTGCTCAGTTTTTTTCCTCCGTTTTTCTTCAGTTTTTTTAAATAGTTTTTTTTCTCAGTTTTTCTGATCAGTTTTTCTGCTCAGTTTTTTCTTCAGATTTTTTTCTCAGTTCTTTTTTTGCAGTTTTTTTCAGTTTTTTTCTAAGTTTTTCTTCAGTTTTTTTTCTCAGTTCTTCTTTTTTTTCACAGTTTTTTTCTAAGTTTTTCTTCAGTTTTTTTTCTCAGTTCTTTTTTTTCCACAGTTTTTTTCTAAGTTTTTCTTCAGTTTTTTGAATCGTTTTTTCTCAATTTTTCTTCTCAGTTTTTTTATTCCGTTTTTCTTCAGTATTTTTTTAATAGTTATTTTTTTCTCAGTTTTTCTGCTCAGTTTTTCTGCTCAGTTTTTTCTTCAGTTTTTTTTCTCAGTTCTTTTTTTTCACAATTTTTTTCACAGTTTTTTTCTTAGTTTTTCTTCAGTTTTTTCGGTCGTTTTTTCTCAATTTTTCTTCTCAGTTTTTTTCCTCCGTTTTTCTTCAGTTTTTTTAAATAGTTTTTTTTCTCAGTTTTTCTGATCAGTTTTTCTGCTCAGTTTTTTCTTCAGATTTTTTTCTCAGTTCTTTTTTTGCAGTTTTTTTCAGTTTTTCTCTAAGTTTTTCTTCAGTTATTTTTCTCAGTTCTTCTTTTTTTTCACAGTTTTTTTCTAAGTTTTTCTTCAGTTTTTTTTCTCAGTTCTTTTTTTTCACAGTTTTTTTCTAAGTTTTTCTTCAGTTTTTTGAATCGTTTTTTCTCAATTTTTCTTCTCAGTTTTTTTACTCCGTTTTTCTTCAGTTTTTTTTTTATAGTTTTTTTTCTCAGTTTTTCTGCTCAGTTTTTCTGCTCAGTTTTTTATCAGTTTTTTTCTCAGTTCTTTTTTTCCACACTTTTGTGCACAGTTTTTTCTAAATTTTTCTTCAGTTTTTTTTCTCAGTTCTTTTTTTTCACAGTTTTTTTCACAGTTTTTTTCTAAGTTTTTCTTCAGTTTTTTTTCTCAGTTCTTTTTTTTCACAGTATTTTTCTAAGTTTTTCTTCAGTTTTTTTTCTCAGTTCTTTTTTTTCAGTTTTTTTCACAGTTTTTTTCTAAGTTTTTCATCAGTTTTTTCAGTCGTTTTTTCTCAATTTTTCTTCTCAGTTTTTTTCATCCGTTTTTCTTCAGTTTTTTTTAATAGTTTTTTTTCTCAGTTTTTCTGCTCAGTTTTTCTGCTCAGTTTTTTTCAGTTTTTTTCTCAGTTCTTTTTTTCCACACTTTTGTGCACAGTTTTTTTCTAAATTTTTCTTCAGTTTTTTTTCTCAGTTCTTTTTTTTCACAGTTTTTTTCTAAGTTTTTCTTCAGTTTTTTGAATCGTTTTTTCTCAATTTTTCTTCTCAGGTTTTTTACTCCGTTTTTCTTCAATATTTTTTTAATACTTATTTTTTTCTCAGTTTTGCTGCTCAGTTTTTCTGCTCAGTTTTTTCCTCAGTTTTTTTTCTCAGTTCTTTTTTTTCACAATTTTTTTCACAGTTTTTTTCTAAGTTTTTCTTCAGTTTTTTCAGTCGTTTTTTCTCAATTTTTCTTCTCAGTTTTTTTCCTCCGTTTTTCTTCAGTTTTTTTAAATAGTTTTTTTTCTCAGTTTTTCTGATCAGTTTTTCTGCTCAGTTTTTTCTTCAGATTTTTTTTCTCAGTTCTTTTTTGCAGTTTTTTTCAGTTTTTTTCTAAATTTTTCTTCAGTTTTTTTTCTCAGTTCTTTTTTTTCACAGTTTTTTTCTAAATTTTTCTTCAGTTTTTTGAATCGTTTTTTCTCAATTTTTCTTCTCAGTTTTTTTACTCCGTTTTTCTTCAGTATTTTTTTAATAGTTATTTTTTTCTCAGTTTTTCTGCTCAGTTTTTCTGCTCAGTTTTTTCTTCAGTATTTTTTCTCAGTTCTTTTTTTTCACAATTTTTTTCACAGTTTTTTTCTTAGTTTTTCTTCAGTTTTTTCGGTCGTTTTTTCTCAATTTTTCTTCTCAGTTTTTTTCCTCCGTTTTTCTTCAGTTTTTTTAAATAGTTTTTTTTCTCAGTTTTTCTGATCAGTTTTTCTGCTCAGTTTTTTCTTCAGAGTTTTTTCTCAGTTCTTTTTTTGCAGTTTTTTTCAGTTTTTTTCTAAGTTTTTCTTCAGTTATTTTTCTCAGTTCTTCTTTTTTTTCACAGTTTTTTTCTAAGTTTTTCTTCAGTTTTTTTTCTCAGTTCTTTTTTTTCACAGTTTTTTTCTAAGTTTTTCTTCAGTTTTTTGAATCGTTTTTTCTCAATTTTTCTTCTCAGTTTTTTTCATCCGTTTTTCTTCAGTTTTTTTTTTATAGATTTTTTTCTCAGTTTTTCTGCTCAGTTTTTCTGCTCAGTTTTTTATCAGTTTTTTTCTCAGTTCTTTTTTTCCACACTTTTGTGCACAGTTTTTTCTAAATTTTTCTTCAGTTTTTTTTCTCAGTTCTTTTTTTTCACAGTTTTTTTCTAAGTTTTTCTTCAGTTTTTTGAATCGTTTTTTCTCAATTTTTCTTCTCAGTTTTTTTAATCCGTTTTTCTTCAGTATTTTTTTAATAGTTATTTTTTTCTCAGTTTTTCTGCTCAGTTTTTGTGCTCAGTTTTTTCTTCAGTTTTTTTTCTCAGTTCTTTTTTTTCACAATTTTTTTCACAGTTTTTTTCTTAGTTTTTCTTCAGTTTTTTCAGTCGTTTTTTCTCAATTTTTCTTCTCAGTTTTTTTCCTCCGTTTTTCTTCAGTTTTTTTAAATAGTTTTTTTTCTCTATTTTTCTGATCAGTTTTTCTGCTCAGTTTTTTCTTCAGATTTTTTTTCTCAGTTCTTTTTTGCAGTTTTTTTCAGTTTTTTTCTTAATTTTTCTTCAGTTTTTTTTCTCAGTTCTTTTTTTTCACAGTTTTTTTCTAAGTTTTTCTTCAGTTTTTTGAATCGTTTTTTCTCAATTTTTCTTCTCAGTTTTTTTACTCCGTTTTTCTTCAGTATTTTTTTAATAGTTATTTTTTTCTCAGTTTTTCTGCTCAGTTTTTCTGCTCAGTTTTTTCTTCAGTATTTTTTCTCAGTTCTTTTTTTTCACAATTTTTTTCACAGTTTTTTTCTTAGTTTTTCTTCAGTTTTTTCGGTCGTTTTTTCTCAATTTTTCTTCTCAGTTTTTTTCCTCCGTTTTTCTTCAGTTTTTTTAAATAGTTTTTTTTCTCAGTTTTTCTGATCAGTTTTTCTGCTCAGTTTTTTCTTCAGCTTTTTTTTTCTCAGTTCTTTTTTTGCAGTTTTTTTCAGTTTTTTTCTAAGTTTTTCTTCAGTTATTTTTCTCAGTTCTTCTTTTTTTTCACAGTTTTTTTCTAAGTTTTTCTTCAGTTTTTTTTCTCAGTTCTTTTTTTTCACAGTTTTTTTCTAAGTTTTTCTTCAGTTTTTTGAATCGTTTTTTCTCAATTTTTCTTCTCAGTTTTTTTCATCCGTTTTTCTTCAGTTTTTTTTTTATAGTTTTTTTTCTCAGTTTTTCTGCTCAGTTTTTCTGATCAGTTTTTTATCAGTTTTTTTCTCAGTTCTTTTTTTCCACACTTTTGTGCACAGTTTTTTCTAAATTTTTCTTCAGTTTTTTTTCTCAGTTCTTTTTTTTCACAGTTTTTTTCTAAGTTTTTCTTCAGTTTTTTGAATCGTTTTTTCTCAATTTTTCTTCTCAGTTTTTTTAATCCGTTTTTCTTCAGTATTTTTTTAATAGTTATTTTTTTCTCAGTTTTTCTGCTCAGTTTTTGTGCTCAGTTTTTTCTTCAGTTTTTTTTCTCAGTTCTTTTTTTTCACAATTTTTTTCACAGTTTTTTTCTTAGTTTTTCTTCAGTTTTTTCGGTCGTTTTTTCTCAATTTTTCTTCTCAGTTTTTTTCCTCCGTTTTCTTCAGTTTTTTTAAATAGTTTTTTTTCTCAGTTTTTCTGATCAGTTTTTCTGCTCAGTTTTTTCTTCAGATTTTTTTCTCAGTTCTTTTTTTGCAGTTTTTTTCAGTTTTTTTCTAAGTTTTTCTTCAGTTATTTTTCTCAGTTCTTCTTTTTTTTCACAGTTTTTTTCTAAGTTTTTCTTCAGTTTTTTTTCTCAGTTCTTTTTTTTCACAGTTTTTTTCTAAGTTTTTCTTCAGTTTTTTGAATCGTTTTTTCTCAATTTTTCTTCTCAGTTTTTTTCCTCCGTTTTTCATCAGTTTTTTTAAATAGTTTTTTTTCTCAGTTTTTCTGATCAGTTTTTCTGCTCAGTTTTTTCTTCAGATTTTTTTTCTCAGTTCTTTTTTGCAGTTTTTTTCAGTTTTTTTCTAAATTTTTCTTCAGTTTTTTTTCTCAGTTCTTTTTTTTCACAGTTTTTTTCTAAGTTTTTCTTCAGTTTTTTGAATCGTTTTTTCTCAATTTTTCTTCTCAGTTTTTTTACTCCGTTTTTCTTCAGTATTTTTTTAATAGTTATTTTTTTCTCAGTTTTTCTGCTCAGTTTTTCTGCTCAGATTTTTCTTCAGCATTTTTTCTCAGTTCTTTTTTTTCACAATTATTTTCACAGTTTTTTTCTTAGTTTTTCTTCAGTTTTTTCGGTCGTTTTTTCTCAATTTTTCTTCTCAGTTTTTTTCCTCCGTTTTTCTTCAGTTTTTTTAAATAGTTTTTTTTCTCAGTTTTTCTGATCAGTTTTTCTGCTCAGTTTTTTCTTCAGATTTTTTTCTCAGTTCTTTTTTTGCAGTTTTTTTCAGTTTTTTTCTAAGTTTTTCTTCAGTTTTTTTTCTCAGTTCTTCTTTTTTTTCACAGTTTTTTTCTAAGTTTTTCTTCAGTTTTTTTTCTCAGTTCTTTTTTTTCCACAGTTTTTTTCTAAGTTTTTCTTCAGTTTTTTGAATCGTTTTTTCTCAATTTTTCTTCTCAGTTTTTTTATTCCGTTTTTCTTCAGTATTTTTTTAATAGTTATTTTTTTCTCAGTTTTTCTGCTCAGTTTTTCTGCTCAGTTTTTTCTTCAGTTTTTTTTCTCAGTTCTTTTTTTTCACAATTTTTTTCACAGTTTTTTTCTTAGTTTTTCTTCAGTTTTTTCGGTCGTTTTTTCTCAATTTTTCTTCTCAGTTTTTTTCCTCCGTTTTCTTCAGTTTTTTTAAATAGTTTTTTTTCTCAGTTTTTTCTGATCAGTTTTTCTGCTCAGTTTTTTCTTCAGATTTTTTTCTCAGTTCTTTTTTTGCAGTTTTTTTCAGTTTTTTTCTAAGTTTTTCTTCAGTTATTTTTCTCAGTTCTTCTTTTTTTTCACAGTTTTTTTCTAAGTTTTTCTTCAGTTTTTTTTCTCAGTTCTTTTTTTTCACAGTTTTTTTCTAAGTTTTTCTTCAGTTTTTTGAATCGTTTTTTCTCAATTTTTCTTCTCAGTTTTTTTCATCCGTTTTTCTTCAGTTTTTTTTAATAGTTTTTTTTCTCAGTTTTTCTGCTCAGTTTTTCTGCTCAGTTTTTTATCAGTTTTTTTCTCAGTTCTTTTTTTCCACACTTTTGTGCACAGTTTTTTCTAAATTTTTCTTCAGTTTTTTTTCTCAGTTCTTTTTTTTCACAGTTTTTTTCTAAGTTTTTCTTCAGTTTTTTGAATCGTTTTTTCTCAATTTTTCTTCTCAGTTTTTTTACTCCGTTTTTCTTCAGTATTTTTTTAATAGTTATTTTTTTCTCAGTTTTTCTGCTCAGTTTTTCTGCTCAGTTTTTTTTCAGTTTTTTTTCTCAGTTCTTTTTTTTCACTATTTTTTTCACAGTTTTTTTCTTAGTTTTTCTTCAGTTTTTTCGGTCGTTTTTTCTCAATTTTTCTTCTCAGTTTTTTTCCTCCGTTTTCTTCAGTTTTTTTAAATAGTTTTTTTTCTCAGTTTTTCTGATCAGTTTTTCTGCTCAGTTTTTTCTTCAGATTTTTTTCTCAGTTCTTTTTTTGCAGTTTTTTTCAGTTTTTTTCTAAGTTTTTCTTCAGTTATTTTTCTCAGTTCTTCTTTTTTTTCACAGTTTTTTTCTAAGTTTTTCTTCAGTTTTTTTTCTCAGTTCTTTTTTTTCACAGTTTTTTTCTAAGTTTTTCTTCAGTTTTTTGAATCGTTTTTTCTCAATTTTTCTTCTCAGTTTTTTTACTCCGTTTTTCTTCAGTTTTTTTTTTATAGTTTTTTTTCTCAGTTTTTCTGCTCAGTTTTTCTGCTCAGTTTTTTATCAGTTTTTTTCTCAGTTCTTTTTTTCCACACTTTTGTGCACAGTTTTTTCTAAATTTTTCTTCAGTTTTTTTTCTCAGTTCTTTTTTTTCACAGTTTTTTTCAAAGTTTTTTTCTAAGTTTTTCTTCAGTTTTTTTTCTCAGTTCTTTTTTTTCACAGTATTTTTCTCAGTGTTTCTTCAGTTTTTTTTCTCAGTTCTTTTTTTTCAGTTTTTTTCACAGTTTTTTTCTAAGTTTTTCATCAGTTTTTTCAGTCGTTTTTTCTCAATTTTTCTTCTCAGTTTTTTTCATCCGTTTTTCTTCAGTTTTTTTTAATAGTTTTTTTTCTCAGTTTTTCTGCTCAGTTTTTCTGCTCAGTTTTTTTCAGTTTTTTTCTCAGTTCTTTTTTTTCCACACTTTTGTGCACAGTTTTTTTCTAAATTTTTCTTCAGTTTTTTTTCTCAGTTCTTTTTTTTCACAGTTTTTTTCTAAGTTTTTCTTCAGTTTTTTGAATCGTTTTTTCTCAATTTTTCTTCTCAGGTTTTTTACTCCGTTTTTCTTCAATATTTTTTTAATACTTATTTTTTTCTCAGTTTTGCTGCTCAGTTTTTCTGCTCAGTTTTTTCTTCAGTTTTTTTTCTCAGTTCTTTTTTTTCACAATTTTTTTCACAGTTTTTTTCTAAGTTTTTCTTCAGTTTTTTCAGTCGTTTTTTCTCAATTTTTCTTCTCAGTTTTTTTCCTCCGTTTTTCTTCAGTTTTTTTAAATAGTTTTTTTTCTCAGTTTTTCTGATCAGTTTTTCTGCTCAGTTTTTTCTTCAGATTTTTTTCTCAGTTCTTTTTTTGCAGTTTTTTTCAGTTTTTTTCTAAGTTTTTCTTCAGTTATTTTTCTCAGTTCTTCTTTTTTTTCACAGTTTTTTTCTAAGTTTTTCTTCAGTTTTTTTTCTCAGTTCTTTTTTTTCACAGTTTTTTTCGAAGTTTTTCTTCAGTTTTTTGAATCGTTTTTTCTCAATTTTTCTTCTCAGTTTTTTTACTCCGTTTTTCTTCAGTTTTTTTTAATAGTTTTTTTTCTCAGTTTTTCTGCTCAGTTTTTCTGCTCAGTTTTTTTCAGTTTTTTTCTCAGTTCTTTTTTTCCACACTTTTGTGCACAGTTTTTTTCTAAATTTTTCTTCAGTTTTTTTTCTCAGTTCTTTTTTTTCACAGTTTTTTTCTAAGTTTTTCTTCAGTTTTTTGAATCGTTTTTTCTCAATTTTTCTTCTCAGGTTTTTTACTCCGTTTTTCTTCAATATTTTTTTAATACTTATTTTTTTCTCAGTTTTGCTGCTCAGTTTTTCTGCTCAGTTTTTTCTTCAGTTTTTTTTCTCAGTTCTTTTTTTTCACAATTTTTTTCACAGTTTTTTTCTAAGTTTTTCTTCAGTTTTTTCAGTCGTTTTTTCTCAATTTTTCTTCTCAGTTTTTTCCTCCGTTTTTCTTCAGTTTTTTTAAATAGTTTTTTTTCTCAGTTTTTCTGATCAGTTTTTCTGCTCAGTTTTTTCTTCAGATTTTTTTTCTCAGTTCTTTTTTTTCACAGTTTTTTTCTAAGTTTTTCTTCAGTTTTTTGAATCGTTTTTTCTCAATTTTTCTTCTCAGTTTTTTTACTCCGTTTTTCTTCAGTATTTTTTTAATAGTTATTTTTTTCTCAGTTTTTCTGCTCAGTTTTTCTGCTCAGTTTTTTCTTCAGATTTTTTTCTCAGTTCTTTTTTTGCAGTTTTTTTCAGTTTTTTTCTAAGTTTTTCTTCAGTTATTTTTCTCAGTTCTTCTTTTTTTTCACAGTTTTTTTCTAAGTTTTTCTTCAGTTTTTTTTCTCAGTTCTTTTTTTTCACAGTTTTTTTCTAAGTTTTTCTTCAGTTTTTTGAATCGTTTTTTCTCAATTTTTCTTCTCAGTTTTTTTCCTCCGTTTTCTTCAGTTTTTTTAAATAGTTTTTTTTCTCAGTTTTTCTGATCAGTTTTTCTGCTCAGTTTTTTCTTCAGATTTTTTTCTCAGTTCTTTTTTTGCAGTTTTTTTCAGTTTTTTTCTAAGTTTTTCTTCAGTTATTTTTCTCAGTTCTTCTTTTTTTTTACACTTTTTTTCTAAGTTTTTCTTCAGTTTTTTGAATCGTTTTTTCTCAATTTTTCTTCTCAGTTTTTTTACTCCGTTTTTCTTCAATATTTTTTTAATACTTATTTTTTTCTCAGTTTTGCTGCTCAGTTTTTCTGCTCAGTTTTTTCTTCAGTTTTTTTTCTCAGTTCTTTTTTTTCACAATTTTTTTCACAGTTTTTTTCTAAGTTTTTCTTCAGTTTTTTCAGTCGTTTTTTCTCAATTTTTCTTCTCAGTTTTTTTCCTCCGTTTTTCTTCAGTTTTTTTAAATAGTTTTTTTTCTCAGTTTTTCTGATCAGTTTTTCTGCTCAGTTTTTTCTTCAGATTTTTTTTCTCAGTTCTTTTTTGCAGTTTTTTTCAGTTTTTTTCTAAATTTTTCTTCAGTTTTTTTTCTCAGTTCTTCTTTTTTTTCACAGTTTTTTTCTAAGTTTTTCTTCAGTTTTTTTTCTCAGTTCTTTTTTTTCCACAGTTTTTTTCTAAGTTTTTCTTCAGTTTTTTGAATCGTTTTTTCTCAATTTTTCTTCTCAGTTTTTTTATTCCGTTTTTCTTCAGTATTTTTTTAATAGTTATTTTTTTCTCAGTTTTTCTGCTCAGTTTTTCTGCTCAGTTTTTTCTTCAGTTTTTTTTCTCAGTTCTTTTTTTTCACAATTTTTTTCACAGTTTTTTTCTTAGTTTTTCTTCAGTTTTTTCGGTCGTTTTTTCTCAATTTTTCTTCTCAGTTTTTTTCCTCCGTTTTCTTCAGTTTTTTTAAATAGTTTTTTTTCTCAGTTTTTCTGATCAGTTTTTCTGCTCAGTTTTTTCTTCAGATTTTTTTCTCAGTTCTTTTTTTGCAGTTTTTTTCAGTTTTTTTCTAAGTTTTTCTTCAGTTATTTTTCTCAGTTCTTCTTTTTTTTCACAGTTTTTTTCTAAGTTTTTCTTCAGTTTTTTTTCTCAGTTCTTTTTTTTCACAGTTTTTTTCTAAGTTTTTCTTCAGTTTTTTGAATCGTTTTTTCTCAATTTTTCTTCTCAGTTTTTTTCATCCGTTTTTCTTCAGTTTTTTTTTAATAGTTTTTTTTCTCAGTTTTTCTGCTCAGTTTTTCTGCTCAGTTTTTTATCAGTTTTTTTCTCAGTTCTATTTTTCCACACTTTTGTGCACAGTTTTTTCTAAATTTTTCTTCAGTTTTTTTTCTCAGTTCTTTTTTTTCACAGTTTTTTTCTAAGTTTTTCTTCAGTTTTTTGAATCGTTTTTTCTCAATTTTTCTTCTCAGTTTTTTTACTCCGTTTTTCTTCAGTATTTTTTTAATAGTTATTTTTTTCTCAGTTTTTCTGCTCAGTTTTTCTGCTCAGTTTTTTTTCAGTTTTTTTTCTCAGTTCTTTTTTTTCACTATTTTTTTCACAGTTTTTTTCTTAGTTTTTCTTCAGTTTTTTCGGTCGTTTTTTCTCAATTTTTCTTCTCAGTTTTTTTCCTCCGTTTTCTTCAGTTTTTTTAAATAGTTTTTTTCTCAGTTTTTCTGATCAGTTTTTCTGCTCAGTTTTTTCTTCAGATTTTTTTCTCAGTTCTTTTTTTGCAGTTTTTTTCAGTTTTTTTCTAAGTTTTTCTTCAGTTATTTTTCTCAGTTCTTCTTTTTTTTCACAGTTTTTTTCTAAGTTTTTCTTCAGTTTTTTTTCTCAGTTCTTTTTTTTCACAGTTTTTTTCTAAGTTTTTCTTCAGTTTTTTGAATCGTTTTTTCTCAATTTTTCTTCTCAGTTTTTTTACTCCGTTTTTCTTCAGTTTTTTTTTTATAGTTTTTTTTCTCAGTTTTTCTGCTCAGTTTTTCTGCTCAGTTTTTTATCAGTTTTTTTCTCAGTTCTTTTTTTCCACACTTTTGTGCACAGTTTTTTCTAAATTTTTCTTCAGTTTTTTTTCTCAGTTCTTTTTTTTCACAGTTTTTTTCAAAGTTTTTTTCTAAGTTTTTCTTCAGTTTTTTTTCTCAGTTCTTTTTTTTCACAGTATTTTTCTAAGTGTTTCTTCAGTTTTTTTTCTCAGTTCTTTTTTTTCAGTTTTTTTCACAGTTTTTTTCTAAGTTTTTCATCAGTTTTTTCAGTCGTTTTTTCTCAATTTTTCTTCTCAGTTTTTTTCATCCGTTTTTCTTCAGTTTTTTTTAATAGTTTTTTTTCTCAGTTTTTCTGCTCAGTTTTTCTGCTCAGTTTTTTTCAGTTTTTTTCTCAGTTCTTTTTTTTCCACACTTTTGTGCACAGTTTTTTTCTAAATTTTTCTTCAGTTTTTTTTCTCAGTTCTTTTTTTTCACAGTTTTTTTCTAAGTTTTTCTTCAGTTTTTTGAATCGTTTTTTCTCAATTTTTCTTCTCAGGTTTTTTACTCCGTTTTTCTTCAATATTTTTTTAATACTTATTTTTTTCTCAGTTTTGCTGCTCAGTTTTTCTGCTCAGTTTTTTCTTCAGTTTTTTTTCTCAGTTCTTTTTTTTCACAATTTTTTTCACAGTTTTTTTCTAAGTTTTTCTTCAGTTTTTTCAGTCGTTTTTTCTCAATTTTTCTTCTCAGTTTTTTTCCTCCGTTTTTCTTCAGTTTTTTTAAATAGTTTTTTTTCTCAGTTTTTCTGATCAGTTTTTCTGCTCAGTTTTTTCTTCAGATTTTTTCTCTCAGTTCTTTTTTGCAGTTTTTTTCAGTTTTTTTCTAAATTTTTCTTCAGTTTTTTTTCTCAGTTCTTTTTTTTCACAGTTTTTTTCTAAGTTTTTCTTCAGTTTTTTGAATCGTTTTTTCTCAATTTTTCTTCTCAGTTTTTTTACTCCGTTTTTCTTCAGTATTTTTTTAGTAGTTATTTTTTTCTCAGTTTTTCTGCTCAGTTTTTCTGCTCAGTTTTTTCTTCAGTATTTTTTCTCAGTTCTTTTTTTTCACAATTTTTTTCACAGTTTTTTTCTTAGTTTTTCTTCAGTTTTTTCGGTCGTTTTTTCTCAATTTTTCTTCTCAGTTTTTTTCCTCCGTTTTTCTTCAGTTTTTTTAAATAGTTTTTTTTCTCAGTTTTTCTGATCAGTTTTTCTGCTCAGTTTTTTCTTCAGATTTTTTTCTCAGTTCTTTTTTTGCAGTTTTTTTCAGTTTTTTTCTAAGTTTTTCTTCAGTTATTTTTCTCAGTTCTTCTTTTTTTTCACAGTTTTTTTCTAAGTTTTTCTTCAGTTTTTTTTCTCAGTTCTTTTTTTTCACAGTTTTTTTCTAAGTTTTTCTTCAGTTTTTTGAATCGTTTTTTCTCAATTTTTCTTCTCAGTTTTTTTACTCCGTTTTTCTTCAGTTTTTTTTTTATAGTTTTTTTTCTCAGTTTTTCTGCTCAGTTTTTCTGCTCAGTTTTTTATCAGTTTTTTTCTCAGTTCTTTTTTTCCACACTTTTGTGCACAGTTTTTTCTAAATTTTTCTTCAGTTTTTTTTCTCAGTTCTTTTTTTTCACAGTTTTTTTCACAGTTTTTTTCTAAGTTTTTCTTCAGTTTTTTTTCTCAGTTCTTTTTTTTCACAGTATTTTTCTAAGTTTTTCTTCAGTTTTTTTTCTCAGTTCTTTTTTTTCAGTTTTTTTCACAGTTTTTTTCTAAGTTTTTCATCAGTTTTTTCAGTCGTTTTTTCTCAATTTTTCTTCTCAGTTTTTTTCATCCGTTTTTCTTCAGTTTTTTTTAATAGTTTTTTTTCTCAGTTTTTCTGCTCAGTTTTTCTGCTCAGTTTTTTTCAGTTTTTTTCTCAGTTCTTTTTTTCCACACTTTTGTGCACAGTTTTTTTCTAAATTTTTCTTCAGTTTTTTTTCTCAGTTCTTTTTTTTCACAGTTTTTTTCTAAGTTTTTCTTCAGTTTTTTGAATCGTTTTTTCTCAATTTTTCTTCTCAGGTTTTTTACTCCGTCTTTCTTCAATATTTTTTTAATACTTATTTTTTTCTCAGTTTTGCTGCTCAGTTTTTCTGCTCAGTTTTTTCTTCAGTTTTTTTTCTCAGTTCTTTTTTTTCACAATTTTTTTCACAGTTTTTTTCTAAGTTTTTCTTCAGTTTTTTCAGTCGTTTTTTCTCAATTTTTCTTCTCAGTTTTTTCCTCCGTTTTTCTTCAGTTTTTTTAAATAGTTTTTTTTCTCAGTTTTTCTGATCAGTTTTTCTGCTCAGTTTTTTCTTCAGATTTTTTTTCTCAGTTCTTTTTTTTCACAGTTTTTTTCTAAGTTTTTCTTCAGTTTTTTGAATCGTTTTTTCTCAATTTTTCTTCTCAGTTTTTTTACTCCGTTTTTCTTCAGTATTTTTTTAATAGTTATTTTTTTCTCAGTTTTTCTGCTCAGTTTTTCTGCTCAGTTTTTTCTTCAGTATTTTTTCTCAGTTCTTTTTTTTCACAATTTTTTTCACAGTTTTTTTCTTAGTTTTTCTTCAGTTTTTTCGGTCGTTTTTTCTCAATTTTTCTTCTCAGTTTTTTTCCTCCGTTTTTCTTCAGTTTTTTTAAATAGTTTTTTTTCTCAGTTTTTCTGATCAGTTGTTCTGCTCAGTTTTTTCTTCAGATTTTTTTCTCAGTTCTTTTTTTGCAGTTTTTTTCAGTTTTTTTCTAAGTTTTTCTTCAGTTTTTTTTCTCAGTTCTTTTTTTTCACAGTTTTTTTCTAAGTTTTTCTTCAGTTTTTTGAATCGTTTTTTCTCAATTTTTCTTCTCAGTTTTTTTCATCCGTTTTTCTTCAGTTTTTTTTTATAGTTTTTTTTCTCAGTTTTTCTGCTCAGTTTTTCTGCTAAGTTTTTTATCAGTTTTTTTCTCAGTTCTTTTTTTCCACACTTTTGTGCACAGTTTTTTCTAAATTTTTCTTCAGTTTTTTTTCTCAGTTCTTTTTTTTCACAGTTTTTTTCTAAGTTTTTCTTCAGTTTTTTGAATCGTTTTTTCTCAATTTTTCTTCTCAGTTTTTTTAATCCGTTTTTCCTCAGTATTTTTTTAATAGTTATTTTTTTCTCAGTTTTTCTGCTCAGTTTTTGTGCTCAGTTTTTTCTTCAGTTTTTTTTCTCAGTTCTTTTTTTTCACAATTTTTTTCACAGTTTTTTTCTTAGTTTTTCTTCAGTTTTTTCGGTCGTTTTTTCTCAATTTTTCTTCTCAGTTTTTTTCCTCCGTTTTCTTCAGTTTTTTTAAATAGTTTTTTTTCTCAGTTTTTCTGATCAGTTTTTCTGCTCAGTTTTTTCTTCAGTTTTTTTTCTCAGTTCTTTTTTTTCACAATTTTTTTCACAGTTTTTTTCTAAGTTTTTCTTCAGTTTTTTCAGTCGTTTTTTCTCAATTTTTCTTCTCAGTTTTTTTCCTCCGTTTTTCTTCAGTTTTTTTAAATAGTTTTTTTTCTCAGTTTTTCTGATCAGTTTTTCTGCTCAGTTTTTTCTTCAGATTTTTTTCTCAGTTCTTTTTTTGCAGTTTTTTTCAGTTTTTTTCTAAGTTTTTCTTCAGTTATTTTTCTCAGTTCTTCTTTTTTTTCACAGTTTTTTTCTAAGTTTTTCTTCAGTTTTTTTTCTCAGTTCTTTTTTTTCACAGTTTTTTTCGAAGTTTTTCTTCAGTTTTTTGAATCGTTTTTTCTCAATTTTTCTTCTCAGTTTTTTTACTCCGTTTTTCTTCAGTTTTTTTTAATAGTTTTTTTTCTCAGTTTTTCTGCTCAGTTTTTCTGCTCAGTTTTTTTCAGTTTTTTTCTCAGTTCTTTTTTTCCACACTTTTGTGCACAGTTTTTTTCTAAATTTTTCTTCAGTTTTTTTTCTCAGTTCTTTTTTTTCACAGTTTTTTTCTAAGTTTTTCTTCAGTTTTTTGAATCGTTTTTTCTCAATTTTTCTTCTCAGGTTTTTTACTCCGTTTTTCTTCAATATTTTTTTAATACTTATTTTTTTCTCAGTTTTGCTGCTCAGTTTTTCTGCTCAGTTTTTTCTTCAGTTTTTTTTCTCAGTTCTTTTTTTTCACAATTTTTTTCACAGTTTTTTTCTAAGTTTTTCTTCAGTTTTTTCAGTCGTTTTTTCTCAATTTTTCTTCTCAGTTTTTTCCTCCGTTTTTCTTCAGTTTTTTTAAATAGTTTTTTTTCTCAGTTTTTCTGATCAGTTTTTCTGCTCAGTTTTTTCTTCAGATTTTTTTTCTCAGTTCTTTTTTTTCACAGTTTTTTTCTAAGTTTTTCTTCAGTTTTTTGAATCGTTTTTTCTCAATTTTTCTTCTCAGTTTTTTTACTCCGTTTTTCTTCAGTATTTTTTTAATAGTTATTTTTTTCTCAGTTTTTCTGCTCAGTTTTTCTGCTCAGTTTTTTCTTCAGATTTTTTTCTCAGTTCTTTTTTTGCAGTTTTTTTCAGTTTTTTTCTAAGTTTTTCTTCAGTTATTTTTCTCAGTTCTTCTTTTTTTTCACAGTTTTTTTCTAAGTTTTTCTTCAGTTTTTTTTCTCAGTTCTTTTTTTTCACAGTTTTTTTCTAAGTTTTTCTTCAGTTTTTTGAATCGTTTTTTCTCAATTTTTCTTCTCAGTTTTTTTCCTCCGTTTTCTTCAGTTTTTTTAAATAGTTTTTTTTCTCAGTTTTTCTGATCAGTTTTTCTGCTCAGTTTTTTCTTCAGATTTTTTTCTCAGTTCTTTTTTTGCAGTTTTTTTCAGTTTTTTTCTAAGTTTTTCTTCAGTTATTTTTCTCAGTTCTTCTTTTTTTTCACACTTTTTTTCTAAGTTTTTCTTCAGTTTTTTGAATCGTTTTTTCTCAATTTTTCTTCTCAGTTTTTTTACTCCGTTTTTCTTCAATATTTTTTTAATACTTATTTTTTTCTCAGTTTTGCTGCTCAGTTTTTCTGCTCAGTTTTTTCTTCAGTTTTTTTTCTCAGTTCTTTTTTTTCACAATTTTTTTCACAGTTTTTTTCTAAGTTTTTCTTCAGTTTTTTCAGTCGTTTTTTCTCAATTTTTCTTCTCAGTTTTTTTCCTCCGTTTTTCTTCAGTTTTTTTAAATAGTTTTTTTTCTCAGTTTTTCTGATCAGTTTTTCTGCTCAGTTTTTTCTTCAGATTTTTTTTCTCAGTTCTTTTTTGCAGTTTTTTTCAGTTTTTTTCTAAATTTTTCTTCAGTTTTTTTTCTCAGTTCTTCTTTTTTTTCACAGTTTTTTTCTAAGTTTTTCTTCAGTTTTTTTTCTCAGTTCTTTTTTTTCCACAGTTTTTTTCTAAGTTTTTCTTCAGTTTTTTGAATCGTTTTTTCTCAATTTTTCTTCTCAGTTTTTTTATTCCGTTTTTCTTCAGTATTTTTTTAATAGTTATTTTTTTCTCAGTTTTTCTGCTCAGTTTTTCTGCTCAGTTTTTTCTTCAGTTTTTTTTCTCAGTTCTTTTTTTTCACAATTTTTTTCACAGTTTTTTTCTTAGTTTTTCTTCAGTTTTTTCGGTCGTTTTTTCTCAATTTTTCTTCTCAGTTTTTTTCCTCCGTTTTCTTCAGTTTTTTTAAATAGTTTTTTTTCTCAGTTTTTCTGATCAGTTTTTCTGCTCAGTTTTTTCTTCAGATTTTTTTCTCAGTTCTTTTTTTGCAGTTTTTTTCAGTTTTTTTCTAAGTTTTTCTTCAGTTATTTTTCTCAGTTCTTCTTTTTTTTCACAGTTTTTTTCTAAGTTTTTCTTCAGTTTTTTTTCTCAGTTCTTTTTTTTCACAGTTTTTTTCTAAGTTTTTCTTCAGTTTTTTGAATCGTTTTTTCTCAATTTTTCTTCTCAGTTTTTTTCATCCGTTTTTCTTCAGTTTTTTTTTAATAGTTTTTTTCTCAGTTTTTCTGCTCAGTTTTTCTGCTCAGTTTTTTATCAGTTTTTTTCTCAGTTCTTTTTTTCCACACTTTTGTGCACAGTTTTTTCTAAATTTTTCTTCAGTTTTTTTTCTCAGTTCTTTTTTTTCACAGTTTTTTTCTAAGTTTTTCTTCAGTTTTTTGAATCGTTTTTTCCCAATTTTTCTTCTCAGTTTTTTTACTCCGTTTTTCTTCAGTATTTTTTTAATAGTTATTTTTTTCTCAGTTTTTCTGCTCAGTTTTTCTGCTCAGTTTTTTTTCAGTTTTTTTTCTCAGTTCTTTTTTTTCACTATTTTTTTCACAGTTTTTTTCTTAGTTTTTCTTCAGTTTTTTCGGTCGTTTTTTCTCAATTTTTCTTCTCAGTTTTTTTCCTCCGTTTTCTTCAGTTTTTTTAAATAGTTTTTTTCTCAGTTTTTCTGATCAGTTTTTCTGCTCAGTTTTTTCTTCAGATTTTTTTCTCAGTTCTTTTTTTGCAGTTTTTTTCAGTTTTTTTCTAAGTTTTTCTTCAGTTATTTTTCTCAGTTCTTCTTTTTTTTCACAGTTTTTTTCTAAGTTTTTCTTCAGTTTTTTTTCTCAGTTCTTTTTTTTCACAGTTTTTTTCTAAGTTTTTCTTCAGTTTTTTGAATCGTTTTTTCTCAATTTTTCTTCTCAGTTTTTTTACTCCGTTTTTCTTCAGTTTTTTTTTTATAGTTTTTTTTCTCAGTTTTTCTGCTCAGTTTTTCTGCTCAGTTTTTTATCAGTTTTTTTCTCAGTTCTTTTTCTCCACACTTTTGTGCACAGTTTTTTCTAAATTTTTCTTCAGTTTTTTTTCTCAGTTCTTTTTTTTCACAGTTTTTTTCAAAGTTTTTTTCTAAGTTTTTCTTCAGTTTTTTTTTTTCAGTTTTTTTCACAGTTTTTTTCTAAGTTTTTCATCAGTTTTTTCAGTCGTTTTTTCTCAATTTTTCTTCTCAGTTTTTTTCATCCGTTTTTCTTCAGTTTTTTTTAATAGTTTTTTTTCTCAGTTTTTCTGCTCAGTTTTTCTGCTCAGTTTTTTTCAGTTTTTTTCTCAGTTCTTTTTTTTCCACACTTTTGTGCACAGTTTTTTTCTAAATTTTTCTTCAGTTTTTTTTCTCAGTTCTTTTTTTTCACAGTTTTTTTCTAAGTTTTTCTTCAGTTTTTTGAATCGTTTTTTCTCAATTTTTCTTCTCAGGTTTTTTACTCCGTTTTTCTTCAATATTTTTTTAATACTTATTTTTTTCTCAGTTTTGCTGCTCAGTTTTTCTGCTCAGTTTTTTCTTCAGTTTTTTTTCTCAGTTCTTTTTTTTCACAATTTTTTTCACAGTTTTTTTCTAAGTTTTTCTTCAGTTTTTTCAGTCGTTTTTTCTCAATTTTTCTTCTCAGTTTTTTTCCTCCGTTTTTCTTCAGTTTTTTTAAATAGTTTTTTTTCTCAGTTTTTCTGATCAGTTTTTCTGCTCAGTTTTTTCTTCAGATTTTTTCTCTCAGTTCTTTTTTGCAGTTTTTTTCAGTTTTTTTCTAAATTTTTCTTCAGTTTTTTTTCTCAGTTCTTTTTTTTCACAGTTTTTTTCTAAGTTTTTCTTCAGTTTTTTGAATCGTTTTTCTCAATTTTTCTTCTCAGTTTTTTTACTCCGTTTTTCTTCAGTATTTTTTTAGTAGTTATTTTTTTCTCAGTTTTTCTGCTCAGTTTTTCTGCTCAGTTTTTTCTTCAGTATTTTTTCTCAGTTCTTTTTTTTCACAATTTTTTTCACAGTTTTTTTCTTAGTTTTTCTTCAGTTTTTTCGGTCGTTTTTTCTCAATTTTTCTTCTCAGTTTTTTTCCTCCGTTTTTCTTCAGTTTTTTTAAATAGTTTTTTTTCTCAGTTTTTCTGATCAGTTTTTCTGCTCAGTTTTTTCTTCAGATTTTTTTCTCAGTTCTTTTTTTGCAGTTTTTTTCAGTTTTTTTCTAAGTTTTTCTTCAGTTATTTTTCTCAGTTCTTCTTTTTTTTCACAGTTTTTTTCTAAGTTTTTCTTCAGTTTTTTTTCTCAGTTCTTTTTTTTCACAGTTTTTTTCTAAGTTTTTCTTCAGTTTTTTGAATCGTTTTTTCTCAATTTTTCTTCTCAGTTTTTTTACTCCGTTTTTCTTCAGTTTTTTTTTTATAGTTTTTTTTCTCAGTTTTTCTGCTCAGTTTTTCTGCTCAGTTTTTTATCAGTTTTTTTCTCAGTTCTTTTTTTCCACACTTTTGTGCACAGTTTTTTCTAAATTTTTCTTCAGTTTTTTTTCTCAGTTCTTTTTTTTCACAGTTTTTTTCACAGTTTTTTTCTAAGTTTTTCTTCAGTTTTTTTTCTCAGTTCTTTTTTTTCACAGTATTTTTCTAAGTTTTTCTTCAGTTTTTTTTCTCAGTTCTTTTTTTTCAGTTTTTTTCACAGTTTTTTTCTAAGTTTTTCATCAGTTTTTTCAGTCGTTTTTTCTCAATTTTTCTTCTCAGTTTTTTTCATCCGTTTTTCTTCAGTTTTTTTTAATAGTTTTTTTTCTCAGTTTTTCTGCTCAGTTTTTCTGCTCAGTTTTTTTCAGTTTTTTTCTCAGTTCTTTTTTTCCACACTTTTGTGCACAGTTTTTTTCTAAATTTTTCTTCAGTTTTTTTTCTCAGTTCTTTTTTTTCACAGTTTTTTTCTAAGTTTTTCTTCAGTTTTTTGAATCGTTTTTTCTCAATTTTTCTTCTCAGGTTTTTTACTCCGTCTTTCTTCAATATTTTTTTAATACTTATTTTTTTCTCAGTTTTGCTGCTCAGTTTTTCTGCTCAGTTTTTTCTTCAGTTTTTTTTCTCAGTTCTTTTTTTTCACAATTTTTTTCACAGTTTTTTTCTAAGTTTTTCTTCAGTTTTTTCAGTCGTTTTTTCTCAATTTTTCTTCTCAGTTTTTTCCTCCGTTTTTCTTCAGTTTTTTTAAATAGTTTTTTTTCTCAGTTTTTCTGATCAGTTTTTCTGCTCAGTTTTTTCTTCAGATTTTTTTTCTCAGTTCTTTTTTTTCACAGTTTTTTTCTAAGTTTTTCTTCAGTTTTTTGAATCGTTTTTTCTCAATTTTTCTTCTCAGTTTTTTTACTCCGTTTTTCTTCAGTATTTTTTTAATAGTTATTTTTTTCTCAGTTTTTCTGCTCAGTTTTTCTGCTCAGTTTTTTCTTCAGTATTTTTTCTCAGTTCTTTTTTTTCACAATTTTTTTCACAGTTTTTTTCTTAGTTTTTCTTCAGTTTTTTCGGTCGTTTTTTCTCAATTTTTCTTCTCAGTTTTTTTCCTCCGTTTTTCTTCAGTTTTTTTAAATAGTTTTTTTTCTCAGTTTTTCTGATCAGTTGTTCTGCTCAGTTTTTTCTTCAGATTTTTTTCTCAGTTCTTTTTTTGCAGTTTTTTTCAGTTTTTTTCTAAGTTTTTCTTCAGTTTTTTTTCTCAGTTCTTTTTTTTCACAGTTTTTTTCTAAGTTTTTCTTCAGTTTTTTGAATCGTTTTTTCTCAATTTTTCTTCTCAGTTTTTTTCATCCGTTTTTCTTCAGTTTTTTTTTATAGTTTTTTTTCTCAGTTTTTCTGCTCAGTTTTTCTGCTAAGTTTTTTATCAGTTTTTTTCTCAGTTCTTTTTTTCCACACTTTTGTGCACAGTTTTTTCTAAATTTTTCTTCAGTTTTTTTTCTCAGTTCTTTTTTTTCACAGTTTTTTTCTAAGTTTTTCTTCAGTTTTTTGAATCGTTTTTTCTCAATTTTTCTTCTCAGTTTTTTTAATCCGTTTTTCCTCAGTATTTTTTTAATAGTTATTTTTTTCTCAGTTTTTCTGCTCAGTTTTTGTGCTCAGTTTTTTCTTCAGTTTTTTTTCTCAGTTCTTTTTTTTCACAATTTTTTTCACAGTTTTTTTCTTAGTTTTTCTTCAGTTTTTTCGGTCGTTTTTTCTCAATTTTTCTTCTCAGTTTTTTTCCTCCGTTTTCTTCAGTTTTTTTAAATAGTTTTTTTTCTCAGTTTTTCTGATCAGTTTTTCTGCTCAGTTTTTTCTTCAGATTTTTTTCTCAGTTCTTTTTTTGCAGTTTTTTTCAGTTTTTTTCTAAGTTTTTCTTCAGTTATTTTTCTCAGTTCTTCTTTTTTTTCACAGTTTTTTTCTAAGTTTTTCTTCAGTTTTTTTTCTCAGTTCTTTTTTTTCACAGTTTTTTTCTAAGTTTTTCTTCAGTTTTTTGAATCGTTTTTTCTCAATTTTTCTTCTCAGTTTTTTTACTCCGTTTTTCTTCAATATTTTTTTAATATTTATTTTTTTCTCAGTTTTGCTGCTCAGTTTTTCTGCTCAGTTTTTTCTTCAGTTTTTTTTCTCAGTTCTTTTTTTTCACAATTTTTTTCACAGTTTTTTTCTAAGTTTTTCTTCAGTTTTTTCAGTCGTTTTTTCTCAATTTTTCTTCTCAGTTTTTTTCCTCCGTTTTTCTTCAGTTTTTTTAAATAGTTTTTTTTCTCAGTTTTTCTGATCAGTTTTTCTGCTCAGTTTTTTCTTCAGATTTGTTTTCTCAGTTCTTTTTTGCAGTTTTTTTCAGTTTTTTTCTAAATTTTTCTTCAGTTTTTTTTCTCAGTTCTTTTTTTTCACAGTTTTTTTCTAAGTTTTTCTTCAGTTTTTTGAATCGTTTTTTCTCAATTTTTCTTCTCAGTTTTTTTACTCCGTTTTTCTTCAGTTTTTTTTTTATAGTTTTTTTTCTCAGTTTTTCTGCTCAGTTTTTCTGCTCAGTTTTTTATCAGTTTTTTTCTCAGTTCTTTTTTTCCACACTTTTGTGCACAGTTTTTTCTAAATTTTTCTTCAGTTTTTTTTCTCAGTTCTTTTTTTTCACAGTTTTTTTCACAGTTTTGTTCTAAGTTTTTCTTCAGTTTTTTTTCTCAGTTCTTTTTTTTCACAGTATTTTTCTAAGTGTTTCTTCAGTTTTTTTTCTCAGTTCTTTTTTTTCAGTTTTTTTCACAGTTTTTTTCTAAGTTTTTCATCAGTTTTTTCAGTCGTTTTTTCTCAATTTTTCTTCTCAGTTTTTTTCATCCGTTTTTCTTCAGTTTTTTTTAATAGTTTTTTTTCTCAGTTTTTCTGCTCAGTTTTTCTGCTCAGTTTTTTTCAGTTTTTTTCTCAGTTCTTTTTTTTCCACACTTTTGTGCACAGTTTTTTTCTAAATTTTTCTTCAGTTTTTTTTCTCAGTTCTTTTTTTTCACAGTTTTTTTCTAAGTTTTTCTTCAGTTTTTTGAATCGTTTTTTCTCAATTTTTCTTCTCAGGTTTTTTACTCCGTTTTTCTTCAATATTTTTTTAATACTTATTTTTTTCTCAGTTTTGCTGCTCAGTTTTTCTGCTCAGTTTTTTCTTCAGTTTTTTTTCTCAGTTCTTTTTTTTCACAATTTTTTTCACAGTTTTTTTTCTAAGTTTTTCTTCAGTTTTTTCAGTCGTTTTTTTCAATTTTTCTTCTCAGTTTTTTTCCTCCGTTTTTCTTCAGTTTTTTTAAATAGTTTTTTTTCTCAGTTTTTCTGATCAGTTTTTCTGCTCAGTTTTTTCTTCAGATTTTTTTTCTCAGTTCTTTTTTGCAGTTTTTTTCAGTTTTTTTCTAAATTTTTCTTCAGTTTTTTTTCTCAGTTCTTTTTTTTCACAGTTTTTTTCTAAGTTTTTCTTCAGTTTTTTGAATCGTTTTTTCTCAATTTTTCTTCTCAGTTTTTTTACTCCGTTTTTCTTCAGTATTTTTTTAATAGTTATTTTTTTCTCAGTTTTTCTGCTCAGTTTTTCTGCTCAGTTTTTTCTTCAGTATTTTTTCTCAGTTCTTTTTTTTCACAATTTTTTTCACAGTTTTTTTCTTAGTTTTTCTTCAGTTTTTTCGGTCGTTTTTTCTCAATTTTTCTTCTCAGTTTTTTTCCTCCGTTTTTCTTCAGTTTTTTTAAATAGTTTTTTTTCTCAGTTTTTCTGATCAGTTTTTCTGCTCAGTTTTTTCTTCAGATTTTTTTCTCAGTTCTTTTTTTGCAGTTTTTTTCAGTTTTTTTCTAAGTTTTTCTTCAGTTATTTTTCTCAGTTCTTCTTTTTTTTCACAGTTTTTTTCTAAGTTTTTCTTCAGTTTTTTTTCTCAGTTCTTTTTTTTCACAGTTTTTTTCTAAGTTTTTCTTCAGTTTTTTGAATCGTTTTTTCTCAATTTTTCTTCTCAGTTTTTTTACTCCGTTTTTCTTCAGTTTTTTTTTTATAGTTTTTTTTCTCAGTTTTTCTGCTCAGTTTTTCTGCTCAGTTTTTTATCAGTTTTTTTCTCAGTTCTTTTTTTCCACACTTTTGTGCACAGTTTTTTCTAAATTTTTCTTCAGTTTTTTTTCTCAGTTCTTTTTTTTCACAGTTTTTTTCACAGTTTTTTTCTAAGTTTTTCTTCAGTTTTTTTTCTCAGTTCTTTTTTTTCACAGTATTTTTCTAAGTTTTTCTTCACTTTTTTTTCTCAGTTCTTTTTTTTCAGTTTTTTTCACAGTTTTTTTCTAAGTTTTTCTTCAGTTTTTTCAATCGTTTTTTCTCAATTTTTCTTCTCAGTTTTTTTCATCCGTTTTTCTTCAGTTTTTTTTAATAGTTTTTTTTCTCAGTTTTTCTGCTCAGTTTTTCTGCTCAGTTTTTTTCAGTTTCTTTCTCAGTTCTTTTTTTCCACACTTTTGTGCACAGTTTTTTTCTAAATTTTTCTTCAGTTTTTTTTCTCAGTTCTTTTTTTTCACAGTTTTTTTCTAAGTTTTTCTTCAATTTTTTGAATCGTTTTTTCTCAATTTTTCTTCTCAGGTTTTTTACTCCGTTTTTCTTCAATATTTTTTTAATACTTATTTTTTTCTCAGTTTTGCTGCTCAGTTTTTCTGCTCAGTTTTTTCTTCAGTTTTTTTTCTCAGTTCTTTTTTTTCACAATTTTTTTCACAGTTTTTTTCTAAGTTTTTCTTCAGTTTTTTCAGTCGTTTTTTCTCAATTTTTCTTCTCAGTTTTTTCCTCCGTTTTTCTTCAGTTTTTTTAAATAGTTTTTTTTCTCAGTTTTTCTGATCAGTTTTTCTGCTCAGTTTTTTCTTCAGATTTTTTTTCTCAGTTCTTTTTTTTCACAGTTTTTTTCTAAGTTTTTCTTCAGTTTTTTGAATCGTTTTTTCTCAATTTTTCTTCTCAGTTTTTTTACTCCGTTTTTCTTCAGTATTTTTTTAATAGTTATTTTTTTCTCAGTTTTTCTGCTCAGTTTTTCTGCTCAGTTTTTTCTTCAGTATTTTTTCTCAGTTCTTTTTTTTCACAATTTTTTTCACAGTTTTTTTCTTAGTTTTTCTTCAGTTTTTTCGGTCGTTTTTTCTCAATTTTGCTTCTCAGTTTTTTTCCTCCGTTTTTCTTCAGTTTTTTTAAATAGTTTTTTTTCTCAGTTTTTCTGATCAGTTTTTCTGCTCAGTTTTTTCTTCAGATTTTTTTCTCAGTTCTTTTTTTGCAGTTTTTTTCAGTTTTTTTCTAAGTTTTTCTTCAGTTATTTTTCTCAGTTCTTCTTTTTTTTCACAGTTTTTTTCTAAGTTTTTCTTCAGTTTTTTTTCTCAGTTCTTTTTTTTCACAGTTTTTTTCTAAGTTTTTCTTCAGTTTTTTGAATCGTTTTTTCTCAATTTTTCTTCTCAGTTTTTTTCATCCGTTTTTCTTCAGTTTTTTTTTTATAGTTTTTTTTCTCAGTTTTTCTGCTCAGTTTTTCTGCTAAGTTTTTTATCAGTTTTTTTCTCAGTTCTTTTTTTCCACACTTTTGTGCACAGTTTTTTCTAAATTTTTCTTCAGTTTTTTTTCTCAGTTCTTTTTTTTCACAGTTTTTTTCTAAGTTTTTCTTCAGTTTTTTGAATCGTTTTTTCTCAATTTTTCTTCTCAGTTTTTTTAATCCGTTTTTCTTCAGTATTTTTTTAATAGTTATTTTTTTCTCAGTTTTTCTGCTCAGTTTTTGTGCTCAGTTTTTTCTTCAGTTTTTTTTCTCAGTTCTTTTTTTTCACAATTTTTTTCACAGTTTTTTTCTTAGTTTTTCTTCAGTTTTTTCGGTCGTTTTTTCTCAATTTTTCTTCTCAGTTTTTTTCCTCCGTTTTCTTCAGTTTTTTTAAATAGTTTTTTTTCTAATTTTTTCTGATCAGTTTTTCTGCTCAGTTTTTTCTTCAGATTTTTTTCTCAGTTCTTTTTTTGCAGTTTTTTTCAGTTTTTTTCTAAGTTTTTCTTCAGTTATTTTTCTCAGTTCTTCTTTTTTTTCACAGTTTTTTTCTAAGTTTTTCTTCAGTTTTTTTTCTCAGTTCTTTTTTTTCACAGTTTTTTTCTAAGTTTTTCTTCAGTTTTTTGAATCGTTTTTTCTCAATTTTTCTTCTCAGTTTTTTTACTCCGTTTTTCTTCAATATTTTTTTAATATTTACTTTTTTCTCAGTTTTGCTGCTCAGTTTTTCTGCTCAGTTTTTTCTTCAGTTTTTTTTCTCAGTTCTTTTTTTTCACAATTTTTTTCACAGTTTTTTTCTAAGTTTTTCTTCAGTTTTTTCAGTCGTTTTTTCTCAATTTTTCTTAGTTTTTTTCCTCCGTTTTTCTTCAGTTTTTTTAAATAGTTTTTTTTCTCAGTTTTTCTGATCAGTTTTTCTGCTCAGTTTTTTCTTCAGATTTTTTTTCTCAGTTCTTTTTTGCAGTTTTTTTCAGTTTTTTTCAAAATTTTTCTTCAGTTTTTTTTCTCAGTTCTTTTTTTTCACAGTTTTTTTCTAAGTTTTTCTTCAGTTTTTTGAATCGTTTTTTCTCAATTTTTCTTCTCAGTTTTTTTACTCCGTTTTTCTTCAGTATTTTTTTAATAGTTATTTTTTTCTCAGTTTTTCTGCTCAGTTTTTCTGCTCAGATTTTTCTTCAGCATTTTTTCTCAGTTCTTTTTTTTCACAATTATTTTCACAGTTTTTTTCTTAGTTTTTCTTCAGTTTTTTCGGTCGTTTTTTCTCAATTTTTCTTCTCAGTTTTTTTCCTCCGTTTTTCTTCAGTTTTTTTAAATAGTTTTTTTTCTCAGTTTTTCTGATCAGTTTTTCTGCTCAGTTTTTTCTTCAGATTTGTTTTCTCAGTTCTTTTTTGCAGTTTTTTTCAGTTTTTTTCTAAATTTTTCTTCAGTTTTTTTTCTCAGTTCTTTTTTTTCACAGTTTTTTTCTAAGTTTTTCTTCAGTTTTTTGAATCGTTTTTTCTCAATTTTTCTTCTCAGTTTTTTTACTCCGTTTTTCTTCAGTTTTTTTTTTATAGTTTTTTTTCTCAGTTTTTCTGCTCAGTTTTTCTGCTCAGTTTTTTATCAGTTTTTTTCTCAGTTCTTTTTTTCCACACTTTTGTGCACAGTTTTTTCTAAATTTTTCTTCAGTTTTTTTTCTCAGTTCTTTTTTTTCACAGTTTTTTTCACAGTTTTGTTCTAAGTTTTTCTTCAGTTTTTTTTCTCAGTTCTTTTTTTTCACAGTATTTTTCTAAGTGTTTCTTCAGTTTTTTTTCTCAGTTCTTTTTTTTCAGTTTTTTTCACAGTTTTTTTCTAAGTTTTTCATCAGTTTTTTCAGTCGTTTTTTCTCAATTTTTCTTCTCAGTTTTTTTCATCCGTTTTTCTTCAGTTTTTTTTAATAGTTTTTTTTCTCAGTTTTTCTGCTCAGTTTTTCTGCTCAGTTTTTTTCAGTTTTTTTCTCAGTTCTTTTTTTTCCACACTTTTGTGCACAGTTTTTTTCTAAATTTTTCTTCAGTTTTTTTTCTCAGTTCTTTTTTTTCACAGTTTTTTTCTAAGTTTTTCTTCAGTTTTTTGAATCGTTTTTTCTCAATTTTTCTTCTCAGGTTTTTTACTCCGTTTTTCTTCAATATTTTTTTAATACTTATTTTTTTCTCAGTTTTGCTGCTCAGTTTTTCTGCTCAGTTTTTTCTTCAGTTTTTTTTCTCAGTTCTTTTTTTTCACAATTTTTTTCACAGTTTTTTTTCTAAGTTTTTCTTCAGTTTTTTCAGTCGTTTTTTTCAATTTTTCTTCTCAGTTTTTTTCCTCCGTTTTTCTTCAGTTTTTTTAAATAGTTTTTTTTCTCAGTTTTTCTGATCAGTTTTTCTGCTCAGTTTTTTCTTCAGATTTTTTTTCTCAGTTCTTTTTTGCAGTTTTTTTCAGTTTTTTTCTAAATTTTTCTTCAGTTTTTTTTCTCAGTTCTTTTTTTTCACAGTTTTTTTCTAAGTTTTTCTTCAGTTTTTTGAATCGTTTTTTCTCAATTTTTCTTCTCAGTTTTTTTACTCCGTTTTTCTTCAGTATTTTTTTAATAGTTATTTTTTTCTCAGTTTTTCTGCTCAGTTTTTCTGCTCAGTTTTTTCTTCAGTATTTTTTCTCAGTTCTTTTTTTTCACAATTTTTTTCACAGTTTTTTTCTTAGTTTTTCTTCAGTTTTTTCGGTCGTTTTTTCTCAATTTTTCTTCTCAGTTTTTTTCCTCCGTTTTTCTTCAGTTTTTTTAAATAGTTTTTTTTCTCAGTTTTTCTGATCAGTTTTTCTGCTCAGTTTTTTCTTCAGATTTTTTTCTCAGTTCTTTTTTTGCAGTTTTTTTCAGTTTTTTTCTAAGTTTTTCTTCAGTTATTTTTCTCAGTTCTTCTTTTTTTTCACAGTTTTTTTCTAAGTTTTTCTTCAGTTTTTTTTCTCAGTTCTTTTTTTTCACAGT
Source organism: Pristiophorus japonicus (assembly GCF_044704955.1). Lineage (NCBI taxonomy): Eukaryota > Metazoa > Chordata > Chondrichthyes > Pristiophoridae > Pristiophorus > Pristiophorus japonicus. The sequence continues at coordinate 536,023 of NW_027251071.1, forward strand.
TTTTTTCTAAGTTTTTCTTCAGTTTTTTGAATCGTTTTTTCTCAATTTTTCTTCTCAGTTTTTTTACTCCGTTTTTCTTCAGTTTTTTTTTTATAGTTTTTTTTCTCAGTTTTTCTGCTCAGTTTTTCTGCTCAGTTTTTTATCAGTTTTTTTCTCAGTTCTTTTTTTCCACACTTTTGTGCACAGTTTTTTCTAAATTTTTCTTCAGTTTTTTTTCTCAGTTCTTTTTTTTCACAGTTTTTTTCACAGTTTTTTTCTAAGTTTTTCTTCAGTTTTTTTTCTCAGTTCTTTTTTTTCACAGTATTTTTCTAAGTTTTTCTTCACTTTTTTTTCTCAGTTCTTTTTTTTCAGTTTTTTTCACAGTTTTTTTCTAAGTTTTTCTTCAGTTTTTTCAATCGTTTTTTCTCAATTTTTCTTCTCAGTTTTTTTCATCCGTTTTTCTTCAGTTTTTTTTAATAGTTTTTTTTCTCAGTTTTTCTGCTCAGTTTTTCTGCTCAGTTTTTTTCAGTTTTTTTCTCAGTTCTTTTTTTCCACACTTTTGTGCACAGTTTTTTTCTAAATTTTTCTTCAGTTTTTTTTCTCAGTTCTTTTTTTTCACAGTTTTTTTCTAAGTTTTTCTTCAATTTTTTGAATCGTTTTTTCTCAATTTTTCTTCTCAGGTTTTTTACTCCGTTTTTCTTCAATATTTTTTTAATACTTATTTTTTTCTCAGTTTTGCTGCTCAGTTTTTCTGCTCAGTTTTTTCTTCAGTTTTTTTTCTCAGTTCTTTTTTTTCACAATTTTTTTCACAGTTTTTTTCTAAGTTTTTCTTCAGTTTTTTCAGTCGTTTTTTCTCAATTTTTCTTCTCAGTTTTTTCCTCCGTTTTTCTTCAGTTTTTTTAAATAGTTTTTTTTCTCAGTTTTTCTGATCAGTTTTTCTGCTCAGTTTTTTCTTCAGATTTTTTTTCTCAGTTCTTTTTTTTCACAGTTTTTTTCTAAGTTTTTCTTCAGTTTTTTGAATCGTTTTTTCTCAATTTTTCTTCTCAGTTTTTTTACTCCGTTTTTCTTCAGTATTTTTTTAATAGTTATTTTTTTCTCAGTTTTTCTGCTCAGTTTTTCTGCTCAGTTTTTTCTTCAGTATTTTTTCTCAGTTCTTTTTTTTCACAATTTTTTTCACAGTTTTTTTCTTAGTTTTTCTTCAGTTTTTTCGGTCGTTTTTTCTCAATTTTGCTTCTCAGTTTTTTTCCTCCGTTTTTCTTCAGTTTTTTTAAATAGTTTTTTTTCTCAGTTTTTCTGATCAGTTTTTCTGCTCAGTTTTTTCTTCAGATTTTTTTCTCAGTTCTTTTTTTGCAGTTTTTTTCAGTTTTTTTCTAAGTTTTTCTTCAGTTATTTTTCTCAGTTCTTCTTTTTTTTCACAGTTTTTTTCTAAGTTTTTCTTCAGTTTTTTTTCTCAGTTCTTTTTTTTCACAGTTTTTTTCTAAGTTTTTCTTCAGTTTTTTGAATCGTTTTTTCTCAATTTTTCTTCTCAGTTTTTTTCATCCGTTTTTCTTCAGTTTTTTTTTTATAGTTTTTTTTCTCAGTTTTTCTGCTCAGTTTTTCTGCTAAGTTTTTTATCAGTTTTTTTCTCAGTTCTTTTTTTCCACACTTTTGTGCACAGTTTTTTCTAAATTTTTCTTCAGTTTTTTTTCTCAGTTCTTTTTTTTCACAGTTTTTTTCTAAGTTTTTCTTCAGTTTTTTGAATCGTTTTTTCTCAATTTTTCTTCTCAGTTTTTTTAATCCGTTTTTCTTCAGTATTTTTTTAATAGTTATTTTTTTCTCAGTTTTTCTGCTCAGTTTTTGTGCTCAGTTTTTTCTTCAGTTTTTTTTCTCAGTTCTTTTTTTTCACAATTTTTTTCACAGTTTTTTTCTTAGTTTTTCTTCAGTTTTTTCGGTCGTTTTTTCTCAATTTTTCTTCTCAGTTTTTTTCCTCCGTTTTCTTCAGTTTTTTTAAATAGTTTTTTTTCTCAGTTTTTCTGATCAGTTTTTCTGCTCAGTTTTTTCTTCAGATTTTTTTCTCAGTTCTTTTTTTGCAGTTTTTTTCAGTTTTTTTCTAAGTTTTTCTTCAGTTATTTTTCTCAGTTCTTCTTTTTTTTCACAGTTTTTTTCTAAGTTTTTCTTCAGTTTTTTTTCTCAGTTCTTTTTTTTCACAGTTTTTTTCTAAGTTTTTCTTCAGTTTTTTGAATCGTTTTTTCTCAATTTTTCTTCTCAGTTTTTTTACTCCGTTTTTCTTCAATATTTTTTTAATATTTACTTTTTTCTCAGTTTTGCTGCTCAGTTTTTCTGCTCAGTTTTTTCTTCAGTTTTTTTTCTCAGTTCTTTTTTTTCACAATTTTTTTCACAGTTTTTTTCTAAGTTTTTCTTCAGTTTTTTCAGTCGTTTTTTCTCAATTTTTCTTAGTTTTTTTCCTCCGTTTTTCTTCAGTTTTTTTAAATAGTTTTTTTTCTCAGTTTTTCTGATCAGTTTTTCTGCTCAGTTTTTTCTTCAGATTTTTTTTCTCAGTTCTTTTTTGCAGTTTTTTTCAGTTTTTTTCAAAATTTTTCTTCAGTTTTTTTTCTCAGTTCTTTTTTTTCACAGTTTTTTTCTAAGTTTTTCTTCAGTTTTTTGAATCGTTTTTTCTCAATTTTTCTTCTCAGTTTTTTTACTCCGTTTTTCTTCAGTATTTTTTTAATAGTTATTTTTTTCTCAGTTTTTCTGCTCAGTTTTTCTGCTCAGATTTTTCTTCAGCATTTTTTCTCAGTTCTTTTTTTTCACAATTATTTTCACAGTTTTTTTCTTAGTTTTTCTTCAGTTTTTTCGGTCGTTTTTTCTCAATTTTTCTTCTCAGTTTTTTTCCTCCGTTTTTCTTCAGTTTTTTTAAATAGTTTTTTTTCTCAGTTTTTCTGATCAGTTTTTCTGCTCAGTTTTTTCTTCAGATTTTTTTCTCAGTTCTTTTTTTGCAGTTTTTTTCAGTTTTTTTCTAAGTTTTTCTTCAGTTTTTTTTCTCAGTTCTTCTTTTTTTTCACAGTTTTTTTCTAAGTTTTTCTTCAGTTTTTTTTCTCAGTTCTTTTCTTTCACAGTTTTTTTCTAAGTTTTTCTTCAGTTTTTTGAATCGTTTTTTCTCAATTTTTCTTCTCAGTTTTTTTACTCCGTTTTTCTTCAGTTTTTTTTTTATAGTTTTTTTTCTCAGTTTTTCTGCTCAGTTTTTCTGCTCAGTTTTTTATCAGTTTTTTTCTCAGTTCTTTTTTTCCACACTTTTGTGCACAGTTTTTTCTAAATTTTTCTTCAGTTTTTTTTCTCAGTTCTTTTTTTTCACAGTTTTTTTCACAGTTTTTTTCTAAGTTTTTCTTCAGTTTTTTTTCTCAGTTCTTTTTTTTCACAGTATTTTTCTAAGTTTTTCTTCAGTTTTTTTTCTCAGTTCTTTTTTTTCAGTTTTTTTCACAGTTTTTTTCTAAGTTTTTCATCAGTTTTTTCAGTCGTTTTTTCTCAATTTTTCTTCTCAGTTTTTTTCATCCGTTTTTCTTCAGTTTTTTTTAATAGTTTTTTTTCTCAGTTTTTCTGCTCAGTTTTTTTCAGTTTTTTTCTCAGTTCTTTTTTTCCACACTTTTGTGCACAGTTTTTTTCTAAATTTTTCTTCAGTTTTTTTTCTCAGTTCTTTTTTTTCACAGTTTTTTTCTAAGTTTTTCTTCAGTTTTTTGAATCGTTTTTTCTCAATTTTTCTTCTCAGTTTTTTTACTCCGTTTTTCTTCAATATTTTTTTAATATTTATTTTTTTCTCAGTTTTGCTGCTCAGTTTTTCTGCTCAGTTTTTTCTTCAGTTTTTTTTCTCAGTTCTTTTTTTTCACAATTTTTTTCACAGTTTTTTTCTAAGTTTTTCTTCAGTTTTTTCAGTCGTTTTTTCTCAATTTTTCTTCTCAGTTTTTTTCCTCCGTTTTTCTTCAGTTTTTTTAAATAGTTTTTTTTCTCAGTTTTTCTGATCAGTTTTTCTGCTCAGTTTTTTCTTCAGATTTTTTTTCTCAGTTCTTTTTTGCAGTTTTTTTCAGTTTTTTTCAAAATTTTTCTTCAGTTTTTTTTCTCAGTTCTTTTTTTTCACAGTTTTTTTCTAAGTTTTTCTTCAGTTTTTTGAATCGTTTTTTCTCAATTTTTCTTCTCAGTTTTTTTACTCCGTTTTTCTTTAGTATTTTTTTAATAGTTATTTTTTTCTCAGTTTTTCTGCTCAGTTTTTCTGCTCAGATTTTTCTTCAGCATTTTTTCTCAGTTCTTTTTTTTCACAATTATTTTCACAGTTTTTTTCTTAGTTTTTCTTCAGTTTTTTCGGTCGTTTTTTCTCAATTTTTCTTCTCAGTTTTTTTCCTCCGTTTTTCTTCAGTTTTTTTAAATAGTTTTTTTTCTCAGTTTTTCTGATCAGTTTTTCTGCTCAGTTTTTTCTTCAGATTTTTTTCTCAGTTCTTTTTTTGCAGTTTTTTTCAGTTTTTTTCTAAGTTTTTCTTCAGTTTTTTTTCTCAGTTCTTCTTTTTTTTCACAGTTTTTTTCTAAGTTTTTCTTCAGTTTTTTTTCTCAGTTCTTTTTTTTCACAGTTTTTTTCTAAGTTTTTCTTCAGTTTTTTGAATCGTTTTTTCTCAATTTTTCTTCTCAGTTTTTTTACTCCGTTTTTCTTCAGTTTTTTTTTATAGTTTTTTTTCTCAGTTTTTCTGCTCAGTTTTTCTGCTCAGTTTTTTATCAGTTTTTTTCTCAGTTCTTTTTTTCCACACTTTTGTGCACAGTTTTTTCTAAATTTTTCTTCAGTTTTTTTTCTCAGTTCTTTTTTTTCACAGTTTTTTTCACAGTTTTTTTCTAAGTTTTTCTTCAGTTTTTTTTCTCAGTTCTTTTTTTTCACAGTATTTTTCTAAGTTTTTCTTCAGTTTTTTTTCTCAGTTCTTTTTTTTCAGTTTTTTCACAGTTTTTTTCTAAGTTTTTCTTCAGTTTTTTCAGTCGTTTTTTCTCAATTTTTCTTCTCAGTTTTTTTCCTCCGTTTTTCTTCAGTTTTTTTAAATAGTTTTTTTTCTCAGTTTTTCTGATCAGTTTTTCTGCTCAGTTTTTTCTTCAGATTTTTTTTCTCAGTTCTTTTTTGCAGTTTTTTTCAGTTTTTTTCTAAATTTTTCTTCAGTTTTTTGAATCGTTTTTTCTCAATTTTTCTTCTCAGTTTTTTTACTCTGTTTTTCTTCAGTATTTTTTTAATAGTTATTTTTTTCTCAGTTTTTCTGCTCAGTTTTTCTGCTCAGTTTTTTCTTCAGTATTTTTTCTCAGTTCTTTTTTTTCACAATTTTTTTCACAGTTTTTTTCTTAGTTTTTCTTCAGTTTTTTCGGTCGTTTTTTCTCAATTTTTCTTCTCAGTTTTTTTCCTCCGTTTTTCTTCAGTTTTTTAAAATAGTTTTTTTTCTCAGTTTTTCTGATCAGTTTTTCTGCTCAGTTTTTTCTTCAGATTTTTTTCTCAGTTCTTTTTTTGCAGTTTTTTTCAGTTTTTTTCTAAGTTTTTCTTCAGTTATTTTTCTCAGTTCTTCTTTTTTTTCACAGTTTTTTTCTAAGTTTTTCTTCAGTTTTTTGAATCGTTTTTTCTCACTTTTTCTTCTCAGTTTTTTTATTCCGTTTTTCTTCAGTATTTTTTTAATAGTTATTTTTTTCTCAGTTTTTCTGCTCAGTTTTTCTGCTCAGTTTTTTCTTCAGTTTTTTTTCTCAGTTCTTTTTTTTCACAATTTTTTTCACAGTTTTTTTCTTAGTTTTTCTTCAGTTTTTTCGGTCGTTTTTTCTCAATTTTTCTTCTCAGTTTTTTTCCTCCGTTTTCTTCAGTTTTTTTAAATAGTTTTTTTTCTCAGTTTTTCTGATCAGTTTTTCTGCTCAGTTTTTTCTTCAGATTTTTTTCTCAGTTCTTTTTTTGCAGTTTTTTTCAGTTTTTTTCTAAGTTTTTCTTCAGTTATTTTTCTCAGTTCTTCTTTTTTTTCACAGTTTTTTTCTAAGTTTTTCTTCAGTTTTTTTTCTCAGTTCTTTTTTTTCACAGTTTTTTTCTAAGTTTTTCTTCAGTTTTTTGAATCGTTTTTTCTCAATTTTTCTTCTCAGTTTTTTTCATCCGTTTTTCTTCAGTTTTTTTTTAATAGTTTTTTTTCTCAGTTTTTCTGCTCAGTTTTTCTGCTCAGTTTTTTATCAGTTTTTTTCTCAGTTCTTTTTTTCCACACTTTTGTGCACAGTTTTTTCTAAATTTTTCTTCAGTTTTTTTTCTCAGTTCTTTTTTTTCACAGTTTTTTTCTAAGTTTTTCTTCAGTTTTTTGAATCGTTTTTTCTCAATTTTTCTTCTCAGTTTTTTTACTCCGTTTTTCTTCAGTATTTTTTTAATAGTTATTTTTTTCTCAGTTTTTCTGCTCAGTTTTTCTGCTCAGTTTTTTTTCAGTTTTTTTTCTCAGTTCTTTTTTTTCACTATTTTTTTCAGTTTTTTTCTTAGTTTTTCTTCAGTTTTTTCGGTCGTTTTTTCTCAATTTTTCTTCTCAGTTTTTTTCCTCCGTTTTCTTCAGTTTTTTTAAATAGTTTTTTTTCTCAGTTTTTCTGATCAGTTTTTCTGCTCAGTTTTTTCTTCAGATTTTTTTCTCAGTTCTTTTTTTGCAGTTTTTTTCAGTTTTTTTCTAAGTTTTTCTTCAGTTATTTTTCTCAGTTCTTCTTTTTTTTCACAGTTTTTTTCTAAGTTTTTCTTCAGTTTTTTTTCTCAGTTCTTTTTTTTCACAGTTTTTTTCTAAGTTTTTCTTCAGTTTTTTGAATCGTTTTTTCTCAATTTTTCTTCTCAGTTTTTTTACTCCGTTTTTCTTCAGTTTTTATTTTATAGTTTTTTTTCTCAGTTTTTCTGCTCAGTTTTTCTGCTCAGTTTTTTTTCAGTTTTTTTTCTCAGTTCTTTTTTTCCACACTTTTGTGCACAGTTTTTTTCTAAATTTTTCTTCAGTTTTTTTTCTCAGTTCTTTTTTTTCACAGTTTTTTTCTAAGTTTTTCTTCAGTTTTTTTTCTCAGTTCTTTTTTTTCACAGTATTTTTCTAAGTTTTTCTTCAGTTTTTTTCTCAGTTCTTTTTTTTCAGTTTTTTTCACAGTTTTTTTCTAAGTTTTTCATCAGTTTTTTCAGTCGTTTTTTCTCAATTTTTCTTCTCAGTTTTTTTCATCCGTTTTTCTTCAGTTTTTTTTAATAGTTTTTTTTCTCAGTTTTTCTGCTCAGTTTTTCTGCTCAGTTTTTTTCAGTTTTTTTCTCAGTTCTTTTTTTCCACACTTTTGTGCACAGTTTTTTTCTAAATTTTTCTTCAGTTTTTTTTCTCAGTTCTTTTTTTTCACAGTTTTTTTCTAAGTTTTTCTTCAGTTTTTTCAGTCGTTTTTTCTCAATTTTTCTTCTCAGTTTTTTCCTCCGTTTTTCTTCAGTTTTTTTAAATAGTTTTTTTTCTCAGTTTTTCTGATCAGTTTTTCTGCTCAGTTTTTTCTTCAGATTTTTTTTCTCAGTTCTTTTTTTTCACAGTTTTTTTCTAAGTTTTTCTTCAGTTTTTTGAATCGTTTTTTCTCAATTTTTCTTCTCAGTTTTTTTACTCCGTTTTTCTTCAGTATTTTTTTAATAGTTATTTTTTTCTCAGTTTTTCTGCTCAGTTTTTCTGCTCAGTTTTTTCTTCAGTATTTTTTCTCAGTTCTTTTTTTTCACAATTTTTTTCACAGTTTTTTTCTTAGTTTTTCTTCAGTTTTTTCGGTCGTTTTTTCTCAATTTTTCTTCTCAGTTTTTTTCCTCCGTTTTTCTTCAGTTTTTTTAAATAGTTTTTTTTCTCAGTTTTTCTGATCAGTTTTTCTGCTCAGTTTTTTCTTCAGATTTTTTTCTCAGTTCTTTTTTTTCAGTTTTTTTCAGTTTTTTTCTAAGTTTTTCTTCAGTTATTTTTCTCAGTTCTTCTTTTTTTTCACAGTTTTTTTCTAAGTTTTTCTTCAGTTATTTTTCTCAGTTCTTCTTTTTTTTCACAGTTTTTTTCTAAGCTTTTCTTCAGTTTTTTTTCTCAGTTCTTTTTTTTCACAGTTTTTTTCTAAGTTTTTCTTCAGTTTTTTGAATCGTTTTTTCTCAATTTTTCTTCTCAGTTTTTTTACTCCGTTTTTCTTCAATATTTTTTTAATACTTATTTTTTTCTCAGTTTTTCTGATCAGTTTTTCAGCTCAGTTTTTTCTCAGTTTTTTTTCTCAATTCTTTTTTTTCACAGTTTTGTGCACAGTTTTTTTCTAAGTTTTTCTTCAGTTTTTTTTCTCAGTTCTTTTTTTTCACAGTTTTTTTCACAGTTTTTTTCCTCCGTTTTTCTTCAGTTTTTTTAAATAGTTTTTTTTCTCAGTTTTTCTGATCAGTTTTTCTGCTCAGTTTTTTCTTCAGATTTTTTTTCTCAGTTCTTTTTTGCAGTTTTTTTCAGTTTTTTTCTAAATTTTTCTTCAGTTTTTTTTCTCAGTTCTTTTTTTTCACAGTTTTTTTCTAAGTTTTTCTTCAGTTTTTTGAATCGTTTTTTCTCAATTTTTCTTCTCAGTTTTTTTACTCCGTTTTTCTTCAGTATTTTTTTAATAGTTATTTTTTTCTCAGTTTTTCTGCTCAGTTTTTCTGCTCAGATTTTTCTTCAGCATTTTTTCTCAGTTCTTTTTTTTCACAATTATTTTCACAGTTTTTTTCTTAGTTTTTCTTCAGTTTTTTCGGTCGTTTTTTCTCAATTTTTCTTCTCAGTTTTTTTCCTCCGTTTTTCTTCAGTTTTTTTAAATAGTTTTTTTTCTCAGTTTTTCTGATCAGTTTTTCTGCTCAGTTTTTTCTTCAGATTTTTTTCTCAGTTCTTTTTTTGCAGTTTTTTTCAGTTTTTTTCTAAGTTTTTCTTCAGTTTTTTTCTCAGTTCTTCTTTTTTTTCACAGTTTTTTTCTCAGTTTTTCTTCAGTTTTTTTTCTCAGTTCTTTTTTTTCACAGTTTTTTTCTAAGTTTTTCTTCAGTTTTTTGAATCGTTTTTTCTCAATTTTTCTTCTCAGTTTTTTTACTCCGTTTTTCTTCAGTTTTTTTTTTATAGTTTTTTTTCTCAGTTTTTCTGCTCAGTTTTTCTGCTCAGTTTTTTATCAGTTTTTTTCTCAGTTCTTTTTTTCCACACTTTTGTGCACAGTTTTTTCTAAATTTTTCTTCAGTTTTTTTTCTCAGTTCTTTTTTTTCACAGTTTTTTTCACAGTTTTTTTCTAAGTTTTTCTTCAGTTTTTTTTCTCAGTTCTTTTTTTTCACAGTATTTTTCTAAGTTTTTCTTCAGTTTTTTTTCTCAGTTCTTTTTTTTCAGTTTTTTTCACAGTTTTTTTCTAAGTTTTTCATCAGTTTTTTCAGTCGTTTTTTCTCAATTTTTCTTCTCAGTTTTTTTCATCCGTTTTTCTTCAGTTTTTTTTAATAGTTTTTTTTCTCAGTTTTTCTGCTCAGTTTTTCTGCTCAGTTTTTTTCAGTTTTTTTCTCAGTTCTTTTTTTCCACACTTTTGTGCACAGTTTTTTTCTAAATTTTTCTTCAGTTTTTTTTCTCAGTTCTTTTTTTTCACAGTTTTTTTCTAAGTTTTTCTTCAGTTTTTTGAATCGTTTTTTCTCAATTTTTCTTCTCAGGTTTTTTACTCCGTTTTTCTTCAATATTTTTTTAATACTTATTTTTTTCTCAGTTTTGCTGCTCAGGTTTTCTGCTCAGTTTTTTCTTCAGTTTTTTTTCTCAGTTCTTTTTTTTCACAATTTTTTTCACAGTTTTTTTCTAAGTTTTTCTTCAGTTTTTTCAGTCGTTTTTTCTCAATTTTTCTTCTCAGTTTTTTCCTCCGTTTTTCTTCAGTTTTTTTAAATAGTTTTTTTTCTCAGTTTTTCTGATCAGTTTTTCTGCTCAGTTTTTTCTTCAGATTTTTTTTCTCAGTTCTTTTTTTTCACAGTTTTTTTCTAAGTTTTTCTTCAGTTTTTTGAATCGTTTTTTCTCAATTTTTCTTCTCAGTTTTTTTACTCCGTTTTTCTTCAGTATTTTTTTAATAGTTATTTTTTTCTCAGTTTTTCTGCTCAGTTTTTCTGCTCAGTTTTTTCTTCAGTATTTTTTCTCAGTTCTTTTTTTTCACAATTTTTTTCACAGTTTTTTTCTTAGTTTTTCTTCAGTTTTTTCGGTCGTTTTTTCTCAATTTTTCTTCTCAGTTTTTTTCCTCCGTTTTTCTTCAGTTTTTTTAAATAGTTTTTTTTCTCAGTTTTTCTGATCAGTTTTTCTGCTCAGTTTTTTCTTCAGATTTTTTTCTCAGTTCTTTTTTTGCAGTTTTTTTCAGTTTTTTTCTAAGTTTTTCTTCAGTTATTTTTCTCAGTTCTTCTTTTTTTTCACAGTTTTTTTCTAAGTTTTTCTTCAGTTATTTTTCTCCGTTCTTCTTTTTTTTCACAGTTTTTTTCTAAGCTTTTCTTCAGTTTTTTTTCTCAGTTCTTTTTTTTCACAGTTTTTTTCTAAGTTTTTCTTCAGTTTTTTGAATCGTTTTTTCTCAATTTTTCTTCTCAGTTTTTTTACTCCGTTTTTCTTCAGTTTTTTTAAATAGTTTTTTTTCTCAGTTTTTCTGATCAGTTTTTCTGCTCAGTTTTTTCTTCAGATTTTTTTCTCAGTTCTTTTTTGCAGTTTTTTTCAGATTTTCTAAGTTTTTCTTCAGTTTTTTTTCTCAGTTCTTCTTTTTTTTCACAGTTTTTTTCTCAGTTTTTCTTCAGTTTTTTTTCTCAGTTCTTTTTTTTCACAGTTTTTTTCTAAGTTTTTCTTCAGTTTTTTGAATCGTTTTTTCTCAATTTTTCTTCTCAGTTTTTTTACTCCGTTTTTCTTCAGTTTTTTTTTTATAGTTTTTTTTCTCAGTTTTTCTGCTCAGTTTTTCTGCTCAGTTTTTTATCAGTTTTTTTCTCAGTTCTTTTTTTCCACACTTTTGTGCACAGTTTTTTCTAAATTTTTCTTCAGTTTTTTTTCTCAGTTCTTTTTTTTCACTGTTTTTTTCACAGTTTTTTTCTAAGTTTTTCTTCAGTTTTTTTTCTCAGTTCTTTTTTTTCACAGTATTTTTCTAAGTTTTTCTTCAGTTTTTTTTCTCAGTTCTTTTTTTTCAGTTTTTTTCACAGTTTTTTTCTAAGTTTTTCATCAGTTTTTTCAGTCGTTTTTTCTCAATTTTTCTTCTCAGTTTTTTTCATCCGTTTTTCTTCAGTTTTTTTTAATAGTTTTTTTTCTCAGTTTTTCTGCTCAGTTTTTCTGCTCAGTTTTTTTCAGTTTTTTTCTCAGTTCTTTTTTTCCACACTTTTGTGCACAGTTTTTTTCTAAATTTTTCTTCAGTTTTTTTTCTCGGTTCTTTTTTTTCACAGTTTTTTTCTAAGTTTTTCTTCAGTTTTTTGAATCGTTTTTTCTCAATTTTTCTTCTCAGGTTTTTTACTCCGTTTTTCTTCAATATTTTTTTAATACTTATTTTTTTCTCAGTTTTGCTGCTCAGTTTTTCTGCTCAGTTTTTTCTTCAGTTTTTTTTCTCAGTTCTTTATTTCACAATTTTTTTCACAGTTTTTTTCTAAGTTTTTCTTCAGTTTTTTCAGTCGTTTTTTCTCAATTTTTCTTCTCAGTTTTTTTCCTCCGGTTTTCTTCAGTTTTTTTAAATAGTTTTTTTTCTCAGTTTTTCTGATCAGTTTTTCTGCTCAGTTTTTTCTTCAGATTTTTTTTCTCAGTTCTTTTTTGCAGTTTTTTTCAGTTGTTTTCTAAATTTTTCTTCAGTTTTTTGAATCGTTTTTTCTCAATTTTTCTTCTCAGTTTTTTTACTCCGTTTTTCTTCAGTATTTTTTTAATAGTTATTTTTTTCTCAGTTTTTCTGCTCAGTTTTTCTGCTCAGTTTTTTCTTCAGTATTTTTTCTCAGTTCTTTTTTTTCACAATTTTTTTCACAGTTTTTTTCTTAGTTTTTCTTCAGTTTTTTCGGTCGTTTTTTCTCAATTTTTCTTCTCAGTTTTTTTCCTCCGTTTTTCTTCAGTTTTTTTAAATAGTTTTTTTTCTCAGTTTTTCTGATCAGTTTTTCTGCTCAGTTTTTTCTTCAGATTTTTTTCTCAGTTCTTTTTTTGCAGTTTTTTTCAGTTTTTTTCTAAGTTTTTCTTCAGTTATTTTTCTCAGTTCTTCTTTTTTTCACAGTTTTTTTCTAAGTTTTTCTTCAGTTTTTTTTCTCAGTTCTTTTTTTTCACAGTGTTTTTCTAAGTTTTTCTTCAGTTTTTTGAATCGTTTTTTCTCAATTTTTCTTCTCAGTTTTTTTCATCCGTTTTTCTTCAGTTTTTTTTTTTATAGTTTTTTTTCTCAGTTTTTCTGCTCAGTTTTTCTGCTCAGTTTTTTTATCAGTTTTTTTCTCAGTTCTTTTTTCCACACTTTTGTGCACAGTTTTTTCTAAATTTTTCTTCAGTTTTTTTTCTCAGTTCTTTTTTTTCACAGTTTTTTTCTAAGTTTTTCTTCAGTTTTTTGAATCGTTTTTTCTCAATTTTTCTTCTCAGTTTTTTTAATCCGTTTTTCTTCAGTATTTTTTTAATAGTTATTTTTTTCTCAGTTTTTCTGCTCAGTTTTTGTGCTCAGTTTTTTCTTCAGTTTTTTTTCTCAGTTCTTTTTTTTCACAATTTTTTTCACAGTTTTTTTCTTAGTTTTTCTTCAGTTTTTTCGGTCGTTTTTTCTCAATTTTTCTTCTCAGTTTTTTTCCTCCGTTTTCTTCAGTTTTTTTAAATAGTTTTTTTTCTCAGTTTTTCTGATCAGTTTTTCTGCTCAGTTTTTTCTTCAGATTTTTTTCTCAGTTTTTTTTTGCAGTTTTTTTCAGTTTTTTTCTAAGTTTTTCTTCAGTTATTTTTCTCAGTTCTTCTTTTTTTTCACAGTTTTTTTCTAAGTTTTTCTTCAGTTTTTTTTCTCAGTTCTTTTTTTTCACAATTTTTTTCACAGTTTTTTTCTAAGTTTTTCTTCAGTTTTTTCAGTCGTTTTTTCTCAATTTTTCTTCTCAGTTTTTTTCCTCCGTTTTTCTTCAGTTTTTTTAAATAGTTTTTTTCTCAGTTTTTCTGATCAGTTTTTCTGCTCAGTTTTTTCTTCAGATTTTTTTTCTCAGTTCTTTTTTGCAGTTTTTTTCAGTTTTTTTCAAAATTTTTCTTCAGTTTTTTTTCTCAGTTCTTTTTTTTCACAGTTTTTTCCTAAGTTTTTCTTCAGTTTTTTGAATCGTTTTTTCTCAATTTTTCTTCTCAGTTTTTTTACTCCGTTTTTCTTCAGTATTTTTTTAATAGTTATTTTTTTCTCAGTTTTTCTGCTCAGTTTTTCTGCTCAAATTTTTCTTCATCATTTTTTCTCAGTTCTTTTTTTTCACAATTATTTTCACAGTTTTTTTCTTAGTTTTTCTTCAGTTTTTTCGGTCGTTTTTTCTCAATTTTTCTTCTCAGTTTTTTTCCTCCGTTTTTCTTCAGTTTTTTTAAATAGTTTTTTTTCTCAGTTTTTCTGATCAGTTTTTCTGCTCAGTTTTTTCTTCAGATTTTTTTCTCAGTTCTTTTTTTGCAGTTTTTTTCAGTTTTTTTCTAAGTTTTTCTTCAGTTTTTTTTCTCAGTTCTTCTTTTTTTTCACAGTTTTTTTCTAAGTTTTTCTTCAGTTTTTTTTCTCAGTTCTTTTTTTTCCACAGTTTTTTTCTAAGTTTTTCTTCAGTTTTTTGAATCGTTTTTTCTCAATTTTTCTTCTCAGTTTTTTTATTCCGTTTTTCTTCAGTATTTTTTTAATAGTTATTTTTTTCTCAGTTTTGCTGCTCAGTTTTTCTGCTCAGTTTTTTCTTCAGTTTTTTTTCTCAGTTCTTTTTTTTCACAATTTTTTTCACAGTTTTTTTCTTAGTTTTTCTTCAGTTTTTTCGGTCGTTTTTTCTCAATTTTTCTTCTCAGTTTTTTTCCTCCGTTTTCTTCAGTTTTTTTAAATAGTTTTTTTTCTCAGTTTTTCTGATCAGTTTTTCTGCTCAGTTTTTTCTTCAGATTTTTTTCTCAGTTCTTTTTTTGCAGTTTTTTTCAGTTTTTTTCTAAGTTTTTCTTCAGTTATTTTTCTCAGTTCTTCTTTTTTTTCACAGTTTTTTTCTAAGTTTTTCTTCAGTTTTTTTTCTCAGTTCTTTTTTTTCACAGTTTTTTTCTAAGTTTTTCTTCAGTTTTTTGAATCGTTTTTTCTCAATTTTTCTTCTCAGTTTTTTTCATCCGTTTTTCTTCAGTTTTTTTTTAATAGTTTTTTTTCTCAGTTTTTCTGCTCAGTTTTTCTGCTCAGTTTTTTATCAGTTTTTTTCTCAGTTCTTTTTTTCCACACTTTTGTGCACAGGTTTTTCTAAATTTTTCTTCAGTTTTTTTTCTCAGTTCTTTTTTTTCACAGTTTTTTTCTAAGTTTTTCTTCAGTTTTTTGAATCGTTTTTTCTCAATTTTTCTGCTCAGTTTTTTTACTCCGTTTTTCTTCAGTATTTTTTTAATAGTTATTTTTTTCTCAGTTTTTCTGCTCAGTTTTTCTGCTCAGTTTTTTTTCAGTTTTTTTTCTCAGTTCTTTTTTTTCACTATTTTTTTCAGTTTTTTTCTTAGTTTTTCTTCAGTTTTTTCGGTCGTTTTTTCTCAATTTTTCTTCTCAGTTTTTTTCCTCCGTTTTCTTCAGTTTTTTTAAATAGTTTTTTTTCTCAGTTTTTCTGATCAGTTTTTCTGCTCAGTTTTTTCTTCAGATTTTTTTCTCAGTTCTTTTTTTGCAGTTTTTTTCAGTTTTTTTCTAAGTTTTTCTTCAGTTATTTTTCGCAGTTCTTCTTTTTTTTCACAGTTTTTTTCTAAGTTTTTCTTCAGTTTTTTTTCTCAGTTCTTTTTTTTCACAGTTTTTTTCTAAGTTTTTCTTCAGTTTTTTCAGTCGTTTTTTCTCAATTTTTCTTCTCAGTTTTTTTCCTCCGTTTTTCTTCAGTTTTTTTAAATAGTTTTTTTTCTCAGTTTTTCTGATCAGTTTTTCTGCTCAGTTTTTTCTTCAGATTTTTTTTCTCAGTTCTTTTTTGCAGTTTTTTTCAGTTTTTTTCTAAATTTTTCTTCAGTTTTTTTTCTCAGTTCTTTTTTTTCACAGTTTTTTTCTAAGTTTTTCTTCAGTTTTTTGAATCGTTTTTTCTCAATTTTTCTTCTCAGTTTTTTTACTCCGTTTTTCTTCAGTATTTTTTTAATAGTTATTTTTTTCTCAGTTTTTCTGCTCAGTTTTTCTGCTCAGTTTTTTCTTCAGATTTTTTTCTCAGTTCTTTTTTTGCAGTTTTTTTCAGTTTTTTTCTAAGTTTTTCTTCAGTTTTTTTTCTCAGTTCTTCTTTTTTTTCACAGTTTTTTTCTCAGTTTTTCTTCAGTTTTTTTTCTCAGTTCTTTTTTTTCACAGTTTTTTTCTAAGTTTTTCTTCAGTTTTTTGAATCGTTTTTTCTCAATTTTTCTTCTCAGTTTTTTTACTCCGTTTTTCTTCAGTTTTTTTTTTATAGTTTTTTTTCTCAGTTTTTCTGCTCAGTTTTTCTGCTCAGTTTTTTATCAGTTTTTTTCTCAGTTCTTTTTTTCCACACTTTTGTGCACAGTTTTTTCTAAATTTTTCTTCAGTTTTTTTTCTCAGTTCTTTTTTTTCACAGTTTTTTTCACAGTTTTTTTCTAAATTTTTCTTCAGTTTTTTTTCTCAGTTCTTTTTTTTCACAGTTTTTTTCACAGTTTTTTTCTAAGTTTTTCTTCAGTTTTTTTTCTCAGTTCTTTTTTTTCAGTTTTTTTCACAGTTTTTTTCTAAGTTTTTCATCAGTTTTTTCAGTCGTTTTTTCTCAATTTTTCTTCTCAGTTTTTTTCATCCGTTTTTCTTCAGTTTTTTTTAATAGTTTTTTTTCTCAGTTTTTCTGCTCAGTTTTTCTGCTCAGTTTTTTTCAGTTTTTTTCTCAGTTCTTTTTTTCCACACTTTTGTGCACAGTTTTTTTCTAAATTTTTCTTCAGTTTTTTTTCTCAGTTCTTTTTTTTCACAGTTTTTTTCTAAGTTTTTCTTCAGTTTTTTGAATCGTTTTTTCTCAATTTTTCTTCTCAGGTTTTTTACTCCGTCTTTCTTCAATATTTTTTTAATACTTATTTTTTTCTCAGTTTTGCTGCTCAGTTTTTCTGCTCAGTTTTTTCTTCAGTTTTTTTTCTCAGTTCTTTTTTTTCACAATTTTTTTCACAGTTTTTTTCTAAGTTTTTCTTCAGTTTTTTCAGTCGTTTTTTCTCAATTTTTCTTCTCAGTTTTTTCCTCCGTTTTTCTTCAGTTTTTTTAAATAGTTTTTTTTCTCAGTTTTTCTGATCAGTTTTTCTGCTCAGTTTTTTCTTCAGATTTTTTTTCTCAGTTCTTTTTTTTCACAGTTTTTTTCTAAGTTTTTCTTCAGTTTTTTGAATCGTTTTTTCTCAATTTTTCTTCTCAGTTTTTTTACTCCGTTTTTCTTCAGTTTTTTTAAATAGTTTTTTTTCTCAGTTTTTCTGATCAGTTTTTCTGCTCAGTTTTTTCTTCAGATTTTTTTCTCAGTTCTTTTTTGCAGTTTTTTTCAGATTTTCTAAGTTTTTCTTCAGTTTTTTTTCTCAGTTCTTCTTTTTTTTCACAGTTTTTTTCTCAGTTTTTCTTCAGTTTTTTTTCTCAGTTCTTTTTTTTCACAGTTTTTTTCTAAGTTTTTCTTCAGTTTTTTGAATCGTTTTTTCTCAATTTTTCTTCTCAGTTTTTTTACTCCGTTTTTCTTCAGTTTTTTTTTTATAGTTTTTTTTCTCAGTTTTTCTGCTCAGTTTTTCTGCTCAGTTTTTTATCAGTTTTTTTCTCAGTTCTTTTTTTCCACACTTTTGTGCACAGTTTTTTCTAAATTTTTCTTCAGTTTTTTTTCTCAGTTCTTTTTTTTCACTGTTTTTTTCACAGTTTTTTTCTAAGTTTTTCTTCAGTTTTTTTTCTCAGTTCTTTTTTTTCACAGTATTTTTCTAAGTTTTTCTTCAGTTTTTTTTCTCAGTTCTTTTTTTTCAGTTTTTTTCACAGTTTTTTTCTAAGTTTTTCATCAGTTTTTTCAGTCGTTTTTTCTCAATTTTTCTTCTCAGTTTTTTTCATCCGTTTTTCTTCAGTTTTTTTTAATAGTTTTTTTTCTCAGTTTTTCTGCTCAGTTTTTCTGCTCAGTTTTTTTCAGTTTTTTTCTCAGTTCTTTTTTTCCACACTTTTGTGCACAGTTTTTTTCTAAATTTTTCTTCAGTTTTTTTTCTCGGTTCTTTTTTTTCACAGTTTTTTTCTAAGTTTTTCTTCAGTTTTTTGAATCGTTTTTTCTCAATTTTTCTTCTCAGGTTTTTTACTCCGTTTTTCTTCAATATTTTTTTAATACTTATTTTTTTCTCAGTTTTGCTGCTCAGTTTTTCTGCTCAGTTTTTTCTTCAGTTTTTTTTCTCAGTTCTTTATTTCACAATTTTTTTCACAGTTTTTTTCTAAGTTTTTCTTCAGTTTTTTCAGTCGTTTTTTCTCAATTTTTCTTCTCAGTTTTTTTCCTCCGGTTTTCTTCAGTTTTTTTAAATAGTTTTTTTTCTCAGTTTTTCTGATCAGTTTTTCTGCTCAGTTTTTTCTTCAGATTTTTTTTCTCAGTTCTTTTTTGCAGTTTTTTTCAGTTGTTTTCTAAATTTTTCTTCAGTTTTTTGAATCGTTTTTTCTCAATTTTTCTTCTCAGTTTTTTTACTCCGTTTTTCTTCAGTATTTTTTTAATAGTTATTTTTTTCTCAGTTTTTCTGCTCAGTTTTTCTGCTCAGTTTTTTCTTCAGTATTTTTTCTCAGTTCTTTTTTTTCACAATTTTTTTCACAGTTTTTTTCTTAGTTTTTCTTCAGTTTTTTCGGTCGTTTTTTCTCAATTTTTCTTCTCAGTTTTTTTCCTCCGTTTTTCTTCAGTTTTTTTAAATAGTTTTTTTTCTCAGTTTTTCTGATCAGTTTTTCTGCTCAGTTTTTTCTTCAGATTTTTTTCTCAGTTCTTTTTTTGCAGTTTTTTTCAGTTTTTTTCTAAGTTTTTCTTCAGTTATTTTTCTCAGTTCTTCTTTTTTTCACAGTTTTTTTCTAAGTTTTTCTTCAGTTTTTTTTCTCAGTTCTTTTTTTTCACAGTGTTTTTCTAAGTTTTTCTTCAGTTTTTTGAATCGTTTTTTCTCAATTTTTCTTCTCAGTTTTTTTCATCCGTTTTTCTTCAGTTTTTTTTTTTATAGTTTTTTTTCTCAGTTTTTCTGCTCAGTTTTTCTGCTCAGTTTTTTTATCAGTTTTTTTCTCAGTTCTTTTTTCCACACTTTTGTGCACAGTTTTTTCTAAATTTTTCTTCAGTTTTTTTTCTCAGTTCTTTTTTTTCACAGTTTTTTTCTAAGTTTTTCTTCAGTTTTTTGAATCGTTTTTTCTCAATTTTTCTTCTCAGTTTTTTTAATCCGTTTTTCTTCAGTATTTTTTTAATAGTTATTTTTTTCTCAGTTTTTCTGCTCAGTTTTTGTGCTCAGTTTTTTCTTCAGTTTTTTTTCTCAGTTCTTTTTTTTCACAATTTTTTTCACAGTTTTTTTCTTAGTTTTTCTTCAGTTTTTTCGGTCGTTTTTTCTCAATTTTTCTTCTCAGTTTTTTTCCTCCGTTTTCTTCAGTTTTTTTAAATAGTTTTTTTTCTCAGTTTTTCTGATCAGTTTTTCTGCTCAGTTTTTTCTTCAGATTTTTTTCTCAGTTTTTTTTTGCAGTTTTTTTCAGTTTTTTTCTAAGTTTTTCTTCAGTTATTTTTCTCAGTTCTTCTTTTTTTTCACAGTTTTTTTCTAAGTTTTTCTTCAGTTTTTTTTCTCAGTTCTTTTTTTTCACAATTTTTTTCACAGTTTTTTTCTAAGTTTTTCTTCAGTTTTTTCAGTCGTTTTTTCTCAATTTTTCTTCTCAGTTTTTTTCCTCCGTTTTTCTTCAGTTTTTTTAAATAGTTTTTTTCTCAGTTTTTCTGATCAGTTTTTCTGCTCAGTTTTTTCTTCAGATTTTTTTTCTCAGTTCTTTTTTGCAGTTTTTTTCAGTTTTTTTCAAAATTTTTCTTCAGTTTTTTTTCTCAGTTCTTTTTTTTCACAGTTTTTTCCTAAGTTTTTCTTCAGTTTTTTGAATCGTTTTTTCTCAATTTTTCTTCTCAGTTTTTTTACTCCGTTTTTCTTCAGTATTTTTTTAATAGTTATTTTTTTCTCAGTTTTTCTGCTCAGTTTTTCTGCTCAAATTTTTCTTCATCATTTTTTCTCAGTTCTTTTTTTTCACAATTATTTTCACAGTTTTTTTCTTAGTTTTTCTTCAGTTTTTTCGGTCGTTTTTTCTCAATTTTTCTTCTCAGTTTTTTTCCTCCGTTTTTCTTCAGTTTTTTTAAATAGTTTTTTTTCTCAGTTTTTCTGATCAGTTTTTCTGCTCAGTTTTTTCTTCAGATTTTTTTCTCAGTTCTTTTTTTGCAGTTTTTTTCAGTTTTTTTCTAAGTTTTTCTTCAGTTTTTTTTCTCAGTTCTTCTTTTTTTTCACAGTTTTTTTCTAAGTTTTTCTTCAGTTTTTTTTCTCAGTTCTTTTTTTTCCACAGTTTTTTTCTAAGTTTTTCTTCAGTTTTTTGAATCGTTTTTTCTCAATTTTTCTTCTCAGTTTTTTTATTCCGTTTTTCTTCAGTATTTTTTTAATAGTTATTTTTTTCTCAGTTTTGCTGCTCAGTTTTTCTGCTCAGTTTTTTCTTCAGTTTTTTTTCTCAGTTCTTTTTTTTCACAATTTTTTTCACAGTTTTTTTCTTAGTTTTTCTTCAGTTTTTTCGGTCGTTTTTTCTCAATTTTTCTTCTCAGTTTTTTTCCTCCGTTTTCTTCAGTTTTTTTAAATAGTTTTTTTTCTCAGTTTTTCTGATCAGTTTTTCTGCTCAGTTTTTTCTTCAGATTTTTTTCTCAGTTCTTTTTTTGCAGTTTTTTTCAGTTTTTTTCTAAGTTTTTCTTCAGTTATTTTTCTCAGTTCTTCTTTTTTTTCACAGTTTTTTTCTAAGTTTTTCTTCAGTTTTTTTTCTCAGTTCTTTTTTTTCACAGTTTTTTTCTAAGTTTTTCTTCAGTTTTTTGAATCGTTTTTTCTCAATTTTTCTTCTCAGTTTTTTTCATCCGTTTTTCTTCAGTTTTTTTTTAATAGTTTTTTTTCTCAGTTTTTCTGCTCAGTTTTTCTGCTCAGTTTTTTATCAGTTTTTTTCTCAGTTCTTTTTTTCCACACTTTTGTGCACAGGTTTTTCTAAATTTTTCTTCAGTTTTTTTTCTCAGTTCTTTTTTTTCACAGTTTTTTTCTAAGTTTTTCTTCAGTTTTTTGAATCGTTTTTTCTCAATTTTTCTGCTCAGTTTTTTTACTCCGTTTTTCTTCAGTATTTTTTTAATAGTTATTTTTTTCTCAGTTTTTCTGCTCAGTTTTTCTGCTCAGTTTTTTTTCAGTTTTTTTTCTCAGTTCTTTTTTTTCACTATTTTTTTCAGTTTTTTTCTTAGTTTTTCTTCAGTTTTTTCGGTCGTTTTTTCTCAATTTTTCTTCTCAGTTTTTTTCCTCCGTTTTCTTCAGTTTTTTTAAATAGTTTTTTTTCTCAGTTTTTCTGATCAGTTTTTCTGCTCAGTTTTTTCTTCAGATTTTTTTCTCAGTTCTTTTTTTGCAGTTTTTTTCAGTTTTTTTCTAAGTTTTTCTTCAGTTATTTTTCGCAGTTCTTCTTTTTTTTCACAGTTTTTTTCTAAGTTTTTCTTCAGTTTTTTTTCTCAGTTCTTTTTTTTCACAGTTTTTTTCTAAGTTTTTCTTCAGTTTTTTCAGTCGTTTTTTCTCAATTTTTCTTCTCAGTTTTTTTCCTCCGTTTTTCTTCAGTTTTTTTAAATAGTTTTTTTTCTCAGTTTTTCTGATCAGTTTTTCTGCTCAGTTTTTTCTTCAGATTTTTTTTCTCAGTTCTTTTTTGCAGTTTTTTTCAGTTTTTTTCTAAATTTTTCTTCAGTTTTTTTTCTCAGTTCTTTTTTTTCACAGTTTTTTTCTAAGTTTTTCTTCAGTTTTTTGAATCGTTTTTTCTCAATTTTTCTTCTCAGTTTTTTTACTCCGTTTTTCTTCAGTATTTTTTTAATAGTTATTTTTTTCTCAGTTTTTCTGCTCAGTTTTTCTGCTCAGTTTTTTCTTCAGATTTTTTTCTCAGTTCTTTTTTTGCAGTTTTTTTCAGTTTTTTTCTAAGTTTTTCTTCAGTTTTTTTTCTCAGTTCTTCTTTTTTTTCACAGTTTTTTTCTCAGTTTTTCTTCAGTTTTTTTTCTCAGTTCTTTTTTTTCACAGTTTTTTTCTAAGTTTTTCTTCAGTTTTTTGAATCGTTTTTTCTCAATTTTTCTTCTCAGTTTTTTTACTCCGTTTTTCTTCAGTTTTTTTTTTATAGTTTTTTTTCTCAGTTTTTCTGCTCAGTTTTTCTGCTCAGTTTTTTATCAGTTTTTTTCTCAGTTCTTTTTTTCCACACTTTTGTGCACAGTTTTTTCTAAATTTTTCTTCAGTTTTTTTTCTCAGTTCTTTTTTTTCACAGTTTTTTTCACAGTTTTTTTCTAAATTTTTCTTCAGTTTTTTTTCTCAGTTCTTTTTTTTCACAGTTTTTTTCACAGTTTTTTTCTAAGTTTTTCTTCAGTTTTTTTTCTCAGTTCTTTTTTTTCAGTTTTTTTCACAGTTTTTTTCTAAGTTTTTCATCAGTTTTTTCAGTCGTTTTTTCTCAATTTTTCTTCTCAGTTTTTTTCATCCGTTTTTCTTCAGTTTTTTTTAATAGTTTTTTTTCTCAGTTTTTCTGCTCAGTTTTTCTGCTCAGTTTTTTTCAGTTTTTTTCTCAGTTCTTTTTTTCCACACTTTTGTGCACAGTTTTTTTCTAAATTTTTCTTCAGTTTTTTTTCTCAGTTCTTTTTTTTCACAGTTTTTTTCTAAGTTTTTCTTCAGTTTTTTGAATCGTTTTTTCTCAATTTTTCTTCTCAGGTTTTTTACTCCGTTTTTCTTCAATATTTTTTTAATACTTATTTTTTTCTCAGTTTTGCTGCTCAGTTTTTCTGCTCAGTTTTTTCTTCAGTTTTTTTTCTCAGTTCTTTATTTCACAATTTTTTTCACAGTTTTTTTCTAAGTTTTTCTTCAGTTTTTTCAGTCGTTTTTTCTCAATTTTTCTTCTCAGTTTTATTCCTCCGTTTTTCTTCAGTTTTTTTAAATAGTTTTTTTTCTCAGTTTTTCTGATCAGTTTTTCTGCTCAGTTTTTTCTTCAGATTTTTTTTCTCCGTTCTTTTTTGCAGTTTTTTTCAGTTTTTTTCTAAATTTTTCTTCAGTTTTTTGAATCGTTTTTTCTCAATTTTTCTTCTCAGTTTTTTTACTCCGTTTTTCTTCAGTATTTTTTTAATAGTTATTTTTTTCTCAGTTTTTCTGCTCAGTTTTTCTGCTCAGTTTTTTCTTCAGTATTTTTTCTCAGTTCTTTTTTTTCACAATTTTTTTCACAGTTTTTTTCTTAGTTTTTCTTCAGTTTTTTCGGTCGTTTTTTCTCAATTTTTCTTCTCAGTTTTTTTCCTCCGTTTTTCTTCAGTTTTTTTAAATAGTTTTTTTTCTCAGTTTTTCTGATCAGTTTTTCTGCTCAGTTTTTTCTTCAGATTTTTTTCTCAGTTCTTTTTTTGCAGTTTTTTTCAGTTTTTTTCTAAGTTTTTCTTCAGTTATTTTTCTCAGTTCTTCTTTTTTTTCACAGTTTTTTTCTAAGTTTTTCTTCAGTTTTTTTTCTCAGTTCTTTTTTTTCACAGTGTTTTTCTAAGTTTTTCTTCAGTTTTTTGAATCGTTTTTTCTCAATTTTTCTTCTCAGTTTTTTTCATCCGTTTTTCTTCAGTTTTTTTTTTATAGTTTTTTTTCTCAGTTTTTCTGCTCAGTTTTTCTGCTCAGTTTTTTATCAGTTTTTTTCTCAGTTCTTTTTTCCACACTTTTGTGCACAGTTTTTTCTAAATTTTTCTTCAGTTTTTTTTCTCAGTTCTTTTTTTTCACAGTTTTTTTCTAAGTTTTTCTTCAGTTTTTTGAATCGTTTTTTCTCAATTTTTCTTCTCAGTTTTTTTAATCCGTTTTTCTTCAGTATTTTTTTAATAGTTATTTTTTTCTCAGTTTTTCTGCTCAGTTTTTGTGCTCAGTTTTTTCTTCAGTTTTTTTTCTCAGTTCTTTTTTTTCACAATTTTTTTCACAGTTTTTTTCTTAGTTTTTCTTCAGTTTTTTCGGTCGTTTTTTCTCAATTTTTCTTCTCAGTTTTTTTCCTCCGTTTTCTTCAGTTTTTTTAAATAGTTTTTTTTCTCAGTTTTTCTGATCAGTTTTTCTGCTCAGTTTTTTCTTCAGATTTTTTTCTCAGTTTTTTTTTGCAGTTTTTTTCAGTTTTTTTCTAAGTTTTTCTTCAGTTATTTTTCTCAGTTCTTCTTTTTTTTCACAGTTTTTTTCTAAGTTTTTCTTCAGTTTTTTTTCTCAGTTCTTTTTTTTCACAGTTTTTTTCTAAGTTTTTCTTCAGTTTTTTGAATCGTTTTTTCTCAATTTTTCTTCTCAGTTTTTTTCATCCGTTTTTCTTCAGTTTTTTTTTAATAGTTTTTTTTCTCAGTTTTTCTGCTCAGTTTTTCTGCTCAGTTTTTTATCAGTTTTTTTCTCAGTTCTTTTTTTCCACACTTTTGTGCACAGTTTTTTCTAAATTTTTCTTCAGTTTTTTTTCTCAGTTCTTTTTTTTCACAGTTTTTTTCTAAGTTTTTCTTCAGTTTTTTGAATCGTTTTTTCTCAATTTTTCTGCTCAGTTTTTTTACTCCGTTTTTCTTCAGTATTTTTTTAATAGTTATTTTTTTCTCAGTTTTTCTGCTCAGTTTTTCTGCTCAGTTTTTTTTCAGTTTTTTTTCTCAGTTCTTTTTTTTCACTATTTTTTTCAGTTTTTTTCTTAGTTTTTCTTCAGTTTTTTCGGTCGTTTTTTCTCAATTTTTCTTCTCAGTTTTTTTCCTCCGTTTTCTTCAGTTTTTTTAAATAGTTTTTTTTCTCAGTTTTTCTGATCAGTTTTTCTGCTCAGTTTTTTCTTCAGATTTTTTTCTCAGTTCTTTTTTTGCAGTTTTTTTCAGTTTTTTTCTAAGTTTTTCTTCAGTTATTTTTCGCAGTTCTTCTTTTTTTTCACAGTTTTTTTCTAAGTTTTTCTTCAGTTTTTTTTCTCAGTTCTTTTTTTTCACAGTTTTTTTCTAAGTTTTTCTTCAGTTTTTTCAGTCGTTTTTTCTCAATTTTTCTTCTCAGTTTTTTTCCTCCGTTTTTCTTCAGTTTTTTTAAATAGTTTTTTTTCTCAGTTTTTCTGATCAGTTTTTCTGCTCAGTTTTTTCTTCAGATTTTTTTTCTCAGTTCTTTTTTGCAGTTTTTTTCAGTTTTTTTCTAAATTTTTCTTCAGTTTTTTTTCTCAGTTCTTTTTTTTCACAGTTTTTTTCTAAGTTTTTCTTCAGTTTTTTGAATCGTTTTTTCTCAATTTTTCTTCTCAGTTTTTTTACTCCGTTTTTCTTCAGTATTTTTTTAATAGTTATTTTTTTCTCAGTTTTTCTGCTCAGTTTTTCTGCTCAGTTTTTTCTTCAGATTTTTTTCTCAGTTCTTTTTTTGCAGTTTTTTTCAGTTTTTTTCTAAGTTTTTCTTCAGTTTTTTTTCTCAGTTCTTCTTTTTTTTCACAGTTTTTTTCTCAGTTTTTCTTCAGTTTTTTTTCTCAGTTCTTTTTTTTCACAGTTTTTTTCTAAGTTTTTCTTCAGTTTTTTGAATCGTTTTTTCTCAATTTTTCTTCTCAGTTTTTTTACTCCGTTTTTCTTCAGTTTTTTTTTTATAGTTTTTTTTCTCAGTTTTTCTGCTCAGTTTTTCTGCTCAGTTTTTTATCAGTTTTTTTCTCAGTTCTTTTTTTCCACACTTTTGTGCACAGTTTTTTCTAAATTTTTCTTCAGTTTTTTTTCTCAGTTCTTTTTTTTCACAGTTTTTTTCACAGTTTTTTTCTAAGTTTTTCTTCAGTTTTTTTTCTCAGTTCTTTTTTTTCACAGTATTTTTCTAAGTTTTTCTTCAGTTTTTTTTCTCAGTTCTTTTTTTTCAGTTTTTTTCACAGTTTTTTTCTAAGTTTTTCATCAGTTTTTTCAGTCGTTTTTTCTCAATTTTTCTTCTCAGTTTTTTTCATCCGTTTTTCTTCAGTTTTTTTTAATAGTTTTTTTTCTCAGTTTTTCTGCTCAGTTTTTCTGCTCAGTTTTTTTCAGTTTTTTTCTCAGTTCTTTTTTTCCACACTTTTGTGCACAGTTTTTTTCTAAATTTTTCTTCAGTTTTTTTTCTCAGTTCTTTTTTTTCACAGTTTTTTTCTAAGTTTTTCTTCAGTTTTTTGAATCGTTTTTTCTCAATTTTTCTTCTCAGGTTTTTTACTCCGTTTTTCTTCAATATTTTTTTAATACTTATTTTTTTCTCAGTTTTGCTGCTCAGTTTTTCTGCTCAGTTTTTTCTTCAGTTTTTTTTCTCAGTTCTTTATTTCACAATTTTTTTCACAGTTTTTTTCTAAGTTTTTCTTCAGTTTTTTCAGTCGTTTTTTCTCAATTTTTCTTCTCAGTTTTATTCCTCCGTTTTTCTTCAGTTTTTTTAAATAGTTTTTTTTCTCAGTTTTTCTGATCAGTTTTTCTGCTCAGTTTTTTCTTCAGATTTTTTTTCTCCGTTCTTTTTTGCAGTTTTTTTCAGTTTTTTTCTAAATTTTTCTTCAGTTTTTTGAATCGTTTTTTCTCAATTTTTCTTCTCAGTTTTTTTACTCCGTTTTTCTTCAGTATTTTTTTAATAGTTATTTTTTTCTCAGTTTTTCTGCTCAGTTTTTCTGCTCAGTTTTTTCTTCAGTATTTTTTCTCAGTTCTTTTTTTTCACAATTTTTTTCACAGTTTTTTTCTTAGTTTTTCTTCAGTTTTTTCGGTCGTTTTTTCTCAATTTTTCTTCTCAGTTTTTTTCCTCCGTTTTTCTTCAGTTTTTTTAAATAGTTTTTTTTCTCAGTTTTTCTGATCAGTTTTTCTGCTCAGTTTTTTCTTCAGATTTTTTTCTCAGTTCTTTTTTTGCAGTTTTTTTCAGTTTTTTTCTAAGTTTTTCTTCAGTTATTTTTCTCAGTTCTTCTTTTTTTTCACAGTTTTTTTCTAAGTTTTTCTTCAGTTTTTTTTCTCAGTTCTTTTTTTTCACAGTGTTTTTGTAAGTTTTTCTTCAGTTTTTTGAATCGTTTTTTCTCAATTTTTCTTCTCAGTTTTTTTCATCCGTTTTTCTTCAGTTTTTTTTTTATAGTTTTTTTTCTCAGTTTTTCTGCTCAGTTTTTCTGCTCAGTTTTTTATCAGTTTTTTTCTCAGTTCTTTTTTCCACACTTTTGTGCACAGTTTTTTCTAAATTTTTCTTCAGTTTTTTTTCTCAGTTCTTTTTTTTCACAGTTTTTTTCTAAGTTTTTCTTCAGTTTTTTGAATCGTTTTTTCTCAATTTTTCTTCTCAGTTTTTTTAATCCGTTTTTCTTCAGTATTTTTTTAATAGTTATTTTTTTCTCAGTTTTTCTGCTCAGTTTTTGTGCTCAGTTTTTTCTTCAGTTTTTTTTCTCAGTTCTTTTTTTTCACAATTTTTTTCACAGTTTTTTTCTTAGTTTTTCTTCAGTTTTTTCGGTCGTTTTTTCTCAATTTTTCTTCTCAGTTTTTTTCCTCCGTTTTCTTCAGTTTTTTTAAATAGTTTTTTTTCTCAGTTTTTCTGATCAGTTTTTCTGCTCAGTTTTTTCTTCAGATTTTTTTCTCAGTTTTTTTTTGCAGTTTTTTTCAGTTTTTTTCTAAGTTTTTCTTCAGTTATTTTTCTCAGTTCTTCTTTTTTTTCACAGTTTTTTTCTAAGTTTTTCTTCAGTTTTTTTTCTCAGTTCTTTTTTTTCACAGTTTTTTTCTAAGTTTTTCTTCAGTTTTTTGAATCGTTTTTTCTCAATTTTTCTTCTCAGTTTTTTTACTCCGTTTTTCTTCAATATTTTTTTAATACTTATTTTTTTTCTCAGTTTTGCTGCTCAGTTTTTCTGCTCAGTTTTTTCTTCAGTTTTTTTTCTCAGTTCTTTTTTTTCACAATTTTTTTCACAGTTTTTTTCTAAGTTTTTCTTCAGTTTTTTCAGTCGTTTTTTCTCAATTTTTCTTCTCAGTTTTTTTCCTCCGTTTTTCTTCAGTTTTTTTAAATAGTTTTTTTTCTCAGTTTTTCTGATCAGTTTTTCTGCTCAGTTTTTTCTTCAGATTTTTTTTCTCAGTTCTTTTTTGCAGTTTTTTTCAGTTTTTTTCAAAATTTTTCTTCAGTTTTTTTTCTCAGTTCTTTTTTTTCACAGTTTTTTTCTAAGTTTTTCTTCAGTTTTTTGAATCGTTTTTTCTCAATTTTTCTTCTCAGTTTTTTTACTCCGTTTTTCTTCAGTATTTTTTTAATAGTTATTTTTTTCTCAGTTTTTCTGCTCAGTTCAATTTTTTTCACAGTTTTTTTCTTAGTTTTTCTTCAGTTTTTTCGGTCGTTTTTTCTCAATTTTTCTTCTCAGTTTTTTTCCTCCGTTTTTCTTCAGTTTTTTTAAATAGTTTTTTTTCTCAGTTTTTCTGATCAGTTTTTCTGCTCAGTTTTTTCTTCAGATTTTTTTCTCAGTTCTTTTTTTGCAGTTTTTTTCAGTTTTTTTCTAAGTTTTTCTTCAGTTATTTTTCTCAGTTCTTCTTTTTTTTCACAGTTTTTTTCTAAGTTTTTCTTCAGTTTTTTTTCTCAGTTCTTTTTTTTCACAGTTTTTTTCTAAGTTTTTCTTCAGTTTTTTGAATCGTTTTTTCTCAATTTTTCTTCTCAGTTTTTTTCATCCGTTTTTCTTCAGTTTTTTTTTTATAGTTTTTTTTCTCAGTTTTTCTGCTCAGTTTTTCTGCTCAGTTTTTTATCAGTTTTTTTCTCAGTTCTTTTTTTCCACACTTTTGTGCACAGTTTTTTCTAAATTTTTCTTCAGTTTTTTTTCTCAGTTCTTTTTTTTCAGTTTTTTTCTAAGTTTTTCTTCAGTTTTTTGAATCGTTTTTTCTCAATTTTTCTTCTCAGTTTTTTTAATCCGTTTTTCTTCAGTATTTTTTTAATAGTTATTTTTTTCTCAGTTTTTCTGCTCAGTTTTTGTGCTCAGTTTTTTCTTCAGTTTTTTTTCTCAGTTCTTTTTTTTCACAATTTTTTTCACAGTCTTTTTCTAAGTTTTTCTTCAGTTTTTTCAGTCGTTTTTTCTCAATTTTTCTTCTCAGTTTTTTTCCTCCGTTTTTCTTCAGTTTTTTTAAATAGTTTTTTTCCTCAGTTTTTCTGATCAGTTTTTCTGCTCAGTTTTTTCTTCAGATTTTTTTTCTCAGTTCTTTTTTGCAGTTTTTTTCAGTTTTTTTCTAAATTTTTCTTCAGTTTTTTTTCTCAGTTCTTTTTTTTCACAGTTTTTTTCTAAGTTTTTCTTCAGTTTTTTGAATCGTTTTTTCTCAATTTTTCTTCTCAGTTTTTTTACTCCGTTTTTCTTCAGTATTTTTTTAATAGTTATTTTTTTCTCAGTTTTTCTGCTCAGTTTTTCTGCTCAGTTTTTTCTTCAGTATTTTTTCTCAGTTCTTTTTTTTCACAATTTTTTTCACAGTTTTTTTCTTAGTTTTTCTTCAGTTTTTTCGGTCGTTTTTTCTCAATTTTTCTTCTCAGTTTTTTTCCTCCGTTTTTCTTCAGTTTTTTTAAATAGTTTTTTTTCTCAGTTTTTCTGATCAGTTTTTCTGCTCAGTTTTTTCTTCAGATTTTTTTCTCAGTTCTTTTTTTGCAGTTTTTTTCAGTTTTTTTCTAAGTTTTTCTTCAGTTATTTTTCTCAGTTCTTTTTTTTCACAGTTTTTTTCTAAGTTTTTCTTCAGTTTTTTTTCTCAGTTCTTTTTTTTCACAGTTTTTTTCTAAGTTTTTCTTCAGTTTTTTGAATCGTTTTTTCTCAATTTTTCTTCTCAGTTTTTTTCATCCGTTTTTCTTCAGTTTTTTTTAATAGTTTTTTTTCTCAGTTTTTCTGCTCAGTTTTTCTGCTCAGTTTTTTATCAGTTTTTTTCTCAGTTCTTTTTTTCCACACTTTTGTGCACAGTTTTTTCTAAATTTTTCTTCAGTTTTTTTTCTCAGTTCTTTTTTTTCACAGTTTTTTTCTAAGTTTTTCTTCAGTTTTTTGAATCGTTTTTTCTCAATTTTTCTTCTCAGTTTTTTTACTCCGTTTTTCTTCAGTATTTTTTTAATAGTTATTTTTTTCTCAGTTTTTCTGCTCAGTTTTTCTGCTCAGTTTTTTCTTCAGTATTTTTTCTCAGTTCTTTTTTTTCACAATTTTTTCACAGTTTTTTTCTAAGTTTTTCTTCAGTTTTTTCAGTCGTTTTTTCTCAATTTTTCTTCTCAGTTTTTTTCCTCCGTTTTTCTTCAGTTTTTTTAAATAGTTTTTTTTCTCAGTTTTTCTGATCAGTTTTTCTGCTCAGTTTTTTCTTCAGATTTTTTTTCTCAGTTCTTTTTTGCAGTTTTTTTCAGTTTTTTTCTAAATTTTTTCTTCAGTTTTTTTTCTCAGTTCTTTTTTTTCACAGTTTTTTTCGAAGTTTTTCTTCAGTTTTTTGAATCGTTTTTTTTCAATTTTTCTTCTCAGTTTTTTTACTCCGTTTTTCTTCAGTATTTTTTTAATAGTTATTTTTTTCTCAGTTTTTCTGCTCAGTTTTTCTGCTCAGTTTTTTCTTCAGTATTTTTTCTCAGTTCTTTTTTTTCACAATTTTTTTCACAGTTTTTTTCTTAGTTTTTCTTCAGTTTTTTCGGTCGTTTTTTCTCAATTTTTCTTCTCAGTTTTTTTCCTCCGTTTTTCTTCAGTTTTTTTAAATAGTTTTTTTTCTCAGTTTTTCTGATCAGTTTTTCTGCTCAGTTTTTTCTTCAGATTTTTTTCTCAGTTCTTTTTTTGCAGTTTTTTTCAGTTTTTTTCTAAGTTTTTCTTCAGTTATTTTTCTCAGTTCTTCTTTTTTTTCACAGTTTTTTTCTAAGTTTTTCTTCAGTTTTTTTTCTCAGTTCTTTTTTTTCACAGTTTTTTTCTAAGTTTTTCTTCAGTTTTTTGAATCGTTTTTTCTCAATTTTTCTTCTCAGTTTTTTTCATCCGTTTTTCTTCAGTTTTTTTTTTATAGTTTTTTTTCTCAGTTTTTCTGCTCAGTTTTTCTGCTCAGTTTTTTATCAGTTTTTTTCTCAGTTCTTTTTTTCCACACTTTTGTGCACAGTTTTTTCTAAATTTTTCTTCAGTTTTTTTTCTCAGTTCTTTTTTTTCAGTTTTTTTCTAAGTTTTTCTTCAGTTTTTTGAATCGTTTTTTCTCAATTTTTCTTCTCAGTTTTTTTAATCCGTTTTTCTTCAGTATTTTTTTAATAGTTATTTTTTTCTCAGTTTTTCTGCTCAGTTTTTGTGCTCAGTTTTTTCTTCAGTTTTTTTTCTCAGTTCTTTTTTTTCACAATTTTTTTCAGTTTTTTTCTTAGTTTTTCTTCAGTTTTTTCGGTCGTTTTTTCTCAATTTTTCTTCTCAGTTTTTTTCCTCCGTTTTTCTTCAGTTTTTTAAAATAGTTTTTTTTCTCAGTTTTTCTGATCAGTTTTTCTGCTCAGTTTTTTCTTCAGATTTTTTTCTCAGTTCTTTTTTTGCAGTTTTTTTCAGTTTTTTTCTAAGTTTTTCTTCAGTTATTTTTCTCAGTTCTTCTTTTTTTTCACAGTTTTTTTCTAAGTTTTTCTTCAGTTTTTTTTCTCAGTTCTTTTTTTTCACAGTTTTTTTCTAAGTTTTTCTTCAGTTTTTTGAATCGTTTTTTCTCAATTTTTCTTCTCAGTTTTTTTCATCCGTTTTTCTTCAGTTTTTTTTTAATAGTTTTTTTTCTCAGTTTTTCTGCTCAGTTTTTCTGCTCAGTTTTTTATCAGTTTTTTTCTCAGTTCTTTTTTTCCACACTTTTGTGCACAGTTTTTTCTAAATTTTTCTTCAGTTTTTTTTCTCAGTTCTTTTTTTTCACAGTTTTTTTCTAAGTTTTTCTTCAGTTTTTTGAATCGTTTTTTCTCAATTTTTCTTCTCAGGTTTTTTACTCCGTTTTTCTTCAATATTTTTTTAATACTTATTTTTTTCTCAGTTTTGCTGCTCAGTTTTTCTGCTCAGTTTTTTCTTCAGTTTTTTTTCTCAGTTCTTTTTTTTCACAATTTTTTTCACAGTTTTTTTCTAAGTTTTTCTTCAGTTTTTTCAGTCGTTTTTTCTCAATTTTTCTTCTCAGTTTTTTTCCTCCGTTTTTCTTCAGTTTTTTTAAATAGTTTTTTTCCTCAGTTTTTCTGATCAGTTTTTCTGCTCAGTTTTTTCTTCAGATTTTTTTTCTCAGTTCTTTTTTGCAGTTTTTTTCAGTTTTTTTCTAAATTTTTCTTCAGTTTTTTTTCTCAGTTCTTTTTTTTCACAGTTTTTTTCTAAGTTTTTCTTCAGTTTTTTGAATCGTTTTTTCTCAATTTTTCTTCTCAGTTTTTTTACTCCGTTTTTCTTCAGTATTTTTTTAATAGTTATTTTTTTCTCAGTTTTTCTGCTCAGTTTTTCTGCTCAGTTTTTTCTTCAGTATTTTTTCTCAGTTCTTTTTTTTCACAATTTTTTTCACAGTTTTTTTCTTAGTTTTTCTTCAGTTTTTTCGGTCGTTTTTTCTCAATTTTTCTTCTCAGTTTTTTTCCTCCGTTTTTCTTCAGTTTTTTTAAATAGTTTTTTTTCTCAGTTTTTCTGATCAGTTTTTCTGCTCAGTTTTTTCTTCAGATTTTTTTCTCAGTTCTTTTTTTGCAGTTTTTTTCAGTTTTTTTCTAAGTTTTTCTTCAGTTATTTTTCTCAGTTCTTTTTTTTCACAGTTTTTTTCTAAGTTTTTCTTCAGTTTTTTTTCTCAGTTCTTTTTTTTCACAGTTTTTTTCTAAGTTTTTCTTCAGTTTTTTGAATCGTTTTTTCTCAATTTTTCTTCTCAGTTTTTTTCATCCGTTTTTCTTCAGTTTTTTTTAATAGTTTTTTTTCTCAGTTTTTCTGCTCAGTTTTTCTGCTCAGTTTTTTATCAGTTTTTTTCTCAGTTCTTTTTTTCCACACTTTTGTGCACAGTTTTTTCTAAATTTTTCTTCAGTTTTTTTTCTCAGTTCTTTTTTTTCACAGTTTTTTTCTAAGTTTTTCTTCAGTTTTTTTAATCGTTTTTTCTCAATTTTTCTTCTCAGTTTTTTTAATCCGTTTTTCTTCAGTATTTTTTTAATAGTTATTTTTTTCTCAGTTTTTCTGCTCAGTTTTTGTGCTCAGTTTTTTCTTCAGTTTTTTTTCTCAGTTTTTTTTTCACAATTTTTTTCACAGTTTTTTTCTAAGTTTTTCTTCAGTTTTTTCAGTCGTTTTTTCTCAATTTTTCTTCTCAGTTTTTTTCCTCCGTTTTTCTTCAGTTTTTTTAAATAGTTTTTTTTCTCAGTTTTTCTGATCAGTTTTTCTGCTCAGTTTTTTCTTCAGATTTTTTTCTCAGTTCTTTTTTTGCAGTTTTTTTCAGTTTTTTTCTAAGTTTTTCTTCAGTTATTTTTCTCAGTTCTTCTTTTTTTTCACAGTTTTTTTCTAAGTTTTTCTTCAGTTTTTTTTCTCAGTTCTTTTTTTTCACAGTTTTTTTCTAAGTTTTTCTTCAGTTTTTTGAATCGTTTTTTCTCAATTTTTCTTCTCAGTTTTTTTCATCCGTTTTTCTTCAGTTTTTTTTAATAGTTTTTTTTCTCAGTTTTTCTGCTCAGTTTTTCTGCTCAGTTTTTTATCAGTTTTTTTCTCAGTTCTTTTTTTCCACACTTTTGTGCACAGTTTTTTCTAAATTTTTCTTCAGTTTTTTTTCTCAGTTCTTTTTTTTCACAGTTTTTTTCTAAGTTTTTCTTCAGTTTTTTTAATCGTTTTTTCTCAATTTTTCTTCTCAGTTTTTTTAATCCGTTTTTCTTCAGTATTTTTTTAATAGTTATTTTTTTCTCAGTTTTTCTGCTCAGTTTTTGTGCTCAGTTTTTTCTTCAGTTTTTTTTCTCAGTTCTTTTTTTTCACAATTTTTTTCACAGTTTTTTTCTAAGTTTTTCTTCAGTTTTTTCAGTCGTTTTTTCTCAATTTTTCTTCTCAGTTTTTTTCCTCCGTTTTTCTTCAGTTTTTTTAAATAGTTTTTTTTCTCAGTTTTTCTGATCAGTTTTTCTGCTCAGTTTTTTCTTCAGATTTTTTTTCTCAGTTCTTTTTTGCAGTTTTTTTCAGTTTTTTTCTAAATTTTTCTTCAGTTTTTTTTCTCAGTTCTTTTTTTTCACAGTTTTTTTCTAAGTTTTTCTTCAGTTTTTTGAATCGTTTTTTCTCAATTTTTCTTCTCAGTTTTTTTACTCCGTTTTTCTTCAGTATTTTTTTAATAGTTATTTTTTTCTCAGTTTTTCTGCTCAGTTTTTCTGCTCAGATTTTTCTTCAGCATTTTTTCTCAGTTCTTTTTTTTCACTATTTTTTTCAGTTTTTTTCTTAGTTTTTCTTCAGTTTTTTCGGTCGTTTTTTCTCAATTTTTCTTCTCAGTTTTTTTCCTCCGTTTTCTTCAGTTTTTTTAAATAGTTTTTTTTCTCAGTTTTTCTGATCAGTTTTTCTGCTCAGTTTTTTCTTCAGATTTTTTTCTCAGTTCTTTTTTTGCAGTTTTTTTCAGTTTTTTTCTAAGTTTTTCTTCAGTTATTTTTCTCAGTTCTTCTTTTTTTTCACAGTTTTTTTCTAAGTTTTTCTTCAGTTTTTTTTCTCAGTTCTTTTTTTTCACAGTTTTTTTCTAAGTTTTTCTTCAGTTTTTTGAATCGTTTTTTCTCAATTTTTCTTCTCAGTTTTTTTACTCCGTTTTTCTTCAATATTTTTTTAATACATATTTTTTTCTCAGTTTTGCTGCTCAGTTTTTCTGCTCAGTTTTTTCTTCAGTTTTTTTTCTCAGTTCTTTTTTTTCACAATTTTTTTCACAGTTTTTTTCTAAGTTTTTCTTCAGTTTTTTCAGTCGTTTTTTCTCAATTTTTCTTCTCAGTTTTTTTCCTCCGTTTTTCTTCAGTTTTTTTAAATAGTTTTTTTTCTCAGTTTTTCTGATCAGTTTTTCTGCTCAGTTTTTTCTTCAGATTTTTTTCTCAGTTCTTTTTTTGCAGTTTTTTTCAGTTTTTTTCTAAGTTTTTCTTCAGTTTTTTTTCTCAGTTCTTCTTTTTTTTCACAGTTTTTTTCTAAGTTTTTCTTCAGTTTTTTTTCTCAGTTCTTTTTTTTCCACAGTTTTTTTCTAAGTTTTTCTTCAGTTTTTTGAATCGTTTTTTCTCAATTTTTCTTCTCAGTTTTTTTCATCCGTTTTTCTTCAGTATTTTTTTAATAGTTTTTTTTCTCAGTTTTTCTGCTCAGTTTTTCTGCTCAGTTTTTTATCAGTTTTTTTCTCAGTTCTTTTTTTCCACACTTTTGTGCACAGTTTTTTCTAAATTTTTCTTCAGTTTTTTTTCTCAGTTCTTTTTTTTCACAGTTTTTTTCTAAGTTTTTCTTCAGTTTTTTGAATCGTTTTTTCTCAATTTTTCTTCTCAGGTTTTTTACTCCGTTTTTCTTCAATATTTTTTTAATACTTATTTTTTTCTCAGTTTTGCTGCTCAGTTTTTCTGCTCAGTTTTTTCTTCAGTTTTTTTTCTCAGTTCTTTTTTTTCACAATTTTTTTCACAGTTTTTTTCTAAGTTTTTCTTCAGTTTTTTCAGTCGTTTTTTCTCAATTTTTCTTCTCAGTTTTTTTCCTCCGTTTTTCTTCAGTTTTTTTAAATAGTTTTTTTCCTCAGTTTTTCTGATCAGTTTTTCTGCTCAGTTTTTTCTTCAGATTTTTTTTCTCAGTTCTTTTTTGCAGTTTTTTTCAGTTTTTTTCTAAATTTTTCTTCAGTTTTTTTTCTCAGTTCTTTTTTTTCACAGTTTTTTTCTAAGTTTTTCTTCAGTTTTTTGAATCGTTTTTTCTCAATTTTTCTTCTCAGTTTTTTTACTCCGTTTTTCTTCAGTATTTTTTTAATAGTTATTTTTTTCTCAGTTTTTCTGCTCAGTTTTTCTGCTCAGTTTTTTCTTCAGTATTTTTTCTCAGTTCTTTTTTTTCACAATTTTTTTCACAGTTTTTTTCTTAGTTTTTCTTCAGTTTTTTCGGTCGTTTTTTCTCAATTTTTCTTCTCAGTTTTTTTCCTCCGTTTTTCTTCAGTTTTTTTAAATAGTTTTTTTTCTCAGTTTTTCTGATCAGTTTTTCTGCTCAGTTTTTTCTTCAGATTTTTTTCTCAGTTCTTTTTTTGCAGTTTTTTTCAGTTTTTTTCTAAGTTTTTCTTCAGTTATTTTTCTCAGTTCTTTTTTTTCACAGTTTTTTTCTAAGTTTTTCTTCAGTTTTTTTTCTCAGTTCTTTTTTTTCACAGTTTTTTTCTAAGTTTTTCTTCAGTTTTTTGAATCGTTTTTTCTCAATTTTTCTTCTCAGTTTTTTTCATCCGTTTTTCTTCAGTTTTTTTTAATAGTTTTTTTTCTCAGTTTTTCTGCTCAGTTTTTCTGCTCAGTTTTTTATCAGTTTTTTTCTCAGTTCTTTTTTTCCACACTTTTGTGCACAGTTTTTTCTAAATTTTTCTTCAGTTTTTTTTCTCAGTTCTTTTTTTTCACAGTTTTTTTCTAAGTTTTTCTTCAGTTTTTTTAATCGTTTTTTCTCAATTTTTCTTCTCAGTTTTTTTAATCCGTTTTTCTTCAGTATTTTTTTAATAGTTATTTTTTTCTCAGTTTTTCTGCTCAGTTTTTGTGCTCAGTTTTTTCTTCAGTTTTTTTTCTCAGTTTTTTTTTCACAATTTTTTTCACAGTTTTTTTCTAAGTTTTTCTTCAGTTTTTTCAGTCGTTTTTTCTCAATTTTTCTTCTCAGTTTTTTTCCTCCGTTTTTCTTCAGTTTTTTTAAATAGTTTTTTTTCTCAGTTTTTCTGATCAGTTTTTCTGCTCAGTTTTTTCTTCAGATTTTTTTATCAGTTCTTTTTTTGCAGTTTTTTTCAGTTTTTTTCTAAGTTTTTCTTCAGTTATTTTTCTCAGTTCTTCTTTTTTTTCACAGTTTTTTTCTAAGTTTTTCTTCAGTTTTTTTTCTCAGTTCTTTTTTTTCACAGATTTTTTCTAAGTTTTTCTTCAGTTTTTTGAATCGTTTTTTCTCAATTTTTCTTCTCAGTTTTTTTGATCCGTTTTTCTTCAGTTTTTTTTAATAGTTTTTTTTCTCAGTTTTTCTGCTCAGTTTTTCTGCTCAGTTTTTTATCAGTTTTTTTCTCAGTTCTTTTTTTCCACACTTTTGTGCAAATTTTTTTCTAAATTTTTCTTCAGTTTTTTTTCTCAGTTCTTTTTTTTCACAGTTTTTTTCTAAGTTTTTCTTCAGTTTTTTTAATCGTTTTTTCTCAATTTTTCTTCTCAGTTTTTTTAATCCGTTTTTCTTCAGTATTTTTTTAATAGTTATTTTTTTCTCAGTTTTTCTGCTCAGTTTTTGTGCTCAGTTTTTTCTTCAGTTTTTTTTCTCAGTTCTTTTTTTTCACAATTTTTTTCACAGTTTTTTTCTAAGTTTTTCTTCAGTTTTTTCAGTCGTTTTTTCTCAATTTTTCTTCTCAGTTTTTTTCCTCCGTTTTTCTTCAGTTTTTTTAAATAGTTTTTTTTCTCAGTTTTTCTGATCAGTTTTTCTGCTCAGTTTTTTCTTCAGATTTTTTTCTCAGTTCTTTTTTTGCAGTTTTTTTCAGTTTTTTTCTAAGTTTTTCTTCAGTTTTTTTTCTCAGTTCTTCTTTTTTTTCACAGTTTTTTCTAAGTTTTTCTTCAGTTTTTTCAGTCTTTTTTTCTCAGTTTTTCTTCTCAGTTTTTTTCCTCCTTTTTCTTCAATTTTTTTTTAATAGTTTTTTTTCTCAGTTTTTTTCACAGTTTTTTTCCTAAGTTTTTCTTCAGTTTTTTCAGTCGTTTTTTCTCAATTTTTCTTCTCAGTTTTTTTCCTCCGTTTTTCTTCAGTTTTTTTTCTCAGTTCTTTTTTTTCACAGTTTTTTTCTAAGTTTTTCTTCAGTTTTTTTAATCGTTTTTTCTCAATTTTTCTTCTCAGTTTTTTTAATCCGTTTTTCTTCAGTATTTTTTTAATAGTTATTTTTTTCTCAGTTTTTCTGCTCAGTTTTTGTGCTCAGTTTTTTCTTCAGTTTTTTTTCTCAGTTCTTTTTTTTCACAATTTTTTTCACAGTTTTTTTCTAAGTTTTTCTTCAGTTTTTTCAGTCGTTTTTTCTCAATTTTTCTTCTCAGTTTTTTTCCTCCGTTTTTCTTCAGTTTTTTTAAATAGTTTTTTTTCTCAGTTTTTCTGATCAGTTTTTCTGCTCAGTTTTTTCTTCAGATTTTTTTTCTCAGTTCTTTTTTGCAGTTTTTTTCAGTTTTTTTCTAAATTTTTCTTCAGTTTTTTTTCTCAGTTCTTTTTTTTCACAGTTTTTTTCTAAGTTTTTCTTCAGTTTTTTGAATCGTTTTTTCTCAATTTTTCTTCTCAGTTTTTTTACTCCGTTTTTCTTCAGTATTTTTTTAATAGTTATTTTTTTCTCAGTTTTTCTGCTCAGTTTTTCTGCTCAGATTTTTCTTCAGCATTTTTTCTCAGTTCTTTTTTTTCACTATTTTTTTCAGTTTTTTTCTTAGTTTTTCTTCAGTTTTTTCGGTCGTTTTTTCTCAATTTTTCTTCTCAGTTTTTTTCCTCCGTTTTCTTCAGTTTTTTTAAATAGTTTTTTTTCTCAGTTTTTCTGATCAGTTTTTCTGCTCAGTTTTTTCTTCAGATTTTTTTCTCAGTTCTTTTTTTGCAGTTTTTTTCAGTTTTTTTCTAAGTTTTTCTTCAGTTATTTTTCTCAGTTCTTCTTTTTTTTCACAGTTTTTTTCTAAGTTTTTCTTCAGTTTTTTTTCTCAGTTCTTTTTTTTCACAGTTTTTTTCTAAGTTTTTCTTCAGTTTTTTGAATCGTTTTTTCTCAATTTTTCTTCTCAGTTTTTTTACTCCGTTTTTCTTCAATATTTTTTTAATACATATTTTTTTCTCAGTTTTGCTGCTCAGTTTTTCTGCTCAGTTTTTTCTTCAGTTTTTTTTCTCAGTTCTTTTTTTTCACAATTTTTTTCACAGTTTTTTTCTAAGTTTTTCTTCAGTTTTTTCAGTCGTTTTTTCTCAATTTTTCTTCTCAGTTTTTTTCCTCCGTTTTTCTTCAGTTTTTTTAAATAGTTTTTTTTCTCAGTTTTTCTGATCAGTTTTTCTGCTCAGTTTTTTCTTCAGATTTTTTTCTCAGTTCTTTTTTTGCAGTTTTTTTCAGTTTTTTTCTAAGTTTTTCTTCAGTTTTTTTTCTCAGTTCTTCTTTTTTTTCACAGTTTTTTTCTAAGTTTTTCTTCAGTTTTTTTTCTCAGTTCTTTTTTTTCCACAGTTTTTTTCTAAGTTTTTCTTCAGTTTTTTGAATCGTTTTTTCTCAATTTTTCTTCTCAGTTTTTTTCATCCGTTTTTCTTCAGTATTTTTTTAATAGTTTTTTTTCTCAGTTTTTCTGCTCAGTTTTTCTGCTCAGTTTTTTATCAGTTTTTTTCTCAGTTCTTTTTTTCCACACTTTTGTGCACAGTTTTTTCTAAATTTTTCTTCAGTTTTTTTTCTCAGTTCTTTTTTTTCACAGTTTTTTTCTAAGTTTTTCTTCAGTTTTTTGAATCGTTTTTTCTCAATTTTTCTTCTCAGGTTTTTTACTCCGTTTTTCTTCAATATTTTTTTAATACTTATTTTTTTCTCAGTTTTGCTGCTCAGTTTTTCTGCTCAGTTTTTTCTTCAGTTTTTTTTCTCAGTTCTTTTTTTTCACAATTTTTTTCACAGTTTTTTTCTAAGTTTTTCTTCAGTTTTTTCAGTCGTTTTTTCTCAATTTTTCTTCTCAGTTTTTTTCCTCCGTTTTTCTTCAGTTTTTTTAAATAGTTTTTTTCCTCAGTTTTTCTGATCAGTTTTTCTGCTCAGTTTTTTCTTCAGATTTTTTTTCTCAGTTCTTTTTTGCAGTTTTTTTCAGTTTTTTTCTAAATTTTTCTTCAGTTTTTTTTCTCAGTTCTTTTTTTTCACAGTTTTTTTCTAAGTTTTTCTTCAGTTTTTTGAATCGTTTTTTCTCAATTTTTCTTCTCAGTTTTTTTACTCCGTTTTTCTTCAGTATTTTTTTAATAGTTATTTTTTTCTCAGTTTTTCTGCTCAGTTTTTCTGCTCAGTTTTTTCTTCAGTATTTTTTCTCAGTTCTTTTTTTTCACAATTTTTTTCACAGTTTTTTTCTTAGTTTTTCTTCAGTTTTTTCGGTCGTTTTTTCTCAATTTTTCTTCTCAGTTTTTTTCCTCCGTTTTTCTTCAGTTTTTTTAAATAGTTTTTTTTCTCAGTTTTTCTGATCAGTTTTTCTGCTCAGTTTTTTCTTCAGATTTTTTTCTCAGTTCTTTTTTTGCAGTTTTTTTCAGTTTTTTTCTAAGTTTTTCTTCAGTTATTTTTCTCAGTTCTTTTTTTTCACAGTTTTTTTCTAAGTTTTTCTTCAGTTTTTTTTCTCAGTTCTTTTTTTTCACAGTTTTTTTCTAAGTTTTTCTTCAGTTTTTTGAATCGTTTTTTCTCAATTTTTCTTCTCAGTTTTTTTCATCCGTTTTTCTTCAGTTTTTTTTAATAGTTTTTTTTCTCAGTTTTTCTGCTCAGTTTTTCTGCTCAGTTTTTTATCAGTTTTTTTCTCAGTTCTTTTTTTCCACACTTTTGTGCACAGTTTTTTCTAAATTTTTCTTCAGTTTTTTTTCTCAGTTCTTTTTTTTCACAGTTTTTTTCTAAGTTTTTCTTCAGTTTTTTTAATCGTTTTTTCTCAATTTTTCTTCTCAGTTTTTTTAATCCGTTTTTCTTCAGTATTTTTTTAATAGTTATTTTTTTCTCAGTTTTTCTGCTCAGTTTTTGTGCTCAGTTTTTTCTTCAGTTTTTTTTCTCAGTTTTTTTTTCACAATTTTTTTCACAGTTTTTTTCTAAGTTTTTCTTCAGTTTTTTCAGTCGTTTTTTCTCAATTTTTCTTCTCAGTTTTTTTCCTCCGTTTTTCTTCAGTTTTTTTAAATAGTTTTTTTTCTCAGTTTTTCTGATCAGTTTTTCTGCTCAGTTTTTTCTTCAGATTTTTTTATCAGTTCTTTTTTTGCAGTTTTTTTCAGTTTTTTTCTAAGTTTTTCTTCAGTTATTTTTCTCAGTTCTTCTTTTTTTTCACAGTTTTTTTCTAAGTTTTTCTTCAGTTTTTTTTCTCAGTTCTTTTTTTTCACAGATTTTTTCTAAGTTTTTCTTCAGTTTTTTGAATCGTTTTTTCTCAATTTTTCTTCTCAGTTTTTTTGATCCGTTTTTCTTCAGTTTTTTTTAATAGTTTTTTTTCTCAGTTTTTCTGCTCAGTTTTTCTGCTCAGTTTTTTATCAGTTTTTTTCTCAGTTCTTTTTTTCCACACTTTTGTGCAAATTTTTTTCTAAATTTTTCTTCAGTTTTTTTTCTCAGTTCTTTTTTTTCACAGTTTTTTTCTAAGTTTTTCTTCAGTTTTTTTAATCGTTTTTTCTCAATTTTTCTTCTCAGTTTTTTTAATCCGTTTTTCTTCAGTATTTTTTTAATAGTTATTTTTTTCTCAGTTTTTCTGCTCAGTTTTTGTGCTCAGTTTTTTCTTCAGTTTTTTTTCTCAGTTCTTTTTTTTCACAATTTTTTTCACAGTTTTTTTCTAAGTTTTTCTTCAGTTTTTTCAGTCGTTTTTTCTCAATTTTTCTTCTCAGTTTTTTTCCTCCGTTTTTCTTCAGTTTTTTTAAATAGTTTTTTTTCTCAGTTTTTCTGATCAGTTTTTCTGCTCAGTTTTTTCTTCAGATTTTTTTTCTCAGTTCTTTTTTGCAGTTTTTTTCAGTTTTTTTCTAAATTTTTCTTCAGTTTTTTTTCTCAGTTCTTTTTTTTCACAGTTTTTTTCTAAGTTTTTCTTCAGTTTTTTGAATCGTTTTTTCTCAATTTTTCTTCTCAGTTTTTTTACTCCGTTTTTCTTCAGTATTTTTTTAATAGTTATTTTTTTCTCAGTTTTTCTGCTCAGTTTTTCTGCTCAGATTTTTCTTCAGCATTTTTTCTCAGTTCTTTTTTTTCACTATTTTTTTCAGTTTTTTTCTTAGTTTTTCTTCAGTTTTTTCGGTCGTTTTTTCTCAATTTTTCTTCTCAGTTTTTTTCCTCCGTTTTCTTCAGTTTTTTTAAATAGTTTTTTTTCTCAGTTTTTCTGATCAGTTTTTCTGCTCAGTTTTTTCTTCAGATTTTTTTCTCAGTTCTTTTTTTGCAGTTTTTTTCAGTTTTTTTCTAAGTTTTTCTTCAGTTATTTTTCTCAGTTCTTCTTTTTTTTCACAGTTTTTTTCTAAGTTTTTCTTCAGTTTTTTTTCTCAGTTCTTTTTTTTCACAGTTTTTTTCTAAGTTTTTCTTCAGTTTTTTGAATCGTTTTTTCTCAATTTTTCTTCTCAGTTTTTTTACTCCGTTTTTCTTCAATATTTTTTTAATACATATTTTTTTCTCAGTTTTGCTGCTCAGTTTTTCTGCTCAGTTTTTTCTTCAGTTTTTTTTCTCAGTTCTTTTTTTTCACAATTTTTTTCACAGTTTTTTTCTAAGTTTTTCTTCAGTTTTTTCAGTCGTTTTTTCTCAATTTTTCTTCTCAGTTTTTTTCCTCCGTTTTTCTTCAGTTTTTTTAAATAGTTTTTTTTCTCAGTTTTTCTGATCAGTTTTTCTGCTCAGTTTTTTCTTCAGATTTTTTTCTCAGTTCTTTTTTTGCAGTTTTTTTCAGTTTTTTTCTAAGTTTTTCTTCAGTTTTTTTTCTCAGTTCTTCTTTTTTTTCACAGTTTTTTTCTAAGTTTTTCTTCAGTTTTTTTTCTCAGTTCTTTTTTTTCCACAGTTTTTTTCTAAGTTTTTCTTCAGTTTTTTGAATCGTTTTTTCTCAATTTTTCTTCTCAGTTTTTTTCATCCGTTTTTCTTCAGTTTTTTTTTTATAGTTTTTTTTCTCAGTTTTTCTGCTCAGTTTTTCTGCTCAGTTTTTTATCAGTTTTTTTCTCAGTTCTTTTTTTCCACAATTTTTTTCACAGTTTTTTTCTTAGTTTTTCTTCAGTTTTTTCGGTCGTTTTTTCTCAATTTTTCTTCTCAGTTTTTTTCCTCCGTTTTTCTTCAGTTTTTTAAAATAGTTTTTTTTCTCAGTTTTTCTGATCAGTTTTTCTGCTCAGTTTTTTCTTCAGATTTTTTTCTCAGTTCTTTTTTTGCAGTTTTTTTCAGTTTTTTTCTAAGTTTTTCTTCAGTTATTTTTCTCAGTTCTTCTTTTTTTTCACAGTTTTTTTCTAAGTTTTTCTTCAGTTTTTTTTCTCAGTTCTTTTTTTTCACAGTTTTTTTCTAAGTTTTTCTTCAGTTTTTTGAATCGTTTTTTCTCAATTTTTCTTCTCAGTTTTTTTCATCCGTTTTTCTTCAGTTTTTTTTTAATAGTTTTTTTTCTCAGTTTTTCTGCTCAGTTTTTCTGCTCAGTTTTTTATCAGTTTTTTTCTCAGTTCTTTTTTTCCACACTTTTGTGCACAGTTTTTTCTAAATTTTTCTTCAGTTTTTTTTCTCAGTTCTTTTTTTTCACAGTTTTTTTCTAAGTTTTTCTTCAGTTTTTTGAATCGTTTTTTCTCAATTTTTCTTCTCAGGTTTTTTACTCCGTTTTTCTTCAATATTTTTTTAATACTTATTTTTTTCTCAGTTTTGCTGCTCAGTTTTTCTGCTCAGTTTTTTCTTCAGTTTTTTTTCTCAGTTCTTTTTTTTCACAATTTTTTTCACAGTTTTTTTCTAAGTTTTTCTTCAGTTTTTTCAGTCGTTTTTTCTCAATTTTTCTTCTCAGTTTTTTTCCTCCGTTTTTCTTCAGTTTTTTTAAATAGTTTTTTTCCTCAGTTTTTCTGATCAGTTTTTCTGCTCAGTTTTTTCTTCAGATTTTTTTTCTCAGTTCTTTTTTGCAGTTTTTTTCAGTTTTTTTCTAAATTTTTCTTCAGTTTTTTTTCTCAGTTCTTTTTTTTCACAGTTTTTTTCTAAGTTTTTCTTCAGTTTTTTGAATCGTTTTTTCTCAATTTTTCTTCTCAGTTTTTTTACTCCGTTTTTCTTCAGTATTTTTTTAATAGTTATTTTTTTCTCAGTTTTTCTGCTCAGTTTTTCTGCTCAGTTTTTTCTTCAGTATTTTTTCTCAGTTCTTTTTTTTCACAATTTTTTTCACAGTTTTTTTCTTAGTTTTTCTTCAGTTTTTTCGGTCGTTTTTTCTCAATTTTTCTTCTCAGTTTTTTTCCTCCGTTTTTCTTCAGTTTTTTTAAATAGTTTTTTTTCTCAGTTTTTCTGATCAGTTTTTCTGCTCAGTTTTTTCTTCAGATTTTTTTC
Organism: Pristiophorus japonicus; assembly: GCF_044704955.1. Taxonomy (NCBI): domain Eukaryota; kingdom Metazoa; phylum Chordata; class Chondrichthyes; family Pristiophoridae; genus Pristiophorus; species Pristiophorus japonicus. The sequence continues at coordinate 579,392 of NW_027251071.1, forward strand.
TCAGTTCTTTTTTTGCAGTTTTTTTCAGTTTTTTTCTAAGTTTTTCTTCAGTTATTTTTCTCAGTTCTTCTTTTTTTTCACAGTTTTTTTCTAAGTTTTTCTTCAGTTTTTTTTCTCAGTTCTTTTTTTTCACAGTTTTTTTCTAAGTTTTTCTTCAGTTTTTTGAATCGTTTTTTCTCAATTTTTCTTCTCAGTTTTTTTCATCCGTTTTTCTTCAGTTTTTTTTAATAGTTTTTTTTCTCAGTTTTTCTGCTCAGTTTTTCTGCTCAGTTTTTTATCAGTTTTTTTCTCAGTTCTTTTTTTCCACACTTTTGTGCACAGTTTTTTCTAAATTTTTCTTCAGTTTTTTTTCTCAGTTCTTTTTTTTCACAGTTTTTTTCTAAGTTTTTCTTCAGTTTTTTTAATCGTTTTTTCTCAATTTTTCTTCTCAGTTTTTTTAATCCGTTTTTCTTCAGTATTTTTTTAATAGTTATTTTTTTCTCAGTTTTTCTGCTCAGTTTTTGTGCTCAGTTTTTTCTTCAGTTTTTTTTCTCAGTTCTTTTTTTTCACAATTTTTTTCACAGTTTTTTTCTAAGTTTTTCTTCAATTTTTTCAGTCGTTTTTTCTCAATTTTTCTTCTCAGTTTTTTTCCTCCGTTTTTCTTCAGTTTTTTTAAATAGTTTTTTTTCTCAGTTTTTCTGATCAGTTTTTCTGCTCAGTTTTCTCTTCAGATTTTTTTCTCAGTTCTTTTTTTGCAGTTTTTTTCAGTTTTTTTCTAAGTTTTTCTTCAGTTATTTTTCTCAGTTCTTCTTTTTTTTCACAGTTTTTTTCTAAGTTTTTCTTCAGTTTTTTTTCTCAGTTCTTTTTTTTCACAGTTTTTTTCTAAGTTTTTCTTCAGTTTTTTGAATCGTTTTTTCTCAATTTTTCTTCTCAGTTTTTTTCATCCGTTTTTCTTCAGTTTTTTTTAATAGTTTTTTTTCTCAGTTTTTCTGCTCAGTTTTTCTGCTCAGTTTTTTATCAGTTTTTTTCTCAGTTCTTTTTTTCCACACTTTTGTGCACAGTTTTTTCTAAATTTTTCTTCAGTTTTTTTTCTCAGTTCTTTTTTTTCACAGTTTTTTTCTAAGTTTTTCTTCAGTTTTTTTAATCGTTTTTTCTCAATTTTTCTTCTCAGTTTTTTTAATCCGTTTTTCTTCAGTATTTTTTTAATAGTTATTTTTTTCTCAGTTTTTCTGCTCAGTTTTTGTGCTCAGTTTTTTCTTCAGTTTTTTTTCTCAGTTCTTTTTTTTCACAATTTTTTTCACAGTTTTTTTCTAAGTTTTTCTTCAGTTTTTTCAGTCGTTTTTTCTCAATTTTTCTTCTCAGTTTTTTTCCTCCGTTTTTCTTCAGTTTTTTTAAATAGTTTTTTTTCTCAGTTTTTCTGATCAGTTTTTCTGCTCAGTTTTTTCTTCAGATTTTTTTTCTCAGTTCTTTTTTGCAGTTTTTTTCAGTTTTTTTCTAAATTTTTCTTCAGTTTTTTTTCTCAGTTCTTTTTTTTCACAGTTTTTTTCTAAGTTTTTCTTCAGTTTTTTGAATCGTTTTTTCTCAATTTTTCTTCTCAGTTTTTTTACTCCGTTTTTCTTCAGTATTTTTTTAATAGTTATTTTTTTCTCAGTTTTTCTGCTCAGTTTTTCTGCTCAGATTTTTCTTCAGCATTTTTTCTCAGTTCTTTTTTTTCACTATTTTTTTCAGTTTTTTTCTTAGTTTTTCTTCAGTTTTTTCGGTCGTTTTTTCTCAATTTTTCTTCTCAGTTTTTTTCCTCCGTTTTCTTCAGTTTTTTTAAATAGTTTTTTTTCTCAGTTTTTCTGATCAGTTTTTCTGCTCAGTTTTTTCTTCAGATTTTTTTCTCAGTTCTTTTTTTGCAGTTTTTTTCAGTTTTTTTCTAAGTTTTTCTTCAGTTATTTTTCTCAGTTCTTCTTTTTTTTCACAGTTTTTTTCTAAGTTTTTCTTCAGTTTTTTTTCTCAGTTCTTTTTTTTCACAGTTTTTTTCTAAGTTTTTCTTCAGTTTTTTGAATCGTTTTTTCTCAATTTTTCTTCTCAGTTTTTTTACTCCGTTTTTCTTCAATATTTTTTTAATACATATTTTTTTCTCAGTTTTGCTGCTCAGTTTTTCTGCTCAGTTTTTTCTTCAGTTTTTTTTCTCAGTTCTTTTTTTTCACAATTTTTTTCACAGTTTTTTTCTAAGTTTTTCTTCAGTTTTTTCAGTCGTTTTTTCTCAATTTTTCTTCTCAGTTTTTTTCCTCCGTTTTTCTTCAGTTTTTTTAAATAGTTTTTTTTCTCAGTTTTTCTGATCAGTTTTTCTGCTCAGTTTTTTCTTCAGATTTTTTTCTCAGTTCTTTTTTTGCAGTTTTTTTCAGTTTTTTTCTAAGTTTTTCTTCAGTTTTTTTTCTCAGTTCTTCTTTTTTTTCACAGTTTTTTTCTAAGTTTTTCTTCAGTTTTTTTTCTCAGTTCTTTTTTTTCCACAGTTTTTTTCTAAGTTTTTCTTCAGTTTTTTGAATCGTTTTTTCTCAATTTTTCTTCTCAGTTTTTTTATTCCGTTTTTCTTCAGTATTTTTTTAATAGTTATTTTTTTCTCAGTTTTTCTGCTCAGTTTTTCTGCTCAGTTTTTTCTTCAGTTTTTTTTCTCAGTTCTTTTTTTTCACAATTTTTTTCACAGTTTTTTTCTTAGTTTTTCTTCAGTTTTTTCGGTCGTTTTTTCTCAATTTTTCTTCTCAGTTTTTTTCCTCCGTTTTCTTCAGTTTTTTTAAATAGTTTTTTTTCTCAGTTTTTCTGATCAGTTTTTCTGCTCAGTTTTTTCTTCAGATTTTTTTCTCAGTTCTTTTTTTGCAGTTTTTATCAGTTTTTTTCTAAGTTTTTCTTCAGTTATTTTTCTCAGTTCTTCTTTTTTTTCACAGTTTTTTTCTAAGTTTTTCTTCAGTTTTTTTTCTCAGTTCTTTTTTTTCACAGTTTTTTTCTAAGTTTTTCTTCAGTTTTTTGAATCGTTTTTTCTCAATTTTTCTTCTCAGTTTTTTTCATCCGTTTTTCTTCAGTTTTTTTTTTATAGATTTTTTTCTCAGTTTTTCTGCTCAGTTTTTCTGCTCAGTTTTTTATCAGTTTTTTTCTCAGTTCTTTTTTTCCACACTTTTGTGCACAGTTTTTTCTAAATTTTTCTTCAGTTTTTTTTCTCAGTTCTTTTTTTTCACAGTTTTTTTCTAAGTTTTTCTTCAGTTTTTTGAATCGTTTTTTCTCAATTTTTCTTCTCAGGTTTTTTACTCCGTTTTTCTTCAATATTTTTTTAATACTTATTTTTTTCTCAGTTTTGCTGCTCAGTTTTTCTGCTCAGTTTTTTCTTCAGTTTTTTTTCTCAGTTCTTTTTTTTCACAATTTTTTTCACAGTTTTTTTCTAAGTTTTTCTTCAGTTTTTTCAGTCGTTTTTTCTCAATTTTTCTTCTCAGTTTTTTTCCTCCGTTTTTCTTCAGTTTTTTTAAATAGTTTTTTTTCTCAGTTTTTCTGATCAGTTTTTCTGCTCAGTTTTTTCTTCAGATTTTTTTTCTCAGTTCTTTTTTGCAGTTTTTTTCAGTTTTTTTCTAAATTTTTCTTCAGTTTTTTTTCTCAGTTCTTTTTTTTCACAGTTTTTTTCTAAGTTTTTCTTCAGTTTTTTGAATCGTTTTTTCTCAATTTTTCTTCTCAGTTTTTTTACTCCGTTTTTCTTCAGTATTTTTTTAATAGTTATTTTTTTCTCAGTTTTTCTGCTCAGTTTTTCTGCTCAGTTTTTTCTTCAGTTTTTTTTCTCAGTTCTTTTTTTTCACAATTTTTTTCACAGTTTTTTTCTTAGTTTTTCTTCAGTTTTTTCGGTCGTTTTTTCTCAATTTTTCTTCAGTTTTTTTCCTCCGTTTTCTTCAGTTTTTTAAAATAGTTTTTTTTCTCAGTTTATCTGATCAGTTTTTCTGCTCAGTTTTTTCTTCAGATTTTTTTTCTCAGTTCTTTTTTGCAGTTTTTTTCAGTTTTTTTCTAAATTTTTCTTCAGTTTTTTTTCTCAGTTCTTTTTTTTCACAGTTTTTTTCTAAGTTTTTCTTCAGTTTTTTGAATCGTTTTTTCTCAATTTTTCTTCTCAGTTTTTTTACTCCGTTTTTCTTCAGTATTTTTTTAATAGTTATTTTTTTCTCAGTTTTTCTGCTCAGTTTTTCTGCTCAGATTTTTCTTCAGCATTTTTTCTCAGTTCTTTTTTTTCACTATTTTTTTCAGTTTTTTTCTTAGTTTTTCTTCAGTTTTTTCGGTCGTTTTTTCTCAATTTTTCTTCTCAGTTTTTTTCCTCCGTTTTCTTCAGTTTTTTTAAATAGTTTTTTTTCTCAATTTTTCTGATCAGTTTTTCTGCTCAGTTTTTTCTTCAGATTTTTTTCTCAGTTCTTTTTTTGCAGTTTTTTTCAGTTTTTTTCTAAGTTTTTCTTCAGTTATTTTTCTCAGTTCTTCTTTTTTTTCACAGTTTTTTTCTAAGTTTTTCTTCAGTTTTTTTTCTCAGTTCTTTTTTTTCACAGTTTTTTTCTAAGTTTTTCTTCAGTTTTTTGAATCGTTTTTTCTCAATTTTTCTTCTCAGTTTTTTTACTCCGTTTTTCTTCAATATTTTTTTAATACTTATTTTTTTCTCAGTTTTGCTGCTCAGTTTTTCTGCTCAGTTTTTTCTTCAGTTTTTTTTCTCAGTTCTTTTTTTTCACAATTTTTTTCACAGTTTTTTTCTAAGTTTTTCTTCAGTTTTTTCAGTCGTTTTTTCTCAATTTTTCTTCTCAGTTTTTTTCCTCCGTTTTTCTTCAGTTTTTTTAAATAGTTTTTTTTCTCAGTTTTTCTGATCAGTTTTTCTGCTCAGTTTTTTCTTCAGATTTTTTTCTCAGTTCTTTTTTTGCAGTTTTTTTCAGTTTTTTTCTAAGTTTTTCTTCAGTTTTTTTTCTCAGTTCTTCTTTTTTTTCACAGTTTTTTTCTCAGTTTTTCTTCAGTTTTTTTAATCGTTTTTTCTCAATTTTTCTTCTCAGTTTTTTTAATCCGTTTTTCTTCAGTATTTTTTTAATAGTTATTTTTTTCTCAGTTTTTCTGCTCAGTTTTTGTGCTCAGTTTTTTCTTCAGTTTTTTTTCTCAGTTCTTTTTTTTCACAATTTTTTTCACAGTTTTTTTCTAAGTTTTTCTTCAGTTTTTTCAGTCGTTTTTTCTCAATTTTTCTTCTCAGTTTTTTTCCTCCGTTTTTCTTCAGTTTTTTTAAATAGTTTTTTTTCTCAGTTTTTCTGATCAGTTTTTCTGCTCAGTTTTTTCTTCAGATTTTTTTTCTCAGTTCTTTTTTGCAGTTTTTTTCAGTTTTTTTCTAAATTTTTCTTCAGTTTTTTTTCTCAGTTCTTTTTTTTCACAGTTTTTTTCTAAGTTTTTCTTCAGTTTTTTGAATCGTTTTTTCTCAATTTTTCTTCTCAGTTTTTTTACTCCGTTTTTCTTCAGTATTTTTTTAATAGCTATTTTTTTCTCAGTTTTTCTGCTCAGTTTTTCTGCTCAGATTTTTCTTCAGCATTTTTTCTCAGTTCTTTTTTTTCACTATTTTTTTCAGTTTTTTTCTTAGTTTTTCTTCAGTTTTTTCGGTCGTTTTTTCTCAATTTTTCTTCTCAGTTTTTTTCCTCCGTTTTCTTCAGTTTTTTTAAATAGTTTTTTTTCTCAGTTTTTCTGATCAGTTTTTCTGCTCAGTTTTTTCTTCAGATTTTTTTCTCAGTTCTTTTTTTGCAGTTTTTTTCAGTTTTTTTCTAAGTTTTTCTTCAGTTATTTTTCTCAGTTCTTCTTTTTTTTCACAGTTTTTTTCTAAGTTTTTCTTCAGTTTTTTTTCTCAGTTCTTTTTTTTCACAGTTTTTTTCTAAGTTTTTCTTCAGTTTTTTGAATCGTTTTTTCTCAATTTTTCTTCTCAGTTTTTTTCATCCGTTTTTCTTCAGTTTTTTTTAATAGTTTTTTTTCTCAGTTTTTCTGCTCAGTTTTTCTGCTCAGTTTTTTATCAGTTTTTTTCTCAGTTCTTTTTTTCCACACTTTTGTGCACAGTTTTTTCTAAATTTTTCTTCAGTTTTTTTTCTCAGTTCTTTTTTTTCACAGTTTTTTTCTAAGTTTTTCTTCAGTTTTTTTAATCGTTTTTTCTCAATTTTTCTTCTCAGTTTTTTTAATCCGTTTTTCTTCAGTATTTTTTTAATAGTTATTTTTTTCTCAGTTTTTCTGCTCAGTTTTTGTGCTCAGTTTTTTCTTCAGTTTTTTTTCTCAGTTCTTTTTTTTCACAATTTTTTTCACAGTTTTTTTCTAAGTTTTTCTTCAGTTTTTTCAGTCGTTTTTTCTCAATTTTTCTTCTCAGTTTTTTTCCTCCGTTTTTCTTCAGTTTTTTTAAATAGTTTTTTTTCTCAGTTTTTCTGATCAGTTTTTCTGCTCAGTTTTTTCTTCAGATTTTTTTTCTCAGTTCTTTTTTGCAGTTTTTTTCAGTTTTTTTCTAAATTTTTCTTCAGTTTTTTTTCTCAGTTCTTTTTTTTCACAGTTTTTTTCTAAGTTTTTCTTCAGTTTTTTTAATCGTTTTTTCTCAATTTTTCTTCTCAGTTTTTTTACTCCGTTTTTCTTCAGTATTTTTTTAATAGTTATTTTTTTCTCAGTTTTTCTGATCAGTTTTTCTGCTCAGTTTTTTCTTCAGATTTTTTTCTCAGTTCTTTTTTTGCAGTTTTTTTCAGTTTTTTTCTAAGTTTTTCTTCAGTTATTTTTCTCAGTTCTTCTTTTTTTTCACAGTTTTTTTCTAAGTTTTTCTTCAGTTTTTTTTCTCAGTTCTTTTTTTTCACAGTTTTTTTCTAAGTTTTTCTTCAGTTTTTTGAATCGTTTTTTCTCAATTTTTCTTCTCAGTTTTTTTACTCCGTTTTTCTTCAATATTTTTTTAATACATATTTTTTTCTCAGTTTTGCTGCTCAGTTTTTCTGCTCAGTTTTTTCTTCAGTTTTTTTTCTCAGTTCTTTTTTTTCACAATTTTTTTCACAGTTTTTTTCTAAGTTTTTCTTCAGTTTTTTCAGTCGTTTTTTCTCAATTTTTCTTCTCAGTTTTTTTCCTCCGTTTTTCTTCAGTTTTTTTAAATAGTTTTTTTTCTCAGTTTTTCTGATCAGTTTTTCTGCTCAGTTTTTTCTTCAGATTTTTTTCTCAGTTCTTTTTTTGCAGTTTTTTTCAGTTTTTTTCTAAGTTTTTCTTCAGTTTTTTTTCTCAGTTCTTCTTTTTTTTCACAGTTTTTTTCTAAGTTTTTCTTCAGTTTTTTTTCTCAGTTCTTTTTTTTCCACAGTTTTTTTCTAAGTTTTTCTTCAGTTTTTTGAATCGTTTTTTCTCAATTTTTCTGCTCAGTTTTTTTATTCCGTTTTTCTTCAGTATTTTTTTAATAGTTATTTTTTTCTCAGTTTTTCTGCTCAGTTTTTCTGCTCAGTTTTTTCTTCAGTTTTTTTTCTCAGTTCTTTTTTTTCACAATTTTTTTCACAGTTTTTTTCTTAGTTTTTCTTCAGTTTTTTCGGTCGTTTTTTCTCAATTTTTCTTCTCAGTTTTTTTCCTCCGTTTTCTTCAGTTTTTTTAAATAGTTTTTTTTCTCAGTTTTTCTGATCAGTTTTTCTGCTCAGTTTTTTCTTCAGATTTTTTTCTCAGTTCTTTTTTTGCAGTTTTTATCAGTTTTTTTCTAAGTTTTTCTTCAGTTATTTTTCTCAGTTCTTCTTTTTTTTCACAGTTTTTTTCTAAGTTTTTCTTCAGTTTTTTTTCTCAGTTCTTTTTTTTCACAGTTTTTTTCTAAGTTTTTCTTCAGTTTTTTGAATCGTTTTTTCTCAATTTTTCTTCTCAGTTTTTTTCATCCGTTTTTCTTCAGTTTTTTTTTTATAGTTTTTTTTCTCAGTTTTTCTGCTCAGTTTTTCTGCTCAGTTTTTTATCAGTTTTTTTCTCAGTTCTTTTTTTCCACACTTTTGTGCACAGTTTTTTCTAAATTTTTCTTCAGTTTTTTTTCTCAGTTCTTTTTTTTCACAGTTTTTTTCTAAGTTTTTCTTCAGTTTTTTGAATCGTTTTTTCTCAATTTTTCTTCTCAGGTTTTTTACTCCGTTTTTCTTCAATATTTTTTTAATACTTATTTTTTTCTCAGTTTTGCTGCTCAGTTTTTCTGCTCAGTTTTTTCTTCAGTTTTTTTTCTCAGTTCTTTTTTTTCACAATTTTTTTCACAGTTTTTTTCTAAGTTTTTCTTCAGTTTTTTCAGTCGTTTTTTCTCAATTTTTCTTCTCAGTTTTTTTCCTCCGTTTTTCTTCAGTTTTTTTAAATAGTTTTTTTTCTCAGTTTTTCTGATCAGTTTTTCTGCTCAGTTTTTTCTTCAGATTTTTTTTCTCAGTTCTTTTTTGCAGTTTTTTTCAGTTTTTTTCTAAATTTTTCTTCAGTTTTTTTTCTCAGTTCTTTTTTTTCACAGTTTTTTTCTAAGTTTTTCTTCAGTTTTTTGAATCGTTTTTTCTCAATTTTTCTTCTCAGTTTTTTTACTCCGTTTTTCTTCAGTATTTTTTTAATAGTTATTTTTTTCTCAGTTTTTCTGCTCAGTTTTTCTGCTCAGTTTTTTCTTCAGTTTTTTTTCTCAGTTCTTTTTTTTCACAATTTTTTTCACAGTTTTTTTCTTAGTTTTTCTTCAGTTTTTTCGGTCGTTTTTTCTCAATTTTTCTTCAGTTTTTTTCCTCCGTTTTCTTCAGTTTTTTAAAATAGTTTTTTTTCTCAGTTTATCTGATCAGTTTTTCTGCTCAGTTTTTTCTTCAGATTTTTTTTCTCAGTTCTTTTTTGCAGTTTTTTTCAGTTTTTTTCTAAATTTTTCTTCAGTTTTTTTTCTCAGTTCTTTTTTTTCACAGTTTTTTTCTAAGTTTTTCTTCAGTTTTTTGAATCGTTTTTTCTCAATTTTTCTTCTCAGTTTTTTTACTCCGTTTTTCTTCAGTATTTTTTTAATAGTTATTTTTTTCTCAGTTTTTCTGCTCAGTTTTTCTGCTCAGATTTTTCTTCAGCATTTTTTCTCAGTTCTTTTTTTTCACTATTTTTTTCAGTTTTTTTCTTAGTTTTTCTTCAGTTTTTTCGGTCGTTTTTTCTCAATTTTTCTTCTCAGTTTTTTTCCTCCGTTTTCTTCAGTTTTTTTAAATAGTTTTTTTTCTCAGTTTTTCTGATCAGTTTTTCTGCTCAGTTTTTTCTTCAGATTTTTTTCTCAGTTCTTTTTTTGCAGTTTTTTTCAGTTTTTTTCTAAGTTTTTCTTCAGTTATTTTTCTCAGTTCTTCTTTTTTTTCACAGTTTTTTTCTAAGTTTTTCTTCAGTTTTTTTTCTCAGTTCTTTTTTTTCACAGTTTTTTTCTAAGTTTTTCTTCAGTTTTTTGAATCGTTTTTTCTCAATTTTTCTTCTCAGTTTTTTTACTCCGTTTTTCTTCAATATTTTTTTAATACTTATTTTTTTCTCAGTTTTGCTGCTCAGTTTTTCTGCTCAGTTTTTTCTTCAGTTTTTTTTCTCAGTTCTTTTTTTTCACAATTTTTTTCACAGTTTTTTTCTAAGTTTTTCTTCAGTTTTTTCAGTCGTTTTTTCTCAATTTTTCTTCTCAGTTTTTTTCCTCCGTTTTTCTTCAGTTTTTTTAAATAGTTTTTTTTCTCAGTTTTTCTGATCAGTTTTTCTGCTCAGTTTTTTCTTCAGATTTTTTTCTCAGTTCTTTTTTTGCAGTTTTTTTCAGTTTTTTTCTAAGTTTTTCTTCAGTTTTTTTTCTCAGTTCTTCTTTTTTTTCACAGTTTTTTTCTCAGTTTTTCTTCAGTTTTTTTAATCGTTTTTTCTCAATTTTTCTTCTCAGTTTTTTTAATCCGTTTTTCTTCAGTATTTTTTTAATAGTTATTTTTTTCTCAGTTTTTCTGCTCAGTTTTTGTGCTCAGTTTTTTCTTCAGTTTTTTTTCTCAGTTCTTTTTTTTCACAATTTTTTTCACAGTTTTTTTCTAAGTTTTTCTTCAGTTTTTTGAGTCGTTTTTTCTCAATTTTTCTTCTCAGTTTTTTTCCTCCGTTTTTCTTCAGTTTTTTTAAATAGTTTTTTTTCTCAGTTTTTCTGATCAGTTTTTCTGCTCAGTTTTTTCTTCAGATTTTTTTTCTCAGTTCTTTTTTGCAGTTTTTTTCAGTTTTTTTCTAAATTTTTCTTCAGTTTTTTTTCTCAGTTCTTTTTTTTCACAGTTTTTTTCTAAGTTTTTCTTCAGTTTTTTGAATCGTTTTTTCTCAATTTTTCTTCTCAGTTTTTTTACTCCGTTTTTCTTCAGTATTTTTTTAATAGTTATTTTTTTCTCAGTTTTTCTGCTCAGTTTTTCTGCTCAGATTTTTCTTCAGCATTTTTTCTCAGTTCTTTTTTTTCACTATTTTTTTCAGTTTTTTTCTTAGTTTTTCTTCAGTTTTTTCGGTCGTTTTTTCTCAATTTTTCTTCTCAGTTTTTTTCCTCCGTTTTCTTCAGTTTTTTTAAATAGTTTTTTTTCTCAGTTTTTCTGATCAGTTTTTCTGCTCAGTTTTTTCTTCAGATTTTTTTCTCAGTTCTTTTTTTGCAGTTTTTTTCAGTTTTTTTCTAAGTTTTTCTTCAGTTATTTTTCTCAGTTCTTCTTTTTTTTCACAGTTTTTTTCTAAGTTTTTCTTCAGTTTTTTTTCTCAGTTCTTTTTTTTCACAGTTTTTTTCTAAGTTTTTCTTCAATTTTTTGAATCGTTTTTTCTCAATTTTTCTTCTCAGTTTTTTTACTCCGTTTTTCTTCAATATTTTTTTAATACATATTTTTTCTCAGTTTTGCTGCTCAGTTTTTCTGCTCAGTTTTTTCTTCAGTTTTTTTTCTCAGTTCTTTTTTTTCACAATTTTTTTCACAGTTTTTTTCTAAGTTTTTCTTCAGTTTTTTCAGTCGTTTTTTCTCAATTTTTCTTCTCAGTTTTTTTCCTCCGTTTTTCTTCAGTTTTTTTAAATAGTTTTTTTTCTCAGTTTTTCTGATCAGTTTTTCTGCTCAGTTTTTTCTTCAGATTTTTTTCTCAGTTCTTTTTTTTTTTCACAGTTTTTTTCTAAGTTTTTCTTCAGTTTTTTTTCTCAGTTCTTTTTTTTCCACAGTTTTTTTCTAAGTTTTTCTTCAGTTTTTTGAATCGTTTTTTCTCAATTTTTCTTCTCAGTTTTTTTCATCCGTTTTTCTTCAGTTTTTTTTTATAGTTTTTTTTCTCAGTTTTTCTGCTCAGTTTTTCTGCTCAGTTTTTTATCAGTTTTTTTCTCAGTTCTTTTTTTCCACACTTTTGTGCACAGTTTTTTCTACATTTTTCTTCAGTTTTTTTTCTCAGTTCTTTTTTTTCACAGTTTTTTTCTAAGTTTTTCTTCAGTTTTTTTAATCGTTTTTTCTCAATTTTTCTTCTCAGTTTTTTTAATCCGTTTTTCTTCAGTATTTTTTTAATAGTTATTTTTTTCTCAGTTTTTCTGCTCAGTTTTTGTGCTCAGTTTTTTCTTCAGTTTTTTTTCTCAGTTCTTTTTTTTCACAATTTTTTTCACAGTTTTTTTCTTAGTTTTTCTTCAGTTTTTTCGGTCGTTTTTTCTCAATTTTTCTTCTCAGTTTTTTTCCTCCGTTTTCTTCAGTTTTTTTAAATAGTTTTTTTTCTCAGTTTTTCTGATCAGTTTTTCTGCTCAGTTTTTTCTTCAGATTTTTTTCTCAGTTCTTTTTTTGCAGTTTTTTTCAGTTTTTTTCTAAGTTTTTCTTCAGTTATTTTTCTCAGTTCTTCTTTTTTTTCACAGTTTTTTTCTAAGTTTTTCTTCAGTTTTTTTTCTCAGTTCTTTTTTTTCACAGTTTTTTTCTAAGTTTTTCTTCAGTTTTTTGAATCGTTTTTTCTCAATTTTTCTTCTCAGTTTTTTTACTCCGTTTTTCTTCAATATTTTTTTAATACTTATTTTTTTCTCAGTTTTGCTGCTCAGTTTTTCTGCTCAGTTTTTTCTTCAGTTTTTTTTCTCAGTTCTTTTTTTTCACAATTTTTTTCACAGTTTTTTTCTAAGTTTTTCTTCAGTTTTTTCAGTCGTTTTTTCTCAATTTTTCTTCTCAGTTTTTTTCCTCCGTTTTTCTTCAGTTTTTTTAAATAGTTTTTTTTCTCAGTTTTTCTGATCAGTTTTTCTGCTCAGTTTTTTCTTCAGATTTTTTTTCTCAGTTCTTTTTTGCAGTTTTTTTCAGTTTTTTTCTAAATTTTTCTTCAGTTTTTTTTCTCAGTTCTTTTTTTTCACAGTTTTTTTCTAAGTTTTTCTTCAGGTTTTTGAATCGTTTTTTCTCAATTTTTCTTCTCAGTTTTTTTACTCCGTTTTTCTTCAGTATTTTTTTAATAGTTATTTTTTTCTCAGTTTTTCTGCTCAGTTTTTCTGCTCAGATTTTTCTTCAGCATTTTTTCTCAGTTCTTTTTTTTCACAATTATTTTCAGTTTTTTTCTTAGTTTTTCTTCAGTTTTTTCGGTCGTTTTTTCTCAATTTTTCTTCTCAGTTTTTTTCCTCCGTTTTCTTCAGTTTTTTTAAATAGTTTTTTTTCTCAGTTTTTCTGATCAGTTTTTCTGCTCAGTTTTTTCTTCAGATTTTTTTCTCAGTTCTTTTTTTGCAGTTTTTTTCAGTTTTTTTCTAAGTTTTTCTTCAGTTATTTTTCTCAGTTCTTCTTTTTTTTCACAGTTTTTTTCTAAGTTTTTCTTCAGTTTTTTTTCTCAGTTCTTTTTTTTCACAGTTTTTTTCTAAGTTTTTCTTCAGTTTTTTGAATCGTTTTTTCTCAATTTTTCTTCTCAGTTTTTTTACTCCGTTTTTCTTCAATATTTTTTTAATACATATTTTTTTCTCAGTTTTGCTGCTCAGTTTTTCTGCTCAGTTTTTTCTTCAGTTTTTTTTCTCAGTTCTTTTTTTTCACAATTTTTTTCACAGTTTTTTTCTAAGTTTTTCTTCAGTTTTTTCAGTCGTTTTTTCTCAATTTTTCTTCTCAGTTTTTTTCCTCCGTTTTTCTTCAGTTTTTTAAAATAGTTTTTTTTCTCAGTTTTTCTGATCAGTTTTTCTGCTCAGTTTTTTCTTCAGATTTTTTTCTCAGTTCTTTTTTTGCAGTTTTTTTCAGTTTTTTTCTAAGTTTTTCTTCAGTTTTTTTTCTCAGTTCTTCTTTTTTTTCACAGTTTTTTTCTAAGTTTTTCTTCAGTTTTTTTTCTCAGTTCTTTTTTTTCCACAGTTTTTTTCTAAGTTTTTTTCTAAGTTTTTCTTCAGTTTTTTCAGTCGTTTTTTCTCAATTTTTCTTCTCAGTTTTTTTACTCCGTTTTTCTTCAGTATTTTTTTCAGTTTTTTTCTCAGTTTTTCTGCTCAGTTTTTCTGCTCAGTTTTTTGTTCAGTTTTTTTTCTCACTTCTTTTTTTCACAGTTTTTTTCTAAGTTTTTCTTCAGTTTTTTCAGTCGTTTTTTCTCAATTTTTCTTCTCAGTTTTTTTCCTCCGTTTTTCTTCAGTTTTTTAAAATAGTTTTTTTCTCAGTTTTTCTGCTGAGTTTTTCTGCTCAGTTTTTTCTCAGTTTTTTTCCTCAGTTCTTTTTTTCCACAGTTTTGTGCACAGTTTTTTTTCTAAATTTTTCTTCAGTTTTTTTTCTCCGTTCTTTTTTTTCTTCAGTTTTTTCAGTCGTTTTTCTTAATTTTTCTTCTCAGTTTTTTTAGTCCGTTTTTCTTCAGGATTTTTTTAATAGTTTTTTTCTCAGTTTTTCTGCTCAGTTTTTCTGCTCAGTTTTTTCTTCAGTTTTTTTTCTCAGTTCTTTTTTTCACAGTTTTTTTCACAGTTTTTTTCTAAGTTTTTCTTCAGTTTTTTCAGTCGTTTTTTCTCAATTTTTCTTCTCAGTTTTTTTACTCCGTTTTTCTTCAGTATTTTTTTAATAGTTTTATTCTCAGTTTTTCTGCTCAATTTTTCTGCTCAGTTTTTTCTCAGTTTTTTCACTCAATTCTTTTTTGCAGTTTTTTTCAGTTTTTTTCTAAATTTTTCTTCAGTTTTTTTTCTCCGTTCTTTTTTTTCTTCAGTTTTTTCAGTCGTTTTTCTTAATTTTTCTTCTCAGTTTTTTTCCTCCGTTTTTCTTCAGTTTTTTTAAATAGTTTTTTTTCTCAGTTTTTCTGATCAGTTTTTCTGCTCAGTTTTTTCTTCAGATTTTTTTTCTCAGTTCTTTTTTGCAGTTTTTTTCAGTTTTTTTCTAAATTTTTCTTCAGTTTTTTTTCTCAGTTCTTTTTTTTCACAGTTTTTTTCTAAGTTTTTCTTCAGGTTTTTGAATCGTTTTTTCTCAATTTTTCTTCTCAGTTTTTTTACTCCGTTTTTCTTCAGTATTTTTTTAATAGTTATTTTTTTCTCAGTTTTTCTGCTCAGTTTTTCTGCTCAGATTTTTCTTCAGCATTTTTTCTCAGTTCTTTTTTTTCACAATTATTTTCAGTTTTTTTCTTAGTTTTTCTTCAGTTTTTTCGGTCGTTTTTTCTCAATTTTTCTTCTCAGTTTTTTTCCTCCGTTTTTCTTCAGTTTTTTTAAATAGTTTTTTTTCTCAGTTTTTCTGATCAGTTTTTCTGCTCAGTTTTTTCTTCAGATTTTTTTCTCAGTTCTTTTTTTGCAGTTTTTTTCAGTTTTTTTCTAAGTTTTTCTTCAGTTTTTTTTCTCAGTTCTTCTTTTTTTCACAGTTTTTTTCTAAGTTTTTCTTCAGTTTTTTGAATCGTTTTTTCTCAATTTTTCTTCTCAGTTTTTTTATTCCGTTTTTCTTCAGTATTTTTTTAATAGTTATTTTTTTCTCAGTTTTTCTGCTCAGTTTTTCTGCTCAGTTTTTTCTTCAGTTTTTTTTCTCAGTTCTTTTTTTTCACAATTTTTTTCACAGTTTTTTTCTTAGTTTTTCTTCAGTTTTTTCGGTCGTTTTTTCTCAATTTTTCTTCTCAGTTTTTTTCCTCCGTTTTCTTCAGTTTTTTTAAATAGTTTTTTTTCTCAGTTTTTCTGATCAGTTTTTCTGCTCAGTTTTTTCTTCAGATTTTTTTCTCAGTTCTTTTTTTGCAGTTTTTATCAGTTTTTTTCTAAGTTTTTCTTCAGTTATTTTTCTCAGTTCTTCTTTTTTTTCACAGTTTTTTTCTAAGTTTTTCTTCAGTTTTTTTTCTCAGTTCTTTTTTTTCACAGTTTTTTTCTAAGTTTTTCTTCAGTTTTTTGAATCGTTTTTTCTCAATTTTTCTTCTCAGTTTTTTTCATCCGTTTTTCTTCAGTTTTTTTTTAATAGTTTTTTTTCTCAGTTTTTCTGCTCAGTTTTTCTGCTCAGTTTTTTATCAGTTTTTTTCTCAGTTCTTTTTTTCCACACTTTTGTGCACAGTTTTTTCTAAATTTTTCTTCTGTTTTTTTTCTCAGTTCTTTTTTTTCACAGTTTTTTTCTAAGTTTTTCTTCAGTTTTTTGAATCGTTTTTTCTCAATTTTTCTTCTCAGTTTTTTTACTCCGTTTTTCTTCAGTATTTTTTTAATAGTTATTTTTTTCTCAGTTTTTCTGCTCAGTTTTTCTGCTCAGTTTTTTCTTCAGTTTTTTTTCTCAGTTCTTTTTTTTCACAATTTTTTTCACAGTTTTTTTCTTAGTTTTTCTTCAGTTTTTTCGGTCGTTTTTTCTCAATTTTTCTTCAGTTTTTTTCCTCCGTTTTCTTCAGTTTTTTAAAATAGTTTTTTTTCTCAGTTTATCTGATCAGTTTTTCTGCTCAGTTTTTTCTTCAGATTTTTTTTCTCAGTTCTTTTTTGCAGTTTTTTTCAGTTTTTTTCTAAATTTTTCTTCAGTTTTTTTTCTCAGTTCTTTTTTTTCACAGTTTTTTTCTAAGTTTTTCTTCAGTTTTTTGAATCGTTTTTTCTCAATTTTTCTTCTCAGTTTTTTTACTCCGTTTTTCTTCAGTATTTTTTTAAGTTATTTTTTTCTCAGTTTTTCTGCTCAGTTTTTCTGCTCAGATTTTTCTTCAGCATTTTTTCTCAGTTCTTTTTTTTCACTATTTTTTTCAGTTTTTTTCTTAGTTTTTCTTCAGTTTTTTCGGTCGTTTTTTCTCAATTTTTCTTCTCAGTTTTTTTCCTCCGTTTTCTTCAGTTTTTTTAAATAGTTTTTTTTCTCAGTTTTTCTGATCAGTTTTTCTGCTCAGTTTTTTCTTCAGATTTTTTTCTCAGTTCTTTTTTTGCAGTTTTTTTCAGTTTTTTTCTAAGTTTTTCTTCAGTTATTTTTCTCAGTTCTTCTTTTTTTTCACAGTTTTTTTCTAAGTTTTTCTTCAGTTTTTTTTCTCAGTTCTTTTTTTTCACAGTTTTTTTCTAAGTTTTTCTTCAGTTTTTTGAATCGTTTTTTCTCAATTTTTCTTCTCAGTTTTTTTACTCCGTTTTTCTTCAATATTTTTTTAATACTTATTTTTTTCTCAGTTTTGCTGCTCAGTTTTTCTGCTCAGTTTTTTCTTCAGTTTTTTTTCTCAGTTCTTTTTTTTCACAATTTTTTTCACAGTTTTTTTCTAAGTTTTTCTTCAGTTTTTTCAGTCGTTTTTTCTCAATTTTTCTTCTCAGTTTTTTTCCTCCGTTTTTCTTCAGTTTTTTTAAATAGTTTTTTTTCTCAGTTTTTCTGATCAGTTTTTCTGCTCAGTTTTTTCTTCAGATTTTTTTCTCAGTTCTTTTTTTGCAGTTTTTTTCAGTTTTTTTCTAAGTTTTTCTTCAGTTTTTTTTCTCAGTTCTTCTTTTTTTTCACAGTTTTTTTCTCAGTTTTTCTTCAGTTTTTTTAATCGTTTTTTCTCAATTTTTCTTCTCAGTTTTTTTAATCCGTTTTTCTTCAGTATTTTTTTAATAGTTATTTTTTTCTCAGTTTTTCTGCTCAGTTTTTGTGCTCAGTTTTTTCTTCAGTTTTTTTTCTCAGTTCTTTTTTTTCACAATTTTTTTCACAGTTTTTTTCTAAGTTTTTCTTCAGTTTTTTCAGTCGTTTTTTCTCAATTTTTCTTCTCAGTTTTTTTCCTCCGTTTTTCTTCAGTTTTTTTAAATAGTTTTTTTTCTCAGTTTTTCTGATCAGTTTTTCTGCTCAGTTTTTTCTTCAGATTTTTTTTCTCAGTTCTTTTTTGCAGTTTTTTTCAGTTTTTTTCTAAATTTTTCTTCAGTTTTTTTTCTCAGTTCTTTTTTTTCACAGTTTTTTTCTAAGTTTTTCTTCAGTTTTTTGAATCGTTTTTTCTCAATTTTTCTTCTCAGTTTTTTTACTCCGTTTTTCTTCAGTATTTTTTTAATAGTTATTTTTTTCTCAGTTTTTCTGCTCAGTTTTTCTGCTCAGATTTTTCTTCAGCATTTTTTCTCAGTTCTTTTTTTTCACTATTTTTTTCAGTTTTTTTCTTAGTTTTTCTTCAGTTTTTTCGGTCGTTTTTTCTCAATTTTTCTTCTCAGTTTTTTTCCTCCGTTTTCTTCAGTTTTTTTAAATAGTTTTTTTTCTCAGTTTTTCTGATCAGTTTTTCTGCTCAGTTTTTTCTTCAGATTTTTTTCTCAGTTCTTTTTTTGCAGTTTTTTTCAGTTTTTTTCTAAGTTTTTCTTCAGTTATTTTTCTCAGTTCTTCTTTTTTTTCACAGTTTTTTTCTAAGTTTTTCTTCAGTTTTTTTTCTCAGTTCTTTTTTTTCACAGTTTTTTTCTAAGTTTTTCTTCAATTTTTTGAATCGTTTTTTCTCAATTTTTCTTCTCAGTTTTTTTACTCCGTTTTTCTTCAATATTTTTTTAATACATATTTTTTCTCAGTTTTGCTGCTCAGTTTTTCTGCTCAGTTTTTTCTTCAGTTTTTTTTCTCAGTTCTTTTTTTTCACAATTTTTTTCACAGTTTTTTTCTTAGTTTTTCTTCAGTTTTTTCGGTCGTTTTTTCTCAATTTTTCTTCTCAGTTTTTTTCCTCCGTTTTCTTCAGTTTTTTTAAATAGTTTTTTTTCTCAGTTTTTCTGATCAGTTTTTCTGCTCAGTTTTTTCTTCAGATTTTTTTCTCAGTTCTTTTTTTGCAGTTTTTATCAGTTTTTTTCTAAGTTTTTCTTCAGTTATTTTTCTCAGTTCTTCTTTTTTTTCACAGTTTTTTTCTAAGTTTTTCTTCAGTTTTTTTTCTCAGTTCTTTTTTTTCACAGTTTTTTTCTAAGTTTTTCTTCAGTTTTTTGAATCGTTTTTTCTCAATTTTTCTTCTCAGTTTTTTTCATCCGTTTTTCTTCAGTTTTTTTTTA
This sequence comes from Pristiophorus japonicus, assembly GCF_044704955.1. Taxonomy (NCBI): domain Eukaryota; kingdom Metazoa; phylum Chordata; class Chondrichthyes; family Pristiophoridae; genus Pristiophorus; species Pristiophorus japonicus. The sequence continues at coordinate 597,603 of NW_027251071.1, forward strand.
ATAGTTTTTTTTCTCAGTTTTTCTGCTCAGTTTTTCTGCTCAGTTTTTTATCAGTTTTTTTCTCAGTTCTTTTTTTCCACACTTTTGTGCACAGTTTTTTCTAAATTTTTCTTCTGTTTTTTTTCTCAGTTCTTTTTTTTCACAGTTTTTTTCTAAGTTTTTCTTCAGTTTTTTGAATCGTTTTTTCTCAATTTTTCTTCTCAGTTTTTTTACTCCGTTTTTCTTCAGTATTTTTTTAATAGTTATTTTTTTCTCAGTTTTTCTGCTCAGTTTTTCTGCTCAGTTTTTTCTTCAGTTTTTTTTCTCAGTTCTTTTTTTTCACAATTTTTTTCACAGTTTTTTTCTTAGTTTTTCTTCAGTTTTTTCGGTCGTTTTTTCTCAATTTTTCTTCAGTTTTTTTCCTCCGTTTTCTTCAGTTTTTTAAAATAGTTTTTTTTCTCAGTTTATCTGATCAGTTTTTCTGCTCAGTTTTTTCTTCAGATTTTTTTTCTCAGTTCTTTTTTGCAGTTTTTTTCAGTTTTTTTCTAAATTTTTCTTCAGTTTTTTTTCTCAGTTCTTTTTTTTCACAGTTTTTTTCTAAGTTTTTCTTCAGTTTTTTGAATCGTTTTTTCTCAATTTTTCTTCTCAGTTTTTTTACTCCGTTTTTCTTCAGTATTTTTTTAATAGTTATTTTTTTCTCAGTTTTTCTGCTCAGTTTTTCTGCTCAGATTTTTCTTCAGCATTTTTTCTCAGTTCTTTTTTTTCACTATTTTTTTCAGTTTTTTTCTTAGTTTTTCTTCAGTTTTTTCGGTCGTTTTTTCTCAATTTTTCTTCTCAGTTTTTTTCCTCCGTTTTCTTCAGTTTTTTTAAATAGTTTTTTTTCTCAGTTTTTCTGATCAGTTTTTCTGCTCAGTTTTTTCTTCAGATTTTTTTCTCAGTTCTTTTTTTGCAGTTTTTTTCAGTTTTTTTCTAAGTTTTTCTTCAGTTATTTTTCTCAGTTCTTCTTTTTTTTCACAGTTTTTTTCTAAGTTTTTCTTCAGTTTTTTTTCTCAGTTCTTTTTTTTCACAGTTTTTTTCTAAGTTTTTCTTCAGTTTTTTGAATCGTTTTTTCTCAATTTTTCTTCTCAGTTTTTTTACTCCGTTTTTCTTCAATATTTTTTTAATACTTATTTTTTTCTCAGTTTTGCTGCTCAGTTTTTCTGCTCAGTTTTTTCTTCAGTTTTTTTTCTCAGTTCTTTTTTTTCACAATTTTTTTCACAGTTTTTTTCTAAGTTTTTCTTCAGTTTTTTCAGTCGTTTTTTCTCAATTTTTCTTCTCAGTTTTTTTCCTCCGTTTTTCTTCAGTTTTTTTAAATAGTTTTTTTTCTCAGTTTTTCTGATCAGTTTTTCTGCTCAGTTTTTTCTTCAGATTTTTTTCTCAGTTCTTTTTTTGCAGTTTTTTTCAGTTTTTTTCTAAGTTTTTCTTCAGTTTTTTTTCTCAGTTCTTCTTTTTTTTCACAGTTTTTTTCTCAGTTTTTCTTCAGTTTTTTTAATCGTTTTTTCTCAATTTTTCTTCTCAGTTTTTTTAATCCGTTTTTCTTCAGTATTTTTTTAATAGTTATTTTTTTCTCAGTTTTTCTGCTCAGTTTTTGTGCTCAGTTTTTTCTTCAGTTTTTTTTCTCAGTTCTTTTTTTTCACAATTTTTTTCACAGTTTTTTTCTAAGTTTTTCTTCAGTTTTTTCAGTCGTTTTTTCTCAATTTTTCTTCTCAGTTTTTTTCCTCCGTTTTTCTTCAGTTTTTTTAAATAGTTTTTTTTCTCAGTTTTTCTGATCAGTTTTTCTGCTCAGTTTTTTCTTCAGATTTTTTTTCTCAGTTCTTTTTTGCAGTTTTTTTCAGTTTTTTTCTAAATTTTTCTTCAGTTTTTTTTCTCAGTTCTTTTTTTTCACAGTTTTTTTCTAAGTTTTTCTTCAGTTTTTTGAATCGTTTTTTCTCAATTTTTCTTCTCAGTTTTTTTACTCCGTTTTTCTTCAGTATTTTTTTAATAGTTATTTTTTTCTCAGTTTTTCTGCTCAGTTTTTCTGCTCAGATTTTTCTTCAGCATTTTTTCTCAGTTCTTTTTTTTCACTATTTTTTTCAGTTTTTTTCTTAGTTTTTCTTCAGTTTTTTCGGTCGTTTTTTCTCAATTTTTCTTCTCAGTTTTTTTCCTCCGTTTTCTTCAGTTTTTTTAAATAGTTTTTTTTCTCAGTTTTTCTGATCAGTTTTTCTGCTCAGTTTTTTCTTCAGATTTTTTTCTCAGTTCTTTTTTTGCAGTTTTTTTCAGTTTTTTTCTAAGTTTTTCTTCAGTTATTTTTCTCAGTTCTTCTTTTTTTTCACAGTTTTTTTCTAAGTTTTTCTTCAGTTTTTTTTCTCAGTTCTTTTTTTTCACAGTTTTTTTCTAAGTTTTTCTTCAATTTTTTGAATCGTTTTTTCTCAATTTTTCTTCTCAGTTTTTTTACTCCGTTTTTCTTCAATATTTTTTTAATACATATTTTTTCTCAGTTTTGCTGCTCAGTTTTTCTGCTCAGTTTTTTCTTCAGTTTTTTTTCTCAGTTCTTTTTTTTCACAATTTTTTTCACAGTTTTTTTCTTAGTTTTTCTTCAGTTTTTTCGGTCGTTTTTTCTCAATTTTTCTTCTCAGTTTTTTTCCTCCGTTTTCTTCAGTTTTTTTAAATAGTTTTTTTTCTCAGTTTTTCTGATCAGTTTTTCTGCTCAGTTTTTTCTTCAGATTTTTTTCTCAGTTCTTTTTTTGCAGTTTTTATCAGTTTTTTTCTAAGTTTTTCTTCAGTTATTTTTCTCAGTTCTTCTTTTTTTTCACAGTTTTTTTCTAAGTTTTTCTTCAGTTTTTTTTCTCAGTTCTTTTTTTTCACAGTTTTTTTCTAAGTTTTTCTTCAGTTTTTTGAATCGTTTTTTCTCAATTTTTCTTCTCAGTTTTTTTCATCCGTTTTTCTTCAGTTTTTTTTTAATAGTTTTTTTTCTCAGTTTTTCTGCTCAGTTTTTCTGCTCAGTTTTTTATCAGTTTTTTTCTCAGTTCTTTTTTTCCACACTTTTGTGCACAGTTTTTTCTAAATTTTTCTTCTGTTTTTTTTCTCAGTTCTTTTTTTTCACAGTTTTTTTCTAAGTTTTTCTTCAGTTTTTTGAATCGTTTTTTCTCAATTTTTCTTCTCAGTTTTTTTACTCCGTTTTTCTTCAGTATTTTTTTAATAGTTATTTTTTTCTCAGTTTTTCTGCTCAGTTTTTCTGCTCAGTTTTTTCTTCAGTTTTTTTTCTCAGTTCTTTTTTTTCACAATTTTTTTCACAGTTTTTTTCTTAGTTTTTCTTCAGTTTTTTCGGTCGTTTTTTCTCAATTTTTCTTCAGTTTTTTTCCTCCGTTTTCTTCAGTTTTTTAAAATAGTTTTTTTTCTCAGTTTATCTGATCAGTTTTTCTGCTCAGTTTTTTCTTCAGATTTTTTTTCTCAGTTCTTTTTTGCAGTTTTTTTCAGTTTTTTTCTAAATTTTTCTTCAGTTTTTTTTCTCAGTTCTTTTTTTTCACAGTTTTTTTCTAAGTTTTTCTTCAGTTTTTTGAATCGTTTTTTCTCAATTTTTCTTCTCAGTTTTTTTACTCCGTTTTTCTTCAGTATTTTTTTAATAGTTATTTTTTTCTCAGTTTTTCTGCTCAGTTTTTCTGCTCAGATTTTTCTTCAGCATTTTTTCTCAGTTCTTTTTTTTCACTATTTTTTTCAGTTTTTTTCTTAGTTTTTCTTCAGTTTTTTCGGTCGTTTTTTCTCAATTTTTCTTCTCAGTTTTTTTCCTCCGTTTTCTTCAGTTTTTTTAAATAGTTTTTTTTCTCAGTTTTTCTGATCAGTTTTTCTGCTCAGTTTTTTCTTCAGATTTTTTTCTCAGTTCTTTTTTTGCAGTTTTTTTCAGTTTTTTTCTAAGTTTTTCTTCAGTTATTTTTCTCAGTTCTTCTTTTTTTTCACAGTTTTTTTCTAAGTTTTTCTTCAGTTTTTTTTCTCAGTTCTTTTTTTTCACAGTTTTTTTCTAAGTTTTTCTTCAGTTTTTTGAATCGTTTTTTCTCAATTTTTCTTCTCAGTTTTTTTACTCCGTTTTTCTTCAATATTTTTTTAATACTTATTTTTTTCTCAGTTTTGCTGCTCAGTTTTTCTGCTCAGTTTTTTCTTCAGTTTTTTTTCTCAGTTCTTTTTTTTCACAATTTTTTTCACAGTTTTTTTCTAAGTTTTTCTTCAGTTTTTTCAGTCGTTTTTTCTCAATTTTTCTTCTCAGTTTTTTTCCTCCGTTTTTCTTCAGTTTTTTTAAATAGTTTTTTTTCTCAGTTTTTCTGATCAGTTTTTCTGCTCAGTTTTTTCTTCAGATTTTTTTCTCAGTTCTTTTTTTGCAGTTTTTTTCAGTTTTTTTCTAAGTTTTTCTTCAGTTTTTTTTCTCAGTTCTTCTTTTTTTTCACAGTTTTTTTCTCAGTTTTTCTTCAGTTTTTTTAATCGTTTTTTCTCAATTTTTCTTCTCAGTTTTTTTAATCCGTTTTTCTTCAGTATTTTTTTAATAGTTATTTTTTTCTCAGTTTTTCTGCTCAGTTTTTGTGCTCAGTTTTTTCTTCAGTTTTTTTTCTCAGTTCTTTTTTTTCACAATTTTTTTCACAGTTTTTTTCTAAGTTTTTCTTCAGTTTTTTCAGTCGTTTTTTCTCAATTTTTCTTCTCAGTTTTTTTCCTCCGTTTTTCTTCAGTTTTTTTAAATAGTTTTTTTTCTCAGTTTTTCTGATCAGTTTTTCTGCTCAGTTTTTTCTTCAGATTTTTTTTCTCAGTTCTTTTTTGCAGTTTTTTTCAGTTTTTTTCTAAATTTTTCTTCAGTTTTTTTTCTCAGTTCTTTTTTTTCACAGTTTTTTTCTAAGTTTTTCTTCAGTTTTTTGAATCGTTTTTTCTAAATTTTTCTTCTCAGTTTTTTTACTCCGTTTTTCTTCAGTATTTTTTTAATAGTTATTTTTTTCTCAGTTTTTCTGCTCAGTTTTTCTGCTCAGATTTTTCTTCAGCATTTTTTCTCAGTTCTTTTTTTTCACTATTTTTTTCAGTTTTTTTCTTAGTTTTTCTTCAGTTTTTTCGGTCGTTTTTTCTCAATTTTTCTTAGTTTTTTTCCTCCGTTTTTCTTCAGTTTTTTTAAATAGTTTTTTTTCTCAGTTTTTCTGATCAGTTTTTCTGCTCAGTTTTTTCTTCAGATTTTTTTCTCAGTTCTTTTTTTGCAGTTTTTTTCAGTTTTTTTCTAAGTTTTTCTTCAGTTTTTTTTCTCAGTTCTTTTTTTTTTCACAGTTTTTTTCTAAGTTTTTCGTCAGTTTTTTTTCTCAGTTCTTTTTTTTCACAGTTTTTTTCTAAGTTTTTCTTCAGTTTTTTGAATCGTTTTTTCTCAATTTTTCTTCTCAGTTTTTTTACTCCGTTTTTCTTCAGTATTTTTTTAATAGTTATTTTTTTCTCAGTTTTTCTGCTCAGTTTTTCTGCTCAGTTTTTTCTTCAGTTTTTTTTCTCAGTTCTTTTTTTTCACAATTTTTTTCACAGTTTTTTTCTTAGTTTTTCTTCAGTTTTTTCAGTCGTTTTTTCTCAATTTTTCTTCTCAGTTTTTTTCCTCCGTTTTTCTTCAGTTTTTTTAAATAGTTTTTTTTCTCAGTTTTTCTGATCAGTTTTTCTGCTCAGTTTTTTCTTCAGATTTTTTTCTCAGTTCTTTTTTGCAGTTTTTTTCAGTTTTTTTCTAAGTTTTTCTTCTGTTTTTTTTCTCAGTTCTTCTTTTTTTTCACAGTATTTTTCTAAGTTTTTCTTCAGTTTTTTCAGTCGTTTTTTCTCAATTTTTCTTAGTTTTTTACATCCATTTTTCTTCAGTTTTTTTTAAATAGTTTTTTTTCTCAGTTTTTCTGATCAGTTTTTCTGCTCAGTTTTTTATCAGTTTTTTTCTCAGTTCTTTTTTTCCACACTTTTGTGCACAGTTTTTTTCTAAATTTTTCTTCAGTTTTTTTTCTCAGTTCTTTTTTTTTACAGTTTTTTTCTAAGTTTTTCTTCAGTTTTTTGAATCGTTTTTTCTCAATTTTTCTTCTCAGTTTTTTTACTCCGTTTTTCTTCAGTATTTTTTTAATAGTTATTTTTTTCTCAGTTTTTCTGCTCAGTTTTTCTGCTCAGTTTTTTCTTCAGTTTTTTTTCTCAGTCCTTTTTTTTCTCAATTTTTTTCACAGTTTTTTTCTTAGTTTTTCTTCAGTTTTTTCGGTCGTTTTTTCTCAATTTTACTTCTCAGTTTTTTTCCTCCATTTTTCTTCAGTTTTTTTAAATAGTTTTTTTTCTCAGTTTTTCTGATCAGTTTTTCTGCTCAGTTTTTTCTTCAGATTTTTTTCTCAGTTCTTTTTTTGCAGTTTTTTTCAGTTTTTTTCTAAGTTTTTCTTCAGTTTTTTTTCTAAGTTTTTCTTTTTTTTCACAGTTTTTTTCTAAGTTTTTCGTCAGTTTTTTTTCTCAGTTCTTTTTTTTCACAGTTTTTTTCTAAGTTTTTCTTCAGTTTTTTGAATCGTTTTTTCTCAATTTTTCTTCTCAGTTTTTTTACTCCGTTTTTCTTCAGTATTTTTTTAATAGTTATTTTTTTCTCAGTTTTTCTGCTCAGTTTTTCTGCTCAGTTTTTTCTTCAGTTTTTTTTCTCAGTTCTTTTTTTTCACAATTTTTTTCACAGTTTTTTTCTTAGTTTTTCTTCAGTTTTTTCAGTATTCTTTTCTCAATTTTTCTTCTCAGTTTTTTTCCTCCGTTTTTCTTCAGTTTTTTTAAATATTTTTTTTTCTCAGTTTTTCTGATCAGTTTTTCTGCTCAGTTTTTTCTTCAGATTTTTTTCTCAGTTCTTTTTTGCAGTTTTTTTCAGTTTTTTTCTAAGTTTTTCTTCAGTTTTTTTTCTCAGTTCTTCTTTTTTTTCACAGTATTTTTCTAAGTTTTTCTTCAGTTTTTTCAGTCGTTTTTTCTCAATTTTTCTTAGTTTTTTACATCCATTTTTCTTCAGTTTTTTTTAAATAGTTTTTTTTCTCAGTTTTTCTGATCAGTTTTTCTGCTCAGTTTTTTATCAGTTTTTTTCTCAGTTCTTTTTTTCCACACTTTTGTGCACAGTTTTTTTCTAAATTTTTCTTCAGTTTTTTTTCTCAGTTCTTTTTTTTTACTTTTTTTCTAAGTTTTTCTTCAGTTTTTTGAATCGTTTTTTCTCAATTTTTCTTCTCAGTTTTTTTACTCCGTTTTTCTTCAGTATTTTTTTAATAGTTATTTTTTTCTCAGTTTTTCTGCTCAGTTTTTCTGCTCAGTTTTTTCTTCAGTTTTTTTTCTCAGTCCTTTTTTTTCACAATTTTTTTCACAGTTTTTTTCTTAGTTTTTCTTCATTTTATTCGGTCGTTTTTTCTCAATTTTTCTTCTCAGTTTTTTTCCTCCATTTTTCTTCAGTTTTTTTAAATAGTTTTTTTTCTCAGTTTTTCTGATCAGTTTTTCTGCTCAGTTTTTTCTTCAGATTTTTTTCTCAGTTCTTTTTTTGCAGTTTTTTTCAGTTTTTTTCTAAGTTTTTCTTCAGTTTTTTTTCTAAGTTTTTCTTTTTTTTCACAGTTTTTTTCTAAGTTTTTCGTCAGTTTTTTTTCTCAGTTCTTTTTTATCACAGTTTTTTTCTAAGTTTTTCTTCAGTTTTTTGAATCGTTTTTTCTCAATTTTTCTTCTCAGTTTTTTTACTCCGTTTTTCTTCAGTATTTTTTTAATAGTTATTTTTTTCTCAGTTTTTCTGCTCAGTTTTTCTGCTCAGTTTTTTCTTCAGTTTTTTTTCTCAGTTCTTTTTTTTCACAATTTTTTTCACAGTTTTTTTCTTAGTTTTTCTTCAGTTTTTTCAGTAGTCTTTTCTCAATTTTTCTTCTCAGTTTTTTTCCTCCGTTTTTCTTCAGTTTTTTTAAATATTTTTTTTTCTCAGTTTTTCTGATCAGTTTTTCTGCTCAGTTTTTTCTTCAGATTTTTTTCTCAGTTCTTTTTTGCAGTTTTTTTCAGTTTTTTTCTAAGTTTTTCTTCAGTTTTTTTTCTCAGTTCTTCTTTTTTTTCACAGTATTTTTCTAAGTTTTTCTTCAGTTTTTTCAGTCGTTTTTTCTCAATTTTTCTTCTCAGTTTTTTTCATCCGTTTTTCTTCAGTTTTTTTAAATAGTTTTTTTTCTCAGTTTTTCTGATCAGTTTTTCTGCTCAGTTTTTTATCAGTTTTTTTCTCAGTTCTTTTTTTCCACACTTTTTTGCACAGTTTTTTTCTAAATTTTTCTTCAGTTTTTTTCTCAGTTCTTTTTTTTCACAGTTTTTTTCTAAGTTTTTCTTCAGTTTTTTGAATCGTTTTTTCTCAATTTTTCTTCTCAGTTTTTTTACTCCGTTTTTCTTCAGTATTTTTTTAATAGTTATTTTTTTCTCAGTTTTTCTGCTCAGTTTTTCTGCTCAGTTTTTTCTTCAGCTTTTTTTCTCAGTTCTTTTTTTTCACAATTTTTTTCACAGTTTTTTTCTTAGTTTTTCTTCAGTTTTTTCGGTCGTTTTTTCTCAATTTTTCTTCTCAGTTTTTTTCCTCCGTTTTTCTTCAGTTTTTTTAAATAGTTTTTTTTCTCAGTTTTTCTGATCAGTTTTTCTGCTCAGTTTTTTCTTCAGATTTTTTTCTCTGTTCTTTTTTTGCAGTTTTTTTCAGTTTTTTTCTAAGTTTTTCTTCAGTTTTTTTTCTCAGTTCTTTTTTTTTTCACAGTTTTTTTCTAAGTTTTTCGTCAGTTTTTTTTCTCAGTTCTTTTTTTTCACTGTTTTTTTCTAAGTTTTTCTTCAGTTTTTTGAATCGTTTTTTCTCAATTTTTCTTCTCAGTTTTTTTACTCCGTTTTTCTTCAGTATTTTTTTAATAGTTATTTTTTTCTCAGTTTTTCTGCTCAGTTTTTCTGCTCAGTTTTTTCTTCAGTTTTTTTTCTCAGTTCTTTTTTTTCACAATTTTTTTCACAGTTTTTTTCTTAGTTTTTCTTCAGTTTTTTCAGTTGTTTTTTCTCAATTTTTCTTCTCAGTTTTTTTCCTCCGTTTTTCTTCAGTTTTTTTAAATAGTTTTTTTTCTCAGTTTTTCTGATCAGTTTTTCTGCTCAGTTTTTTCTTCAGATTTTTTTCTCAGTTCTTTTTTGCAGTTTTTTTCAGTTTTTTTCTAAGTTTTTCTTCAGTTTTTTTTCTCAGTTCTTCTTTTTTTTCACAGTATTTTTCTAAATTTTTCTTCAGTTTTTTCAGTCGTTTTTTCTCAATTTTTCTTCTCAGTTTTTTACATCCATTTTTCTTCAGTTTTTTTTAAATAGTTTTTTTTCTCAGTTTTTCTGATCAGTTTTTCTGCTCAGTTTTTTATCAGTTTTTTTCTCAGTTCTTTTTTTCCACACTTTTGTGCACAGTTTTTTTCTAAATTTTTCTTCAGTTTTTTTTCTCATTTCTTTTTTTTTACAGTTTTTTTCTAAGTTTTTCTTCAGTTTTTTGAATCGTTTTTTCTCAATTTTTCTTCTCAGTTTTTTTACTCCGTTTTTCTTCAGTATTTTTTTAATAGTTATTTTTTTCTCAGTTTTTCTGCTCAGTTTTTCTGCTCAGTTTTTTCTTCAGCTTTTTTTCTCAGTTCTTTTTTTTCACAATTTTTTTCACAGTTTTTTTCTTAGTTTTTCTTCAGTTTTTTCGGTCGCTTTTTCTCAATTTTTCTTCTCAGTTTTTTTCCTCCGTTTTTCTTCAGTTTTTTTAAATAGTTTTTTTTCTCAGTTTTTCTGATCAGTTTTTCTGCTCAGTTTTTTCTTCAGATTTTTTTCTCAGTTCTTTTTTTGCAGTTTTTTTCAGTTTTTTTCTAAGTTTTTCTTCAGTTTTTTTTCTCAGTTCTTTTTTTTTTCACAGTTTTTTTCTAAGTTTTTCGTCAGTTTTTTTTCTCAGTTCTTTTTTTTCACAGTTTTTTTCTAAGTTTTTCTTCAGTTTTTTGAATCGTTTTTTCTCAATTTTTCTTCTCAGTTTTTTTACTCCGTTTTTCTTCAGTATTTTTTTAATAGTTATTTTTTTCTCAGTTTTTCTGCTCAGTTTTTCTGCTCAGTTTTTTCTTCAGTTTTTTTTCTCAGTTCTTTTTTTTCACAATTTTTTTCACAGTTTTTTTCTTAGTTTTTCTTCAGTTTTTTCAGTCGTTTTTTCTCAATTTTTCTTCTCAGTTTTTTTCCTCCGTTTTTCTTCAGTTTTTTTAAATAGTTTTTTTTCTCAGTTTTTCTGATCAGTTTTTCTGCTCAGTTTTTTCTTCAGATTTTTTTCTCAGTTCTTTTTTGCAGTTTTTTTCAGTTTTTTTCTAAGTTTTTCTTCAGTTTTTTTTCTCAGTTCTTCTTTTTTTTCACAGTATTTTTCTAAGTTTTTCTTCAGTTTTTTCAGTCGTTTTTTCTCAATTTTTCTTAGTTTTTTCATCCATTTTTCTTCAGTTTTTTTTAAATAGTTTTTTTTCTCAGTTTTTCTGATCAGTTTTTCTGCTCAGTTTTTTATCAGTTTTTTTCTCAGTTCTTGTTTTCCACACTTTTGTGCACAGTTTTTTTCTAAATTTTTCTTCAGTTTTTTTTCTCAGTTCTTTTTTTTTTACAGTTTTTTCTAAGTTTTTCTTCAGTTTTTTGAATCGTTTTTTCTCAATTTTTCTTCTCAGTTTTTTTACTCCGTTTTTCTTCAGTATTTTTTTAATAGTTATTTTTTTCTCAGTTTTTCTGCTCAGTTTTTCTGCTCAGTTTTTTCTTCAGTTTTTTTTCTCAGTCCTTTTTTTTCACAATTTTTTTCACAGTTTTTTTCTTAGTTTTTCTTCAGTTTTTTCGGTCGTTTTTTCTCAATTTTTCTTCTCAGTTTTTTTCCTCCATTTTTCTTCAGTTTTTTTAAATAGTTTTTTTTCTCAGTTTTTCTGATCAGTTTTTCTGCTCAGTTTTTTCTTCAGATTTTTTTCTCAGTTCTTTTTTTGCAGTTTTTTTCAGTTTTTTTCTAAGTTTTTCTTCAGTTTTTTTTCTAAGTTTTTCTTTTTTTTCACAGTTTTTTTCTAAGTTTTTCGTCAGTTTTTTTTCTCAGTTCTTTTTTTTCACAGTTTTTTTCTAAGTTTTTCTTCAGTTTTTTGAATCGTTTTTTCTCAATTTTTCTTCTCAGTTTTTTTACTCCGTTTTTCTTCAGTATTTTTTTAATAGTTATTTTTTTCTCAGTTTTTCTGCTCAGTTTTTCTGCTCAGTTTTTTCTTCAGTTTTTTTTCTCAGTTCTTTTTTTTCACAATTTTTTTCACAGTTTTTTTCTTAGTTTTTCTTCAGTTTTTTCAGTAGTCTTTTCTCAATTTTTCTTCTCAGTTTTTTTCCTCCGTTTTTCTTCAGTTTTTTTAAATATTTTTTTTTCTCAGTTTTTCTGATCAGTTTTTCTGCTCAGTTTTTTCTTCAGATTTTTTTCTCAGTTCTTTTTTGCAGTTTTTTTCAGTTTTTTTCTAAGTTTTTCTTCAGTTTTTTTTCTCATTTCTTCTTTTTTTTCACAGTATTTTTCTCAAGTTTTTCTTCAGTTTTTTCAGTCGTTTTTTCTCAATTTTTCTTCTCAGTTTTTTTCATCCGTTTTTCTTCAGTTTTTTTTAAAATGTTTTTTTCTCAGTTTTTCTGATCAGTTTTTCTGCTCAGTTTTTTATCAGTTTTTTTCTCAGTTCTTTTTTTCCACACTTTTGTGCACAGTTTTTTTCTAAATTTTTCTTCAGTTTTTTTTCTCAGTTCTTTTTTTTCACAATTTTTTTCACAGTTTTTTTCTAAGTTTTTCTTCAGTTTTTTCAGTCGTTTTTTCTCAATTTTTCTTCTCAGTTTTTTTCCTCCGTTTTTCTTCAGTTTTTTTAAATAGTTTTTTTTCTCAGTTTTTCTGATCAGTTTTTCTGCTCAGTTTTTTCTTCAGATTTTTTTTCTCAGTTCTTTTTTGCAGTTTTTTTCAGTTTTTTTCTAAATTTTTCTTCAGTTTTTTTTCTCAGTTCTTTTTTTTCACAGTTTTTTTCTAAGTTTTTCTTCAGTTTTTTGAATCGTTTTTTCTAAATTTTTCTTCTCAGTTTTTTTACTCCGTTTTTCTTCAGTATTTTTTTAATAGTTATTTTTTTCTCAGTTTTTCTGCTCAGTTTTTCTGCTCAGATTTTTCTTCAGCATTTTTTCTCAGTTCTTTTTTTTCACTATTTTTTTCAGTTTTTTTCTTAGTTTTTCTTCAGTTTTTTCGGTCGTTTTTTCTCAATTTTTCTTAGTTTTTTTCCTCCGTTTTTCTTCAGTTTTTTTAAATAGTTTTTTTTCTCAGTTTTTCTGATCAGTTTTTCTGCTCAGTTTTTTCTTCAGATTTTTTTCTCAGTTCTTTTTTTGCAGTTTTTTTCAGTTTTTTTCTAAGTTTTTCTTCAGTTTTTTTTCTCAGTTCTTTTTTTTTTCACAGTTTTTTTCTAAGTTTTTCGTCAGTTTTTTTTCTCAGTTCTTTTTTTTCACAGTTTTTTTCTAAGTTTTTCTTCAGTTTTTTGAATCGTTTTTTCTCAATTTTTCTTCTCAGTTTTTTTACTCCGTTTTTCTTCAGTATTTTTTTAATAGTTATTTTTTTCTCAGTTTTTCTGCTCAGTTTTTCTGCTCAGTTTTTTCTTCAGTTTTTTTTCTCAGTTCTTTTTTTTCACAATTTTTTTCACAGTTTTTTTCTTAGTTTTTCTTCAGTTTTTTCAGTCGTTTTTTCTCAATTTTTCTTCTCAGTTTTTTTCCTCCGTTTTTCTTCAGTTTTTTTAAATAGTTTTTTTTCTCAGTTTTTCTGATCAGTTTTTCTGCTCAGTTTTTTCTTCAGATTTTTTTCTCAGTTCTTTTTTGCAGTTTTTTTCAGTTTTTTTCTAAGTTTTTCTTCAGTTTTTTTTCTCAGTTCTTCTTTTTTTTCACAGTATTTTTCTAAGTTTTTCTTCAGTTTTTTCAGTCGTTTTTTCTCAATTTTTCTTAGTTTTTTACATCCATTTTTCTTCAGTTTTTTTTAAATAGTTTTTTTTCTCAGTTTTTCTGATCAGTTTTTCTGCTCAGTTTTTTATCAGTTTTTTTCTCAGTTCTTTTTTTCCACACTTTTGTGCACAGTTTTTTTCTAAATTTTTCTTCAGTTTTTTTTCTCAGTTCTTTTTTTTTACAGTTTTTTTCTAAGTTTTTCTTCAGTTTTTTGAATCGTTTTTTCTCAATTTTTCTTCTCAGTTTTTTTACTCCGTTTTTCTTCAGTATTTTTTTAATAGTTATTTTTTTCTCAGTTTTTCTGCTCAGTTTTTCTGCTCAGTTTTTTCTTCAGTTTTTTTTCTCAGTCCTTTTTTTTCACAATTTTTTTCACAGTTTTTTTCTTAGTTTTTCTTCAGTTTTTTCGGTCGTTTTTTCTCAATTTTACTTCTCAGTTTTTTTCCTCCATTTTTCTTCAGTTTTTTTAAATAGTTTTTTTTCTCAGTTTTTCTGATCAGTTTTTCTGCTCAGTTTTTTCTTCAGATTTTTTTCTCAGTTCTTTTTTTGCAGTTTTTTTCAGTTTTTTTCTAAGTTTTTCTTCAGTTTTTTTTCTAAGTTTTTCTTTTTTTTCACAGTTTTTTTCTAAGTTTTTCGTCAGTTTTTTTTCTCAGTTCTTTTTTTTCACAGTTTTTTTCTAAGTTTTTCTTCAGTTTTTTGAATCGTTTTTTCTCAATTTTTCTTCTCAGTTTTTTTACTCCGTTTTTCTTCAGTATTTTTTTAATAGTTATTTTTTTCTCAGTTTTTCTGCTCAGTTTTTCTGCTCAGTTTTTTCTTCAGTTTTTTTTCTCAGTTCTTTTTTTTCACAATTTTTTTCACAGTTTTTTTCTTAGTTTTTCTTCAGTTTTTTCAGTATTCTTTTCTCAATTTTTCTTCTCAGTTTTTTTCCTCCGTTTTTCTTCAGTTTTTTTAAATATTTTTTTTTCTCAGTTTTTCTGATCAGTTTTTCTGCTCAGTTTTTTCTTCAGATTTTTTTCTCAGTTCTTTTTTGCAGTTTTTTTCAGTTTTTTTCTAAGTTTTTCTTCAGTTTTTTTTCTCAGTTCTTTTTTTTCACAGTATTTTTCTAAGTTTTTCTTCAGTTTTTTCAGTCGTTTTTTCTCAATTTTTCTTCTCAGTTTTTTTCATCCGTTTTTCTTCAGTTTTTTTTAAATAGTTTTTTTTCTCAGTTTTTCTGATCAGTTTTTCTGCTCAGTTTTTTATCAGTTTTTTTCTCAGTTCTTTTTTTCCACACTTTTGTGCACAGTTTTTTTCTAAGTTTTTCGTCAGTTTTTTTTCTCAGTTCTTTTTTTTCACTGTTTTTTTCTAAGTTTTTCTTCAGTTTTTTGAATCGTTTTTTCTCAATTTTTCTTCTCAGTTTTTTTACTCCGTTTTTCTTCAGTATTTTTTTAATAGTTATTTTTTTCTCAGTTTTTCTGCTCAGTTTTTCTGCTCAGTTTTTTCTTCAGTTTTTTTTCTCAGTTCTTTTTTTTCACAATTTTTTTCACAGTTTTTTTCTTAGTTTTTCTTCAGTTTTTTCAGTTGTTTTTTCTCAATTTTTCTTCTCAGTTTTTTTCCTCCGTTTTTCTTCAGTTTTTTTAAATAGTTTTTTTTCTCAGTTTTTCTGATCAGTTTTTCTGCTCAGTTTTTTCTTCAGATTTTTTTCTCAGTTCTTTTTTGCAGTTTTTTTCAGTTTTTTTCTAAGTTTTTCTTCAGTTTTTTTTCTCAGTTCTTCTTTTTTTTCACAGTATTTTTCTAAATTTTTCTTCAGTTTTTTCAGTCGTTTTTTCTCAATTTTTCTTCTCAGTTTTTTACATCCATTTTTCTTCAGTTTTTTTTAAATAGTTTTTTTTCTCAGTTTTTCTGATCAGTTTTTCTGCTCAGTTTTTTATCAGTTTTTTTCTCAGTTCTTTTTTTCCACACTTTTGTGCACAGTTTTTTTCTAAATTTTTCTTCAGTTTTTTTTCTCATTTCTTTTTTTTTACAGTTTTTTTCTAAGTTTTTCTTCAGTTTTTTGAATCGTTTTTTCTCAATTTTTCTTCTCAGTTTTTTTACTCCGTTTTTCTTCAGTATTTTTTTAATAGTTATTTTTTTCTCAGTTTTTCTGCTCAGTTTTTCTGCTCAGTTTTTTCTTCAGCTTTTTTTCTCAGTTCTTTTTTTTCACAATTTTTTTCACAGTTTTTTTCTTAGTTTTTCTTCAGTTTTTTCGGTCGCTTTTTCTCAATTTTTCTTCTCAGTTTTTTTCCTCCGTTTTTCTTCAGTTTTTTTAAATAGTTTTTTTTCTCAGTTTTTCTGATCAGTTTTTCTGCTCAGTTTTTTCTTCAGATTTTTTTCTCAGTTCTTTTTTTGCAGTTTTTTTCAGTTTTTTTCTAAGTTTTTCTTCAGTTTTTTTTCTCAGTTCTTTTTTTTTTCACAGTTTTTTTCTAAGTTTTTCGTCAGTTTTTTTTCTCAGTTCTTTTTTTTCACAGTTTTTTTCTAAGTTTTTCTTCAGTTTTTTGAATCGTTTTTTCTCAATTTTTCTTCTCAGTTTTTTTACTCCGTTTTTCTTCAGTATTTTTTTAATAGTTATTTTTTTCTCAGTTTTTCTGCTCAGTTTTTCTGCTCAGTTTTTTCTTCAGTTTTTTTTCTCAGTTCTTTTTTTTCACAATTTTTTTCACAGTTTTTTTCTTAGTTTTTCTTCAGTTTTTTCAGTCGTTTTTTCTCAATTTTTCTTCTCAGTTTTTTTCCTCCGTTTTTCTTCAGTTTTTTTAAATAGTTTTTTTTCTCAGTTTTTCTGATCAGTTTTTCTGCTCAGTTTTTTCTTCAGATTTTTTTCTCAGTTCTTTTTTGCAGTTTTTTTCAGTTTTTTTCTAAGTTTTTCTTCAGTTTTTTTTCTCAGTTCTTCTTTTTTTTCACAGTATTTTTCTAAGTTTTTCTTCAGTTTTTTCAGTCGTTTTTTCTCAATTTTTCTTAGTTTTTTCATCCATTTTTCTTCAGTTTTTTTTAAATAGTTTTTTTTCTCAGTTTTTCTGATCAGTTTTTCTGCTCAGTTTTTTATCAGTTTTTTTCTCAGTTCTTGTTTTCCACACTTTTGTGCACAGTTTTTTTCTAAATTTTTCTTCAGTTTTTTTTCTCAGTTCTTTTTTTTTTACAGTTTTTTCTAAGTTTTTCTTCAGTTTTTTGAATCGTTTTTTCTCAATTTTTCTTCTCAGTTTTTTTACTCCGTTTTTCTTCAGTATTTTTTTAATAGTTATTTTTTTCTCAGTTTTTCTGCTCAGTTTTTCTGCTCAGTTTTTTCTTCAGTTTTTTTTCTCAGTCCTTTTTTTTCACAATTTTTTTCACAGTTTTTTTCTTAGTTTTTCTTCAGTTTTTTCGGTCGTTTTTTCTCAATTTTTCTTCTCAGTTTTTTTCCTCCATTTTTCTTCAGTTTTTTTAAATAGTTTTTTTTCTCAGTTTTTCTGATCAGTTTTTCTGCTCAGTTTTTTCTTCAGATTTTTTTCTCAGTTCTTTTTTTGCAGTTTTTTTCAGTTTTTTTCTAAGTTTTTCTTCAGTTTTTTTTCTAAGTTTTTCTTTTTTTTCACAGTTTTTTTCTAAGTTTTTCGTCAGTTTTTTTTCTCAGTTCTTTTTTTTCACAGTTTTTTTCTAAGTTTTTCTTCAGTTTTTTGAATCGTTTTTTCTCAATTTTTCTTCTCAGTTTTTTTACTCCGTTTTTCTTCAGTATTTTTTTAATAGTTATTTTTTTCTCAGTTTTTCTGCTCAGTTTTTCTGCTCAGTTTTTTCTTCAGTTTTTTTTCTCAGTTCTTTTTTTTCACAATTTTTTTCACAGTTTTTTTCTTAGTTTTTCTTCAGTTTTTTCAGTAGTCTTTTCTCAATTTTTCTTCTCAGTTTTTTTCCTCCGTTTTTCTTCAGTTTTTTTAAATATTTTTTTTTCTCAGTTTTTCTGATCAGTTTTTCTGCTCAGTTTTTTCTTCAGATTTTTTTCTCAGTTCTTTTTTGCAGTTTTTTTCAGTTTTTTTCTAAGTTTTTCTTCAGTTTTTTTTCTCATTTCTTCTTTTTTTTCACAGTATTTTTCTCAAGTTTTTCTTCAGTTTTTTCAGTCGTTTTTTCTCAATTTTTCTTCTCAGTTTTTTTCATCCGTTTTTCTTCAGTTTTTTTTAAAATGTTTTTTTCTCAGTTTTTCTGATCAGTTTTTCTGCTCAGTTTTTTATCAGTTTTTTTCTCAGTTCTTTTTTTCCACACTTTTGTGCACAGTTTTTTTCTAAATTTTTCTTCAGTTTTTTTTCTCAGTTCTTTTTTTTCACAATTTTTTTCACAGTTTTTTTCTAAGTTTTTCTTCAGTTTTTTCAGTCGTTTTTTCTCAATTTTTCTTCTCAGTTTTTTTCCTCCGTTTTTCTTCAGTTTTTTTAAATAGTTTTTTTTCTCAGTTTTTCTGATCAGTTTTTCTGCTCAGTTTTTTCTTCAGATTTTTTTTCTCAGTTCTTTTTTGCAGTTTTTTTCAGTTTTTTTCTAAATTTTTCTTCAGTTTTTTTTCTCAGTTCTTTTTTTTCACAGTTTTTTTCTAAGTTTTTCTTCAGTTTTTTGAATCGTTTTTTCTAAATTTTTCTTCTCAGTTTTTTTACTCCGTTTTTCTTCAGTATTTTTTTAATAGTTATTTTTTTCTCAGTTTTTCTGCTCAGTTTTTCTGCTCAGATTTTTCTTCAGCATTTTTTCTCAGTTCTTTTTTTTCACTATTTTTTTCAGTTTTTTTCTTAGTTTTTCTTCAGTTTTTTCGGTCGTTTTTTCTCAATTTTTCTTAGTTTTTTTCCTCCGTTTTTCTTCAGTTTTTTTAAATAGTTTTTTTTCTCAGTTTTTCTGATCAGTTTTTCTGCTCAGTTTTTTCTTCAGATTTTTTTCTCAGTTCTTTTTTTGCAGTTTTTTTCAGTTTTTTTCTAAGTTTTTCTTCAGTTTTTTTTCTCAGTTCTTTTTTTTTTCACAGTTTTTTTCTAAGTTTTTCGTCAGTTTTTTTTCTCAGTTCTTTTTTTTCACAGTTTTTTTCTAAGTTTTTCTTCAGTTTTTTGAATCGTTTTTTCTCAATTTTTCTTCTCAGTTTTTTTACTCCGTTTTTCTTCAGTATTTTTTTAATAGTTATTTTTTTCTCAGTTTTTCTGCTCAGTTTTTCTGCTCAGTTTTTTCTTCAGTTTTTTTTCTCAGTTCTTTTTTTTCACAATTTTTTTCACAGTTTTTTTCTTAGTTTTTCTTCAGTTTTTTCAGTCGTTTTTTCTCAATTTTTCTTCTCAGTTTTTTTCCTCCGTTTTTCTTCAGTTTTTTTAAATAGTTTTTTTTCTCAGTTTTTCTGATCAGTTTTTCTGCTCAGTTTTTTCTTCAGATTTTTTTCTCAGTTCTTTTTTGCAGTTTTTTTCAGTTTTTTTCTAAGTTTTTCTTCAGTTTTTTTTCTCAGTTCTTCTTTTTTTTCACAGTATTTTTCTAAGTTTTTCTTCAGTTTTTTCAGTCGTTTTTTCTCAATTTTTCTTAGTTTTTTACATCCATTTTTCTTCAGTTTTTTTTAAATAGTTTTTTTTCTCAGTTTTTCTGATCAGTTTTTCTGCTCAGTTTTTTATCAGTTTTTTTCTCAGTTCTTTTTTTCCACACTTTTGTGCACAGTTTTTTTCTAAATTTTTCTTCAGTTTTTTTTCTCAGTTCTTTTTTTTTACAGTTTTTTTCTAAGTTTTTCTTCAGTTTTTTGAATCGTTTTTTCTCAATTTTTCTTCTCAGTTTTTTTACTCCGTTTTTCTTCAGTATTTTTTTAATAGTTATTTTTTTCTCAGTTTTTCTGCTCAGTTTTTCTGCTCAGTTTTTTCTTCAGTTTTTTTTCTCAGTCCTTTTTTTTCACAATTTTTTTCACAGTTTTTTTCTTAGTTTTTCTTCAGTTTTTTCGGTCGTTTTTTCTCAATTTTACTTCTCAGTTTTTTTCCTCCATTTTTCTTCAGTTTTTTTAAATAGTTTTTTTTCTCAGTTTTTCTGATCAGTTTTTCTGCTCAGTTTTTTCTTCAGATTTTTTTCTCAGTTCTTTTTTTGCAGTTTTTTTCAGTTTTTTTCTAAGTTTTTCTTCAGTTTTTTTTCTAAGTTTTTCTTTTTTTTCACAGTTTTTTTCTAAGTTTTTCGTCAGTTTTTTTTCTCAGTTCTTTTTTTTCACAGTTTTTTTCTAAGTTTTTCTTCAGTTTTTTGAATCGTTTTTTCTCAATTTTTCTTCTCAGTTTTTTTACTCCGTTTTTCTTCAGTATTTTTTTAATAGTTATTTTTTTCTCAGTTTTTCTGCTCAGTTTTTCTGCTCAGTTTTTTCTTCAGTTTTTTTTCTCAGTTCTTTTTTTTCACAATTTTTTTCACAGTTTTTTTCTTAGTTTTTCTTCAGTTTTTTCAGTATTCTTTTCTCAATTTTTCTTCTCAGTTTTTTTCCTCCGTTTTTCTTCAGTTTTTTTAAATATTTTTTTTTCTCAGTTTTTCTGATCAGTTTTTCTGCTCAGTTTTTTCTTCAGATTTTTTTCTCAGTTCTTTTTTGCAGTTTTTTTCAGTTTTTTTCTAAGTTTTTCTTCAGTTTTTTTTCTCAGTTCTTTTTTTTCACAGTATTTTTCTAAGTTTTTCTTCAGTTTTTTCAGTCGTTTTTTCTCAATTTTTCTTCTCAGTTTTTTTCATCCGTTTTTCTTCAGTTTTTTTTAAATAGTTTTTTTTCTCAGTTTTTCTGATCAGTTTTTCTGCTCAGTTTTTTATCAGTTTTTTTCTCAGTTCTTTTTTTCCACACTTTTGTGCACAGTTTTTTTCTAAATTTTTCTTCAGTTTTTTTTTCAGTTCTTTTTTTTCACAGTTTTTTTCTAAGTTTTTCTTCAGTTTTTTGAATCGTTTTTTCTCAATTTTTCTTCTCAGTTTTTTTACTCCGTTTTTCTTCAGTATTTTTTTAATAGTTATTTTTTTCTCAGTTTTTCTGCTCAGTTTTTCTGCTCAGTTTTTTCTTCAGTTTTTTTTCTCAGTTCTTTTTTTTCACAATTTTTTTCACAGTTTTTTTCTTAGTTTTTCTTCAGTTTTTTCAGTAGTCTTTTCTCAATTTTTCTTCTCAGTTTTTTTCCTCCGTTTTTCTTCAGTTTTTTTAAATATTTTTTTTTCTCAGTTTTTCTGATCAGTTTTTCTGCTCAGTTTTTTCTTCAGATTTTTTTCTCAGTTCTTTTTTGCAGTTTTTTTCAGTTTTTTTCTAAGTTTTTCTTCAGTTTTTTTTCTCATTTCTTCTTTTTTTTCACAGTATTTTTCTCAAGTTTTTCTTCAGTTTTTTCAGTCGTTTTTTCTCAATTTTTCTTCTCAGTTTTTTTCATCCGTTTTTCTTCAGTTTTTTTTAAATAGTTTTTTTCTCAGTTTTTCTGATCAGTTTTTCTGCTCAGTTTTTTATCAGTTTTTTTCTCAGTTCTTTTTTTCCACACTTTTGTGCACAGTTTTTTTCTAAATTTTTCTTCAGTTTTTTTTCTCAGTTCTTTTTTTTTACAGTTTTTTTCTAAGTTTTTCTTCAGTTTTTTGAATCGTTTTTTCTCAATTTTTCTTCTCAGTTTTTTTACTCCGTTTTTCTTCAGTATTTTTTTAATAGTTATTTTTTTCTCAGTTTTTCTGCTCAGTTTTTCTGCTCAGTTTTTTCTTCAGTTTTTTTTCTCAGTCCTTTTTTTTCACAATTTTTTTCACAGTTTTTTTCTTAGTTTTTCTTCAGTTTTTTCGGTCGTTTTTTCTCAATTTTTCTTCTCAGTTTTTTTCCTCCATTTTTCTTCAGTTTTTTTAAATAGTTTTTTTTCTCAGTTTTTCTGATCAGTTTTTCTGCTCAGTTTTTTCTTCAGATTTTTTTCTCAGTTCTTTTTTTGCAGTTTTTTTCAGTTTTTTTCTAAGTTTTTCTTCAGTTTTTTTTCTAAGTTTTTCTTTTTTTTCACAGTTTTTTTCTAAGTTTTTCGTCAGTTTTTTTTCTCAGTTCTTTTTTTTCACAGTTTTTTTCTAAGTTTTTCTTCAGTTTTTTGAATCGTTTTTTCTCAATTTTTCTTCTCAGTTTTTTTACTCCGTTTTTCTTCAGTATTTTTTTAATAGTTATTTTTTTCTCAGTTTTTCTGCTCAGTTTTTCTGCTCAGTTTTTTCTTCAGTTTTTTTTCTCAGTTCTTTTTTTTCACAATTTTTTTCACAGTTTTTTTCTTAGTTTTTCTTCAGTTTTTTCAGTCGTTTTTTCTCAATTTTTCTTCTCAGTTTTTTTCCTCCGTTTTTCTTCAGTTTTTTTAAATAGTTTTTTTTCTCAGTTTTTCTGATCAGTTTTTCTGCTCAGTTTTTTCTTCAGATTTTTTTCTCAGTTCTTTTTTGCAGTTTTTTTCAGTTTTTTTCTAAGTTTTTCTTCAGTTTTTTTTCTCAGTTCTTCTTTTTTTTCACAGTATTTTTCTAAGTTTTTCTTCAGTTTTTTCAGTCGTTTTTTCTCAATTTTTCTTAGTTTTTTACATCCATTTTTCTTCAGTTTTTTTTAAATAGTTTTTTTTCTCAGTTTTTCTGATCAGTTTTTCTGCTCAGTTTTTTATCAGTTTTTTTCTCAGTTCTTTTTTTCCACACTTTTGTGCACAGTTTTTTTCTAAATTTTTCTTCAGTTTTTTTTCTCAGTTCTTTTTTTTTACTTTTTTTCTAAGTTTTTCTTCAGTTTTTTGAATCGTTTTTTCTCAATTTTTCTTCTCAGTTTTTTTACTCCGTTTTTCTTCAGTATTTTTTTAATAGTTATTTTTTTCTCAGTTTTTCTGCTCAGTTTTTCTGCTCAGTTTTTTCTTCAGTTTTTTTTCTCAGTCCTTTTTTTTCACAATTTTTTTCACAGTTTTTTTCTTAGTTTTTCTTCATTTTATTCGGTCGTTTTTTCTCAATTTTTCTTCTCAGTTTTTTTCCTCCATTTTTCTTCAGTTTTTTTAAATAGTTTTTTTTCTCAGTTTTTCTGATCAGTTTTTCTGCTCAGTTTTTTCTTCAGATTTTTTTCTCAGTTCTTTTTTTGCAGTTTTTTTCAGTTTTTTTCTAAGTTTTTCTTCAGTTTTTTTTCTAAGTTTTTCTTTTTTTTCACAGTTTTTTTCTAAGTTTTTCGTCAGTTTTTTTTCTCAGTTCTTTTTTATCACAGTTTTTTTCTAAGTTTTTCTTCAGTTTTTTGAATCGTTTTTTCTCAATTTTTCTTCTCAGTTTTTTTACTCCGTTTTTCTTCAGTATTTTTTTAATAGTTATTTTTTTCTCAGTTTTTCTGCTCAGTTTTTCTGCTCAGTTTTTTCTTCAGTTTTTTTTCTCAGTTCTTTTTTTTCACAATTTTTTTCACAGTTTTTTTCTTAGTTTTTCTTCAGTTTTTTCAGTAGTCTTTTCTCAATTTTTCTTCTCAGTTTTTTTCCTCCGTTTTTCTTCAGTTTTTTTAAATATTTTTTTTTCTCAGTTTTTCTGATCAGTTTTTCTGCTCAGTTTTTTCTTCAGATTTTTTTCTCAGTTCTTTTTTGCAGTTTTTTTCAGTTTTTTTCTAAGTTTTTCTTCAGTTTTTTTTCTCAGTTCTTCTTTTTTTTCACAGTATTTTTCTAAGTTTTTCTTCAGTTTTTTCAGTCGTTTTTTCTCAATTTTTCTTCTCAGTTTTTTTCATCCGTTTTTCTTCAGTTTTTTTAAATAGTTTTTTTTCTCAGTTTTTCTGATCAGTTTTTCTGCTCAGTTTTTTATCAGTTTTTTTCTCAGTTCTTTTTTTCCACACTTTTTTGCACAGTTTTTTTCTAAATTTTTCTTCAGTTTTTTTCTCAGTTCTTTTTTTTCACAGTTTTTTTCTAAGTTTTTCTTCAGTTTTTTGAATCGTTTTTTCTCAATTTTTCTTCTCAGTTTTTTTACTCCGTTTTTCTTCAGTATTTTTTTAATAGTTATTTTTTTCTCAGTTTTTCTGCTCAGTTTTTCTGCTCAGTTTTTTCTTCAGCTTTTTTTCTCAGTTCTTTTTTTTCACAATTTTTTTCACAGTTTTTTTCTTAGTTTTTCTTCAGTTTTTTCGGTCGTTTTTTCTCAATTTTTCTTCTCAGTTTTTTTCCTCCGTTTTTCTTCAGTTTTTTTAAATAGTTTTTTTTCTCAGTTTTTCTGATCAGTTTTTCTGCTCAGTTTTTTCTTCAGATTTTTTTCTCTGTTCTTTTTTTGCAGTTTTTTTCAGTTTTTTTCTAAGTTTTTCTTCAGTTTTTTTTCTCAGTTCTTTTTTTTTTCACAGTTTTTTTCTAAGTTTTTCGTCAGTTTTTTTTCTCAGTTCTTTTTTTTCACTGTTTTTTTCTAAGTTTTTCTTCAGTTTTTTGAATCGTTTTTTCTCAATTTTTCTTCTCAGTTTTTTTACTCCGTTTTTCTTCAGTATTTTTTTAATAGTTATTTTTTTCTCAGTTTTTCTGCTCAGTTTTTCTGCTCAGTTTTTTCTTCAGTTTTTTTTCTCAGTTCTTTTTTTTCACAATTTTTTTCACAGTTTTTTTCTTAGTTTTTCTTCAGTTTTTTCAGTTGTTTTTTCTCAATTTTTCTTCTCAGTTTTTTTCCTCCGTTTTTCTTCAGTTTTTTTAAATAGTTTTTTTTCTCAGTTTTTCTGATCAGTTTTTCTGCTCAGTTTTTTCTTCAGATTTTTTTCTCAGTTCTTTTTTGCAGTTTTTTTCAGTTTTTTTCTAAGTTTTTCTTCAGTTTTTTTTCTCAGTTCTTCTTTTTTTTCACAGTATTTTTCTAAATTTTTCTTCAGTTTTTTCAGTCGTTTTTTCTCAATTTTTCTTCTCAGTTTTTTACATCCATTTTTCTTCAGTTTTTTTTAAATAGTTTTTTTTCTCAGTTTTTCTGATCAGTTTTTCTGCTCAGTTTTTTATCAGTTTTTTTCTCAGTTCTTTTTTTCCACACTTTTGTGCACAGTTTTTTTCTAAATTTTTCTTCAGTTTTTTTTCTCATTTCTTTTTTTTTACAGTTTTTTTCTAAGTTTTTCTTCAGTTTTTTGAATCGTTTTTTCTCAATTTTTCTTCTCAGTTTTTTTACTCCGTTTTTCTTCAGTATTTTTTTAATAGTTATTTTTTTCTCAGTTTTTCTGCTCAGTTTTTCTGCTCAGTTTTTTCTTCAGCTTTTTTTCTCAGTTCTTTTTTTTCACAATTTTTTTCACAGTTTTTTTCTTAGTTTTTCTTCAGTTTTTTCGGTCGCTTTTTCTCAATTTTTCTTCTCAGTTTTTTTCCTCCGTTTTTCTTCAGTTTTTTTAAATAGTTTTTTTTCTCAGTTTTTCTGATCAGTTTTTCTGCTCAGTTTTTTCTTCAGATTTTTTTCTCAGTTCTTTTTTTGCAGTTTTTTTCAGTTTTTTTCTAAGTTTTTCTTCAGTTTTTTTTCTCAGTTCTTTTTTTTTTCACAGTTTTTTTCTAAGTTTTTCGTCAGTTTTTTTTCTCAGTTCTTTTTTTTCACAGTTTTTTTCTAAGTTTTTCTTCAGTTTTTTGAATCGTTTTTTCTCAATTTTTCTTCTCAGTTTTTTTACTCCGTTTTTCTTCAGTATTTTTTTAATAGTTATTTTTTTCTCAGTTTTTCTGCTCAGTTTTTCTGCTCAGTTTTTTCTTCAGTTTTTTTTCTCAGTTCTTTTTTTTCACAATTTTTTTCACAGTTTTTTTCTTAGTTTTTCTTCAGTTTTTTCAGTCGTTTTTTCTCAATTTTTCTTCTCAGTTTTTTTCCTCCGTTTTTCTTCAGTTTTTTTAAATAGTTTTTTTTCTCAGTTTTTCTGATCAGTTTTTCTGCTCAGTTTTTTCTTCAGATTTTTTTCTCAGTTCTTTTTTGCAGTTTTTTTCAGTTTTTTTCTAAGTTTTTCTTCAGGTTTTTTTCTCAGTTCTTTTTTTTCACAGTATTTTTCTAAGTTTTTCTTCAGTTTTTTCAGTCGTTTTTTCTCAATTTTTCTTAGTTTTTTCATCCATTTTTCTTCAGTTTTTTTTAAATAGTTTTTTTTCTCAGTTTTTCTGATCAGTTTTTCTGCTCAGTTTTTTATCAGTTTTTTTCTCAGTTCTTGTTTTCCACACTTTTGTGCACAGTTTTTTTCTAAATTTTTCTTCAGTTTTTTTTCTCAGTTCTTTTTTTTTTACAGTTTTTTCTAAGTTTTTCTTCAGTTTTTTGAATCGTTTTTTCTCAATTTTTCTTCTCAGTTTTTTTACTCCGTTTTTCTTCAGTATTTTTTTAATAGTTATTTTTTTCTCAGTTTTTCTGCTCAGTTTTTCTGCTCAGTTTTTTCTTCAGTTTTTTTTCTCAGTCCTTTTTTTTCACAATTTTTTTCACAGTTTTTTTCTTAGTTTTTCTTCAGTTTTTTCGGTCGTTTTTTCTCAATTTTTCTTCTCAGTTTTTTTCCTCCATTTTTCTTCAGTTTTTTTAAATAGTTTTTTTTCTCAGTTTTTCTGATCAGTTTTTCTGCTCAGTTTTTTCTTCAGATTTTTTTCTCAGTTCTTTTTTTGCAGTTTTTTTCAGTTTTTTTCTAAGTTTTTCTTCAGTTTTTTTTCTAAGTTTTTCTTTTTTTTCACAGTTTTTTTCTAAGTTTTTCGTCAGTTTTTTTTCTCAGTTCTTTTTTTTCACAGTTTTTTTCTAAGTTTTTCTTCAGTTTTTTGAATCGTTTTTTCTCAATTTTTCTTGTCAGTTTTTTTACTCCGTTTTTCTTCAGTATTTTTTTCATAGTTATTTTTTTCTCAGTTTTTCTGCTCAGTTTTTCTGCTCAGTTTTTTCTTCAGTTTTTTTTCTCAGTTCTTTTTTTTCACAATTTTTTTCACAGTTTTTTTCTTAGTTTTTCTTCAGTTTTTTCAGTCGTTTTTTCTCAATTTTTCTTCTCAGTTTTTTTCCTCCGTTTTTCTTCAGTTTTTTTAAATATTTTTTTTTCTCAGTTTTTCTGATCAGTTTTTCTGCTCAGTTTTTTCTTCAGATTTTTTTCTCAGTTCCTTCTTGCAGTTTTTTTCAGTTTTTTTCTAAGTTTTTCTTCAGTTTTTTTTCTCAGTTCTTCTTTTTTTTCACAGTATTTTTCTAAGTTTTTCTTCAGTTTTTTCAGTCGTTTTTTCACAATTTTTCTTAGTTTTTTACATCCATTTTTCTTCAGTTTTTTTTAAATAGTTTTTTTTCTCAGTTTTTCTGATCAGTTTTTCTGCTCAGTTTTTTATCAGTTTTTTTCTCAGTTCTTTTTTTCCACACTTTTGTGCACAGTTTTTTTCTAAATTTTTCTTCAGTTTTTTTTTCAGTTCTTTTTTTTCAGTTTTTTTCTAAGTTTTTCTTCAGTTTTTTGAATCGTTTTTTCTCAATTTTTCTTCTCAGTTTTTTTACTCCGTTTTTCTTCAGTATTTTTTTAATAGTTATTTTTTTCTCAGTTTTTCTGCTCAGTTTTTCTGCTCAGTTTTTTCTTCAGCTTTTTTTCTCAGTTCTTTTTTTTCACAATTTTTTTCACAGTTTTTTTCTTAGTTTTTCTTCAGTTTTTTCGGTCGTTTTTTCTCAATTTTTCTTCTCAGTTTTTTTCCTCCGTTTTTCTTCAGTTTTTTTAAATAGTTTTTTTTCTCAGTTTTTCTGATCAGTTTTTCTGCTCAGTTTTTTCTTCAGATTTTTTTCTCAGTTCTTTTTTTGCAGTTTTTTTCAGTTTTTTTCTAAGTTTTTCTTCAGTTTTTTTTCTCAGTTCTTTTTTTTTTCACAGTTTTTTTCTAAGTTTTTCGTCAGTTTTTTTTCTCAGTTCTTTTTTTTCACAGTTTTTTTCTAAGTTTTTCTTCAGTTTTTTGAATCGTTTTTTCTCAATTTTTCTTCTCAGTTTTTTTACTCCGTTTTTCTTCAGTATTTTTTTAATAGTTATTTTTTTCTCAGTTTTTCTGCTCAGTTTTTCTGCTCAGTTTTTTCTTCAGTTTTTTTTCTCAGTTCTTTTTTTTCACAATTTTTTTCACAGTTTTTTTCTTAGTTTTTCTTCAGTTTTTTCAGTCGTTTTTTCTCAATTTTTCTTCTCAGTTTTTTTCCTCCGTTTTTCTTCAGTTTTTTTAAATAGTTTTTTTTCTCAGTTTTTCTGATCAGTTTTTCTGCTCAGTTTTTTCTTCAGATTTTTTTCTCAGTTCTTTTTTGCAGTTTTTTTCAGTTTTTTTCTAAGTTTTTCTTCAGTTTTTTTTCTCAGTTCTTCTTTTTTTTCACAGTACTTTTCTAAATTTTTCTTCAGTTTTTTCAGTCGTTTTTTCTCAATTTTTCTTCTCAGTTTTTTACATCCATTTTTCTTCAGTTTTTTTTAAATAGTTTTTTTTCTCAGTTTTTCTGATCAGTTTTTCTGCTCAGTTTTTTATCAGTTTTTTTCTCAGTTCTTTTTTTCCACACTTTTGTGCACAGTTTTTTTCTAAATTTTTCTTCAGTT
The DNA here is from genome assembly GCF_044704955.1 of Pristiophorus japonicus. Classification (NCBI taxonomy): domain Eukaryota; kingdom Metazoa; phylum Chordata; class Chondrichthyes; family Pristiophoridae; genus Pristiophorus; species Pristiophorus japonicus. Next base: position 624,895 of record NW_027251071.1, read on the forward strand.
TTTTTTCTCATTTCTTTATTTTTACAGTTTTTTTCTAAGTTTTTCTTCAGTTTTTTGAATCGTTTTTTCTCAATTTTTCTTCTCAGTTTTTTTACTCCGTTTTTCTTCAGTATTTTTTTAATAGATATTTTTTTCTCAGTTTTTCTGCTCAGTTTTTCTGCTCAGTTTTTTCTTCAGTTTTTTTTCTCAGTTCTTTTTTTTCACAATTTTTTTTCACAGTTTTTTTCTTAGTTTTTCTTCAGTATTTTCGGTCGTTTTTTCTCAATTTTTCTTCTCAGTTTTTTGCCTCCGTTTTCAGTTTTTTTAAATAGTTTTTATTCTCAGTTTTTCTGATCAGTTTTTCTGCTCAGTTTTTTCTTCAGATTTTTTTCTCAGTTCATTTTTTGCAGTTTTTTTCAGTTTTTTTCTAAGTTTTTCTTCAGTTTTTTTCTCAGTTCTTCTTTTTTTTCACAGTTTTTTTCTAAGTTTTTCTTCAGTTTTTTTCTCAGTTCTTTTTTTTCACAGTTTTTTTCTAATTTTTTCTTCAGTTCTTTGAATCGTTTTTTCTCAATTTTTCTTCTCAGTTTTTTTACTCCGTTTTTCTTCAGTATTTTTTTAATAGTTATTTTTTTCTCAGTTTTTCTGCTCAGTTTTTCTGCTCAGTTTTTTATCAGTTTTTTTCTCAGTTCTTTTTTTCCACACTTTTGTGCACAGTTTTTTTCTAAATTTTTCTTCAGTTTTTTTTCTCAGTTCTTTTTTTTCACAGTTTTTTTCTAAGTTTTTCTTCAGTTTTTTGAATCGTTTTTTCTCAATTTTTCTTCAGTTTTTTTTACTCCGTTTTTCTTCAGTATTTTTTTAATAGTTATTTTTTTCTCAGTTTTTCTGCTCAGTTTTTCTGCTCAGTTTTTTCTTCAGTTTTTTTTCTCAGTTCTTTTTTTTCACAATTTTTTTCACAGTTTTTTTCTTAGTTTTTCTTCAGTTTTTTCGGTCGATTTTTCTCAATTTTTCTTCAGTTTTTTTCCTCCGTTTTTCTTCAGTTTTTTTAAATAGTTTTTATTCTCAGTTTTTCTGATCAGTTTTTCTGCTCAGTTTTTTCTTCAGATTTTTTTCTCAGTTCTTTTTTGCAGTTTTTTTCAGTTTTTTTCTAAGTTTTTCTTCAGTTTTTTTTCTCAGTTCTTCTTTTTTTTCACAGTATTTTTCTAAGTTTTTCTTCAGTTTTTTCAGTCGTTTTTTCTCAATTTTTCTTCTCAGTTTTTTACATCCATTTTTCTTCAGTTTTTTTTAAATAGTTTTTTTTCTCAGTTTTTCTGATCAGTTTTTCTGCTCAGTTTTTCTTCAGTTTTTTTTCTCAGTTCTTTTTTTTTACAGTTTTTTTCTAAGTTTTTCTTCAGTTTTTTGAATCGTTTTTTCTCAATTTTTCTTCTCAGTTTTTTTACTCCGTTTTTCTTCAGTATTTTTTTAATAGTTATTTTTTTCTCAGTTTTTCTGCTCAGTTTTTCTGCTCAGTTTTTTCTTCAGCTTTTTTTCTCAGTTCTTTTTTTTCACAATTTTTTTCACAGTTTTTTTCTTAGTTTTTCTTCAGTTTTTTCGGTCGTTTTTTCTCAATTTTTCTTCTCAGTTTTTTTCCTCCGTTTTTCTTCAGTTTTTTTAAATAGTTTTTTTTCTCAGTTTTTCTGATCAGTTTTTCTGCTCAGTTTTTTCTTCAGATTTTTTTCTCAGTTCTTTTTTTGCAGTTTTTTTCAGTTTTTTTCTAAGTTTTTCTTCATTTTTTTTTCTCAGTTCTTTTTTTTTTCACAGTTTTTTTCTAAGTTTTTCGTCAGTTTTTTTTCTCAGTTCTTTTTTTTCACAGTTTTTTTCTAAGTTTTTCTTCAGTTTTTTGAATCGTTTTTTCTCAATTTTTCTTCTCAGTTTTTTTACTCCGTTTTTCTTCAGTATTTTTTTAATAGTTATTTTTTTCTCAGTTTTTCTGCTCAGTTTTTCTGCTCAGTTTTTTCTTCAGTTTTTTTTCTCAGTTCTTTTTTTTCACAATTTTTTTCACAGTTTTTTTCTTAGTTTTTCTTCAGTTATTTCAGTCGTTTTTTCTCAATTTTTCTTCTCAGTTTTTTTCCTCCGTTTTTCTTCAGTTTTTTTAAATAGTTTTTTTTCTCAGTTTTTCTGATCAGTTTTTCTGCTCAGTTTTTTCTTCAGATTTTTTTCTCAGTTCTTTTTTGCAGTTTTTTTCAGTTTTTTTCTAAGTTTTTCTTCAGTTTTTTTTCTCAGTTCTTCTTTTTTTTCACAGTATTTTTCTAAATTTTTCTTCAGTTTTTTCAGTCGTTTTTTCTCAATTTTTCATCTCAGTTTTTTACATCCATTTTTCTTCAGTTTTTTTTAAATATTTTTTTTCTCAGTTTTTCTGATCAGTTTTTCTGCTCAGTTTTTTATCAGTTTTTTTCTCAGTTCTTTTTTTCCACACTTTTGTGCACAGTTTTTTCTAAGTTTTTCTTCAGTTTTTTTCTCAGTTCTTTTTTTTCACAGTTTTTTTCTAATTTTTTCTTCAGTTCTTTGAATCGTTTTTTCTCAATTTTTCTTCTCAGTTTTTTTACTCCGTTTTTCTTCAGTATTTTTTTAATAGTTATTTTTTTCTCAGTTTTTCTGCTCAGTTTTTCTGCTCAGTTTTTTATCAGTTTTTTTCTCAGTTCTTTTTTTCCACACTTTTGTGCACAGTTTTTTTCTAAATTTTTCTTCAGTTTTTTTTCTCAGTTCTTTTTTTTCACAGTTTTTTTCTAAGTTTTTCTTCAGTTTTTTGAATCGTTTTTTCTCAATTTTTCTTCAGTTTTTTTTACTCCGTTTTTCTTCAGTATTTTTTTAATAGTTATTTTTTTCTCAGTTTTTCTGCTCAGTTTTTCTGCTCAGTTTTTTCTTCAGTTTTTTTTCTCAGTTCTTTTTTTTCACAATTTTTTTCACAGTTTTTTTCTTAGTTTTTCTTCAGTTTTTTCGGTCGATTTTTCTCAATTTTTCTTCAGTTTTTTTCCTCCGTTTTTCTTCAGTTTTTTTAAATAGTTTTTATTCTCAGTTTTTCTGATCAGTTTTTCTGCTCAGTTTTTTCTTCAGATTTTTTTCTCAGTTCTTTTTTGCAGTTTTTTTCAGTTTTTTTCTAAGTTTTTCTTCAGTTTTTTTTCTCAGTTCTTCTTTTTTTTCACAGTATTTTTCTAAGTTTTTCTTCAGTTTTTTCAGTCGTTTTTTCTCAATTTTTCTTCTCAGTTTTTTACATCCATTTTTCTTCAGTTTTTTTTAAATAGTTTTTTTTCTCAGTTTTTCTGATCAGTTTTTCTGCTCAGTTTTTCTTCAGTTTTTTTTCTCAGTTCTTTTTTTTTACAGTTTTTTTCTAAGTTTTTCTTCAGTTTTTTGAATCGTTTTTTCTCAATTTTTCTTCTCAGTTTTTTTACTCCGTTTTTCTTCAGTATTTTTTTAATAGTTATTTTTTTCTCAGTTTTTCTGCTCAGTTTTTCTGCTCAGTTTTTTCTTCAGCTTTTTTTCTCAGTTCTTTTTTTTCACAATTTTTTTCACAGTTTTTTTCTTAGTTTTTCTTCAGTTTTTTCGGTCGTTTTTTCTCAATTTTTCTTCTCAGTTTTTTTCCTCCGTTTTTCTTCAGTTTTTTTAAATAGTTTTTTTTCTCAGTTTTTCTGATCAGTTTTTCTGCTCAGTTTTTTCTTCAGATTTTTTTCTCAGTTCTTTTTTTGCAGTTTTTTTCAGTTTTTTTCTAAGTTTTTCTTCATTTTTTTTTCTCAGTTCTTTTTTTTTTCACAGTTTTTTTCTAAGTTTTTCGTCAGTTTTTTTTCTCAGTTCTTTTTTTTCACAGTTTTTTTCTAAGTTTTTCTTCAGTTTTTTGAATCGTTTTTTCTCAATTTTTCTTCTCAGTTTTTTTACTCCGTTTTTCTTCAGTATTTTTTTAATAGTTATTTTTTTCTCAGTTTTTCTGCTCAGTTTTTCTGCTCAGTTTTTTCTTCAGTTTTTTTTCTCAGTTCTTTTTTTTCACAATTTTTTTCACAGTTTTTTTCTTAGTTTTTCTTCAGTTATTTCAGTCGTTTTTTCTCAATTTTTCTTCTCAGTTTTTTTCCTCCGTTTTTCTTCAGTTTTTTTAAATAGTTTTTTTTCTCAGTTTTTCTGATCAGTTTTTCTGCTCAGTTTTTTCTTCAGATTTTTTTCTCAGTTCTTTTTTGCAGTTTTTTTCAGTTTTTTTCTAAGTTTTTCTTCAGTTTTTTTTCTCAGTTCTTCTTTTTTTTCACAGTATTTTTCTAAATTTTTCTTCAGTTTTTTCAGTCGTTTTTTCTCAATTTTTCATCTCAGTTTTTTACATCCATTTTTCTTCAGTTTTTTTTAAATAGTTTTTTTTCTCAGTTTTTCTGATCAGTTTTTCTGCTCAGTTTTTTATCAGTTTTTTTCTCAGTTCTTTTTTTCCACACTTTTGTGCACAGTTTTTTTCTAAATTTTTCTTCAGTTTTTTTTCTCATTTCTTTTTTTTACAGTTTTTTTCTAAGTTTTTCTTCAGTTTTTTGAATCGTTTTTTCTCAATTTTTCTTCTCAGTTTTTTTACTCCGTTTTTCTTCAGTATTTTTTTAATAGATATTTTTTTCTCAGTTTTTCTGCTCAGTTTTTCTGCTCAGTTTTTTCTTCAGTTTTTTTTCTCAGTTCTTTTTTTTCACAATTTTTTTTCACAGTTTTTTTCTTAGTTTTTCTTCAGTATTTTCGGTCGTTTTTTCTCAATTTTTCTTCTCAGTTTTTTGCCTCCGTTTTCAGTTTTTTTAAATAGTTTTTATTCTCAGTTTTTCTGATCAGTTTTTCTGCTCAGTTTTTTCTTCAGATTTTTTTCTCAGTTCTTTTTTTGCAGTTTTTTTCAGTTTTTTTCTAAGTTTTTCTTCAGTTTTTTTCTCAGTTCTTCTTTTTTTTCACAGTTTTTTTCTAAGTTTTTCTTCAGTTTTTTTCTCAGTTCTTTTTTTTCACAGTTTTTTTCTAAGTTTTTCTTCAGTTCTTTGAATCGTTTTTTCTCAATTTTTCTTCTCAGTTTTTTTACTCCGTTTTTCTTCAGTATTTTTTTAATAGTTATTTTTTTCTCAGTTTTTCTGCTCAGTTTTTCTGCTCAGTTTTTTATCAGTTTTTTTCTCAGTTCTTTTTTTCCACACTTTTGTGCACAGTTTTTTTCTAAATTTTTCTTCAGTTTTTTTTCTCAGTTCTTTTTTTTCACAGTTTTTTTCTAAGTTTTTCTTCAGTTTTTTGAATCGTTTTTTCTCAATTTTTCTTCAGTTTTTTTTACTCCGTTTTTCTTCAGTTTTTTTTAAATAGTTTTTTTTCTCAGTTTTTCTGATCAGTTTTTCTGCTCAGTTTTTCTTCAGTTTTTTTTCTCAGTTCTTTTTTTTTACAGTTTTTTTCTAAGTTTTTCTTCAGTTTTTTGAATCGTTTTTTCTCAATTTTTCTTCTCAGTTTTTTTACTCCGTTTTTCTTCAGTATTTTTTTAATAGTTATTTTTTTCTCAGTTTTTCTGCTCAGTTTTTCTGCTCAGTTTTTTCTTCAGCTTTTTTTCTCAGTTCTTTTTTTTCACAATTTTTTTCACAGTTTTTTTCTTAGTTTTTCTTCAGTTTTTTCGGTCGTTTTTTCTCAATTTTTCTTCTCAGTTTTTTTCCTCCGTTTTTCTTCAGTTTTTTTAAATAGTTTTTTTTCTCAGTTTTTCTGATCAGTTTTTCTGCTCAGTTTTTTCTTCAGATTTTTTTCTCAGTTCTTTTTTTGCAGTTTTTTTCAGTTTTTTTCTAAGTTTTTCTTCAGTTTTTTTTCTCAGTTCTTTTTTTTTTCACAGTTTTTTTCTAAGTTTTTCGTCAGTTTTTTTTCTCAGTTCTTTTTTTTCACAGTTTTTTTCTAAGTTTTTCTTCAGTTTTTTGAATCGTTTTTTCTCAATTTTTCTTCTCAGTTTTTTTACTCCGTTTTTCTTCAGTATTTTTTTAATAGTTATTTTTTTCTCAGTTTTTCTGCTCAGTTTTTCTGCTCAGTTTTTTCTTCAGTTTTTTTTCTCAGTTCTTTTTTTTCACAATTTTTTTCACAGTTTTTTTCTTAGTTTTTCTTCAGTTATTTCAGTCGTTTTTTCTCAATTTTTCTTCTCAGTTTTTTTCCTCCGTTTTTCTTCAGTTTTTTTAAATAGTTTTTTTTCTCAGTTTTTCTGATCAGTTTTTCTGCTCAGTTTTTTCTTCAGATTTTTTTCTCAGTTCTTTTTTGCAGTTTTTTTCAGTTTTTTTCTAAGTTTTTCTTCAGTTTTTTTTCTCAGTTCTTCTTTTTTTTCACAGTATTTTTCTAAATTTTTCTTCAGTTTTTTCAGTCGTTTTTTCTCAATTTTTCATCTCAGTTTTTTACATCCATTTTTCTTCAGTTTTTTTTAAATAGTTTTTTTTCTCAGTTTTTCTGATCAGTTTTTCTGCTCAGTTTTTTATCAGTTTTTTTCTCAGTTCTTTTTTTCCACACTTTTGTGCACAGTTTTTTTCTAAATTTTTCTTCAGTTTTTTTTCTCATTTCTTTTTTTTACAGTTTTTTTCTAAGTTTTTCTTCAGTTTTTTGAATCGTTTTTTCTCAATTTTTCTTCTCAGTTTTTTTACTCCGTTTTTCTTCAGTATTTTTTTAATAGATATTTTTTTCTCAGTTTTTCTGCTCAGTTTTTCTGCTCAGTTTTTTCTTCAGTTTTTTTTCTCAGTTCTTTTTTTTCACAATTTTTTTTCACAGTTTTTTTCTTAGTTTTTCTTCAGTATTTTCGGTCGTTTTTTCTCAATTTTTCTTCTCAGTTTTTTGCCTCCGTTTTCAGTTTTTTTAAATAGTTTTTATTCTCAGTTTTTCTGATCAGTTTTTCTGCTCAGTTTTTTCTTCAGATTTTTTTCTCAGTTCTTTTTTTGCAGTTTTTTTCAGTTTTTTTCTAAGTTTTTCTTCAGTTTTTTTCTCAGTTCTTCTTTTTTTTCACAGTTTTTTTCTAAGTTTTTCTTCAGTTTTTTTCTCAGTTCTTTTTTTTCACAGTTTTTTTCTAAGTTTTTCTTCAGTTCTTTGAATCGTTTTTTCTCAATTTTTCTTCTCAGTTTTTTTACTCCGTTTTACTTCAGTATTTTTTTAATAGTTATTTTTTTCTCAGTTTTTCTGCTCAGTTTTTTATCAGTTTTTTTCTCAGTTCTTTTTTTCCACACTTTTGTGCACAGTTTTTTTCTAAATTTTTCTTCAGTTTTTTTTCTCAGTTCTTTTTTTTCACAGTTTTTTTCTAAGTTTTTCTTCAGTTTTTTGAATCGTTTTTTCTCAATTTTTCTTCAGTTTTTTTTACTCCGTTTTTCTTCAGTATTTTTTTAATAGTTATTTTTTTCTCAGTTTTTCTGCTCAGTTTTTCTGCTCAGTTTTTTCTTCAGTTTTTTTTCTCAGTTCTTTTTTTTCACAATTTTTTTCACAGTTTTTTTCTTAGTTTTTCTTCAGTTTTTTCGGTCGATTTTTCTCAATTTTTCTTCAGTTTTTTTCCTCCGTTTTTCTTCAGTTTTTTTAAATAGTTTTTATTCTCAGTTTTTCTGATCAGTTTTTCTGCTCAGTTTTTTCTTCAGATTTTTTTCTCAGTTCTTTTTTGCAGTTTTTTTCAGTTTTTTTCTAAGTTTTTCTTCAGTTTTTTTTCTCAGTTCTTCTTTTTTTTCACAGTATTTTTCTAAGTTTTTCTTCAGTTTTTTCAGTCGTTTTTTCTCAATTTTTCTTCTCAGTTTTTTACATCCATTTTTCTTCAGTTTTTTTTAAATAGTTTTTTTTCTCAGTTTTTCTGATCAGTTTTTCTGCTCAGTTTTTCTTCAGTTTTTTTTCTCAGTTCTTTTTTTTTACAGTTTTTTTCTAAGTTTTTCTTCAGTTTTTTGAATCGTTTTTTCTCAATTTTTCTTCTCAGTTTTTTTACTCCGTTTTTCTTCAGTATTTTTTTAATAGTTATTTTTTTCTCAGTTTTTCTGCTCAGTTTTTCTGCTCAGTTTTTTCTTCAGCTTTTTTTCTCAGTTCTTTTTTTTCACAATTTTTTTCACAGTTTTTTTCTTAGTTTTTCTTCAGTTTTTTCGGTCGTTTTTTCTCAATTTTTCTTCTCAGTTTTTTTCCTCCGTTTTTCTTCAGTTTTTTTAAATAGTTTTTTTTCTCAGTTTTTCTGATCAGTTTTTCTGCTCAGTTTTTTCTTCAGATTTTTTTCTCAGTTCTTTTTTTGCAGTTTTTTTCAGTTTTTTTCTAAGTTTTTCTTCAGTTTTTTTTCTCAGTTCTTTTTTTTTTCACAGTTTTTTTCTAAGTTTTTCGTCAGTTTTTTTTCTCAGTTCTTTTTTTTCACAGTTTTTTTCTAAGTTTTTCTTCAGTTTTTTGAATCGGTTTTTCTCAATTTTTCTTAGTTTTTTTACTCCGTTTTTCTTCAGTATTTTTTTAATAGTTATTTTTTTCTCAGTTTTTCTGCTCAGTTTTTCTGCTCAGTTTTTTCTTCAGTTTTTTTTCTCAGTTCTTTTTTTTCACAATTTTTTTCACAGTTTTTTTCTTAGTTTTTCTTCAGTTTTTTCGGTCGATTTTTCTCAATTTTTCTTCAGTTTTTTTCCTCCGTTTTTCTTCAGTTTTTTTAAATAGTTTTTATTCTCAGTTTTTCTGATCAGTTTTTCTGCTCAGTTTTTTCTTCAGATTTTTTTCTCAGTTCTTTTTTTGCAGTTTTTTTCAGTTTTTTTCTAAGTTTTTCTTCAGTTTTTTTCTCAGTTCTTCTTTTTTTTCACAGTTTTTTTCTAAGTTTTTCTTCAGTTTTTTTCTCAGTTCTTTTTTTTCACAGTTTTTTTCTAAGTTTTTCTTCAGTTCTTTGAATCGTTTTTTCTCAATTTTTCTTCTCAGTTTTTTTACTCCGTTTTTCTTCAGTATTTTTTTAATAGTTATTTTTTTCTCAGTTTTTCTGCTCAGTTTTTCTGCTCAGTTTTTTATCAGTTTTTTTCTCAGTTCTTTTTTTCCACACTTTTGTGCACAGTTTTTTTCTAAATTTTTCTTCAGTTTTTTTTCTCAGTTCTTTTTTTTCACAGTTTTTTTCTAAGTTTTTCTTCAGTTTTTTGAATCGTTTTTTCTCAATTTTTCTTCAGTTTTTTTTACTCCGTTTTTCTTCAGTTTTTTTTAAATAGTTTTTTTTCTCAGTTTTTCTGATCAGTTTTTCTGCTCAGTTTTTCTTCAGTTTTTTTTCTCAGTTCTTTTTTTTTACAGTTTTTTTCTAAGTTTTTCTTCAGTTTTTTGAATCGTTTTTTCTCAATTTTTCTTCTCAGTTTTTTTACTCCGTTTTTCTTCAGTATTTTTTTAATAGTTATTTTTTTCTCAGTTTTTCTGCTCAGTTTTTCTGCTCAGTTTTTTCTTCAGCTTTTTTTCTCAGTTCTTTTTTTTCACAATTTTTTTCACAGTTTTTTTCTTAGTTTTTCTTCAGTTTTTTCGGTCGTTTTTTCTCAATTTTTCTTCTCAGTTTTTTTCCTCCGTTTTTCTTCAGTTTTTTTAAATAGTTTTTTTTCTCAGTTTTTCTGATCAGTTTTTCTGCTCAGTTTTTTCTTCAGATTTTTTTCTCAGTTCTTTTTTTGCAGTTTTTTTCAGTTTTTTTCTAAGTTTTTCTTCAGTTTTTTTTCTCAGTTCTTTTTTTTTTCACAGTTTTTTTCTAAGTTTTTCGTCAGTTTTTTTTCTCAGTTCTTTTTTTTCACAGTTTTTTTCTAAGTTTTTCTTCAGTTTTTTGAATCGTTTTTTCTCAATTTTTCTTCTCAGTTTTTTTACTCCGTTTTTCTTCAGTATTTTTTTAATAGTTATTTTTTTCTCAGTTTTTCTGCTCAGTTTTTCTGCTCAGTTTTTTCTTCAGTTTTTTTTCTCAGTTCTTTTTTTTCACAATTTTTTTCACAGTTTTTTTCTTAGTTTTTCTTCAGTTATTTCAGTCGTTTTTTCTCAATTTTTCTTCTCAGTTTTTTTCCTCCGTTTTTCTTCAGTTTTTTTAAATAGTTTTTTTTCTCAGTTTTTCTGATCAGTTTTTCTGCTCAGTTTTTTCTTCAGATTTTTTTCTCAGTTCTTTTTTGCAGTTTTTTTCAGTTTTTTTCTAAGTTTTTCTTCAGTTTTTTTTCTCAGTTCTTCTTTTTTTTCACAGTATTTTTCTAAATTTTTCTTCAGTTTTTTCAGTCGTTTTTTCTCAATTTTTCATCTCAGTTTTTTACATCCATTTTTCTTCAGTTTTTTTTAAATAGTTTTTTTTCTCAGTTTTTCTGATCAGTTTTTCTGCTCAGTTTTTTTATCAGTTTTTTTCTCAGTTCTTTTTTTCCACACTTTTGTGCACAGTTTTTTTCTAAATTTTTCTTCAGTTTTTTTTCTCATTTCTTTTTTTTACAGTTTTTTTCTAAGTTTTTCTTCAGTTTTTTGAATCGTTTTTTCTCAATTTTTCTTCTCAGTTTTTTTACTCCGTTTTTCTTCAGTATTTTTTTAATAGATATTTTTTTCTCAGTTTTTCTGCTCAGTTTTTCTGCTCAGTTTTTTCTTCAGTTTTTTTTCTCAGTTCTTTTTTTTCACAATTTTTTTTCACAGTTTTTTTCTTAGTTTTTCTTCAGTATTTTCGGTCGTTTTTTCTCAATTTTTCTTCTCAGTTTTTTGCCTCCGTTTTCAGTTTTTTTAAATAGTTTTTATTCTCAGTTTTTCTGATCAGTTTTTCTGCTCAGTTTTTTCTTCAGATTTTTTTCTCAGTTCTTTTTTTGCAGTTTTTTTCAGTTTTTTTCTAAGTTTTTCTTCAGTTTTTTTCTCAGTTCTTCTTTTTTTTCACAGTTTTTTTCTAAGTTTTTCTTCAGTTTTTTTCTCAGTTCTTTTTTTTCACAGTTTTTTTCTAAGTTTTTCTTCAGTTCTTTGAATCGTTTTTTCTCAATTTTTCTTCTCAGTTTTTTTACTCCGTTTTTCTTCAGTATTTTTTTAATAGTTATTTTTTTCTCAGTTTTTCTGCTCAGTTTTTTATCAGTTTTTTTCTCAGTTCTTTTTTTCCACACTTTTGTGCACAGTTTTTTTCTAAATTTTTCTTCAGTTTTTTTTCTCAGTTCTTTTTTTTCACAGTTTTTTTCTAAGTTTTTCTTCAGTTTTTTGAATCGTTTTTTCTCAATTTTTCTTCAGTTTTTTTTACTCCGTTTTTCTTCAGTATTTTTTTAATAGTTATTTTTTTCTCAGTTTTTCTGCTCAGTTTTTCTGCTCAGTTTTTTCTTCAGTTTTTTTTCTCAGTTCTTTTTTTTCACAATTTTTTTCACAGTTTTTTTCTTAGTTTTTCTTCAGTTTTTTCGGTCGATTTTTCTCAATTTTTCTTCAGTTTTTTTCCTCCGTTTTTCTTCAGTTTTTTTAAATAGTTTTTATTCTCAGTTTTTCTGATCAGTTTTTCTGCTCAGTTTTTTCTTCAGATTTTTTTCTCAGTTCTTTTTTGCAGTTTTTTTCAGTTTTTTTCTAAGTTTTTCTTCAGTTTTTTTTCTCAGTTCTTCTTTTTTTTCACAGTATTTTTCTAAGTTTTTCTTCAGTTTTTTCAGTCGTTTTTTCTCAATTTTTCTTCTCAGTTTTTTACATCCATTTTTCTTCAGTTTTTTTTAAATAGTTTTTTTTCTCAGTTTTTCTGATCAGTTTTTCTGCTCAGTTTTTCTTCAGTTTTTTTTCTCAGTTCTTTTTTTTTACAGTTTTTTTCTAAGTTTTTCTTCAGTTTTTTGAATCGTTTTTTCTCAATTTTTCTTCTCAGTTTTTTTACTCCGTTTTTCTTCAGTATTTTTTTAATAGTTATTTTTTTCTCAGTTTTTCTGCTCAGTTTTTCTGCTCAGTTTTTTCTTCAGCTTTTTTTCTCAGTTCTTTTTTTTCACAATTTTTTTCACAGTTTTTTTCTTAGTTTTTCTTCAGTTTTTTCGGTCGTTTTTTCTCAATTTTTCTTCTCAGTTTTTTTCCTCCGTTTTTCTTCAGTTTTTTTAAATAGTTTTTTTTCTCAGTTTTTCTGATCAGTTTTTCTGCTCAGTTTTTTCTTCAGATTTTTTTCTCAGTTCTTTTTTTGCAGTTTTTTTCAGTTTTTTTCTAAGTTTTTCTTCAGTTTTTTTTCTCAGTTCTTTTTTTTTTCACAGTTTTTTTCTAAGTTTTTCGTCAGTTTTTTTTCTCAGTTCTTTTTTTTCACAGTTTTTTTCTAAGTTTTTCTTCAGTTTTTTGAATCGGTTTTTCTCAATTTTTCTTAGTTTTTTTACTCCGTTTTTCTTCAGTATTTTTTTAATAGTTATTTTTTTCTCAGTTTTTCTGCTCAGTTTTTCTGCTCAGTTTTTTCTTCAGTTTTTTTTCTCAGTTCTTTTTTTTCACAATTTTTTTCACAGTTTTTTTCTTAGTTTTTCTTCAGTTTTTTCGGTCGATTTTTCTCAATTTTTCTTCAGTTTTTTTCCTCCGTTTTTCTTCAGTTTTTTTAAATAGTTTTTATTCTCAGTTTTTCTGATCAGTTTTTCTGCTCAGTTTTTTCTTCAGATTTTTTTCTCAGTTCTTTTTTGCAGTTTTTTTCAGTTTTTTTCTAAGTTTTTCTTCAGTTTTTTTTCTCAGTTCTTCTTTTTTTTCACAGTATTTTTCTAAGTTTTTCTTCAGTTTTTTCAGTCGTTTTTTCTCAATTTTTCTTCTCAGTTTTTTACATCCATTTTTCTTCAGTTTTTTTTAAATAGTTTTTTTTCTCAGTTTTTCTGATCAGTTTTTCTGCTCAGTTTTTCTTCAGTTTTTTTTCTCAGTTCTTTTTTTTTACAGTTTTTTTCTAAGTTTTTCTTCAGTTTTTTGAATCGTTTTTTCTCAATTTTTCTTCTCAGTTTTTTTACTCCGTTTTTCTTCAGTATTTTTTTAATAGTTATTTTTTTCTCAGTTTTTCTGCTCAGTTTTTCTGCTCAGTTTTTTCTTCAGCTTTTTTTCTCAGTTCTTTTTTTTCACAATTTTTTTCACAGTTTTTTTCTTAGTTTTTCTTCAGTTTTTTCGGTCGTTTTTTCTCAATTTTTCTTCTCAGTTTTTTTCCTCCGTTTTTCTTCAGTTTTTTTAAATAGTTTTTTTTCTCAGTTTTTCTGATCAGTTTTTCTGCTCAGTTTTTTCTTCAGATTTTTTTCTCAGTTCTTTTTTTGCAGTTTTTTTCAGTTTTTTTCTAAGTTTTTCTTCATTTTTTTTTCTCAGTTCTTTTTTTTTTCACAGTTTTTTTCTAAGTTTTTCGTCAGTTTTTTTTCTCAGTTCTTTTTTTTCACAGTTTTTTTCTAAGTTTTTCTTCAGTTTTTTGAATCGTTTTTTCTCAATTTTTCTTCTCAGTTTTTTTACTCCGTTTTTCTTCAGTATTTTTTTAATAGTTATTTTTTTCTCAGTTTTTCTGCTCAGTTTTTCTGCTCAGTTTTTTCTTCAGTTTTTTTTCTCAGTTCTTTTTTTTCACAATTTTTTTCACAGTTTTTTTCTTAGTTTTTCTTCAGTTATTTCAGTCGTTTTTTCTCAATTTTTCTTCTCAGTTTTTTTCCTCCGTTTTTCTTCAGTTTTTTTAAATAGTTTTTTTTCTCAGTTTTTCTGATCAGTTTTTCTGCTCAGTTTTTTCTTCAGATTTTTTTCTCAGTTCTTTTTTGCAGTTTTTTTCAGTTTTTTTCTAAGTTTTTCTTCAGTTTTTTTTCTCAGTTCTTCTTTTTTTTCACAGTATTTTTCTAAATTTTTCTTCAGTTTTTTCAGTCGTTTTTTCTCAATTTTTCATCTCAGTTTTTTACATCCATTTTTCTTCAGTTTTTTTTAAATAGTTTTTTTTCTCAGTTTTTCTGATCAGTTTTTCTGCTCAGTTTTTTATCAGTTTTTTTCTCAGTTCTTTTTTTCCACACTTTTGTGCACAGTTTTTTTCTAAATTTTTCTTCAGTTTTTTTTCTCATTTCTTTTTTTTACAGTTTTTTTCTAAGTTTTTCTTCAGTTTTTTGAATCGTTTTTTCTCAATTTTTCTTCTCAGTTTTTTTACTCCGTTTTTCTTCAGTATTTTTTTAATAGATATTTTTTTCTCAGTTTTTCTGCTCAGTTTTTCTGCTCAGTTTTTTCTTCAGTTTTTTTTCTCAGTTCTTTTTTTTCACAATTTTTTTTCACAGTTTTTTTCTTAGTTTTTCTTCAGTATTTTCGGTCGTTTTTTCTCAATTTTTCTTCTCAGTTTTTTGCCTCCGTTTTCAGTTTTTTTAAATAGTTTTTATTCTCAGTTTTTCTGATCAGTTTTTCTGCTCAGTTTTTTCTTCAGATTTTTTTCTCAGTTCTTTTTTTGCAGTTTTTTTCAGTTTTTTTCTAAGTTTTTCTTCAGTTTTTTTCTCAGTTCTTCTTTTTTTTCACAGTTTTTTTCTAAGTTTTTCTTCAGTTTTTTTCTCAGTTCTTTTTTTTCACAGTTTTTTTCTAAGTTTTTCTTCAGTTCTTTGAATCGTTTTTTCTCAATTTTTCTTCTCAGTTTTTTTACTCCGTTTTTCTTCAGTATTTTTTTAATAGTTATTTTTTTCTCAGTTTTTCTGCTCAGTTTTTCTGCTCAGTTTTTTATCAGTTTTTTTCTCAGTTCTTTTTTTCCACACTTTTGTGCACAGTTTTTTTCTAAATTTTTCTTCAGTTTTTTTTCTCAGTTCTTTTTTTTCACAGTTTTTTTCTAAGTTTTTCTTCAGTTTTTTGAATCGTTTTTTCTCAATTTTTCTTCAGTTTTTTTTACTCCGTTTTTCTTCAGTTTTTTTTAAATAGTTTTTTTTCTCAGTTTTTCTGATCAGTTTTTCTGCTCAGTTTTTTCTTCAGCTTTTTTTCTCAGTTCTTTTTTTTCACAATTTTTTTCACAGTTTTTTTCTTAGTTTTTCTTCAGTTTTTTCGGTCGTTTTTTCTCAATTTTTCTTCTCAGTTTTTTTCCTCCGTTTTTCTTCAGTTTTTTTAAATAGTTTTTTTTCTCAGTTTTTCTGATCAGTTTTTCTGCTCAGTTTTTTCTTCAGATTTTTTTCTCAGTTCTTTTTTTGCAGTTTTTTTCAGTTTTTTTCTAAGTTTTTCTTCAGTTTTTTTTCTCAGTTCTTTTTTTTTTCACAGTTTTTTTCTAAGTTTTTCGTCAGTTTTTTTTCTCAGTTCTTTTTTTTCACAGTTTTTTTCTAAGTTTTTCTTCAGTTTTTTGAATCGTTTTTTCTCAATTTTTCTTCTCAGTTTTTTTACTCCGTTTTTCTTCAGTATTTTTTTAATAGTTATTTTTTTCTCAGTTTTTCTGCTCAGTTTTTCTGCTCAGTTTTTTCTTCAGTTTTTTTTCTCAGTTCTTTTTTTTCACAATTTTTTTCACAGTTTTTTTCTTAGTTTTTCTTCAGTTATTTCAGTCGTTTTTTCTCAATTTTTCTTCTCAGTTTTTTTCCTCCGTTTTTCTTCAGTTTTTTTAAATAGTTTTTTTTCTCAGTTTTTCTGATCAGTTTTTCTGCTCAGTTTTTTCTTCAGATTTTTTTCTCAGTTCTTTTTTGCAGTTTTTTTCAGTTTTTTTCTAAGTTTTTCTTCAGTTTTTTTTCTCAGTTCTTCTTTTTTTTCACAGTATTTTTCTAAATTTTTCTTCAGTTTTTTCAGTCGTTTTTTCTCAATTTTTCATCTCAGTTTTTTACATCCATTTTTCTTCAGTTTTTTTTAAATAGTTTTTTTTCTCAGTTTTTCTGATCAGTTTTTCTGCTCAGTTTTTTATCAGTTTTTTTCTCAGTTCTTTTTTTCCACACTTTTGTGCACAGTTTTTTTCTAAATTTTTCTTCAGTTTTTTTTCTCATTTCTTTTTTTTACAGTTTTTTTCTAAGTTTTTCTTCAGTTTTTTGAATTGTTTTTTCTCAATTTTTCTTCTCAGTTTTTTTACTCCGTTTTTCTTCAGTATTTTTTTAATAGATATTTTTTTCTCAGTTTTTCTGCTCAGTTTTTCTGCTCAGTTTTTTCTTCAGTTTTTTTTCTCAGTTCTTTTTTTTCACAATTTTTTTTCACAGTTTTTTTCTTAGTTTTTCTTCAGTATTTTCGGTCGTTTTTTCTCAATTTTTCTTCTCAGTTTTTTGCCTCCGTTTTCAGTTTTTTTAAATAGTTTTTATTCTCAGTTTTTCTGATCAGTTTTTCTGCTCAGTTTTTTCTTCAGATTTTTTTCTCAGTTCTTTTTTTGCAGTTTTTTTCAGTTTTTTTCTAAGTTTTTCTTCAGTTTTTTTCTCAGTTCTTCTTTTTTTTCACAGTTTTTTTCTAAGTTTTTCTTCAGTTTTTTTCTCAGTTCTTTTTTTTCACAGTTTTTTTCTAAGTTTTTCTTCAGTTCTTTGAATCGTTTTTTCTCAATTTTTCTTCTCAGTTTTTTTACTCCGTTTTTCTTCAGTATTTTTTTAATAGTTATTTTTTTCTCAGTTTTTCTGCTCAGTTTTTTATCAGTTTTTTTCTCAGTTCTTTTTTTCCACACTTTTGTGCACAGTTTTTTTCTAAATTTTTCTTCAGTTTTTTTTCTCAGTTCTTTTTTTTCACAGTTTTTTTCTAAGTTTTTCTTCAGTTTTTTGAATCGTTTTTTCTCAATTTTTCTTCAGTTTTTTTTACTCCGTTTTTCTTCAGTATTTTTTTAATAGTTATTTTTTTCTCAGTTTTTCTGCTCAGTTTTTCTGCTCAGTTTTTTCTTCAGTTTTTTTTCTCAGTTCTTTTTTTTCACAATTTTTTTCACAGTTTTTTTCTTAGTTTTTCTTCAGTTTTTTCGGTCGATTTTTCTCAATTTTTCTTCAGTTTTTTTCCTCCGTTTTTCTTCAGTTTTTTTAAATAGTTTTTATTCTCAGTTTTTCTGATCAGTTTTTCTGCTCAGTTTTTTCTTCAGATTTTTTTCTCAGTTCTTTTTTGCAGTTTTTTTCAGTTTTTTTCTAAGTTTTTCTTCAGTTTTTTTTCTCAGTTCTTCTTTTTTTTCACAGTATTTTTCTAAGTTTTTCTTCAGTTTTTTCAGTCGTTTTTTCTCAATTTTTCTTCTCAGTTTTTTACATCCATTTTTCTTCAGTTTTTTTTAAATAGTTTTTTTTCTCAGTTTTTCTGATCAGTTTTTCTGCTCAGTTTTTCTTCAGTTTTTTTTCTCAGTTCTTTTTTTTTACAGTTTTTTTCTAAGTTTTTCTTCAGTTTTTTGAATCGTTTTTTCTCAATTTTTCTTCTCAGTTTTTTTACTCCGTTTTTCTTCAGTATTTTTTTAATAGTTATTTTTTTCTCAGTTTTTCTGCTCAGTTTTTCTGCTCAGTTTTTTCTTCAGCTTTTTTTCTCAGTTCTTTTTTTTCACAATTTTTTTCACAGTTTTTTTCTTAGTTTTTCTTCAGTTTTTTCGGTCGTTTTTTCTCAATTTTTCTTCTCAGTTTTTTTCCTCCGTTTTTCTTCAGTTTTTTTAAATAGTTTTTTTTCTCAGTTTTTCTGATCAGTTTTTCTGCTCAGTTTTTTCTTCAGATTTTTTTCTCAGTTCTTTTTTTGCAGTTTTTTTCAGTTTTTTTCTAAGTTTTTCTTCAGTTTTTTTTCTCAGTTCTTTTTTTTTTCACAGTTTTTTTCTAAGTTTTTCGTCAGTTTTTTTTCTCAGTTCTTTTTTTTCACAGTTTTTTTCTAAGTTTTTCTTCAGTTTTTTGAATCGGTTTTTCTCAATTTTTCTTAGTTTTTTTACTCCGTTTTTCTTCAGTATTTTTTTAATAGTTATTTTTTTCTCAGTTTTTCTGCTCAGTTTTTCTGCTCAGTTTTTTCTTCAGTTTTTTTTCTCAGTTCTTTTTTTTCACAATTTTTTTCACAGTTTTTTTCTTAGTTTTTCTTCAGTTTTTTCAGTCGTTTTTTCTCAATTTTTCTTCTCAGTTTTTTTCCTCCGTTTTTCTTCAGTTTTTTTAAATAGTTTTTTTTCTCAGTTTTTCTGATCAGTTTTTCTGCTCAGTTTTTTCTTCAGATTTTTTTCTCAGTTCTTTTTTGCAGTTTTTTTCAGTTTTTTTCTAAGTTTTTCTTCAGTTTTTTTTCTCAGTTCTTCTTTTTTTTCACAGTATTTTTCTAAATTTTTCTTCAGTTTTTTCAGTCGTTTTTTCTCAATTTTTCTTCTCAGTTTTTTACATCCATTTTTCTTCAGTTTTTTTTAAATAGTTTTTTTTCTCAGTTTTTCTGATCAGTTTTTCTGCTCAGTTTTTTATCAGTTTTTTTCTCAGTTCTTTTTTTCCACACTTTTGTGCAGTTTTTTTCTAAATTTTTCTTCAGTTTTTTTTCTCATTTCTTTTTTTTTACAGTTTTTTTCTAAGTTTTTCTTCAGTTTTTTGAATCGTTTTTTCTCAATTTTTCTTCTCAGTTTTTTTACTCCGTTTTTCTTCAGTATTTTTTTAATAGATATTTTTTTCTCAGTTTTTCTGCTCAGTTTTTCTGCTCAGTTTTTTCTTCAGTTTTTTTTCTCAGTTCTTTTTTTTCACAATTTTTTTTCACAGTTTTTTTCTTAGTTTTTCTTCAGTATTTTCGGTCGTTTTTTCTCAATTTTTCTTCTCAGTTTTTTGCCTCCGTTTTCAGTTTTTTTAAATAGTTTTTATTCTCAGTTTTTCTGATCAGTTTTTCTGCTCAGTTTTTTCTTCAGATTTTTTTCTCAGTTCTTTTTTTGCAGTTTTTTTCTAAGTTTTTCTTCAGTTCTTTGAATCGTTTTTTCTCAATTTTTCTTCTCAGTTTTTTTACTCCGTTTTTCTTCAGTATTTTTTTAATAGTTATTTTTTTCTCAGTTTTTCTGCTCAGTTTTTCTGCTCAGTTTTTTATCAGTTTTTTTCTCAGTTCTTTTTTTCCACACTTTTGTGCACAGTTTTTTTCTAAATTTTTCTTCAGTTTTTTTTCTCATTTCTTTTTTTTACAGTTTTTTTCTAAGTTTTTCTTCAGTTTTTTGAATCGTTTTTTCTCAATTTTTCTTCTCAGTTTTTTTACTCCGTTTTTCTTCAGTATTTTTTTAATAGATATTTTTTTCTCAGTTTTTCTGCTCAGTTTTTCTGCTCAGTTTTTTCTTCAGTTTTTTTTCTCAGTTCTTTTTTTTCACAATTTTTTTTCACAGTTTTTTTCTTAGTTTTTCTTCAGTATTTTCGGTCGTTTTTTCTCAATTTTTCTTCTCAGTTTTTTGCCTCCGTTTTCAGTTTTTTTAAATAGTTTTTATTCTCAGTTTTTCTGATCAGTTTTTCTGCTCAGTTTTTTCTTCAGATTTTTTTCTCAGTTCTTTTTTTGCAGTTTTTTTCAGTTTTTTTCTAAGTTTTTCTTCAGTTTTTTTCTCAGTTCTTCTTTTTTTTCACAGTTTTTTTCTAAGTTTTTCTTCAGTTTTTTTCTCAGTTCTTTTTTTTCACAGTTTTTTTCTAAGTTTTTCTTCAGTTCTTTGAATCGTTTTTTCTCAATTTTTCTTCTCAGTTTTTTTACTCCGTTTTTCTTCAGTATTTTTTTAATAGTTATTTTTTTCTCAGTTTTTCTGCTCAGTTTTTTATCAGTTTTTTTCTCAGTTCTTTTTTTCCACACTTTTGTGCACAGTTTTTTTCTAAATTTTTCTTCAGTTTTTTTTCTCAGTTCTTTTTTTTCACAGTTTTTTTCTAAGTTTTTCTTCAGTTTTTTGAATCGTTTTTTCTCAATTTTTCTTCAGTTTTTTTTACTCCGTTTTTCTTCAGTATTTTTTTAATAGTTATTTTTTTCTCAGTTTTTCTGCTCAGTTTTTCTGCTCAGTTTTTTCTTCAGTTTTTTTTCTCAGTTCTTTTTTTTCACAATTTTTTTCACAGTTTTTTTCTTAGTTTTTCTTCAGTTTTTTCGGTCGATTTTTCTCAATTTTTCTTCAGTTTTTTTCCTCCGTTTTTCTTCAGTTTTTTTAAATAGTTTTTATTCTCAGTTTTTCTGATCAGTTTTTCTGCTCAGTTTTTTCTTCAGATTTTTTTCTCAGTTCTTCTTTTTTTTCACAGTATTTTTCTAAGTTTTTCTTCAGTTTTTTCAGTCGTTTTTTCTCAATTTTTCTTCTCAGTTTTTTACATCCATTTTTCTTCAGTTTTTTTTAAATAGTTTTTTTTCTCAGTTTTTCTGATCAGTTTTTCTGCTCAGTTTTTCTTCAGTTTTTTTTCTCAGTTCTTTTTTTTACAGTTTTTTTCTAAGTTTTTCTTCAGTTTTTTGAATCGTTTTTTCTCAATTTTTCTTCTCAGTTTTTTTACTCCGTTTTTCTTCAGTATTTTTTTAATAGTTATTTTTTTCTCAGTTTTTCTGCTCAGTTTTTCTGCTCAGTTTTTTCTTCAGCTTTTTTTCTCAGTTCTTTTTTTTCACAATTTTTTTCACAGTTTTTCCTTAGTTTTTCTTCAGTTTTTTCGGTCGTTTTTTCTCAATTTTTCTTCTCAGTTTTTTTCCTCCGTTTTTCTTCAGTTTTTTTAAATAGTTTTTTTTCTCAGTTTTTCTGATCAGTTTTTCTGCTCAGTTTTTTCTTCAGATTTTTTTCTCAGTTCTTTTTTTGCAGTTTTTTTCAGTTTTTTTCTAAGTTTTTCTTCAGTTTTTTTTCTCAGTTCTTTTTTTTTTCACAGTTTTTTTCTAAGTTTTTCGTCAGTTTTTTTTCTCAGTTCTTTTTTTTCACAGTTTTTTTCTAAGTTTTTCTTCAGTTTTTTGAATCGGTTTTTCTCAATTTTTCTTAGTTTTTTTACTCCGTTTTTCTTCAGTATTTTTTTAATAGTTATTTTTTTCTCAGTTTTTCTGCTCAGTTTTTCTGCTCAGTTTTTTCTTCAGTTTTTTTTCTCAGTTCTTTTTTTTCACAATTTTTTTCACAGTTTTTTTCTTAGTTTTTCTTCAGTTTTTTCAGTCGTTTTTTCTCAATTTTTCTTCTCAGTTTTTTTCCTCCGTTTTTCTTCAGTTTTTTTAAATAGTTTTTTTTCTCAGTTTTTCTGATCAGTTTTTCTGCTCAGTTTTTTCTTCAGATTTTTTTCTCAGTTCTTTTTTGCAGTTTTTTTCAGTTTTTTTCTAAGTTTTTCTTCAGTTTTTTTTCTCAGTTCTTCTTTTTTTTCACAGTATTTTTCTAAATTTTTCTTCAGTTTTTTCAGTCGTTTTTTCTCAATTTTTCTTCTCAGTTTTTTACATCCATTTTTCTTCAGTTTTTTTTAAATAGTTTTTTTTCTCAGTTTTTCTGATCAGTTTTTCTGCTCAGTTTTTTATCAGTTTTTTTCTCAGTTCTTTTTTTCCACACTTTTGTGCACAGTTTTTTTCTAAATTTTTCTTCAGTTTTTTTTCTCATTTCTTTTTTTTTACAGTTTTTTTCTAAGTTTTTCTTCAGTTTTTTGAATCGTTTTTTCTCAATTTTTCTTCTCAGTTTTTTTACTCCGTTTTTCTTCAGTATTTTTTTAATAGATATTTTTTTCTCAGTTTTTCTGCTCAGTTTTTCTGCTCAGTTTTTTCTTCAGTTTTTTTTCTCAGTTCTTTTTTTTCACAATTTTTTTTCACAGTTTTTTTCTTAGTTTTTCTTCAGTATTTTCGGTCGTTTTTTCTCAATTTTTCTTCTCAGTTTTTTGCCTCCGTTTTCAGTTTTTTTAAATAGTTTTTATTCTCAGTTTTTCTGATCAGTTTTTCTGCTCAGTTTTTTCTTCAGATTTTTTTCTCAGTTCTTTTTTTGCAGTTTTTTTCTAAGTTTTTCTTCAGTTCTTTGAATCGTTTTTTCTCAATTTTTCTTCTCAGTTTTTTTACTCCGTTTTTCTTCAGTATTTTTTTAATAGTTATTTTTTTCTCAGTTTTTCTGCTCAGTTTTTCTGCTCAGTTTTTTATCAGTTTTTTTCTCAGTTCTTTTTTTCCACACTTTTGTGCACAGTTTTTTTCTAAATTTTTCTTCAGTTTTTTTTCTCATTTCTTTTTTTTACAGTTTTTTTCTAAGTTTTTCTTCAGTTTTTTGAATCGTTTTTTCTCAATTTTTCTTCTCAGTTTTTTTACTCCGTTTTTCTTCAGTATTTTTTTAATAGATATTTTTTTCTCAGTTTTTCTGCTCAGTTTTTCTGCTCAGTTTTTTCTTCAGTTTTTTTTCTCAGTTCTTTTTTTTCACAATTTTTTTCACAGTTTTTTTCTTAGTTTTTCTTCAGTATTTTCGGTCGTTTTTTCTCAATTTTTCTTCTCAGTTTTTTGCCTCCGTTTTCAGTTTTTTTAAATAGTTTTTATTCTCAGTTTTTCTGATCAGTTTTTCTGCTCAGTTTTTTCTTCAGATTTTTTTCTCAGTTCTTTTTTTGCAGTTTTTTTCAGTTTTTTTCTAAGTTTTTCTTCAGTTTTTTTCTCAGTTCTTCTTTTTTTTCACAGTTTTTTTCTAAGTTTTTCTTCAGTTTTTTTCTCAGTTCTTTTTTTTCACAGTTTTTTTCTAAGTTTTTCTTCAGTTCTTTGAATCGTTTTTTCTCAATTTTTCTTCTCAGTTTTTTTACTCCGTTTTTCTTCAGTATTTTTTTAATAGTTATTTTTTTCTCAGTTTTTCTGCTCAGTTTTTTATCAGTTTTTTTCTCAGTTCTTTTTTTCCACACTTTTGTGCACAGTTTTTTTCTAAATTTTTCTTCAGTTTTTTTTCTCAGTTCTTTTTTTTCACAGTTTTTTTCTAAGTTTTTCTTCAGTTTTTTGAATCGTTTTTTCTCAATTTTTCTTCAGTTTTTTTTACTCCGTTTTTCTTCAGTATTTTTTTAATAGTTATTTTTTTCTCAGTTTTTCTGCTCAGTTTTTCTGCTCAGTTTTTTCTTCAGTTTTTTTTCTCAGTTCTTTTTTTTCACAATTTTTTTCACAGTTTTTTTCTTAGTTTTTCTTCAGTTTTTTCGGTCGATTTTTCTCAATTTTTCTTCAGTTTTTTTCCTCCGTTTTTCTTCAGTTTTTTTAAATAGTTTTTATTCTCAGTTTTTCTGATCAGTTTTTCTGCTCAGTTTTTTCTTCAGATTTTTTTCTCAGTTCTTTTTTGCAGTTTTTTTCAGTTTTTTTCTAAGTTTTTCTTCAGTTTTTTTTCTCAGTTCTTCTTTTTTTTCACAGTATTTTTCTAAGTTTTTCTTCAGTTTTTTCAGTCGTTTTTTCTCAATTTTTCTTCTCAGTTTTTTACATCCATTTTTCTTCAGTTTTTTTTAAATAGTTTTTTTTCTCAGTTTTTCTGATCAGTTTTTCTGCTCAGTTTTTCTTCAGTTTTTTTTCTCAGTTCTTTTTTTTTACAGTTTTTTTCTAAGTTTTTCTTCAGTTTTTTGAATCGTTTTTTCTCAATTTTTCTTCTCAGTTTTTTTACTCCGTTTTTCTTCAGTATTTTTTTAATAGTTATTTTTTTCTCAGTTTTTCTGCTCAGTTTTTCTGCTCAGTTTTTTCTTCAGCTTTTTTTCTCAGTTCTTTTTTTTCACAATTTTTTTCACAGTTTTTTTCTTAGTTTTTCTTCAGTTTTTTCGGTCGTTTTTTCTCAATTTTTCTTCTCAGTTTTTTTCCTCCGTTTTCAGTTTTTTTAAATAGTTTTTATTCTCAGTTTTTCTGATCAGTTTTTCTGCTCAGTTTTTTCTTCAGATTTTTTTCTCAGTTCTTTTTTTGCAGTTTTTTTCAGTTTTTTTCTAAGTTTTTCTTCAGTTTTTTTCTCAGTTCTTCTTTTTTTTCACAGTTTTTTTCTAAGTTTTTCTTCAGTTTTTTTCTCAGTTCTTTTTTTTCACAGTTTTTTTCTAAGTTTTTCTTCAGTTCTTTGAATCGTTTTTTCTCAATTTTTCTTCTCAGTTTTTTTACTCCGTTTTTCTTCAGTATTTTTTTAATAGTTATTTTTTTCTCAGTTTTTCTGCTCAGTTTTTTATCAGTTTTTTTCTCAGTTCTTTTTTTCCACACTTTTGTGCACAGTTTTTTTCTAAATTTTTCTTCAGTTTTTTTTCTCAGTTCTTTTTTTTCACAGTTTTTTTCTAAGTTTTTCTTCAGTTTTTTGAATCGTTTTTTCTCAATTTTTCTTCAGTTTTTTTTACTCCGTTTTTCTTCAGTATTTTTTTAATAGTTATTTTTTTCTCAGTTTTTCTGCTCAGTTTTTCTGCTCAGTTTTTTCTTCAGTTTTTTTTCTCAGTTCTTTTTTTTCACAATTTTTTTCACAGTTTTTTTCTTAGTTTTTCTTCAGTTTTTTCGGTCGATTTTTCTCAATTTTTCTTCAGTTTTTTTCCTCCGTTTTTCTTCAGTTTTTTTAAATAGTTTTTATTCTCAGTTTTTCTGATCAGTTTTTCTGCTCAGTTTTTTCTTCAGATTTTTTTCTCAGTTCTTTTTTGCAGTTTTTTTCAGTTTTTTTCTAAGTTTTTCTTCTGTTTTTTTTCTCAGTTCTTTTTTTTCACAGTATTTTTCTAAGTTTTTCTTCAGTTTTTTCAGTCGTTTTTTCTCAATTTTTCTTCTCAGTTTTTTACATCCATTTTTCTTCAGTTTTTTTTAAATAGTTTTTTTTCTCAGTTTTTCTGATCAGTTTTTCTGCTCAGTTTTTCTTCAGTTTTTTTTCTCAGTTCTTTTTTTTTACAGTTTTTTTCTAAGTTTTTCTTCAGTTTTTTGAATCGTTTTTTCTCAATTTTTCTTCTCAGTTTTTTTACTCCGTTTTTCTTCAGTATTTTTTTAATAGTTATTTTTTTCTCAGTTTTTCTGCTCAGTTTTTCTGCTCAGTTTTTTCTTCAGTTTTTTTTCTCAGTTCTTTTTTTTCACAATTTTTTTTCACAGTTTTTTTCTTAGTTTTTCTTCAGTATTTTCGGTCGTTTTTTCTCAATTTTTCTTCTCAGTTTTTTGCCTCCGTTTTCAGTTTTTTTAAATAGTTTTTATTCTCAGTTTTTCTGATCAGTTTTTCTGCTCAGTTTTTTCTTCAGATTTTTTTCTCAGTTCTTTTTTTGCAGTTTTTTTCAGTTTTTTTCTAAGTTTTTCTTCAGTTTTTTTCTCAGTTCTTCTTTTTTTTCACAGTTTTTTTCTAAGTTTTTCTTCAGTTTTTTTCTCAGTTCTTTTTTTTCACAGTTTTTTTCTAAGTTTTTCTTCAGTTCTTTGAATCGTTTTTTCTCAATTTTTCTTCTCAGTTTTTTTACTCCGTTTTTCTTCAGTATTTTTTTAATAGTTATTTTTTTCTCAGTTTTTCTGCTCAGTTTTTTATCAGTTTTTTTCTCAGTTCTTTTTTTCCACACTTTTGTGCACAGTTTTTTTCTAAATTTTTCTTCAGTTTTTTTCTCATTTCTTTTTTTTTACAGTTTTTTTCTAAGTTTTTCTTCAGTTCTTTGAATCGTTTTTTCTCAATTTTTCTTCTCAGTTTTTTTACTCCGTTTTTCTTCAGTATTTTTTTAATAGATATTTTTTTCTCAGTTTTTCTGCTCAGTTTTTCTGCTCAGTTTTTTCTTCAGTTTTTTTTCTCAGTTCTTTTTTTTCACAATTTTTTTTCACAGTTTTTTTCTTAGTTTTTCTTCAGTATTTTCGGTCGTTTTTTCTCAATTTTTCTTCTCAGTTTTTTGCCTCCGTTTTCAGTTTTTTTAAATAGTTTTTATTCTCAGTTTTTCTGATCAGTTTTTCTGCTCAGTTTTTTCTTCAGATTTTTTTCTCAGTTCTTTTTTTGCAGTTTTTTTCTAAGTTTTTCTTCAGTTCTTTGAATCGTTTTTTCTCAATTTTTCTTCTCAGTTTTTTTACTCCGTTTTTCTTCAGTATTTTTTTAATAGTTATTTTTTTCTCAGTTTTTCTGCTCAGTTTTTCTGCTCAGTTTTTTATCAGTTTTTTTCTCAGTTCTTTTTTTCCACACTTTTGTGCACAGTTTTTTTCTAAATTTTTCTTCAGTTTTTTTTCTCATTTCTTTTTTTTACAGTTTTTTTCTAAGTTTTTCTTCAGTTTTTTGAATCGTTTTTTCTCAATTTTTCTTCTCAGTTTTTTTACTCCGTTTTTCTTCAGTATTTTTTTAATAGATATTTTTTTCTCAGTTTTTCTGCTCAGTTTTTCTGCTCAGTTTTTTCTTCAGTTTTTTTTCTCAGTTCTTTTTTTTCACAATTTTTTTCACAGTTTTTTTCTTAGTTTTTCTTCAGTATTTTCGGTCGTTTTTTCTCAATTTTTCTTCTCAGTTTTTTGCCTCCGTTTTCAGTTTTTTTAAATAGTTTTTATTCTCAGTTTTTCTGATCAGTTTTTCTGCTCAGTTTTTTCTTCAGATTTTTTTCTCAGTTCTTTTTTTGCAGTTTTTTTCTAAGTTTTTCTTCAGTTCTTTGAATCGTTTTTTCTCAATTTTTCTTCTCAGTTTTTTTACTCCGTTTTTCTTCAGTATTTTTTTAATAGTTATTTTTTTCTCAGTTTTTCTGCTCAGTTTTTCTGCTCAGTTTTTTATCAGTTTTTTTCTCAGTTCTTTTTTTCCACACTTTTGTGCACAGTTTTTTTCTAAATTTTTCTTCAGTTTTTTTTCTCATTTCTTTTTTTTACAGTTTTTTTCTAAGTTTTTCTTCAGTTTTTTGAATCGTTTTTTCTCAATTTTTCTTCTCAGTTTTTTTACTCCGTTTTTCTTCAGTATTTTTTTAATAGATATTTTTTTCTCAGTTTTTCTGCTCAGTTTTTCTGCTCAGTTTTTTCTTCAGTTTTTTTTCTCAGTTCTTTTTTTTCACAATTTTTTTCACAGTTTTTTTCTTAGTTTTTCTTCAGTATTTTCGGTCGTTTTTTCTCAATTTTTCTTCTCAGTTTTTTGCCTCCGTTTTCAGTTTTTTTAAATAGTTTTTATTCTCAGTTTTTCTGATCAGTTTTTCTGCTCAGTTTTTTCTTCAGATTTTTTTCTCAGTTCTTTTTTTGCAGTTTTTTTCAGTTTTTTTCTAAGTTTTTCTTCAGTTTTTTTCTCAGTTCTTCTTTTTTTTCACAGTTTTTTTCTAAGTTTTTCTTCAGTTTTTTTCTCAGTTCTTTTTTTTCACAGTTTTTTTCTAAGTTTTTCTTCAGTTCTTTGAATCGTTTTTTCTCAATTTTTCTTCTCAGTTTTTTTACTCCGTTTTTCTTCAGTATTTTTTTAATAGTTATTTTTTTCTCAGTTTTTCTGCTCAGTTTTTTATCAGTTTTTTTCTCAGTTCTTTTTTTCCACACTTTTGTGCACAGTTTTTTTCTAAATTTTTCTTCAGTTTTTTTTCTCAGTTCTTTTTTTTCACAGTTTTTTTCTAAGTTTTTCTTCAGTTTTTTGAATCGTTTTTTCTCAATTTTTCTTCAGTTTTTTTTACTCCGTTTTTCTTCAGTATTTTTTTAATAGTTATTTTTTTCTCAGTTTTTCTGCTCAGTTTTTCTGCTCAGTTTTTTCTTCAGTTTTTTTTCTCAGTTCTTTTTTTTCACAATTTTTTTCACAGTTTTTTTCTTAGTTTTTCTTCAGTTTTTTCGGTCGATTTTTCTCAATTTTTCTTCAGTTTTTTTCCTCCGTTTTTCTTCAGTTTTTTTAAATAGTTTTTATTCTCAGTTTTTCTGATCAGTTTTTCTGCTCAGTTTTTTCTTCAGATTTTTTTCTCAGTTCTTTTTTGCAGTTTTTTTCAGTTTTTTTCTAAGTTTTTCTTCAGTTTTTTTTCTCAGTTCTTCTTTTTTTTCACAGTATTTTTCTAAGTTTTTCTTCAGTTTTTTCAGTCGTTTTTTCTCAATTTTTCTTCTCAGTTTTTTACATCCATTTTTCTTCAGTTTTTTTTAAATAGTTTTTTTTCTCAGTTTTTCTGATCAGTTTTTCTGCTCAGTTTTTCTTCAGTTTTTTTTCTCAGTTCTTTTTTTTTACAGTTTTTTTCTAAGTTTTTCTTCAGTTTTTTGAATCGTTTTTTCTCAATTTTTCTTCTCAGTTTTTTTACTCCGTTTTTCTTCAGTATTTTTTTAATAGTTATTTTTTTCTCAGTTTTTCTGCTCAGTTTTTCTGCTCAGTTTTTTCTTCAGCTTTTTTTCTCAGTTCTTTTTTTTCACAATTTTTTTCACAGTTTTTTTCTTAGTTTTTCTTCAGTTTTTTCGGTCGTTTTTTCTCAATTTTTCTTCTCAGTTTTTTTCCTCCGTTTTCAGTTTTTTTAAATAGTTTTTATTCTCAGTTTTTCTGATCAGTTTTTCTGCTCAGTTTTTTCTTCAGATTTTTTTCTCAGTTCTTTTTTTGCAGTTTTTTTCAGTTTTTTTCTAAGTTTTTCTTCAGTTTTTTTCTCAGTTCTTCTTTTTTTTCACAGTTTTTTTCTAAGTTTTTCTTCAGTTTTTTTCTCAGTTCTTTTTTTTCACAGTTTTTTTCTAAGTTTTTCTTCAGTTCTTTGAATCGTTTTTTCTCAATTTTTCTTCTCAGTTTTTTTACTCCGTTTTTCTTCAGTATTTTTTTAATAGTTATTTTTTTCTCAGTTTTTCTGCTCAGTTTTTTATCAGTTTTTTTCTCAGTTCTTTTTTTCCACACTTTTGTGCACAGTTTTTTTCTAAATTTTTCTTCAGTTTTTTTTCTCAGTTCTTTTTTTTCACAGTTTTTTTCTAAGTTTTTCTTCAGTTTTTTGAATCGTTTTTTCTCAATTTTTCTTCAGTTTTTTTTACTCCGTTTTTCTTCAGTATTTTTTTAATAGTTATTTTTTTCTCAGTTTTTCTGCTCAGTTTTTCTGCTCAGTTTTTTCTTCAGTTTTTTTTCTCAGTTCTTTTTTTTCACAATTTTTTTCACAGTTTTTTTCTTAGTTTTTCTTCAGTTTTTTCGGTCGATTTTTCTCAATTTTTCTTCAGTTTTTTTCCTCCGTTTTTCTTCAGTTTTTTTAAATAGTTTTTATTCTCAGTTTTTCTGATCAGTTTTTCTGCTCAGTTTTTTCTTCAGATTTTTTTCTCAGTTCTTTTTTGCAGTTTTTTTCAGTTTTTTTCTAAGTTTTTCTTCTGTTTTTTTTCTCAGTTCTTTTTTTTCACAGTATTTTTCTAAGTTTTTCTTCAGTTTTTTCAGTCGTTTTTTCTCAATTTTTCTTCTCAGTTTTTTACATCCATTTTTCTTCAGTTTTTTTTAAATAGTTTTTTTTCTCAGTTTTTCTGATCAGTTTTTCTGCTCAGTTTTTCTTCAGTTTTTTTTCTCAGTTCTTTTTTTTTACAGTTTTTTTCTAAGTTTTTCTTCAGTTTTTTGAATCGTTTTTTCTCAATTTTTCTTCTCAGTTTTTTTACTCCGTTTTTCTTCAGTATTTTTTTAATAGTTATTTTTTTCTCAGTTTTTCTGCTCAGTTTTTCTGCTCAGTTTTTTCTTCAGTTTTTTTTCTCAGTTCTTTTTTTTCACAATTTTTTTTCACAGTTTTTTTCTTAGTTTTTCTTCAGTATTTTCGGTCGTTTTTTCTCAATTTTTCTTCTCAGTTTTTTGCCTCCGTTTTCAGTTTTTTTAAATAGTTTTTATTCTCAGTTTTTCTGATCAGTTTTTCTGCTCAGTTTTTTCTTCAGATTTTTTTCTCAGTTCTTTTTTTGCAGTTTTTTTCAGTTTTTTTCTAAGTTTTTCTTCAGTTTTTTTCTCAGTTCTTCTTTTTTTTCACAGTTTTTTTCTAAGTTTTTCTTCAGTTTTTTTCTCAGTTCTTTTTTTTCACAGTTTTTTTCTAAGTTTTTCTTCAGTTCTTTGAATCGTTTTTTCTCAATTTTTCTTCTCAGTTTTTTTACTCCGTTTTTCTTCAGTATTTTTTTAATAGTTATTTTTTTCTCAGTTTTTCTGCTCAGTTTTTTATCAGTTTTTTTCTCAGTTCTTTTTTTCCACACTTTTGTGCACAGTTTTTTTCTAAATTTTTCTTCAGTTTTTTTCTCATTTCTTTTTTTTTACAGTTTTTTTCTAAGTTTTTCTTCAGTTCTTTGAATCGTTTTTTCTCAATTTTTCTTCTCAGTTTTTTTACTCCGTTTTTCTTCAGTATTTTTTTAATAGATATTTTTTTCTCAGTTTTTCTGCTCAGTTTTTCTGCTCAGTTTTTTCTTCAGTTTTTTTTCTCAGTTCTTTTTTTTCACAATTTTTTTTCACAGTTTTTTTCTTAGTTTTTCTTCAGTATTTTCGGTCGTTTTTTCTCAATTTTTCTTCTCAGTTTTTTGCCTCCGTTTTCAGTTTTTTTAAATAGTTTTTATTCTCAGTTTTTCTGATCAGTTTTTCTGCTCAGTTTTTTCTTCAGATTTTTTTCTCAGTTCTTTTTTTGCAGTTTTTTTCTAAGTTTTTCTTCAGTTCTTTGAATCGTTTTTTCTCAATTTTTCTTCTCAGTTTTTTTACTCCGTTTTTCTTCAGTATTTTTTTAATAGTTATTTTTTTCTCAGTTTTTCTGCTCAGTTTTTCTGCTCAGTTTTTTATCAGTTTTTTTCTCAGTTCTTTTTTTCCACACTTTTGTGCACAGTTTTTTTCTAAATTTTTCTTCAGTTTTTTTTCTCATTTCTTTTTTTTACAGTTTTTTTCTAAGTTTTTCTTCAGTTTTTTGAATCGTTTTTTCTCAATTTTTCTTCTCAGTTTTTTTACTCCGTTTTTCTTCAGTATTTTTTTAATATATATTTTTTTCTCAGTTTTTCTGCTCAGTTTTTCTGCTCAGTTTTTTCTTCAGTTTTTTTTCTCAGTTCTTTTTTTTCACAATTTTTTTCACAGTTTTTTTCTTAGTTTTTCTTCAGTATTTTCGGTCGTTTTTTCTCAATTTTTCTTCTCAGTTTTTTGCCTCCGTTTTCAGTTTTTTTAAATAGTTTTTATTCTCAGTTTTTCTGATCAGTTTTTCTGCTCAGTTTTTTCTTCAGATTTTTTTCTCAGTTCTTTTTTTGCAGTTTTTTTCAGTTTTTTTCTAAGTTTTTCTTCAGTTTTTTTCTCAGTTCTTCTTTTTTTTCACAGTTTTTTTCTAAGTTTTTCTTCAGTTTTTTTCTCAGTTCTTTTTTTTCACAGTTTTTTTCTAAGTTTTTCTTCAGTTCTTTGAATCGTTTTTTCTCAATTTTTCTTCTCAGTTTTTTTACTCCGTTTTTCTTCCGTATTTTTTTAATAGTTATTTTTTTCTCAGTTTTTCTGCTCAGTTTTTTATCAGTTTTTTTCTCAGTTCTTTTTTTCCACACTTTTGTGCACAGTTTTTTTCTAAATTTTTCTTCAGTTTTTTTTCTCAGTTCTTTTTTTTCACAGTTTTTTTCTAAGTTTTTCTTCAGTTTTTTGAATCGTTTTTTCTCAATTTTTCTTCAGTTTTTTTTACTCCGTTTTTCTTCAGTATTTTTTTAATAGTTATTTTTTTCTCAGTTTTTCTGCTCAGTTTTTCTGCTCAGTTTTTTCTTCAGTTTTTTTTCTCAGTTCTTTTTTTTCACAATTTTTTTCACAGTTTTTTTCTTAGTTTTTCTTCAGTTTTTTCGGTCGATTTTTCTCAATTTTTCTTCAGTTTTTTTCCTCCGTTTTTCTTCAGTTTTTTTAAATAGTTTTTATTCTCAGTTTTTCTGATCAGTTTTTCTGCTCAGTTTTTTCTTCAGATTTTTTTCTCAGTTCTTTTTTGCAGTTTTTTTCAGTTTTTTTCTAAGTTTTTCTTCAGTTTTTTTTCTCAGTTCTTCTTTTTTTTCACAGTATTTTTCTAAGTTTTTCTTCAGTTTTTTCAGTCGTTTTTTCTCAATTTTTCTTCTCAGTTTTTTACATCCATTTTTCTTCAGTTTTTTTTAAATAGTTTTTTTTCTCAGTTTTTCTGATCAGTTTTTCTGCTCAGTTTTTCTTCAGTTTTTTTTCTCAGTTCTTTTTTTTTACAGTTTTTTTCTAAGTTTTTCTTCAGTTTTTTGAATCGTTTTTTCTCAATTTTTCTTCTCAGTTTTTTTACTCCGTTTTTCTTCAGTATTTTTTTAATAGTTATTTTTTTCTCAGTTTTTCTGCTCAGTTTTTCTGCTCAGTTTTTTCTTCAGCTTTTTTTCTCAGTTCTTTTTTTTCACAATTTTTTTCACAGTTTTTTTCTTAGTTTTTCTTCAGTTTTTTCGGTCGTTTTTTCTCAATTTTTCTTCTCAGTTTTTTTCCTCCGTTTTCAGTTTTTTTAAATAGTTTTTATTCTCAGTTTTTCTGATCAGTTTTTCTGCTCAGTTTTTTCTTCAGATTTTTTTCTCAGTTCTTTTTTTGCAGTTTTTTTCAGTTTTTTTCTAAGTTTTTCTTCAGTTTTTTTCTCAGTTCTTCTTTTTTTTCACAGTTTTTTTCTAAGTTTTTCTTCAGTTTTTTTCTCAGTTCTTTTTTTTCACAGTTTTTTTCTAAGTTTTTCTTCAGTTCTTTGAATCGTTTTTTCTCAATTTTTCTTCTCAGTTTTTTTACTCCGTTTTTCTTCAGTATTTTTTTAATAGTTATTTTTTTCTCAGTTTTTCTGCTCAGTTTTTTATCAGTTTTTTTCTCAGTTCTTTTTTTCCACACTTTTGTGCACAGTTTTTTTCTAAATTTTTCTTCAGTTTTTTTTCTCAGTTCTTTTTTTTCACAGTTTTTTTCTAAGTTTTTCTTCAGTTTTTTGAATCGTTTTTTCTCAATTTTTCTTCAGTTTTTTTTACTCCGTTTTTCTTCAGTATTTTTTTAATAGTTATTTTTTTCTCAGTTTTTCTGCTCAGTTTTTCTGCTCAGTTTTTTCTTCAGTTTTTTTTCTCAGTTCTTTTTTTTCACAATTTTTTTCACAGTTTTTTTCTTAGTTTTTCTTCAGTTTTTTCGGTCGATTTTTCTCAATTTTTCTTCAGTTTTTTTCCTCCGTTTTTCTTCAGTTTTTTTAAATAGTTTTTATTCTCAGTTTTTCTGATCAGTTTTTCTGCTCAGTTTTTTCTTCAGATTTTTTTCTCAGTTCTTTTTTGCAGTTTTTTTCAGTTTTTTTCTAAGTTTTTCTTCTGTTTTTTTTCTCAGTTCTTTTTTTTCACAGTATTTTTCTAAGTTTTTCTTCAGTTTTTTCAGTCGTTTTTTCTCAATTTTTCTTCTCAGTTTTTTACATCCATTTTTCTTCAGTTTTTTTTAAATAGTTTTTTTTCTCAGTTTTTCTGATCAGTTTTTCTGCTCAGTTTTTCTTCAGTTTTTTTTCTCAGTTCTTTTTTTTTACAGTTTTTTTCTAAGTTTTTCTTCAGTTTTTTGAATCGTTTTTTCTCAATTTTTCTTCTCAGTTTTTTTACTCCGTTTTTCTTCAGTATTTTTTTAATAGTTATTTTTTTCTCAGTTTTTCTGCTCAGTTTTTCTGCTCAGTTTTTTCTTCAGTTTTTTTTCTCAGTTCTTTTTTTTCACAATTTTTTTTCACAGTTTTTTTCTTAGTTTTTCTTCAGTATTTTCGGTCGTTTTTTCTCAATTTTTCTTCTCAGTTTTTTGCCTCCGTTTTCAGTTTTTTTAAATAGTTTTTATTCTCAGTTTTTCTGATCAGTTTTTCTGCTCAGTTTTTTCTTCAGATTTTTTTCTCAGTTCTTTTTTTGCAGTTTTTTTCAGTTTTTTTCTAAGTTTTTCTTCAGTTTTTTTCTCAGTTCTTCTTTTTTTTCACAGTTTTTTTCTAAGTTTTTCTTCAGTTTTTTTCTCAGTTCTTTTTTTTCACAGTTTTTTTCTAAGTTTTTCTTCAGTTCTTTGAATCGTTTTTTCTCAATTTTTCTTCTCAGTTTTTTTACTCCGTTTTTCTTCAGTATTTTTTTAATAGTTATTTTTTTCTCAGTTTTTCTGCTCAGTTTTTTATCAGTTTTTTTCTCAGTTCTTTTTTTCCACACTTTTGTGCACAGTTTTTTTCTAAATTTTTCTTCAGTTTTTTTTCTCAGTTCTTTTTTTTCACAGTTTTTTTCTAAGTTTTTCTTCAGTTTTTTGAATCGTTTTTTCTCAATTTTTCTTCAGTTTTTTTTACTCCGTTTTTCTTCAGTATTTTTTTAATAGTTATTTTTTTCTCAGTTTTTCTGCTCAGTTTTTCTGCTCAGTTTTTTCTTCAGTTTTTTTTCTCAGTTCTTTTTTTTCACAATTTTTTTCACAGTTTTTTTCTTAGTTTTTCTTCAGTTTTTTCGGTCGCTTTTTCTCAATTTTTCTTCAGTTTTTTTCCTCCGTTTTTCTTCAGTTTTTTTAAATAGTTTTTATTCTCAGTTTTTCTGATCAGTTTTTCTGCTCAGTTTTTTCTTCAGATTTTTTTCTCAGTTCTTTTTTGCAGTTTTTTTCAGTTTTTTTCTAAGTTTTTCTTCAGTTTTTTTTCTCAGTTCTTCTTTTTTTTCACAGTATTTTTCTAAGTTTTTCTTCAGTTTTTTCAGTCGTTTTTTCTCAATTTTTCTTCTCAGTTTTTTACATCCATTTTTCTTCAGTTTTTTTTAAATAGTTTTTTTTCTCAGTTTTTCTGATCAGTTTTTCTGCTCAGTTTTTCTTCAGTTTTTTTTCTCAGTTCTTTTTTTTTACAGTTTTTTTCTAAGTTTTTCTTCAGTTTTTTGAATCGTTTTTTCTCAATTTTTCTTCTCAGTTTTTTTACTCCGTTTTTCTTCAGTATTTTTTTAATAGTTATTTTTTTCTCAGTTTTTCTGCTCAGTTTTTCTGCTCAGTTTTTTCTTCAGCTTTTTTTCTCAGTTCTTTTTTTTCACAATTTTTTTCACAGTTTTTTTCTTAGTTTTTCTTCAGTTTTTTCGGTCGTTTTTTCTCAATTTTTCTTCTCAGTTTTTTTCCTCCGTTTTCAGTTTTTTTAAATAGTTTTTATTCTCAGTTTTTCTGATCAGTTTTTCTGCTCAGTTTTTTCTTCAGATTTTTTTCTCAGTTCTTTTTTTGCAGTTTTTTTCAGTTTTTTTCTAAATTTTTCTTCAGTTTTTTTCTCAGTTCTTCTTTTTTTTCACAGTTTTTTTCTAAGTTTTTCTTCAGTTTTTTTCTCAGTTCTTTTTTTTCACAGTTTTTTTCTAAGTTTTTCTTCAGTTCTTTGAATCGTTTTTTCTCAATTTTTCTTCTCAGTTTTTTTACTCCGTTTTTCTTCAGTATTTTTTTAATAGTTATTTTTTTCTCAGTTTTTCTGCTCAGTTTTTCTGCTCAGTTTTTTCTTCAGTTTTTTTTCTCAGTTCTTTTTTTTCACAATTTTTTTCACAGTTTTTTTCTTAGTTTTTCTTCAGTTTTTTCGGTCGATTTTTCTCAATTTTTCTTCAGTTTTTTTCCTCCGTTTTTCTTCAGTTTTTTTAAATAGTTTTTATTCTCAGTTTTTCTGATCAGTTTTTCTGCTCAGTTTTTTCTTCAGATTTTTTTCTCAGTTCTTTTTTGCAGTTTTTTTCAGTTTTTTTCTAAGTTTTTCTTCAGTTTTTTTTCTCAGTTCTTCTTTTTTTTCACAGTATTTTTCTAAGTTTTTCTTCAGTTTTTTCAGTCGTTTTTTCTCAATTTTTCTTCTCAGTTTTTTACATCCATTTTTCTTCAGTTTTTTTTAAATAGTTTTTTTTCTCAGTTTTTCTGATCAGTTTTTCTGCTCAGTTTTTCTTCAGTTTTTTTTCTCAGTTCTTTTTTTTTACAGTTTTTTTCTAAGTTTTTCTTCAGTTTTTTGAATCGTTTTTTCTCAATTTTTCTTCTCAGTTTTTTTACTCCGTTTTTCTTCAGTATTTTTTTAATAGTTATTTTTTTCTCAGTTTTTCTGCTCAGTTTTTCTGCTCAGTTTTTTCTTCAGTTTTTTTTCTCAGTTCTTTTTTTTCACAATTTTTTTTCACAGTTTTTTTCTTAGTTTTTCTTCAGTATTTTCGGTCGTTTTTTCTCAATTTTTCTTCTCAGTTTTTTGCCTCCGTTTTCAGTTTTTTTAAATAGTTTTTATTCTCAGTTTTTCTGATCAGTTTTTCTGCTCAGTTTTTTCTTCAGATTTTTTTCTCAGTTCTTTTTTTGCAGTTTTTTTCAGTTTTTTTCTAAGTTTTTCTTCAGTTTTTTTCTCAGTTCTTCTTTTTTTTCACAGTTTTTTTCTAAGTTTTTCTTCAGTTTTTTTCTCAGTTCTTTTTTTTCACAGTTTTTTTCTAAGTTTTTCTTCAGTTCTTTGAATCGTTTTTTCTCAATTTTTCTTCTCAGTTTTTTTACTCCGTTTTTCTTCAGTATTTTTTTAATAGTTATTTTTTTCTCAGTTTTTCTGCTCAGTTTTTTATCAGTTTTTTTCTCAGTTCTTTTTTTCCACACTTTTGTGCACAGTTTTTTTCTAAATTTTTCTTCAGTTTTTTTTCTCAGTTCTTTTTTTTCACAGTTTTTTTCTAAGTTTTTCTTCAGTTTTTTGAATCGTTTTTTCTCAATTTTTCTTCAGTTTTTTTTACTCCGTTTTTCTTCAGTATTTTTTTAATAGTTATTTTTTTCTCAGTTTTTCTGCTCAGTTTTTCTGCTCAGTTTTTTCTTCAGTTTTTTTTCTCAGTTCTTTTTTTTCACAATTTTTTTCACAGTTTTTTTCTTAGTTTTTCTTCAGTTTTTTCGGTCGATTTTTCTCAATTTTTCTTCAGTTTTTTTCCTCCGTTTTTCTTCAGTTTTTTTAAATAGTTTTTATTCTCAGTTTTTCTGATCAGTTTTTCTGCTCAGTTTTTTCTTCAGATTTTTTTCTCAGTTCTTTTTTGCAGTTTTTTTCAGTTTTTTTCTAAGTTTTTCTTCAGTTTTTTTTCTCAGTTCTTCTTTTTTTTCACAGTATTTTTCTAAGTTTTTCTTCAGTTTTTTCAGTCGTTTTTTCTCAATTTTTCTTCTCAGTTTTTTACATCCATTTTTCTTCAGTTTTTTTTAAATAGTTTTTTTTCTCAGTTTTTCTGATCAGTTTTTCTGCTCAGTTTTTCTTCAGTTTTTTTTCTCAGTTCTTTTTTTTTACAGTTTTTTTCTAAGTTTTTCTTCAGTTTTTTGAATCGTTTTTTCTCAATTTTTCTTCTCAGTTTTTTTACTCCGTTTTTCTTCAGTATTTTTTTAATAGTTATTTTTTTCTCAGTTTTTCTGCTCAGTTTTTCTGCTCAGTTTTTTCTTCAGCTTTTTTTCTCAGTTCTTTTTTTTCACAATTTTTTTCACAGTTTTTTTCTTAGTTTTTCTTCAGTTTTTTCGGTCGTTTTTTCTCAATTTTTCTTCTCAGTTTTTTTCCTCCGTTTTCAGTTTTTTTAAATAGTTTTTATTCTCAGTTTTTCTGATCAGTTTTTCTGCTCAGTTTTTTCTTCAGATTTTTTTCTCAGTTCTTTTTTTGCAGTTTTTTTCAGTTTTTTTCTAAATTTTTCTTCAGTTTTTTTCTCAGTTCTTCTTTTTTTTCACAGTTTTTTTCTAAGTTTTTCTTCAGTTTTTTTCTCAGTTCTTTTTTTTCACAGTTTTTTTCTAAGTTTTTCTTCAGTTCTTTGAATCGTTTTTTCTCAATTTTTCTTCTCAGTTTTTTTACTCCGTTTTTCTTCAGTATTTTTTTAATAGTTATTTTTTTCTCAGTTTTTCTGCTCAGTTTTTTATCAGTTTTTTTCTCAGTTCTTTTTTTCCACACTTTTGTGCACAGTTTTTTTCTAAATTTTTCTTCAGTTTTTTTTCTCAGTTCTTTTTTTTCACAGTTTTTTTCTAAGTTTTTCTTCAGTTTTTTGAATCGTTTTTTCTCAATTTTTCTTCAGTTTTTTTTACTCCGTTTTTCTTCAGTATTTTTTTAATAGTTATTTTTTTCTCAGTTTTTCTGCTCAGTTTTTCTGCTCAGTTTTTTCTTCAGTTTTTTTTCTCAGTTCTTTTTTTTCACAATTTTTTTCACAGTTTTTTTCTTAGTTTTTCTTCAGTTTTTTCGGTCGATTTTTCTCAATTTTTCTTCAGTTTTTTTCCTCCGTTTTTCTTCAGTTTTTTTAAATAGTTTTTATTCTCAGTTTTTCTGATCAGTTTTTCTGCTCAGTTTTTTCTTCAGATTTTTTTCTCAGTTCTTTTTTGCAGTTTTTTTCAGTTTTTTTCTAAGTTTTTCTTCAGTTTTTTTTCTCAGTTCTTCTTTTTTTTCACAGTATTTTTCTAAGTTTTTCTTCAGTTTTTTCAGTCGTTTTTTCTCAATTTTTCTTCTCAGTTTTTTACATCCATTTTTCTTCAGTTTTTTTTAAATAGTTTTTTTTCTCAGTTTTTCTGATCAGTTTTTCTGCTCAGTTTTTCTTCAGTTTTTTTTCTCAGTTCTTTTTTTTTACAGTTTTTTTCTAAGTTTTTCTTCAGTTTTTTGAATCGTTTTTTCTCAATTTTTCTTCTCAGTTTTTTTACTCCGTTTTTCTTCAGTATTTTTTTAATAGTTATTTTTTTCTCAGTTTTTCTGCTCAGTTTTTCTGCTCAGTTTTTTCTTCAGTTTTTTTTCTCAGTTCTTTTTTTTCACAATTTTTTTTCACAGTTTTTTTCTTAGTTTTTCTTCAGTATTTTCGGTCGTTTTTTCTCAATTTTTCTTCTCAGTTTTTTGCCTCCGTTTTCAGTTTTTTTAAATAGTTTTTATTCTCAGTTTTTCTGATCAGTTTTTCTGCTCAGTTTTTTCTTCAGATTTTTTTCTCAGTTCTTTTTTTGCAGTTTTTTTCAGTTTTTTTCTAAGTTTTTCTTCAGTTTTTTTCTCAGTTCTTCTTTTTTTTCACAGTTTTTTTCTAAGTTTTTCTTCAGTTTTTTTCTCAGTTCTTTTTTTTCACAGTTTTTTTCTAAGTTTTTCTTCAGTTCTTTGAATCGTTTTTTCTCAATTTTTCTTCTCAGTTTTTTTACTCCGTTTTTCTTCAGTATTTTTTTAATAGTTATTTTTTTCTCAGTTTTTCTGCTCAGTTTTTCTGCTCAGTTTTTTCTTCAGTTTTTTTTCTCAGTTCTTTTTTTTCACAATTTTTTTCACAGTTTTTTTCTTAGTTTTTCTTCAGTTTTTTCGGTCGATTTTTCTCAATTTTTCTTCAGTTTTTTTCCTCCGTTTTTCTTCAGTTTTTTTAAATAGTTTTTATTCTCAGTTTTTCTGATCAGTTTTTCTGCTCAGTTTTTTCTTCAGATTTTTTTCTCAGTTCTTTTTTGCAGTTTTTTTCAGTTTTTTTCTAAGTTTTTCTTCAGTTTTTTTTCTCAGTTCTTCTTTTTTTTCACAGTATTTTTCTAAGTTTTTCTTCAGTTTTTTCAGTCGTTTTTTCTCAATTTTTCTTCTCAGTTTTTTACATCCATTTTTCTTCAGTTTTTTTTAAATAGTTTTTTTTCTCAGTTTTTCTGATCAGTTTTTCTGCTCAGTTTTTCTTCAGTTTTTTTTCTCAGTTCTTTTTTTTTACAGTTTTTTTCTAAGTTTTTCTTCAGTTTTTTGAATCGTTTTTTCTCAATTTTTCTTCTCAGTTTTTTTACTCCGTTTTTCTTCAGTATTTTTTTAATAGTTATTTTTTTCTCAGTTTTTCTGCTCAGTTTTTCTGCTCAGTTTTTTCTTCAGTTTTTTTTCTCAGTTCTTTTTTTTCACAATTTTTTTCACAGTTTTTTTCTTAGTTTTTCTTCAGTTTTTTCGGTCGATTTTTCTCAATTTTTCTTCAGTTTTTTTCCTCCGTTTTTCTTCAGTTTTTTTAAATAGTTTTTATTCTCAGTTTTTCTGATCAGTTTTTCTGCTCAGTTTTTTCTTCAGATTTTTTTCTCAGTTCTTTTTTGCAGTTTTTTTCAGTTTTTTTCTAAGTTTTTCTTCAGTTTTTTTTCTCAGTTCTTCTTTTTTTTCACAGTATTTTTCTAAGTTTTTCTTCAGTTTTTTCAGTCGTTTTTTCTCAATTTTTCTTCTCAGTTTTTTACATCCATTTTTCTTCAGTTTTTTTTAAATAGTTTTTTTTCTCAGTTTTTCTGATCAGTTTTTCTGCTCAGTTTTTCTTCAGTTTTTTTTCTCAGTTCTTTTTTTTCACAGTTTTTTTCTAAGTTTTTCTTCAGTTTTTTGAATCGTTTTTTCTCAATTTTTCTTCTCAGTTTTTTTACTCCGTTTTTCTTCAGTATTTTTTTAATAGATATTTTTTTCTCAGTTTTTCTGCTCAGTTTTTTCTTCAGATTTTTTTCTCAGTTCTTTTTTTGCAGTTTTTTTCAGTTTTTTTCTAAGTTTTTCTTCAGTTTTTTTTCTCAGTTCTTTTTTTTTTCACAGTTTTTTTCTAAGTTTTTCGTCAGTTTTTTTTCTCAGTTCTTTTTTTTCACAGTTTTTTTCTAAGTTTTTCTTCAGTTTTTTGAATCGGTTTTTCTCAATTTTTCTTAGTTTTTTTACTCCGTTTTTCTTCAGTATTTTTTTAATAGTTATTTTTTTCTCAGTTTTTCTGCTCAGTTTTTCTGCTCAGTTTTTTCTTCAGTTTTTTTTCTCAGTTCTTTTTTTTCACAATTTTTTTCACAGTTTTTTTCTTAGTTTTTCTTCAGTTTTTTCAGTCGTTTTTTCTCAATTTTTCTTCTCAGTTTTTTTCCTCCGTTTTTCTTCAGTTTTTTTAAATAGTTTTTTTTCTCAGTTTTTCTGATCAGTTTTTCTGCTCAGTTTTTTCTTCAGATTTTTTTCTCAGTTCTTTTTTGCAGTTTTTTTCAGTTTTTTTCTAAGTTTTTCTTCAGTTTTTTTTCTCAGTTCTTCTTTTTTTTCACAGTATTTTTCTAAATTTTTCTTCAGTTTTTTCAGTCGTTTTTTCTCAATTTTTCTTCTCAGTTTTTTACATCCATTTTTCTTCAGTTTTTTTTAAATAGTTTTTTTTCTCAGTTTTTCTGATCAGTTTTTCTGCTCAGTTTTTTATCAGTTTTTTTCTCAGTTCTTTTTTTCCACACTTTTGTGCACAGTTTTTTTCTAAATTTTTCTTCAGTTTTTTTTCTCATTTCTTTTTTTTTACAGTTTTTTTCTAAGTTTTTCTTCAGTTTTTTGAATCGTTTTTTCTCAATTTTTCTTCTCAGTTTTTTTACTCCGTTTTTCTTCAG
Source organism: Pristiophorus japonicus (assembly GCF_044704955.1). Classification (NCBI taxonomy): domain Eukaryota; kingdom Metazoa; phylum Chordata; class Chondrichthyes; family Pristiophoridae; genus Pristiophorus; species Pristiophorus japonicus. Next base: position 665,444 of record NW_027251071.1, read on the forward strand.
TATTTTTTTAATAGATATTTTTTTCTCAGTTTTTCTGCTCAGTTTTTCTGCTCAGTTTTTTCTTCAGTTTTTTTTCTCAGTTCTTTTTTTTCACAATTTTTTTTCACAGTTTTTTTCTTAGTTTTTCTTCAGTATTTTCGGTCGTTTTTTCTCAATTTTTCTTCTCAGTTTTTTGCCTCCGTTTTCAGTTTTTTTAAATAGTTTTTATTCTCAGTTTTTCTGATCAGTTTTTCTGCTCAGTTTTTTCTTCAGATTTTTTTCTCAGTTCTTTTTTTGCAGTTTTTTTCTAAGTTTTTCTTCAGTTCTTTGAATCGTTTTTTCTCAATTTTTCTTCTCAGTTTTTTTACTCCGTTTTTCTTCAGTATTTTTTTAATAGTTATTTTTTTCTCAGTTTTTCTGCTCAGTTTTTCTGCTCAGTTTTTTATCAGTTTTTTTCTCAGTTCTTTTTTTCCACACTTTTGTGCACAGTTTTTTTCTAAATTTTTCTTCAGTTTTTTTTCTCATTTCTTTTTTTTACAGTTTTTTTCTAAGTTTTTCTTCAGTTTTTTGAATCGTTTTTTCTCAATTTTTCTTCTCAGTTTTTTTACTCCGTTTTTCTTCAGTATTTTTTTAATAGATATTTTTTTCTCAGTTTTTCTGCTCAGTTTTTCTGCTCAGTTTTTTCTTCAGTTTTTTTTCTCAGTTCTTTTTTTTCACAATTTTTTTTCACAGTTTTTTTCTTAGTTTTTCTTCAGTATTTTCGGTCGTTTTTTCTCAATTTTTCTTCTCAGTTTTTTGCCTCCGTTTTCAGTTTTTTTAAATAGTTTTTATTCTCAGTTTTTCTGATCAGTTTTTCTGCTCAGTTTTTTCTTCAGATTTTTTTCTCAGTTCTTTTTTTGCAGTTTTTTTCAGTTTTTTTCTAAGTTTTTCTTCAGTTTTTTTCTCAGTTCTTCTTTTTTTCACAGTTTTTTTCTAAGTTTTTCTTCAGTTTTTTTCTCAGTTCTTTTTTTTCACAGTTTTTTTCTAAGTTTTTCTTCAGTTCTTTGAATCGTTTTTTCTCAATTTTTCTTCTCAGTTTTTTTACTCCGTTTTTCTTCAGTATTTTTTTAATAGTTATTTTTTTCTCAGTTTTTCTGCTCAGTTTTTTATCAGTTTTTTTCTCAGTTCTTTTTTTCCACACTTTTGTGCACAGTTTTTTTCTAAATTTTTCTTCAGTTTTTTTTCTCAGTTCTTTTTTTTTACAGTTTTTTTCTAAGTTTTTCTTCAGTTTTTTGAATCGTTTTTTCTCAATTTTTCTTCTCAGTTTTTTTACTCCGTTTTTCTTCAGTATTTTTTTAATAGTTATTTTTTTCTCAGTTTTTCTGCTCAGTTTTTCTGCTCAGTTTTTTCTTCAGCTTTTTTTCTCAGTTCTTTTTTTTCACAATTTTTTTCACAGTTTTTTTCTTAGTTTTTCTTCAGTTTTTTCGGTCGTTTTTTCTCAATTTTTCTTCTCAGTTTTTTTCCTCCGTTTTTCTTCAGTTTTTTTAAATAGTTTTTTTTCTCAGTTTTTCTGATCAGTTTTTCTGCTCAGTTTTTTCTTCAGATTTTTTTCTCAGTTCTTTTTTTGCAGTTTTTTTCAGTTTTTTTCTAAGTTTTTCTTCAGTTTTTTTTCTCAGTTCTTTTTTTTTTCACAGTTTTTTTCTAAGTTTTTCGTCAGTTTTTTTTCTCAGTTCTTTTTTTTCACAGTTTTTTTCTAAGTTTTTCTTCAGTTTTTTGAATCGGTTTTTCTCAATTTTTCTTAGTTTTTTTACTCCGTTTTTCTTCAGTATTTTTTTAATAGTTATTTTTTTCTCAGTTTTTCTGCTCAGTTTTTCTGCTCAGTTTTTTCTTCAGTTTTTTTTCTCAGTTCTTTTTTTTCACAATTTTTTTCACAGTTTTTTTCTTAGTTTTTCTTCAGTTTTTTCAGTCGTTTTTTCTCAATTTTTCTTCTCAGTTTTTTTCCTCCGTTTTTCTTCAGTTTTTTTAAATAGTTTTTTTTCTCAGTTTTTCTGATCAGTTTTTCTGCTCAGTTTTTTCTTCAGATTTTTTTCTCAGTTCTTTTTTGCAGTTTTTTTCAGTTTTTTTCTAAGTTTTTCTTCAGTTTTTTTTCTCAGTTCTTCTTTTTTTTCACAGTATTTTTCTAAATTTTTCTTCAGTTTTTTCAGTCGTTTTTTCTCAATATTTCTTCTCAGTTTTTTACATCCATTTTTCTTCAGTTTTTTTTAAATAGTTTTTTTTCTCAGTTTTTCTGATCAGTTTTTCTGCTCAGTTTTTTATCAGTTTTTTTCTCAGTTCTTTTTTTCCACACTTTTGTGCACAGTTTTTTTCTAAATTTTTCTTCAGTTTTTTTTCTCATTTCTTTTTTTTTACAGTTTTTTTCTAAGTTTTTCTTCAGTTTTTTGAATCGTTTTTTCTCAATTTTTCTTCTCAGTTTTTTTACTCCGTTTTTCTTCAGTATTTTTTTAATAGATATATATTTTTCTCAGTTTTTCTGCTCAGTTTTTCTGCTCAGTTTTTTCTTCAGTTTTTTTTCTCAGTTCTTTTTTTTCACAATTTTTTTTCACAGTTTTTTTCTTAGTTTTTCTTCAGTATTTTCGGTCGTTTTTTCTCAATTTTTCTTCTCAGTTTTTTGCCTCCGTTTTCAGTTTTTTTAAATAGTTTTTATTCTCAGTTTTTCTGATCAGTTTTTCTGCTCAGTTTTTTCGTCAGATTTTTTTCTCAGTTCTTTTTTTGCAGTTTTTTTCTAAGTTTTTCTTCAGTTCTTTGAATCGTTTTTTCTCAATTTTTCTTCTCAGTTTTTTTACTCCGTTTTTCTTCAGTATTTTTTTAATAGTTATTTTTTTCTCAGTTTTTCTGCTCAGTTTTTCTGCTCAGTTTTTTATCAGTTTTTTTCTCAGTTCTTTTTTTCCACACTTTTGTGCACAGTTTTTTTCTAAATTTTTCTTCAGTTTTTTTTCTCAGTTCTTTTTTTTCACAGTTTTTTTCTAAGTTTTTCTTCAGTTTTTTGAATCGTTTTTTCTCAATTTTTCTTCAGTTTTTTTTACTCCGTTTTTCTTCAGTATTTTTTTAATAGTTATTTTTTTCTCAGTTTTTCTGCTCAGTTTTTCTGCTCAGTTTTTTCTTCAGTTTTTTTTCTCAGTTCTTTTTTTTCACAATTTTTTTCACAGTTTTTTTCTTAGTTTTTCTTCAGTTTTTTCGGTCGATTTTTCTCAATTTTTCTTCAGTTTTTTTCCTCCGTTTTTCTTCAGTTTTTTAAATAGTTTTTATTCTCAGTTTTTCTGATCAGTTTTTCTGCTCAGTTTTTTCTTCAGATTTTTTTCTCAGTTCTTTTTTGCAGTTTTTTTCAGTTTTTTTCTAAGTTTTTCTTCAGTTTTTTTTCTCAGTTCTTCTTTTTTTTCACAGTATTTTTCTAAGTTTTTCTTCAGTTTTTTCAGTCGTTTTTTCTCAATTTTTCTTCTCAGTTTTTTACATCCATTTTTCTTCAGTTTTTTTTAAATAGTTTTTTTTCTCAGTTTTTCTGATCAGTTTTTTCTTCAGATTTTTTTCTCAGTTCTTTTTTGCAGTTTTTTTCAGTTTTTTTCTAAGTTTTTCTTCAGTTTTTTTTCTCAGTTCTTCTTTTTTTTCACAGTATTTTTCTAAGTTTTTCTTCAGTTTTTTCAGTCGTTTTTTCTCAATTTTTCTTCTCAGTTTTTTTCATCCGTTTTTCTTCAGTTTTTTTTAAATAGTTTTTTTTCTCAGTTTTTCTGCTCAGTTTTTTATCAGTTTTTTTCTCAGTTCTTTTTTTCCACACTTTTGTGCACAGTTTTTTTCTAAATTTTTCTTCAGTTTTTTTTCTCAGTTCTTTTTTTTCACAGTTTTTTTCTTAGTTTTTCTTCAGTTTTTTCGGTCGATTTTTCTCAATTTTTCTTCAGTTTTTTTCCTCCGTTTTTCTTCAGTTTTTTTAAATAGTTTTTATTCTCAGTTTTCCTGATCAGTTTTTCTGCTCAGTTTTTTCTTCAGATTTTTTTCTCAGTTCTTTTTTTTCACAATTTTTTTCACAGTTTTTTTCTTAGTTTTTCTTCAGTTTTTTCGGTCGTTTTTTCTCAATTTTTCTTCTCAGTTTTTTTCCTCCGTTTTTCTTCAGTTTTTTTAAATAGTTTTTTTTCTCAGTTTTTCTGATCAGTTTTTCTGCTCAGTTTTTTCTTCAGATTTTTTTCTCAGATCTTGTTTTGCAGTTTTTTTCAGTTTTTTTCTAAGTTTTTCTTCAGTTTTTTTTCTCAGTTCTTTTTCTTTCACAGTTTTTTTCTAAGTTTTTCGTCAGTTTTTTTTCTCAGTTCTTTTTTTTCACAGTTTTTTTCTAAGTTTTTCTTCAGTTTTTTGAATCGTTTTTTCTCAATTTTTCTTCTCAGTTTTTTTACTCCGTTTTTCTTCAGTATTTTTTTAATAGTTATTTTTTTCTCAGTTTTTCTGCTCAGTTTTTCTGCTCAGTTTTTTCTTCAGTTTTTTTTCTCAGTTCTTTTTTTTCACAATTTTTTTCACAGTTTTTTTCTTAGTTTTTCTTCAGTTTTTTCAGTCGTTTTTTCTCAATTTTTCTTCTCAGTTTTTTTCCTCCGTTTTTCTTCAGTTTTTTTAAATAGTTTTTTTTCTCAGTTTTTCTGATCAGTTTTTCTGCTCAGTTTTTTCTTCAGATTTTTTTCTCAGTTCTTTTTTGCAGTTTTTTTCAGTTTTTTTCTAAGTTTTTCTTCAGTTTTTTTTCTCAGTTCTTCTTTTTTTTCACAGTATTTTTCTAAGTTTTTCTTCAGTTTTTTCAGTCGTTTTTTCTCAATTTTTCTTAGTTTTTTACATCCATTTTTCTTCAGTTTTTTTTAAATAGTTTTTTTTCTCAGTTTTTCTGATCAGTTTTTCTGCTCAGTTTTTTTATCAGTTTTTTTCTCAGTTCTTTTTTTCCACACTTTTGTGCACAGTTTTTTTCTAAATTTTTCTTCAGTTTTTTTTCTCAGTTCTTTTTTTTTACAGTTTTTTTCTAAGTTTTTCTTCAGTTTTTTGAATCGTTTTTTCTCAATTTTTCTTCTCAGTTTTTTTACTCCGTTTTTCTTCAGTATTTTTTTAATAGATATTTTTTTCTCAGTTTTTCTGCTCAGTTTTTCTGCTCAGTTTTTTCTTCAGTTTTTTTTCTCAGTTCTTTTTTTTCACAATTTTTTTTCACAGTTTTTTTCTTAGTTTTTCTTCAGTATTTTCGGTCGTTTTTTCTCAATTTTTCTTCTCAGTTTTTTGCCTCCGTTTTCAGTTTTTTTAAATAGTTTTTTTTCTCAGTTTTTCTGATCAGTTTTTCTGCTCAGTTTTTTCTTCAGATTTTTTTCTCAGTTCTTTTTTTGCAGTTTTTTTCAGTTTTTTTCTAAGTTTTTCTTCAGTTTTTTTTCTAAGTTTTTCTTTTTTTTCACAGTTTTTTTCTAAGTTTTTCGTCAGTTTTTTTTCTCAGTTCTTTTTTTTCACAGTTTTTTTCTAAGTTTTTCTTCAGTTTTTTGAATCGTTTTTTCTCAATTTTTCTTCTCAGTTTTTTTACTCCGTTTTTCTTCAGTATTTTTTTAATAGTTATTTTTTTCTCAGTTTTTCTGCTCAGTTTTTCTGCTCAGTTTTTTCTTCAGTTTTTTTTCTCAGTTCTTTTTTTTCACAATTTTTTTCACAGTTTTTTTCTAAGTTTTTCTTCAGTTTTTTCAGTAGTCTTTTCTCAATTTTTCTTCTCAGTTTTTTTCCTCCGTTTTTCTTCAGTTTTTTTAAATATTTTTTTTTCTCAGTTTTTCTGATCAGTTTTTCTGCTCAGTTTTTTCTTCAGATTTTTTTCTCAGTTCTTTTTTGCAGTTTTTTTCAGTTTTTTTCTAAGTTTTTCTTCAGTTTTTTTTCTCAGTTCTTCTTTTTTTTCACAGTATTTTTCTAAGTTTTTCTTCAGTTTTTTCAGTCGTTTTTTCTCAATTTTTCTTCTCAGTTTTTTTCATCCGTTTTTCTTCAGTTTTTTTTAAATAGTTTTTTTTCTCAGTTTTTCTGATCAGTTTTTCTGCTCAGTTTTTTATCAGTTTTTTTCTCAGTTCTTTTTTTCCACACTTTTGTGCACAGTTTTTTTCTAAATTTTTCTTCAGTTTTTTTTTCAGTTCTTTTTTTTCACAGTTTTTTTCTAAGTTTTTCTTCAGTTTTTTGAATCGTTTTTTCTCAATTTTTCTTCTCAGTTTTTTTACTCCGTTTTTCTTCAGTATTTTTTTAATAGTTATTTTTTTCTCAGTTTTTCTGCTCAGTTTTTCTGCTCAGTTTTTTCTTCAGTTTTTTTTCTCAGTTCTTTTTTTTCACAATTTTTTTCACAGTTTTTTTCTTAGTTTTTCTTCAGTTTTTTCAGTAGTCTTTTCTCAATTTTTCTTCTCAGTTTTTTTCCTCCGTTTTTCTTCAGTTTTTTTAAATATTTTTTTTTCTCAGTTTTTCTGATCAGTTTTTCTGCTCAGTTTTTTCTTCAGATTTTTTTCTCAGTTCTTTTTTGCAGTTTTTTTCAGTTTTTTTCTAAGTTTTTCTTCAGTTTTTTTTCTCATTTCTTCTTTTTTTTCACAGTATTTTTCTCAAGTTTTTCTTCAGTTTTTTCAGTCGTTTTTTCTCAATTTTTCTTCTCAGTTTTTTTCATCCGTTTTTCTTCAGTTTTTTTTAAATAGTTTTTTTTCTCAGTTTTTCTGATCAGTTTTTCTGCTCAGTTTTTTATCAGTTTTTTTCTCAGTTCTTTTTTTCCACACTTTTGTGCACAGTTTTTTTCTAAATTTTTCTTCAGTTTTTTTTCTCAGTTCTTTTTTTTCACAGTTTTTTTCTAAGTTTTTCTTCAGTTTTTTGAATCGTTTTTTCTCAATTTTTCTTCTCAGTTTTTTTACTCCGTTTTTCTTCAGTATTTTTTTAATAGTTATTTTTTTCTCAGTTTTTCTGCTCAGTTTTTCTGCTCAGTTTTTTCTTCAGCTTTTTTTCTCAGTTCTTTTTTTTCACAATTTTTTTCACAGTTTTTTTCTTAGTTTTTCTTCAGTTTTTTCGGTCGCTTTTTCTCAATTTTTCTTCTCAGTTTTTTTCCTCCGTTTTTCTTCAGTTTTTTTAAATAGTTTTTTTTCTCAGTTTTTCTGATCAGTTTTTCTGCTCAGTTTTTTCTTCAGATTTTTTTCTCAGTTCTTTTTTTGCTGTTTTTTTCAGTTTTTTTCTAAGTTTTTCTTCAGTTTTTTTTCTCAGTTCTTTTTATTTTCACAGTTTTTTTCTAAGTTTTTCGTCAGTTTTTTTTCTCAGTTCTTTTTTTTCACAGTTTTTTTCTAAGTTTTTCTTCAGTTTTTTGAATCGTTTTTTCTCAATTTTTCTTCTCAGTTTTTTTACTCCGTTTTTCTTCAGTATTTTTTTAATAGTTATTTTTTTCTCAGTTTTTCTGCTCAGTTTTTCTGCTCAGTTTTTTCTTCAGTTTTTTTTCTCAGTTCTTTTTTTTCACAATTTTTTTCACAGTTTTTTTCTTAGTTTTTCTTCAGTTTTTTCAGTCGTTTTTTCTCAAATTTTCTTCTCAGTTTTTTTCCTCCGTTTTTCTTCAGTTTTTTAAATAGTTTTTTTTCTCAGTTTTTCTGATCAGTTTTTCTGCTCAGTTTTTTCTTCAGATTTTTTTCTCAGTTCTTTTTTGCAGTTTTTTTCAGTTTTTTTCTAAGTTTTTCTTCAGTTTTTTTTCTCAGTTCTTCTTTTTTTTCACAGTATTTTTCTAAGTTTTTCTTCAGTTTTTTCAGTCGTTTTTTCTCAATTTTTCTTCTCAGTTTTTTTCATCCGTTTTTCTTCAGTTTTTTTTTTATAGTTTTTTTTCTCAGTTTTTCTGCTCAGTTTTTCTGCTCAGTTTTTTCTCAGTTTTTTTCTCAGTTCTTTTTTTCCACACTTTTGTGCACAGTTTTTTTCTAAATTTTTCTTCAGTTTTTTTTCTCAGTTCTTTATTTTCACAGTTTTTTTCTAAGTTTTTCTTCAGTTTTTTGAATCGTTTTTTCTCAATTTTTCTTCTCAGTTTTATTACTCCGTTTTTCTTCAGTATTTTTTTAATAGTTATTTTTTTCTCAGTTTTTCTGCTCAGTTTTTCTGCTCAGTTTTTTCTTCAGTTTTTTTTCTCAGTTCTTCTTTTTTTTCAGTTTTTTTCTAAGATTTTCTTCAGTTTTTTTTCTCAGTTCTTTTTTTTCACAGTTTTTTTCTAAGTTTTTCTTCAGTTTTTTTAATCGTTTTTTCTCAATTTTTCTTCTCAGTTTTTTTACTCCGTTTTTCTTCAGTATTTTTTTAATAGTTATTTTTTTCTCCGTTTTTCTGCTCAGTTTTTCTGCTCAGTTTTTTCTTCAGTTTTTTTTCTCAGTTCTTTTTTTTCACTATTTTTTTCACAGTTTTTTTCTTAGTTTTTCTTCAGTTTTTTCAGTCGTTTTTTCTCAATTTTTCTTCTCAGTTTTTTTCTAAGTTTTTCTTCAGTTTTTTTAAATAGTTTTTTTTCTCAGTTTTTCTGATCAGTTTTTCTGCTCAGTTTTTTCTTCAGATTTTTTTCTCAGTTCTTTTTTTGCAGTTTTTTTCAGTTTTTTTCTAAGTTTTTCTTCAGTTTTTTTTCTCAGTTCTTCTTTTTTTTCACAGTTTTTTTCTAAGTTTTTCTTCAGTTTTTTTTCTCAGTTCTTTTTTTTCAGTTTTTTTCTAAGTTTTTCTTCAGTTTTTTGAATCGTTTTTTCTCAATTTTTCTTCTCAGTTTTTTTACTCCGTTTTTCTTCAGTATTTTTTTAATAGTTATTTTTTTCTCAGTTTTTCTGCTCAGTTTTTCTGCTCAGTTTTTTCTTCAGTTTTTTTTCTCAGTTCTTTTTTTTCACAGTTTTTTTCTCAGTTTTTCTTCAGTTTTTTTTCTCAGTTCTTTTTTTTCAGTTTTTTTCTAAGTTTTTCTTCAGTTTTTTGAATCGTTTTTTCTCAATTTTTCTTCTCAGTTTTTTTCATCCGTTTTTCTTCAGTTTTTTTTAAATAGTTTTTTTTCTCAGTTTTTCTGCTCAGTTTTTCTGATCAGTTTTTTTATCAGTTTTTTTCTCAGTTCTTTTTTTCCACACTTTTGTGCACAGTTTTTTGCTAAACTTTTCTTCAGTTTTTTTTCTCAGTTCTTTTTTTTCTCAGTTTTTTTCTAAGTTTTTCTTCAGTTTTTTGAATCGTTTTTTCTCAATTTTTCTTCTCAGTTTTTTTACTCCGTTTTTCTTCAGTATTTTTTTAATAGTTATTTTTTTCTCAGTTTTTCTGCTCAGTTTTTCTGCTCAGTTTTTTCTTCAGTTTTTTTTCTCAGTTCTTTTTTTTCACAATTTTTTTCACAGTTTTTTTCTTAGTTTTTCTTCAATTTTTTCGGTCGTTTTTTCTCAATTTTTCTTCTCAGTTTTTTTCCTCCATTTTTCTTCAGTTTTTTTAAATAGTTTTTTTTCTCAGTTTTTCTGATCAGTTTTTCTGCTCAGTTTTTTCTTCAGATTTTTTTCTCAGTTCTTTTTTTGCAGTTTTTTTCAGTTTTTTTCTAAGTTTTTCTTCAGTTTTTTTTCTCAGTTCTTCTTTTTTTTCACAGTTTTTTTCTAAGTTTTTCGTCAGTTTTTTTTCTCAGTTCTTTTTTTTCACAGTTTTTTCTAAGTTTTTCTTCAGTTTTTTGATTCGTTTTTTCTCAATTTTTCTTCTCAGTTTTTTTACTCCGTTTTTCTTCAGTATTTTTTTAATAGTTATTTTTTTCTCAGTTTTTCTGCTCAGTTTTTCTGCTCAGTTTTTTCTTCAGTTTTTTTTCTCAGTTCTTTTTTTTCACAATTTTTTTCACAGTTTTTTTCTTAGTTTTTCTTCAGTTTTTTCAGTAGTCTTTTCTCAATTTTTCTTCTCAGTTTTTTTCCTCCGTTTTTCTTCAGTTTTTTTAAATATTTTTTTTTCTCAGTTTTTCTGATCAGTTTTTCTGCTCAGTTTTTTCTTCAGATTTTTTTCTCAGTTCTTTTTTGCAGTTTTTTTCAGTTTTTTTCTAAGTTTTTCTTCAGTTTTTTTTCTCATTTCTTCTTTTTTTTCACAGTATTTTTCTTAAGTTTTTCTTCAGTTTTTTCAGTCGTTTTTTCTCAATTTTTCTTCTCAGTTTTTTTCCTCCGTTTTTCTTCAGTTTTTTTAAATATTTTTTTTTCTCAGTTTTTCTGATCAGTTTTTCTGCTCAGTTTTTTCTTCAGATTTTTTTCTCAGTTCTTTTTTGCAGTTTTTTTCAGTTTTTTTCTAAGTTTTTCTTCAGTTTTTTTTCTCATTTCTTCTTTTTTTTCACAGTATTTTTCTCAAGTTTTTCTTCAGTTTTTTCAGTCGTTTTTTCTCAATTTTTCTTCTCAGTTTTTTTCATCCGTTTTTCTTCAGTTTTTTTTAAATAGTTTTTTTTCTCAGTTTTTCTGCTCAGTTTTTCTGATCAGTTTTTTTATCAGTTTTTTTCTCAGTTCTTTTTTTCCACACTTTTGTGCACAGTTTTTTGCTAAACTTTTCTTCAGTTTTTTTTCTCAGTTCTTTTTTTTCTCAGTTTTTTTCTAAGTTTTTCTTCAGTTTTTTGAATCGTTTTTTCTCAATTTTTCTTCTCAGTTTTTTTACTCCGTTTTTCTTCAGTATTTTTTTAATAGTTATTTTTTTCTCAGTTTTTCTGCTCAGTTTTTCTGCTCAGTTTTTTCTTCAGTTTTTTTTCTCAGTTCTTTTTTTTCACAATTTTTTTCACAGTTTTTTTCTTAGTTTTTCTTCAATTTTTTCGGTCGTTTTTTCTCAATTTTTCTTCTCAGTTTTTTTCCTCCATTTTTCTTCAGTTTTTTTAAATAGTTTTTTTTCTCAGTTTTTCTGATCAGTTTTTCTGCTCAGTTTTTTCTTCAGATTTTTTTCTCAGTTCTTTTTTTGCAGTTTTTTTCAGTTTTTTTCTAAGTTTTTCTTCAGTTTTTTTTCTCAGTTCTTCTTTTTTTTCACAGTTTTTTTCTAAGTTTTTCGTCAGTTTTTTTTCTCAGTTCTTTTTTTTCACAGTTTTTTCTAAGTTTTTCTTCAGTTTTTTGATTCGTTTTTTCTCAATTTTTCTTCTCAGTTTTTTTACTCCGTTTTTCTTCAGTATTTTTTTAATAGTTATTTTTTTCTCAGTTTTTCTGCTCAGTTTTTCTGCTCAGTTTTTTCTTCAGTTTTTTTTCTCAGTTCTTTTTTTTCACAATTTTTTTCACAGTTTTTTTCTTAGTTTTTCTTCAGTTTTTTCAGTAGTCTTTTCTCAATTTTTCTTCTCAGTTTTTTTCCTCCGTTTTTCTTCAGTTTTTTTAAATATTTTTTTTTCTCAGTTTTTCTGATCAGTTTTTCTGCTCAGTTTTTTCTTCAGATTTTTTTCTCAGTTCTTTTTTGCAGTTTTTTTCAGTTTTTTTCTAAGTTTTTCTTCAGTTTTTTTTCTCATTTCTTCTTTTTTTTCACAGTATTTTTCTTAAGTTTTTCTTCAGTTTTTTCAGTCGTTTTTTCTCAATTTTTCTTCTCAGTTTTTTTCCTCCGTTTTTCTTCAGTTTTTTTAAATATTTTTTTTTCTCAGTTTTTCTGCTCAGTTTTTCTGCTCAGTTTTTTCTTCAGTTTTTTTTCTCAGTTCTTTTTTTTCACAATTTTTTTCACAGTTTTTTTCTTAGTTTTTCTTCAGTTTTTTCGGTCGATTTTTCTCAATTTTTCTTCAGTTTTTTTCCTCCGTTTTTCTTCAGTTTTTTTAAATAGTTTTTATTCTCAGTTTTTCTGATCAGTTTTTCTGCTCAGTTTTTTCTTCAGATTTTTTTCTCAGTTCTTTTTTGCAGTTTTTTTCAGTTTTTTTCTAAGTTTTTCTTCAGTTTTTTTTCTCAGTTCTTCTTTTTTTTCACAGTATTTTTCTAAGTTTTTCTTCAGTTTTTTCAGTCGTTTTTTCTCAATTTTTCTTCTCAGTTTTTTACATCCATTTTTCTTCAGTTTTTTTTAAATAGTTTTTTTTCTCAGTTTTTCTGATCAGTTTTTCTGCTCAGTTTTTCTTCAGTTTTTTTTCTCAGTTCTTTTTTTTCACAGTTTTTTTCTAAGTTTTTCTTCAGTTTTTTGAATCGTTTTTTCTCAATTTTTCTTCTCAGTTTTTTTACTCCGTTTTTCTTCAGTATTTTTTTAATAGATATTTTTTTCTCAGTTTTTCTGCTCAGTTTTTTCTTCAGATTTTTTTCTCAGTTCTTTTTTTGCAGTTTTTTTCAGTTTTTTTCTAAGTTTTTCTTCAGTTTTTTTTCTCAGTTCTTTTTTTTTTCACAGTTTTTTTCTAAGTTTTTCGTCAGTTTTTTTTCTCAGTTCTTTTTTTTCACAGTTTTTTTCTAAGTTTTTCTTCAGTTTTTTGAATCGGTTTTTCTCAATTTTTCTTAGTTTTTTTACTCCGTTTTTCTTCAGTATTTTTTTAATAGTTATTTTTTTCTCAGTTTTTCTGCTCAGTTTTTCTGCTCAGTTTTTTCTTCAGTTTTTTTTCTCAGTTCTTTTTTTTCACAATTTTTTTCACAGTTTTTTTCTTAGTTTTTCTTCAGTTTTTTCAGTCGTTTTTTCTCAATTTTTCTTCTCAGTTTTTTTCCTCCGTTTTTCTTCAGTTTTTTTAAATAGTTTTTTTTCTCAGTTTTTCTGATCAGTTTTTCTGCTCAGTTTTTTCTTCAGATTTTTTTCTCAGTTCTTTTTTGCAGTTTTTTTCAGTTTTTTTCTAAGTTTTTCTTCAGTTTTTTTTCTCAGTTCTTCTTTTTTTTCACAGTATTTTTCTAAATTTTTCTTCAGTTTTTTCAGTCGTTTTTTCTCAATTTTTCTTCTCAGTTTTTTACATCCATTTTTCTTCAGTTTTTTTTAAATAGTTTTTTTTCTCAGTTTTTCTGATCAGTTTTTCTGCTCAGTTTTTTATCAGTTTTTTTCTCAGTTCTTTTTTTCCACACTTTTGTGCACAGTTTTTTTCTAAATTTTTCTTCAGTTTTTTTTCTCATTTCTTTTTTTTTACAGTTTTTTTCTAAGTTTTTCTTCAGTTTTTTGAATCGTTTTTTCTCAATTTTTCTTCTCAGTTTTTTTACTCCGTTTTTCTTCAGTATTTTTTTAATAGATATTTTTTTCTCAGTTTTTCTGCTCAGTTTTTCTGCTCAGTTTTTTCTTCAGTTTTTTTTCTCAGTTCTTTTTTTTCACAATTTTTTTTCACAGTTTTTTTCTTAGTTTTTCTTCAGTATTTTCGGTCGTTTTTTCTCAATTTTTCTTCTCAGTTTTTTGCCTCCGTTTTCAGTTTTTTTAAATAGTTTTTATTCTCAGTTTTTCTGATCAGTTTTTCTGCTCAGTTTTTTCTTCAGATTTTTTTCTCAGTTCTTTTTTTGCAGTTTTTTTCTAAGTTTTTCTTCAGTTCTTTGAATCGTTTTTTCTCAATTTTTCTTCTCAGTTTTTTTACTCCGTTTTTCTTCAGTATTTTTTTAATAGTTATTTTTTTCTCAGTTTTTCTGCTCAGTTTTTCTGCTCAGTTTTTTATCAGTTTTTTTCTCAGTTCTTTTTTTCCACACTTTTGTGCACAGTTTTTTTCTAAATTTTTCTTCAGTTTTTTTTCTCATTTCTTTTTTTTACAGTTTTTTTCTAAGTTTTTCTTCAGTTTTTTGAATCGTTTTTTCTCAATTTTTCTTCTCAGTTTTTTTACTCCGTTTTTCTTCAGTATTTTTTTAATAGATATTTTTTTCTCAGTTTTTCTGCTCAGTTTTTCTGCTCAGTTTTTTCTTCAGTTTTTTTTCTCAGTTCTTTTTTTTCACAATTTTTTTTCACAGTTTTTTTCTTAGTTTTTCTTCAGTATTTTCGGTCGTTTTTTCTCAATTTTTCTTCTCAGTTTTTTGCCTCCGTTTTCAGTTTTTTTAAATAGTTTTTATTCTCAGTTTTTCTGATCAGTTTTTCTGCTCAGTTTTTTCTTCAGATTTTTTTCTCAGTTCTTTTTTTGCAGTTTTTTTCAGTTTTTTTCTAAGTTTTTCTTCAGTTTTTTTCTCAGTTCTTCTTTTTTTCACAGTTTTTTTCTAAGTTTTTCTTCAGTTTTTTTCTCAGTTCTTTTTTTTCACAGTTTTTTTCTAAGTTTTTCTTCAGTTCTTTGAATCGTTTTTTCTCAATTTTTCTTCTCAGTTTTTTTACTCCGTTTTTCTTCAGTATTTTTTTAATAGTTATTTTTTTCTCAGTTTTTCTGCTCAGTTTTTTATCAGTTTTTTTCTCAGTTCTTTTTTTCCACACTTTTGTGCACAGTTTTTTTCTAAATTTTTCTTCAGTTTTTTTTCTCAGTTCTTTTTTTTTACAGTTTTTTTCTAAGTTTTTCTTCAGTTTTTTGAATCGTTTTTTCTCAATTTTTCTTCTCAGTTTTTTTACTCCGTTTTTCTTCAGTATTTTTTTAATAGTTATTTTTTTCTCAGTTTTTCTGCTCAGTTTTTCTGCTCAGTTTTTTCTTCAGCTTTTTTTCTCAGTTCTTTTTTTTCACAATTTTTTTCACAGTTTTTTTCTTAGTTTTTCTTCAGTTTTTTCGGTCGTTTTTTCTCAATTTTTCTTCTCAGTTTTTTTCCTCCGTTTTTCTTCAGTTTTTTTAAATAGTTTTTTTTCTCAGTTTTTCTGATCAGTTTTTCTGCTCAGTTTTTTCTTCAGATTTTTTTCTCAGTTCTTTTTTTGCAGTTTTTTTCAGTTTTTTTCTAAGTTTTTCTTCAGTTTTTTTTCTCAGTTCTTTTTTTTTTCACAGTTTTTTTCTAAGTTTTTCGTCAGTTTTTTTTCTCAGTTCTTTTTTTTCACAGTTTTTTTCTAAGTTTTTCTTCAGTTTTTTGAATCGGTTTTTCTCAATTTTTCTTAGTTTTTTTACTCCGTTTTTCTTCAGTATTTTTTTAATAGTTATTTTATTCTCAGTTTTTCTGATCAGTTTTTCTGCTCAGTTTTTTCTTCAGATTTTTTTCTCAGTTCTTTTTTGCAGTTTTTTTCAGTTTTTTTCTAAGTTTTTCTTCAGTTTTTTTTCTCAGTTCTTCTTTTTTTTCACAGTATTTTTCTAAGTTTTTCTTCAGTTTTTTCAGTCGTTTTTTCTCAATTTTTCTTCTCAGTTTTTTACATCCATTTTTCTTCAGTTTTTTTTAAATAGTTTTTTTTCTCAGTTTTTCTGATCAGTTTTTCTGCTCAGTTTTTCTTCAGTTTTTTTTCTCAGTTCTTTTTTTTCACAGTTTTTTTCTAAGTTTTTCTTCAGTTTTTTGAATCGTTTTTTCTCAATTTTTCTTCTCAGTTTTTTTACTCCGTTTTTCTTCAGTATTTTTTTAATAGATATTTTTTTCTCAGTTTTTCTGCTCAGTTTTTTCTTCAGATTTTTTTCTCAGTTCTTTTTTTGCAGTTTTTTTCAGTTTTTTTCTAAGTTTTTCTTCAGTTTTTTTTCTCAGTTCTTTTTTTTTTCACAGTTTTTTTCTAAGTTTTTCTTCAGTTTTTTTTCTCAGTTCTTCTTTTTTTTCACAGTATTTTTCTAAGTTTTTCTTCAGTTTTTTCAGTCGTTTTTTCTCAATTTTTCTTCTCAGTTTTTTTCATCCGTTTTTCTTCAGTTTTTTTTTTATAGTTTTTTTTCTCAGTTTTTCTGCTCAGTTTTTCTGCTCAGTTTTTTCTCAGTTTTTTTCTCAGTTCTTTTTTTCCACACTTTTGTGCACAGTTTTTTTCTAAATTTTTCTTCAGTTTTTTTTCTCAGTTCTTTATTTTCACAGTTTTTTTCTAAGTTTTTCTTCAGTTTTTTGAATCGTTTTTTCTCAATTTTTCTTCTCAGTTTTATTACTCCGTTTTTCTTCAGTATTTTTTTAATAGTTATTTTTTTCTCAGTTTTTCTGCTCAGTTTTTCTGCTCAGTTTTTTCTTCAGTTTTTTTTCTCAGTTCTTCTTTTTTTTCAGTTTTTTTCTAAGATTTTCTTCAGTTTTTTTTCTCAGTTCTTTTTTTTCACAGTTTTTTTCTAAGTTTTTCTTCAGTTTTTTTAATCGTTTTTTCTCAATTTTTCTTCTCAGTTTTTTTACTCCGTTTTTCTTCAGTATTTTTTTAATAGTTATTTTTTTCTCCGTTTTTCTGCTCAGTTTTTCTGCTCAGTTTTTTCTTCAGTTTTTTTTCTCAGTTCTTTTTTTTCACTATTTTTTTCACAGTTTTTTTCTTAGTTTTTCTTCAGTTTTTTCAGTCGTTTTTTCTCAATTTTTCTTCTCAGTTTTTTTCTAAGTTTTTCTTCAGTTTTTTTAAATAGTTTTTTTTCTCAGTTTTTCTGATCAGTTTTTCTGCTCAGTTTTTTCTTCAGATTTTTTTCTCAGTTCTTTTTTTGCAGTTTTTTTCAGTTTTTTTCTAAGTTTTTCTTCAGTTTTTTTTCTCAGTTCTTCTTTTTTTTCACAGTTTTTTTCTAAGTTTTTCTTCAGTTTTTTTTCTCAGTTCTTTTTTTTCAGTTTTTTTCTAAGTTTTTCTTCAGTTTTTTGAATCGTTTTTTCTCAATTTTTCTTCTCAGTTTTTTTACTCCGTTTTTCTTCAGTATTTTTTTAATAGTTATTTTTTTCTCAGTTTTTCTGCTCAGTTTTTCTGCTCAGTTTTTTCTTCAGTTTTTTTTCTCAGTTCTTTTTTTTCACAGTTTTTTTCTCAGTTTTTCTTCAGTTTTTTTTCTCAGTTCTTTTTTTTCAGTTTTTTTCTAAGTTTTTCTTCAGTTTTTTGAATCGTTTTTTCTCAATTTTTCTTCTCAGTTTTTTTCATCCGTTTTTCTTCAGTTTTTTTTAAATAGTTTTTTTTCTCAGTTTTTCTGCTCAGTTTTTCTGATCAGTTTTTTTATCAGTTTTTTTCTCAGTTCTTTTTTTCCACACTTTTGTGCACAGTTTTTTGCTAAACTTTTCTTCAGTTTTTTTTCTCAGTTCTTTTTTTTCTCAGTTTTTTTCTAAGTTTTTCTTCAGTTTTTTGAATCGTTTTTTCTCAATTTTTCTTCTCAGTTTTTTTACTCCGTTTTTCTTCAGTATTTTTTTAATAGTTATTTTTTTCTCAGTTTTTCTGCTCAGTTTTTCTGCTCAGTTTTTTCTTCAGTTTTTTTTCTCAGTTCTTTTTTTTCACAATTTTTTTCACAGTTTTTTTCTTAGTTTTTCTTCAATTTTTTCGGTCGTTTTTTCTCAATTTTTCTTCTCAGTTTTTTTCCTCCATTTTTCTTCAGTTTTTTTAAATAGTTTTTTTTCTCAGTTTTTCTGATCAGTTTTTCTGCTCAGTTTTTTCTTCAGATTTTTTTCTCAGTTCTTTTTTTGCAGTTTTTTTCAGTTTTTTTCTAAGTTTTTCTTCAGTTTTTTTTCTCAGTTCTTCTTTTTTTTCACAGTTTTTTTCTAAGTTTTTCGTCAGTTTTTTTTCTCAGTTCTTTTTTTTCACAGTTTTTTTCTAAGTTTTTCTTCAGTTTTTTGAATCGTTTTTTCTCAATTTTTCTTCTCAGTTTTTTTACTCCGTTTTTCTTCAGTATTTTTTTAATAGTTATTTTTTTCTCAGTTTTTCTGCTCAGTTTTTCTGCTCAGTTTTTTCTTCAGTTTTTTTTCTCAGTTCTTTTTTTTCACAATTTTTTTCACAGTTTTTTTCTTAGTTTTTCTTCAGTTTTTTCAGTAGTCTTTTCTCAATTTTTCTTCTCAGTTTTTTTCCTCCGTTTTTCTTCAGTTTTTTTAAATATTTTTTTTTCTCAGTTTTTCTGATCAGTTTTTCTGCTCAGTTTTTTCTTCAGATTTTTTTCTCAGTTCTTTTTTGCAGTTTTTTTCAGTTTTTTTCTAAGTTTTTCTTCAGTTTTTTTTCTCATTTCTTCTTTTTTTTCACAGTATTTTTCTTAAGTTTTTCTTCAGTTTTTTCAGTCGTTTTTTCTCAATTTTTCTTCTCAGTTTTTTTCATCCGTTTTTCTTCAGTTTTTTTTAAATAGTTTTTTTTCTCAGTTTTTCTGATCAGTTTTTCTGCTCAGTTTTTTATCAGTTTTTTTCTCAGTTCTTTTTTTCCACACTTTTGTGCACAGTTTTTTTCTAAATTTTTCTTCAGTTTTTTTTCTCAGTTCTTTTTTTTCACAGTTTTTTTCTAAGTTTTTCTTCAGTTTTTTGAATCGTTTTTTATCAATTTTTCTTCTCAGTTTTTTTACTCCGTTTTTCTTCAGTATTTTTTTAATAGTTATTTTTTTCTCAGTTTTTCTGCTCAGTTTTTCTGCTCAGTTTTTTCTTCAGTTTTTTTTCTCAGTTCTTTTTTTTCACAATTTTTTTCACAGTTTTTTTCTTAGTTTTTCTTCAGTTTTTTCAGTCGTTTTTTCTCAATTTTTCTTCTCAGTTTTTTTCCTCCGTTTTTCTTCAGTTTTTTTAAATAGTTTTTTTTCTCAGTTTTTCTGATCAGTTTTTCTGCTCAGTTTTTTCTTCAGATTTTTTTCTCAGTTCTTTTTTGCAGTTTTTTTCAGTTTTTTTCTAAGTTTTTCTTCAGTTTTTTTTCTCAGTTCTTTATTTTCACAGTTTTTTTCTAAGTTTTTCTTCAGTTTTTTGAATCGTTTTTTCTCAATTTTTCTTCTCAGTTTTATTACTCCGTTTTTCTTCAGTATTTTTTTAATAGTTATTTTTTTCTCAGTTTTTCTGCTCAGTTTTTCTGCTCAGTTTTTTCTTCAGTTTTTTTTCTCAGTTCTTCTTTTTTTTCAGTTTTTTTCTAAGATTTTCTTCAGTTTTTTTTCTCAGTTCTTTTTTTTCACAGTTTTTTTCTAAGTTTTTCTTCAGTTTTTTTAATCGTTTTTTCTCAATTTTTCTTCTCAGTTTTTTACTCCGTTTTTCTTCAGTATTTTTTTAATAGTTATTTTTTTCTCCGTTTTTCTGCTCAGTTTTTCTGCTCAGTTTTTTCTTCAGTTTTTTTTCTCAGTTCTTTTTTTTCACTATTTTTTTCACAGTTTTTTTCTTAGTTTTTCTTCAGTTTTTTCAGTCGTTTTTTCTCAATTTTTCTTCTCAGTTTTTTTCTAAGTTTTTCTTCAGTTTTTTTAAATAGTTTTTTTTCTCAGTTTTTCTGATCAGTTTTTCTGCTCAGTTTTTTCTTCAGATTTTTTTCTCAGTTCTTTTTTTGCAGTTTTTTTCAGTTTTTTTCTAAGTTTTTCTTCAGTTTTTTTTCTCAGTTCTTCTTTTTTTTCACAGTTTTTTTCTAAGTTTTTCTTCAGTTTTTTTTCTCAGTTCTTTTTTTTCAGTTTTTTTCTAAGTTTTTCTTCAGTTTTTTGAATCGTTTTTTCTCAATTTTTCTTCTCAGTTTTTTTACTCCGTTTTTCTTCAGTATTTTTTTAATAGTTATTTTTTTCTCAGTTTTTCTGCTCAGTTTTTCTGCTCAGTTTTTTCTTCAGTTTTTTTTCTCAGTTCTTTTTTTTCACAGTTTTTTTCTCAGTTTTTCTTCAGTTTTTTTTCTCAGTTCTTTTTTTTCAGTTTTTTTCTAAGTTTTTCTTCAGTTTTTTGAATCGTTTTTTCTCAATTTTTCTTCTCAGTTTTTTTCATCCGTTTTTCTTCAGTTTTTTTTAAATAGTTTTTTTTCTCAGTTTTTCTGCTCAGTTTTTCTGATCAGTTTTTTTATCAGTTTTTTTCTCAGTTCTTTTTTTCCACACTTTTGTGCACAGTTTTTTGCTAAACTTTTCTTCAGTTTTTTTTCTCAGTTCTTTTTTTTCTCAGTTTTTTTCTAAGTTTTTCTTCAGTTTTTTGAATCGTTTTTTCTCAATTTTTCTTCTCAGTTTTTTTACTCCGTTTTTCTTCAGTATTTTTTTAATAGTTATTTTTTTCTCAGTTTTTCTGCTCAGTTTTTCTGCTCAGTTTTTTCTTCAGTTTTTTTTCTCAGTTCTTTTTTTTCACAATTTTTTTCACAGTTTTTTTCTTAGTTTTTCTTCAGTTTTTTCAGTAGTCTTTTCTCAATTTTTCTTCTCAGTTTTTTTCCTCCGTTTTTCTTCAGTTTTTTTAAATAGTTTTTTTTCTCAGTTTTTCTGATCAGTTTTTCTGCTCAGTTTTTTCTTCAGATTTTTTTCTCAGTTCTTTTTTTGCAGTTTTTTTCAGTTTTTTTCTAAGTTTTTCTTCAGTTTTTTTTCTCAGTTCTTCTTTTTTTTCACAGTTTTTTTCTAAGTTTTTCGTCAGTTTTTTTTCTCAGTTCTTTTTTTTCAGTTTTTTTCTAAGTTTTTCTTCAGTTTTTTGAATCGTTTTTTCTCAATTTTTCTTCTCAGTTTTTTTACTCCGTTTTTCTTCAGTATTTTTTTAATAGTTATTTTTTTCTCAGTTTTTCTGCTCAGTTTTTCTGCTCAGTTTTTTCTTCAGTTTTTTTTCTCAGTTCTTTTTTTTCACAGTTTTTTTCTCAGTTTTTCTTCAGTTTTTTTTCTCAGTTCTTTTTTTTCAGTTTTTTTCTAAGTTTTTCTTCAGTTTTTTGAATCGTTTTTTCTCAATTTTTCTTCTCAGTTTTTTTCATCCGTTTTTCTTCAGTTTTTTTTAAATAGTTTTTTTTCTCAGTTTTTCTGCTCAGTTTTTCTGATCAGTTTTTTTATCAGTTTTTTTCTCAGTTCTTTTTTTCCACACTTTTGTGCACAGTTTTTTGCTAAACTTTTCTTCAGTTTTTTTTCTCAGTTCTTTTTTTTCTCAGTTTTTTTCTAAGTTTTTCTTCAGTTTTTTGAATCGTTTTTTCTCAATTTTTCTTCTCAGTTTTTTTACTCCGTTTTTCTTCAGTATTTTTTTAATAGTTATTTTTTTCTCAGTTTTTCTGCTCAGTTTTTCTGCTCAGTTTTTTCTTCAGTTTTTTTTCTCAGTTCTTTTTTTTCACAATTTTTTTCACAGTTTTTTTCTTAGTTTTTCTTCAGTTTTTTCAGTAGTCTTTTCTCAATTTTTCTTCTCAGTTTTTTTCCTCCGTTTTTCTTCAGTTTTTTTAAATATTTTTTTTTCTCAGTTTTTCTGATCAGTTTTTCTGCTCAGTTTTTTCTTCAGATTTTTTTCTCAGTTCTTTTTTGCAGTTTTTTTCAGTTTTTTTCTAAGTTTTTCTTCAGTTTTTTTTCTCAGTTCTTCTTTTTTTTCACAGTATTTTTCTAAGTTTTTCTTCAGTTTTTTCAGTCGTTTTTTCTCAATTTTTCTTCTCAGTTTTTTTCCTCCGTTTTTCTTCAGTTTTTTTTAAATAGTTTTTTTTCTCAGTTTTTCTGATCAGTTTTTCTGCTCAGTTTTTTCTTCAGATTTTTTTCTCAGTTCTTTTTTGCAGTTTTTTTCAGTTTTTTTCTAAGTTTTTCTTCAGTTTTTTTTCTCAGTTCTTTATTTTCACAGTTTTTTTCTAAGTTTTTCTTCAGTTTTTTGAATCGTTTTTTCTCAATTTTTCTTCTCAGTTTTATTACTCCGTTTTTCTTCAGTATTTTTTTAATAGTTATTTTTTTCTCAGTTTTTCTGCTCAGTTTTTCTGCTCAGTTTTTTCTTCAGTTTTTTTTCTCAGTTCTTCTTTTTTTTCAGTTTTTTTCTAAGATTTTCTTCAGTTTTTTTTCTCAGTTCTTTTTTTTCACAGTTTTTTTCTAAGTTTTTCTTCAGTTTTTTTAATCGTTTTTTCTCAATTTTTCTTCTCAGTTTTTTACTCCGTTTTTCTTCAGTATTTTTTTAATAGTTATTTTTTTCTCCGTTTTTCTGCTCAGTTTTTCTGCTCAGTTTTTTCTTCAGTTTTTTTTCTCAGTTCTTTTTTTTCACTATTTTTTTCACAGTTTTTTTCTTAGTTTTTCTTCAGTTTTTTCAGTCGTTTTTTCTCAATTTTTCTTCTCAGTTTTTTTCTAAGTTTTTCTTCAGTTTTTTTAAATAGTTTTTTTTCTCAGTTTTTCTGATCAGTTTTTCTGCTCAGTTTTTTCTTCAGATTTTTTTCTCAGTTCTTTTTTTGCAGTTTTTTTCAGTTTTTTTCTAAGTTTTTCTTCAGTTTTTTTTCTCAGTTCTTCTTTTTTTTCACAGTTTTTTTCTAAGTTTTTCTTCAGTTTTTTTTCTCAGTTCTTTTTTTTCAGTTTTTTTCTAAGTTTTTCTTCAGTTTTTTGAATCGTTTTTTCTCAATTTTTCTTCTCAGTTTTTTTACTCCGTTTTTCTTCAGTATTTTTTTAATAGTTATTTTTTTCTCAGTTTTTCTGCTCAGTTTTTCTGCTCAGTTTTTTCTTCAGTTTTTTTTCTCAGTTCTTTTTTTTCACAGTTTTTTTCTCAGTTTTTCTTCAGTTTTTTTTCTCAGTTCTTTTTTTTCAGTTTTTTTCTAAGTTTTTCTTCAGTTTTTTGAATCGTTTTTTCTCAATTTTTCTTCTCAGTTTTTTTCATCCGTTTTTCTTCAGTTTTTTTTAAATAGTTTTTTTTCTCAGTTTTTCTGCTCAGTTTTTCTGATCAGTTTTTTTATCAGTTTTTTTCTCAGTTCTTTTTTTCCACACTTTTGTGCACAGTTTTTTGCTAAACTTTTCTTCAGTTTTTTTTCTCAGTTCTTTTTTTTCTCAGTTTTTTTCTAAGTTTTTCTTCAGTTTTTTGAATCGTTTTTTCTCAATTTTTCTTCTCAGTTTTTTTACTCCGTTTTTCTTCAGTATTTTTTTAATAGTTATTTTTTTCTCAGTTTTTCTGCTCAGTTTTTCTGCTCAGTTTTTTCTTCAGTTTTTTTTCTCAGTTCTTTTTTTTCACAATTTTTTTCACAGTTTTTTTCTTAGTTTTTCTTCAGTTTTTTCAGTAGTCTTTTCTCAATTTTTCTTCTCAGTTTTTTTCCTCCGTTTTTCTTCAGTTTTTTTAAATAGTTTTTTTTCTCAGTTTTTCTGATCAGTTTTTCTGCTCAGTTTTTTCTTCAGATTTTTTTCTCAGTTCTTTTTTTGCAGTTTTTTTCAGTTTTTTTCTAAGTTTTTCTTCAGTTTTTTTTCTCAGTTCTTCTTTTTTTTCACAGTTTTTTTCTAAGTTTTTCGTCAGTTTTTTTTCTCAGTTCTTTTTTTTCAGTTTTTTTCTAAGTTTTTCTTCAGTTTTTTGAATCGTTTTTTCTCAATTTTTCTTCTCAGTTTTTTTACTCCGTTTTTCTTCAGTATTTTTTTAATAGTTATTTTTTTCTCAGTTTTTCTGCTCAGTTTTTCTGCTCAGTTTTTTCTTCAGTTTTTTTTCTCAGTTCTTTTTTTTCACAGTTTTTTTCTCAGTTTTTCTTCAGTTTTTTTTCTCAGTTCTTTTTTTTCAGTTTTTTTCTAAGTTTTTCTTCAGTTTTTTGAATCGTTTTTTCTCAATTTTTCTTCTCAGTTTTTTTCATCCGTTTTTCTTCAGTTTTTTTTAAATAGTTTTTTTTCTCAGTTTTTCTGCTCAGTTTTTCTGATCAGTTTTTTTATCAGTTTTTTTCTCAGTTCTTTTTTTCCACACTTTTGTGCACAGTTTTTTGCTAAACTTTTCTTCAGTTTTTTTTCTCAGTTCTTTTTTTTCTCAGTTTTTTTCTAAGTTTTTCTTCAGTTTTTTGAATCGTTTTTTCTCAATTTTTCTTCTCAGTTTTTTTACTCCGTTTTTCTTCAGTATTTTTTTAATAGTTATTTTTTTCTCAGTTTTTCTGCTCAGTTTTTCTGCTCAGTTTTTTCTTCAGTTTTTTTTCTCAGTTCTTTTTTTTCACAATTTTTTTCACAGTTTTTTTCTTAGTTTTTCTTCAATTTTTTCGGTCGTTTTTTCTCAATTTTTCTTCTCAGTTTTTTTCCTCCATTTTTCTTCAGTTTTTTTAAATAGTTTTTTTTCTCAGTTTTTCTGATCAGTTTTTCTGCTCAGTTTTTTCTTCAGATTTTTTTCTCAGTTCTTTTTTTGCAGTTTTTTTCAGTTTTTTTCTAAGTTTTTCTTCAGTTTTTTTTCTCAGTTCTTCTTTTTTTTCACAGTTTTTTTCTAAGTTTTTCGTCAGTTTTTTTTCTCAGTTCTTTTTTTTCAGTTTTTTTCTAAGTTTTTCTTCAGTTTTTTGAATCGTTTTTTCTCAATTTTTCTTCTCAGTTTTTTTACTCCGTTTTTCTTCAGTATTTTTTTAATAGTTATTTTTTTCTCAGTTTTTCTGCTCAGTTTTTCTGCTCAGTTTTTTCTTCAGTTTTTTTTCTCAGTTCTTTTTTTTCACAGTTTTTTTCTCAGTTTTTCTTCAGTTTTTTTTCTCAGTTCTTTTTTTTCAGTTTTTTTCTAAGTTTTTCTTCAGTTTTTTGAATCGTTTTTTCTCAATTTTTCTTCTCAGTTTTTTTCATCCGTTTTTCTTCAGTTTTTTTTAAATAGTTTTTTTTCTCAGTTTTTCTGCTCAGTTTTTCTGATCAGTTTTTTTATCAGTTTTTTTTTCAGTTCTTTTTTTCCACACTTTTGTGCACAGTTTTTTGCTAAACTTTTCTTCAGTTTTTTTTCTCAGTTCTTTTTTTTCTCAGTTTTTTTCTAAGTTTTTCTTCAGTTTTTTGAATCGTTTTTTCTCAATTTTTCTTCTCAGTTTTTTTACTCCGTTTTTCTTCAGTATTTTTTTAATAGTTATTTTTTTCTCAGTTTTTCTGCTCAGTTTTTCTGCTCAGTTTTTTCTTCAGTTTTTTTTCTCAGTTCTTTTTTTTCACAATTTTTTTCACAGTTTTTTTCTTAGTTTTTCTTCAATTTTTTCGGTCGTTTTTTCTCAATTTTTCTTCTCAGTTTTTTTCCTCCATTTTTCTTCAGTTTTTTTAAATAGTTTTTTTTCTCAGTTTTTCTGATCAGTTTTTCTGCTCAGTTTTTTCTTCAGTTTTTTTAATCGTTTTTTCTCAATTTTTCTTCTCAGTTTTTTTACTCCGTTTTTCTTCAGTATTTTTTTAATAGTTATTTTTTTCTCAGTTTTTCTGCTCAGTTTTTCTGCTCAGTTTTTTCTTCAGTTTTTTTTCTCAGTTCTTTTTTTTCACAATTTTTTTCACAGTTTTTTTCTTAGTTTTTCTTCAGTTTTTTCAGTAGTCTTTTCTCAATTTTTCTTCTCAGTTTTTTTCCTCCGTTTTTCTTCAGTTTTTTTAAATAGTTTTTTTTCTCAGTTTTTCTGATCAGTTTTTCTGCTCAGTTTTTTCTTCAGATTTTTTTCTCAGTTCTTTTTTTGCAGTTTTTTTCAGTTTTTTTCTAAGTTTTTCTTCAGTTTTTTTTCTCAGTTCTTCTTTTTTTTCACAGTTTTTTTCTAAGTTTTTCGTCAGTTTTTTTTCTCAGTTCTTTTTTTTCAGTTTTTTTCTAAGTTTTTCTTCAGTTTTTTGAATCGTTTTTTCTCAATTTTTCTTCTCAGTTTTTTTACTCCGTTTTTCTTCAGTATTTTTTTAATAGTTATTTTTTTCTCAGTTTTTCTGCTCAGTTTTTCTGCTCAGTTTTTTCTTCAGTTTTTTTTCTCAGTTCTTTTTTTTCACAGTTTTTTTCTCAGTTTTTCTTCAGTTTTTTTTCTCAGTTCTTTTTTTTCAGTTTTTTTCTAAGTTTTTCTTCAGTTTTTTGAATCGTTTTTTCTCAATTTTTCTTCTCAGTTTTTTTCATCCGTTTTTCTTCAGTTTTTTTTAAATAGTTTTTTTTCTCAGTTTTTCTGCTCAGTTTTTCTGATCAGTTTTTTTATCAGTTTTTTTCTCAGTTCTTTTTTTCCACACTTTTGTGCACAGTTTTTTGCTAAACTTTTCTTCAGTTTTTTTTCTCAGTTCTTTTTTTTCTCAGTTTTTTTCTAAGTTTTTCTTCAGTTTTTTGAATCGTTTTTTCTCAATTTTTCTTCTCAGTTTTTTTACTCCGTTTTTCTTCAGTATTTTTTTAATAGTTATTTTTTTCTCAGTTTTTCTGCTCAGTTTTTCTGCTCAGTTTTTTCTTCAGTTTTTTTTCTCAGTTCTTTTTTTTCACAATTTTTTTCACAGTTTTTTTCTTAGTTTTTCTTCAGTTTTTTCAGTAGTCTTTTCTCAATTTTTCTTCTCAGTTTTTTTCCTCCGTTTTTCTTCAGTTTTTTTAAATATTTTTTTTTCTCAGTTTTTCTGATCAGTTTTTCTGCTCAGTTTTTTCTTCAGATTTTTTTCTCAGTTCTTTTTTGCAGTTTTTTTCAGTTTTTTTCTAAGTTTTTCTTCAGTTTTTTTTCTCAGTTCTTCTTTTTTTTCACAGTATTTTTCTAAGTTTTTCTTCAGTTTTTTCAGTCGTTTTTTCTCAATTTTTCTTCTCAGTTTTTTTCCTCCGTTTTTCTTCAGTTTTTTTAAATAGTTTTTTTTCTCAGTTTTTCTGATCAGTTTTTCTGCTCAGTTTTTTCTTCAGATTTTTTTCTCAGTTCTTTTTTGCAGTTTTTTTCAGTTTTTTTCTAAGTTTTTCTTCAGTTTTTTTTCTCAGTTCTTTATTTTCACAGTTTTTTTCTAAGTTTTTCTTCAGTTTTTTGAATCGTTTTTTCTCAATTTTTCTTCTCAGTTTTATTACTCCGTTTTTCTTCAGTATTTTTTTAATAGTTATTTTTTTCTCAGTTTTTCTGCTCAGTTTTTCTGCTCAGTTTTTTCTTCAGTTTTTTTTCTCAGTTCTTCTTTTTTTTCAGTTTTTTTCTAAGATTTTCTTCAGTTTTTTTTCTCAGTTCTTTTTTTTCACAGTTTTTTTCTAAGTTTTTCTTCAGTTTTTTTAATCGTTTTTTCTCAATTTTTCTTCTCAGTTTTTTACTCCGTTTTTCTTCAGTATTTTTTTAATAGTTATTTTTTTCTCCGTTTTTCTGCTCAGTTTTTCTGCTCAGTTTTTTCTTCAGTTTTTTTTCTCAGTTCTTTTTTTTCACTATTTTTTTCACAGTTTTTTTCTTAGTTTTTCTTCAGTTTTTTCAGTCGTTTTTTCTCAATTTTTCTTCTCAGTTTTTTTCTAAGTTTTTCTTCAGTTTTTTTAAATAGTTTTTTTTCTCAGTTTTTCTGATCAGTTTTTCTGCTCAGTTTTTTCTTCAGATTTTTTTCTCAGTTCTTTTTTTGCAGTTTTTTTCAGTTTTTTTCTAAGTTTTTCTTCAGTTTTTTTTCTCAGTTCTTCTTTTTTTTCACAGTTTTTTTCTAAGTTTTTCTTCAGTTTTTTTTCTCAGTTCTTTTTTTTCAGATTTTTTCTAAGTTTTTCTTCAGTTTTTTGAATCGTTTTTTCTCAATTTTTCTTCTCAGTTTTTTTACTCCGTTTTTCTTCAGTATTTTTTTAATAGTTATTTTTTTCTCAGTTTTTCTGCTCAGTTTTTCTGCTCAGTTTTTTCTTCAGTTTTTTTTCTCAGTTCTTTTTTTTCACAGTTTTTTTCTCAGTTTTTCTTCAGTTTTTTTTCTCAGTTCTTTTTTTTCAGTTTTTTTCTAAGTTTTTCTTCAGTTTTTTGAATCGTTTTTTCTCAATTTTTCTTCTCAGTTTTTTTCATCCGTTTTTCTTCAGTTTTTTTTAAATAGTTTTTTTTCTCAGTTTTTCTGCTCAGTTTTTCTGATCAGTTTTTTTATCAGTTTTTTTCTCAGTTCTTTTTTTCCACACTTTTGTGCACAGTTTTTTGCTAAACTTTTCTTCAGTTTTTTTTCTCAGTTCTTTTTTTTCTCAGTTTTTTTCTAAGTTTTTCTTCAGTTTTTTGAATCGTTTTTTCTCAATTTTTCTTCTCAGTTTTTTTACTCCGTTTTTCTTCAGTATTTTTTTAATAGTTATTTTTTTCTCAGTTTTTCTGCTCAGTTTTTCTGCTCAGTTTTTTCTTCAGTTTTTTTTCTCAGTTCTTTTTTTTCACAATTTTTTTCACAGTTTTTTTCTTAGTTTTTCTTCAGTTTTTTCAGTAGTCTTTTCTCAATTTTTCTTCTCAGTTTTTTTCCTCCGTTTTTCTTCAGTTTTTTTAAATAGTTTTTTTTCTCAGTTTTTCTGATCAGTTTTTCTGCTCAGTTTTTTCTTCAGATTTTTTTCTCAGTTCTTTTTTTGCAGTTTTTTTCAGTTTTTTTCTAAGTTTTTCTTCAGTTTTTTTTCTCAGTTCTTCTTTTTTTTCACAGTTTTTTTCTAAGTTTTTCGTCAGTTTTTTTTCTCAGTTCTTTTTTTTCAGTTTTTTTCTAAGTTTTTCTTCAGTTTTTTGAATCGTTTTTTCTCAATTTTTCTTCTCAGTTTTTTTACTCCGTTTTTCTTCAGTATTTTTTTAATAGTTATTTTTTTCTCAGTTTTTCTGCTCAGTTTTTCTGCTCAGTTTTTTCTTCAGTTTTTTTTCTCAGTTCTTTTTTTTCACAGTTTTTTTCTCAGTTTTTCTTCAGTTTTTTTTCTCAGTTCTTTTTTTTCAGTTTTTTTCTAAGTTTTTCTTCAGTTTTTTGAATCGTTTTTTCTCAATTTTTCTTCTCAGTTTTTTTCATCCGTTTTTCTTCAGTTTTTTTTAAATAGTTTTTTTTCTCAGTTTTTCTGCTCAGTTTTTCTGATCAGTTTTTTTATCAGTTTTTTTCTCAGTTCTTTTTTTCCACACTTTTGTGCACAGTTTTTTGCTAAACTTTTCTTCAGTTTTTTTTCTCAGTTCTTTTTTTTCTCAGTTTTTTTCTAAGTTTTTCTTCAGTTTTTTGAATCGTTTTTTCTCAATTTTTCTTCTCAGTTTTTTTACTCCGTTTTTCTTCAGTATTTTTTTAATAGTTATTTTTTTCTCAGTTTTTCTGCTCAGTTTTTCTGCTCAGTTTTTTCTTCAGTTTTTTTTCTCAGTTCTTTTTTTTCACAATTTTTTTCACAGTTTTTTTCTTAGTTTTTCTTCAATTTTTTCGGTCGTTTTTTCTCAATTTTTCTTCTCAGTTTTTTTCCTCCATTTTTCTTCAGTTTTTTTAAATAGTTTTTTTTCTCAGTTTTTCTGATCAGTTTTTCTGCTCAGTTTTTTCTTCAGATTTTTTTCTCAGTTCTTTTTTTGCAGTTTTTTTCAGTTTTTTTCTAAGTTTTTCTTCAGTTTTTTTTCTCAGTTCTTCTTTTTTTTCACAGTTTTTTTCTAAGTTTTTCGTCAGTTTTTTTTCTCAGTTCTTTTTTTTCACAGTTTTTTTCTAAGTTTTTCTTCAGTTTTTTGAATCGTTTTTTCTCAATTTTTCTTCTCAGTTTTTTTACTCCGTTTTTCTTCAGTATTTTTTTAATAGTTATTTTTTTCTCAGTTTTTCTGCTCAGTTTTTCTGCTCAGTTTTTTCTTCAGTTTTTTTTCTCAGTTCTTTTTTTTCACAATTTTTTTCACAGTTTTTTTCTTAGTTTTTCTTCAGTTTTTTCAGTAGTCTTTTCTCAATTTTTCTTCTCAGTTTTTTTCCTCCGTTTTTCTTCAGTTTTTTTAAATATTTTTTTTTCTCAGTTTTTCTGATCAGTTTTTCTGCTCAGTTTTTTCTTCAGATTTTTTTCTCAGTTCTTTTTTGCAGTTTTTTTCAGTTTTTTTCTAAGTTTTTCTTCAGTTTTTTTTCTCATTTCTTCTTTTTTTTCACAGTATTTTTCTTAAGTTTTTCTTCAGTTTTTTCAGTCGTTTTTTCTCAATTTTTCTTCTCAGTTTTTTTCATCCGTTTTTCTTCAGTTTTTTTTAAATAGTTTTTTTTCTCAGTTTTTCTGATCAGTTTTTCTGCTCAGTTTTTTATCAGTTTTTTTCTCAGTTCTTTTTTTCCACACTTTTGTGCACAGTTTTTTTCTAAATTTTTCTTCAGTTTTTTTTCTCAGTTCTTTTTTTTCACAGTTTTTTTCTAAGTTTTTCTTCAGTTTTTTGAATCGTTTTTTCTCAATTTTTCTTCTCAGTTTTTTTACTCCGTTTTTCTTCAGTATTTTTTTAATAGTTATTTTTTTCTCAGTTTTTCTGCTCAGTTTTTCTGCTCAGTTTTTTCTTCAGTTTTTTTTCTCAGTTCTTTTTTTTCACAATTTTTTTCACAGTTTTTTTCTTAGTTTTTCTTCAGTTTTTTCAGTCGTTTTTTCTCAATTTTTCTTCTCAGTTTTTTTCCTCCGTTTTTCTTCAGTTTTTTTAAATAGTTTTTTTTCTCAGTTTTTCTGATCAGTTTTTCTGCTCAGTTTTTTCTTCAGATTTTTTTCTCAGTTCTTTTTTGCAGTTTTTTTCAGTTTTTTTCTAAGTTTTTCTTCAGTTTTTTTTCTCAGTTCTTTATTTTCACAGTTTTTTTCTAAGTTTTTCTTCAGTTTTTTGAATCGTTTTTTCTCAATTTTTCTTCTCAGTTTTATTACTCCGTTTTTCTTCAGTATTTTTTTAATAGTTATTTTTTTCTCAGTTTTTCTGCTCAGTTTTTCTGCTCAGTTTTTTCTTCAGTTTTTTTTCTCAGTTCTTCTTTTTTTTCAGTTTTTTTCTAAGATTTTCTTCAGTTTTTTTTCTCAGTTCTTTTTTTTCACAGTTTTTTTCTAAGTTTTTCTTCAGTTTTTTTAATCGTTTTTTCTCAATTTTTCTTCTCAGTTTTTTACTCCGTTTTTCTTCAGTATTTTTTTAATAGTTATTTTTTTCTCCGTTTTTCTGCTCAGTTTTTCTGCTCAGTTTTTTCTTCAGTTTTTTTTCTCAGTTCTTTTTTTTCACTATTTTTTTCACAGTTTTTTTCTTAGTTTTTCTTCAGTTTTTTCAGTCGTTTTTTCTCAATTTTTCTTCTCAGTTTTTTTCTAAGTTTTTCTTCAGTTTTTTTAAATAGTTTTTTTTCTCAGTTTTTCTGATCAGTTTTTCTGCTCAGTTTTTTCTTCAGATTTTTTTCTCAGTTCTTTTTTTGCAGTTTTTTTCAGTTTTTTTCTAAGTTTTTCTTCAGTTTTTTTTCTCAGTTCTTCTTTTTTTTCACAGTTTTTTTCTAAGTTTTTCTTCAGTTTTTTTTCTCAGTTCTTTTTTTTCAGTTTTTTTCTAAGTTTTTCTTCAGTTTTTTGAATCGTTTTTTCTCAATTTTTCTTCTCAGTTTTTTTACTCCGTTTTTCTTCAGTATTTTTTTAATAGTTATTTTTTTCTCAGTTTTTCTGCTCAGTTTTTCTGCTCAGTTTTTTCTTCAGTTTTTTTTCTCAGTTCTTTTTTTTCACAGTTTTTTTCTCAGTTTTTCTTCAGTTTTTTTTCTCAGTTCTTTTTTTTCAGTTTTTTTCTAAGTTTTTCTTCAGTTTTTTGAATCGTTTTTTCTCAATTTTTCTTCTCAGTTTTTTTCATCCGTTTTTCTTCAGTTTTTTTTAAATAGTTTTTTTTCTCAGTTTTTCTGCTCAGTTTTTCTGATCAGTTTTTTTATCAGTTTTTTTCTCAGTTCTTTTTTTCCACACTTTTGTGCACAGTTTTTTGCTAAACTTTTCTTCAGTTTTTTTTCTCAGTTCTTTTTTTTCTCAGTTTTTTTCTAAGTTTTTCTTCAGTTTTTTGAATCGTTTTTTCTCAATTTTTCTTCTCAGTTTTTTTACTCCGTTTTTCTTCAGTATTTTTTTAATAGTTATTTTTTTCTCAGTTTTTCTGCTCAGTTTTTCTGCTCAGTTTTTTCTTCAGTTTTTTTTCTCAGTTCTTTTTTTTCACAATTTTTTTCACAGTTTTTTTCTTAGTTTTTCTTCAGTTTTTTCAGTAGTCTTTTCTCAATTTTTCTTCTCAGTTTTTTTCCTCCGTTTTTCTTCAGTTTTTTTAAATAGTTTTTTTTCTCAGTTTTTCTGATCAGTTTTTCTGCTCAGTTTTTTCTTCAGATTTTTTTCTCAGTTCTTTTTTTGCAGTTTTTTTCAGTTTTTTTCTAAGTTTTTCTTCAGTTTTTTTTCTCAGTTCTTCTTTTTTTTCACAGTTTTTTTCTAAGTTTTTCGTCAGTTTTTTTTCTCAGTTCTTTTTTTTCACAGTTTTTTTCTAAGTTTTTCTTCAGTTTTTTGAATCGTTTTTTCTCAATTTTTCTTCTCAGTTTTTTTACTCCGTTTTTCTTCAGTATTTTTTTAATAGTTATTTTTTTCTCAGTTTTTCTGCTCAGTTTTTCTGCTCAGTTTTTTCTTCAGTTTTTTTTCTCAGTTCTTTTTTTTCACAATTTTTTTCACAGTTTTTTTCTTAGTTTTTCTTCAGTTTTTTCAGTAGTCTTTTCTCAATTTTTCTTCTCAGTTTTTTTCCTCCGTTTTTCTTCAGTTTTTTTAAATATTTTTTTTTCTCAGTTTTTCTGATCAGTTTTTCTGCTCAGTTTTTTCTTCAGATTTTTTTCTCAGTTCTTTTTTGCAGTTTTTTTCAGTTTTTTTCTAAGTTTTTCTTCAGTTTTTTTTCTCATTTCTTCTTTTTTTTCACAGTATTTTTCTTAAGTTTTTCTTCAGTTTTTTCAGTCGTTTTTTCTCAATTTTTCTTCTCAGTTTTTTTCATCCGTTTTTCTTCAGTTTTTTTTAAATAGTTTTTTTTCTCAGTTTTTCTGATCAGTTTTTCTGCTCAGTTTTTTATCAGTTTTTTTCTCAGTTCTTTTTTTCCACACTTTTGTGCACAGTTTTTTTCTAAATTTTTCTTCAGTTTTTTTTCTCAGTTCTTTTTTTCCACAGTTTTTTTCTAAGTTTTTCTTCAGTTTTTTGAATCGTTTTTTCTCAATTTTTCTTCTCAGTTTTTTTACTCCGTTTTTCTTCAGTATTTTTTTAATAGTTATTTTTTTCTCAGTTTTTCTGCTCAGTTTTTCTGCTCAGTTTTTTCTTCAGTTTTTTTTCTCAGTTCTTTTTTTTCACAATTTTTTTCACAGTTTTTTTCTTAGTTTTTCTTCAGTTTTTTCAGTCGTTTTTTCTCAATTTTTCTTCTCAGTTTTTTTCCTCCGTTTTTCTTCAGTTTTTTTAAATAGTTTTTTTTCTCAGTTTTTCTGATCAGTTTTTCTGCTCAGTTTTTTCTTCAGATTTTTTTCTCAGTTCTTTTTTGCAGTTTTTTTCAGTTTTTTTCTAAGTTTTTCTTCAGTTTTTTTTCTCAGTTCTTCTTTTTTTTCACAGTATTTTTCTAAGTTTTTCTTCAGTTTTTTCAGTCGTTTTTTCTCAATTTTTCTTAGTTTTTTACATCCATTTTTCTTCAGTTTTTTTTAAATAGTTTTTTTTCTCAGTTTTTCTGATCAGTTTTTCTGCTCAGTTTTTTATCAGTTTTTTTCTCAGTTCTTTTTTTCCACACTTTTGTGCACAGTTTTTTTCTAAATTTTTCTTCAGTTTTTTTTCTCAGTTCTTTTTTTTTACAGTTTTTTTCTAAGTTTTTCTTCAGTTTTTTGAATCGTTTTTTCTCAATTTTTCTTCTCAGTTTTTTTACTCCGTTTTTCTTCAGTATTTTTTTAATAGTTATTTTTTTCTCAGTTTTTCTGCTCAGTTTTTCTGCACAGTTTTTTCTTCAGTTTTTTTTCTCAGTCCTTTTTTTTCACAATTTTTTTCACAGTTTTTTTCTTAGTTTTTCTTCAGTTTTTTCGGTCGTTTTTTCTCAATTTTTCTTCTCAGTTTTTATCCTCCATTTTTCTTCAGTTTTTTTAAATAGTTTTTTTTCTCAGTTTTTCTGATCAGTTTTTCTGCTCAGTTTTTTCTTCAGATTTTTTTCTCAGTTCTTTTTTTGCAGTTTTTTTCAGTTTTTTTCTAAGTATTTCTTCAGTTTTTTTTCTCAGTTCTTCTTTTTTTTCACAGTTTTTTTCTAAGTTTTTCGTCAGTTTTTTTTCTCAGTTCTTTTTTTTCACAGTTTTTTTCTAAGTTTTTCTTCAGTTTTTTGAATCGTTTTTTCTCAATTTTTCTTCTCAGTTTTTTTACTCCGTTTTTCTTCAGTATTTTTTTAATAGTTATTTTTTTCTCAGTTTTTCTGCTCAGTTTTTCTGCTCAGTTTTTTCTTCAGTTTTTTTTCTCAGTTCTTTTTTTTCACAATTTTTTTCACAGTTTTTTTCTTAGTTTTTCTTCAGTTTTTTCAGTAGTCTTTTCTCAATTTTTCTTCTCAGTTTTTTTCCTCCGTTTTTCTTCAGTTTTTTTAAATATTTTTTTTTCTCAGTTTTTCTGATCAGTTTTTCTGCTCAGTTTTTTCTTCAGATTTTTTTCTCAGTTCTTTTTTGCAGTTTTTTTCAGTTTTTTTCTAAGTTTTTCTTCAGTTTTTTTTCTCAGTTCTTTTTTTTCACAGTATTTTTCTAAGTTTTTCTTCAGTTTTTTCAGTCGTTTTTTCTCAATTTTTCTTCTCAGTTTTTTTCATCCGTTTTTCTTCAGTTTTTTTTAAATAGTTTTTTTTCTCAGTTTTTCTGATCAGTTTTTCTGCTCAGTTTCTTATCAGTTTTTTTCTCAGTTCTTTTTTTCCACACTTTTGTGCACAGTTTTTTTCTAAATTTTTCTTCAGTTTTTTTTCTCAGTTCTTTTTTTTCACAGTTTTTTTCTAAGTTTTTCTTCAGTTTTTTGAATCGTTTTTTCTCAATTTTTCTTCTCAGTTTTTTTACTCCGTTTTTCTTCAGTATTTTTTTAATAGTTATTTTTTTCTCAGTTTTTCTGCTCAGTTTTTCTGCTCAGTTTTTTCTTCAGTTTTTTTTCTCAGTTCTTTTTTTTCACAATTTTTTTCACAGTTTTTTTCTTAGTTTTTCTTCAGTTTTTTCAGTAGTCTTTTCTCAATTTTTCTTCTCAGTTTTTTTCCTCCGTTTTTCTTCAGTTTTTTTAAATATTTTTTTTTCTCAGTTTTTCTGATCAGTTTTTCTGCTCAGTTTTTTCTTCAGATTTTTTTCTCAGTTCTTTTTTGCAGTTTTTTTCAGTTTTTTTCTAAGTTTTTCTTCAGTTTTTTTTCTCAGTTCTTTTTTTTCACAGTATTTTTCTAAGTTTTTCTTCAGTTTTTTCAGTCGTTTTTTCTCAATTTTTCTTCTCAGTTTTTTTCATCCGTTTTTCTTCAGTTTTTTTTAAATAGTTTTTTTTCTCAGTTTTTCTGATCAGTTTTTCTGCTCAGTTTCTTATCAGTTTTTTTCTCAGTTCTTTTTTTCCACACTTTTGTGCACAGTTTTTTTCTAAATTTTTCTTCAGTTTTTTTTCTCAGTTCTTTTTTTTCACAGTTTTTTTCTAAGTTTTTCTTCAGTTTTTTGAATCGTTTTTTCTCAATTTTTCTTCTCAGTTTTTTTACTCCGTTTTTCTTCAGTATTTTTTTAATAGTTATTTTTTTCTCAGTTTTTCTGCTCAGTTTTTCTGCTCAGTTTTTTCTTCAGCTTTTTTTCTCAGTTCTTTTTTTTCACAATTTTTTTCAGTTTTTTTCTTAGTTTTTCTTCAGTTTTTTCGGTCGTTTTTTCTCAATTTTTCTTCTCAGTTTTTTTCCTCCGTTTTTCTTCAGTTTTTTTAAATATTTTTTTTTCTCAGTTTTTCTGATCAGTTTTTCTGCTTAGTTTTTTCTTCAGATTTTTTTCTCAGTTCTTTTTTTGCAGTTTTTTTCAGTTTTTTTCTAAGTTTTTCTTCAGTTTTTTTTCTCAGTTCTTTTTTTTTTCACAGTTTTTTTCTAAGTTTTTCGTCAGTTTTTTTTCTCAGTTCTTTTTTTTCACAGTTTTTTTCTAAGTTTTTCTTCAGTTTTTTGAATCGTTTTTTCTCAATTTTTCTTCAGTTTTTTTACTCCGTTTTTCTTCAGTATTTTTTTAATAGTTATTTTTTTCTCAGTTTTTCTGCTCAGTTTTTCTGCTCAGTTTTTTCTTCAGTTTTTTTTCTCAGTTCTTTTTTTTCACAATTTTTTTCACAGTTTTTTTCTTAGTTTTTCTTCAGTTTTTTCAGTCGTTTTTTCTCAATTTTTCTTCTCAGTTTTTTTCCTCCGTTTTTCTTCAGTTTTTTTAAATAGTTTTTTTTCCCAGTTTTTCTGATCAGTTTTTCTGCTCAGTTTTTTCTTCAGATTTTTTTCTCAGTTCTTTTTTGCAGTTTTTTTCAGTTTTTTTCTAAGTTTTTCTTCAGTTTTTTTTCTCAGTTCTTCTTTTTTTTCACAGTATTTTTCTAAGTTTTTCTTCAGTTTTTTCAGTCGTTTTTTCTCAATTTTTCTTCTCAGTTTTTTACATCCATTTTTCTTCAGTTTTTTTTAAATAGTTTTTTTTCTCAGTTTTTCTGATCAGTTTTTCTGCTCAGTTTTTTATCAGTTTTTTTCTCAGTTCTTTTTTTCCGCACTTTTGTGCACAGTTTTTTTCTAAATTTTTCTTCAGTTTTTTTTCTCATTTCTTTTTTTTTACAGTTTTTTTCTAAGTTTTTCTTCAGTTTTTTGAATCGTTTTTTCTCATTTTTTCTTCTCAGTTTTTTTACTCCGTTTTTCTTCAGTATTTTTTTAATAGATATTTTTTTCTCAGTTTTTCTGCTCAGTTTTTCTGCTCAGTTTTTTCTTCAGTTTTTTTTCTCAGTTCTTTTTTTTCACAATTTTTTTTCACAGTTTTTTTCTTAGTTTTTCTTCAGTATTTTCGGTCCTTTTTTCTCAATTTTTCTTCTCAGTTTTTTGCCTCCGTTTTCAGTTTTTTTAAATAGTTTTTATTCTCAGTTTTTCTGATCAGTTTTTCTGCTCAGTTTTTTCTTCAGATTTTTTTCTCAGTTCTTTTTTTGCAGTTTTTTTCAGTTTTTTTCTAAGTTTTTCTTCAGTTTTTTTTCTCAGTTCTTCTTTTTTTTCACAGTTTTTTTCTAAGTGTTTCTTCAGTTTTTTTCTCAGTTCTTATTTTTCACAGTTTTTTTCTAAGTTTTTCTTCAGTTCTTTGAATCGTTGTTTCTCAATTTTTCTTCTCAGTTTTTTTACTCCGTTTTTCTTCAGTATTTTTTTAATAGTTATTTTTTTCTCAGTTTTTCTGCTCAGTTTTTCTGCTCTGTTTTTTATCAGTTTTTTTCTCAGTTCTTTTTTTCCACACTTTTGTGCACAGTTTTTTTCTAAATTTTTCTTCAGTTTTTTTTCTCAGTTCTTTTTTTTCACAGTTTTTTTCTAAGTTTTTCTTCAGTTTTTTGAATCGTTTTTTCTCAATTTTTCTTCAGTTTTTTTTACTCCGTTTTTCTTCAGTATTTTTTTAATAGTTATTTTTTTCTCAGTTTTTCTGCTCAGTTTTTCTGCTCAGTTTTTTCTTCAGTTTTTTTTCTCAGTTCTTTTTTTTCACAATTTTTTTCACAGTTTTTTTCTTAGTTTTTCTTCAGTTTTTTCGGTCGATTTTTCTCAATTTTTCTTCAGTTTTTTCCCTCCGTTTTTCTTCAGTTTTTTTAAATAGTTTTTATTCTCAGTTTTTCTGATCAGTTTTTCTGCTCAGTTTTTTCTTCAGATTTTTTTCTCAGTTCTTTTTTTCAGTTTTTTTCAGTTTTTTTCTAAGTTTTTCTTCAGTTTTTTTTCTCAGTTCTTCTTTTTTTTCACAGTATTTTTCTAAGTTTTTCTTCAGTTTTTTCAGTCGTTTTTTCTCAATTTTTCTTCTCAGTTTTTTACATCCATTTTTCTTCAGTTTTTTTTAAATAGTTTTTTTTCTCAGTTTTTCTGATCAGTTTTTCTGCTCAGTTTTTCTTCAGTTTTTTTTCTCAGTTCTTTTTTTTTACAGTTTTTTTCTAAGTTTTTCTTCAGTTTTTTGAATCGTTTTTTCTCAATTTTTCTTCTCAGTTTTTTTACTCCGTTTTTCTTCAGTATTTTTTTAATAGATATTTTTTTCTCAGTTTTTCTGCTCAGTTTTTCTGCTCAGTTTTTTCTTCAGTTTTTTTTCTCAGTTCTTTTTTTTCACAATTTTTTTTCACAGTTTTTTTCTTAGTTTTTCTTCAGTATTTTCGGTCGATTTTTCTCAATTTTTCTTCTCAGTTTTTTGCCTCCGTTTTCAGTTTTTTTAAATAGTTTTTATTCTCAGTTTTTCTGATCAGTTTTTCTGCTCAGTTTTTTCTTCAGATTTTTTTCTCAGTTCTTTTTTTGCAGTTTTTTTCAGTTTTTTTCTAAGTTTTTCTTCACTTTTTTTTCTCAGTTCTTCTTTTTTTTCACAGTTTTTTTCTAAGTTTTTCTTCAGTTTTTTTCTCAGTTCTTTTTTTTCACAGTTTTTTTCTAAGTTTTTCTTCAGTTCTTTGAATCGTTTTTTCTCAATTTTTCTTCTCAGTTTTTTTACTCCGTTCTTCTTCAGTATTTTTTTAATAGTTATTTTTTTCTCAGTTTTTCTGCTCAGTTTTTCTGCTCAGTTTTTTATCAGTTTTTTTCTCAGTTCTTTTTTTCCACACTTTTGTGCACAGTTTTTTTCTAAATTTTTCTTCAGTTTTTTTTCTCAGTTATTTTTTTTCACAGTTTTTTTCTAAGTTTTTCTTCAGTTTTTTGAATCGTTTTTTCTCAATTTTTCTTCTCAGTTTTTTACATCCATTTTTCTTCAGTTTTTTTTGAATAGTTTTTTTTCTCAGTTTTTCTGATCAGTTTTTCTGCTCAGTTTTTCTTCAGTTTTTTTTCTCAGTTCTTTTTTTTTACAGTTTTTTTCTAAGTTTTTCTTCAGTTTTTTGAATCGTTTTTTCTCAATTTTTCTTCTCAGTTTTTTTACTCCGTTTTTCTTCAGTATTTTTTTAATAGATATTTTTTTCTCAG
Organism: Pristiophorus japonicus; assembly: GCF_044704955.1. Lineage (NCBI taxonomy): Eukaryota > Metazoa > Chordata > Chondrichthyes > Pristiophoridae > Pristiophorus > Pristiophorus japonicus. Next base: position 703,688 of record NW_027251071.1, read on the forward strand.
TTTTTCTGCTCAGTTTTTCTGCTCAGTTTTTTCTTCAGTTTTTTTTCTCATTTCTTTTTTTTCACAATTTTTTTTCACAGTTTTTTTCTTAGTTTTTCTTCAGTATTTTCGGTCGTTTTTTCTCAATTTTTCTTCTCAGTTTTTTGACTCCGTTTTCAGTTTTTTTAAATAGTTTTTATTCTCAGTTTTTCTGATCAGTTTTTCTGCTCAGTTTTTTCTTCAGATTTTTTTCTCAGTTCTTTTTTTGCAGTTTTTTTCAGTTTTTTTCTAAGTTTTTCTTCACTTTTTTTTCTCAGTTCTTTTTTTTCACAGTTTTTTTCTAAGTTTTTCTTCAGTTTTTTTCTCAGTTCTTTTTTTTCACAGTTTTTTTCTAAGTTTTTCTTCAGTTCTTTGAATCGTTTTTTCTCAATTTTTCTTCTCAGTTTTTTTACTCCGTTTTTCTTCAGTATTTTTTTAATAGTTATTTTTTTCTCAGTTTTTCTGCTCAGTTTTTCTGCTCAGTTTTTTATCAGTTTTTTTCTCAGTTCTTTTTTTCCACACTTTTGTGCACAGTTTTTTTCTAAATTTTTCTTCAGTTTTTTTTCTCAGTTCTTTTTTTTCACAGTTTTTTTCTAAGTTTTTCTTCAGTTTTTTGAATCGTTTTTTCTCAATTTTTCTTCAGTTTTTTTACTCCGTTTTTCTTCAGTATTTTTTTAATAGTTATTTTTTTCTCAGTTTTTCTGCTCAGTTTTTCTGCCCAGTTTTTTCTTCAGTTTTTTTTCTCAGTTCTTTTTTTTCACAGTTTTTTTCTTAGTTTTTCTTCAGTTTTTTCAGTCGTTTTTTCTCAATTTTTCTTCTCAGTTTTTTTCCTCCGTTTTTCTTCAGTTTTTTTAAATAGTTTTTTTTCTCAGCTTTTCTGATCAGTTTTTCTGCTCAGTTTTTTCTTCAGATTTTTTTCTCAGTTCTTTTTTGCAGTTTTTTTCAGTTTTTTTCTAAGTTTTTCCTCAGTTTTTTTTCTCAGTTCTTCTTTTTTTTCACAGTATTTTTCTAAGTTTTTCTTCAGTTTTTTCAGTCGTTTTTTCTCAATTTTTCTTCTCAGTTTTTTACATCCATTTTTCTTCAGTTTTTTTTAAATAGTTTTTTTTCTCAGTTTTTCTGATCAGTTTTTCTGCTCAGTTTTTTATCAGTTTTTTTCTCAGTTCTTTTTTTCCACACTTTTGTGCACAGTTTTTTTCTAAATTTTTCTTCAGTTTTTTTTCTCAGTTCTTTTTTTTCACAGTTTTTTTCTAAGTTTTTCTTCAGTTCTTTGAATCGTTTTTTCTCAATTTTTCTTCTCAGTTTTTTTACTCCGTTTTTCTTCAGTATTTTTTTAATAGTTATTTTTTTCTCAGTTTTTCTGCTCAGTTTTTCTGCTCAGTTTTTTATCAGTTTTTTTCTCAGTTCTTTTTTTCCACACTTTTGTGCACAGTTTTTTTCTAAATTTTTCTTCAGTTTTTTTTCTCAGTTCTTTTTTTTCACAGTTTTTTTCTAAGTTTTTCTTCAGTTTTTTGAATCGTTTTTTCTCAATTTTTCTTCAGTTTTTTTACTCCGTTTTTCTTCAGTATTTTTTTAATAGTTATTTTTTTCTCAGTTTTTCTGCTCAGTTTTTCTGCTCAGTTTTTTCTTCAGTTTTTTTTCTCAGTTCTTTTTTTTCACAGTTTTTTTCTTAGTTTTTCTTCAGTTTTTTCAGTCGTTTTTTCTCAATTTTTCTTCTCAGTTTTTTTCCTCCGTTTTTCTTCAGTTTTTTTAAATAGTTTTTTTTCTCAGCTTTTCTGATCAGTTTTTCTGCTCAGTTTTTTCTTCAGATTTTTTTCTCAGTGCTTTTTTGCAGTTTTTTTCAGTTTTTTTCTAAGTTTTTCCTCAGTTTTTTTTCTCAGTTCTTCTTTTTTTTCACAGTATTTTTCTAAGTTTTTCTTCAGTTTTTTAAGTCGTTTTTTCTCAATTTTTCTTCTCAGTTTTTTACATCCATTTTTCTTCAGTTTTTTTTAAATAGTTTTTTTTCTCAGTTTTTCTGATCAGTTTTTCTGCTCAGTTTTTTATCAGTTTTTTTCTCAGTTCTTTTTTTCCACACTTTTGTGCACAGTTTTTTTCTAAATTTTTCTTCAGTTTTTTTTCTCAGTTCTTTTTTTTCACAGTTTTTTTCTAAGTTTTTCTTCAGTTTTTTGAATCGTTTTTTCTCAATTTTTCTTCTCAGTTTTTTACATCCATTTTTCTTCAGTTTTTTTTAAATAGTTTTTTTTCTCAGTTTTTCTGATCAGTTTTTCTGCTCAGTTTTTTATCAGTTTTTTTCTCAGTTCTTTTTTTCCACACTTTTGTGCACAGTTTTTTTCTAAATTTTTCTTCAGTTTTTTTTCTCAGTTCTTTTTTTTCACAGTTTTTTTCTAAGTTTTTCTTCAGTTCTTTGAATCGTTTTTTCTCAATTTTTCTTCTCAGTTTTTTTACTCCGTTTTTCTTCAGTATTTTTTTAATAGTTATTTTTTTCTCAGTTTTTCTGCTCAGTTTTTCTGCTCAGTTTTTTATCAGTTTTTTTCTCAGTTCTTTTTTTCCACACTTTTGTGCACAGTTTTTTTCTAAATTTTTCTTCAGTTTTTTTTCTCAGTTCTTTTTTTTCACAGTTTTTTTCTAAGTTTTTCTTCAGTTTTTTGAATCGTTTTTTCTCAATTTTTCTTCTCAGTTTTTTACATCCATTTTTCTTCAGTTTTTTTTAAATAGTTTTTTTTCTCAGTTTTTCTGATCAGTTTTTCTGCTCAGTTTTTTATCAGTTTTTTTCTCAGTTCTTTTTTTCCACACTTTTGTGCACAGTTTTTTTCTAAATTTTTCTTCAGTTTTTTTTCTCAGTTCTTTTTTTTCACAGTTTTTTTCTAAGTTTTTCTTCAGTTCTTTGAATCGTTTTTTCTCAATTTTTCTTCTCAGTTTTTTTACTCCGTTTTTCTTCAGTATTTTTTTAATAGTTATTTTTTTCTCAGTTTTTCTGCTCAGTTTTTCTGCTCAGTTTTTTTATCAGTTTTTTTCTCAGTTCTTTTTTTCCACACTTTTGTGCACAGTTTTTTTCTAAATTTTTCTTCAGTTTTTTTTCTCAGTTCTTTTTTTTCACAGTTTTTTTCTAAGTTTTTCTTCAGTTTTTTGAATCGTGTTTTCTCAATTTTTCTTCAGTTTTTTTACTCCGTTTTTCTTCAGTATTTTTTTAATAGTTATTTTTTTCTCAGTTTTTCTGCTCAGTTTTTCTGCTCAGTTTTTCCTCAGTTTTTTTTCTCAGTTCTTCTTTTTTTTCACAGTATTTTTCTAAGTTTTTCTTCAGTTTTTTAAGTCGTTTTTTCTCAATTTTTCTTCTCAGTTTTTTACATCCATTTTTCTTCAGTTTTTTTTAAATAGTTTTTTTTCTCAGTTTTTCTGATCAGTTTTTCTGCTCAGTTTTTTATCAGTTTTTTTCTCAGTTCTTTTTTTCCACACTTTTGTGCACAGTTTTTTTCTAAATTTTTCTTCAGTTTTTTTTCTCAGTTCTTTTTTTTCACAGTTTTTTTCTAAGTTTTTCTTCAGTTTTTTGAATCGTTTTTTCTCAATTTTTCTTCTCAGTTTTTTTACTCCGTTTTTCTTCAGTATTTTTTTAATAGGTATTTTTTTCTCAGTTTTTCTGCTCAGTTTTTCTGCTCAGTTTTTTCTTCAGTTTTTTTTCTCAGTTCTTTTTTTTCACAATTTTTTTCACAGTTTTTTTCTTAGTTTTTCTTCAGTTTTTTCGGTCGTTTTTTCTCAATTTTTCTTCTCAGTTTTTTTCCTCCGTTTTTCTTCAGTTTTTTTAAATAGTTTTTTTTCTCAGTTTTTCTGATCAGTTTTTCTGCTCAGTTTTTTCTTCAGTTTTTTTTCTCAGTTCTTTTTTTTCACAGTTTTTTTCTAAGTTTTTCTTCAGTTTTTTTTCTCAGTTCCTTTTTTTCACAGTTTTTTTCTAAGTTTTTCTTCAGTTTTTTGAATCGTTTTTTCTCAATTTTTCTTCTCAGTTTTTTACATCCATTTTTCTTCAGTTTTTTTTAAATAGTTTTTTTTCTCAGTTTTTCTGATCAGTTTTTCTGCTCAGTTTTTTTATCAGTTTTTTTCTCAGTTCTTTTTTTCCACACTTTTGTGCACAGTTTTTTTCTAAATTTTTCTTCAGTTTTTTTTCTCAGTTCTTTTTTTTCACAGTTTTTTTCTAAGTTTTTCTTCAGTTCTTTGAATCGTTTTTTCTCAATTTTTCTTCTCAGTTTTTTTACTCCGTTTTTCTTCAGTATTTTTTTAATAGTTATTTTTTTCTCAGTTTTTCTGCTCAGTTTTTCTGCTCAGTTTTTTATCAGTTTTTTTCTCAGTTCTTTTTTTCCACACTTTTGTGCACAGTTTTTTTCTAAATTTTTTTTCAGTTTTTTTTCTCAGTTCTTTTTTTTCACAGTTTTTTTCTAAGTTTTTCTTCAGTTTTTTGAATCGTGTTTTCTCAATTTTTCTTCAGTTTTTTTACTCCGTTTTTCTTCAGTATTTTTTTAATAGTTATTTTTTTCTCAGTTTTTCTGCTCAGTTTTTCTGCTCAGTTTTTCCTCAGTTTTTTTTCTCAGTTCTTCTTTTTTTTCACAGTATTTTTCTAAGTTTTTCTTCAGTTTTTTAAGTCGTTTTTTCTCAAATTTTCTTCTCAGTTTTTTACATCCATTTTTCTTCAGTTTTTTTTAAATAGTTTTTTTTCTCAGTTTTTCTGATCAGTTTTTCTGCTCAGTTTTTTATCAGTTTTTTTCTCAGTTCTTTTTTTCCACACTTTTGTGCACAGTTTTTTTCTAAATTTTTCTTCAGTTTTTTTTCTCAGTTCTTTTTTTTCACAGTTTTTTTCTAAGTTTTTCTTCAGTTTTTTGAATCGTTTTTTCTCAATTTTTCTTCTCAGTTTTTTTACTCCGTTTTTCTTCAGTATTTTTTTAATAGGTATTTTTTTCTCAGTTTTTCTGCTCAGTTTTTCTGCTCAGTTTTTTCTTCAGTTTTTTTTCTCAGTTCTTTTTTTTCACAATTTTTTTCACAGTTTTTTTCTTAGTTTTTCTTCAGTTTTTTCGGTCGTTTTTTCTCAATTTTTCTTCTCAGTTTTTTTCCTCCGTTTTTCTTCAGTTTTTTTAAATAGTTTTTTTTCTCAGTTTTTCTGATCAGTTTTTCTGCTCAGTTTTTTCTTCAGTTTTTTTTCTCAGTTCTTTTTTTTCACAGTTTTTTTCTAAGTTTTTCTTCAGTTTTTTTTCTCAGTTCCTTTTTTTCACAGTTTTTTTCTAAGTTTTTCTTCAGTTTTTTGAATCGTTTTTTCTCAATTTTTCTTCAGTTTTTTTTACTCCGTTTTTCTTCAGTATTTTTTTAATAGTTATTTTTTTCTCAGTTTTTCTGCTCAGTTTTTCTGCTCAGTTTTTTCTTCAGTTTTTTTTCTCAGTTCTTTTTTTTCACAGTTTTTTTCTTAGTTTTTCTTCAGTTTTTTCGGTCGTTTTTTCTCAATTTTTCTTCTCAGTTTTTTTCCTCCGTTTTTCTTCAGTTTTTTTAAATAGTTTTTTTTCTCAGCTTTTCTGATCAGTTTTTCTGCTCAGTTTTTTCTTCAGATTTTTTTCTCAGTTCTTTTTTTTCACAGTTTTTTTCTTAGTTTTTCTTCAGTTTTTTCAGTCGTTTTTTCTCAATTTTTCTTCTCAGTTTTTTTCCTCCGTTTTTCTTCAGTTTTTTTAAATAGTTTTTTTTCTCAGCTTTTCTGATCAGTTTTTCTGCTCAGTTTTTTCTTCAGATTTTTTTCTCAGTTCTTTTTTGCAGTTTTTTTCAGTTTTTTTCTAAGTTTTTCCTCAGTTTTTTTTCTCAGTTCTTCTTTTTTTTCACAGTATTTTTCTAAGTTTTTCTTCAGTTTTTAAGTCGTTTTTTCTCAATTTTTCTTCTCAGTTTTTTACATCCATTTTTCTTCAGTTTTTTTTAAATAGTTTTTTTTCTCAGTTTTTCTGATCAGTTTTTCTGCTCAGTTTTTTATCAGTTTTTTTCTCAGTTCTTTTTTTCCACACTTTTGTGCACAGTTTTTTTCTAAATTTTTCTTCAGTTTTTTTTCTCAGTTCTTTTTTTTCACAGTTTTTTTCTAAGTTTTTCTTCAGTTTTTTGAATCGTTTTTTCTCAATTTTTCTTCTCAGTTTTTTTACTCCGTTTTTCTTCAGTATTTTTTTAATAGGTATTTTTTTCTCAGTTTTTCTGCTCAGTTTTTCTGCTCAGTTTTTTCTTCAGTTTTTTTTCTCAGTTCTTTTTTTTCACAATTTTTTTCACAGTTTTTTTCTTAGTTTTTCTTCAGTTTTTTCGGTCGTTTTTTCTCAATTTTTCTTCTCAGTTTTTTTCCTCCGTTTTTCTTCAGTTTTTTTAAATAGTTTTTTTTCTCAGTTTTTCTGATCAGTTTTTCTGCTCAGTTTTTTCTTCAGATTTTTTTCTCAGTTCTTTTTTGCAGTTTTTTTCAGTTTTTTTCTAAGTTTTTCTTCAGTTTTTTTTCTCAGTTCTTTTTTTTCACAGTTTTTTTCTAAGTTTTTCTTCAGTTTTTTTTCCTAGTTCCTTTTTTTCACAGTTTTTTTCTAAGTTTTTCTTCAGTTTTTTGAATCGTTTTTTCTCAATTTTTCTTCTCAGTTTTTTTACTCCGTTTTTCTTCAGTATTTTTTTAATAGTTATTTTTTTCTCAGTTTTTCTGCTCAGTTTTTCTGCTCAGTTTTTTCTTCAGCTTTTTTTCTCAGTTCTTTTTTTTCACAATTTTTTTCACAGTTTTTTTCTTAGTTTTTCTTCAGTTTTTTCGGTCGTTTTTTCTCAATTTTTCTTCTCAGTTTTTTTCCTCCGTTTTTCTTCAGTTTTTTTAAATAGTTTTTTTTCTCAGTTTTTCTGATCAGTTTTTCTGCTCAGTTTTTTCTTCAGATTTTTTTCTCAGTTCTTTTTTTGCAGTTTTTTTCAGTTTTTTTCGAAGTTTTTCTTCAGTTTTTTTTCTCAGTTCTTTTTTTTTTCACAGTTTTTTTCTAAGTTTTTCGTCAGTTTTTTTTCTCAGTTCTTTTTTTTCACAGTTTTTTTCTAAGTTTTTCTTCAGTTTTTTGAATCGTTTTTTCTCAATTTTTCTTCTCAGTTTTTTTACTCCGTTTTTCTTCAGTATTTTTTTAATAGTTATTTTTTTCTCAGTTTTTCTGCTCAGTTTTTCTGCTCAGTTTTTTCTTCAGTTTTTTTTCTCAGTTCTTCTTTTTTTTCAAAGTATTTTTCTAAGTTTTTCTTCAGTTTTTTCAGTCGTTTTTTCTCAATTTTTCTTCTCAGTTTTTTTCATCCGTTTTTCTTCAGTTTTTCTTAAATAGTTTTTTCTCTCAGTTTTTCTGCTCAGTTTTTTATCAGTTTTTTTCTCAGTTCTTTTTTTCCACACTTTTGTGCACAGTTTTTTTCTAAATTTTTCTTCAGTTTTTTTTCTCAGTTCTTTTTTTTTACAGTTTTTTTCTAAGTTTTTCTTCAGTTTTTTGAATCGTTTTTTCTCAATTTTTCTTCTCAGTTTTTTTACTCCGTTTTTCTTCAGTATTTTTTTAATAGTTATTTTTTTCTCAGTTTTTCTGCTCAGTTTTTCTGCTCAGTTTTTTCTTCAGTTTTTTTTCTCAGTTCTTTTTTTTCACAATTTTTTTTCACAGTTTTTTTCTTAGTTTTTCTTCAGTATTTTCGGTCGTTTTTTCTCAATTTTTCTTCTCAGTTTTTTGCCTCCGTTTTCAGTTTTTTTAAATAGTTTTTATTCTCAGTTTTTCTGATCAGTTTTTCTGCTCAGTTTTTTCTTCAGATTTTTTTCTCAGTTCTTTTTTTGCAGTTTTTTTCAGTTTTTTTCTAAGTTTTTCTTCACTTTTTTTTCTCAGTTCTTTTTTTTCACAGTTTTTTTCTAAGTTTTTCTTCAGTTTTTTTCTCAGTTCTTTTTTTTCACAGTTTTTTTCTAAGTTTTTCTTCAGTTCTTTGAATCGTTTTTTCTCAATTTTTCTTCTCAGTTTTTTTACTCCGTTTTTCTTCAGTATTTTTTTAATAGTTATTTTTTTCTCAGTTTTTCTGCTCAGTTTTTCTGCTCAGTTTTTTATCAGTTTTTTTCTCAGTTCTTTTTTTCCACACTTTTGTGCACAGTTTTTTTCTAAATTTTTCTTCAGTTTTTTTTCTCAGTTCTTTTTTTTCACAGTTTTTTTCTAAGTTTTTCTTCAGTTTTTTGAATCGTTTTTTCTCAATTTTTCTTCTCAGTTTTTTACATCCATTTTTCTTCAGTTTTTTTTAAATAGTTTTTTTTCTCAGTTTTTCTGATCAGTTTTTCTGCTCAGTTTTTCTTCAGTTTTTTTTCTCAGTTCTTTTTTTTTACAGTTTTTTTCTAAGTTTTTCTTCAGTTTTTTGAATCGTTTTTTCTCAATTTTTCTTCTCAGTTTTTTTACTCCGTTTTTCTTCAGTATTTTTTTAATAGATATTTTTTTCTCAGTTTTTCTGATCAGTTTTTCTGCTCAGTTTTTTCTTCAGTTTTTTTTCTCAGTTCTTTTTTTTCACAATTTTTTTTCACAGTTTTTTTCTTAGTTTTTCTTCAGTATTTTCGGTCGTTTTTTCTCAATTTTTCTTCTCAGTTTTTTGCCTCCGTTTTCAGTTTTTTTAAATAGTTTTTATTCTCAGTTTTTCTGATCAGTTTTTCTGCTCAGTTTTTTCTTCAGATTTTTTTCTCAGTTCTTTTTTTGCAGTTTTTTTCAGTTTTTTTCTAAGTTTTTCTTCACTTTTTTTTCTCAGTTCTTCTTTTTTTTCACAGTTTTTTTCAAAGTTTTTCTTCAGTTTTTTTCTCAGTTCTTTTTTTTCACAGTTTTTTTCTAAGTTTTTCTTCAGTTCTTTGAATCGTTTTTTCTCAATTTTTCTTCTCAGTTTTTTTACTCCGTTTTTCTTCAGTATTTTTTTAATAGTTATTTTTTTCTCAGTTTTTCTGCTCAGTTTTTCTGCTCAGTTTTTCTTCAGTTTTTTTTCTCAGTTCTTCTTTTTTTTCACAGTACTTTTCTAAGTTTTTCTTCAGTTTTTTCAGTCGTTTTTTCTCAATTTTTCTTCTCAGTTTTTTTCATCCGTTTTTCTTCAGTTTTTTTTTAATAGTTTTTTTTCTCAGTTTTTCTGCTCAGTTTTTTCTCAGTTTTTTTCTCAGTTCTTTTTTTCCACACTTTTGTGCACAGTTTTTTTCTAAATTTTTCTTCAGTTTTTTTTCTCAGTTCTTTTTTTTCACAGTTTTTTCTGTTTTTCTTAAGTTTTTTGAATCGTTTTTTCTCAATTTTTCTTAGTTTTTTTACTCCGTTTTTCTTCAGTATTTTTTTAATAGTTATTTTTTTCTCAGTTTTTCTGCTCAGTTTTTCTGCTCAGTTTTTGCTTCAGTTTTTTTTCTCAGTTCTTTTTTTTTCACAATTTTTTTCACAGTTTTTTTCTTAGTTTTTCTTCAGTTTTTTTCTCAGTTCTTTTTTTTCCACAGTTTTTTTCTAAGTTTTTCTTCAGTTTTTTGAATCGTTTTTTCTCAATTTTTCTTCTCAGTTTTTTTCCTCCGTTTTTCTTCAGTTTTTTTAAATATTTTTTTTTCTCAGTTTTTCTGATCAGTTTTTCTGCTCAGTTTTTTCTTCAGATTTTTTTCTCAGTTCTTTTTTGCAGTTTTTTTCAGTTTTTTTCTAAGTTTTTCTTCAGTTTTTTTTCTCAGTTCTTCTTTTTTTTCACAGTATTTTTCTAAGTTTTTCTTCAGTTTTTTCAGTCGTTTTTTCTCAATTTTTCTTCTCAGTTTTTTTCATCCGTTTTTCTTCAGTTTTTTTTACATAGTTTTTTTTCTCAGTTTTTCTGCTCAGTTTTTCTGCTCAGTTTTTTATCAGTTTTTTTTTTCCACACTTTTGTGCACAGTTTTTTTTTAAATTTTTCTTCAGTTTTTTTTCTCAGTTCTTTTTTTTCACAGTTTTTTTCTAAGTTTTTCTTCAGTTTTTTGAATCGTTTTTTCGCAATTTTTCTTCTCAGTTTTTTTACTCCGTTTTTCTTCAGTATTTTTTTAATAGTTATTTTTTTCTCAGTTTTTCTGCTCAGTTTTTCTGCTCAGTTTTTTCTTCAGTTTTTTTTCTCAGTTCTTTTTTTTCACAATTTTTTTCACAGATTTTTTCTTAGTTTTTCTTCAGTTTTTTCGGTCGTTTTTTCTCAATTTTTCTTCTCAGTTTTTTTCCTCCGTTTTTCTTCAGTTTTTTTAAATAGTTTTTTTTCTCAGTTTTTCTGATCAGTTTTTCTGCTCAGTTTTTTCTTCAGTTTTTTTTCTCAGTTCTTTTTTTTCACAGTTTTTTTCTAAGTTTTTCTTCAGTTTTTTTTCTCAGTTCCTTTTTTTCACAGTTTTTTTCTAAGTTTTTCTTCAGTTTTTTGAATCGTTTTTTCTCAATTTTTCTTCTCAGTTTTTTTACTCCGTTTTTCTTCAGTATTTTTTTAATAGTTATTTTTTTCTCAGTTTTTCTGCTCAGTTTTTCTGCTCAGTTTTTTCTTCAGTTTTTTTTCTCAGTTCTTCTTTTTTTTCAAAGTATTTTTTCTAAGTTTTTCTTCAGTTTTTTCAGTCGTTTTTTCTCAATTTTTCTTCTCAGTTTTTTTCATCCGTTTTTCTTCAGTTTTTTTTAAATAGTTTTTTTTCTCAGTTTTTCTGCTCAGTTTTTTATCAGTTTTTTTCTCAGTTCTTTTTTTCCACACTTTTGTGCACAGTTTTTTTCTAAATTTTTCTTCAGTTTTTTTTCTCAGTTCTTTTTTTTCACAGTTTTTTTCTAAGTTTTTCTTCAGTTTTTTGAATCGTTTTTTCTCAATTTTTCTTCTCAGTTTTTTACTCCGTTTTTCTTCAGTATTTTTTTATAGTTATTTTTTTCTCAGTTTTTCTGCTCAGTTTTTCTGCTCAGTTTTTTCTTCAGTTTTTTTCTCAGTTCTTTTTTTTCACAATTTTTTTCACAGTTTTTTTCTTAGTTTTTCTTCAGTTTTTTTAAATAGTTTTTTTTCTCAGTTTTTCTGATCAGTTTTTCTGCTCAGTTTTTTCTTCAGATTTTTTTCTCAGTTCTTTTTTGCAGTTTTTTTCAGTTTTTTTCTAAGTTTTTCTTCAGTTTTTTTTCTCAGTTCTTTTTTTTCACAGTTTTTTTCTAAGTTTTTCTTCAGTTTTTTTTCTCAGTTCCTTTTTTTCACAGTTTTTTTCTAAGTTTTTCTTCAGTTTTTTGAATCGTTTTTTCTCAATTTTTCTTCTCAGTTTTTTTACTCCGTTTTTCTTCAGTATTTTTTTAATAGTTATTTTTTTCTCAGTTTTTCTGCTCAGTTTTTCTGCTCAGTTTTTTCTTCAGTTTTTTTTCTCAGTTCTTTTTTTTCACAATTTTTTTCACAGTTTTTTTCTTAGTTTTTCTTCAGTTTTTTCAGTCGTTTTTTCTCAATTTTTCTTAGTTTTTTTCCTCCGTTTTTCTTCAGTTTTTTTTAAATAGTTTTTTTTCTCAGTTTTTCTGATCAGTTTTTCTGCTCAGTTTTTTATCAGTTTTTTTCTCAGTTCTTTTTTTCCACACTTTTGTGCACAGTTTTTTTTTAAATTTTTCTTCAGTTTTTTTTCTCAGTTCTTTTTTTTCACAGTTTTTTTCTAAGTTTTTCTTCAGTTTTTTGAATCGTTTTTTCGCAATTTTTCTTCTCAGTTTTTTTACTCCGTTTTTCTTCAGTATTTTTTTAATAGTTATTTTTTTCTCAGTTTTTCTGCTCAGTTTTTCTGCTCAGTTTTTTCTTCAGTTTTTTTTCTCAGTTCTTTTTTTTCACAATTTTTTTCACAGATTTTTTCTTAGTTTTTCTTCAGTTTTTTCGGTCGTTTTTTCTCAATTTTTCTTCTCAGTTTTTTTCCTCCGTTTTTCTTCAGTTTTTTTAAATAGTTTTTTTTCTCAGTTTTTCTGATCAGTTTTTCTGCTCAGTTTTTTCGTCAGATTTTTTTCTCAGTTCTTTTTTGCAGTTTTTTTCAGTTTTTTTCGAAGTTTTTCTTCAGTTTTTTTTCTCAGTTCTTTTTTTTCACAGTTTTTTTCTAAGTTTTTCTTCAGTTTTTTTTCTCAGTTCCTTTTTTTCACAGTTTTTTTCTAAGTTTTTCTTCAGTTTTTTTAATCGTTTTTTCTCAATTTTTCTTCTCAGTTTTTTTACTCCGTTTTTCTTCAGTATTTTTTTAATAGTTATTTTTTTCTCAGTTTTTCTGCTCAGTTTTTCTGCTCAGTTTTTTCTTCAGTTTTTTTTCTCAGTTCTTCTTTTTTTTCAAAGTATTTTTTCTAAGTTTTTCTTCAGTTTTTTCAGTCGTTTTTTCTCAATTTTTCTTCTCAGTTTTTTTCATCCGTTTTTCTTCAGTTTTTTTTAAATAGTTTTTTTTCTCAGTTTTTCTGCTCAGTTTTTTATCAGTTTTTTTCTCAGTTCTTTTTTTCCACACTTTTGTGCACAGTTTTTTTCTAAATTTTTCTTCAGTTTTTTTTCTCAGTTCTTTTTTTTCACAGTTTTTTTCTAAGTTTTTCTTCAGTTTTTTGAATCGTTTTTTCTCAATTTTTCTTCTCAGTTTTTTTACTCCGTTTTTCTTCAGTATTTTTTTATAGTTATTTTTTTCTCAGTTTTTCTGCTCAGTTTTTCTGCTCAGTTTTTTCTTCAGTTTTTTTTCTCAGTTCTTTTTTTTCACAATTTTTTTCACAGTTTTTTTCTTAGTTTTTCTTCAGTTTTTTTAAATAGTTTTTTTTCTCAGTTTTTCTGATCAGTTTTTCTGCTCAGTTTTTTCTTCAGATTTTTTTCTCAGTTCTTTTTTGCAGTTTTTTTCAGTTTTTTTCTAAGTTTTTCTTCAGTTTTTTTTCTCAGTTCTTTTTTTTCACAGTTTTTTTCTAAGTTTTTCTTCAGTTTTTTTTCTCAGTTCCTTTTTTTCACAGTTTTTTTCTAAGTTTTTCTTCAGTTTTTTGAATCGTTTTTTCTCAATTTTTCTTCTCAGTTTTTTTACTCCGTTTTTCTTCAGTATTTTTTTAATAGTTATTTTTTTCTCAGTTTTTCTGCTCAGTTTTTCTGCTCAGTTTTTTCTTCAGTTTTTTTTCTCAGTTCTTTTTTTTCACAATTTTTTTCACAGTTTTTTTCTTAGTTTTTCTTCAGTTTTTTCAGTCGTTTTTTCTCAATTTTTCTTCTCAGTTTTTTTCCTCCGTTTTTCTTCAGTTTTTTTTAAATAGTTTTTTTTCTCAGTTTTTCTGATCAGTTTTTCTGCTCAGTTTTTTATCAGTTTTTTTCTCAGTTCTTTTTTTCCACACTTTTGTGCACAGTTTTTTTTTAAATTTTTCTTCAGTTTTTTTTCTCAGTTCTTTTTTTTCACAGTTTTTTTCTAAGTTTTTCTTCAGTTTTTTGAATCGTTTTTTCGCAATTTTTCTTCTCAGTTTTTTTACTCCGTTTTTCTTCAGTATTTTTTTAATAGTTATTTTTTTCTCAGTTTTTCTGCTCAGTTTTTGTGCTCTGTTTTTTCTTCAGTTTTTTTTCTCAGTTCTTTTTTTTCACAATTTTTTTCACAGATTTTTTCTTAGTGTTTCTTCAGTTTTTTCGGTCGTTTTTTCTCAATTTTTCTTCTCAGTTTTTTTCCTCCGTTTTTCTTCAGTTTTTTTAAATAGTTTTTTTTCTCAGTTTTTCTGATCAGTTTTTCTGCTCAGTTTTTTCGTCAGATTTTTTTCTCAGTTCTTTTTTGCAGTTTTTTTCAGTTTTTTTCGAAGTTTTTCTTCAGTTTTTTTTCTCAGTTCTTTTTTTTCACAGTTTTTTTCTAAGTTTTTCTTCAGTTTTTTTTCTCAGTTCCTTTTTTTCACAGTTTTTTTCTAAGTTTTTCTTCAGTTTTTTTAATCGTTTTTTCTCAATTTTTCTTCTCAGTTTTTTTACTCCGTTTTTCTTCAGTATTTTTTTAATAGTTATTTTTTTCTCAGTTTTTCTGCTCAGTTTTTCTGCTCAGTTTTTTCTTCAGTTTTTTTTCTCAGTTCTTCTTTTTTTTCAAAGTATTTTTTCTAAGTTTTTCTTCAGTTTTTTCAGTCGTTTTTTCTCAATTTTTCTTCTCAGTTTTTTTCATCCGTTTTTCTTCAGTTTTTTTTAAATAGTTTTTTTTCTCAGTTTTTCTGCTCAGTTTTTTATCAGTTTTTTTCTCAGTTCTTTTTTTCCACACTTTTGTGCACAGTTTTTTTCTAAATTTTTCTTCAGTTTTTTTTCTCAGTTCTTTTTTTTCACAGTTTTTTTCTAAGTTTTTCTTCAGTTTTTTGAATCGTTTTTTCTCAATTTTTCTTCTCAGTTTTTTTACTCCGTTTTTCTTCAGTATTTTTTTATAGTTATTTTTTTCTCAGTTTTTCTGCTCAGTTTTTCTGCTCAGTTTTTTCTTCAGTTTTTTTTCTCAGTTCTTTTTTTTCACAATTTTTTTCACAGTTTTTTTCTTAGTTTTTCTTCAGTTTTTTTAAATAGTTTTTTTTCTCAGTTTTTCTGATCAGTTTTTCTGCTCAGTTTTTTCTTCAGATTTTTTTCTCAGTTCTTTTTTGCAGTTTTTTTCAGTTTTTTTCTAAGTTTTTCTTCAGTTTTTTTTCTCAGTTCTTTTTTTTCACAGTTTTTTTCTAAGTTTTTCTTCAGTTTTTTTTCTCAGTTCCTTTTTTTCACAGTTTTTTTCTAAGTTTTTCTTCAGTTTTTTGAATCGTTTTTTCTCAATTTTTCTTCTCAGTTTTTTTACTCCGTTTTTCTTCAGTATTTTTTTAATAGTTATTTTTTTCTCAGTTTTTCTGCTCAGTTTTTCTGCTCAGTTTTTTCTTCAGTTTTTTTTCTCAGTTCTTTTTTTTCACAATTTTTTTCACAGTTTTTTTCTTAGTTTTTCTTCAGTTTTTTCAGTCGTTTTTTCTCAATTTTTCTTCTCAGTTTTTTTCCTCCGTTTTTCTTCAGTTTTTTTTAAATAGTTTTTTTTCTCAGTTTTTCTGATCAGTTTTTCTGCTCAGTTTTTTATCAGTTTTTTTCTCAGTTCTTTTTTTCCACACTTTTGTGCACAGTTTTTTTTTAAATTTTTCTTCAGTTTTTTTTCTCAGTTCTTTTTTTTCACAGTTTTTTTCTAAGTTTTTCTTCAGTTTTTTGAATCGTTTTTTCGCAATTTTTCTTCTCAGTTTTTTTACTCCGTTTTTCTTCAGTATTTTTTTAATAGTTATTTTTTTCTCAGTTTTTCTGCTCAGTTTTTCTGCTCAGTTTTTTCTTCAGTTTTTTTTCTCAGTTCTTTTTTTTCACAATTTTTTTCACAGATTTTTTCTTAGTTTTTCTTCAGTTTTTTCGGTCGTTTTTTCTCAATTTTTCTTCTCAGTTTTTTTCCTCCGTTTTTCTTCAGTTTTTTTAAATAGTTTTTTTTCTCAGTTTTTCTGATCAGTTTTTCTGCTCAGTTTTTTCGTCAGATTTTTTTCTCAGTTCTTTTTTGCAGTTTTTTTCAGTTTTTTTCTAAGTTTTTCTTCAGTTTTTTTTCTCAGTTCTTTTTTTTCACAGTTTTTTTCTAAGTTTTTCTTCAGTTTTTTTTCTCAGTTCCTTTTTTTCACAGTTTTTTTCTAAGTTTTTCTTCAGTTTTTTGAATCGTTTTTTCTCAATTTTTCTTCTCAGTTTTTTTACTCCGTTTTTCTTCAGTATTTTTTTAATAGTTATTTTTTTCTCAGTTTTTCTGCTCAGTTTTTCTGCTCAGTTTTTTCTTCAGTTTTTTTTCTCAGTTCTTCTTTTTTTTCAAAGTATTTTTTCTAAGTTTTTCTTCAGTTTTTTCAGTCGTTTTTTCTCAATTTTTCTTCTCAGTTTTTTTCATCCGTTTTTCTTCAGTTTTTTTTAAATAGTTTTTTTTCTCAGTTTTTCTGCTCAGTTTTTTATCAGTTTTTTTCTCAGTTCTTTTTTTCCACACTTTTGTGCACAGTTTTTTTCTAAATTTTTCTTCAGTTTTTTTTCTCAGTTCTTTTTTTTCACAGTTTTTTTCTAAGTTTTTCTTCAGTTTTTTGAATCGTTTTTTCTCAATTTTTCTTCTCAGTTTTTTTACTCCGTTTTTCTTCAGTATTTTCTTAATAGTTATTTTTTTCTCAGTTTTTCTGCTCAGTTTTTCTGCTCAGTTTTTTCTTCAGTTTTTTTTCTCAGTTCTTTTTTTTCACAATTTTTTTCAGTTTTTTTCTTAGTTTTTCTTCAGTTTTTTCAGTCGTTTTTTCTCAATTTTTCTTCTCAGTTTTTTTCATCCGTTTTTCTTCAGTTTTTTTTAAATAGTTTTTTTTCTCAGTTTTTCTGCTCAGTTTTTTATCAGTTTTTTTCTCAGTTCTTTTTTTCCACACTTTTGTGCACAGTTTTTTTCTAAATTTTTCTTCAGTTTTTTTTCTCAGTTCTTTTTTTTCACAGTTTTTTTCGAAGTTTTTCTTCAGTTTTTTGAATCGTTTTTTCTCAATTTTTCTTCTCAGTTTTTTTACTCAGTTTTTCTTCAGTATTTTTTTAATAGTTATTTTTTTCTCAGTTTTTCTGCTCAGTTTTTCTGCTCAGTTTTTTCTTCAGTTTTTTTTCTCAGTTCTTTTTTTTCACAGTTTTTTTCACAGTTTTTTTCTTAGTTTTTTTCAGTTTTTTCGGTCGTTTTTTCTCAATTTTTCTTCTCAGTTTTTTTCCTCCGTTTTTCTTCAGTTTTTTTAAATAGTTTTTTTTCTCAGTTTTTCTGATCAGTTTTTCTGCTCAGTTTTTTCTTCAGATTTTTTTCTCAGTTCTTTTTTTTCACAATTTTTTTCACAGTTTTTTTCTTAGTTTTTCTTCAGTTTTTTCAGTCGTTTTTTCTCAATTTTTCTTCTCAGTTTTTTTCCTCCGTTTTTCTTCAGTTTTTTTAAATAGTTTTTTTTCTCAGTTTTTCTGATCAGTTTTTCTGCTCAGTTTTTTCTTCAGTTTTTTTTCTCAGTTCTTCTTTTGCAGTTTTTTTCAGTTTTTTTCTAAGTTTTTCTTCAGTTTTTTTTCTCAGTTCTTCTTTTTTTCACAGTTTTTTTCTAAGTTTTTCTTCAGTTTTTTTTCTCAGTTCTTTTTTTTCACAGTTTTTTTCTAAGTTTTTCTTCAGTTTTTTGAATCGTTTTTTCTCAATTTTTCTTCTCAGTTTTTTTACTCCGTTTTTCTTCAGTATTTTTTTAATAGTTATTTTTTTCTCAGTTTTTCTGCTCAGTTTTTCTGCTCAGTTTTTTCTTCAGTTTTTTTTCTCAGTTCTTTTTTTTCACAATTTTTTTCACAGTTTTTTTCTTAGTTTTTCTTCAGTTTTTTCAGTCGTTTTTTCTCAATTTTTCTTCTCAGTTTTTTTCCTCCGTTTTTCTTCAGTTTTTTAAAGTAGTTTTTTTTCTCAGTTTTTCTGATCAGTTTTTCTGCTCAGTTTTTTCTTCAGATTTTTTTCTCAGTTCTTTTTTGCAGTTTTTTTCAGTTTTTTTCTAAGTTTTTCTTCAGTTTTTTTTCTCAGTTCTTCTTTTTTTTCACATTATTTTTCTTCAGTTTTTCTTCAGTTTTTTCAGTCGTTTTTTCTCAATTTTTCTTCTCAGTTTTTTTCATCCGTTTTTCTTCAGTTTTTTTTTAACAGTTTTTTTTCTCAGTTTTTCTGCTCAGTTTTTCTGCTCAGTTTTTTCTCAGTTTTTTTCTCAGTTCTTTTTTTCCACACTTTTGTGCACAGTTTTTTTCTAAATTTTTCTTCAGTTTTTTTTCTCAGTTCTTTTTTTTCACAGTTTTTTTCTAAGCTTTTCTTCAGTTTTTTGAATCGTTTTTTCTCAATTTTTCTTCTCAGTTTTTTTACTCCGTTTTTCTTCAGTTTTTTTAAATAGTTTTTTTTCTCAGTTTTTCTGATCAGTTTTTCTGCTCAGTTTTTTCTTCAGATTTTTTTCTCAGTTCTTTATTTGCAGTTTTTTTCAGTTTTTTTCTAAGTTTTTCTTCAGTTTTTTTTCTCAGTTCTTCTTTTTTTTCACAGTTTTTTTCTAAGTTTTTCTTCAGTTTTTTTTCTCAGTTCTTTTTTTTCACAGTTTTTTTCTAAGTTTTTCTTCAGTTTTTTG
Organism: Pristiophorus japonicus; assembly: GCF_044704955.1. Taxonomy (NCBI): domain Eukaryota; kingdom Metazoa; phylum Chordata; class Chondrichthyes; family Pristiophoridae; genus Pristiophorus; species Pristiophorus japonicus. The sequence continues at coordinate 721,732 of NW_027251071.1, forward strand.
AATCGTTTTTTCTCAATTTTTCTTCTCAGTTTTTTTACTCCGTTTTTCTTCAGTATTTTCTTAATAGTTATTTTTTTCTCAGTTTTTCTGCTCAGTTTTTCTGCTCAGTTTTTTCTTCAGTTTTTTTTCTCAGTTCTTTTTTTTCACAATTTTTTTCACAGTTTTTTTCTTAGTTTTTCTTCAGTTTTTTCAGTCGTTTTTTCTCAATTTTTCTTCTCAGTTTTTTTCATCCGTTTTTCTTCAGTTTTTTTTAAATAGTTTTTTTTCTCAGTTTTTCTGCTCAGTTTTTTATCAGTTTTTTTCTCAGTTCTTTTTTTTCCACACTTTTGTGCACAGTTTTTTTCTAAATTTTTCTTCAGTTTTTTTTCTCAGTTCTTTTTTTTCACAGTTTTTTTCGAAGTTTTTCTTCAGTTTTTTGAATCGTTTTTTCTCAATTTTTCTTCTCAGTTTTTTTACTCAGTTTTTCTTCAGTATTTTTTTAATAGTTATTTTTTTCTCAGTTTTTCTGCTCAGTTTTTCTGCTCAGTTTTTTCTTCAGTTTTTTTTCTCAGTTCTTTTTTTTCACAGTTTTTTTCACAGTTTTTTTCTTAGTTTTTTTCAGTTTTTTCGGTCGTTTTTTCTCAATTTTTCTTCTCAGTTTTTTTCCTCCGTTTTTCTTCAGTTTTTTTAAATAGTTTTTTTTCTCAGTTTTTCTGATCAGTTTTTCTGCTCAGTTTTTTCTTCAGATTTTTTTCTCAGTTCTTTTTTTTCACAATTTTTTTCACAGTTTTTTTCTTAGTTTTTCTTCAGTTTTTTCAGTCGTTTTTTCTCAATTTTTCTTCTCAGTTTTTTTCCTCCGTTTTTCTTCAGTTTTTTTAAATAGTTTTTTTTCTCAGTTTTTCTGATCAGTTTTTCTGCTCAGTTTTTTCTTCAGTTTTTTTTCTCAGTTCTTCTTTTTTTTCACAGTATTTTTCTAAGTTTTTCTTCAGTTTTTTGAATCGTTTTTTCTCAATTTTTCTTCTCAGTTTTTTTACTCCGTTTTTCTTCAGTATTTTTTTAATAGTTATTTTTTTCTCAGTTTTTCTGCTCAGTTTTTCTGCTCAGTTTTTTCTTCAGTTTTTTTTCTCAGTTCTTTTTTTTCACAATTTTTTTCACAGTTTTTTTCTTAGTTTTTCTTCGGTTTTTTCAGTCGTTTTTTCTCAATTTTTCTTCTCAGTTTTTTTCCTCCGTTTTTCTTCAGTTTTTTTAAATAGTTTTTTTTCTCAGTTTTTCTGATCAGTTTTTCTGCTCAGTTTTTTCTTCAGATTTTTTTCTCAGTTCTTTTTTGCAGTTTTTTTCAGTTTTTTTCTGAGTTTTTCTTCAGTTTTTTTTCTCAGTTCTTCTTTTTTTTCACAGTATTTTTCTAAGTTTTTCTTCAGTTTTTTGAATCGTTTTTTCTCAATTTTACTTCTCAGTTTTTTTACTCCGTTTTTCTTCAGTATTTTTTTAATAGTTTTTTTTCTCAGTTTTTCTGCTCAGTTTTTTATCAGTTTTTTTCTCAGTTCTTTTTTTCCACACTTTTGTGCACAGTTTTTTTCTAAATTTTTCTTCAGTTTTTTTTCTCAGTTCTTTTTTTTCACAGTTTTTTTCTAAGTTTTTCTTCAGTGTTTTGAATCGTTTTTTCTCAATTTTTCTTCTCAGTTTTTTTACTCCGTTTTTCTTCAGTATTTTTTTAATAGTTATTTTTTTCTCAGTTTTTCTGCTCAGTTTTTCTGCTCAGTTTTTTCTTCAGTTTTTTTTCTCAGTTCTTTTTTTTCACAATTTTTTTCACAGTTTTTTTCTTAGTTTTTCTTCAGTTTTTTCAGTCGTTTTTTCTCAATTTTTCTTCTCAGTTTTTTTCCTCCGTTTTTCTTCAGTTTTTTTAAATAGTTTTTTTTCTCAGTTTTTCTGATCAGTTTTTCTGCTCAGTTTTTTCTTCAGATTTTTTTCTCAGTTCTTTTTTGCAGTTTTTTTCAGTTTTTGTCTAAGTTTTTCTTTAGTTTTTTTTCTCAGTTCTTCTTTTTTTTCACAGTATTTTTCTAAGTTTTTCTTCAGTTTTTTCAGTCGTTTTTTCTCAATTTTTCTTCCCAGTTTTTTTCATCCGTTTTTCTTCAGTTTTTTTTTAATAGTTTTTTTTCTCAGTTTTTCTGCTCAGTTTTTTATCAGTTTTTTTCTCAGTTCTTTTTTTCCACACCTTTGTGCACAGTTTTTTTGTAAATTTTTCTTCAGTTTTTTTTCTCAGTTCTTTTTTTTCACAGTTTTTTTCTAAGTTTTTCTTCAGTTTTTTGAATCTTTTTTTCTCAATTTTTCTTCTCAGTTTTTTTACTCCGTTTTTCTTCAGTATTTTTTTAATAGTTATTTTTTTCTCAGTTTTTCTGCTCAGTTTTTCTGCTCAGTTTTTTCTTCAGTATTTTTTCTCAGTTCTTTTTTTTCTCAATTTTTCTTCTCAGTTTTTTTCCTCCGTTTTTCTTCAGTTTTTTTAAATAGTTTTTTTCTCAGTTTTTCTGATCTGTTTTTCTGCTCAGTTTTTTCTTCAGTTTTTTTTCTCAGTTCTTCTTTTTTTTCACAGTATTTTTCTAAGTTTTTCTTCAGTTTTTTGAATCGTTTTTTCTCAATTTTTCTTCTCAGTTTTTTTACTCCGTTTTTCTTCAGTATTTTTTTAATAGTTATTTTTTTCTCAGTTTTTCTGCTCAGTTTTTCTGCTCAGTTTTTTCTTCAGATTTTTTTCTCAGTTCTTTTTTTTCACAATTTTTTTCACAGTTTTTTTCTTAGTTTTTCTTCAGTTTTTTCAGTCGTTTTTTCTCAATTTTTCTTCTCAGTTTTTTTCCTCCGTTTTTCTTCAGTTTTTTTAAATAGTTTTTTTTCTCAGTTTTTCTGATCAGTTTTTCTGCTCAGTTTTTTCTTCAGATTTTTTTCTCAGTTCTTTTTTGCAGTTTTTTTCAGTTTTTTTCTGAGTTTTTCTTCAGTTTTTTTTCTCAGTTCTTCTTTTTTTTCACAGTATTTTTCTAAGTTTTTCTTCAGTTTTTTGAATCGTTTTTTCTCAATTTTACTTCTCAGTTTTTTTACTCCGTTTTTCTTCAGTATTTTTTTAATAGTTATTTTTTTCTCAGTTTTTCTGCTCAGTTTTTCTGCTCAGTTTTTTCTTCAGTTTTTTTTCTCAGTTCTTTTTTTTCACAATTTTTTTCACAGTTTTTTTCTTAGTTTTTCTTCAGTTTTTTCAGTTGTTTTTTCTCAATTTTTCTTCTCAGTTTTTTTCCTCCGTTTTTCTTCAGTTTTTTTAAATAGTTTTTTTTCTCAGTTTTTCTGATCAGTATTTCTGCTCAGTTTTTTCTTCAGATTTTTTTCTCAGTTCTTTTTTGCAGTTTTTTTCAGTTTTTGTCTAAGTTTTTCTTTAGTTTTTTTTCTCAGTTCTTCTTTTTTTTCACAGTATTTTTCTAAGTTTTTCTTCAGTTTTTTCAGTCGTTTTTTCTCAATTTTTCTTCCCAGTTTTTTTCATCCGTTTTTCTTCAGTTTTTTTTTAATAGTTTTTTTTCTCAGTTTTTCTGCTCAGTTTTTTATCAGTTTTTTTCTCAGTTCTTTTTTTCCACACTTTTGTGCACAGTTTTTTTCTAAATTTTTCTTCAGTTTTTTTTCTCAGTTCTTTTTTTTCACAGTTTTTTTCTAAGTTTTTCTTCAGTTTTTTGAATCGTTTTTTCTCAATTTTTCTTCTCAGTTTTTTTACTCCGTTTTTCTTCAGTATTTTTTTAATAGTTATTTTTTTCTCAGTTTTTCTGCTCAGTTTTTCTGCTCAGTTTTTTCTTCAGTTTTTTTTCTCAGTTCTTTTTTTTCAGAATTTTTTTCACAGTTTTTTTCTTAGTTTATCTTCAGTTTTTTCAGTCGTTTTTTCTCGATTTTTCTTCTCAGTTTTTTTCCTCCGTTTTTCTTCAGTTTTTTTAAATAGTTTTTTTTCTCAGTTTTTCTTCTCAGTTTTTCTTCTCAGTTTTTTCTTCAGATTTTTTTCTCAGTTCTTTTTTGCAGTTTTTTCCAGTTTTTTTCTAAGTTTTTCTTCAGTTTTTTTTCTCAGTTCTTCTTTTTTTTCACAGTATTTTTCTAAGTTTTTCTTCAGTTTTTTCAGTCGTTTTTTCTCAATTTTTCTTCTCAGTTTTTTTCATCCGTTTTTCTTCAGTTTTTTTTTAATAGTTTTTTTTCTCAGTTTTTCTGCGCAGTTTTTCTGCTCAGTTTTTTTATCAGTTTTTTTCTCAATTCTTTTTTTCCACACTTTTGTGCACAGTTTTTTTCTAAATTTTTCTTCAGTTTTTTTTCTCAGTTCATTTTTTTCACAGTTTTTTTCTTAGTTTTTCTTCAGTTTTTTCAGTCGTTTTTTCTCAATTTTTCTTCTCAGTTTTTTTCCTCCGTTTTTCTTCAGTTTTTTTAAATAGTTTTTTTCTCAGTTTTTCTGATCTGTTTTTCTGCTCAGTTTTTTCTTCAGATTTTTTTCTCAGTTCTTTTTTGCAGTTTTTTTCAGTTTTTTTCTAAGTTTTTCTTCAGTTTTTTTTCTCAATTCTTCTTTTTTTTCACAGTATTTTTCTAAGTTTTTCTTCAGTTTTTTCAGTCGTTTTTTCTCAATTTTTCTTCTCAGTTTTTTTCATCCGTTTTTCTTCAGTTTTTTTTTAATAGTTTTTTTTCTCAGTTTTTCTGCTCAGTTTTTCTGCTCAGTTTTTTCTCAGTTTTTTTCTCAGTTCTTTTTTTCCACACTTTTGTGCACAGTTTTTTTCTAAATTTTTCTTCAGTTTTTTTTCTCAGTTCTTTTTTTTCACAATTTTTTTCACAGTTGTTTTCTTAGTTTTTCTTCAGTTTTTTCGGTCGTTTTTTCTCAATTTTTCTTCTCAGTTTTTTTCCTCCGTTTTTCTTCAGTTTTTTTAAATAGTTTTTATTCTCAGTTTTTCTGCTCAGTTTTTTCTTCAGATTTTTTTCTCAGTTCTTTTTTTGCAGTTTTTTTCAGTTTTTTTCTAAGTTTTTCTTCAGTTTTTTTTCTCAGTTCTTCTTTTTTTTCACAGTTTTTTTCTAAGTTTTTCTTCAGTTTTTTTTCTCAGTTCTTCTTTTTTTTCACAGTTTTTTTCTAAGTTTTTCTTCATTTTTTTTTCTCAGTTCTTTTTTTTCACAGTTTTTTTCTAAGTTTTTCTTCAGTTTTTTGAATCGTTTTTTCTCAATTTTTCTTCTCAGTTTTTTTACTCCGTTTTTCTTCAGTATTTTTTTAATAGTTATTTTTTCTCAGTTTTTCTGCTCAGTTTTTCTGCTCAGTTTTTTCTTCAGTTTTTTTTCTCAGTTCTTTTTTTTCACAATTTTTTTCACAGTTTTTTTCTTAGTTTTTCTTCAGTTTTTTCAGTCGTTTTTTCTCAATTTTTCTTCTCAGTTTTTTTCCTCCGTTTTTCTTCAGTTTTTTTAAATAGTTTTTTTTCTCAGTTTTTCTGATCAGTTTTTCTGCTCAGTTTTTTCTTCAGATTTTTTTCTCAGTTCTTTTTTGCAGTTTTTTTCAGTTTTTTTCTAAGTTTTTCTTCAGTTTTTTTTCTCAATTCTTCTTTTTTTTCACAGTATTTTTCTAAGTTTTTCTTCAGTTTTTTCAGTCGTTTTTTCTCAATTTTTCTTCTCAGTTTTTTTCATCCGTTTTTCTTCAGTTTTTTTTTAATAGTTTTTTTTCTCAGTTTTTCTGCTCAGTTTTTCTGCTCAGTTTTTTCTCAGTTTTTTTCTCAGTTCTTTTTTCCACACTTTTGTGCACAGTTTTTTTCTAAATTTTTCTTCAGTTTTTTTTCTCAGTTCTTTTTTTTCACAGTTTTTTTCGAAGTTTTTCTTCAGTTTTTTGAATCGTTTTTTCTCAATTTTTCTTCTCAGTTTTTTTACTCAGTTTTTCTTCAGTATTTTTTTAATAGTTATTTTTTTCTCAGTTTTTCTGCTCAGTTTTTCTGCTCAGTTTTTTCTTCAGTTTTTTTTCTCAGTTCTTTTTTTTCACAGTTTTTTTCACAGTTTTTTTCTTAGTTTTTTTCAGTTTTTTCGGTCGTTTTTTCTCAATTTTTCTTCTCAGTTTTTTTCCTCCGTTTTTCTTCAGTTTTTTTAAATAGTTTTTTTTCTCAGTTTTTCTGATCAGTTTTTCTGCTCAGTTTTTTCTTCAGATTTTTTTCTCAGTTCTTTTTTTTCACAATTTTTTTCACAGTTTTTTTCTTAGTTTTTCTTCAGTTTTTTCAGTCGTTTTTTCTCAATTTTACTTCTCAGTTTTTTTCCTCCGTTTTTCTTCAGTTTTTTTAAATAGTTTTTTTTCTCAGTTTTTCTGATCAGTTTTTCTGCTCAGTTTTTTCTTCAGTTTTTTTTCTCAGTTCTTCTTTTTTTTCACAGTATTTTTCTAAGTTTTTCTTCAGTTTTTTGAATCGTTTTTTCTCAATTTTACTTCTCAGTTTTTTTACTCCGTTTTTCTTCAGTATTTTTTTAATAGTTATTTTTTTCTCAGTTTTTCTGCTCAGTTTTTCTGCTCAGTTTTTTCTTCAGTTTTTTTTCTCAGTTCTTTTTTTTCACAATTTTTTTCACAGTTTTTTTCTTAGTTTTTCTTCAGTTTTTTCAGTTGTTTTTTCTCAATTTTTCTTCTCAGTTTTTTTCCTCCGTTTTTCTTCAGTTTTTTTAAATAGTTTTTTTTCGCAGTTTTTCTGATCAGTTTTTCTGCTCAGTTTTTTCTTCAGATTTTTTTCTCAGTTCTTTTTTGCAGTTTTTTTCAGTTTTTGTCTAAGTTTTTCTTTAGTTTTTTTTCTCAGTTCTTCTTTTTTTTCACAGTATTTTTCTAAGTTTTTCTTCAGTTTTTTCAGTCGTTTTTTCTCAATTTTTCTTCCCAGTTTTTTTCATCCGTTTTTCTTCAGTTTTTTTTTAATAGTTTTTTTTCTCAGTTTTTCTGCTCAGTTTTTTATCAGTTTTTTTCTCAGTTCTTTTTTCCACACTTTTGTGCACAGTTTTTTTCTAAATTTTTCTTCAGTTTTTTTTCTCAGTTCTTTTTTTTCACAGTTTTTTTCTAAGTTTTTCTTCAGTTTTTTGAATCGTTTTTTCTCAATTTTTCTTCTCAGTTTTTTTACTCCGTTTTTCTTCAGTATTTTTTTAATAGTTATTTTTTTCTCAGTTTTTCTGCTCAGTTTTTCTGCTCAGTTTTTTCTTCAGTTTTTTTTCTCAGTTCTTTTTTTTCAGAATTTTTTTCACAGTTTTTTTCTTAGTTTATCTTCAGTTTTTTCAGTCGTTTTTTCTCGATTTTTCTTCTCAGTTTTTTTCCTCCGTTTTTCTTCAGTTTTTTTAAATAGTTTTTTTTCTCAGTTTTTCTTCTCAGTTTTTCTTCTCAGTTTTTTCTTCAGATTTTTTTCTCAGTTCTTTTTTGCAGTTTTTTCCAGTTTTTTTCTAAGTTTTTCTTCAGTTTTTTTTCTCAGTTCTTCTTTTTTTTCACAGTATTTTTCTAAGTTTTTCTTCAGTTTTTTCAGTCGTTTTTTCTCAATTTTTCTTCTCAGTTTTTTTCATCCGTTTTTCTTCAGTTTTTTTTTAATAGTTTTTTTTCTCAGTTTTTCTGCGCAGTTTTTCTGCTCAGTTTTTTTATCAGTTTTTTTCTCAATTCTTTTTTTCCACACTTTTGTGCACAGTTTTTTTCTAAATTTTTCTTCAGTTTTTTTTCTCAGTTCTTTTTTTTCACAATTTTTTTCACAGTTTTTTTCTTAGTTTTTCTTCAGTTTTTTCAGTCGTTTTTTCTCAATTTTTCTTCTCAGTTTTTTTCCTCCGTTTTTCTTCAGTTTTTTTAAATAGTTTTTTTCTCAGTTTTTCTGATCTGTTTTTCTGCTCAGTTTTTTCTTCAGATTTTTTTCTCAGTTCTTTTTTGCAGTTTTTTTCAGTTTTTTTCTAAGTTTTTCTTCAGTTTTTTTTCTCAATTCTTCTTTTTTTTCACAGTATTTTTCTAAGTTTTTCTTCAGTTTTTTCGGTCGTTTTTTCTCAATTTTTCTTCACAGTTTTTTTCCTCCGTTTTTCTTCAGTTTTTTTAAATAGTTTTTATTCTCAGTTTTTCTGCTCAGTTTTTTCTTCAGATTTTTTTCTCAGTTCTTTTTTTGCAGTTTTTTTCAGTTTTTTTCTAAGTTTTTCTTCAGTTTTTTTTCTCAGTTCTTCTTTTTTTTCACAGTATTTTTCTAAGTTTTTCTTCAGTTTTTTCAGTCGTTTTTTCTCAATTTTTCTTCTCAGTTTTTTTCATCCGTTTTTCTTCAGTTTTTTTTTAATAGTTTTTTTTCTCAGTTTTTCTGCTCAGTTTTTCTGCTCAGTTTTTTCTCAGTTTTTTTCTCAGTTCTTTTTTCCACACTTTTGTGCACAGTTTTTTTCTAAATTTTTCTTCAGTTTTTTTTCTCAGTTCTTTTTTTTCACAGTTTTTTTCGAAGTTTTTCTTCAGTTTTTTGAATCGTTTTTTCTCAATTTTTCTTCTCAGTTTTTTTACTCAGTTTTTCTTCAGTATTTTTTTAATAGTTATTTTTTTCTCAGTTTTTCTGCTCAGTTTTTCTGCTCAGTTTTTTCTTCAGTTTTTTTTCTCAGTTCTTTTTTTTCACAATTTTTTTCACAGTTTTTTTCTTAGTTTTTCTTCAGTTTTTTCAGTTGTTTTTTCTCAATTTTTCTTCTCAGTTTTTTTCCTCCGTTTTTCTTCAGTTTTTTTAAATAGTTTTTTTTCGCAGTTTTTCTGATCAGTTTTTCTGCTCAGTTTTTTCTTCAGATTTTTTTCTCAGTTCTTTTTTGCAGTTTTTTTCAGTTTTTGTCTAAGTTTTTCTTTAGTTTTTTTTCTCAGTTCTTCTTTTTTTTCACAGTATTTTTCTAAGTTTTTCTTCAGTTTTTTCAGTCGTTTTTTCTCAATTTTTCTTCCCAGTTTTTTTCATCCGTTTTTCTTCAGTTTTTCTGCTCAGTTTTTTATCAGTTTTTTTCTCAGTTCTTTTTTCCACACTTTTGTGCACAGTTTTTTTCTAAATTTTTCTTCAGTTTTTTTTCTCAGTTCTTTTTTTTCACAGTTTTTTTCTAAGTTTTTCTTCAGTTTTTTGAATCGTTTTTTCTCAATTTTTCTTCTCAGTTTTTTTACTCCGTTTTTCTTCAGTATTTTTTTAATAGTTATTTTTTTCTCAGTTTTTCTGCTCAGTTTTTCTGCTCAGTTTTTTCTTCAGTTTTTTTTCTCAGTTCTTTTTTTTCAGAATTTTTTTCACAGTTTTTTTCTTAGTTTATCTTCAGTTTTTTCAGTCGTTTTTTCTCGATTTTTCTTCTCAGTTTTTTTCCTCCGTTTTTCTTCAGTTTTTTTAAATAGTTTTTTTTCTCAGTTTTTCTTCTCAGTTTTTCTTCTCAGTTTTTTCTTCAGATTTTTTTCTCAGTTCTTTTTTGCAGTTTTTTCCAGTTTTTTTCTAAGTTTTTCTTCAGTTTTTTTTCTCAGTTCTTCTTTTTTTTCACAGTATTTTTCTAAGTTTTTCTTCAGTTTTTTCAGTCGTTTTTTCTCAATTTTTCTTCTCAGTTTTTTTCATCCGTTTTTCTTCAGTTTTTTTTTAATAGTTTTTTTTCTCAGTTTTTCTGCGCAGTTTTTCTGCTCAGTTTTTTTATCAGTTTTTTTCTCAATTCTTTTTTTCCACACTTTTGTGCACAGTTTTTTTCTAAATTTTTCTTCAGTTTTTTTTCTCAGTTCTTTTTTTTCACAATTTTTTTCACAGTTTTTTTCTTAGTTTTTCTTCAGTTTTTTCAGTCGTTTTTTCTCAATTTTTCTTCTCAGTTTTTTTCCTCCGTTTTTCTTCAGTTTTTTTAAATAGTTTTTTTCTCAGTTTTTCTGATCTGTTTTTCTGCTCAGTTTTTTCTTCAGATTTTTTTCTCAGTTCTTTTTTGCAGTTTTTTTCAGTTTTTTTCTAAGTTTTTCTTCAGTTTTTTTTCTCAATTCTTCTTTTTTTTCACAGTATTTTTCTAAGTTTTTCTTCAGTTTTTTCGGTCGTTTTTTCTCAATTTTTCTTCACAGTTTTTTTCCTCCGTTTTTCTTCAGTTTTTTTAAATAGTTTTTATTCTCAGTTTTTCTGCTCAGTTTTTTCTTCAGATTTTTTTCTCAGTTCTTTTTTTGCAGTTTTTTTCAGTTTTTTTCTAAGTTTTTCTTCAGTTTTTTTTCTCAGTTCTTCTTTTTTTTCACAGTATTTTTCTAAGTTTTTCTTCAGTTTTTTCAGTCGTTTTTTCTCAATTTTTCTTCTCAGTTTTTTTCATCCGTTTTTCTTCAGTTTTTTTTTAATAGTTTTTTTTCTCAGTTTTTCTGCTCAGTTTTTCTGCTCAGTTTTTTCTCAGTTTTTTTCTCAGTTCTTTTTTCCACACTTTTGTGCACAGTTTTTTTCTAAATTTTTCTTCAGTTTTTTTTCTCAGTTCTTTTTTTTCACAGTTTTTTTCGAAGTTTTTCTTCAGTTTTTTGAATCGTTTTTTCTCAATTTTTCTTCTCAGTTTTTTTACTCAGTTTTTCTTCAGTATTTTTTTAATAGTTATTTTTTTCTCAGTTTTTCTGCTCAGTTTTTCTGCTCAGTTTTTTCTTCAGTTTTTTTTCTCAGTTCTTTTTTTTCACAATTTTTTTCACAGTTTTTTTCTTAGTTTTTCTTCAGTTTTTTCAGTTGTTTTTTCTCAATTTTTCTTCTCAGTTTTTTTCCTCCGTTTTTCTTCAGTTTTTTTAAATAGTTTTTTTTCGCAGTTTTTCTGATCAGTTTTTCTGCTCAGTTTTTTCTTCAGATTTTTTTCTCAGTTCTTTTTTGCAGTTTTTTTCAGTTTTTGTCTAAGTTTTTCTTTAGTTTTTTTTCTCAGTTCTTCTTTTTTTTCACAGTATTTTTCTAAGTTTTTCTTCAGTTTTTTCAGTCGTTTTTTCTCAATTTTTCTTCCCAGTTTTTTTCATCCGTTTTTCTTCAGTTTTTCTGCTCAGTTTTTTATCAGTTTTTTTCTCAGTTCTTTTTTCCACACTTTTGTGCACAGTTTTTTTCTAAATTTTTCTTCAGTTTTTTTTCTCAGTTCTTTTTTTTCACAGTTTTTTTCTAAGTTTTTCTTCAGTTTTTTGAATCGTTTTTTCTCAATTTTTCTTCTCAGTTTTTTTACTCCGTTTTTCTTCAGTATTTTTTTAATAGTTATTTTTTTCTCAGTTTTTCTGCTCAGTTTTTCTGCTCAGTTTTTTCTTCAGTTTTTTTTCTCAGTTCTTTTTTTTCAGAATTTTTTTCACAGTTTTTTTCTTAGTTTATCTTCAGTTTTTTCAGTCGTTTTTTCTCGATTTTTCTTCTCAGTTTTTTTCCTCCGTTTTTCTTCAGTTTTTTTAAATAGTTTTTTTTCTCAGTTTTTCTTCTCAGTTTTTCTTCTCAGTTTTTTCTTCAGATTTTTTTCTCAGTTCTTTTTTGCAGTTTTTTCCAGTTTTTTTCTAAGTTTTTCTTCAGTTTTTTTTCTCAGTTCTTCTTTTTTTTCACAGTATTTTTCTAAGTTTTTCTTCAGTTTTTTCAGTCGTTTTTTCTCAATTTTTCTTCTCAGTTTTTTTCATCCGTTTTTCTTCAGTTTTTTTTTAATAGTTTTTTTTCTCAGTTTTTCTGCGCAGTTTTTCTGCTCAGTTTTTTTATCAGTTTTTTTCTCAATTCTTTTTTTCCACACTTTTGTGCACAGTTTTTTTCTAAATTTTTCTTCAGTTTTTTTTCTCAGTTCTTTTTTTTCACAATTTTTTTCACAGTTTTTTTCTTAGTTTTTCTTCAGTTTTTTCAGTCGTTTTTTCTCAATTTTTCTTCTCAGTTTTTTTCCTCCGTTTTTCTTCAGTTTTTTTAAATAGTTTTTTTCTCAGTTTTTCTGATCTGTTTTTCTGCTCAGTTTTTTCTTCAGATTTTTTTCTCAGTTCTTTTTTGCAGTTTTTTTCAGTTTTTTTCTAAGTTTTTCTTCAGTTTTTTTTCTCAATTCTTCTTTTTTTTCACAGTATTTTTCTAAGTTTTTCTTCAGTTTTTTCGGTCGTTTTTTCTCAATTTTTCTTCTCAGTTTTTTTCCTCCGTTTTTCTTCAGTTTTTTTAAATAGTTTTTATTCTCAGTTTTTCTGCTCAGTTTTTTCTTCAGATTTTTTTCTCAGTTCTTTTTTTGCAGTTTTTTTCAGTTTTTTTCTAAGTTTTTCTTCAGTTTTTTTTCTCAGTTCTTCTTTTTTTTCACAGTTTTTTTCTAAGTTTTTCTTCAGTTTTTTTTCTCAGTTCTTCTTTTTTTTCACAGTTTTTTTCTAAGTTTTTCTTCAGTTTTTTTTCTCAGTTCTTTTTTTTCACAGTTTTTTTCTAAGTTTTTCTTCAGTTTTTTGAATCGTTTTTTCTCAATTTTTCTTCTCAGTTTTTTTACTCCGTTTTTCTTCAGTATTTTTTTAATAGTTATTTTTTTCTCAGTTTTTCTGCTCAGTTTTTCTGCTCAGTTTTTTCTTCAGTTTTTTTTCTCAGTTCTTTTTTTCACAATTTTTTTCACAGTTTTTTTCTTAGTTTTTCTTCAGTTTTTTCAGTCGTTTTTTCTCAATTTTTCTTCTCAGTTTTTTTCCTCCGTTTTTCTTCAGTTTTTTTAAATAGTTTTTTTTCTCAGTTTTTCTGATCAGTTTTTCTGCTCAGTTTTTTCTTCAGATTTTTTTCTCAGTTCTTTTTTGCAGTTTTTTTCAGTTTTTTTCTAAGTTTTTCTTCAGTTTTTTTTCTCAATTCTTCTTTTTTTTCACAGTATTTTTCTAAGTTTTTCTTCAGTTTTTTCAGTCGTTTTTTCTCAATTTTTCTTCTCAGTTTTTTTCATCCGTTTTTCTTCAGTTTTTTTTTAATAGTTTTTTTTCTCAGTTTTTCTGCTCAGTTTTTCTGCTCAGTTTTTTCTCAGTTTTTTTCTCAGTTCTTTTTTCCACACTTTTGTGCACAGTTTTTTTCTTAGTTTTTCTTCAGTTTTTTCAGTCGTTTTTTCTCAATTTTTCTTCTCAGTTTTTTTCCTCCGTTTTTCTTCAGTTTTTTTAAATAGTTTTTTTTCTCAGTTTTTCTGATCAGTTTTTCTGCTCAGTTTTTTCTTCAGATTTTTTTCTCAGTTCTTTTTTGCAGTTTTTTTCAGTTTTTTTCTAAGTTTTTCTTCAGTTTTTTTTCTCAATTCTTCTTTTTTTTCACAGTATTTTTCTAAGTTTTTCTTCAGTTTTTTCAGTCGTTTTTTCTCAATTTTTCTTCTCAGTTTTTTTCATCCGTTTTTCTTCAGTTTTTTTTTAATAGTTTTTTTTCTCAGTTTTTCTGCTCAGTTTTTTCTCAGTTTTTTTCTCAGTTCTTTTTTCCACACTTTTGTGCACAGTTTTTTTCTAAATTTTTCTTCAGCTTTTTTTCTCAGTTCTTTTTTTTCACAATTTTTTTCACAGTTTTTTTCTTAGTTTTTCTTCAGTTTTTTCGGTCGTTTTTTCTCAATTTTTCTTCTCAGTTTTTTTTCTCAGTTCTTTTTTTTCACAGTATTTTTCTAAGTTTTTCTTCAGTTTTTTGAATCGTTTTTTCTCAATTTTTCGTCTCAGTTTTTTTACTCCGTTTTTCTTCAATATTTTTTTAATAGTTATTTTTTTCTCAGTTTTTCTGCTCAGTTTTTCTGCTCAGTTTTTTCTTCAGTTTTTTTTCTCAGTTCTTTTTTTTCAGAATTTTTTTCACAGTTTTTTTCTTAGTTTATCTTCAGTTTTTTCAGTCGTTTTTTCTCGATTTTTCTTCTCAGTTTTTTTCCTCCGTTTTTCTTCAGTTTTTTTAAATAGTTTTTTTTCTCAGTTTTTCTGATCAGTTTTTCTTCTCAGTTTTTTCTTCAGATTTTTTTCTCAGTTCTTTTTTGCAGTTTTTTTCAGTTTTTTTCTAAGTTTTTCTTCAGTTTTTTTTCTCAGTTCTTCTTTTTTTTCACAGTTTTTTTCTTAGTTTTTCTTCAGTTTTTTCAGTCGTTTTTTCTCAATTTTTCTTCTCAGTTTTTTTCCTCCGTTTTTCTTCAGTTTTTTTTACATAGTTTTTTTTCTCAGTTTTTCTGATCAGTTTTTCTGCTCAGTTTTTTCTTCAGATTTTTTTCTCAGTTCTTTTTTGCAGTTTTTTTCAGTTTTTTTCTAAGTTTTTCTTCAGTTTTTTTTCTCAATTCTTCTTTTTTTTCACAGTATTTTTCTAAGTTTTTCTTCAGTTTTTTCAGTCGTTTTTTCTCAATTTTTCTTCTCAGTTTTTTTCATCCGTTTTTCTTCAGTTTTTTTAAATAGTTTTTTTTCTCAGTTTTTCTGATCAGTTTTTCTGCTCAGTTTTTTCTTCAGATTTTTTTCTCAGTTCTTTTTTGCAGTTTTTTTCAGTTTTTTTCTAAGTTTTTCTTCAGTTTTTTTTCTCAATTCTTCTTTTTTTTCACAGTATTTTTCTAAGTTTTTCTTCAGTTTTTTCAGTCGTTTTTTCTCAATTTTTCTTCTCAGTTTTTTTCATCCGTTTTTCTTCAGTTTTTTTTTAATAGTTTTTTTTCTCAGTTTTTCTGCTCAGTTTTTCTGCTCAGTTTTTTCTCAGTTTTTTTCTCAGTTCTTTTTTCCACACTTTTGTGCACAGTTTTTTTCTTAGTTTTTCTTCAGTTTTTTCAGTCGTTTTTTCTCAATTTTTCTTCTCAGTTTTTTTCCTCCGTTTTTCTTCAGTTTTTTTAAATAGTTTTTTTTCTCAGTTTTTCTGATCAGTTTTTCTGCTCAGTTTTTTCTTCAGATTTTTTTCTCAGTTCTTTTTTGCAGTTTTTTTCAGTTTTTTTCTAAGTTTTTCTTCAGTTTTTTTTCTCAATTCTTCTTTTTTTTCACAGTATTTTTCTAAGTTTTTCTTCAGTTTTTTCAGTCGTTTTTTCTCAATTTTTCTTCTCAGTTTTTTTCATCCGTTTTTCTTCAGTTTTTTTTTAATAGTTTTTTTTCTCAGTTTTTCTGCTCAGTTTTTTCTCAGTTTTTTTCTCAGTTCTTTTTTCCACACTTTTGTGCACAGTTTTTTCCTAAATTTTTCTTCAGCTTTTTTTCTCAGTTCTTTTTTTTCACAATTTTTTTCACAGTTTTTTTCTTAGTTTTTCTTCAGTTTTTTCGGTCGTTTTTTCTCAATTTTTCTTCTCAGTTTTTTTTCTCAGTTCTTTTTTTTCACAGTATTTTTCTAAGTTTTTCTTCAGTTTTTTGAATCGTTTTTTCTCAATTTTTCGTCTCAGTTTTTTTACTCCGTTTTTCTTCAATATTTTTTTAATAGTTATTTTTTTCTCAGTTTTTCTGCTCAGTTTTTCTGCTCAGTTTTTTCTTCAGTTTTTTTTCTCAGTTCTTTTTTTTCAGAATTTTTTTCACAGTTTTTTTCTTAGTTTATCTTCAGTTTTTTCAGTCGTTTTTTCTCGATTTTTCTTCTCAGTTTTTTTCCTCCGTTTTTCTTCAGTTTTTTTAAATAGTTTTTTTTCTCAGTTTTTCTGATCAGTTTTTCTTCTCAGTTTTTTCTTCAGATTTTTTTCTCAGTTCTTTTTTGCAGTTTTTTTCAGTTTTTTTCTAAGTTTTTCTTCAGTTTTTTTTCTCAGTTCTTCTTTTTTTTCACAGTTTTTTTCTTAGTTTTTCTTCAGTTTTTTCAGTCGTTTTTTCTCAATTTTTCTTCTCAGTTTTTTTCCTCCGTTTTTCTTCAGTTTTTTTTACATAGTTTTTTTTCTCAGTTTTTCTGATCAGTTTTTCTGCTCAGTTTTTTCTTCAGATTTTTTTCTCAGTTCTTTTTTGCAGTTTTTTTCAGTTTTTTTCTAAGTTTTTCTTCAGTTTTTTTTCTCAATTCTTCTTTTTTTTCACAGTATTTTTCTAAGTTTTTCTTCAGTTTTTTCAGTCGTTTTTTCTCAATTTTTCTTCTCAGTTTTTTTCATCCGTTTTTCTTCAGTTTTTTTTTAATAGTTTTTTTTCTCAGTTTTTCTGCTCAGTTTTTCTGCTCAGTTTTTTCTCAGTTTTTTTCTCAGTTCTTTTTTCCACACTTTTGTGCACAGTTTTTTTCTAAATTTTTCTTCAGCTTTTTTTCTCAGTTCTTTTTTTTCACAATTTTTTTCACAGTTTTTTTCTTAGTTTTTCTTCAGTTTTTTCGGTCGTTTTTTCTCAATTTTTCTTCTCAGTTTTTTTTCTCAGTTCTTTTTTTTCACAGTATTTTTCTAAGTTTTTCTACAGTTTTTTGAATCGTTTTTTCTCAATTTTTCGTCTCAGTTTTTTTACTCCGTTTTTCTTCAATATTTTTTTAATAGTTATTTTTTTCTCAGTTTTTCTGCTCAGTTTTTCTGCTCAGTTTTTTCTTCAGTTTTTTTCTCAGTTCTTTTTTTTCAGAATTTTTTTCACAGTTTTTTTCTTAGTTTATCTTCAGTTTTTTCAGTCGTTTTTTCTCGATTTTTCTTCTCAGTTTTTTTCCTCCGTTTTTCTTCAGTTTTTTTAAATAGTTTTTTTTCTCAGTTTTTCTGATCAGTTTTTCTTCTCAGTTTTTTCTTCAGATTTTTTTCTCAGTTCTTTTTTGCAGTTTTTTTCAGTTTTTTTCTAAGTTTTTCTTCAGTTTTTTTTCTCAGTTCTTCTTTTTTTTCACAGTTTTTTTCTTAGTTTTTCTTCAGTTTTTTCAGTCGTTTTTTCTCAATTTTTCTTCTCAGTTTTTTTCCTCCGTTTTTCTTCAGTTTTTTTACATAGTTTTTTTTCTCAGTTTTTCTGATCAGTTTTTCTGCTCAGTTTTTTCTTCAGATTTTTTTCTCAGTTCTTTTTTGCAGTTTTTTTCAGTTTTTTTCTAAGTTTTTCTTCAGTTTTTTTTCTCAGTTCTTTTTGTTCACACTATTTTTCTAAGTTTTTCTTCAGTTTTTTCAGTCGTTTTTTCTCAATTTTTCTTCTCAGTTTTTTTCCTCCGTTTTTCTTCAGTTTTTTTAAATAGTTTTTTTTCTCAGTTTTTCTGATCAGTTTTTCTGCTCAGTTTTTTCTTCAGATTTTTTTCTCAGTTCTTTTTTGCAGTTTTTTTCAGTTTTTTTCTAAGTTTTTCTTCAGTTTTTTTTCTCAATTCTTCTTTTTTTTCACAGTATTTTTCTAAGTTTTTCTTCAGTTTTTTCAGTCGTTTTTTCTCAATTTTTCTTCTCAGTTTTTTTCATCCGTTTTTCTTCAGTTTTTTTTTAATAGTTTTTTTTCTCAGTTTTTCTGCTCAGTTTTTCTGCTCAGTTTTTTCTCAGTTTTTTTCTCAGTTCTTTTTTCCACACTTTTGTGCACAGTTTTTTTCTTAGTTTTTCTTCAGTTTTTTCAGTCGTTTTTTCTCAATTTTTCTTCTCAGTTTTTTTCCTCCGTTTTTCTTCAGTTTTTTTAAATAGTTTTTTTTCTCAGTTTTTCTGATCTGTTTTTCTGCTCAGTTTTTTCTTCAGATTTTTTTCTCAGTTCTTTTTTGCAGTTTTTTTCAGTTTTTTTCTAAGTTTTTCTTCAGTTTTTTTTCTCAATTCTTCTTTTTTTTCACAGTATTTTTCTAAGTTTTTCTTCAGTTTTTTCAGTCGTTTTTTCTCAATTTTTCTTCTCAGTTTTTTTCATCCGTTTTTCTTCAGTTTTTTTTTAATAGTTTTTTTTCTCAGTTTTTCTGCTCAGTTTTTCTGCTCAGTTTTTTCTCAGTTTTTTTCTCAGTTCTTTTTTCCACACTTTTGTGCACAGTTTTTTTCTAAATTTTTCTTCAGCTTTTTTTCTCAGTTCTTTTTTTTCACAATTTTTTTCACAGTTTTTTTCTTAGTTTTTCTTCAGTTTTTTCGGTCGTTTTTTCTCAATTTTTCTTCTCAGTTTTTTTTCTTAGTTCTTTTTTTTCACAGTATTTTTCTAAGT
This sequence comes from Pristiophorus japonicus, assembly GCF_044704955.1. Taxonomy (NCBI): domain Eukaryota; kingdom Metazoa; phylum Chordata; class Chondrichthyes; family Pristiophoridae; genus Pristiophorus; species Pristiophorus japonicus. The sequence goes on from NW_027251071.1 coordinate 739,532, forward strand.
TTTTCTTCAGTTTTTTGAATCGTTTTTTCTCAATTTTTCGTCTCAGTTTTTTTACTCCGTTTTTCTTCAGTATTTTTTTAATAGTTATTTTTTTCTCAGTTTTTCTGCTCAGTTTTTCTGCTCAGTTTTTTCTTCAGTTTTTTTTCTCAGTTCTTTTTTTTCAGAATTTTTTTCACAGTTTTTTTCTTAGTTTATCTTCAGTTTTTTCAGTCGTTTTTTCTCGATTTTTCTTCTCAGTTTTTTTCCTCCGTTTTTCTTCAGTTTTTTTAAATAGTTTTTTTTCTCAGTTTTTCTGATCAGTTTTTCTTCTCAGTTTTTTCTTCAGATTTTTTTCTCAGTTCTTTTTTGCAGTTTTTTTCAGTTTTTTTCTAAGTTTTTCTTCAGTTTTTTTTCTCAGTTCTTCTTTTTTTTCACAGTTTTTTTCTTAGTTTTTCTTCAGTTTTTTCAGTCGTTTTTTCTCAATTTTTCTTCTCAGTTTTTTTCCTCCGTTTTTCTTCAGTTTTTTTACATAGTTTTTTTTCTCAGTTTTTCTGATCAGTTTTTCTGCTCAGTTTTTTCTTCAGATTTTTTTCTCAGTTCTTTTTTGCAGTTTTTTTCAGTTTTTTTCTAAGTTTTTCTTCAGTTTTTTTTCTCAGTTCTTTTTGTTCACACTATTTTTCTAAGTTTTTCTTCAGTTTTTTCAGTCGTTTTTTCTCAATTTTTCTTCTCAGTTTTTTTCATCCGTTTTTCTTCAGTTTTTTTTTAATAGTTTTTTTTCTCAGTTTTTCTGCTCAGTTTTTCTGCTCAGTTTTTTCTCAGTTTTTTTCTCAGTTCTTTTTTGCAGTTTTTTTCAGTTTTTTTCTAAATTTTTCTTCAGTTTTTTTTCTCAGTTCTTCTTTTTTTTCACAGTTTTTTTCTAAATTTTTCTTCAGTTTTTTCAGTCGTTTTTTCTCAATTTTTCTTCTCAGTTTTTTTCATCCGTTTTTCTTCAGTTTTTTTTTAATAGTTTTTTTCCTCAGTTTTTCTGCTCAGTTTTTCTGCTCAGTTTTTTAATCAGTTTTTTTCTCAGTTCTTTTTTTCCACACTTTTGTGCAGTTTTTTTCTAAATTTTTCTTCAGTTTTTTTTCTCAGTTCTTTTTTTTCACAGTTTTTTTCTAAGTTTTTCTTCAGTTTTTTGAATCGTTTTTTCTCAATTTTTCTTCTCAGTTTTTTTACTCCGTTTTTCTTCAGTATTTTTTTAATAGTTATTTTTTTCTCAATTTTTCTGCTCCGTTTTTCTGCTCAGTTTTTTCTTCAGTTTTTTTTCTCAGTTCTTTTTTTGCAGTTTTTTTCAGTTTTTTTCTAAGTTTTTCTTCAGTTTTTTTTCTCAGTTCTTTTTTTTCACAGTTTTTTTCTAAGTTTTTCTTCAGTTTTTTTAATCGTTTTTTCTCAATTTTTCTTCTCAGTTTTTTTACTCCGTTTTTCTTCAGTATTTTTTTAATAGTTATTTTTTTCTCAGTTTTTCTGCTCAGTTTTTCTGCTCAGTTTTTTCTTCAGTTTTTTTTCTCAGTTCTTTTTTTTCACAATTTTTTTCACAGTTTTTTTCTTAGTTTTTCTTCAGTTTTTTCAGTCGTTTTTTCTCAATTTTTCTTCTCAGTTTTTTTCCTCCGTTTTTCTTCAGTTTTTTTAAATAGTTTTTTTTCTCAGTTTTTCTGATCAGTTTTTCTGCTCAGTTTTTTCTTCAGTTTTTTTTCTCAGTTCTTTTTTTCACAATTTTTTTCACAGTTTTTTTCTTAGTTTTTCTTCAGTTTTTTCGGTCGTTTTTTCTCAATTTTTCTTCCCAGTTTTTTTCCTCCGTTTTTCTTCAGTTTTTTTACATAGTTTTTTTTCTCAGTTTTTCTGATCAGTTTTTCTGCTCAGTTTTTTCTTCAAATTTTTTTCTCAGTTCTTTTTTTGCAGTTTTTTTCAGTTTTTTTCTAAGTTTTTCTTCAGTTTTTTTTCTCAGTTCTTCTTTTTTTCACAGTTTTTTTCTAAGTTTTTCTTCAGTTTTTTTTCTCAGTTCTTTTTTTTCACAGTTTTTTTCTAAGTTTTTCTTCAGTTTTTTTAATCGTTTTTTCTCAATTTTTCTTCTCAGTTTTTTTACTCCGTTTTTCTTCAGTATTTTTTTAATAGTTATTTCTTTCTCAGTTTTTCTGCTCAGTTTTTCTGCTCAGTTTTTTCTTCAGTTTTTTTCTCAGTTCTTTTTTTTCACAATTTTTTTCACAGTTTTTTTCTTAGTTTTTCTTCAGTTTTTTCAGTCGTTTTTTCTCAATTTTTCTTCTCAGTTTTTTTCCTCCGTTTTTCTTCAGTTTTTTGAATCGTTTTTTCTCAATTTTTCTTCTCAGTTTTTTTACTCCGTTTTTCTTCAGTATTTTTTTAATAGTTATTTTTTTCTCAGTTTTTCTGCTCAGTTTTTCTGCTCAGTTTTTTCTTCAGTTTTTTTTCTCAGTTCTTTTTTTTCACAATTTTTTTCACAGTTTTTTTCTTAGTTTTTCTTCAGTTTTTTCAGTCGTTTTTTCTCAATTTTTCTTCTCAGTTTTTTTCCTCCGTTTTTCTTCAGTTTTTTTAAATAGTTTTTTTTCTCAGTTTTTCTGATCAGTTTTTCTGCTCAGTTTTTTCTTCAGATTTTTTTCTCAGTTCTTTTTTGCAGTTTTTTTCAGTTTTTTTCTAAGTTTTTCTTCAGTTTTTTTTCTCAATTCTTCTTTTTTTTCACAGTATTTTTCTAAGTTTTTCTTCAGTTTTTTCAGTCGTTTTTTCTCAATTTTTCTTCTCAGTTTTTTTCATCCGTTTTTCTTCAGTTTTTTTTTAATAGTTTTTTTCCTCAGTTTTTCTGCTCAGTTTTTCTGCTCAGTTTTTCTCAGTTTTTTTCTCAGTTCTTTTTTCCACACTTTTGTGCACAGTTTTTTTCTTAGTTTTTCTTCAGTTTTTTCAGTCGTTTTTTCTCAATTTTTCTTCTCAGTTTTTTTCCTCCGTTTTTCTTCAGTTTTTTTAAATAGTTTTTTTTCTCAGTTTTTCTGATCAGTTTTTCTGCTCAGTTTTTTCTTCAGATTTTTTTCTCAGTTCTTTTTTGCAGTTTTTTTCATTTTTTTTCTAAGTTTTTCTTCAGTTTTTTCAGTCGTTTTTTCTCAATTTTTCTTCTCAGTTTTTTTCATCCGTTTTTCTTCAGTTTTTTTTTAATAGTTTTTTTTCTCAGTTTTTCTGCTCAGTTTTTCTGCTCAGTTTTTTCTCAGTTTTTTTCTCAGTTCTTTTTTCCACACTTTTGTGCACAGTTTTTTTCTAAATTTTTCTTCAGTTTTTTTTCTCAGTTCTTTTTTTTCACAATTTTTTTCACAGTTTTTTTCTTAGTTTTTCTTCAGTTTTTTCGGTCGTTTTTTCTCAATTTTTCTTCTCAGTTTTTTTTCTCAGTTCTTTTTTTTCACAGTATTTTTCTAAGTTTTTCTTCAGTTTTTTGAATAGTTTTTTCTCAATTTTTCGTCTCAGTTTTTTTACTCCGTTTTTCTTCAGTATTTTTTTAATAGTTATTTTTTTCTCAGTTTTTCTGCTCAGTTTTTCTGCTCAGTTTTTTCTTCAGTTTTTTTTCTCAGTTCTTTTTTTTCAGAATTTTTTTCACAGTTTTTTTCTTAGTTTATCTTCAGTTTTTTCAGTCGTTTTTTCTCGATTTTTCTTCTCAGTTTTTTTCCTCCGTTTTTCTTCAGTTTTTTTAAATAGTTTTTTTTCTCAGTTTTTCTGATCAGTTTTTCTTCTCAGTTTTTTCTTCAGATTTTTTTCTCAGTTCTTTTTTGCAGTTTTTATCAGTTTTTTTCTAAATTTTTCTTCAGTTTTTTTTCTCAGTTCTTTTTTTTCACAGTATTTTTCTAAGTTTTTCTTCAGTTTTTTCAGTCGTTTTTTCTCAATTTTTCTTCTCAGTTTTTTTCATCCGTTTTTCTTCAGTTTTTTTTTAATAGTTTTTTTTCTCAGTTTTTCTGCTCAGTTTTTCTGCACAGTTTTTTCTCAGTTTTTTTCTCAGTTCTTTTTTTCCACACTTTTGTGCACAGTTTTTTTCTAAATTTTTCTTCAGTTTTTTTTCTCAGTTCTTTTTTTTCACAATTTTTTTCACAGTTGTTTTCTTAGTTTTTCTTCAGTTTTTTCGGTCGTTTTTTCTCAATTTTTCTTCTCAGTTTTTTTCCTCCGTTTTTCTTCAGTTTTTTTAAATAGTTTTTATTCTCAGTTTTTCTGCTCAGTTTTTTCTTCAGATTTTTTTCTCAGTTCTTTTTTTGCAGTTTTTTTCAGTTTTTTTCTAAGTTTTTCTTCAGTTTTTTGAATCGTATTTTCTCAATTTTTCTTCTCAGTTTTTTAACTCCATTTTTCTTCAGTATTTTTTTAATAGTTATTTTTTTCTCAGTTTTTCTGCTCAGTTTTTCTGCTCAGTTTTTTCTTCAGTTTTTTTTCTCAGTTCTTTTTTTTCACAGTTTTTTTCTTAGTTTTTCTTCAGTTTTTTCAGTCGTTTTTTCTCAATTTTTCTTCTCAGTTTTTTTACTCCGTTTTTCTTCAGTATTTTTTTAATAGTTATTTTTTTCTCAGTTTTTCTGCTCAGTTTTTCTGCTCAGTTTTTTCTTCAGTTTTTTTTCTCAGTTCTTTTTTTTCACAGTTTTTTTCTTAGTTTTTCTTCAGTTTTTTCTGTCGTTTTTTCTCAATTTTTCTTCTCAGTTTTTTTCCTCCGTTTTTCTTCAGTTTTTTTACATAGTTTTTTTTCTCAGTTTTTCTGATCAGTTTTTCTGCTCAGTTTTTTCTTCAGATTTTTTTCTCAGTTCTTTTTTGCAGTTTTTTTCAGTTTTTTTCTAAGTTTTTCTTCAGTTTTTTTTCTCAGTTCTTTTTTTTCACACTATTTTTCTAAGTTTTTCTTCAGTTTTTTAAGTCGTTTTTTCTCAATTTTTCTTCTCAGTTTTTTTCATCCGTTTTTCTTCAGTTTTTTTTTAATAGTTTTTTTTCTCAGTTTTTCTGCTCAGTTTTTCTGCTCAGTTTTTTCTCAGTTTTTTTCTCAGTTCTTTTTTTCCACACTTTTGTGCACAGTTTTTTTCTAAATTTTTCTTCAGTTTTTTTTCTCAGTTCTTTTTTTTCACAGTTTTTTTCTAAGTTTTTCTTCAGTGTTTTGAATCGTTTTTTCTCAATTTTTCTTCTCAGTTTTTTTACTCCGTTTTTCTTCAGTATTTTTTTAATAGTTATTTTTTTCTCAGTTTTTCTGCTCAGTTTTTTCTTCAGATTTTTTTCTCAGTTCTTTTTTTGCAGTTTTTTTCAGTTTTTTTCTAAGTTTTTCTTCAGTTTTTTTTCTCAGTTCTTCTTTTTTTTCACAGTTTTTTTCTAAGTTTTTCTTCAGTTTTTTCAGTCGTTTTTTCTCAATTTTTCTTCTCAGTTTTTTTCATCCGTTTTTCTTCAGTTTTTTTTTAATAGTTTTTTTTCTCAGTTTTTCTGCTCAGTTTTTCTGCTCAGTTTTTTAATCAGTTTTTTTCTCAGTTCTTTTTTTCCACACTTTTGTGCAGTTTTTTTCTAAATTTTTCTTCAGTTTTTTTTCTCAGTTCTTTTTTTTCACAGTTTTTTTCTAAGTTTTTCTTCAGTTTTTTGAATCGTTTTTTCTCAATTTTTCTTCTCAGTTTTTTTACTCCGTTTTTCTTCAGTATTTTTTTAATAGTTATTTTTTTCTCAATTTTTCTGCTCCGTTTTTCTGCTCAGTTTTTTCTTCAGTTTTTTTTCTCAGTTCTTTTTTTGCAGTTTTTTTCAGTTTTTTTCTAAGTTTTTCTTCAGTTTTTTTTCTCAGTTCTTTTTTTTCACAGTTTTTTTCTAAGTTTTTCTTCAGTTTTTTGAATCGTTTTTTCTTAATTTTTCTTCTCAGTTTTTTTACTCCGTTTTTCTTCAGTATTTTTTTAATAGTTATTTTTTTCTCAGTTTTTCTGCTCAGTTTTTCTGCTCAGTTTTTTCTTCAGTTTTTTTTCTCAGTTCTTTTTTTTCACAATGTTTTTCACAGTTTTTTTCTTAGTTTTTCTTCAGTTTTTTCAGTCGTTTTTTCTCAATTTTTCTTCTCAGTATTTTTCCTCCGTTTTTCTTCAGTTTTTTTAAATAGTTTTTTTTCTCAGTTTTTCTGATCAGTTTTTCTGCTCAGTTTTTTCTTCAGTTTTTTTTCTCAGTTCTTTTTTTCACAATTTTTTTCACAGTTTTTTTCTTAGTTTTTCTTCAGTTTTTTCGGTCGTTTTTTCTCAATTTTTCTTCCCAGTTTTTTTCCTCCGTTTTTCTTCAGTTTTTTTACATAGTTTTTTTTCTCAGTTTTTCTGATCAGTTTTTCTGCTCAGTTTTTTCTTAAAATTTTTTTCTCAGTTCTTTTTTTGCAGTTTTTTTCAGTTTTTTTTCTCAGTTCTTCTTTTTTTCACAGTTTTTTTCTAAGTTTTTCTTCAGTTTTTTTAATCGTTTTTTCTCAATTTTTCTTCTCAGTTTTTTTACTCCGTTTTTCTTCAGTATTTTTTTAATAGTTATTTTTTTCTCAGTTTTTCTGCTCAGTTTTTCTGCTCAGTTTTTTCTTCAGTTTTTTTCTCAGTTCTTTTTTTTCACAATTTTTTTCACAGTTTTTTTCTTAGTTTTTCTTCAGTTTTTTCAGTCGTTTTTTCTCAATTTTTCTTCTCAGTTTTTTCCCTCCGTTTTTCTTCAGTTTTTTGAATCGTTTTTTCTCAATTTTTCTTCTCAGTTTTTTTACTCCGTTTTTCTTCAGTATTTTTTTAATAGTTATTTTTTTCTCAGTTTTTCTGCTCAGTTTTTCTGCTCAGTTTTTTCTTCAGTTTTTTTTCTCAGTTCTTTTTTTTCACAATTTTTTTCAGTTTTTTTCTTAGTTTTTCTTCAGTTTTTTCAGTCGTTTTTTCTCAATTTTTCTTCTCAGTTTTTTTCCTCCGTTTTTCTTCAGTTTTTTTAAATAGTTTTTTTTCTCAGTTTTTCTGATCAGTTTTTCTGCTCAGTTTTTTCTTCAGATTTTTTTCTCAGTTCTTTTTTGCAGTTTTTTTCAGTTTTTTTCTAAGTTTTTCTTCAGTTTTTTTTCTCAATTCTTCTTTTTTTTCACAGTATTTTTCTAAGTTTTTCTTCAGTTTTTTCAGTCGTTTTTTCTCAATTTTTCTTCTCAGTTTTTTTCATCCGTTTTTCTTCAGTTTTTTTTTAATAGTTTTTTTCCTCAGTTTTTCTGCTCAGTTTTTCTGCTCAGTTTTTTCTCAGTTTTTTTCTCAGTTCTTTTTTCCACACTTTTGTGCACAGTTTTTTTCTTAGTTTTTCTTCAGTTTTTTCAGTCGTTTTTTCTCAATTTTTCTTCTCAGTTTTTTTCCTCCGTTTTTCTTCAGTTTTTTTAAATAGTTTTTTTTCTCAGTTTTTCTGATCAGTTTTTCTGCTCAGTTTTTTCTTCAGATTTTTTTCTCAGTTCTTTTTTGCAGTTTTTTTCAGTTTTTTTCTAAGTTTTTCTTCAGTTTTTTTTCTCAATTCTTCTTTTTTTTCACACTATTTTTCTAAGTTTTTCTTCAGTTTTTTAAGTCGTTTTTTCTCAATTTTTCTTCTCAGTTTTTTTCATCCGTTTTTCTTCAGTTTTTTTTTAATAGTTTTTTTTCTCAGTTTTTCTGCTCAGTTTTTCTGCTCAGTTTTTTCTCAGTTTTTTTCTCAGTTCTTTTTTCCACACTTTTGTGCACAGTTTTTTTCTAAATTTTTCTTCAGTTTTTTTTCTCAGTTCTTTTTTTTCACAATTTTTTTCACAGTTTTTTTCTTAGTTTTTCTTCAGTTTTTTCGGTCGTTTTTTCTCAATTTTTCTTCTCAGTTTTTTTTCTCAGTTCTTTTTTTTCACAGTATTTTTCTAAGTTTTTCTTCAGTTTTTTGAATCGTTTTTTCTCAATTTTTCGTCTCAGTTTTTTTACTCCGTTTTTCTTCAGTATTTTTTTAATAGTTATTTTTTTCTCAGTTTTTCTGCTCAGTTTTTCTGCTCAGTTTTTTCTTCAGTTTTTTTTCTCAGTTCTTTTTTTTCAGAATTTTTTTCACAGTTTTTTTCTTAGTTTATCTTCAGTTTTTTCAGTCGTTTTTTCTCGATTTTTCTTCTCAGTTTTTTTCCTCCGTTTTTCTTCAGTTTTTTTAAATAGTTTTTTTTCTCAGTTTTTCTGATCAGTTTTTCTTCTCAGTTTTTTCTTCAGATTTTTTTCTCAGTTCTTTTTTGCAGTTTTTATCAGTTTTTTTCTAAGTTTTTCTTCAGTTTTTTTTCTCAGTTCTTCTTTTTTTTCACAGTATTTTTCTAAGTTTTTCTTCAGTTTTTTCAGTCGTTTTTTCTCAATTTTTCTTCTCAGTTTTTTTCATCCGTTTTTCTTCAGTTTTTTTAAATAGTTTTTATTCTCAGTTTTTCTGCTCAGTTTTTTCTTCAGATTTTTTTCTCAGTTCTTTTTTTGCAGTTTTTTTCAGTTTTTTTCTAAGTTTTTCTTCAGTTTTTTTTCTCTGTTCTTTTTTTTCACAGTTTTTTTCTAAGTTTTTCTTCAGTTTTTTGAATCGTATTTTCTCAATTTTTCTTCTCAGTTTTTTAACTCCGTTTTTCTTCAGTATTTTTTTAATAGTTATTTTTTTCTCAGTTTTTCTGCTCATTTTTTCTGCTCAGTTTTTTCTTCAGATTTTTTTCTCAGTTCTTTTTTGCAGTTTTTTTCAGTTTTTTTCTAAGTTTTTCTTCAGTTTTTTTTCTCAATTCTTCTTTTTTTTCACAGTATTTTTCTAAGTTTTTCTTCAGTTTTTTCAGTCGTTTTTTCTCAATTTTTCTTCTCAGTTTTTTTCATCCGTTTTTCTTCAGTTTTTTTTTAATAGTTTTTTTCCTCAGTTTTTCTGCTCAGTTTTTCTGCTCAGTTTTTCTCAGTTTTTTTCTCAGTTCTTTTTTCCACACTTTTGTGCACAGTTTTTTTCTTAGTTTTTCTTCAGTTTTTTCAGTCGTTTTTTCTCAATTTTTCTTCTCAGTTTTTTTCCTCCGTTTTTCTTCAGTTTTTTTAAATAGTTTTTTTTCTCAGTTTTTCTGATCAGTTTTTCTGCTCAGTTTTTTCTTCAGATTTTTTTCTCAGTTCTTTTTTGCAGTTTTTTTCATTTTTTTTCTAAGTTTTTCTTCAGTTTTTTCAGTCGTTTTTTCTCAATTTTTCTTCTCAGTTTTTTTCATCCGTTTTTCTTCAGTTTTTTTTTAATAGTTTTTTTTCTCAGTTTTTCTGCTCAGTTTTTCTGCTCAGTTTTTTCTCAGTTTTTTTCTCAGTTCTTTTTTCCACACTTTTGTGCACAGTTTTTTTCTAAATTTTTCTTCAGTTTTTTTTCTCAGTTCTTTTTTTTCACAATTTTTTTCACAGTTTTTTTCTTAGTTTTTCTTCAGTTTTTTCGGTCGTTTTTTCTCAATTTTTCTTCTCAGTTTTTTTTCTCAGTTCTTTTTTTTCACAGTATTTTTCTAAGTTTTTCTTCAGTTTTTTGAATAGTTTTTTCTCAATTTTTCGTCTCAGTTTTTTTACTCCGTTTTTCTTCAGTATTTTTTTAATAGTTATTTTTTTCTCAGTTTTTCTGCTCAGTTTTTCTGCTCAGTTTTTTCTTCAGTTTTTTTTCTCAGTTCTTTTTTTTCAGAATTTTTTTCACAGTTTTTTTCTTAGTTTATCTTCAGTTTTTTCAGTCGTTTTTTCTCGATTTTTCTTCTCAGTTTTTTTCCTCCGTTTTTCTTCAGTTTTTTTAAATAGTTTTTTTTCTCAGTTTTTCTGATCAGTTTTTCTTCTCAGTTTTTTCTTCAGATTTTTTTCTCAGTTCTTTTTTGCAGTTTTTATCAGTTTTTTTCTAAATTTTTCTTCAGTTTTTTTTCTCAGTTCTTTTTTTTCACAGTATTTTTCTAAGTTTTTCTTCAGTTTTTTCAGTCGTTTTTTCTCAATTTTTCTTCTCAGTTTTTTTCATCCGTTTTTCTTCAGTTTTTTTTTAATAGTTTTTTTTCTCAGTTTTTCTGCTCAGTTTTTCTGCACAGTTTTTTCTCAGTTTTTTTCTCAGTTCTTTTTTTCCACACTTTTGTGCACAGTTTTTTTCTAAATTTTTCTTCAGTTTTTTTTCTCAGTTCTTTTTTTTCACAATTTTTTTCACAGTTGTTTTCTTAGTTTTTCTTCAGTTTTTTCGGTCGTTTTTTCTCAATTTTTCTTCTCAGTTTTTTTCCTCCGTTTTTCTTCAGTTTTTTTAAATAGTTTTTATTCTCAGTTTTTCTGCTCAGTTTTTTCTTCAGATTTTTTTCTCAGTTCTTTTTTTGCAGTTTTTTTCAGTTTTTTTCTAAGTTTTTCTTCAGTTTTTTGAATCGTATTTTCTCAATTTTTCTTCTCAGTTTTTTAACTCCATTTTTCTTCAGTATTTTTTTAATAGTTATTTTTTTCTCAGTTTTTCTGCTCAGTTTTTCTGCTCAGTTTTTTCTTCAGTTTTTTTTCTCAGTTCTTTTTTTTCACAGTTTTTTTCTTAGTTTTTCTTCAGTTTTTTCAGTCGTTTTTTCTCAATTTTTCTTAGTTTTTTTACTCCGTTTTTCTTCAGTATTTTTTTAATAGTTATTTTTTTCTCAGTTTTTCTGCTCAGTTTTTCTGCTCAGTTTTTTCTTCAGTTTTTTTTCTCAGTTCTTTTTTTTCACAGTTTTTTTCTTAGTTTTTCTTCAGTTTTTTCTGTCGTTTTTTCTCAATTTTTCTTCTCAGTTTTTTTCCTCCGTTTTTCTTCAGTTTTTTTACATAGTTTTTTTTCTCAGTTTTTCTGATCAGTTTTTCTGCTCAGTTTTTTCTTCAGATTTTTTTCTCAGTTCTTTTTTGCAGTTTTTTTCAGTTTTTTTCTAAGTTTTTCTTCAGTTTTTTTTCTCAGTTCTTTTTTTTCACACTATTTTTCTAAGTTTTTCTTCAGTTTTTCAAGTCGTTTTTTCTCAATTTTTCTTCTCAGTTTTTTTCATCCGTTTTTCTTCAGTTTTTTTTTAATAGTTTTTTTTCTCAGTTTTTCTGCTCAGTTTTTCTGCTCAGTTTTTTCTCAGTTTTTTTCTCAGTTCTTTTTTTCCACACTTTTGTGCACAGTTTTTTTCTAAATTTTTCTTCAGTTTTTTTTCTCAGTTCTTTTTTTTCACAGTTTTTTTCTAAGTTTTTCTTCAGTGTTTTGAATCGTTTTTTCTCAATTTTTCTTCTCAGTTTTTTTACTCCGTTTTTCTTCAGTATTTTTTTAATAGTTATTTTTTTCTCAGTTTTTCTGCTCAGTTTTTCTGCTCAGTTTTTTAATCAGTTTTTTTCTCAGTTCTTTTTTTCCACACTTTTGTGCAGTTTTTTTCTAAATTTTTCTTCAGTTTTTTTTCTCAGTTCTTTTTTTTCACAGTTTTTTTCTAAGTTTTTCTTCAGTTTTTTGAATCGTTTTTTCTCAATTTTTCTTCTCAGTTTTTTTACTCCGTTTTTCTTCAGTATTTTTTTAATAGTTATTTTTTTCTCAATTTTTCTGCTCCGTTTTTCTGCTCAGTTTTTTCTTCAGTTTTTTTTCTCAGTTCTTTTTTTGCAGTTTTTTTCAGTTTTTTTCTAAGTTTTTCTTCAGTTTTTTTTCTCAGTTCTTTTTTTTCACAGTTTTTTTCTAAGTTTTTCTTCAGTTTTTTGAATCGTTTTTTCTTAATTTTTCTTCTCAGTTTTTTTACTCCGTTTTTCTTCAGTATTTTTTTAATAGTTATTTTTTTCTCAGTTTTTCTGCTCAGTTTTTCTGCTCAGTTTTTTCTTCAGTTTTTTTTCTCAGTTCTTTTTTTTCACAATGTTTTTCACAGTTTTTTTCTTAGTTTTTCTTCAGTTTTTTCAGTCGTTTTTTCTCAATTTTTCTTCTCAGTATTTTTCCTCCGTTTTTCTTCAGTTTTTTTAAATAGTTTTTTTTCTCAGTTTTTCTGATCAGTTTTTCTGCTCAGTTTTTTCTTCAGTTTTTTTTCTCAGTTCTTTTTTTCACAATTTTTTTCACAGTTTTTTTCTTAGTTTTTCTTCAGTTTTTTCGGTCGTTTTTTCTCAATTTTTCTTCCCAGTTTTTTTCCTCCGTTTTTCTTCAGTTTTTTTACATAGTTTTTTTTCTCAGTTTTTCTGATCAGTTTTTCTGCTCAGTTTTTTCTTAAAATTTTTTTCTCAGTTCTTTTTTTGCAGTTTTTTTCAGTTTTTTTTCTCAGTTCTTCTTTTTTTCACAGTTTTTTTCTAAGTTTTTCTTCAGTTTTTTTAATCGTTTTTTCTCAATTTTTCTTCTCAGTTTTTTTACTCCGTTTTTCTTCAGTATTTTTTTAATAGTTATTTTTTTCTCAGTTTTTCTGCTCAGTTTTTCTGCTCAGTTTTTTCTTCAGTTTTTTTCTCAGTTCTTTTTTTTCACAATTTTTTTCACAGTTTTTTTCTTAGTTTTTCTTCAGTTTTTTCAGTCGTTTTTTCTCAATTTTTCTTCTCAGTTTTTTCCCTCCGTTTTTCTTCAGTTTTTTGAATCGTTTTTTCTCAATTTTTCTTCTCAGTTTTTTTACTCCGTTTTTCTTCAGTATTTTTTTAATAGTTATTTTTTTCTCAGTTTTTCTGCTCAGTTTTTCTGCTCAGTTTTTTCTTCAGTTTTTTTTCTCAGTTCTTTTTTTTCACAATTTTTTTCACAGTTTTTTTCTTAGTTTTTCTTCAGTTTTTTCAGTCGTTTTTTCTCAATTTTGCTTCTCAGTTTTTTTCCTCCGTTTTTCTTCAGTTTTTTTAAATAGTTTTTTTTCTCAGTTTTTCTGATCAGTTTTTCTGCTCAGTTTTTTCTTCAGATTTTTTTCTCAGTTCTTTTTTGCAGTTTTTTTCAGTTTTTTTCTAAGTTTTTCTTCAGTTTTTTTTCTCAATTCTTCTTTTTTTTCACAGTATTTTTCTAAGTTTTTCTTCAGTTTTTTCAGTCGTTTTTTCTCAATTTTTCTTCTCAGTTTTTTTCATCCGTTTTTCTTCAGTTTTTTTTTAATAGTTTTTTTCCTCAGTTTTTCTGCTCAGTTTTTCTGCTCAGTTTTTTCTCAGTTTTTTTCTCAGTTCTTTTTTCCACACTTTTGTGCACAGTTTTTTTCTTAGTTTTTCTTCAGTTTTTTCAGTCGTTTTTTCTCAATTTTTCTTCTCAGTTTTTTTCCTCCGTTTTTCTTCAGTTTTTTTAAATAGTTTTTTTTCTCAGTTTTTCTGATCAGTTTTTCTGCTCAGTTTTTTCTTCAGATTTTTTTCTCAGTTCTTTTTTGCAGTTTTTTTCAGTTTTTTTCTAAGTTTTTCTTCAGTTTTTTTTCTCAATTCTTCTTTTTTTTCACACTATTTTTCTAAGTTTTTCTTCAGTTTTTTAAGTCGTTTTTTCTCAATTTTTCTTCTCAGTTTTTTTCATCCGTTTTTCTTCAGTTTTTTTTTAATAGTTTTTTTTCTCAGTTTTTCTGCTCAGTTTTTCTGCTCAGTTTTTTCTCAGTTTTTTTCTCAGTTCTTTTTTCCACACTTTTGTGCACAGTTTTTTTCTAAATTTTTCTTCAGTTTTTTTTCTCAGTTCTTTTTTTTCACAATTTTTTTCACAGTTTTTTTCTTAGTTTTTCTTCAGTTTTTTCGGTCGTTTTTTCTCAATTTTTCTTCTCAGTTTTTTTTCTCAGTTCTTTTTTTTCACAGTATTTTTCTAAGTTTTTCTTCAGTTTTTTGAATCGTTTTTTCTCAATTTTTCGTCTCAGTTTTTTTACTCCGTTTTTCTTCAGTATTTTTTTAATAGTTATTTTTTTCTCAGTTTTTCTGCTCAGTTTTTCTGCTCAGTTTTTTCTTCAGTTTTTTTTCTCAGTTCTTTTTTTTCAGAATTTTTTTCACAGTTTTTTTCTTAGTTTATCTTCAGTTTTTTCAGTCGTTTTTTCTCGATTTTTCTTCTCAGTTTTTTTCCTCCGTTTTTCTTCAGTTTTTTTAAATAGTTTTTTTTCTCAGTTTTTCTGATCAGTTTTTCTTCTCAGTTTTTTCTTCAGATTTTTTTCTCAGTTCTTTTTTGCAGTTTTTATCAGTTTTTTTCTAAGTTTTTCTTCAGTTTTTTTTCTCAGTTCTTCTTTTTTTTCACAGTATTTTTCTAAGTTTTTCTTCAGTTTTTTCAGTCGTTTTTTCTCAATTTTTCTTCTCAGTTTTTTTCATCCGTTTTTCTTCAGTTTTTTTAAATAGTTTTTATTCTCAGTTTTTCTGCTCAGTTTTTTCTTCAGATTTTTTTCTCAGTTCTTTTTTTGCAGTTTTTTTCAGTTTTTTTCTAAGTTTTTCTTCAGTTTTTTTTCTCTGTTCTTTTTTTTCACAGTTTTTTTCTAAGTTTTTCTTCAGTTTTTTGAATCGTATTTTCTCAATTTTTCTTCTCAGTTTTTTAACTCCGTTTTTCTTCAGTATTTTTTTAATAGTTATTTTTTTCTCAGTTTTTCTGCTCAGTTTTTCTGCTCAGTTTTTTCTTCAGTTTTTTTTCTCAGTTCTTTTTTTTCACAGTTTTTTTCTTAGTTTTTCTTCAGTTTTTTCAGTCGTTTTTTCTCAATTTTTCTTCTCAGTTTTTTTACTCCGTTTTTCTTCAGTATTTTTTTAATAGTTATTTTTTTCTCAGTTTTTCTGCTCAGTTTTTCTGCTCAGTTTTTTCTTCAGTTTTTTTTCTCAGTTCTTTTTTTTCACAGTTTTTTTCTTAGTTTTTCTTCAGTTTTTTCAGTCGTTTTTTCTCAATTTTTCTTCTCAGTTTTTTACATCCATTTTTCTTCAGTTTTTTTTAAATAGTTTTTTTTCTCAGTTTTTCTGATCAGTTTTTCTGCTCAGTTTTTTCTTCAGATTTTTTTCTCAGTTCTTTTTTTCAGTTTTTTTCAGTTTTTTTCTAAGTTTTTCTTCAGTTTTTTTTCTCAGTTCTTTTTTTTCACACTATTTTTCTAAGTTTTTCTTCAGTTTTTTAAGTCGTTTTTTCTCAATTTTTCTTCTCAGTTTTTTTCATCCGTTTTTCTTCAGTTTTTTTTTAATAGTTTTTTTTCTCAGTTTTTCTGCTCAGTTTTTCAGCTCAGTTTTTTCTCAGTTTTTTTCTCAGTTCTTTTTTTCCACACTTTTGTGCACAGTTTTTTTCTAAATTTTTCTTCAGTTTTTTTTCTCAGTTCTTTTTTTTCACAGTTTTTTTCTAAGTTTTTCTTCAGTGTTTTGAATCGTTTTTTCTCAATTTTTCTTCTCAGTTTTTTTACTCCGTTTTTCTTCAGTATTTTTTTAATAGTTATTTTTTTCTCAGTTTTTCTGCTCAGTTTTTTCTTCAGATTTTTTTCTCAGTTCTTTTTTTGCAGTTTTTTTCAGTTTTTTTCTAAGTTTTTCTTCAGTTTTTTTTCTCAGTTCTTCTTTTTTTTCACAGTTTTTTTCTAAGTTTTTCTTCAGTTTTTTCAGTCGTTTTTTCTCAATTTTTCTTCTCAGTTTTTTTCATCCGTTTTTCTTCAGTTTTTTTTTAATAGTTTTTTTTCTCAGTTTTTCTGCTCAGTTTTTCTGCTCAGTTTTTTCTCAGTTTTTTTCTCAGTTCTTTTTTCCACACTTTTGTGCACTGTTTTTTTCTTAGTTTTTCTTCAGTTTTTTCAGTCGTTTTTTCTCAATTTTTCTTCTCAGTTTTTTTCCTCCGTTTTTCTTCAGTTTTTTTTTAATAGTTTTTTTTCTCAGTTTTTCTGCTCAGTTTTTCAGCTCAGTTTTTTCTCAGTTTTTTTCTCAGTTCTTTTTTTCCACACTTTTGTGCACAGTTTTTTTCTAAATTTTTCTTCAGTTTTTTTTCTCAGTTCTTTTTTTTCACAGTTTTTTTCTAAGTTTTTCTTCAGTGTTTTGAATCGTTTTTTCTCAATTTTTCTTCTCAGTTTTTTTACTCCGTTTTTCTTCAGTATTTTTTTAATAGTTATTTTTTTCTCAGTTTTTCTGCTCAGTTTTTTCTTCAGATTTTTTTCTCAGTTCTTTTTTTGCAGTTTTTTTCAGTTTTTTTCTAAGTTTTTCTTCAGTTTTTTTTCTCAGTTCTTCTTTTTTTTCACAGTTTTTTTCTAAGTTTTTCTTCAGTTTTTTCAGTCGTTTTTTCTCAATTTTTCTTCTCAGTTTTTTTCATCCGTTTTTCTTCAGTTTTTTTTTAATAGTTTTTTTTCTCAGTTTTTCTGCTCAGTTTTTCTGCTCAGTTTTTTCTCAGTTTTTTTCTCAGTTCTTTTTTCCACACTTTTGTGCACAGTTTTTTTCTTAGTTTTTCTTCAGTTTTTTCAGTCGTTTTTTCTCAATTTTTCTTCTCAGTTTTTTTCCTCCGTTTTTCTTCAGTTTTTTTAAATAGTTTTTTTTCTCAGTTTTTCTGATCAGTTTTTCTGCTCAGTTTTTTCTTCAGATTTTTTTCTCAGTTCTTTTTTGCAGTTTTTTTCAGTTTTTTTCTAAGTTTTTCTTCAGTTTTTTTTCTCAATTCTTCTTTTTTTTCACACTATTTTTCTAAGTTTTTCTTCAGTTTTTTAAGTCCTTTTTTCTGAATTTTTCTTAGTTTTTTTCATCCGTTTTTCTTCAGTTTTTTTTTAATAGTTTTTTTTCTCAGTTTTTCTGCTCAGTTTTTCTGCTCAGTTTTTTCTCAGTTTTTTTCTCAGTTCTTTTTTCCACACTTTTGTGCACAGTTTTTTTCTAAATTTTTCTTCAGTTTTTTTTCTCAGTTCTTTTTTTTCACAATTTTTTTCACAGTTTTTTTCTTAGTTTTTCTTCAGTTTTTTCGGTCGTTTTTTCTCAATTTTTCTTCTCAGTTTTTTTTCTCAGTTCTTTTTTTTCACAGTATTTTTCTAAGTTTTTCTTCAGTTTTTTGAATCGTTTTTTCTCAATTTTTCGTCTCAGTTTTTTTACTCCGTTTTTCTTCAGTATTTTTTTAATAGTTATTTTTTTCTCAGTTTTTCTGCTCAGTTTTTCTGCTCAGTTTTTTCTTCAGTTTTTTTTCTCAGTTCTTTTTTTTCAGAATTTTTTTCACAGTTTTTTTCTTAGTTTATCTTCAGTTTTTTCAGTCGTTTTTTCTCGATTTTTCTTCTCAGTTTTTTTCCTCCGTTTTTCTTCAGTTTTTTTAAATAGTTTTTTTTCTCAGTTTTTCTGATCAGTTTTTCTTCTCAGTTTTTTCTTCAGATTTTTTTCTCAGTTCTTTTTTGCAGTTTTTATCAGTTTTTTTCTAAGTTTTTCTTCAGTTTTTTTTCTCAGTTCTTCTTTTTTTTCACAGTATTTTTCTAAGTTTTTCTTCAGTTTTTTCAGTCGTTTTTTCTCAATTTTTCTTCTCAGTTTTTTTCATCCGTTTTTCTTCAGTTTTTTTAAATAGTTTTTATTCTCAGTTTTTCTGCTCAGTTTTTTCTTCAGATTTTTTTCTCAGTTCTTTTTTTGCAGTTTTTTTCAGTTTTTTTCTAAGTTTTTCTTCAGTTTTTTTTCTCTGTTCTTTTTTTTCACAGTTTTTTTCTAAGTTTTTCTTCAGTTTTTTGAATCGTATTTTCTCAATTTTTCTTCTCAGTTTTTTAACTCCGTTTTTCTTCAGTATTTTTTTAATAGTTATTTTTTTCTCAGTTTTTCTGCTCAGTTTTTCTGCTCAGTTTTTTCTTCAGTTTTTTTTCTCAGTTCTTTTTTTTCACAGTTTTTTTCTTAGTTTTTCTTCAGTTTTTTCAGTCGTTTTTTCTCAATTTTTCTTCTCAGTTTTTTTACTCCGTTTTTCTTCAGTATTTTTTTAATAGTTATTTTTTTCTCAGTTTTTCTGCTCAGTTTTTCTGCTCAGTTTTTTCTTCAGTTTTTTTTCTCAGTTCTTTTTTTTCACAGTTTTTTTCTTAGTTTTTCTTCAGTTTTTTCAGTCGTTTTTTCTCAATTTTTATTCTCAGTTTTTTTCCTCCGTTTTTCTTCAGTTTTTTTACATAGTTTTTTTTCTCAGTTTTTCTGATCAGTTTTTCTGCTCAGTTTTTTCTTCAGATTTTTTTCTCAGTTCTTTTTTTCAGTTTTTTTCAGTTTTTTTCTAAGTTTTTCTTCAGTTTTTTTTCTCAGTTCTTTTTTTTCACACTATTTTTCTAAGTTTTTCTTCAGTTTTTTAAGTCGTTTTTTCTCAATTTTTCTTCTCAGTTTTTTTCATCCGTTTTTCTTCAGTTTTTTTTTAATAGTTTTTTTTCTCAGTTTTTCTGCTCAGTTTTTCAGCTCAGTTTTTTCTCAGTTTTTTTCTCAGTTCTTTTTTTCCACACTTTTGTGCACAGTTTTTTTCTAAATTTTTCTTCAGTTTTTTTTCTCAGTTCTTTTTTTTCACAGTTTTTTTCTAAGTTTTTCTTCAGTGTTTTGAATCGTTTTTTCTCAATTTTTCTTCTCAGTTTTTTTACTCCGTTTTTCTTCAGTATTTTTTTAATAGTTATTTTTTTCTCAGTTTTTCTGCTCAGTTTTTTCTTCAGATTTTTTTCTCAGTTCTTTTTTTGCAGTTTTTTTCAGTTTTTTTCTAAGTTTTTCTTCAGTTTTTTTTCTCAGTTCTTCTTTTTTTTCACAGTTTTTTTCTAAGTTTTTCTTCAGTTTTTTCAGTCGTTTTTTCTCAATTTTTCTTCTCAGTTTTTTTCATCCGTTTTTCTTCAGTTTTTTTTTAATAGTTTTTTTTCTCAGTTTTTCTGCTCAGTTTTTCTGCTCAGTTTTTTAATCAGTTTTTTTCTCAGTTCTTTTTTTCCACACTTTTGTGCAGTTTTTTTCTAAATTTTTCTTCAGTTTTTTTTCTCAGTTCTTTTTTTTCACAGTTTTTTTCTAAGTTTTTCTTCAGTTTTTTGAATCGTTTTTTCTCAATTTTTCTTCTCAGTTTTTTTACTCCGTTTTTCTTCAGTATTTTTTTAATAGTTATTTTTTTCTCAATTTTTCTGCTCCGTTTTTCTGCTCAGTTTTTTCTTCAGTTTTTTTTCTCAGTTCTTTTTTTTCACAATTTTTTTCTAAGTTTTTCTTCAGTTTTTTGAATCGTTTTTTCTTAATTTTTCTTCTCAGTTTTTTTACTCCGTTTTTCTTCAGTATTTTTTTAATAGTTATTTTTTTCTCAGTTTTTCTGCTCAGTTTTTCTGCTCAGATTTTTCTTCAGTTTTTTTTCTCAGTTCTTTTTTTTCACAATTTTTTTCACAGTTTTTTTCTTAGTTTTTCTTCAGTTTTTTCAGTCGTTTTTTCTCAATTTTTCTTCTCAGTTTTTTTCCTCCGTTTTTCTTCAGTTTTTTTAAATAGTTTTTTTTCTCAGTTTTTCTGATCAGTTTTTCTGCTCAGTTTTTTCTTCAGTTTTTTTTCTCAGTTCTTTTTTTCACAATTTTTTTCACAGTTTTTTTCTTAGTTTTTCTTCAGTTTTTTCGGTCGTTTTTTCTCAATTTTTCTTCCCAGTTTTTTTCCTCCGTTTTTCTTCAGTTTTTTTACATAGTTTTTTTTCTCAGTTTTTCTGATCAGTTTTTCTGCTCAGTTTTTTCTTCAAATTTTTTTCTCAGTTCTTTTTTTGCAGTTTTTTTCAGTTTTTTTCTAAGTTTTTCTTCAGTTTTTTTTTTCAGTTCTTCTTTTTTTCACAGTTTTTTTCTAAGTTTTTCTTCAGTTTTTTTTCTCAGTTCTTTTTTTTCACAATTTTTTTCACAGTTGTTTTCTTAGTTTTTCTTCAGTTTTTTCGGTCGTTTTTTCTCAATTTTTCTTCTCAGTTTTTTTCCTCCGTTTTTCTTCAGTTTTTTTAAATAGTTTTTATTCTCAGTTTTTCTGCTCAGTTTTTTCTTCAGATTTTTTTCTCAGTTCTTTTTTTGCAGTTTTTTTCAGTTTTTTTCTAAGTTTTTCTTCAGTTTTTTTTCTCTGTTCTTTTTTTTCACAGTTTTTTTCTAAGTTTTTCTTCAGTTTTTTGAATCGTATTTTCTCAATTTTTCTTCTCAGTTTTTTAACTCCGTTTTTCTTCAGTATTTTTTTAATAGTTATTTTTTTCTCAGTTTTTCTGCTCAGTTTTTCTGCTCAGTTTTTTCTTCAGTTTTTTTTCTCAGTTCTTTTTTTTCACAGTTTTTTTCTTAGTTTTTCTTCAGTTTTTTCAGTCGTTTTTTCTCAATTTTTCTTCTCAGTTTTTTTCATCCGTTTTTCTTCAGTATTTTTTTAATAGTTATTTTTTTCTCAGTTTTTCTGCTCAGTTTTTCTGCTCAGTTTTTTCTTCAGTTTTTTTTCTCAGTTCTTTTTTTTCACAGTTTTTTTCTTAGTTTTTCTTCAGTTTTTTCAGTCGTTTTTTCTCAATTTTTCTTCTCAGTTTTTTTCCTCCGTTTTTCTTCAGTTTTTTTACATAGTTTTTTTTCTCAGTTTTTCTGATCAGTTTTTCTGCTCAGTTTTTTCTTCAGATTTTTTTCTCAGTTCTTTTTTGCAGTTTTTTTCAGTTTTTTTCTAAGTTTTTCTTCAGTTTTTTTTCTCAGTTCTTTTTTTTCACACTATTTTTCTAAGTTTTTCTTCAGTTTTTTAAGTCGTTTTTTCTCAATTTTTCTTCTCAGTTTTTTTCATCCGTTTTTCTTCAGTTTTTTTTTAATAGTTTTTTTTCTCAGTTTTTCTGCTCAGTTTTTCAGCTCAGTTTTTTCTCAGTTTTTTTCTCAGTTCTTTTTTTCCACACTTTTGTGCACAGTTTTTTTCTAAATTTTTCTTCAGTTTTTTTTCTCAGTTCTTTTTTTTCACAGTTTTTTTCTAAGTTTTTCTTCAGTGTTTTGAATCGTTTTTTCTCAATTTTTCTTCTCAGTTTTTTTACTCCGTTTTTCTTCAGTATTTTTTTAATAGTTATTTTTTTCTCAGTTTTTCTGCTCAGTTTTTTCTTCAGATTTTTTTCTCAGTTCTTTTTTTGCAGTTTTTTTCAGTTTTTTTCTAAGTTTTTCTTCAGTTTTTTTTCTCAGTTCTTCTTTTTTTTCACAGTTTTTTTCTAAGTTTTTCTTCAGTTTTTTCAGTCGTTTTTTCTCAATTTTTCTTCTCAGTTTTTTTCATCCGTTTTTCTTCAGTTTTTTTTTAATAGTTTTTTTTCTCAGTTTTTCTGCTCAGTTTTTCTGCTCAGTTTTTTAATCAGTTTTTTTCTCAGTTCTTTTTTTCCACACTTTTGTGCAGTTTTTTTCTAAATTTTTCTTCAGTTTTTTTTCTCAGTTCTTTTTTTTCACAGTTTTTTTCTAAGTTTTTCTTCAGTTTTTTGAATCGTTTTTTCTCAATTTTTCATCTCAGTTTTTTTACTCCGTTTTTCTTCAGTATTTTTTTAATAGTTATTTTTTTCTCAATTTTTCTGCTCCGTTTTTCTGCTCAGTTTTTTCTTCAGTTTTTTTTCTCAGTTCTTTTTTTGCAGTTTTTTTCAGTTTTTTTCTAAGTTTTTCTTCAGTTTTTTTTCTCAGTTCTTTTTTTTCACAGTTTTTTTCTAAGTTTTTCTTCAGTTTTTTGAATCGTTTTTTCTTAATTTTTCTTCTCAGTTTTTTTACTCCGTTTTTCTTCAGTATTTTTTTAATAGTTATTTTTTTCTCAGTTTTTCTGCTCAGTTTTTCTGCTCAGTTTTTTCTTCAGTTTTTTTTCTCAGTTCTTTTTTTTCACAATTTTTTTCACAGTTTTTTTCTTAGTTTTTCTTCAGTTTTTTCAGTCGTTTTTTCTCAATTTTTCTTCTCAGTTTTTTTCCTCCGTTTTTCTTCAGTTTTTTTAAATAGTTTTTTTTCTCAGTTTTTCTGATCAGTTTTTCTGCTCAGTTTTTTCTTCAGTTTTTTTTCTCAGTTCTTTTTTTCACAATTTTTTTCACAGTTTTTTTCTTAGTTTTTCTTCAGTTTTTTCGGTCGTTTTTTCTCAATTTTTCTTCCCAGTTTTTTTCCTCCGTTTTTCTTCAGTTTTTTTACATAGTTTTTTTTCTCAGTTTTTCTGATCAGTTTTTCTGCTCAGTTTTTTCTTCAAATTTTTTTCTCAGTTCTTTTTTTGCAGTTTTTTTCAGTTTTTTTCTAAGTTTTTCTTCAGTTTTTTTTCTCAGTTCTTCTTTTTTTCACAGTTTTTTTCTAAGTTTTTCTTCAGTTTTTTTTCTCAGTTCTTTTTTTTCACAGTTTTTTTCTAAGTTTTTCTTCAGTTTTTTTAATCGTTTTTTCTCAATTTTTCTTCTCAGTTTTTTTACTCCGTTTTTCTTCAGTATTTTTTTAATAGTTATTTTTTTCTCAGTTTTTCTGCTCAGTTTTTCTGCTCAGTTTTTTCTTCAGTTTTTTTCTCAGTTCTTTTTTTTCACAATTTTTTTCACAGTTTTTTTCTTAGTTTTTCTTCAGTTTTTTCAGTCGTTTTTTCTCAATTTTTCTTCTCAGTTTTTTTCCTCCGTTTTTCTTCAGTTTTTTGAATCGTTTTTTCTCAATTTTTCTTCTCAGTTTTTTTACTCCGTTTTTCTTCAGTATTTTTTTAATAGTTATTTTTTTCTCAGTTTTTCTGCTCAGTTTTTCTGCTCAGTTTTTTCTTCAGTTATTTTTCTCAGTTCTTTTTTTTCACAATTTTTTTCACAGTTTTTTTCTTAGTTTTTCTTCAGTTTTTTCAGTCGTTTTTTCTCAATTTTTCTTCTCAGTTTTTTTCCTCCGTTTTTCTTCAGTTTTTTTAAATAGTTTTTTTTCTCAGTTTTTCTGATCAGTTTTTCTGCTCAGTTTTTTCTTCAGATTTTTTTCTCAGTTCTTTTTTGCAGTTTTTTTCAGTTTTTTTCTAAGTTTTTCTTCAGTTTTTTTTCTCAATTCTTCTTTTTTTTCACAGTATTTTTCTAAGTTTTTCTTCAGTTTTTTCAGTCGTTTTTTCTCAATTTTTCTTCTCAGTTTTTTTCATCCGTTTTTCTTCAGTTTTTTTTTAATAGTTTTTTTCCTCAGTTTTTCTGCTCAGTTTTTCTGCTCAGTTTTTTCTCAGTTTTTTTCTCAGTTCTTTTTTCCACACTTTTGTGCACAGTTTTTTTCTTAGTTTTTCTTCAGTTTTTTCAGTCGTTTTTTCTCAATTTTTCTTCTCAGTTTTTTTCCTCCGTTTTTCTTCAGTTTTTTTAAATAGTTTTTTTTCTCAGTTTTTCTGATCAGTTTTTCTGCTCAGTTTTTTCTTCAGATTTTTTTCTCAGTTCTTTTTTGCAGTTTTTTTCAGTTTTTTTCTAAGTTTTTCTTCAGTTTTTTTTCTCAATTCTTCTTTTTTTTCACAGTATTTTTCTAAGTTTTTCTTCAGTTTTTTCAGTCGTTTTTTCTCAATTTTTCTTCTCAGTTTTTTTCATCCGTTTTTCTTCAGTTTTTTTTTAATAGTTTTTTTTCTCAGTTTTTCTGCTCAGTTTTTCTGCTCAGTTTTTTCTCAGTTTTTTTCTCAGTTCTTTTTTCCACACTTTTGTGCACAGTTTTTTTCTAAATTTTTCTTCAGTTTTTTTTCTCAGTTCTTTTTTTTCACAATTTTTTTCACAGTTTTTTTCTTAGTTTTTCTTCAGTTTTTTCGGTCGTTTTTTCTCAATTTTTCTTCTCAGTTTTTTTTCTCAGTTCTTTTTTTTCACAGTATTTTTCTAAGTTTTTCTTCAGTTTTTTGAATCGTTTTTTCTCAATTTTTCGTCTCAGTTTTTTTACTCCGTTTTTCTTCAGTATTTTTTTAATAGTTATTTTTTTCTCAGTTTTTCTGCTCAGTTTTTCTGCTCAGTTTTTTCTTCAGTGTTTTTTCTCAGTTCTTTTTTTTCAGAATTTTTTTCACAGTTTTTTTCTTAGTTTATCTTCAGTTTTTTCAGTCGTTTTTTCTCGATTTTTCTTCTCAGTTTTTTTCCTCCGTTTTTCTTCAGTTTTTTTAAATAGTTTTTTTTCTCAGTTTTCCTGATCAGTTTTTCTTCTCAGTTTTTTCTTCAGATTTTTTTCTCAGTTCTTTTTTGCAGTTTTTATCAGTTTTTTTCTAAGTTTTTCTTCAGTTTTTTTTCTCAGTTCTTCTTTTTTTTCACAGTATTTTTCTAAGTTTTTCTTCAGTTTTTTCAGTCGTTTTTTCTCAATTTTTCTTCTCAGTTTTTTTCATCCGTTTTTCTTCAGTTTTTTTTTAATAGTTTTTTTTCTCAGTTTTTCTGCTCAGTTTTTCTGCTCAGTTTTTTCTCAGTTTTTTTCTCAGTTCTTTTTTTCCACACTTTTGTGCACAGTTTTTTTCTAAATTTTTCTTCAGTTTTTTTTCTCAGTTCTTTTTTTTCACAATTTTTTTCACAGTTGTTTTCTTAGTTTTTCTTCAGTTTTTTCGGTCGTTTTTTCTCAATTTTTCTTCTCAGTTTTTTTCCTCCGTTTTTCTTCAGTTTTTTTAAATAGTTTTTATTCTCAGTTTTTCTGCTCAGTTTTTTCTTCAGATTTTTTTCTCAGTTCTTTTTTTGCAGTTTTTTTCAGTTTTTTTCTAAGTTTTTCTTCAGTTTTTTTTCTCTGTTCTTTTTTTTCACAGTTTTTTTCTAAGTTTTTCTTCAGTTTTTTGAATCGTTTTTTCTCAATTTTTCTTCTCAGTTTTTTAACTCCGTTTTTGTTCAGTATTTTTTTAATAGTTATTTTTTTCTCAGTTTTTCTGCTCAGTTTTTCTGCTCAGTTTTTTCTTCAGTTTTTTTTCTCAGTTCTTTTTTTTCACAGTTTTTTTCTTAGTTTTTCTTCAGTTTTTTCAGTCGTTTTTTCTCAATTTTTCTTCTCAGTTTTTTTACTCCGTTTTTCTTCAGTATTTTTTTAATAGTTATTTTTTTCTCAGTTTTTCTGCTCAGTTTTTCTGCTCAGTTTTTTCTTCAGTTTTTTTTCTCAGTTCTTTTTTTTCACAGTTTTTTTCTTAGTTTTTCTTCAGTTTTTTCAGTCGTTTTTTCTCAATTTTTCTTCTCAGTTTTTTTCCTCCGTTTTTCTTCAGTTTTTTTACATAGTTTTTTTTCTCAGTTTTTCTGATCAGTTTTTCTGCTCAGTTTTTTCTTCAGATTTTTTTCTCAGTTCTTTTTTGCAGTTTTTTTCAGTTTTTTTCTAAGTTTTTCTTCAGTTTTTTTTCTCAGTTCTTTTTTTTCACACTATTTTTCTAAGTTTTTCTTCAGTTTTTTAAGTCGTTTTTTCTCAATTTTTCTTCTCAGTTTTTTTCATCCGTTTTTCTTCAGTTTTTTTTTAATAGTTTTTTTTCTCAGTTTTTCTGCTCAGTTTTTCTGCTCAGTTTTTTCTCAGTTTTTTTCTCAGTTCTTTTTTTCCACACTTTTGTGCACAGTTTTTTTCTAAATTTTTCTTCAGTTTTTTTTCTCAGTTCTTTTTTTTCACAGTTTTTTTCTAAGTTTTTCTTCAGTGTTTTGAATCGTTTTTTCTCAATTTTTCTTCTCAGTTTTTTTACTCCGTTTTTCTTCAGTATTTTTTTAATAGTTATTTCTTTCTCAGTTTTTCTGCTCAGTTTTTTCTTCAGATTTTTTTCTCAGTTCTTTTTTTGCAGTTTTTTTCAGTTTTTTTCTAAGTTTTTCTTCAGTTTTTTTTCTCAGTTCTTCTTTTTTTTCACAGTTTTTTTCTAAGTTTTTCTTCAGTTTTTTCAGTCGTTTTTTCTCAATTTTTCTTCTCAGTTTTTTTCATCCGTTTTTCTTCAGTTTTTTTTTAATAGTTTTTTTTCTCAGTTTTTCTGCTCAGTTTTTCTGCTCAGTTTTTTAATCAGTTTTTTTCTCAGTTCTTTTTTTCCACACTTTTGTGCAGTTTTTTTCTAAATTTTTCTTCAGTTTTTTTTCTCAGTTCTTTTTTTTCACAGTTTTTTTCTAAGTTTTTCTTCAGTTTTTTGAATCGTTTTTTCTCAATTTTTCTTCTCAGTTTTTTTACTCCGTTTTTCTTCAGTATTTTTTTAATAGTTATTTTTTTCTCAATTTTTCTGCTCCGTTTTTCTGCTCAGTTTTTTCTTCAGTTTTTTTTCTCAGTTCTTTTTTTGCAGTTTTTTTCAGTTTTTTTCTAAGTTTTTCTTCAGTTTTTTTTCTCAGTTCTTTTTTTTCACAGTTTTTTTCTAAGTTTTTCTTCAGTTTTTTGAATCGTTTTTTCTCAATTTTTCTTCTCAGTTTTTTTACTCCGTTTTTCTTCAGTATTTTTTTAATAGTTATTTTTTTCTCAGTTTTTCTGCTCAGTTTTTCTGCTCAGTTTTTTCTTCAGTTTTTTTTCTCAGTTCTTTTTTTTCACAATTTTTTTCACAGTTTTTTTCTTAGTTTTTCTTCAGTTTTTTCAGTCGTTTTTTCTCAATTTTTCTTCTCAGTTTTTTTCCTCCGTTTTTCTTCAGTTTTTTTAAATAGTTTTTTTTCTCAGTTTTTCTGATCAGTTTTTCTGCTCAGTTTTTTCTTCAGTTTTTTTTCTCAGTTCTTTTTTTCACAGTTTTTTTCTAAGTTTTTCTTCAGTTTTTTCAGTCTTTTTTTCTCAGTTTTTCTTCTCAGTTTTTTTCATCCGTTTTTCTTCAGTTTTTTTTAATAGTTTTTTTCTCAGTTTTTCTGCTCAGTTTTTCTGCTCAGTTTTTTCTCAGTTTTTTTCCTCAGTTCTTTTTTTCAAAGTTTTGTGCACAGTTTTTTTCTAAATTTTTCTTCAGTTTTTTTTCGCAGTTCTTTTTTTTCACAGTTTTTTTCTAAGTTTTTCTTCAGTTTTTTTAATTCGTTTTTTCTCAATTTTTCTTCTCAGTTTTTGTACTCCGTTTTTCTTCAGTATTTTTTTCATAGTTTTTTTCTCAGTTTTTCTGCTCAGTTTTTCTGCTCAGTTTTTTCTTCAGTTTTTTTTCTCAGTTCTTTTTTTTTCACAGTTTTGTGCACAGTTTTTTTCTAAATTTTTCTTCAGTTTTTTTTCTCCGTTCTTTTTTTTCTTCAGTTTTTTCAGTCGTTTTTCTCAATTTTTCTTCTCAGTTGTTTTACTCCGTTTTTCTTCAGTATTTTTTTAATAGTTTTTTTCTCAGTTTTTCTGCTCAGTTTTTCTGCTCAGTTTTTTCTCAGTTTTTTTTCTCAAGTCTTTTTTTTCACAGTTTTGTGCACAGTTCTTTTTTTTCACAGTTTTTTTCTAAGTTTTTCTTCAGTTTTTTGAATCTTTTTTTCTCAATTTTTCTTCTCAGTTTTTTTCCTCCGTTTTTCTTCAGTTTTTTTAAATAGTTTTTTTTCTCAGTTTTTCTGATCAGTTTTTCTGCTCAGTTTTTTCTTCAGATTTTTTTCTCAGTTCTTTTTTGCAGATTTTTTCAGTTTTTTTTCTAAGTTTTTCTTCAGTTTTTTCAGTCGTTTTTTCTCAATTTTTCTTCTCAGTTTTTTTCATCCGTTTTTCTTCAGTTTTTTTTAAATAGTTTTTTTTCTTAGTTTTTCTGCTCAGTTTTTCTGCTCAGTTTTTTATCAGTTTTTTTCTCAGTTCTTTTTTTCCACACTTTTGTGCACAGTTTTTTTCTAAACTTTTCTTCAGTTTTTTTTCTCAGTTCTTTTTTTTCACAGTTTTTTTCTAAGTTTTTCTTCAGTTTTTTGAATCGTTTTTTCTCAATTTTTCTTCTCAGTTTTTTTACTCCGTTTTTCTTCAGTATTTTTTTAATAGTTATTTTTTTCTCAGTTTTTCTGCTCAGTTTTTCTGCTCAGTTTTTTCTTCAGTTTTTTTATCTCAGTTCTTTTTTTTCACAATTTTTTTCACAGTTTTTTTCTTAGTTTTTCTTCAGTTTTTTCAGTCGTTTTTTCTCAATTTTTCTTCTCAGTTTTTTTCCTCTGTTTTTCTTCAGTTTTTTTAAATAGTTTTTTTTCTCAGTTTTTCTGATCAGTTTTTCTGCTCAGTTTTTTCTTCAGATTTTTTTCTCAGTTCTTTTTTTGCAGTTTTTTTCAGTTTTTTTCTAAGTTTTTCTTCAGTTTTTTTTCTCAGTTCTTCTTTTTTTCACAGTTTTTTTCTAAGTTTTTCTTCAGTTTTTTTTCTCAGTTCTTCTTTTTTTTCACATTATTTTTCTTCAGTTTTTCTTCAGTTTTTTCAGTCGTTTTTTCTCAATTTTTCTTCTCAGTTTTTTTCATCCGTTTTTCTTCAGTTTTTTTTTAACAGTTTTTTTTCTCAGTTTTTCTGCTCAGTTTTTCTGCTCAGTTTTTTCTCAGTTTTTTTCTCAGTTCTTTTTTTCCACACTTTTGTGCACAGTTTTTTTCTAAATTTTTCTTCAGTTTTTTTTCTCAGTTCTTTTTTTTCACAGTTTTTTTCTAAGTTTTTCTTCAGTTTTTTGAATCGTTTTTTCTCAATTTTTCTTCTCAGTTTTTTTACTCCGTTTTTCTTCAGTTTTTTTAAATAGTTTTTTTTCTCAGTTTTTCTGATCAGTTTTTCTGCTCAGTTTTTTCTTCAGATTTTTTTCTCAGTTCTTTTTTTGCAGTTTTTTTCAGTTTTTTTCTAAGTTTTTCTTCAGTTTTTTTTCTCAGTTCTTCTTTTTTTTCACAGTTTTTTTCTAAGTTTTTCTTCAGTTTTTTTTCTCAGTTCTTTTTTTTCACAGTTTTTTTCTAAGTTTTTCTTCAGTTTTTTGAATCGTTTTTTCTCAATTTTTCTTCTCAGTTTTTTTACTCCGTTTTTCTTCAGTATTTTCTTAATAGTTATTTTTTTCTCAGTTTTTCTGCTCAGTTTTTCTGCTCAGTTTTTTCTTCAGTTTTTTTTCTCAGTTCTTTTTTTTCACAATTTTTTTCACAGTTTTTTTCTTAGTTTTTCTTCAGTTTTTTCAGTCGTTTTTTCTCAATTTTTCTTCTCAGTTTTTTTCATCCGTTTTTCTTCAGTTTTTTTTAAATAGTTTTTTTTCTCAGTTTTTCTGGTCAGTTTTTTATCAGATTTTTTCTCAGTTCTTTTTTTCCACACTTTTGTGCACAGTTTTTTTCTAAATTTTTCTTCAGTTTTTTTTCTCAGTTCTTATTTTTCACAGTTTTTTTCTAAGTTTTTCTTCAGTTTTTTGAATCTTTTTTTCTCAATTTTTCTTCTCAGTTTTTTTACTCCGTTTTTCTTCAGTATTTTTTTAATAGTTATTTTTTTCTCAGTTTTTCTGCTCAGTTTTTCTGCTCAGTTTTTTCTTCAGTATTTTTTCTCAGTTCTTTTTTTTCACAATTTTTTTCACAGTTTTTTTCTTAGTTTTTCTTCAGTTTTTTCGGTCGTTTTTTCTCAATTTTCCTTCAGTTTTTTTCCTCCGTTTTTCTTCAGTTTTTTTAAATAGTTTTTTTTCTCAGTTTTTCTGATCAGTTTTTCTGCTCAGTTTTTTCTTCAGATTGTTTTCTCAGTTCTTTTTTTGCAGTTTTTTTCAGTTTTTTTCTAAGTTTTTCTTCAGTTTTTTTTCTCAGTTCTTCTTTTTTTTCAGTTTTTTTCTAAGATTTTCTTCAGTTTTTTTTCTCAGTTCTTTTTTTTCACAGTTTTTTTCTAAGTTTTTCTTCAGTTTTTTGAATCGTTTTTTCTCAATTTTTCTTCTCAGTTTTTTTACTCCGTTTTTCTTCAGTATTTTCTTAATAGTTATTTTTTTCTCAGTTTTTCTGCTCATTTTTTCTGCTCAGTTTTTTCTTCAGTTTTTTTTCTCAGTTCTTTTTTTTCACAATTTTTTTCACAGATTTTTTCTTAGTTTTTCTTCAGTTTTTTCAGTCGTTTTTTCTCAATTTTTCTTCTCAGTTTTTTTCATCCGTTTTTCTTCAGTTTTTTTTAAATAGTTTTTTTTCTCAGTTTTTCTGCTCAGTTTTTTATCAGTTTTTTTCTCAGTTCTTTTTTTCCACACTTTTGTGCACAGTTTTTTTCTAAATTTTTCTTCAGTTTTTTTTCTCAGTTCTTTTTTTTCACAGTTTTTTTCTTAGTTTTTCTTCAGTTTTTTGAATCGTTTTTTCTCAATTTTTCTTCTCAGTTTTTTTACTCCGTTTTTCTTCAGTTTTTTTAAATAGTTTTTTTTCTCAGTTTTTCTGATCAGTTTTTCTCCTCAGTTTTTTCTTCAGATTTTTTTCTCAGTTCTTTTTTTGCAGTTTTTTTCAGTTTTTTTCTAAGTTTTTCTTCAGTTTTTTTTCTCAGTTCTTCTTTTTTTTCACAGTTTTTTTCTAAGTTTTTCTTCAGTTTTTTTTCTCAGTTCTTTTTTTTCACAGTTTTTTTCTAAGTTTTTCTTCAGTTTTTTGAATCGTTTTTTCTCAATTTTTCTTCTCAGTTTTTTTACTCCGTTTTTCTTCAGTATTTTCTTAATAGTTATTTTTTTCTCAGTTTTTCTGCTCAGTTTTTCTGCTCAGTTTTTTCTTCAGTTTTTTTTCTCAGTTCTTTTTTTTCACAATTTTTTTCACAGTTTTTTTCTTAGTTTTTCTTCAGTTTTTTCAGTCGTTTTTTCTCAATTTTTCTTCTCAGTTTTTTTCATCCGTTTTTCTTCAGTTTTTTTTAAATAGTTTTTTTTCTCAGTTTTTCTGGTCAGTTTTTTATCAGATTTTTTCTCAGTTCTTTTTTTCCACACTTTTGTGCACAGTTTTTTTCTAAATTTTTCTTCAGTTTTTTTTCTCAGTTCTTATTTTTCACAGTTTTTTTCTAAGTTTTTCTTCAGTTTTTTGAATCTTTTTTTCTCAATTTTTCTTCTCAGTTTTTTTACTCCGTTTTTCTTCAGTATTTTTTTAATAGTTATTTTTTTCTCAGTTTTTCTGCTCAGTTTTTCTGCTCAGTTTTTTCTTCAGTATTTTTTCTCAGTTCTTTTTTTTCACAATTTTTTTCACAGTTTTTTTCTTAGTTTTTCTTCAGTTTTTTCGGTCGTTTTTTCTCAATTTTCCTTCAGTTTTTTTCCTCCGTTTTTCTTCAGTTTTTTTAAATAGTTTTTTTTCTCAGTTTTTCTGATCAGTTTTTCTGCTCAGTTTTTTCTTCAGATTTTTTTCTCAGTTCTTTTTTTGCAGTTTTTTTCAGTTTTTTTCTAAGTTTTTCTTCAGTTTTTTTTCTCAGTTCTTCTTTTTTTTCAGTTTTTTTCTAAGATTTTCTTCAGTTTTTTTTCTCAGTTCTTTTTTTTCACAGTTTTTTTCTAAGTTTTTCTTCAGTTTTTTGAATCGTTTTTTCTCAATTTTTCTTCTCAGTTTTTTTACTCCGTTTTTCTTCAGTATTTTCTTAATAGTTATTTTTTTCTCAGTTTTTCTGCTCATTTTTTCTGCTCAGTTTTTTCTTCAGTTTTTTTTCTCAGTTCTTTTTTTTCACAATTTTTTTCACAGATTTTTTCTTAGTTTTTCTTCAGTTTTTTCAGTCGTTTTTTCTCAATTTTTCTTCTCAGTTTTTTTCATCCGTTTTTCTTCAGTTTTTTTTAAATAGTTTTTTTTCTCAGTTTTTCTGCTCAGTTTTTTATCAGTTTTTTTCTCAGTTCTTTTTTTCCACACTTTTGTGCACAGTTTTTTTCTAAATTTTTCTTCAGTTTTTTTTCTCAGTTCTTTTTTTTCACAGTTTTTTTCTAAGTTTTTCTTCAGTTTTTTGAATCTTTTTTTCTCAATTTTTCTTCTCAGTTTTTTTACTCCGTTTTTCTTCAGTATTTTTTTAATAGTTATTTTTTTCTCAGTTTTTCTGCTCAGTTTTTCTGCTCAGTTTTTTCTTCAGTATTTTTTCTCAGTTCTTTTTTTTCACAATTTTTTTCACAGTTTTTTTCTTAGTTTT
Source organism: Pristiophorus japonicus (assembly GCF_044704955.1). NCBI lineage: Eukaryota > Metazoa > Chordata > Chondrichthyes > Pristiophoridae > Pristiophorus > Pristiophorus japonicus. Next base: position 770,991 of record NW_027251071.1, read on the forward strand.
TCTTCAGTTTTTTCGGTCGTTTTTTCTCAATTTTTCTTCAGTTTTTTTCCTCCGTTTTTCTTCAGTTTTTTTAAATAGTTTTTTTTCTCAGTTTTTCTGATCAGTTTTTCTGCTCAGTTTTTTCTTCAGATTTTTTTCTCAGTTCTTTTTTTGCAGTTTTTTTCAGTTTTTTTCTAAGTTTTTCATCAGTTTTTTTTCTCAGTTCTTCTTTTTTTCACAGTATTTTTCTAAGTTTTTCTTCAGTTTTTTGAATCGTTTTTTCTCAATTTTTCTTCTCAGTTTCTTTACTCCGTTTTTCTTCAGTATTTTTTTAATAGTTATTTTTTTCTCAGTTTTTCTGCTCAGTTTTTCTGCTCAGTTTTTTCTTCAGTTTTTTTTCTCAGTTCTTTTTTTTCACAATTTTTTTCACAGTTTTTTTCTTAGTTTTTCTTCAGTTTTTTCAGTCGTTTTTTCTCAATTTTACTTCTCAGTTTTTTTCCTCCGTTTTTCTTCAGTTTTTTTAAATAGTTTTTTTTCTCAGTTTTTCTGATCAGTTTTTCTGCTCAGTTTTTTCTTCAGATTTTTTTCTCAGTTCTTTTTTGCAGTTTTTTTCAGTTCTTTTCTAAGTTTTTCTTCAGTTTTTTTTCTCAGTTCTTCTTTTTTTTCACAGTATTTTTCTTCAGTTTTTCTTCAGTTTTTTCAGTCGTTTTTTCTCAATTTTTCTTCTCAGTTTTTTTCATCCGTTTTTCTGATCAGTTTTTTTTTAACAGTTTTTTTTCTCAGTTTTTCTGCTCAGTTTTTTCTCAGTTTTTTTCTCAGTTCTTTTTTTCCACACTTTTGTGCACAGTTTTTTTCTAAATTTTTCTTCAGTTTTTTTTCTCAGTTCTTTTTTTTCACAGTTTTTTTCTAAGTTTTTCTTCAGTTTTTTGAATCGTTTTTTCTCAATTTTTCTTCTCAGTTTCTTTACTCCGTTTTTCTTCAGTATTTTTTTAATAGTTATTTTTTTCTCAGTTTTTCTGCTCAGTTTTTCTGCTCAGTTTTTTCTTCAGTTTTTTTTCTCAGTTCTTTTTTTTCACAATTTTTTTCACAGTTTTTTTCTTAGTTTTTCTTCAGTTTTTTCAGTCGTTTTTTCTCAATTTTACTTCTCAGTTTTTTTCCTCCGTTTTTCTTCAGTTTTTTTAAATAGTTTTTTTTCTCAGTTTTTCTGATCAGTTTTTCTGCTCAGTTTTTTCTTCAGATTTTTTTCTCAGTTCTTTTTTGCAGTTTTTTTCAGTTTTTTTCAAAGTTTTTCTTCAGTTTTTTTTCTCAGTTCTTCTTTTTTTTCACAGTATTTTTCTTCAGTTTTTCTTCAGTTTTTTCAGTCGTTTTTTCTCAATTTTTCTTCTCAGTTTTTTTCATCCGTTTTTCTTCAGTTTTTTTTTAACAGTTTTTTTTCTCAGTTTTTCTGCTCAGTTTTTCTGCTCAGTTTTTTCTCAGTTTTTTTTCTCAGTTCTTTTTTTCCACACTTTTGTGCACAGTTTTTTTCTAAATTTTTCTTCAGTTTTTTTTCTCAGTTCTTTTTTTTCACAATTTTTTTCACAGATTTTTTCTTAGTTTTTCTTCAGTTTTTTCAGTCGTTTTTTCTCAATTTTTCTTCTCAGTTTTTTTCATCCGTTTTTCTTCAGTTTTTTTTAAATAGTTTTTTTTCTCAGTTTTTCTGCTCAGTTTTTTATCAGTTTTTTTCTCAGTTCTTTTTTTCCACACTTTTGTGCACAGTTTTTTTCTAAATTTTTCTTCAGTTTTTTTTCTCAGTTCTTTTTTTTCACAGTTTTTTTCTAAGTTTTTCTTCAGTTTTTTGAATCTTTTTTTCTCAATTTTTCTTCTCAGTTTTTTTACTCCGTTTTTCTTCAGTATTTTTTTAATAGTTATTTTTTTCTCAGTTTTTCTGCTCAGTTTTTCTGCTCAGTTTTTTCTTCAGTATTTTTTCTCAGTTCTTTTTTTTCACAATTTTTTTCACAGTTTTTTTCTTAGTTTTTCTTCAGTTTTTTCGGTCGTTTTTTCTCAATTTTTCTTCAGTTTTTTTCCTCCGTTTTTCTTCAGTTTTTTTAAATAGTTTTTTTTCTCAGTTTTTCTGATCAGTTTTTCTGCTCAGTTTTTTCTTCAGATTTTTTTCTCAGTTCTTTTTTTGCAGTTTTTTTCAGTTTTTTTCTAAGTTTTTCATCAGTTTTTTTTCTCAGTTCTTCTTTTTTTCACAGTATTTTTCTAAGTTTTTCTTCAGTTTTTTGAATCGTTTTTTCTCAATTTTTCTTCTCAGTTTCTTTACTCCGTTTTTCTTCAGTATTTTTTTAATAGTTATTTTTTTCTCAGTTTTTCTGCTCAGTTTTTCTGCTCAGTTTTTTCTTCAGTTTTTTTTCTCAGTTGTTTTTTTTCACAATTTTTTTCACAGTTTTTTTCTTAGTTTTTCTTCAGTTTTTTCAGTCGTTTTTTCTCAATTTTACTTCTCAGTTTTTTTCCTCCGTTTTTCTTCAGTTTTTTTAAATAGTTTTTTTTCTCAGTTTTTCTGATCAGTTTTTCTGCTCAGTTTTTTCTTCAGATTTTTTTCTCAGTTCTTTTTTGCAGTTTTTTTCAGTTCTTTTCTAAGTTTTTCTTCAGTTTTTTTTCTCAGTTCTTCTTTTTTTTCACAGTATTTTTCTTCAGTTTTTCTTCAGTTTTTTCAGTCGTTTTTTCTCAATTTTTCTTCTCAGTTTTTTTCATCCGTTTTTCTGATCAGTTTTTTTTTAACAGTTTTTTTTCTCAGTTTTTCTGCTCAGTTTTTTCTCAGTTTTTTTCTCAGTTCTTTTTTTCCACACTTTTGTGCACAGTTTTTTTCTAAATTTTTCTTCAGTTTTTTTTCTCAGTTCTTTTTTTTCACAGTTTTTTTCTAAGTTTTTCTTCAGTTTTTTGAATCGTTTTTTCTCAATTTTTCTTCTCAGTTTCTTTACTCCGTTTTTCTTCAGTATTTTTTTAATAGTTATTTTTTTCTCAGTTTTTCTGCTCAGTTTTTCTGCTCAGTTTTTTCTTCAGTTTTTTTTCTCAGTTCTTTTTTTTCACAATTTTTTTCACAGTTTTTTTCTTAGTTTTTCTTCAGTTTTTTCAGTCGTTTTTTCTCAATTTTACTTCTCAGTTTTTTTCCTCCGTTTTTCTTCAGTTTTTTTAAATAGTTTTTTTTCTCAGTTTTTCTGATCAGTTTTTCTGCTCAGTTTTTTCTTCAGATTTTTTTCTCAGTTCTTTTTTGCAGTTTTTTTCAGTTTTTTTCAAAGTTTTTCTTCAGTTTTTTTTCTCAGTTCTTCTTTTTTTTCACAGTATTTTTCTACAGTTTTTCTTCAGTTTTTTCAGTCGTTTTTTCTCAATTTTTCTTCTCAGTTTTTTTCATCCGTTTTTCTTCAGTTTTTTTTTAACAGTTTTTTTTCTCAGTTTTTCTGCTCAGTTTTTCTGCTCAGTTTTTTCTCAGTTTTTTTTCTCAGTTCTTTTTTTCCACACTTTTGTGCACAGTTTTTTTCTAAATTTTTCTTCAGTTTTTTTTCTCAGTTCTTTTTTTTCACAGTTTTTTTCTAAGTTTTTCTTCAGTTTTTTGAATCGTTTTTTCTCAATTTTTCTTCTCAGTGTTTTTACTCCGTTTTTCTTCAGTATTTTCTTAATAGTTATTTTTTTCTCAGTTTTTCTGCTCATTTTTTCTGCTCAGTTTTTTCTTCAGTTTTTTTTCTCAGTTCTTTTTTTTCACAATTTTTTTCACAGATTTTTTCTTAGTTTTTCTTCAGTTTTTTCAGTCGTTTTTTCTCAATTTTTCTTCTCAGTTTTTTTCATCCGTTTTTCTTCAGTTTTTTTTAAATAGTTTTTTTTCTCAGTTTTTCTGCTCAGTTTTTTATCAGTTTTTTTCTCAGTTCTTTTTTTCCACACTTTTGTGCACAGTTTTTTTCTAAATTTTTCTTCAGTATTTTTTCTCAGTTCTTTTTTTTCACAATTTTTTTCACAGTTTTTTTCTTAGTTTTTCTTCAGTTTTTTCGGTCGTTTTTTCTCAATTTTTCTTCAGTTTTTTTCCTCCGTTTTTCTTCAGTTTTTTTAAATAGTTTTTTTTCTCAGTTTTTCTGATCAGTTTTTCTGCTCAGTTTTTTCTTCAGATTTTTTTCTCAGTTCTTTTTTTGCAGTTTTTTTCAGTTTTTTTCTAAGTTTTTCATCAGTTTTTTTTCTCAGTTCTTCTTTTTTTCACAGTATTTTTCTAAGTTTTTCTTCAGTTTTTTGAATCGTTTTTTCTCAATTTTTCTTCTCAGTTTCTTTACTCCGTTTTTCTTCAGTATTTTTTTAATAGTTATTTTTTTCTCAGTTTTTCTGCTCAGTTTTTCTGCTCAGTTTTTTCTTCAGTTTTTTTTCTCAGTTCTTTTTTTTCACAATTTTTTTCACAGTTTTTTTCTTAGTTTTTCTTCAGTTTTTTCAGTCGTTTTTTCTCAATTTTACTTCTCAGTTTTTTTCCTCCGTTTTTCTTCAGTTTTTTTAAATAGTTTTTTTTCTCAGTTTTTCTGATCAGTTTTTCTGCTCAGTTTTTTCTTCAGATTTTTTTCTCAGTTCTTTTTTGCAGTTTTTTTCAGTTCTTTTCTAAGTTTTTCTTCAGTTTTTTTTCTCAGTTCTTCTTTTTTTTCACAGTATTTTTCTTCAGTTTTTCTTCAGTTTTTTCAGTCGTTTTTTCTCAATTTTTCTTCTCAGTTTTTTTCATCCGTTTTTCTGATCAGTTTTTTTTTAACAGTTTTTTTTCTCAGTTTTTCTGCTCAGTTTTTTCTCAGTTTTTTTCTCAGTTCTTTTTTTCCACACTTTTGTGCACAGTTTTTTTCTAAATTTTTCTTCAGTTTTTTTTCTCAGTTCTTTTTTTTCACAGTTTTTTTCTAAGTTTTTCTTCAGTTTTTTGAATCGTTTTTTCTCAATTTTTCTTCTCAGTTTCTTTACTCCGTTTTTCTTCAGTATTTTTTTAATAGTTATTTTTTTCTCAGTTTTTCTGCTCAGTTTTTCTGCTCAGTTTTTTCTTCAGTTTTTTTTCTCAGTTCTTTTTTTTCACAATTTTTTTCACAGTTTTTTTCTTAGTTTTTCTTCAGTTTTTTCAGTCGTTTTTTCTCAATTTTACTTCTCAGTTTTTTTCCTCCGTTTTTCTTCAGTTTTTTTAAATAGTTTTTTTTCTCAGTTTTTCTGATCAGTTTTTCTGCTCAGTTTTTTCTTCAGATTTTTTTCTCAGTTCTTTTTTGCAGTTTTTTTCAGTTTTTTTCAAAGTTTTTCTTCAGTTTTTTTTCTCAGTTCTTCTTTTTTTTCACAGTATTTTTCTTCAGTTTTTCTTCAGTTTTTTCAGTCGTTTTTTCTCAATTTTTCTTCTCAGTTTTTTTCATCCGTTTTTCTTCAGTTTTTTTTTAACAGTTTTTTTTCTCAGTTTTTCTGCTCAGTTTTTCTGCTCAGTTTTTTCTCAGTTTTTTTTCTCAGTTCTTTTTTTCCACACTTTTGTGCACAGTTTTTTTCTAAATTTTTCTTCAGTTTTTTTTCTCAGTTCTTTTTTTTCACAGTTTTTTTCTAAGTTTTTCTTCAGTTTTTTGAATCGTTTTTTCTCAATTTTTCTTCTCAGTTTTTTTACTCCGTTTTTCTTCAGTTTTTTTAAATAGTTTTTTTTCTCAGTTTTTCTGATCAGTTTTTCTGCTCAGTTTTTTCTTCAGATTTTTTTCTCAGTTCTTTTTTTGCAGTTTTTTTCAGTTTTTTTCCAAGATTTTCTTCAGTTTTTTTTCTCAGTTCTTTTTTTTCACAGTTTTTTTCACAGTTTTTTTCTTAGTTTTTCTTCAGTTTTTTCAGTCGTTTTTTCTCAATTTTTCTTCTCAGTTTTTTTCATCCGTTTTTCTTCAGTTTTTTTTAAATAGTTTTTTTTCTCAGTTTTTCTGCTCAGTTTTTTATCAGTTTTTTTCTCAGTTCTTTTTTTCCACACTTTTGTGCACAGTTTTTTTCTAAATTTTTCTTCAGTTTTTTTTCTCAGTTCTTTTTTTTCACAGTTTTTTTCTAAGTTTTTCTTCAGTTTTTTGAATCTTTTTTTCTCAATTTTTCTTCTCAGTTTTTTTACTCCGTTTTTCTTCAGTATTTTTTTAATAGTTATTTTTTTCTCAGTTTTTCTGCTCAGTTTTTCTGCTCAGTTTTTTCTTCAGTATTTTTTCTCAGTTCTTTTTTTTCACAATTTTTTTCAGTTTTTTTCTTAGTTTTTCTTCAGTTTTTTCGGTCGTTTTTTCTCAATTTTTCTTCAGTTTTTTTCCTCCGTTTTTCTTCAGTTTTTTTAAATAGTTTTTTTTCTCAGTTTTTCTGATCAGTTTTTCTGCTCAGTTTTTTCTTCAGATTTTTTTCTCAGTTCTTTTTTTGCAGTATTTTTCAGTTTTTTTCTAAGTTTTTCTTCAGTTTTTTTTCTCAGTTCTTCTTTTTTTTCAGTTTTTTTCTAAGATTTTCTTCAGTTTTTTTTCTCAGTTCTTTTTTTTCACAGTTTTTTTCTAAGTTTTTCTTCAGTTTTTTGAATCGTTTTTTCTCAATTTTTCTTCTCAGTTTTTTTACTCCGTTTTTCTTCAGTTTTTTTAAATAGTTTTTTTTCTCAGTTTTTCTGATCAGTTTTTCTGCTCAGTTTTTTCTTCAGATTTTTTTCTCAGTTCTTTTTTTGCAGTTTTTTTCAGTTTTTTTCCAAGATTTTCTTCAGTTTTTTTTCTCAGTTCTTTTTTTTCACAGTTTTTTTCACAGTTTTTTTCTTAGTTTTTCTTCAGTTTTTTCAGTCGTTTTTTCTCAATTTTTCTTCTCAGTTTTTTTCATCCGTTTTTCTTCAGTTTTTTTTAAATAGTTTTTTTTCTCAGTTTTTCTGCTCAGTTTTTTATCAGTTTTTTTCTCAGTTCTTTTTTTCCACACTTTTGTGCACAGTTTTTTTCTAAATTTTTCTTCAGTTTTTTTTCTCAGTTCTTTTTTTTCACAGTTTTTTTCTAAGTTTTTCTTCAGTTTTTTGAAACTTTTTTTCTCAATTTTTCTTCTCAGTTTTTTTACTCCGTTTTTCTTCAGTATTTTTTTAATAGTTATTTTTTTCTCAGTTTTTCTGCTCAGTTTTTCTGCTCAGTTTTTTCTTCAGTATTTTTTCTCAGTTCTTTTTTTTCACAATTTTTTTCACAGTTTTTTTCTTAGTTTTTCTTCAGTTTTTTCGGTCGTTTTTTCTCAATTTTTCTTCAGTTTTTTTCCTCCGTTTTTCTTCAGTTTTTTTAAATAGTTTTTTTTCTCAGTTTTTCTGATCAGTTTTTCTGCTCAGTTTTTTCTTCAGATTTTTTTCTCAGTTCTTTTTTTGCAGTTTTTTTCAGTTTTTTTCTAAGTTTTTCTTCAGTTTTTTTTCTCAGTTCTTCTTTTTTTTCAGTTTTTTTCTAAGATTTTCTTCAGTTTTTTTTCTCAGTTCTTTTTTTTCACAGTTTTTTTCTAAGTTTTTCTTCAGTTTTTTGAATCGTTTTTTCTCAATTTTTCTTCTCAGTTTTTTTACTCCGTTTTTCTTCAGTATTTTTTTAATAGTTATTTTTTTCTCAGTTTTTCTGCTCAGTTTTTCTGCTCAGTTTTTTCTTCAGATTTTTTTCTCAGTTCTTTTTTTGCAGTTTTTTTCAGTTTTTTTCTAAGATTTTCTTCAGTTTTTTTTCTCAGTTCTTTTTTTTCACAATTTTTTTCACAGTTTTTTTCTTAGTTTTTCTTCAGTTTTTTCAGTCGTTTTTTCTCAATTTTTCTTCTCAGTTTTTTTCATCCGTTTTTCTTCAGTTTTTTTTAAATAGTTTTTTTTCTCAGTTTTTCTGCTCAGTTTTTTATCAGTTTTTTTCTCAGTTCTTTTTTTCCACACTTTTGTGCACAGTTTTTTTCTAAATTTTTCTTCAGTTTTTTTTCTCAGTTCTTTTTTTTCACAGTTTTTTTCTAAGTTTTTCTTCAGTTTTTTGAATCTTTTTTTCTCAATTTTTCTTCTCAGTTTTTTTACTCCGTTTTTCTTCAGTATTTTTTTAATAGTTATTTTTTTCTCAGTTTTTCTGCTCAGTTTTTCTGCTCAGTTTTTTCTTCAGTATTTTTTCTCAGTTCTTTTTTTTCACAGTTTTTTTCACAGTTTTTTTCTTAGTTTTTCTTCAGTTTTTTCGGTCGTTTTTTCTCAATTTTTCTTCAGTTTTTTTCCTCCGTTTTTCTTCAGTTTTTTTAAATAGTTATTTTTTTCTCAGTTTTTCTGCTCAGTTTTTCTGCTCAGTTTTTTCTTCAGTTTTTTTTCTCAGTTCTTTTTTTTCACAATTTTTTTCACAGTTTTTTTCTTAGTTTTTCTTCAGTTTTTTCAGTCGTTTTTTCTCGATTTTTCTTCTCAGTTTTTTTCCTCCGTTTTTCTTCAGTTTTTTTAAATAGTTTTTTTTCTCAGTTTTTCTGCTCAGTTTTTCTGCTCAGTTTTTTCTTCAGTTTTTTTTCTCAGTTCTTTTTTTTCACAATTTTTTTCACAGTTTTTTTCTTAGTTTTTCTTCAGTTTTTTCGGTCGTTTTTTCTCAATTTTTCTTCTCAGTTTTTTTCCTCCGTTTTTCTTCAGTTTTTTTTCTCAGTTCTTCTTTTTTTCACAGTTTTTTTCTAAGTTTTTCTTCAGTTTTTTTTCTCAGTTCTTTTTTTTCACAGTTTTTTTCTAAGTTTTTCTTCAGTTTTTTGAATCGTTTTTTCTCAATTTTTCTTCTCAGTTTTTTTACTCCGTTTTTCTTCAGTATTTTTTTAATAGTTATTTTTTTCTCAGTTTTTCTGCTCAGTTTTTCTGCTCAGTTTTTTCTTCAGTTTTTTTTCTCAGTTCTTTTTTTCACAATTTTTTTCACAGTTTTTTTCTTAGTTTTTCTTCAGTTTTTTCGGTCGTTTTTTCTCAATTTTTCTTCTCAGTTTTTTTCCTCCGTTTTTCTGCTCAGTTTTTTCTCAGTTTTTTTCTCAGTTCTTTTTTTCCACACTTTTGTGCACAGTTTTTTTCTAAATTTTTCTTCAGTTTTTTTTCTCAGTTCTTTTTTTTCACAGTTTTTTTCTAAGTTTTTCTTCAGTTTTTTGAATCTCTTTTTCTCAATTTTTCTTCTCAGTTTTTTTACTCCGTTTTTCTTCAGTTTTTTTAAATAGTTTTTTTTCTCAGTTTTTCTGATCAGTTTTTCTGCTCAGTTATTTCTTCAGATTTTTTTCTCAGTTCTTTTTTTGCAGTTTTTTTCAGTTTTTTTCTAAGTTTTTCTTCAGTTTTTTCGGTCGTTTTTTCTCAATTTTTCTTCAGTTTTTTTCCTCCGTTTTTCTTCAGTTTTTTTAAATAGTTTTTTTTCTCAGTTTTTCTGATCAGTTTTTCTGCTCAGTTATTTCTTCAGATTTTTTTCTCAGTTCTTTTTTTGCAGTTTTTTTCAGTTTTTTTCTAAGTTTTTCTTCAGTTTTTTTTCTCAGTTCTTCTTTTTTTTCAGTTTTTTTCTAAGTTTTTCTTCAGTTTTTTTTCTCAGTTCTTCTTTTTTACACAGTATTTTTCTAAGTTTTTCTTCAGTTTTTTCAGTCGTTTTTTCTCAATTTTTCTTCTCAGTTTTTTTCATCCGTTTTTCTTCAGTTTTTTTTAAATAGTTTTTTTTCTCAGTTTTTCTGCTCAGTTTTTCTGCTCAGTTTTTTATCAGTTTTTTTCTCAGTTCTTTTTTTCCACACTTTTGTGCACAGTTTTTTTCTAAACTTTTCTTCAGTTTTTTTTCTCAGTTCTTTTTTTTCACAGTTTTTTTCTAAGTTTTTCTTCAGTTTTTTGAATCGTTTTTTCTCAATTTTTCTTCTCAGTTTTTTTACTCCGTTTTTCTTCAGTATTTTTTTAATAGTTATTTTTTTCTCAGTTTTTCTGCTCAGTTTTTCTGCTCAGTTTTTTCTTCAGTTTTTTTTCTCAGTTCTTTTTTTCACAATTTTTTTCACAGTTTTTTTCTTAGTTTTTCTTCAGTTTTTTCAGTCGTTTTTTCTCAATTTTTCTTCTCAGTTTTTTTCCTCTGTTTTTCTTCAGTTTTTTTAAATAGTTTTTTTTCTCAGTTTTTCTGATCACTTTTTCTGCTCAGTTTTTTCTTCAGATTTTTTTCTCAGTTCTTTTTTTGCAGTTTTTTTCAGTTTTTTTCTAAGTTTTTCTTCAGTTTTTTTTCTCAGTTCTTCTTTTTTTCACAGTTTTTTTCTAAGTTTTTCTTCAGTTTTTTTTCTCAGTTCTTTTTTTTCACAGTTTTTTTCTAAGTTTTTCTTCAGTTTTTTTAATCGTTTTTTCTCAATTTTTCTTCTCAGTTTTTTTACTCCGTTTTTCTTCAGTATTTTTTTAATAGTTATTTTTTACTCAGTTTTTCTGCTCAGTTTTTCTGCTCAGTTTTTTCTTCAGTTTTTTTTCTCAGTTCTTTTTTTTCACAATTTTTTTCACAGTTTTTTTCTTAGTTTTTCTTCAGTTTTTTCAGTCGTTTTTTCTCAATTTTTCTTCTCAGTTTTTTTCCTCCGTTTTTCTTCAGTTTTTTTAAATAGTTTTTTTCTCAGTTTTTCTGATCAGTTTTTCTGCTCAGTTTTTTCTTCAGATTTTTTTCTCAGTTCTTTTTTGCAGTTTTTTTCAGTGTTTTTCTAAGTTTTTCTTCAGTTTTTTTTCTCAGTTCTTCTTTTTTTTCACATTATTTTTCTTCAGTTTTTCTTCAGTTTTTTCAGTCGTTTTTTCTCAATTTTTCTTCTCAGTTTTTTTCTAAGTTTTTCTTCAGTTTTTTTAAATAGTTTTTTTTCTCAGTTTTTCTGATCAGTTTTTCTGCTCAGTTTTTTCTTCAGATTTTTTTCTCAGTTCTTTTTTTGCAGTTTTTTTCAGTTTTTTTCTAAGATTTTCTTCAGTTTTTTTTCTCAGTTCTTTTTTTTCACAATTTTTTTCACAGTTTTTTTCTTAGTTTTTCTTCAGTTTTTTCAGTCGTTTTTTCTCAATTTTTCTTCTCAGTTTTTTTCATCCGTTTTTCTTCAGTTTTTTTTAAATAGTTTTTTTTCTCAGTTTTTCTGCTCAGTTTTTTATCAGTTTTTTTCTCAGTTCTTTTTTTCCACACTTTTGTGCACAGTTTTTTTCTAAATTTTTCTTCAGTTTTTTTCTCAGTTCTTTTTTTTCACAGTTTTTTTCTAAGTTTTTCTTCAGTTTTTTGAATCTTTTTTTCTCAATTTTTCTTCTCAGTTTTTTTCCTCCGTTTTTCTTCAGTTTTTTTAAATAGTTTTTTTTCTCAGTTTTTCTGATCAGTTTTTCTGCTCAGTTTTTTCTTCAGATTTTTTTCTCAGTTCTTTTTTGCAGATTTTTTCAGTTTTTTTCTAAGTTTTTCTTCAGTTTTTTCAGTCGTTTTTTCTCAATTTTTCTTCTCAGTTTTTTTCCTCCGTTTTTCTTCAGTTTTTTTAAGTAGTTTTTTTTCTCAGTTTTTCTGATCAGTTTTTCTGCTCAGTTTTTTCTTCAGATTTTTTTCTCAGTTCTTTTTTGCAGTTTTTTTCAGTATTTGTCTAAGTTTTTCTTTAGTTTTTTTTCTCAGTTCTTCTTTTTTTTCACAGTATTTTTCTAAGTTTTTCTTCAGTTTTTTCAGTCGTTTTTTCTCAATTTTTCTTCTCAGTTTTTTTCATCCGTTTTTCTTCAGTTTTTTTTTAATAGTTTTTTTTCTCAGTTTTTCTGCTCAGTTTTTCTGCTCAGTTTTTTATCAGTTTTTTTCTCAGTTCTTTTTTTCCACACTTTTGTGCACAGTTTTTTTCTAAATTTTTCTTCAGTTTTTTTTCTCAGTTCTTCTTTTTTTTCACAGTTCTTTTCTAAGTTTTTCTTCAGTTTTTTCAGTCGTTTTTTCTCAATTTTTCTTCCCAGTTTTTTTCATCCGTTTTTCTTCAGTTTTTTTTTAATAGTTTTTTTTCTCAGTTTTTCTGCTCAGTTTTTTATCAGTTTTTTTCTCAGTTCTTTTTTTCCACACTTTTGTGCACAGTTTTTTTCTAAATTTTTCTTCAGTTTTTTTTCTCAGTTCTTTTTTTTCACAGTTTTTTTCTAAGTTTTTCTTCAGTTTTTTGAATCTTTTTTTCTCAATTTTTCTTCTCAGTTTTTTTACTCCGTTTTTCTTCAGTATTTTTTTAATAGTTATTTTTTTCTCAGTTTTTCTGCTCAGTTTTTCTGCTCAGTTTTTTCTTCAGTATTTTTTCTCAGTTCTTTTTTTTCACAATTTTTTTCACAGTTTTTTTCTTAGTTTTTCTTCAGTTTTTTCGGTCGTTTTTTCTCAATTTTTCTTCAGTTTTTTTCCTCCGTTTTTCTTCAGTTTTTTTAAATAGTTTTTTTTCTCAGTTTTTCTGATCAGTTTTTCTGCTCAGTTATTTCTTCAGATTTTTTTCTCACTTCTTTTTTTGCAGTTTTTTTCAGTTTTTTTCTAAGTTTTTCTTCAGTTTTTTTTCTCAGTTCTTCTTTTTTTTCAGTTTTTTTCTAAGTTTTCCTTCAGTTTTTTTTCTCAGTTCTTCTTTTTTTCACAGTATTTTTCTAAGTTTTTCTTCAGTTTTTTCAGTCGTTTTTTCTCAATTTTTCTTCTCAGTTTTTTTACTCCGTTTTTCTTCAGTATTTTTTTAATAGTTATTTTTTTCTCAGTTTTTCTGCTCAGTTTTTCTGCTCAGTTTTTTCTTCAGTTTTTTTTCTCAGTTCTTTTTTTTCACAATTTTTTTCACAGTTTTTTTCTTAGTTTTTCTTCAGTTTTTTCAGTCGTTTTTTCTCAATTTTTCTTCTCAGTTTTTTTCTAAGTTTTTCTTCAGTTTTTTTAAATAGTTTTTTTTCTCAGTTTTTCTGATCAGTTTTTCTGCTCAGTTTTTTCTTCAGATTTTTTTCTCAGTTCTTTTTTTGCAGTTTTTTTCAGTTTTTTTCTAAGATTTTTTTCAGTTTTTTTTCTCAGTTCTTTTTTGTCACAATTTTTTTCACAGTTTTTTTCTTAGTTTTTCTTCAGTTTTTTCAGTCGTTTTTTCTCAATTTTTCTTCTCAGTTTTTTTCATCCGTTTTTCTTCAGTTTTTTTTAAATAGTTTTTTTTCTCAGTTTTTCTGCTCAGTTTTTTATCAGTTTTTTTCTCAGTTCTTTTTTTCCACACTTTTGTGCACAGTTTTTTTCTAAATTTTTCTTCAGTTTTTTTTCTCAGTTCTTTTTTTTCACAGTTTTTTTCTAAGTTTTTCTTCAGTTTTTTGAATCTTTTTTTCTCAATTTTTCTTCTCAGTTTTTTTACTCCGTTTTTCTTCAGTATTTTTTTAATAGTTATTTTTTTCTCAGTTTTTCTGCTCAGTTTTTCTGCTCAGTTTTTTCTTCAGTATTTTTTCTCAGTTCTTTTATTTCACAATTTTTTTCACAGTTTTTTTCTTAGTTTTTCTTCAGTTTTTTCGGTCGTTTTTTCTCAATTTTTCTTCAGTTTTTTTCCTCCGTTTTTCTTCAGTTTTTTTAAATAGTTTTTTTTCTCAGTTTTTCTGATCAGTTTTTCTGCTCAGTTATTTCTTCAGATTTTTTTCTCAGTTCTTTTTTTGCAGTTTTTTTCAGTTTTTTTCTCAGTTTTTCTTCAGTTTTTTTTCTCAGTTCTTCTTTTTTTTCAGTTTTTTTCTAAGTTTTTCTTCAGTTTTTTTTCTCAGTTCTTCTTTTTTACACAGTATTTTTCTAAGTTTTTCTTCAGTTTTTTCAGTCGTTTTTTCTCAATTTTTCTTCTCAGTTTTTTTCATCCGTTTTTCTTCAGTTTTTTTTAAATAGTTTTTTTTCTCAGTTTTTCTGCTCAGTTTTTCTGCTCAGTTTTTTATCAGTTTTTTTCTCAGTTCTTTTTTTCCACACTTTTGTGCACAGTTTTTTTCTAAACTTTTCTTCAGTTTTTTTTCTCAGTTCTTTTTTTTCACAGTTTTTTTCTAAGTTTTTCTTCAGTTTTTTGAATCGTTTTTTCTCAATTTTTCTTCTCAGTTTTTTTACTCCGTTTTTCTTCAGTATTTTTTTAATAGTTATTTTTTTCTCAGTTTTTCTGCTCAGTTTTTCTGCTCAGTTTTTTCTTCAGTTTTTTTTCTCAGTTCTTTTTTTTCACAATTTTTTTCACAGTTTTTTTCTTAGTTTTTCTTCAGTTTTTTCAGTCGTTTTTTCTCAATTTTTCTTCTCAGTTTTTTTCCTCTGTTTTTCTTCAGTTTTTTTAAATAGTTTTTTTTCTCAGTTTTTCTGTTCAGTTTTTCTGCTCAGTTTTTTCTTCAGATTTTTTTCTCAATTCTTTTTTTGCAGTTTTTTTCAGTTTTTTTCTAAGTTTTTCTTCAGTTTTTTTTCTCAGTTCTTCTTTTTTTCCACAGTTTTTTTCTAAGTTTTTCTTCAGTTTTTTTTCTCAGTTCTTTTTTTTCACAGTTTTTTTCTAAGTTTTTCTTCAGTTTTTTGAATCGTTTTTTCTCAATTTTTCTTCTCAGTTTTTTTACTCCGTTTTTCTTCAGTATTTTTTTAATAGTTATTTTTTTCTCAGTTTTTCTGCTCAGTTTTTCTGCTCAGTTTTTTCTTCAGTTTTTTTTCTCAGTTCTTTTTTTTCACAATTTTTTTCACAGTTTTTTTCTTAGTTTTTCTTCAGTTTTTTCAGTCGTTTTTTCTCAATTTTTCTTCTCAGTTTTTTTCCTCCGTTTTTCTTCAGTTTTTTTAAATAGTTTTTTTTCTCAGTTTTTCTGATCAGTTTTTCTGCTCAGTTTTTTCTTCAGATTTTTTTCTCAGTTCTTTTTTGCAGTTTTTTTCAGTTTTTTTCTAAGTTTTTCTTCAGTTTTTTTTCTCAGTTCTTCTTTTTTTTCACATTATTTTTCTTCAGTTTTTCTTCAGTTTTTTCAGTCGTTTTTTCTCAATTTTTCTTCTCAGTTTTTTTCTAAGTTTTTCTTCAGTTTTTTTAAATAGTTTTTTTTCTCAGTTTTTCTGATCAGTTTTTCTGCTCAGTTTTTTCTTCAGATTTTTTTCTCAGTTCTTTTTTTCACAGTTTTTTTCTTAGTTTTTCTTCAGTTTTTTCAGTCGTTTTTTCTCAATTTTTCTTCTCAGTTTTTTTCATCCGTTTTTCTTCAGTTTTTTTTAAATAGTTTTTTTTCTCAGTTTTTCTGCTCAGTTTTTTATCAGTTTTTTTCTCAGTTCTTTTTTTCCACACTTTTGTGCACAGTTTTTTTCTAAATTTTTCTTCAGTTTTTTTTCTCATTTCTTTTTTTTCACAGTTTTTTTCTAAGTTTTTCTTCAGTTTTTTGAATCTTTTTTTCTCAATTTTTCTTCTCAGTTTTTTTACTCTGTTTTTCTTCAGTATTTTTTTAATAGTTATTTTTTTCTCAGTTTTTCTGCTCAGTTTTTCTGCTCAGTTTTTTCTTCAGTTTTTTTTCTCAGTTCTTTTTTTTCACAATTTTTTTCACAGTTTTTTTCTTAGTTTTTCTTCAGTTTTTTCAGTCGTTTTTTCTCAATTTTTCTTCTCAGTTTTTTCCTCCGTTTTTCTTCAGTTTTTTTAAATAGTTTTTTTTCTCAGTTTTTCTGATCAGTTTTTCTGCTCAGTTTTTTCTTCAGATTTTTTTCTCAGTTCTTTTTTGCAGTTTTTTTCAGTTTTTGTCTAAGTTTTTCTTTAGTTTTTTTTCTCAGTTCTTCTTTTTTTTCACAGTATTTTTCTAAGTTTTTCTTCAGTTTTTTCAGTCGTTTTTTCTCAATTTTTCTTCCCAGTTTTTTTCATCCGTTTTTCTTCAGTTTTTTTTTAATAGTTTTTTTTCTCAGTTTTTCTGCTCAGTTTTTTATCAGTTTTTTTCTCAGTTCTTTTTTTCCACACTTTTGTGCACAGTTTTTTTCTAAATTTTTCTTCAGTTTTTTTTCTCAGTTCTTTTTTTTCACAGTTTTTTTCTAAGTTTTTCTTCAGTTTTTTGAATCTTTTTTTCTCAATTTTTCTTCTCAGTTTTTTTACTCCGTTTTTCTTCAGTATTTTTTTAATAGTTATTTTTTTCTCAGTTTTTCTGCTCAGTTTTTCTGCTCAGTTTTTTCTTCAGTATTTTTTCTCAGTTCTTTTTTTTCACAATTTTTTTCACAGTTTTTTTCTTAGTTTTTCTTCAGTTTTTTGAATCGTTTTTTCTCAATTTTTCTTCTCAGTTTTTTTACTCCGTTTTTCTTCAGTTTTTTTAAATAGTTTTTTTTCTCAGTTTTTCTGATCAGTTTTTCTGCTCAGTTTTTTCTTCAGATTTTTTTCTCAGTTCTTTTTTGCAGTTTTTTTCAGTTTTTGTCTAAGTTTTTCTTTAGTTTTTTTTCTCAGTTCTTCTTTTTTTTCACAGTATTTTTCTAAGTTTTTCTTCAGTTTTTTCAGTCGTTTTTTCTCAATTTTTCTTCCCAGTTTTTTTCATCCGTTTTTCTTCAGTTTTTTTTTAATAGTTTTTTTTCTCAGTTTTTCTGCTCAGTTTTTTATCAGTTTTTTTCTCAGTTCTTTTTTTCCACACTTTTGTGCACAGTTTTTTTCTAAATTTTTCTTCAGTTTTTTTTCTCAGTTCTTTTTTTTCACAGTTTTTTTCTAAGTTTTTCTTCAGTTTTTTGAATCTTTTTTTCTCAATTTTTCTTCTCAGTTTTTTTACTCCGTTTTTCTTCAGTATTTTTTTAATAGTTATTTTTTTCTCAGTTTTTCTGCTCAGTTTTTCTGCTCAGTTTTTTCTTCAGTATTTTTTCTCAGTTCTTTTTTTTCACAATTTTTTTCACAGTTTTTTTCTTAGTTTTTCTTCAGTTTTTTGAATCGTTTTTTCTCAATTTTTCTTCTCAGTTTTTTTACTCCGTTTTGCTTCAGTTTTTTTAAATAGTTTTTTTTCTCAGTTTTTCTGATCAGTTTTTCTGCTCAGTTTTTTCTTCAGATTTTTTCCTCAGTTCTTTTTTTGCAGTTTTTTTCAGTTTTTTTCTAAGTTTTTCTTCAGTTTTTTTTCTCAGTTCTTCTTTTTTTTCACAGTTTTTTTCTAAGTTTTTCTTCAGTTTTTTTTCTCAGTTCTTTTTTTTCAGTTTTTTTCTAAGTTTTTCTTCAGTTTTTTGAATCGTTTTTTCTCAATTTTTCTTCTCAGTTTTTTTACTCCGTTTTTCTTCAGTATTTTCTTAATAGTTATTTTTTTCTCAGTTTTTCTGCTCAGTTTTTCTGCTCAGTTTTTTCTTCAGTTTTTTTTCTCAGTTCTTTTTTTTCACAATTTTTTTCACAGTTTTTTTCTTAGTTTTTCTTCAGTTTTTTCAGTCGTTTTTTCTCAATTTTTCTTCTCAGTTTTTTTCATCCGTTTTTCTTCAGTTTTTTTTAAATAGTTTTTTTTCTCAGTTTTTCTGCTCAGTTTTTTATCACTTTTTTTCTCAGTTCTTTTTTTCCACACTTTTGTGCACAGTTTTTTTCTAAATTTTTCTTCAGTTTTTTTTCTCAGTTCTTTTTTTTCACAGTTTTTTTCTAAGTTTTTCTTCAGTTTTTTGAATCTTTTTTTCCTCAATTTTTCTTCTCAGTTTTTTTACTCCGTTTTTCTTCAGTATTTTTTTAATAGTTATTTTTTTCTCAGTTTTTCTGCTCAGTTTTTCTGCTCAGTTTTTTCTTCAGTTTTTTTTCTCAGTTCTTTTTTTTCACAATTTTTTTCACAGATTTTTTCTTAGTTTTTCTTCAGTTTTTTCAGTCGTTTTTTCACAATTTTTCTTCTCAGTTTTTTTCATCCGTTTTTCTTCAGTTTTTTTTAAATAGTTTTTTTTCTCAGTTTTTCTGCTCAGTTTTTTATCAGTTTTTTTCTCAGTTCTTTTTTTCCACACTTTTGTGCACAGTTTTTTTCTAAATTTTTCTTCAGTTTTTTTTCTCAGTTCTTTTTTTTCACAGTTTTTTTCTAAGTTTTTCTTCAGTTTTTTGAATCGTTTTTTCTCAATTTTTCTTCTCAGTTTTTTTACTCAGTTTTTCTTCAGTATTTTTTTAATAGTTATTTTTTTCTCAGTTTTTCTGCTCAGTTTTTCTGCTCAGTTTTTTCTTCAGTTTTTTTTCTCAGTTCTTTTTTTTCACAGTTTTTTTCACAGTTTTTTTCTTAGTTTTTCTTCAGTTTTTTCGGTCGTTTTTTCTCAATTTTTCTTCTCAGTTTTTTTCCTCCGTTTTTCTTCAGTTTTTTTAAATAGTTTTTTTTCTCAGTTTTTCTGATCAGTTTTTCTGCTCAGTTTTTTCTTCAGATTTTTTTCTCAGTTCTTTTTTTTCACAATTTTTTTCACAGTTTTTTTCTTAGTTTTTCTTCAGTTTTTTCAGTCGTTTTTTCTCAATTTTTCTTCTCAGTTTTTTTCCTCCGTTTTTCTTCAGTTTTTTTAAATAGTTTTTTTTCTCAGTTTTTCTGATCAGTTTTTCTGCTCAGTTTTTTCTTCAGTTTTTTTTCTCAGTTCTTCTTTTTTTTCACAGTATTTTTCTAAGTTTTTCTTCAGTTTTTTGAATCGTTTTTTCTCAATTTTTCTTCTCAGTTTTTTTACTCCGTTTTTCTTCAGTATTTTTTTAATAGTTATTTTTTTCTCAGTTTTTCTGCTCAGTTTTTCTGCTCAGTTTTTTCTTCAGTTTTTTTTCTCAGTTCTTTTTTTTCACAATTTTTTTCACAGTTTTTTTCTTAGTTTTTCTTCAGTTTTTTCAGTCGTTTTTTCTCAATATTTCTTCTCAGTTTTTTTCCTCCGTTTTTCTTCAGTTTTTATAAATAGTTTTTTTTCTCAGTTTTTCTGATCAGTTTTTCTGCTCAGTTTTTTCTTCAGATTTTTTTCTCCGTTCTTTTTTGCAGTTTTTTTCAGTTTTTTTCTAAGTTTTTCTTCAGTTTTTTTTCTCAGTTCTTCTTTTTTTTCCACAGTATTTTTCTAAGTTTTTCTTCAGTTTTTTGAATCGTTTTTTCTCAATTTTACTTCTCAGTTTTTTTACTCCGTTTTTCTTCAGTATTTTTTTAATAGTTATTTTTTTCTCAGTTTTTCTGCTCAGTTTTTCTGCTCAGTTTTTTCTTCAGTTTTTTTTCTCAGTTCTTTTTTTTCACAATTTTTTTCACAGTTTTTTTCTTAGTTTTTCTTCAGTTTTTTCAGTCGTTTTTTCTCAATTTTTCTTCTCAGTTTTTTTCCTCCGTTTTTCTTCAGTTTTTTTAAATAGTTTTTTTTCTCAGTTTTTCTGATCAGTTTTTCTGCTCAGTTTTTTCTTCAGATTTTTTTCTCAGTTCTTTTTTGCAGTTTTTTTCAGTTTTTGTCTAAGTTTTTCTTTAGATTTTTTTCTCAGTTCTTCTTTTTTTTCACAGTATTTTTCTAAGTTTTTCTTCAGTTTTTTCAGTCGTTTTTTCTCAATTTTTCTTCCCAGTTTTTTTCATCCGTTTTTCTTCCGTTTTTTTTTAATAGTTTTTTTTCTCAGTTTTTCTGCTCAGTTTTTTATCAGTTTTTTTCTCAGTTCTTTTTTTCCACACTTTTGTGCACAGTTTTTTTCTAAATTTTTCTTCAGTTTTTTTTCTCAGTTCTTTTTTTTCACAGTTTTTTTCTAAGTTTTTCTTCAGTTTTTTGAATCGTTTTTTCTCAATTTTTCTTCTCAGTTTTTTTACTCCGTTTTTCTTCAGTATTTTTTTAATAGTTATTTTTTTCTCAGTTTTTCTGCTCAGTTTTTCTGCTCAGTTTTTTCTTCAGTTTTTTTTCTCAGTTCTTTTTTTTCAGAATTTTTTTCACAGTTTTTTTCTTAGTTTATCTTCAGTTTTTTCAGTCGTTTTTTCTCGATTTTTCTTCTCAGTTTTTTTCCTCCGTTTTTCTTCAGTTTTTTTAAATAGTTTTTTTTCTCAGTTTTTCTTCTCAGTTTTTCTTCTCAGTTTTTTCTTCAGATTTTTTTCTCAGTTCTTTTTTGCAGTTTTTTCCAGTTTTTTCCTAAGTTTTTCTTCAGTTTTTTTTCTCAGTTCTTTTTTTTCACAATTTTTTTCACAGTTTTTTTCTTAGTTTTTCTTCAGTTTTTTCAGTCGTTTTTTCTCAATTTTTCTTCTCAGTTTTTTTCCTCCGTTTTTCTTCAGTTTTTATAAATAGTTTTTTTTCTCAGTTTTTCTGATCAGTTTTTCTGCTCAGTTTTTTCTTCAGATTTTTTTCTCCCTTCTTTTTTGCAGTTTTTTTCAGTTTTTTTCTAAGTTTTTCTTCAGTTTTTTTTCTCAGTTCTTCTTTTTTTTCCACAGTATTTTTCTAAGTTTTTCTTCAGTTTTTTGAATCGTTTTTTCTCAATTTTACTTCTCAGTTTTTTTACTCCGTTTTTCTTCAGTATTTTTTTAATAGTTATTTTTTTCTCAGTTTTTCTGCTCAGTTTTTCTGCTCAGTTTTTTCTTCAGTTTTTTTTCTCAGTTCTTTTTTTTCACAATTTTTTTCACAGTTTTTCTCTTAGTTTTTCTTCAGTTTTTTCAGTCGTTTTTTCTCAATTTTTCTTCTCAGTTTTTTTCCTCCGTTTTTCTTCAGTTTTTTTAAATAGTTTTTTTTCTCAGTTTTTCTGATCAGTTTTTCTGCTCAGTTTTTTCTTCAGATTTTTTTCTCAGTTCTTTTTTGTAGTTTTTTTCAGTTTTTGTCTAAGTTTTTCTTTAGTTTTTTTTCTCAGTTCTTCTTTTTTTTCACAGTATTTTTCTAAGTTTTTCTTCAGTTTTTTCAGTCGTTTTTTCTCAATTTTTCTTCCCAGTTTTTTTCATCCGTTTTTCTTCCGTTTTTTTTTAATAGTTTTTTTTCTCAGTTTTTCTGCTCAGTTTTTTATCAGTTTTTTTCTCAGTTCTTTTTTTCCACACTTTTGTGCACAGTTTTTTTCTAAATTTTTCTTCAGTTTTTTTTCTCAGTTCTTTTTTTTCACAGTTTTTTTCTAAGTTTTTCTTCAGTTTTTTGAATCGT
The DNA here is from genome assembly GCF_044704955.1 of Pristiophorus japonicus. Classification (NCBI taxonomy): domain Eukaryota; kingdom Metazoa; phylum Chordata; class Chondrichthyes; family Pristiophoridae; genus Pristiophorus; species Pristiophorus japonicus. The sequence goes on from NW_027251071.1 coordinate 791,807, forward strand.
TTTTTCTCAATTTTTCTTCTCAGTTTTTTTACTCCGTTTTTCTTCAGTATTTTTTTAATAGTTATTTTTTTCTCAGTTTTTCTGCTCAGTTTTTCTGCTCAGTTTTTTCTTCAGTTTTTTTTCTCAGTTCTTTTTTTTCAGAATTTTTTTCACAGTTTTTTTCTTAGTTTATCTTCAGTTTTTTCAGTCGTTTTTTCTCGATTTTTCTTCTCAGTTTTTTTCCTCCGTTTTTCTTCAGTTTTTTTAAATAGTTTTTTTTCTCAGTTTTTCTTCTCAGTTTTTCTTCTCAGTTTTTTCTTCAGATTTTTTTCTCAGTTCTTTTTTGCAGTTTTTTCCAGTTTTTTTCTAAGTTTTTCTTCAGTTTTTTTTCTCAGTTCTTTTTTTTCACAATTTTTTTCACAGTTTTTTTCTTAGTTTTTCTTCAGTTTTTTCAGTCGTTTTTTCTCAATTTTTCTTCTCAGTTTTTTTCCTCCGTTTTTCTTCAGTTTTTATAAATAGTTTTTTTTCTCAGTTTTTCTGATCAGTTTTTCTGCTCAGTTTTTTCTTCAGATTTTTTTCTCCGTTCCTTTTTGCAGTTTTTTCCAGTTTTTTTCTAAGTTTTTCTTCAGTTTTTTTTCTCAGTTCTTTTTTTTCACAATTTTTTTCACAGTTTTTTTCTTAGTTTTTCTTCAGTTTTTTCAGTCGTTTTTTCTCAATTTTTCTTCTCAGTTTTTTTCCTCCGTTTTTCTTCAGTTTTTATAAATAGTTTTTTTTCTCAGTTTTTCTTCTCAGTTTTTCTGCTCAGTTTTTTCTTCAGTTTTTTTTCTCAGTTCTTTTTTTTCAGAATTTTTTTCACAGTTTTTTTCTTAGTTTATCTTCAGTTTTTTCAGTCGTTTTTTCTCGATTTTTCTTCTCAGTTTTTTTCCTCCGTTTTTCTTCAGTTTTTTTAAATAGTTTTTTTTCTCAGTTTTTCTTCTCAGTTTTTCTTCTCAGTTTTTTCTTCAGATTTTTTTCTCAGTTCTTTTTTGCAGTTTTTTCCAGTTTTTTTCTAAGTTTTTCTTCAGTTTTTTTTCTCAGTTCTTCTTTTTTTTCCACAGTATTTTTCTAAGTTTTTCTTCAGTTTTTTGAATCGTTTTTTCTCAATTTTACTTCTCAGTTTTTTTACTCCGTTTTTCTTCAGTATTTTTTTAATAGTTATTTTTTTCTCAGTTTTTCTGCTCAGTTTTTCTGCTCAGTTTTTTCTTCAGTTTTTTTTCTCAGTTCTTTTTTTTCACAATTTTTTTCACAGTTTTTTTCTTAGTTTTTCTTCAGTTTTTTCAGTCGTTTTTTCTCAATTTTTCTTCTCAGTTTTTTTCCTCCGTTTTTCTTCAGTTTTTTTAAATAGTTTTTTTTCTCAGTTTTTCTGATCAGTTTTTCTGCTCAGTTTTTTCTTCAGATTTTTTTCTCAGTTCTTTTTTGCAGTTTTTTTCAGTTTTTGTCTAAGTTTTTCTTTAGTTTTTTTTCTCAGTTCTTCTTTTTTTTCACAGTATTTTTCTAAGTTTTTCTTCAGTTTTTTCAGTCGTTTTTTCTCAATTTTTCTTCCCAGTTTTTTTCATCCGTTTTTCTTCCGTTTTTTTTTAATAGTTTTTTTTCTCAGTTTTTCTGCTCAGTTTTTTATCAGTTTTTTTCTCAGTTCTTTTTTTCCACACTTTTGTGCACAGTTTTTTTCTAAATTTTTCTTCAGTTTTTTTTCTCAGTTCTTTTTTTTCACAGTTTTTTTCTAAGTTTTTCTTCAGTTTTTTGAATCGTTTTTTCTCAATTTTTCTTCTCAGTTTTTTTACTCCGTTTTTCTTCAGTATTTTTTTAATAGTTATTTTTTTCTCAGTTTTTCTGCTCAGTTTTTCTGCTCAGTTTTTTCTTCAGTTTTTTTTCTCAGTTCTTTTTTTTCAGAATTTTTTTCACAGTTTTTTTCTTAGTTTATCTTCAGTTTTTTCAGTCGTTTTTTCTCGATTTTTCTTCTCAGTTTTTTTCCTCCGTTTTTCTTCAGTTTTTTTAAATAGTTTTTTTTCTCAGTTTTTCTTCTCAGTTTTTCTTCTCAGTTTTTTCTTCAGATTTTTTTCTCAGTTCTTTTTTGCAGTTTTTTCCAGTTTTTTTCTAAGTTTTTCTTCAGTTTTTTTTCTCAGTTCTTCTTTTTTTTCACAGTATTTTTCTAAGTTTTTCTTCAGTTTTTTCAGTCGTTTTTTCTCAATTTTTCTTCTCAGTTTTTTTCCTCCGTTTTTCTTCAGTTTTTTTAAATAGTTTTTTTTCTCAGTTTTTCTGATCAGTTTTTCTGCTCAGTTTTTTCTTCAGATTTTTTTCTCAGTTCTTTTTTGCAGTTTTTTTCAGTTTTTGTCTAAGTTTTTCTTTAGTTTTTTTTCTCAGTTCTTCTTTTTTTTCACAGTATTTTTCTAAGTTTTTCTTCAGTTTTTTCAGTCGTTTTTTCTCAATTTTTCTTCCCAGTTTTTTTCATCCGTTTTTCTTCCGTTTTTTTTTAATAGTTTTTTTTCTCAGTTTTTCTGCTCAGTTTTTAATCAGTTTTTTTCTCAGTTCTTTTTTTCCACACTTTTGTGCACAGTTTTTTTCTAAATTTTTCTTCAGTTTTTTTTCTCAGTTCTTTTTTTTCACAGTTTTTTTCTAAGTTTTTCTTCAGTTTTTTGAATCGTTTTTTCTCAATTTTTCTTCTCAGTTTTTTTCCTCCGTTTTTCTTCAGTTTTTATAAATAGTTTTTTTTCTCAGTTTTTCTGCTCAGTTTTTCTGCTCAGTTTTTTCTTCAGTTTTTTTTCTCAGTTCTTTTTTTTCAGAATTTTTTTCACAGTTTTTTTCTTAGTTTATCTTCAGTTTTTTCAGTCGTTTTTTCTCGATTTTTCTTCTCAGTTTTTTTCCTCCGTTTTTCTTCAGTTTTTTTAAATAGTTTTTTTTCTCAGTTTTTCTTCTCAGTTTTTCTTCTCAGTTTTTTCTTCAGATTTTTTTCTCAGTTCTTTTTTGCAGTTTTTTCCAGTTTTTTTCTAAGTTTTTCTTCAGTTTTTTTTCTCAGTTCTTCTTTTTTTTCCACAGTATTTTTCTAAGTTTTTCTTCAGTTTTTTGAATCGTTTTTTCTCAATTTTACTTCTCAGTTTTTTTACTCCGTTTTTCTTCAGTATTTTTTTAATAGTTATTTTTTTCTCAGTTTTTCTGCTCAGTTTTTCTGCTCAGTTTTTTCTTCAGTTTTTTTTCTCAGTTCTTTTTTTTCACAATTTTTTTCACAGTTTTTTTCTTAGTTTTTCTTCAGTTTTTTCAGTCGTTTTTTCTCAATTTTTCTTCTCAGTTTTTTTCCTCCGTTTTTCTTCAGTTTTTTTAAATAGTTTTTTTTCTCAGTTTTTCTGATCAGTTTTTCTGCTCAGTTTTTTCTTCAGATTTTTTTCTCAGTTCTTTTTTGCAGTTTTTTTCAGTTTTTGTCTAAGTTTTTCTTTAGTTTTTTTTCTCAGTTCTTCTTTTTTTTCACAGTATTTTTCTAAGTTTTTCTTCAGTTTTTTCAGTCGTTTTTTCTCAATTTTTCTTCCCAGTTTTTTTCATCCGTTTTTCTTCCGTTTTTTTTTAATAGTTTTTTTTCTCAATTTTTCTGCTCAGTTTTTTATCAGTTTTTTTCTCAGTTCTTTTTTTCCACACTTTTGTGCACAGTTTTTTTCTAAATTTTTCTTCAGTTTTTTTTCTCAGTTCTTTTTTTTCACAGTTTTTTTCTAAGTTTTTCTTCAGTTTTTTGAATCGTTTTTTCTCAATTTTTCTTCTCAGTTTTTTTACTCCGTTTTTCTTCAGTATTTTTTTAATAGTTATTTTTTTCTCAGTTTTTCTGCTCAGTTTTTCTGCTCGGTTTTTTCTTCAGTTTTTTTTCTCAGTTCTTTTTTTTCAGAATTTTTTTCACAGTTTTTTTCTTAGTTTATCTTCAGTTTTTTCAGTCGTTTTTTCTCGATTTTTCTTCTCAGTTTTTTTCCTCCGTTTTTCTTCAGTTTTTTTAAATAGTTTTTTTTCTCAGTTTTTCTTCTCAGTTTTTCTTCTCAGTTTTTTCTTCAGATTTTTTTCTCAGTTCTTTTTTGCAGTTTTTTCCAGTTTTTTTCTAAGTTTTTCTTCAGTTTTTTTTCTCAGTTCTTCTTTTTTTTCACAGTATTTTTCTAAGTTTTTCTTCAGTTTTTTCAGTCGTTTTTTCTCAATTTTTCTTCTCAGTTTTTTTCCTCCGTTTTTCTTCAGTTTTTTTAAATAGTTTTTTTTCTCAGTTTTTCTGATCAGTTTTTCTGCTCAGTTTTTTCTTCAGATTTTTTTCTCAGTTCTTTTTTGCAGTTTTTTTCAGTTTTTGTCTAAGTTTTTCTTTAGTTTTTTTTCTCAGTTCTTCTTTTTTTTCACAGTATTTTTCTAAGTTTTTCTTCAGTTTTTTCAGTCGTTTTTTCTCAATTTTTCTTCCCAGTTTTTTTCATCCGTTTTTCTTCCGTTTTTTTTTAATAGTTTTTTTTCTCAGTTTTTCTGCTCAGTTTTTAATCAGTTTTTTTCTCAGTTCTTTTTTTCCACACTTTTGTGCACAGTTTTTTTCTAAATTTTTCTTCAGTTTTTTTTCTCAGTTCTTTTTTTTCACAGTTTTTTTCTAAGTTTTTCTTCAGTTTTTTGAATCGTTTTTTCTCAATTTTTCTTCTCAGTTTTTTTACTCCGTTTTTCTTCAGTATTTTTTTAATAGTTATTTTTTTCTCAGTTTTTCTGCTCAGTTTTTCTGCTCAGTTTTTTCTTCAGTTTTTTTTCTCAGTTCTTTTTTTTCACAATTTTTTTCACAGTTTTTTTCTTAGTTTTTCTTCAGTTTTTTCAGTCGTTTTTTCTCAATATTTCTTCTCAGTTTTTTTCCTCCGTTTTTCTTCAGTTTTTATAAATAGTTTTTTTTCTCAGTTTTTCTGATCAGTTTTTCTGCTCAGTTTTTTCTTCAGATTTTTTTCTCCGTTCTTTTTTGCAGTTTTTTTCAGTTTTTTTCTAAGTTTTTCTTCAGTTTTTTTTCTCAGTTCTTCTTTTTTTTCCACAGTATTTTTCTAAGTTTTTCTTCAGTTTTTTGAATCGTTTTTTCTCAATTTTACTTCTCAGTTTTTTTACTCCGTTTTTCTTCAGTATTTTTTTAATAGTTATTTTTTTCTCAGTTTTTCTGCTCAGTTTTTCTGCTCATTTTTTTCTTCAGTTTTTTTTCTCAGTTCTTTTTTTTCACAATTTTTTTCACAGTTTTTTTCTTAGTTTTTCTTCAGTTTTTTCAGTCGTTTTTTCTCAATTTTTCTTCTCAGTTTTTTTCCTCCGTTTTTCTTCAGTTTTTTTAAATAGTTTTTTTTCTCAGTTTTTCTGATCAGTTTTTCTGCTCAGTTTTTTCTTCAGATTTTTTTCTCAGTTCTTTTTTGCAGTTTTTTTCAGTTTTTGTCTAAGTTTTTCTTTAGTTTTTTTTCTCAGTTCTTCTTTTTTTTCACAGTATTTTTCTAAGTTTTTCTTCAGTTTTTTCAGTCGTTTTTTCTCAATTTTTCTTCCCAGTTTTTTTCATCCGTTTTTCTTCCGTTTTTTTTTAATAGTTTTTTTTCTCAGTTTTTCTGCTCAGTTTTTTATCAGTTTTTTTCTCAGTTCTTTTTTTCCACACTTTTGTGCACAGTTTTTTTCTAAATTTTTCTTCAGTTTTTTTTCTCAGTTCTTTTTTTTCACAGTTTTTTTCTAAGTTTTTCTTCAGTTTTTTGAATCGTTTTTTCTCAATTTTTCTTCTCAGTTTTTTTACTCCGTTTTTCTTCAGTATTTTTTTAATAGTTATTTTTTTCTCAGTTTTTCTGCTCAGTTTTTCTGCTCAGTTTTTTCTTCAGTTTTTTTTCTCAGTTCTTTTTTTTCAGAATTTTTTTCACAGTTTTTTTCTTAGTTTATCTTCAGTTTTTTCAGTCGTTTTTTCTCGATTTTTCTTCTCAGTTTTTTTCCTCCGTTTTTCTTCAGTTTTTTTAAATAGTTTTTTTTCTCAGTTTTTCTTCTCAGTTTTTCTTCTCAGTTTTTTCTTCAGATTTTTTTCTCAGTTCTTTTTTGCAGTTTTTTCCAGTTTTTTTCTAAGTTTTTCTTCAGTTTTTTTTCTCAGTTCTTCTTTTTTTTCACAGTATTTTTCTAAGTTTTTCTTCAGTTTTTTCAGTCGTTTTTTCTCAATTTTTCTTCTCAGTTTTTTTCCTCCGTTTTTCTTCAGTTTTTTTAAATAGTTTTTTTTCTCAGTTTTTCTGATCAGTTTTTCTGCTCAGTTTTTTCTTCAGATTTTTTTCTCAGTTCTTTTTTGCAGTTTTTTTCAGTTTTTGTCTAAGTTTTTCTTTAGTTTTTTTTCTCAGTTCTTCTTTTTTTTCACAGTATTTTTCTAAGTTTTTCTTCAGTTTTTTCAGTCGTTTTTTCTCAATTTTTCTTCCCAGTTTTTTTCATCCGTTTTTCTTCCGTTTTTTTTTAATAGTTTTTTTTCTCAGTTTTTCTGCTCAGTTTTTTATCAGTTTTTTTCTCAGTTCTTTTTTTCCACACTTTTGTGCACAGTTTTTTTCTAAATTTTTCTTCAGTTTTTTTTCTCAGTTCTTTTTTGCAGTTTTTTCCAGTATTTTTCTAAGTTTTTCTTCAGTTTTTTTTCTCAGTTCTTCTTTTTTTTCACAGTATTTTTCTAAGTTTTTCTTCAGTTTTTTCAGTCGTTTTTTCTCAATTTTTCTTCTCAGTTTTTTTCATCCGTTTTTCTTCAGTTTTTTTTTAATAGTTTTTTTTCTCAGTTTTTCTGCGCAGTTTTTCTGCTCAGTTTTTTTATCAGTTTTTTTCTCAATTCTTTTTTTCCACACTTTTGTGCACAGTTTTTTTCTAAATTTTTCTTCAGTTTTTTTTCTCAGTTCTTTGTTTTCACAGTTTTTTTCTAAGTTTTTCTTCAGTTTTTTGAATCGTTTTTTCTCAATTTTTCTTCTCAGTTTTTTTACTCAGTTTTTCTTCAGTATTTTTTTAATAGTTATTTTTTTCTCAGTTTTTCTGCTCAGTTTTTCTGCTCAGTTTTTTCTTCAGTTTTTTTTCTCAGTTCTTTTTTTTCACAGTTTTTTTCACAGTTTTTTTCTTAGTTTTTCTTCAGTTTTTCGGTCGTTTTTTCTCAATTTTTCTTCTCAGTTTTTTTCCTCCGTTTTTCTTCAGTTTTTTTAAATAGTTTTTTTTCTCAGTTTTTCTGATCAGTTTTTCTGCTCAGTTTTTTCTTCAGATTTTTTTCTCAGTTCTTTTTTTTCACAATTTTTTTCACAGTTTTTTTCTTAGTTTTTCTTCAGTTTTTTCAGTCGTTTTTTCTCAATTTTTCTTCTCAGTTTTTTTCCTCCGTTTTTCTTCAGTTTTTTTAAATAGTTTTTTTTCTCAGTTTTTCTGATCAGTTTTTCTGCTCAGTTTTTTCTTCAGTTTTTTTTCTCAGTTCTTCTTTTTTTTCACAGTATTTTTCTAAGTTTTTCTTCAGTTTTTTGAATCGTTTTTTCTCAATTTTTCTTCTCAGTTTTTTTACTCCGTTTTTCTTCAGTATTTTTTTAATAGTTATTTTTTTCTCAGTTTTTCTGCTCAGTTTTTCTGCTCATTTTTTTCTTCAGTTTTTTTTCTCAGTTCTTTTTTTTCACAATTTTTTTCACAGTTTTTTTCTTAGTTTTTCTTCAGTTTTTTCAGGCGTTTTTTCTCAATTTTTCTTCTCAGTTTTTTTCCTCCGTTTTTCTTCAGTTTTTTTAAATAGTTTTTTTTCTCAGTTTTTCTGATCAGTTTTTCTGCTCAGTTTTTTCTTCAGATTTTTTTCTCAGTTCTTTTTTGCAGTTTTTTTCAGTGTTTGTCTAAGTTTTTCTTTAGTTTTTTTTCTCAGTTCTTCTTTTTTTTCACAGTTTTTCTTCAGTTTTTTCAGTCGTTTTTTCTCAATTTTTCTTCCCAGTTTTTTTCATCCGTTTTTCTTCCGTTTTTTTTTAATAGTTTTTTTTCTCAGTTTTTCTGCTCAGTTTTTTATCAGTTTTTTTCTCAGTTCTTTTTTTCCACACTTTTGTGCACAGTTTTTTTCTAAATTTTTCTTCAGTTTTTTTTCTCAGTTCTTTTTTTTCACAGTTTTTTTCTAAGTTTTTCTTCAGTTTTTTGAATCGTTTTTTCTCAATTTTTCTTCTCAGTTTTTTTACTCCGTTTTTCTTCAGTATTTTTTTAATAGTTATTTTTTTCTCAGTTTTTCTGCTCAGTTTTTCTGCTCAGTTTTTTCTTCAGTATTTTTTCTCAGTTCTTTTTTTTCAGAATTTTTTTCACAGTTTTTTTCTTAGTTTATCTTCAGTTTTTTCAGTCGTTTTTTCTCGATTTTTCTTCTCAGTTTTTTTCCTCCGTTTTTCTTCAGTTTTTTTAAATAGTTTTTTTTCTCAGTTTTTCTTCTCAGTTTTTCTTCTCAGTTTTTTCTTCAGATTTTTTTCTCAGTTCTTTTTTGCAGTTTTTTCCAGTTTTTTTCTAAGTTTTTCTTCAGTTTTTTTTCTCAGTTCTTCTTTTTTTTCACAGTATTTTTCTAAGTTTTTCTTCAGTTTTTTCAGTCGTTTTTTCTCAATTTTTCTTCTCAGTTTTTTTCCTCCGTTTTTCTTCAGTTTTTTTAAATAGTTTTTTTTCTCAGTTTTTCTGATCAGTTTTTCTGCTCAGTTTTTTCTTCAGATTTTTTTCTCAGTTCTTTTTTGCAGTTTTTTTCAGTTTTTGTCTAAGTTTTTCTTTAGTTTTTTTTCTCAGTTCTTCTTTTTTTTCACAGTATTTTTCTAAGTTTTTCTTCAGTTTTTTCAGTCGTTTTTTCTCAATTTTTCTTCCCAGTTTTTTTCATCCGTTTTTCTTCCGTTTTTTTTTAATAGTTTTTTTTCTCAGTTTTTCTGCTCAGTTTTTTATCAGTTTTTTTCTCAGTTCTTTTTTTCCACACTTTTGTGCACAGTTTTTTTCTAAATTTTTCTTCAGTTTTTTTTCTCAGTTCTTTTTTTTCACAGTTTTTTTCTAAGTTTTTCTTCAGTTTTTTGAATCGTTTTTTCTCAATTTTTCTTCTCAGTTTTTTTACTCCGTTTTTCTTCAGTATTTTTTTAATAGTTATTTTTTTCTCAGTTTTTCTGCTCAGTTTTTCTGCTCAGTTTTTTCTTCAGTTTTTTTTCTCAGTTCTTTTTTTTCAGAATTTTTTTCACAGTTTTTTTCTTAGTTTATCTTCAGTTTTTTCAGTCGTTTTTTCTCGATTTTTCTTCTCAGTTTTTTTCCTCCGTTTTTCTTCAGTTTTTTTAAATAGTTTTTTTTCTCAGTTTTTCTTCTCAGTTTTTCTTCTCAGTTTTTTCTTCAGATTTTTTTCTCAGTTCTTTTTTGCAGTTTTTTCCAGTTTTTTTCTAAGTTTTTCTTCAGTTTTTTTTCTCAGTTCTTCTTTTTTTTCACAGTATTTTTCTAAGTTTTTCTTCAGTTTTTTCAGTCGTTTTTTCTCAATTTTTCTTCTCAGTTTTTTTCCTCCGTTTTTCTTCAGTTTTTTTAAATAGTTTTTTTTCTCAGTTTTTCTGATCAGTTTTTCTGCTCAGTTTTTTCTTCAGATTTTTTTCTCAGTTCTTTTTTGCAGTTTTTTTCAGTTTTTGTCTAAGTTTTTCTTTAGTTTTTTTTCTCAGTTCTTCTTTTTTTTCACAGTATTTTTCTAAGTTTTTCTTCAGTTTTTTCAGTCGTTTTTTCTCAATTTTTCTTCCCAGTTTTTTTCATCCGTTTTTCTTCCGTTTTTTTTTAATAGTTTTTTTTCTCAGTTTTTCTGCTCAGTTTTTTATCAGTTTTTTTCTCAGTTCTTTTTTTCCACACTTTTGTGCACAGTTTTTTTCTAAATTTTTCTTCAGTTTTTTTTCTCAGTTCTTTTTTTTCACAGTTTTTTTCTAAGTTTTTCTTCAGTTTTTTGAATCTTTTTTTCTCAATTTTTCTTCTCAGTTTTTTTACTCCGTTTTTCTTCAGTATTTTTTTAATAGTTATTTTTTTCTCAGTTTTTCTGCTCAGTTTTTCTGCTCAGTTTTTTCTTCAGTATTTTTTCTCAGTTCTTTTTTTTCAGAATTTTTTTCACAGTTTTTTTCTTAGTTTATCTTCAGTTTTTTCAGTCGTTTTTTCTCGATTTTTCTTCTCAGTTTTTTTCCTCCGTTTTTCTTCAGTTTTTTTAAATAGTTTTTTTTCTCAGTTTTTCTTCTCAGTTTTTCTTCTCAGTTTTTTCTTCAGATTTTTTTCTCAGTTCTTTTTTGCAGTTTTTTCCAGTTTTTTTCTAAGTTTTTCTTCAGTTTTTTTTCTGAGTTCTTCTTTTTTTTCCACAGTATTTTTCTAAGTTTTTCTTCAGTTTTTTGAATCGTTTTTTCTCAATTTTACTTCTCAGTTTTTTTACTCCGTTTTTCTTCAGTATTTTTTTAATAGTTATTTTTTTCTCAGTTTTTCTGCTCAGTTTTTCTGCTCAGTTTTTTCTTCAGTTTTTTTTCTCAGTTCTTTTTTTTCACAATTTTTTTCACAGTTTTTTTCTTAGTTTTTCTTCAGTTTTTTCAGTCGTTTTTTCTCAATTTTTCTTCTCAGTTTTTTTCCTCCGTTTTTCTTCAGTTTTTTTAAATAGTTTTTTTTCTCAGTTTTTCTGATCAGTTTTTCTGCTCAGTTTTTTCTTCAGATTTTTTTCTCAGTTCTTTTTTGCAGTTTTTTTCAGTTTTTGTCTAAGTTTTTCTTTAGTTTTTTTTCTCAGTTCTTCTTTTTTTTCACAGTATTTTTCTAAGTTTTTCTTCAGTTTTTTCATTCGTTTTTTCTCAATTTTTCTTCCCAGTTTTTTTCATCCGTTTTTCTTCCGTTTTTTTTTAATAGTTTTTTTTCTCAGTTTTTCTGCTCAGTTTTTTATCAGTTTTTTTCTCAGTTCTTTTTTTCCACACTTTTGTGCACAGTTTTTTTCTAAATTTTTCTTCAGTTTTTTTTCTCAGTTCTTTTTTTTCACAGTTTTTTTCTAAGTTTTTCTTCAGTTTTTTGAATCGTTTTTTCTCAATTTTTCTTCTCAGTTTTTTTACTCCGTTTTTCTTCAGTATTTTTTTAATAGTTATTTTTTTCTCAGTTTTTCTGCTCAGTTTTTCTGCTCAGTTTTTTCTTCAGTTTTTTTTCTCAGTTCTTTTTTTTCAGAATTTTTTTCACAGTTTTTTTCTTAGTTTATCTTCAGTTTTTTCAGTCGTTTTTTCTCGATTTTTCTTCTCAGTTTTTTTCCTCCGTTTTTCTTCAGTTTTTTTAAATAGTTTTTTTTCTCAGTTTTTCTTCTCAGTTTTTCTTCTCAGTTTTTTCTTCAGATTTTTTTCTCAGTTCTTTTTTGCAGTTTTTTCCAGTTTTTTTCTAAGTTTTTCTTCAGTTTTTTTTCTCAGTTCTTCTTTTTTTTCCACAGTATTTTTCTAAGTTTTTCTTCAGTTTTTTGAATCGTTTTTTCTCAATTTTACTTCTCAGTTTTTTTACTCCGTTTTTCTTCAGTATTTTTTTAATAGTTATTTTTTTCTCAGTTTTTCTGCTCAGTTTTTCTGCTCAGTTTTTTCTTCAGTTTTTTTTCTCAGTTCTTTTTTTTCACAATTTTTTTCACAGTTTTTTTCTTAGTTTTTCTTCAGTTTTTTCAGTCGTTTTTTCTCAATTTTTCTTCTCAGTTTTTTTCCTCCGTTTTTCTTCAGTTTTTTTAAATAGTTTTTTTTCTCAGTTTTTCTTCTCAGTTTTTCTTCTCAGTTTTTTCTTCAGATTTTTTTCTCAGTTCTTTTTTGCAGTTTTTTCCAGTTTTTTTCTAAGTTTTTCTTCAGTTTTTTTTCTCAGTTCTTCTTTTTTTTCACAGTATTTTTCTAAGTTTTTCTTCAGTTTTTTCAGTCGTTTTTTCTCAATTTTTCTTCTCAGTTTTTTTCCTCCGTTTTTCTTCAGTTTTTTTAAATAGTTTTTTTTCTCAGTTTTTCTGATCAGTTTTTCTGCTCAGTTTTTTCTTCAGATTTTTTTCTCAGTTCTTTTTTGCAGTTTTTTTCAGTTTTTGTCTAAGTTTTTCTTAAGTTTTTTTTCTCAGTTCTTCTTTTTTTTCACAGTATTTTTCTAAGTTTTTCTTCAGTTTTTTCAGTCGTTTTTTCTCAATTTTTCTTCCCAGTTTTTTTCATCCGTTTTTCTTCCGTTTTTTTTTAATAGTTTTTTTTCTCAGTTTTTCTGCTCAGTTTTTTATCAGTTTTTTTCTCAGTTCTTTTTTTCCACACTTTTGTGCACAGTTTTTTTCTAAATTTTTCTTCAGTTTTTTTTCTCAGTTCTTTTTTTTCACAGTTTTTTTCTAAGTTTTTCTTCAGTTTTTTGAATCGTTTTTTCTCAATTTTTCTTCTCAGTTTTTTTACTCCGTTTTTCTTCAGTATTTTTTTAATAGTTATTTTTTTCTCAGTTTTTCTGCTCAGTTTTTCTGCTCAGTTTTTTCTTCAGTTTTTTTTCTCAGTTCTTTTTTTTCAGAATTTTTTTCACAGTTTTTTTCTTAGTTTATCTTCAGTTTTTTCAGTCGTTTTTTCTCGATTTTTCTTCTCAGTTTTTTTCCTCCGTTTTTCTTCAGTTTTTTTAAATAGTTTTTTTTCTCAGTTTTTCTTCTCAGTTTTTCTTCTCAGTTTTTTCTTCAGATTTTTTTCTCAGTTCTTTTTTGCAGTTTTTTCCAGTTTTTTTCTAAGTTTTTCTTCAGTTTTTTTTCTCAGTTCTTCTTTTTTTTCACAGTATTTTTCTAAGTTTTTCTTCAGTTTTTTCAGTCGTTTTTTCTCAATTTTTCTTCTCAGTTTTTTTCCTCCGTTTTTCTTCAGTTTTTTTAAATAGTTTTTTTTCTCAGTTTTTCTGCTCAGTTTTTTCTTCAGATTTTTTTCTCAGTTCTTTTTTTGCAGTTTTTTTCAGTTTTTTTCTAAGTTTTTCTTCAGTTTTTTTTCTCAGTTCTTCTTTTTTTTCAGTTTTTTTCTAAGTTTTTCTTCAGTTTTTTTTCTCAGTTCTTTTTTTTCACAGTTTTTTTCTAAGTTTTTCTTCAGTTTTTTGAATCGTTTTTTCTCAATTTTTCTTCTCAGTTTTTTTACTCCGTTTTTCTTCAGTATTTTTTTAATAGTTATTTTTTTCTCAGTTTTTCTGCTCAGTTTTTCTGCTCAGTTTTTTCTTCAGTTTTTTTTCTCAGTTCTTTTTTTTCACAATTTTTTTCACCGTTTTTTTCTTAGTTTTTCTTCAGTTTTTTCAGTCGTTTTTTCTCGATTTTTCTTCAGTTTTTTCCCTCAGTTTTTCTTCAGTTTTTTTAAATAGTTTTTTTTCTCAGTTTTTCTGATCAGTTTTTCTGCTCAGTTTTTTCTTCAGTTTTTTTTCTCAGTTCTTTTTTTTCACAATTTTTTTCACAGTTTTTTTCTTAGTTTTTCTTCAGTTTTTTCGGTCGTTTTTTCTCAATTTTTCTTCCCAGTTTTTTTCCTCCGTTTTTCTTCAGTTTTTTTACATAGTTTTTTTTCTCAGTTTTTCTGATCAGTTTTTCTGCTCAGTTTTTTCTTCAAATTTTTTTCTCAGTTCTTTTTTTGCAGTTTTTTTCAGTTTTTTTCTAAGTTTTTCTTCAGTTTTTTTTCTCAGTTCTTCTTTTTTTCACAGTTTTTTTCTAAGTTTTTCTTCAGTTTTTTTTCTCAGTTCTTTTTTTTCACAGTTTTTTTCGAAGTTTTTCTTCAGTTTTTTGAATCGTTTTTTCTCAATTTTTCTTCTCAGTTTTTTTACTCCGTTTTTCTTCAGTATTTTTTTAATAGTTATTTTTTTCTCAGTTTTTCTGCTCAGTTTTTCTGCTCAGTTTTTTCTTCAGTTTTTTTCTCAGTTCTTTTTTTTCACAATTTTTTTCACAGTTTTTTTCTTAGTTTTTCTTCAGTTTTTTCAGTCGTTTTTTCTCAATTTTTCTTCTCAGTTTTTTTCCTCCGTTTTTCTTCAGTTTTTTGAATCGTTTTTTCTCAATTTTTCTTCTCAGTTTTTTTACTCCGTTTTTCTTCAGTATTTTTTTAATAGTTATTTTTTTCTCAGTTTTTCTGCTCAGTTTTTCTGCTCAGTTTTTTCTTCAGTTTTTTTTCTCAGTTCTTTTTTTTCACAATTTTTTTCACAGTTTTTTTCTTAGTTTTTCTTCAGTTTTTTCAGTCGTTTTTTCTCAATTTTTCTTCTCAGTTTTTTTCCTCCGTTTTTCTTCAGTTTTTTTAAATAGTTTTTTTTCTCAGTTTTTCTGATCAGTTTTTCTGCTCAGTTTTTTCTTCAGATTTTTTTCTCAGTTCTTTTTTGCAGTTTTTTTCAGTTTTTTTCTAAGTTTTTCTTCAGTTTTTTTTCTCAATTCTTCTTTTTTTTCACAGTATTTTGCTAAGTTTTTCTTCAGTTTTTTCAGTCGTTTTTTCTCAATTTTTCTTCTCAGTTTTTTTCATCCGTTTTTCTTCAGTTTTTTTTTAATAGTTTTTTTTCTCAGTTTTTCTGCTCAGTTTTTCTGCTCAGTTTTTTCTCTGTTTTTTTCTCAGTTCTTTTTTCCACACTTTTGTGCACAGTTTTTTTCTTAGTTTCTCTTCAGTTTTTTCAGTCGTTTTTTCTCAATTTTTCTTCTCAGTTTTTTTCCTCCGTTTTTCTTCAGTTTTTTTAAATAGTTTTTTTTCTCAGTTTTTCTGATCAGTTTTTCTGCTCAGTTTTTTCTTCAGATTTTTTTCTCAGTTCTTTTTTGCAGTTTTTTTCAGTTTTTTTCTAAGTTTTTCTTCAGTTTTTTTTCTCAATTCTTCTTTTTTTTCACAGTATTTTTCTAAGTTTTTCTTCAGTTTTTTCAGTCGTTTTTTCTCAATTTTTCTTCTCAGTTTTTTTCATCCGTTTTTCTTCAGTTTTTTTTTAATAGTTTTTTTTCTCAGTTTTTCTGCTCAGTTTTTCTGCTCAGTTTTTTCTCAGTTTTTTTCTCAGTTCTTTTTTCCACACTTTTGTGCACAGTTTTTTTTCTAAATTTTTCTTCAGTTTTTTTTCTCAGTTCTTTTTTTTCACAATTTTTTTCACAGTTTTTTTCTTAGTTTTTCTTCAGTTTTTTCGGTAGTTTTTTCTCAATTTTTCTTCTCAGTTTTTTTTCTCAGTTCTTTTTTTTCACAGTATTTTTCTAAGTTTTTCTTCAGTTTTTTGAATCGTTTTTTCTCAATTTTTCGTCTCAGTTTTTTTACTCCGTTTTTCTTCAGTATTTTTTTAATAGTTATTTTTTTCTCAGTTTTTCTGCTCAGTTTTTCTGCTCAGTTTTTTCTTCAGTTTTTTTTCTCAGTTCTTTTTTTTCAGAATTTTTTTCACAGTTTTTTTCTTAGTTTATCTTCAGTTTTTTCAGTCGTTTTTTCTCGATTTTTCTTCTCAGTTTTTTTCCTCCGTTTTTCTTCAGTTTTTTTAAATAGTTTTTTTTCTCAGTTTTTCTGATCAGTTTTTCTTCTCAGTTTTTTCTTCAGATTTTTTTCTCAGTTCTTTTTTGCAGTTTTTTTCAGTTTTTTTCTAAGTTTTTCTTCAGTTTTTTTTCTCAGTTCTTCTTTTTTTTCACAGTATTTTTCTAAGTTTTTCTTCAGTTTTTTCAGTCGTTTTTTCTCAATTTTTCTTCTCAGTTTTTTTCATCCGTTTTTCTTCAGTTTTTTTTTAATAGTTTTTTTTCTCAGTTTTTCTGCTCAGTTTTTCTGCTCAGTTTTTTCTCAGTTTTTTTCTCAGTTCTTTTTTTCCACACTTTTGTGCACAGTTTTTTTCTAAATTTTTCTTCAGTTTTTTTTCTCAGTTCTTTTTTTTCACAATTTTTTTCACAGTTGTTTTCTTAGTTTTTCTTCAGTTTTTTCGGTCGTTTTTTCTCAATTTTTCTTCTCAGTTTTTTTCCTCCGTTTTTCTTCAGTTTTTTTAAATAGTTTTTATTCTCAGTTTTTCTGCTCAGTTTTTTCTTCAGATTTTTTTCTCAGTTCTTTTTTTGCAGTTTTTTTCAGTTTTTTTCTAAGTTTTTCTTCAGTTTTTTTTCTCAGTTCTTTTTTTTCACAGTTTTTTTCTAAGTTTTTCTTCAGTTTTTTGAATCGTTTTTTCTCAATTTTTCTTCTCAGTTTTTTAACTCCGTTTTTCTTCAGTATTTTTTTAATAGTTATTTTTTTCTCAGTTTTTCTGCTCAGTTTTTCTGCTCAGTTTTTTCTTCAGTTTTTTTTCTCAGTTCTTTTTTTTCACAGTTTTTTTCTTAGTTTTTCTTCAGTTTTTTCTGTCGTTTTTTCTCAATTTTTCTTCTCAGTTTTTTTACTCCGTTTTTCTTCAGTATTTTTTTAATAGTTATTTTTTTCTCAGTTTTTCTGCTCAGTTTTTCTGCTCAGTTTTTTCTTCAGTTTTTTTTCTCAGTTCTTTTTTTTCACAGTTTTTTTCTTAGTTTTTCTTCAGTTTTTTCAGTCGTTTTTTCTCAATTTTTCTTCTCAGTTTTTTTCCTCCGTTTTTCTTCAGTTTTTTTACATAGTTTTTTTTTCTCAGTTTTTCTGATCAGTTTTTCTGCTCAGTTTTTTCTTCAGATTTTTTTCTCAGTTCTTTTTTGCAGTTTTTTTCAGTTTTTTCTAAGTTTTTCTTCAGTTTTTTTTCTCAGTTCTTTTTTTTCACACTATTTTTCTAAGTTTTTCTTCAGTTTTTTCAGTCGTTTTTTCTCAATTTTTCTTCTCAGTTTTTTTCATCCGTTTTTCTTCAGTTTTTTTTTAATAGTTTTTTTTCTCAGTTTTTCTGCTCAGTTTTTCTGCTCAGTTTTTTCTCAGTTTTTTTCTCAGTTCTTTTTTTCCACACTTTTGTGCACAGTTTTTTTCTAAATTTTTCTTCAGTTTTTTTTCTCAGTTCTTTTTTTTCACAGTTTTTTTCTAAGTTTTTCTTCAGTGTTTTGAATCGTTTTTTCTCAATTTTTCTTCTCAGTTTTTTTACTCCGTTTTTCTTCAGTATTTTTTTAATAGTTATTTTTTTCTCAGTTTTTCTGCTCAGTTTTTTCTTCAGATTTTTTTCTCAGTTCTTTTTTTGCAGTTTTTTTCAGTTTTTTTCTAAGTTTTTCTTCAGTTTTTTTTCTCAGTTCTTCTTTTTTTTCACAGTTTTTTTCTAAGTTTTTCTTCAGTTTTTTCAGTCGTTTTTTCTCAATTTTTCTTCTCAGTTTTTTCATCCGTTTTTCTTCAGTTTTTTTTTAATAGTTTTTTTTCTCAGTTTTTCTGCTCAGTTTTTCTGCTCAGTTTTTTAATCAGTTTTTTTCTCAGTTCTTTTTTTCCACACTTTTGTGCAGTTTTTTTCTAAATTTTTCTTCAGTTTTTTTTCTCAGTTCTTTTTTTTCACAGTTTTTTTCACAGTTTCTTTCTAAGTTTTTCTTCAGTTTTTTCAGTCGTTTTTTCTCAATTTTTCTTCTCAGTTTTTTTACTCCGTTTTTCTTCAGTTTTTTTAAATAGTTTTTTTTCTCAGTTTTTCTGATCAGTTTTTCTGCTGAGTTTTTTCTTCAGATTTTTTTCTCAGTTCTTTTTTGCAGTTTTTTTCAGTTTTTTTCTCAGTTTTTCTTCAGTTTTTTTTCTCAGTTCTTCTTTTTTTTCACAGTATTTTTCTAAGTTTTTCTTCAGTTTTTTGAATCGTTTTTTCTCAATTTTTCTTCTCAGTTTTTTTACTCCGTTTTTCTTCAGTATTTTTTTAATAGTTATTTTTTTCTCAATTTTTCTGCTCCGTTTTTCTGCTCAGTTTTTTCTTCAGTTTTTTTTCTCAGTTCTTTTTTTGCAGTTTTTTTCAGTTTTTTTCTAAGTTTTTCTTCAGTTTTTTTTCTCAGTTCTTTTTTTTCACAGTTTTTTTCTAAGTTTTTCTTCAGTTTTTTGAATCGTTTTTTCTTAATTTTTCTTCTCAGTTTTTTTACTCCGTTTTTCTTCAGTATTTTTTTAATAGTTATTTTTTTCTCAGTTTTTCTGCTCAGTTTTTCTGCTCAGTTTTTTCTTCAGTTTTTTTTCTCAGTTCTTTTTTTTCACAATTTTTTTCACAGTTTTTTTCTTAGTTTTTCTTCAGTTTTTTCAGTCGTTTTTTCTCAATTTTTCTTCTCAGTTTTTTTCCTCCGTTTTTCTTCAGTTTTTTTAAATAGTTTTTTTTCTCAGTTTTTCTGATCAGTTTTTCTGCTCAGTTTTTTCTTCAGATTTTTTTCTCAGTTCTTTTTTGCAGTTTTTTTCAGTTTTTTTCTAAGTTTTTCTTCAGTTTTTTTTCTCAGTTCTTCTTTTTTTTCACAGTATTTTTCTAAGTTTTTCTTCAGTTTTTTGAATCGTTTTTTCTCAATTTTTCTTCTCAGTTTTTTTACTCCGTTTTTCTTCAGTATTTTTTTAATAGTTATTTTTTTCTCAGTTTTTCTGCTCAGTTTTTCTGCTCAGTTTTTTCTTCAGTTTTTTTTCTCAGTTCTTTTTTTTCAGAATTTTTTTCACAGTTTTTTTCTTAGTTTTTCTTCAGTTTTTTCAGTCGTTTTTTCTCAATTTTTCTTCTCAGTTTTTTTCCTCCGTTTTTCTTCAGTTTTTTTAAATAGTTTTTTTTCTCAGTTTTTCTGATCAGTTTTTCTGCTCAGTTTTTTCTTCAGATTTTTTTCTCAGTTCTTTTTTTGCAGTTTTTTTCAGTTTTTTTCTAAGTTTTTCTTCAGTTTTTTTTCTCAGTTCTTCTTTTTTTTCACAGTATTTTTCTAAGTTTTTCTTCAGTTTTTTCAGTCGTTTTTTCTCAATTTTTCTTCTCAGTTTTTTTCATCCGTTTTTCTTCAGTTTTTTTTTAATAGTTTTTTTTCTCAGTTTTTCTGCTCAGTTTTTCTGCTCAGTTTTTTATCAGTTTTTTTCTCAGTTCTTTTTTTCCACACTTTTGTGCACAGTTTTTTTCTAAATTTTTCTTCAGTTTTTTTTCTCAGTTCTTTTTTTTCACAGTTTTTTTCTAAGTTTTTCTTCAGTTTTTTGAATCGTTTTTTCTCAATTTTTCTTCTCAGTTTTTTTACTCCGTTTTTCTTCAGTATTTTTTTAATAGTTATATTTTTCTCAGTTTTTCTGCTCAGTTTTTCTGCTCAGTTTTTTCTTCAGTTTTTTTTCTCAGTTCTTTTTTTTCACAATTTTTTTCACAGTTTTTTTCTTAGTTTTTCTTCAGTTTTTTCAGTCGTTTTTTCTCAATTTTTCTTCTCAGTTTTTTTCCTCCGTTTTTCTTCAGTTTTTTTAAATAGTTTTTTTTCTCAGTTTTTCTGATCAGTTTTTCTGCTCAGTTTTTTCTTCAGATTTTTTTCTCAGTTCTTTTTTGCAGTTTTTTTCAGTTTTTTTCTAAGTTTTTCTTCAGTTTTTTTTCTCAATTCTTCTTTTTTTTCACAGTATTTTGCTAAGTTTTTCTTCAGTTTTTTCAGTCGTTTTTTCTCAATTTTTCTTCTCAGTTTTTTTCATCCGTTTTTCTTCAGTTTTTTTTTAATAGTTTTTTTTCTCAGTTTTTCTGCTCAGTTTTTCTGCTCAGTTTTTTCTCTGTTTTTTTCTCAGTTCTTTTTTCCACACTTTTGTGCACAGTTTTTTTCTTAGTTTCTCTTCAGTTTTTTCAGTCGTTTTTTCTCAATTTTTCTTCTCAGTTTTTTTCCTCCGTTTTTCTTCAGTTTTTTTAAATAGTTTTTTTTCTCAGTTTTTCTGATCAGTTTTTCTGCTCAGTTTTTTCTTCAGATTTTTTTCTCAGTTCTTTTTTGCAGTTTTTTTCAGTTTTTTTCTAAGTTTTTCTTCAGTTTTTTTTCTCAATTCTTCTTTTTTTTCACAGTATTTTTCTAAGTTTTTCTTCAGTTTTTTCAGTCGTTTTTTCTCAATTTTTCTTCTCAGTTTTTTTCATCCGTTTTTCTTCAGTTTTTTTTTAATAGTTTTTTTTCTCAGTTTTTCTGCTCAGTTTTTCTGCTCAGTTTTTTCTCAGTTTTTTTCTCAGTTCTTTTTTCCACACTTTTGTGCACAGTTTTTTTTCTAAATTTTTCTTCAGTTTTTTTTCTCAGTTCTTTTTTTTCACAATTTTTTTCACAGTTTTTTTCTTAGTTTTTCTTCAGTTTTTTCGGTAGTTTTTTCTCAATTTTTCTTCTCAGTTTTTTTTCTCAGTTCTTTTTTTTCACAGTATTTTTCTAAGTTTTTCTTCAGTTTTTTGAATCGTTTTTTCTCAATTTTTCGTCTCAGTTTTTTTACTCCGTTTTTCTTCAGTATTTTTTTAATAGTTATTTTTTTCTCAGTTTTTCTGCTCAGTTTTTCTGCTCAGTTTTTTCTTCAGTTTTTTTTCTCAGTTCTTTTTTTTCAGAATTTTTTTCACAGTTTTTTTCTTAGTTTATCTTCAGTTTTTTCAGTCGTTTTTTCTCGATTTTTCTTCTCAGTTTTTTTCCTCCGTTTTTCTTCAGTTTTTTTAAATAGTTTTTTTTCTCAGTTTTTCTGATCAGTTTTTCTTCTCAGTTTTTTCTTCAGATTTTTTTCTCAGTTCTTTTTTGCAGTTTTTTTCAGTTTTTTTCTAAGTTTTTCTTCAGTTTTTTTTCTCAGTTCTTCTTTTTTTTCACAGTATTTTTCTAAGTTTTTCTTCAGTTTTTTCAGTCGTTTTTTCTCAATTTTTCTTCTCAGTTTTTTTCATCCGTTTTTCTTCAGTTTTTTTTTAATAGTTTTTTTTCTCAGTTTTTCTGCTCAGTTTTTCTGCTCAGTTTTTTCTCAGTTTTTTTCTCAGTTCTTTTTTTCCACACTTTTGTGCACAGTTTTTTTCTAAATTTTTCTTCAGTTTTTTTTCTCAGTTCTTTTTTTTCACAATTTTTTTCACAGTTGTTTTCTTAGTTTTTCTTCAGTTTTTTCGGTCGTTTTTTCTCAATTTTTCTTCTCAGTTTTTTTCCTCCGTTTTTCTTCAGTTTTTTTAAATAGTTTTTATTCTCAGTTTTTCTGCTCAGTTTTTTCTTCAGATTTTTTTCTCAGTTCTTTTTTTGCAGTTTTTTTCAGTTTTTTTCTAAGTTTTTCTTCAGTTTTTTTTCTCAGTTCTTTTTTTTCACAGTTTTTTTCTAAGTTTTTCTTCAGTTTTTTGAATCGTTTTTTCTCAATTTTTCTTCTCAGTTTTTTAACTCCGTTTTTCTTCAGTATTTTTTTAATAGTTATTTTTTTCTCAGTTTTTCTGCTCAGTTTTTCTGCTCAGTTTTTTCTTCAGTTTTTTTTCTCAGTTCTTTTTTTTCACAGTTTTTTTCTTAGTTTTTCTTCAGTTTTTTCTGTCGTTTTTTCTCAATTTTTCTTCTCAGTTTTTTTACTCCGTTTTTCTTCAGTATTTTTTTAATAGTTATTTTTTTCTCAGTTTTTCTGCTCAGTTTTTCTGCTCAGTTTTTTCTTCAGTTTTTTTTCTCAGTTCTTTTTTTTCACAGTTTTTTTCTTAGTTTTTCTTCAGTTTTTTCAGTCGTTTTTTCTCAATTTTTCTTCTCAGTTTTTTTCCTCCGTTTTTCTTCAGTTTTTTTACATAGTTTTTTTTTCTCAGTTTTTCTGATCAGTTTTTCTGCTCAGTTTTTTCTTCAGATTTTTTTCTCAGTTCTTTTTTGCAGTTTTTTTCAGTTTTTTTCTAAGTTTTTCTTCAGTTTTTTTTCTCAGTTCTTTTTTTTCACACTATTTTTCTAAGTTTTTCTTCAGTTTTTTCAGTCGTTTTTTCTCAATTTTTCTTCTCAGTTTTTTTCATCCGTTTTTCTTCAGTTTTTTTTTAATAGTTTTTTTTCTCAGTTTTTCTGCTCAGTTTTTCTGCTCAGTTTTTTCTCAGTTTTTTTCTCAGTTCTTTTTTTCCACACTTTTGTGCACAGTTTTTTTCTAAATTTTTCTTCAGTTTTTTTTCTCAGTTCTTTTTTTTCACAGTTTTTTTCTAAGTTTTTCTTCAGTGTTTTGAATCGTTTTTTCTCAATTTTTCTTCTCAGTTTTTTTACTCCGTTTTTCTTCAGTATTTTTTTAATAGTTATTTTTTTCTCAGTTTTTCTGCTCAGTTTTTTCTTCAGATTTTTTTCTCAGTTCTTTTTTTGCAGTTTTTTTCAGTTTTTTTCTAAGTTTTTCTTCAGTTTTTTTTCTCAGTTCTTCTTTTTTTTCACAGTTTTTTTCTAAGTTTTTCTTCAGTTTTTTCAGTCGTTTTTTCTCAATTTTTCTTCTCAGTTTTTTCATCCGTTTTTCTTCAGTTTTTTTTTAATAGTTTTTTTTCTCAGTTTTTCTGCTCAGTTTTTCTGCTCAGTTTTTTAATCAGTTTTTTTCTCAGTTCTTTTTTTCCACACTTTTGTGCAGTTTTTTTCTAAATTTTTCTTCAGTTTTTTTTCTCAGTTCTTTTTTTTCACAGTTTTTTTCACAGTTTCTTTCTAAGTTTTTCTTCAGTTTTTTCAGTCGTTTTTTCTCAATTTTTCTTCTCAGTTTTTTTACTCCGTTTTTCTTCAGTTTTTTTAAATAGTTTTTTTTCTCAGTTTTTCTGATCAGTTTTTCTGCTGAGTTTTTTCTTCAGATTTTTTTCTCAGTTCTTTTTTGCAGTTTTTTTCAGTTTTTTTCTCAGTTTTTCTTCAGTTTTTTTTCTCAGTTCTTCTTTTTTTTCACAGTATTTTTCTAAGTTTTTCTTCAGTTTTTTGAATCGTTTTTTCTCAATTTTTCTTCTCAGTTTTTTTACTCCGTTTTTCTTCAGTATTTTTTTAATAGTTATTTTTTTCTCAATTTTTCTGCTCCGTTTTTCTGCTCAGTTTTTTCTTCAGTTTTTTTTCTCAGTTCTTTTTTTGCAGTTTTTTTCAGTTTTTTTCTAAGTTCTTTTTTTCCACACTTTTGTGCACAGTTTTTTTCTAAATTTTTCTTCAGTTTTTTTTCTCAGTTCTTTTTTTTCACAGTTTTTTTCTAAGTTTTTCTTCAGTTTTTTGAATCGTTTTTTCTCAATTTTTCTTCTCAGTTTTTTTACTCCGTTTTTCTTCAGTATTTTTTTAATAGTTATATTTTTCTCAGTTTTTCTGCTCAGTTTTTCTGCTCAGTTTTTTCTTCAGTTTTTTTTCTCAGTTCTTTTTTTTCACAATTTTTTTCACAGTTTTTTTCTTAGTTTTTCTTCAGTTTTTTCAGTCGTTTTTTCTCAATTTTTCTTCTCAGTTTTTTTCCTCCGTTTTTCTTCAGTTTTTTTAAATAGTTTTTTTTCTCAGTTTTTCTGATCAGTTTTTCTGCTCAGTTTTTTCTTCAGATTTTTTTCTCAGTTCTTTTTTGCAGTTTTTTTCAGTTTTTTTCTAAGTTTTTCTTCAGTTTTTTTTCTCAGTTCTTCTTTTTTTTCACAGTATTTTTCTAAGTTTTTCTTCAGTTTTTTGAATCGTTTTTTCTCAATTTTTCTTCTCAGTTTTTTTACTCCGTTTTTCTTCAGTATTTTTTTAATAGTTATTTTTTTCTCAGTTTTTCTGCTCAGTTTTTCTGCTCAGTTTTTTCTTCAGTTTTTTTTCTCAGTTCTTTTTTTTCACAATTTTTTTCACAGTTTTTTTCTTAGTTTTTCTTCAGTTTTTTCAGTCGTTTTTTCTCAATTTTTCTTCTCAGTTTTTTTCCTCCGTTTTTCTTCAGTTTTTTTAAATAGTTTTTTTTCTCAGTTTTTCTGATCAGTTTTTCTGCTCAGTTTTTTCTTCAGATTTTTTTCTCAGTTCTTTTTTGCAGTTTTTTTCAGTTTTTTTCTAAGTTTTTCTTCAGTTTTTTTTCTCAGTTCTTCTTTTTTTTCACAGTATTTTTCTAAGTTTTTCTTCAGTTTTTTCAGTCGTTTTTTCTCAATTTTTCTTCTCAGTTTTTTTCATCCGTTTTTCTTCAGTTTTTTTTTAATAGTTTTTTTTCTCAGTTTTTCTGCTCAGTTTTTCTGCTCAGTTTTTTATCAGTTTTTTTCTCAGTTCTTTTTTTCCACACTTTTGTGCACAGTTTTTTTCTAAATTTTTCTTCAGTTTTTTTTCTCAGTTCTTCTTTTTTTTCACAGTAATTTTCTAAGTTTTTCTTCAGTTTTTTGAATCGTTTTTTCTCAATTTTTCTTCTCAGTTTTTTTACTCCGTTTTTCTTCAGTATTTTTTTAATAGTTATTTTTTTCTCAGTTTTTCTGCTCAGTTTTTCTGCTCAGTTTTTTCTACAGTTTTTTTTCTCAGTTCTTTTTTTTCACAATTTTTTTCACAGTTTTTTTCTTAGTTTTTCTTCAGTTTTTTCAGTCGTTTTTTCTCAATTTTTCTTCTCAGTTTTTTTCCTCCGTTTTTCTTCAGTTTTTTTAAATAGTTTTTTTTCTCAGTTTTTCTGATCAGTTTTTCTGCTCAGTTTTTTCTTCAGATTTTTTTCTCAGTTCTTTTTTGCAGTTTTTTTCAGTTTTTTTCTAAGTTTTTCTTCAGTTTTTTTTCTCAGTTCTTCTTTTTTTTCACAGTATTTTTCTAAGTTTTTCTTCAGTTTTTTCAGTCGTTTTTTCTCAATTTTTCTTCTCAGTTTTTTTCATCCGTTTTTCTTCAGTTTTTTATTAATAGTTTTTTTTCTCAGTTTTTCTGCTCAGTTTTTCTGCTCAGATTTTTATCAGTTTTTTTCTCAGTTCTTTTTTTCCACACTTTTGTGCACAGTTTTTTTCTAAATTTTTCTTCAGTTTTTTTTCTCAGTTCTTTTTTTTCACAGTTTTTTTTCTAAGTTTTTCTTCAGTTTTTTGAATCGTTTTTTCTCAATTTTTCTTCTCAGTTTTTTTACTCCGTTTTTCTTCAGTATTTTTTTAATAGTTATATTTTTCTCAGTTTTTCTGCTCAGTTTTTCTGCTCAGTTTTTTCTACAGTTTTTTTTCTCAGTTCTTTTTTTTCACAATTTTTTTCACAGTTTTTTTCTTAGTTTTTCTTCAGTTTTTTCAGTCGTTTTTTCTCAATTTTTCTTCTCAGATTTTTTCCTCCGTTTTTCTTCAGTTTTTTTAAATAGTTTTTTTTCTCAGTTTTTCTGATCAGTTTTTCTGCTCAGTTTTTTCTTCAGATTTTTTTCTCAGTTCTTTTTTGCAGTTTTTTTCAGTTTTTTTCTAAGTTTTTCTTCAGTTTTTTTTCTCAGTTCTTCTTTTTTTTCGCAGTATTTTTCTAAGTTTTTCTTCAGTTTTTTCAGTCGTTTTTTCTCAATTTTTCTTCTCAGTTTTTTTCATCCGTTTTTCTTCAGTTTTTTTTAATAGTTTTTTTTTTTCTCAGTTTTTCTGCTCAGTTTTTCTGCTCAGTTTTTTCTTCAGTTTTTTTTCTCAGTTCTTTTTTTTCACAATTTTTTTCACAGTTTTTTTCTTAGTTTTTCTTCAGTTTTTTCAGTCGTTTTTTCTCAATTTTTCTTCTCAGTTTTTTTCCTCCGTTTTTCTTCAGTTTTTTTAAATAGTTTTTTTTCTCAGTTTTTCTGATCAGTTTTTCTGCTCAGTTTTTTCTTCAGTTTTTTTTCTCAGTTCTTTTTTTTCAGAATTTTTTTCACAGTTTTTTTCTAAGTTTTTCTTCAGTTTTTTGAATCGTTTTTTCTCAATTTTTCGTCTCAGTTTTTTTACTCCGTTTTTCTTCAGTATTTTTTTAATAGTTATTTTTTTCTCAGTTTTTCTGCTCAGTTTTTCTGCTCAGTTTTTTCTTCAGTTTTTTTTCTCAGTTCTTTTTTTTCAGAATTTTTTTCACAGTTTTTTTCTTAGTTTATCTTCAGTTTTTTCAGTCGTTTTTTCTCGATTTTTCTTCTCAGTTTTTCTTCAGTTTTTTTAAATAGTTTTTTTTCTCAGTTTTTCTGATCAGTTTTTCTTCTCAGTTTTTTCTTCAGATTTTTTTCTCAGTTCTTTTTTGCAGTTTTTTTCAGTTTTTTTCTAAGTTTTTCTTCAGTTTTTTTTCTCAGTTCTTCTTTTTTTTCACAGTATTTTTCTAAGTTTTTCTTCGGTTTTTCAGTCGTTTTTTCTCAATTTTTCTTCTCAGTTTTTTTCATCCGTTTTTCTTCAGTTTTTTTTTAATAGTTTTTTTTCTCAGTTTTTCTGCTCAGTTTTTCTGCTCAGTTTTTTCTCAGTTTTTTTTATCAGTTCTTTTTTTCCACACTTTTGTGCACTGTTTTTTTCTAAATTTTTCTTCAGTTTTTTTTCTCAGTTCTTTTTTTTCACAATTTTTTTCACAGTTTTTTTCTTAGTTTTTCTTCAGTTTTTTCGGTCGTTTTTTCTCAATTTTTCTTCTTAGTTTTTTTCCTCCGTTTTTCTTCAGTTTTTTTAAATAGTTTTTATTCTCAGTTTTTCTGCTCAGTTTTTTCTTCAGATTTTTTTCTCAGTTCTTTTTTTGCAGTTTTTTTCAGTTTTTTTCTAAGTTTTTCTTCAGTTTTTTTTCTCTGTTCTTTTTTTTCACAGTTTTTTTCTAAGTTTTTCTTCAGTTTTTTTTCTCAGTTCTTTTTTTTCACGGTTTTTTTCTAAGTTTTTCTTCAGTTTTTTGAATCGTTTTTTCTCAATTTTTCGTCTCAGTTTTTTTACTCCGTTTTTCTTCAGTATTTTTTTAATAGTTATTTTTTTCTCAGTTTTTCTGCTCAGTTTTTCTGCTCAGTTTTTTCTTCAGTTTTTCTTCTCAGTTCTTTTTTTTCACAGTTTTTTTCTTAGTTTTTCTTCAGTTTTTTCAGTCGTTTTTTCTCAATTTTTCTTCTCAGTTTTTTTCCTCCGTTTTTCTTCAGTTTTTTTACGTAGTTTTTTTTCTCAGTTTTTCTGATCAGTTTTTCTGCTCAGTTTTTTCTTCAGATTTTTTTCTCAGTTCTTTTTTGCAGTTTTTTTCAGTTTTTTTCTGAGTTTTTCTTCAGTTTTTTTTCTCAGTTCTTCTTTTTTTTCAAACTATTTTTCTAAGTTTTTCTTCAGTTTTTTCAGTCGTTTTTTCTCAATTTTTCTTCTCAGTTTTTTTCATCCGTTTTTCTTCAGTTTTTTTTTAATAGTTTTTTTTCTCAGTTTTTCTGCTCAGTTTTTCTGCTCAGTTTTTTCTCAGTTTTTTTCTCAGTTCTTTTTTTCCACACTTTTGTGCACAGTTTTTTTCTAAATTTTTCTTCAGTTTTTTTTCTCAGTTCTTTTTTTTCACAGTTTTTTTCTAAGTTTTTCTTGTTTTTTGAATCGTTTTTTCTCAATTTTTCTTCTCAGTTTTTTTACTCCGTTTTTCTTCAGTATTTTTTTAATAGTTATTTTTTTCTCAGTTTTTCTGCTCAGTTTTTCTGCTCAGTTTTTTCTTCAGATTTTTTTCTCAGTTCTTTTTTTTCACAATTTTTTTCACAGTTTTTTTCTTAGTTTTTCTTCAGTTTTTTCAGTCGTTTTTTCTCAATTTTTCTTCTCAGTTTTTTTCCTCCGTTTTTCTTCAGTTTTTTTAAATAGTTTTTTTTCTCAGTTTTTCTGATCAGTTTTTCTGCTCAGTTTTTTCTTCAGATTTTTTTCTCAGTTCTTTTTTGCAGTTTTTTTCAGTTTTTTTCTAAGTTTTTCTTCAGTTTTTTTTCTCAGTTCTTCTTTTTTTTCACAGTATTTTTCTAAGTTTTTCTTCAGTTTTTTCAGTCGTTTTTTCTCAATTTTTCTTCTCAGTTTTTTTCATCCGTTTTTCTTCAGTTTTTTTTTAATAGTTTTTTTTCTCAGTTTTTCTGCTCAGTTTTTCTGCTCAGTTTTTTATCAGTTTTTTTCTCAGTTCTTTTTTTCCACACTTTTGTGCACAGTTTTTTTCTAAATTTTTCTTCAGTTTTTTTTCTCAGTTCTTCTTTTTTTTCACAGTAATTTTCTAAGTTTTTCTTCAGTTTTTTGAATCGTTTTTTCTCAATTTTTCTTCTCAGTTTTTTTACTCCGTTTTTCTTCAGTATTTTTTTAATAGTTATTTTTTTCTCAGTTTTTCTGCTCAGTTTTTCTGCTCAGTTTTTTCTTCAGTTTTTTTTCTCAGTTCTTTTTTTTCACAATTTTTTTCACAGTTTTTTTCTTAGTTTTTCTTCAGTTTTTTCAGTCGTTTTTTCTCAATTTTTCTTCTCAGTTTTTTTCCTCCGTTTTTCTTCAGTTTTTTTAAATAGTTTTTTTTCTCAGTTTTTCTGATCAGTTTTTCTGCTCAGTTTTTTCTTCAGATTTTTTTCTCAGTTCTTTTTTGCAGTTTTTTTCAGTTTTTTTCTAAGTTTTTCTTCAGTTTTTTTTCTCAGTTCTTCTTTTTTTTCACAGTATTTTTCTAAGTTTTTCTTCAGTTTTTTGAATCGTTTTTTCTCAATTTTTCTTCTCAGTTTTTTTACTCCGTTTTTCTTCAGTATTTTTTTAATAGTTATTTTTTTCTCAGTTTTTCTGCTCAGTTTTTCTGCTCAGTTTTTTCTTCAGTTTTTTTTCTCAGTTCTTTTTTTTCACAATTTTTTTCACAGTTTTTTTCTTAGTTTTTCTTCAGTTTTTTCAGTCGTTTTTTCTCAATTTTTCTTCTCAGTTTTTTTCCTCCGTTTTTCTTCAGTTTTTTTAAATAGTTTTTTTTCTCAGTTTTTCTGATCAGTTTTTCTGCTCAGTTTTTTCTTCAGATTTTTTTCTCAGTTCTTTTTTGCAGTTTTTTTCAGTTTTTTTCTAAGTTTTTCTTCAGTTTTTTTTCTCAGTTCTTCTTTTTTTTCACAGTATTTTTCTAAGTTTTTCTTCAGTTTTTTCAGTCGTTTTTTCTCAATTTTTCTTCTCAGTTTTTTTCATCCGTTTTTCTTCAGTTTTTTTTTAATAGTTTTTTTTCTCAGTTTTTCTGCTCAGTTTTTCTGCTCAGTTTTTTATCAGTTTTTTTCTCAGTTCTTTTTTTCCACACTTTTGTGCACAGTTTTTTTCTAAATTTTTCTTCAGTTTTTTTTCTCAGTTCTTCTTTTTTTTCACAGTAATTTTCTAAGTTTTTCCTCAGTTTTTTGAATCGTTTTTTCTCAATTTTTCTTCTCAGTTTTTTTACTCCGTTTTTCTTCAGTATTTTTTTAATAGTTATTTTTTTCTCAGTTTTTCTGCTCAGTTTTTCTGCTCAGTTTTTTCTACAGTTTTTTTTCTCAGTTCTTTTTTTTCACAATTTTTTTCACAGTTTTTTTCTTAGTTTTTCTTCAGTTTTTTCAGTCGTTTTTTCTCAATTTTTCTTCTCAGTTTTTTTCCTCCGTTTTTCTTCAGTTTTTTTAAATAGTTTTTTTTCTCAGTTTTTCTGATCAGTTTTTCTGCTCAGTTTTTTCTTCAGATTTTTTTCTCAGTTCTTTTTTGCAGTTTTTTTCAGTTTTTTTCTAAGTTTTTCTTCAGTTTTTTTTCTCAGTTCTTCTTTTTTTTCACAGTATTTTTCTAAGTTTTTCTTCAGTTTTTTCAGTCGTTTTTTCTCAATTTTTCTTCTCAGTTTTTTTCATCCGTTTTTCTTCAGTTTTTTATTAATAGTTTTTTTTCTCAGTTTTTCTGCTCAGTTTTTCTGCTCAGATTTTTATCAGTTTTTTTCTCAGTTCTTTTTTTCCACACTTTTGTGCACAGTTTTTTTCTAAATTTTTCTTCAGTTTTTTTTCTCAGTTCTTTTTTTTCACAGTTTTTTTTCTAAGTTTTTCTTCAGTTTTTTGAATCGTTTTTTCTCAATTTTTCTTCTCAGTTTTTTTACTCCGTTTTTCTTCAGTATTTTTTTAATAGTTATATTTTTCTCAGTTTTTCTGCTCAGTTTTTCTGCTCAGTTTTTTCTACAGTTTTTTTTCTCAGTTCTTTTTTTTCACAATTTTTTTCACAGTTTTTTTCTTAGTTTTTCTTCAGTTTTTTCAGTCGTTTTTTCTCAATTTTTCTTCTCAGTTTTTTTCCTCCGTTTTTCTTCAGTTTTTTTAAATAGTTTTTTTTCTCAGTTTTTCTGATCAGTTTTTCTGCTCAGTTTTTTCTTCAGATTTTTTTCTCAGTTCTTTTTTGCAGTTTTTTTCAGTTTTTTTCTAAGTTTTTCTTCAGTTTTTTTTCTCAGTTCTTCTTTTTTTTCGCAGTATTTTTCTAAGTTTTTCTTCAGTTTTTTCAGTCGTTTTTTCTCAATTTTTCTTCTCAGTTTTTTTCATCCGTTTTTCTTCAGTTTTTTTTAATAGTTTTTTTTTCTCAGTTTTTCTGCTCAGTTTTTCTGCTCAGTTTTTTCTTCAGTTTTTTTTCTCAGTTCTTTTTTTTCACAATTTTTTTCACAGTTTTTTTCTTAGTTTTTCTTCAGTTTTTTCAGTCGTTTTTTCTCAATTTTTCTTCTCAGTTTTTTTCCTCCGTTTTTCTTCAGTTTTTTTAAATAGTTTTTTTTCTCAGTTTTTCTGATCAGTTTTTCTGCTCAGTTTTTTCTTCAGTTTTTTTTCTCAGTTCTTTTTTTTCAGAATTTTTTTCACAGTTTTTTTCTAAGTTTTTCTTCAGTTTTTTGAATCGTTTTTTCTCAATTTTTCGTCTCAGTTTTTTTACTCCGTTTTTCTTCAGTATTTTTTTAATAGTTATTTTTTTCTCAGTTTTTCTGCTCAGTTTTTCTGCTCAGTTTTTTCTTCAGTTTTTTTTCTCAGTTTTTTTTTTCAGAATTTTTTTCACAGTTTTTTTCTTAGTTTATCTTCAGTTTTTTCAGTCGTTTTTTCTCGATTTTTCTTCTCAGTTTTTCTTCAGTTTTTTTAAATAGTTTTTTTTCTCAGTTTTTCTGATCAGTTTTTCTTCTCAGTTTTTTCTTCAGATTTTTTTCTCAGTTCTTTTTTGCAGTTTTTTTCAGTTTTTTTCTAAGTTTTTCTTCAGTTTTTTTTCTCAGTTCTTCTTTTTTTTCACAGTATTTTTCTAAGTTTTTCTTCGGTTTTTCAGTCGTTTTTTCTCAATTTTTCTTCTCAGTTTTTTTCATCCGTTTTTCTTCAGTTTTTTTTTAATAGTTTTTTTTCTCAGTTTTTCTGCTCAGTTTTTCTGCTCAGTTTTTTCTCAGTTTTTTTCTCAGTTCTTTTTTTCCACACTTTTGTGCACAGTTTTTTTCTAAATTTTTCTTCAGTTTTTTTTCTCAGTTCTTTTTTTTCACAGTTTTTCTTCAGTTTTTTTAAATAGTTTTTTTTCTCAGTTTTTCTGATCAGTTTTTCTTCTCAGTTTTTTCTTCAGATTTTTTTCTCAGTTCTTTTTTGCAGTTTTTTTCAGTTTTTTTCTAAGTTTTTCTTCAGTTTTTTTTCTCAGTTCTTCTTTTTTTTCACAGTTTTTTTCTAAGTTTTTCTTCAGTTTTTTCAGTCGTTTTTTCTCAATTTTTCTTCTCAGTTTTTTCATCCGTTTTTCTTCAGTTTTTTTTTAATAGTTTTTTTTCTCAGTTTTTCTGCTCAGTTTTTCTGCTCAGTTTTTTAATCAGTTTTTTTCTCAGTTCTTTTTTTCCACACTTTTGTGCAGTTTTTTTCTAAATTTTTCTTCAGTTTTTTTTCTCAGTTCTTTTTTTTCACAGTTTTTTTCACAGTTTCTTTCTAAGTTTTTCTTCAGTTTTTTCAGTCGTTTTTTCTCAATTTTTCTTCTCAGTTTTTTTACTCCGTTTTTCTTCAGTTTTTTTAAATAGTTTTTTTTCTCAGTTTTTCTGATCAGTTTTTCTGCTGAGTTTTTTCTTCAGATTTTTTTCTCAGTTCTTTTTTGCAGTTTTTTTCAGTTTTTTTCTCAGTTTTTCTTCAGTTTTTTTTCTCAGTTCTTCTTTTTTTTCACAGTATTTTTCTAAGTTTTTCTTCAGTTTTTTGAATCGTTTTTTCTCAATTTTTCTTCTCAGTTTTTTTACTCCGTTTTTCTTCAGTATTTTTTTAATAGTTATTTTTTTCTCAATTTTTCTGCTCCGTTTTTCTGCTCAGTTTTTTCTTCAGTTTTTTTTCTCAGTTCTTTTTTTGCAGTTTTTTTCAGTTTTTTTCTAAGTTTTTCTTCAGTTTTTTTTCTCAGTTCTTTTTTTTCACAGTTTTTTTCTAAGTTTTTCTTCAGTTTTTTGAATCGTTTTTTCTTAATTTTTCTTCTCAGTTTTTTTACTCCGTTTTTCTTCAGTATTTTTTTAATAGTTATTTTTTTCTCAGTTTTTCTGCTCAGTTTTTCTGCTCAGTTTTTTCTTCAGTTTTTTTTCTCAGTTCTTTTTTTTCACAATTTTTTTCACAGTTTTTTTCTTAGTTTTTCTTCAGTTTTTTCAGTCGTTTTTTCTCAATTTTTCTTCTCAGTTTTTTTCCTCCGTTTTTCTTCAGTTTTTTTAAATAGTTTTTTTTCTCAGTTTTTCTGATCAGTTTTTCTGCTCAGTTTTTTCTTCAGATTTTTTTCTCAGTTCTTTTTTGCAGTTTTTTTCAGTTTTTTTCTAAGTTTTTCTTCAGTTTTTTTTCTCAGTTCTTCTTTTTTTTCACAGTATTTTTCTAAGTTTTTCTTCAGTTTTTTGAATCGTTTTTTCTCAATTTTTCTTCTCAGTTTTTTTACTCCGTTTTTCTTCAGTATTTTTTTAATAGTTATTTTTTTCTCAGTTTTTCTGCTCAGTTTTTCTGCTCAGTTTTTTCTTCAGTTTTTTTTCTCAGTTCTTTTTTTTCAGAATTTTTTTCACAGTTTTTTTCTTAGTTTTTCTTCAGTTTTTTCAGTCGTTTTTTCTCAATTTTTCTTCTCAGTTTTTTTCCTCCGTTTTTCTTCAGTTTTTTTAAATAGTTTTTTTTCTCAGTTTTTCTGATCAGTTTTTCTGCTCAGTTTTTTCTTCAGATTTTTTTCTCAGTTCTTTTTTTGCAGTTTTTTTCAGTTTTTTTCTAAGTTTTTCTTCAGTTTTTTTTCTCAGTTCTTCTTTTTTTTCACAGTATTTTTCTAAGTTTTTCTTCAGTTTTTTCAGTCGTTTTTTCTCAATTTTTCTTCTCAGTTTTTTTCATCCGTTTTTCTTCAGTTTTTTTTTAATAGTTTTTTTTCTCAGTTTTTCTGCTCAGTTTTTCTGCTCAGTTTTTTATCAGTTTTTTTCTCAGTTCTTTTTTTCCACACTTTTGTGCACAGTTTTTTTCTAAATTTTTCTTCAGTTTTTTTTCTCAGTTCTTTTTTTTCACAGTTTTTTTCTAAGTTTTTCTTCAGTTTTTTGAATCGTTTTTTCTCAATTTTTCTTCTCAGTTTTTTTACTCCGTTTTTCTTCAGTATTTTTTTAATAGTTATATTTTTCTCAGTTTTTCTGCTCAGTTTTTCTGCTCAGTTTTTTCTTCAGTTTTTTTTCTCAGTTCTTTTTTTTCACAATTTTTTTCACAGTTTTTTTCTTAGTTTTTCTTCAGTTTTTTCAGTCGTTTTTTCTCAATTTTTCTTCTCAGTTTTTTTCCTCCGTTTTTCTTCAGTTTTTTTAAATAGTTTTTTTTCTCAGTTTTTCTGATCAGTTTTTCTGCTCAGTTTTTTCTTCAGATTTTTTTCTCAGTTCTTTTTTGCAGTTTTTTTCAGTTTTTTTCTAAGTTTTTCTTCAGTTTTTTTTCTCAGTTCTTCTTTTTTTTCACAGTATTTTTCTAAGTTTTTCTTCAGTTTTTTGAATCGTTTTTTCTCAATTTTTCTTCTCAGTTTTTTTACTCCGTTTTTCTTCAGTATTTTTTTAATAGTTATTTTTTTCTCAGTTTTTCTGCTCAGTTTTTCTGCTCAGTTTTTTCTTCAGTTTTTTTTCTCAGTTCTTTTTTTTCACAATTTTTTTCACAGTTTTTTTCTTAGTTTTTCTTCAGTTTTTTCAGTCGTTTTTTCTCAATTTTTCTTCTCAGTTTTTTTCCTCCGTTTTTCTTCAGTTTTTTTAAATAGTTTTTTTTCTCAGTTTTTCTGATCAGTTTTTCTGCTCAGTTTTTTCTTCAGATTTTTTTCTCAGTTCTTTTTTGCAGTTTTTTTCAGTTTTTTTCTAAGTTTTTCTTCAGTTTTTTTTCTCAGTTCTTCTTTTTTTTCACAGTATTTTTCTAAGTTTTTCTTCAGTTTTTTCAGTCGTTTTTTCTCAATTTTTCTTCTCAGTTTTTTTCATCCGTTTTTCTTCAGTTTTTTTTTAATAGTTTTTTTTCTCAGTTTTTCTGCTCAGTTTTTCTGCTCAGTTTTTTATCAGTTTTTTTCTCAGTTCTTTTTTTCCACACTTTTGTGCACAGTTTTTTTCTAAATTTTTCTTCAGTTTTTTTTCTCAGTTCTTCTTTTTTTTCACAGTAATTTTCTAAGTTTTTCTTCAGTTTTTTGAATCGTTTTTTCTCAATTTTTCTTCTCAGTTTTTTTAC
This sequence comes from Pristiophorus japonicus, assembly GCF_044704955.1. NCBI lineage: Eukaryota > Metazoa > Chordata > Chondrichthyes > Pristiophoridae > Pristiophorus > Pristiophorus japonicus. The sequence continues at coordinate 825,835 of NW_027251071.1, forward strand.
TCCGTTTTTCTTCAGTATTTTTTTAATAGTTATTTTTTTCTCAGTTTTTCTGCTCAGTTTTTCTGCTCAGTTTTTTCTACAGTTTTTTTTCTCAGTTCTTTTTTTTCACAATTTTTTTCACAGTTTTTTTCTTAGTTTTTCTTCAGTTTTTTCAGTCGTTTTTTCTCAATTTTTCTTCTCAGTTTTTTTCCTCCGTTTTTCTTCAGTTTTTTTAAATAGTTTTTTTTCTCAGTTTTTCTGATCAGTTTTTCTGCTCAGTTTTTTCTTCAGTTTTTTTTCTCAGTTCTTTTTTTTCAGAATTTTTTTCACAGTTTTTTTCTAAGTTTTTCTTCAGTTTTTTGAATCGTTTTTTCTCAATTTTTCGTCTCAGTTTTTTTACTCCGTTTTTCTTCAGTATTTTTTTAATAGTTATTTTTTTCTCAGTTTTTCTGCTCAGTTTTTCTGCTCAGTTTTTTCTTCAGTTTTTTTTCTCAGTTCTTTTTTTTCAGAATTTTTTTCACAGTTTTTTTCTTAGTTTATCTTCAGTTTTTTCAGTCGTTTTTTCTCGATTTTTCTTCTCAGTTTTTCTTCAGTTTTTTTAAATAGTTTTTTTTCTCAGTTTTTCTGATCAGTTTTTCTTCTCAGTTTTTTCTTCAGATTTTTTTCTCAGTTCTTTTTTGCAGTTTTTTTCAGTTTTTTTCTAAGTTTTTCTTCAGTTTTTTTTCTCAGTTCTTCTTTTTTTTCACAGTATTTTTCTAAGTTTTTCTTCGGTTTTTCAGTCGTTTTTTCTCAATTTTTCTTCTCAGTTTTTTTCATCCGTTTTTCTTCAGTTTTTTTTTAATAGTTTTTTTTCTCAGTTTTTCTGCTCAGTTTTTCTGCTCAGTTTTTTCTCAGTTTTTTTTATCAGTTCTTTTTTTCCACACTTTTGTGCACTGTTTTTTTCTAAATTTTTCTTCAGTTTTTTTTCTCAGTTCTTTTTTTTCACAATTTTTTTCACAGTTTTTTTCTTAGTTTTTCTTCAGTTTTTTCGGTCGTTTTTTCTCAATTTTTCTTCTTAGTTTTTTTCCTCCGTTTTTCTTCAGTTTTTTTAAATAGTTTTTATTCTCAGTTTTTCTGCTCAGTTTTTTCTTCAGATTTTTTTCTCAGTTCTTTTTTTGCAGTTTTTTTCAGTTTTTTTCTAAGTTTTTCTTCAGTTTTTTTTCTCTGTTCTTTTTTTTCACAGTTTTTTTCTAAGTTTTTCTTCAGTTTTTTTTCTCAGTTCTTTTTTTTCACGGTTTTTTTCTAAGTTTTTCTTCAGTTTTTTGAATCGTTTTTTCTCAATTTTTCGTCTCAGTTTTTTTACTCCGTTTTTCTTCAGTATTTTTTTAATAGTTATTTTTTTCTCAGTTTTTCTGCTCAGTTTTTCTGCTCAGTTTTTTCTTCAGTTTTTCTTCTCAGTTCTTTTTTTTCACAGTTTTTTTCTTAGTTTTTCTTCAGTTTTTTCAGTCGTTTTTTCTCAATTTTTCTTCTCAGTTTTTTTCCTCCGTTTTTCTTCAGTTTTTTTACGTAGTTTTTTTTCTCAGTTTTTCTGATCAGTTTTTCTGCTCAGTTTTTTCTTCAGATTTTTTTCTCAGTTCTTTTTTGCAGTTTTTTTCAGTTTTTTTCTGAGTTTTTCTTCAGTTTTTTTTCTCAGTTCTTCTTTTTTTTCAAACTATTTTTCTAAGTTTTTCTTCAGTTTTTTCAGTCGTTTTTTCTCAATTTTTCTTCTCAGTTTTTTTCATCCGTTTTTCTTCAGTTTTTTTTTAATAGTTTTTTTTCTCAGTTTTTCTGCTCAGTTTTTCTGCTCAGTTTTTTCTCAGTTTTTTTCTCAGTTCTTTTTTTCCACACTTTTGTGCACAGTTTTTTTCTAAATTTTTCTTCAGTTTTTTTTCTCAGTTCTTTTTTTTCACAGTTTTTTTCTAAGTTTTTCTTGTTTTTTGAATCGTTTTTTCTCAATTTTTCTTCTCAGTTTTTTTACTCCGTTTTTCTTCAGTATTTTTTTAATAGTTATTTTTTTCTCAGTTTTTCTGCTCAGTTTTTCTGCTCAGTTTTTTCTTCAGATTTTTTTCTCAGTTCTTTTTTTTCACAATTTTTTTCACAGTTTTTTTCTTAGTTTTTCTTCAGTTTTTTCAGTCGTTTTTTCTCAATTTTTCTTCTCAGTTTTTTTCCTCCGTTTTTCTTCAGTTTTTTTAAATAGTTTTTTTTCTCAGTTTTTCTGATCAGTTTTTCTGCTCAGTTTTTTCTTCAGATTTTTTTCTCAGTTCTTTTTTGCAGTTTTTTTCAGTTTTTTTCTAAGTTTTTCTTCAGTTTTTTTTCTCAGTTCTTCTTTTTTTTCACAGTATTTTTCTAAGTTTTTCTTCAGTTTTTTCAGTCGTTTTTTCTCAATTTTTCTTCTCAGTTTTTTTCATCCGTTTTTCTTCAGTTTTTTTTTAATAGTTTTTTTTCTCAGTTTTTCTGCTCAGTTTTTCTGCTCAGTTTTTTATCAGTTTTTTTCTCAGTTCTTTTTTTCCACACTTTTGTGCACAGTTTTTTTCTAAATTTTTCTTCAGTTTTTTTTCTCAGTTCTTCTTTTTTTTCACAGTAATTTTCTAAGTTTTTCTTCAGTTTTTTGAATCGTTTTTTCTCAATTTTTCTTCTCAGTTTTTTTACTCCGTTTTTCTTCAGTATTTTTTTAATAGTTATTTTTTTCTCAGTTTTTCTGCTCAGTTTTTCTGCTCAGTTTTTTCTTCAGTTTTTTTTCTCAGTTCTTTTTTTTCACAATTTTTTTCACAGTTTTTTTCTTAGTTTTTCTTCAGTTTTTTCAGTCGTTTTTTCTCAATTTTTCTTCTCAGTTTTTTTCCTCCGTTTTTCTTCAGTTTTTTTAAATAGTTTTTTTTCTCAGTTTTTCTGATCAGTTTTTCTGCTCAGTTTTTTCTTCAGATTTTTTTCTCAGTTCTTTTTTGCAGTTTTTTTCAGTTTTTTTCTAAGTTTTTCTTCAGTTTTTTTTCTCAGTTCTTCTTTTTTTTCACAGTATTTTTCTAAGTTTTTCTTCAGTTTTTTGAATCGTTTTTTCTCAATTTTTCTTCTCAGTTTTTTTACTCCGTTTTTCTTCAGTATTTTTTTAATAGTTATTTTTTTCTCAGTTTTTCTGCTCAGTTTTTCTGCTCAGTTTTTTCTTCAGTTTTTTTTCTCAGTTCTTTTTTTTCACAATTTTTTTCACAGTTTTTTTCTTAGTTTTTCTTCAGTTTTTTCAGTCGTTTTTTCTCAATTTTTCTTCTCAGTTTTTTTCCTCCGTTTTTCTTCAGTTTTTTTAAATAGTTTTTTTTCTCAGTTTTTCTGATCAGTTTTTCTGCTCAGTTTTTTCTTCAGATTTTTTTCTCAGTTCTTTTTTGCAGTTTTTTTCAGTTTTTTTCTAAGTTTTTCTTCAGTTTTTTTTCTCAGTTCTTCTTTTTTTTCACAGTATTTTTCTAAGTTTTTCTTCAGTTTTTTCAGTCGTTTTTTCTCAATTTTTCTTCTCAGTTTTTTTCATCCGTTTTTCTTCAGTTTTTTTTTAATAGTTTTTTTTCTCAGTTTTTCTGCTCAGTTTTTCTGCTCAGTTTTTTATCAGTTTTTTTCTCAGTTCTTTTTTTCCACACTTTTGTGCACAGTTTTTTTCTAAATTTTTCTTCAGTTTTTTTTCTCAGTTCTTCTTTTTTTTCACAGTAATTTTCTAAGTTTTTCCTCAGTTTTTTGAATCGTTTTTTCTCAATTTTTCTTCTCAGTTTTTTTACTCCGTTTTTCTTCAGTATTTTTTTAATAGTTATTTTTTTCTCAGTTTTTCTGCTCAGTTTTTCTGCTCAGTTTTTTCTACAGTTTTTTTTCTCAGTTCTTTTTTTTCACAATTTTTTTCACAGTTTTTTTCTTAGTTTTTCTTCAGTTTTTTCAGTCGTTTTTTCTCAATTTTTCTTCTCAGTTTTTTTCCTCCGTTTTTCTTCAGTTTTTTTAAATAGTTTTTTTTCTCAGTTTTTCTGATCAGTTTTTCTGCTCAGTTTTTTCTTCAGATTTTTTTCTCAGTTCTTTTTTGCAGTTTTTTTCAGTTTTTTTCTAAGTTTTTCTTCAGTTTTTTTTCTCAGTTCTTCTTTTTTTTCACAGTATTTTTCTAAGTTTTTCTTCAGTTTTTTCAGTCGTTTTTTCTCAATTTTTCTTCTCAGTTTTTTTCATCCGTTTTTCTTCAGTTTTTTATTAATAGTTTTTTTTCTCAGTTTTTCTGCTCAGTTTTTCTGCTCAGATTTTTATCAGTTTTTTTCTCAGTTCTTTTTTTCCACACTTTTGTGCACAGTTTTTTTCTAAATTTTTCTTCAGTTTTTTTTCTCAGTTCTTTTTTTTCACAGTTTTTTTTCTAAGTTTTTCTTCAGTTTTTTGAATCGTTTTTTCTCAATTTTTCTTCTCAGTTTTTTTACTCCGTTTTTCTTCAGTATTTTTTTAATAGTTATATTTTTCTCAGTTTTTCTGCTCAGTTTTTCTGCTCAGTTTTTTCTACAGTTTTTTTTCTCAGTTCTTTTTTTTCACAATTTTTTTCACAGTTTTTTTCTTAGTTTTTCTTCAGTTTTTTCAGTCGTTTTTTCTCAATTTTTCTTCTCAGTTTTTTTCCTCCGTTTTTCTTCAGTTTTTTTAAATAGTTTTTTTTCTCAGTTTTTCTGATCAGTTTTTCTGCTCAGTTTTTTCTTCAGATTTTTTTCTCAGTTCTTTTTTGCAGTTTTTTTCAGTTTTTTTCTAAGTTTTTCTTCAGTTTTTTTTCTCAGTTCTTCTTTTTTTTCGCAGTATTTTTCTAAGTTTTTCTTCAGTTTTTTCAGTCGTTTTTTCTCAATTTTTCTTCTCAGTTTTTTTCATCCGTTTTTCTTCAGTTTTTTTTAATAGTTTTTTTTTCTCAGTTTTTCTGCTCAGTTTTTCTGCTCAGTTTTTTCTTCAGTTTTTTTTCTCAGTTCTTTTTTTTCACAATTTTTTTCACAGTTTTTTTCTTAGTTTTTCTTCAGTTTTTTCAGTCGTTTTTTCTCAATTTTTCTTCTCAGTTTTTTTCCTCCGTTTTTCTTCAGTTTTTTTAAATAGTTTTTTTTCTCAGTTTTTCTGATCAGTTTTTCTGCTCAGTTTTTTCTTCAGTTTTTTTTCTCAGTTCTTTTTTTTCAGAATTTTTTTCACAGTTTTTTTCTAAGTTTTTCTTCAGTTTTTTGAATCGTTTTTTCTCAATTTTTCGTCTCAGTTTTTTTACTCCGTTTTTCTTCAGTATTTTTTTAATAGTTATTTTTTTCTCAGTTTTTCTGCTCAGTTTTTCTGCTCAGTTTTTTCTTCAGTTTTTTTTCTCAGTTCTTTTTTTTCAGAATTTTTTTCACAGTTTTTTTCTTAGTTTATCTTCAGTTTTTTCAGTCGTTTTTTCTCGATTTTTCTTCTCAGTTTTTCTTCAGTTTTTTTAAATAGTTTTTTTTCTCAGTTTTTCTGATCAGTTTTTCTTCTCAGTTTTTTCTTCAGATTTTTTTCTCAGTTCTTTTTTGCAGTTTTTTTCAGTTTTTTTCTAAGTTTTTCTTCAGTTTTTTTTCTCAGTTCTTCTTTTTTTTCACAGTATTTTTCTAAGTTTTTCTTCGGTTTTTCAGTCGTTTTTTCTCAATTTTTCTTCTCAGTTTTTTTCATCCGTTTTTCTTCAGTTTTTTTTTAATAGTTTTTTTTCTCAGTTTTTCTGCTCAGTTTTTCTGCTCAGTTTTTTCTCAGTTTTTTTTATCAGTTCTTTTTTTCCACACTTTTGTGCACAGTTTTTTTCTAAATTTTTCTTCAGTTTTTTTTCTCAGTTCTTTTTTTTCACAATTTTTTTCACAGTTTTTTTCTTAGTTTTTCTTCAGTTTTTTCGGTCGTTTTTTCTCAATTTTTCTTCTTAGTTTTTTTCCTCCGTTTTTCTTCAGTTTTTTTAAATAGTTTTTATTCTCAGTTTTTCTGCTCAGTTTTTTCTTCAGATTTTTTTCTCAGTTCTTTTTTTGCAGTTTTTTTCAGTTTTTTTCTAAGTTTTTCTTCAGTTTTTTTTCTCTGTTCTTTTTTTTCACAGTTTTTTTCTAAGTTTTTCTTCAGTTTTTTTTCTCAGTTCTTTTTTTTCACGGTTTTTTTCTAAGTTTTTCTTCAGTTTTTTGAATCGTTTTTTCTCAATTTTTCTTCTCAGTTTTTTTACTCCGTTTTTCTTCAGTATTTTTTTAATAGTTATTTTTTTCTCAGTTTTTCTGCTCAGTTTTTCTGCTCAGTTTTTTCTTCAGTTTTTCTTCTCAGTTCTTTTTTTTCACAGTTTTTTTCTTAGTTTTTCTTCAGTTTTTTCAGTCGTTTTTTCTCAATTTTTCTTCTCAGTTTTTTTCCTCCGTTTTTCTTCAGTTTTTTTACGTAGTTTTTTTTCTCAGTTTTTCTGATCAGTTTTTCTGCTCAGTTTTTTCTTCAGATTTTTTTCTCAGTTCTTTTTTGCAGTTTTTTTCAGTTTTTTTCTGAGTTTTTCTTCAGTTTTTTTTCTCAGTTCTTCTTTTTTTTCAAACTATTTTTCTAAGTTTTTCTTCAGTTTTTTCAGTCGTTTTTTCTCAATTTTTCTTCTCAGTTTTTTTCATCCGTTTTTCTTCAGTTTTTTTTTAATAGTTTTTTTTCTCAGTTTTTCTGCTCAGTTTTTCTGCTCAGTTTTTTCTCAGTTTTTTTCTCAGTTCTTTTTTTCCACACTTTTGTGCACAGTTTTTTTCTAAATTTTTCTTCAGTTTTTTTTCTCAGTTCTTTTTTTTCACAGTTTTTTTCTAAGTTTTTCTTCAGTTTTTTGAATCGTTTTTTCTCAATTTTTCTTCTCAGTTTTTTTACTCCGTTTTTCTTCAGTATTTTTTTAATAGTTATTTTTTTCTCAGTTTTTCTGCTCAGTTTTTCTGCTCAGTTTTTTCTTCAGTTTTTTTTCTCAGTTCTTTTTTTTCACAATTTTTTTCACAGTTTTTTTCTTAGTTTTTCTTCAGTTTTTTCAGTCGTTTTTTCTCAATTTTTCTTCTCAGTTTTTTTCCTCCGTTTTTCTTCAGTTTTTTTAAATAGTTTTTTTTCTCAGTTTTTCTGATCAGTTTTTCTGCTCAGTTTTTTCTTCAGATTTTTTTCTCAGTTCTTTTTTGCAGTTTTTTTCAGTTTTTTTCTAAGTTTTTCTTCAGTTTTTTTTCTCAGTTCTTCTTTTTTTTCACAGTATTTTTCTAAGTTTTTCTTCAGTTTTTTGAATCGTTTTTTCTCAATTTTTCTTCTCAGATTTTTTACTCCGTTTTTCTTCAGTATTTTTTTAATAGTTATTTTTTTCTCAGTTTTTCTGCTCAGTTTTTCTGCTCAGTTTTTTCTTCAGTTTTTTTTCTCAGTTCTTTTTTTTCACAATTTTTTTCACAGTTTTTTTCTTAGTTTTTCTTCAGTTTTTTCAGTCGTTTTTTCTCAATTTTTCTTCTCAGTTTTTTTCCTCCGTTTTTCTTCAGTTTTTTTAAATAGTTTTTTTTCTCAGTTTTTCTGATCAGTTTTTCTGCTCAGTTTTTTCTTCAGATTTTTTTCTCAGTTCTTTTTTGCAGTTTTTTTCAGTTTTTTTCTAAGTTTTTCTTCAGTTTTTTTTCTCAGTTCTTCTTTTTTTTCACAGTATTTTTCTAAGTTTTTCTTCAGTTTTTTCAGTCGTTTTTTCTCAATTTTTCTTCTCAGTTTTTTTCATCCGTTTTTCTTCAGTTTTTTTTTAATAGTTTTTTTTCTCAGTTTTTCTGCTCAGTTTTTCTGCTCAGTTTTTTATCAGTTTTTTTCTCAGTTCTTTTTTTCCACACTTTTGTGCACAGTTTTTTTCTAAATTTTTCTTCAGTTTTTTTTCTCAGTTCTTTTTTTTCACAATTTTTTTCACAGTTGTTTTCTTAGTTTTTCTTCAGTTTTTTCGGTCGTTTTTTCTCAATTTTTCTTCTCAGTTTTTTTCCTCCGTTTTTCTTCAGTTTTTTTAAATAGTTTTTATTCTCAGTTTTTCTGCTCAGTTTTTTCTTCAGATTTTTTTCTCAGTTCTTTTTTTGCAGTTTTTTTCAGTTTTTTTCTAAGTTTTTCTTCAGTTTTTTTTCTCAGTTCTTCTTTTTTTTCACAGTTTTTTTCTAAGTTTTTCTTCAGTTTTTTTTCTCAGTTCTTCTTTTTTTTCACAGTTTTTTTCTAAGTTTTTCTTCAGTTTTTTTTCTCAGTTCTTTTTTTTCACAGTTTTTTTCTAAGTTTTTCTTCAGTTTTTTGAATCGTTTTTTCTCAATTTTTCTTCTCAGTTTTTTTACTCCGTTTTTCTTCAGTATTTTTTTAATAGTTATTTTTTTCTCAGTTTTTCTGCTCAGTTTTTCTGCTCAGTTTTTTCTTCAGTTTTTTTTCTCAGTTCTTTTTTTTCAGAATTTTTTTCACAGTTTTTTTCTTAGTTTATCTTCAGTTTTTTCAGTCGTTTTTTCTCGATTTTTCTTCTCAGTTTTTTTCCTCCGTTTTTCTTCAGTTTTTTTAAATAGTTTTTTTTCTCAATTTTTCTTCTCAGTTTTTCTTCTCAGTTTTTTCTTCAGATTTTTTTCTCAGTTCTTTTTTGCAGTTTTTTCCAGTTTTTTTCTAAGTTTTTCTTCAGTTTTTTTTCTCAGTTCTTCTTTTTTTTCACAGTATTTTTCTAAGTTTTTCTTCAGTTTTTTCAGTCGTTTTTTCTCAATTTTTCTTCTCAGTTTTTTTCCTCCGTTTTTCTTCAGTTTTTTTAAATAGTTTTTTTTCTCAGTTTTTCTGATCAGTTTTTCTGCTCAGTTTTTTCTTCAGATTTTTTTCTCAGTTCTTTTTTGCAGTTTTTTTCAGTTTTTGTCTAAGTTTTTCTTTAGTTTTTTTTCTCAGTTCTTCTTTTTTTTCACAGTATTTTTCTAAGTTTTTCTTCAGTTTTTTCAGTCGTTTTTTCTCAATTTTTCTTCCCAGTTTTTTTCATCCGTTTTTCTTCCGTTTTTTTTTAATAGTTTTTTTTCTCAGTTTTTCTGCTCAGTTTTTTATCAGTTTTTTTCTCAGTTCTTTTTTTCCACACTTTTGTGCACAGTTTTTTTCTAAATTTTTCTTCAGTTTTTTTTCTCAGTTCTTTTTTTTCACAGTTTTTTTCTAAGTTTTTCTTCAGTTTTTTGAATCTTTTTTTCTCAATTTTTCTTCTCAGTTTTTTTACTCCGTTTTTCTTCAGTATTTTTTTAATAGTTATTTTTTTCTCAGTTTTTCTGCTCAGTTTTTCTGCTCAGTTTTTTCTTCAGTATTTTTTCTCAGTTCTTTTTTTTCAGAATTTTTTTCACAGTTTTTTTCTTAGTTTATCTTCAGTTTTTTCAGTCGTTTTTTCTCGATTTTTCTTCTCAGTTTTTTTCCTCCGTTTTTCTTCAGTTTTTTTAAATAGTTTTTTTTCTCAGTTTTTCTTCTCAGTTTTTCTTCTCAGTTTTTTCTTCAGATTTTTTTCTCAGTTCTTTTTTGCAGTTTTTTCCAGTTTTTTTCTAAGTTTTTCTTCAGTTTTTTTTCTCAGTTCTTCTTTTTTTTCCACAGTATTTTTCTAAGTTTTTCTTCAGTTTTTTGAATCGTTTTTTCTCAATTTTACTTCTCAGTTTTTTTACTCCGTTTTTCTTCAGTATTTTTTTAATAGTTATTTTTTTCTCAGTTTTTCTGCTCAGTTTTTCTGCTCAGTTTTTTCTTCAGTTTTTTTTCTCAGTTCTTTTTTTTCACAATTTTTTTCACAGTTTTTTTCTTAGTTTTTCTTCAGTTTTTTCAGTCGTTTTTTCTCAATTTTTCTTCTCAGTTTTTTTCCTCCGTTTTTCTTCAGTTTTTTTAAATAGTTTTTTTTCTCAGTTTTTCTGATCAGTTTTTCTGCTCAGTTTTTTCTTCAGATTTTTTTCTCAGTTCTTTTTTGCAGTTTTTTTCAGTTTTTGTCTAAGTTTTTCTTTAGTTTTTTTTCTCAGTTCTTCTTTTTTTTCACAGTATTTTTCTAAGTTTTTCTTCAGTTTTTTCATTCGTTTTTTCTCAATTTTTCTTCCCAGTTTTTTTCATCCGTTTTTCTTCCGTTTTTTTTAATAGTTTTTTTTCTCAGTTTTTCTGCTCAGTTTTTTATCAGTTTTTTTCTCAGTTCTTTTTTTCCACACTTTTGTGCAGTTTTTTTCTAAATTTTTCTTCAGTTTTTTTTCTCAGTTCTTTTTTTTCACAGTTTTTTTCTAAGTTTTTCTTCAGTTTTTTGAATCGTTTTTTCTCAATTTTTCTTCTCAGTTTTTTTACTCCGTTTTTCTTCAGTATTTTTTTAATAGTTATTTTTTTCTCAGTTTTTCTGCTCAGTTTTTCTGCTCAGTTTTTTCTTCAGTTTTTTTTCTCAGTTCTTTTTTTTCAGAATTTTTTTCACAGTTTTTTTCTTAGTTTATCTTCAGTTTTTTCAGTCGTTTTTTCTCGATTTTTCTTCTCAGTTTTTTTCCTCCGTTTTTCTTCAGTTTTTTTAAATAGTTTTTTTTCTCAGTTTTTCTTCTCAGTTTTTCTTCTCAGTTTTTTCTTCAGATTTTTTTCTCAGTTCTTTTTTGCAGTTTTTTTCAGTTTTTTTCTAAGTTTTTCTTCAGTTTTTTTTCTCAGTTCTTCTTTTTTTTCACAGTATTTTTCTAAGTTTTTCTTCAGTTTTTTCAGTCGTTTTTTCTCAATTTTTCTTAGTTTTTTTCATCCGTTTTTCTTCAGTTTTTTTTTAATAGTTTTTTTTCTCAGTTTTTCTGCGCAGTTTTTCTGCTCAGTTTTTTTATCAGTTTTTTTCTCAGTTCTTTTTTTCCACACTTTTGTGCACAGTTTTTTTCTAAATTTTTCTTCAGTTTTTTTTCTCAGTTCTTTTTTTTCACAGTTTTTTTCTAAGTTTTTCTTCAGTTTTTTGAATTGTTTTTTCTCAATTTTTCTTCTCAGTTTTTTTACTCCGTTTTTCTTCAGTATTTTTTTAATAGTTATTTTTTTCTCAGTTTTTCTGCTCAGTTTTTCTGCTCAGTTTTTTCTTCAGTTTTTTTTCTCAGTTCTTTTTTTTCACAATATTCTTCACAGTTTTTTTCTTAGTTTTTCTTCAGTTTTTTCAGTCGTTTTTTCTCAATTTTTCTTCTCAGTTTTTTTCCTCCGTTTTTCTTCAGTTTTTTTAAATAGTTTTTTTTCTCAGTTTTTCTGATCAGTTTTTCTGCGCAGTTTTTTCTTCAGATTTTTTTCTCAGTTCTTTTTTGCAGTTTTTTTCAGTTTTTTTCTAAGTTTTTCTTCAGTTTTTTTTCTCAGTTCTTTTTTTTCACAGTTTTTTTCTAAGTTTTTCTTCAGTTTTTTGAATCGTTTTTTCTCAATTTTTCTTCTCAGTTTTTTTACTCCGTTTTTCTTCAGTATTTTTTTAATAGTTATTTTTTTCTCAGTTTTTCTGCTCAGTTTTTCTGCTCAGTTTTTTCTTCAGTTTTTTTTCTCAGTTCTTTTTTTTCAGAATTTTTTTCACAGTTTTTTTCTTAGTTTATCTTCAGTTTTTTCAGTCGTTTTTTCTCGATTTTTCTTCTCAGTTTTTTTCCTCCGTTTTTCTTCAGTTTTTTTAAATAGTTTTTTTTCTCAGTTTTTCTTCTCAGTTTTTTCTTCAGATGTTTTTCTCAGTTCTTTTTTGCAGTTTTTTTCAGTTTTTTTCTTAGTTTTTCTTCAGTTTTTTTCTCAGTTCTTCTTTTTTTTCACAGTATTTTTCTAAGTTTTTCTTCAGTTTTTTCAGTCGTTTTTTCTCAATTTTTCTTCTCAGTTTTTTTCATCCGTTTTTCTTCAGTTTTTTTTTAATAGTTTTTTTTCTCAGTTTTTCTGCGCAGTTTTTCTGCTCAGTTTTTTTATCAGTTTTTTTCTCAGTTCTTTTTTTCCACACTTTTGTGCACAGTTTTTTTCTAAATTTTTCTTCAGTTTTTTTTCTCAGTTCTTTTTTTTCACAGTTTTTTTCTAAGTTTTTCTTCAGTTTTTTGAATCGTTTTTTCTCAATTTTTCTTCTCAGTTTTTTTACTCCGTTTTTCTTCAGTATTTTTTTAATAGTTATTTTTTTCTCAGTTTTTCTGCTCAGTTTTTCTGCTCAGTTTTTTCTTCAGTTTTTTTTCTCAGTTCTTTTTTTTCACAATTTTTTTCACAGTTTTTTTCTTAGTTTTTCTTCAGTTTTTTCAGTCGTTTTTTCTCAATTTTTCTTCTCAGTTTTTTTCCTCCGTTTTTCTTCAGTTTTTTTAAATAGTTTTTTTTCTCAGTTTTTCTGATCAGTTTTTCTGCTCAGTTTTTTCTTCAGATTTTTTTCTCAGTTCTTTTTTGCAGTTTTTTTCAGTTTTTTTCTAAGTTTTTCTTCAGTTTTTTTTCTCAATTCTTTTTTTTTTTCACAGTATTTTTCTAAGTTTTTCTTCAGTTTTTTCAGTCGTTTTTTCTCAATTTTTCTTCTCAGTTTTTTCTTCAGATTTTTTTCTCAGTTCTTTTTTGCAGTTTTTTTCAGTTTTTTTCTAAGTTTTTCTTCAGTTTTTTTTCTCAGTTCTTCTTTTTTTTCACAGTATTTTTCTAAGTTTTTCTTCAGTTTTTTCAGTCGTTTTTTCTCAATTTTTCTTCTCAGTTTTTTTCATCCGTTTTTCTTCAGTTTTTTTTTAATAGTTTTTTTTCTCAGTTTTTCTGCGCAGTTTTTCTGCTCAGTTTTTTTATCAGTTTTTTTCTCAGTTCTTTTTTTCCACACTTTTGTGCACAGTTTTTTTCTAAATTTTTCTTCAGTTTTTTTTCTCAGTTCTTTTTTTTCACAGTTTTTTTCTAAGTTTTTCTTCAGTTTTTTGAATTGTTTTTTCTCAATTTTTCTTCTCAGTTTTTTTACTCCGTTTTTCTTCAGTATTTTTTTAATAGTTATTTTTTTCTCAGTTTTTCTGCTCAGTTTTTCTGCTCAGTTTTTTCTTCAGTTTTTTTTCTCAGTTCTTTTTTTTCACAATTTTCTTCACAGTTTTTTTCTTAGTTTTTCTTCAGTTTTTTCAGTCGTTTTTTCTCAATTTTTCTTCTCAGTTTTTTTCCTCCGTTTTTCTTCAGTTTTTTTAAATAGTTTTTTTTCTCAGTTTTTCTGATCAGTTTTTCTGCGCAGTTTTTTCTTCAGATTTTTTTCTCAGTTCTTTTTTGCAGTTTTTTTCAGTTTTTTTCTAAGTTTTTCTTCAGTTTTTTTTCTCAGTTCTTTTTTTTCACAGTTTTTTTCTAAGTTTTTCTTCAGTTTTTTGAATCGTTTTTTCTCAATTTTTCTTCTCAGTTTTTTTACTCCGTTTTTCTTCAGTATTTTTTTAATAGTTATTTTTTTCTCAGTTTTTCTGCTCAGTTTTTCTGCTCAGTTTTTTCTTCAGTTTTTTTTCTCAGTTCTTTTTTTTCAGAATTTTTTTCACAGTTTTTTTCTTAGTTTATCTTCAGTTTTTTCAGTCGTTTTTTCTCGATTTTTCTTCTCAGTTTTTTTCCTCCGTTTTTCTTCAGTTTTTTTAAATAGTTTTTTTTCTCAGTTTTTCTTCTCAGTTTTTTCTTCAGATGTTTTTCTCAGTTCTTTTTTGCAGTTTTTTTCAGTTTTTTTCTAAGTTTTTCTTCAGTTTTTTTCTCAGTTCTTCTTTTTTTTCACAGTATTTTTCTAAGTTTTTCTTCAGTTTTTTCAGTCGTTTTTTCTCAATTTTTCTTCTCAGTTTTTTTCATCCGTTTTTCTTCAGTTTTTTTTTAATAGTTTTTTTTCTCAGTTTTTCTGCGCAGTTTTTCTGCTCAGTTTTTTTATCAGTTTTTTTCTCAGTTCTTTTTTTCCACACTTTTGTGCACAGTTTTTTTCTAAATTTTTCTTCAGTTTTTTTTCTCAGTTCTTTTTTTTCACAGTTTTTTTCTAAGTTTTTCTTCAGTTTTTTGAATCGTTTTTTCTCAATTTTTCTTCTCAGTTTTTTTACTCCGTTTTTCTTCAGTATTTTTTTAATAGTTATTTTTTTCTCAGTTTTTCTGCTCAGTTTTTCTGCTCAGTTTTTTCTTCAGTTTTTTTTCTCAGTTCTTTTTTTTCAGAATTTTTTTCACAGTTTTTTTCTTAGTTTATCTTCAGTTTTTTCAGTCGTTTTTTCTCGATTTTTCTTCTCAGTTTTTTTCCTCCGTTTTTCTTCAGTTTTTTTAAATAGTTTTTTTTCTCAGTTTTTCTTCTCAGTTTTTCTTCTCAGTTTTTTCTTCAGATTTTTTTCTCAGTTCTTTTTTGCAGTTTTTTTCAGTTTTTTTCTAAGTTTTTCTTCAGTTTTTTTTCTCAGTTCTTCTTTTTTTTCACAGTATTTTTCTAAGTTTTTCTTCAGTTTTTTCAGTCGTTTTTTCTCAATTTTTCTTCTCAGTTTTTTTCATCCGTTTTTCTTCAGTTTTTTTTTAATAGTTTTTTTTCTCAGTTTTTCTGCGCAGTTTTTCTGCTCAGTTTTTTTATCAGTTTTTTTCTCAGTTCTTTTTTTCCACACTTTTGTGCACAGTTTTTTTCTAAATTTTTCTTCAGTTTTTTTTCTCAGTTCTTTTTTTTCACAGTTTTTTTCTAAGTTTTTCTTCAGTTTTTTGAATTGTTTTTTCTCAATTTTTCTTCTCAGTTTTTTTACTCCGTTTTTCTTCAGTATTTTTTTAATAGTTATTTTTTTCTCAGTTTTTCTGCTCAGTTTTTCTGCTCAGTTTTTTCTTCAGTTTTTTTTCTCAGTTCTTTTTTTTCACAATATTCTTCACAGTTTTTTTCTTAGTTTTTCTTCAGTTTTTTCAGTCGTTTTTTCTCAATTTTTCTTCTCAGTTTTTTTCCTCCGTTTTTCTTCAGTTTTTTTAAATAGTTTTTTTTCTCAGTTTTTCTGATCAGTTTTTCTGCGCAGTTTTTTCTTCAGATTTTTTTCTCAGTTCTTTTTTGCAGTTTTTTTCAGTTTTTTTCTAAGTTTTTCTTCAGTTTTTTTTCTCAGTTCTTTTTTTTCACAGTTTTTTTCTAAGTTTTTCTTCAGTTTTTTGAATCGTTTTTTCTCAATTTTTCTTCTCAGTTTTTTTACTCCGTTTTTCTTCAGTATTTTTTTAATAGTTATTTTTTTCTCAGTTTTTCTGCTCAGTTTTTCTGCTCAGTTTTTTCTTCAGTTTTTTTTCTCAGTTCTTTTTTTTCAGAATTTTTTTCACAGTTTTTTTCTTAGTTTATCTTCAGTTTTTTCAGTCGTTTTTTCTCGATTTTTCTTCTCAGTTTTTTTCCTCCGTTTTTCTTCAGTTTTTTTAAATAGTTTTTTTTCTCAGTTTTTCTTCTCAGTTTTTTCTTCAGATGTTTTTCTCAGTTCTTTTTTGCAGTTTTTTTCAGTTTTTTTCTAAGTTTTTCTTCAGTTTTTTTCTCAGTTCTTCTTTTTTTTCACAGTATTTTTCTAAGTTTTTCTTCAGTTTTTTCAGTCGTTTTTTCTCAATTTTTCTTCTCAGTTTTTTTCATCCGTTTTTCTTCAGTTTTTTTTTAATAGTTTTTTTTCTCAGTTTTTCTGCGCAGTTTTTCTGCTCAGTTTTTTTATCAGTTTTTTTCTCAGTTCTTTTTTTCCACACTTTTGTGCACAGTTTTTTTCTAAATTTTTCTTCAGTTTTTTTTCTCAGTTCTTTTTTTTCACAGTTTTTTTCTAAGTTTTTCTTCAGTTTTTTGAATCGTTTTTTCTCAATTTTTCTTCTCAGTTTTTTTACTCCGTTTTTCTTCAGTATTTTTTTAATAGTTATTTTTTTCTCAGTTTTTCTGCTCAGTTTTTCTGCTCAGTTTTTTCTTCAGTTTTTTTTCTCAGTTCTTTTTTTTCAGAATTTTTTTCACAGTTTTTTTCTTAGTTTATCTTCAGTTTTTTCAGTCGTTTTTTCTCGATTTTTCTTCTCAGTTTTTTTCCTCCGTTTTTCTTCAGTTTTTTTAAATAGTTTTTTTTCTCAGTTTTTCTTCTCAGTTTTTTCTTCAGATGTTTTTCTCAGTTCTTTTTTGCAGTTTTTTTCAGTTTTTTTCTAAGTTTTTCTTCAGTTTTTTTCTCAGTTCTTCTTTTTTTTCACAGTATTTTTCTAAGTTTTTCTTCAGTTTTTTCAGTCGTTTTTTCTCAATTTTTCTTCTCAGTTTTTTTCATCCGTTTTTCTTCAGTTTTTTTTTAATAGTTTTTTTTCTCAGTTTTTCTGCGCAGTTTTTCTGCTCAGTTTTTTTATCAGTTTTTTTCTCAGTTCTTTTTTTCCACACTTTTGTGCACAGTTTTTTTCTAAATTTTTCTTCAGTTTTTTTTCTCAGTTCTTTTTTTTCACAGTTTTTTTCTAAGTTTTTCTTCAGTTTTTTGAATCGTTTTTTCTCAATTTTTCTTCTCAGTTTTTTTACTCCGTTTTTCTTCAGTATTTTTTTAATAGTTATTTTTTTCTCAGTTTTTCTGCTCAGTTTTTCTGCTCAGTTTTTTCTTCAGTTTTTTTTCTCAGTTCTTTTTTTTCACAATTTTTTTCACAGTTTTTTTCTTAGTTTTTCTTCAGTTTTTTCAGTCGTTTTTTCTCAATTTTTCTTCTCAGTTTTTTTCCTCCGTTTTTCTTCAGTTTTTTTAAATAGTTTTTTTTCTCAGTTTTTCTGATCAGTTTTTCTGCTCAGTTTTTTCTTCAGATTTTTTTCTCAGTTCTTTTTTGCAGTTTTTTTCAGTTTTTTTCTAAGTTTTTCTTCAGTTTTTTTTCTCAATTCTTTTTTTTTTTCACAGTATTTTTCTAAGTTTTTCTTCAGTTTTTTCAGTCGTTTTTTCTCAATTTTTCTTCTCAGTTTTTTCTTCAGATTTTTTTCTCAGTTCTTTTTTGCAGTTTTTTTCAGTTTTTTTCTAAGTTTTTCTTCAGTTTTTTTTCTCAGTTCTTCTTTTTTTTCACAGTATTTTTCTAAGTTTTTCTTCAGTTTTTTCAGTCGTTTTTTCTCAATTTTTCTTCTCAGTTTTTTTCATCCGTTTTTCTTCAGTTTTTTTTTAATAGTTTTTTTTCTCAGTTTTTCTGCGCAGTTTTTCTGCTCAGTTTTTTTATCAGTTTTTTTCTCAGTTCTTTTTTTCCACACTTTTGTGCACAGTTTTTTTCTAAATTTTTCTTCAGTTTTTTTTCTCAGTTCTTTTTTTTCACAGTTTTTTTCTAAGTTTTTCTTCAGTTTTTTGAATTGTTTTTTCTCAATTTTTCTTCTCAGTTTTTTTACTCCGTTTTTCTTCAGTATTTTTTTAATAGTTATTTTTTTCTCAGTTTTTCTGCTCAGTTTTTCTGCTCAGTTTTTTCTTCAGTTTTTTTTCTCAGTTCTTTTTTTTCACAATTTTCTTCACAGTTTTTTTCTTAGTTTTTCTTCAGTTTTTTCAGTCGTTTTTTCTCAATTTTTCTTCTCAGTTTTTTTCCTCCGTTTTTCTTCAGTTTTTTTAAATAGTTTTTTTTCTCAGTTTTTCTGATCAGTTTTTCTGCGCAGTTTTTTCTTCAGATTTTTTTCTCAGTTCTTTTTTGCAGTTTTTTTCAGTTTTTTTCTAAGTTTTTCTTCAGTTTTTTTTCTCAGTTCTTTTTTTTCACAGTTTTTTTCTAAGTTTTTCTTCAGTTTTTTGAATCGTTTTTTCTCAATTTTTCTTCTCAGTTTTTTTACTCCGTTTTTCTTCAGTATTTTTTTAATAGTTATTTTTTTCTCAGTTTTTCTGCTCAGTTTTTCTGCTCAGTTTTTTCTTCAGTTTTTTTTCTCAGTTCTTTTTTTTCAGAATTTTTTTCACAGTTTTTTTCTTAGTTTATCTTCAGTTTTTTCAGTCGTTTTTTCTCGATTTTTCTTCTCAGTTTTTTTCCTCCGTTTTTCTTCAGTTTTTTTAAATAGTTTTTTTTCTCAGTTTTTCTTCTCAGTTTTTTCTTCAGATGTTTTTCTCAGTTCTTTTTTGCAGTTTTTTTCAGTTTTTTTCTAAGTTTTTCTTCAGTTTTTTTCTCAGTTCTTCTTTTTTTTCACAGTATTTTTCTAAGTTTTTCTTCAGTTTTTTCAGTCGTTTTTTCTCAATTTTTCTTCTCAGTTTTTTTCATCCGTTTTTCTTCAGTTTTTTTTTAATAGTTTTTTTTCTCAGTTTTTCTGCGCAGTTTTTCTGCTCAGTTTTTTTATCAGTTTTTTTCTCAGTTCTTTTTTTCCACACTTTTGTGCACAGTTTTTTTCTAAATTTTTCTTCAGTTTTTTTTCTCAGTTCTTTTTTTTCACAGTTTTTTTCTAAGTTTTTCTTCAGTTTTTTGAATCGTTTTTTCTCAATTTTTCTTCTCAGTTTTTTTACTCCGTTTTTCTTCAGTATTTTTTTAATAGTTATTTTTTTCTCAGTTTTTCTGCTCAGTTTTTCTGCTCAGTTTTTTCTTCAGTTTTTTTTCTCAGTTCTTTTTTTTCACAATTTTTTTCACAGTTTTTTTCTTAGTTTTTCTTCAGTTTTTTCAGTCGTTTTTTCTCAATTTTTCTTCTCAGTTTTTTTCCTCCGTTTTTCTTCAGTTTTTTTAAATAGTTTTTTTTCTCAGTTTTTCTGATCAGTTTTTCTGCTCAGTTTTTTCTTCAGATTTTTTTCTCAGTTCTTTTTTGCAGTTTTTTTCAGTTTTTTTCTAAGTTTTTCTTCAGTTTTTTTTCTCAATTCTTTTTTTTTTTCACAGTATTTTTCTAAGTTTTTCTTCAGTTTTTTCAGTCGTTTTTTCTCAATTTTTCTTCTCAGTTTTTTTCATCCGTTTTTCTTCAGTTTTTTTTTAATAGTTTTTTTTCTCAGTTTTTCTGCTCAGATTTTCTGCTCAGTTTTTTCTCAGTTTTTTTCTCAGTTCTTTTTTTCCACACTTTTGTGCACAGTTTTTTTCTAAATTTTTCTTCAGTTTTTTTTCTCAGTTCTTTTTTTTCACAATTTTTTTCACAGTTTTTTTCTTAGTTTTTCTTCAGTTTTTTCGGTCGTTTTTTCTCAATTTTTCTTCAGTTTTTTTTCTCAGTTCTTTTTTTTCACAGTATTTTTCTAAGTTTTTCTTCAGTTTTTTTAATCGTTTTTTCTCAATTTTTCGTCTCAGTTTTTTTACTCCGTTTTTCTTCAGTATTTTTTTAATAGTTATTTTTTTCTCAGT
The DNA here is from genome assembly GCF_044704955.1 of Pristiophorus japonicus. Taxonomy (NCBI): domain Eukaryota; kingdom Metazoa; phylum Chordata; class Chondrichthyes; family Pristiophoridae; genus Pristiophorus; species Pristiophorus japonicus. The sequence goes on from NW_027251071.1 coordinate 844,858, forward strand.
TTTTCTGCTCAGTTTTTCTGCTCAGTTTTTTCTTCAGTTTTTTTCTCAGTTCTTTTTTTTCAGAATTTTTTTCACAGTTTTTTTCTTAGTTTATCTTCAGTTTTTTCAGTCGTTTTTTCTCGATTTTTCTTCTCAGTTTTTTTCCTCCGTTTTTCTTCAGTTTTTTTAAATAGTTTTTTTTCTCAGTTTTTCTGATCAGTTTTTCTTCTCAGTTTTTTCTTCAGATTTTTTTCTCAGTTCTTTTTTGCAGTTTTTTTCAGTTTTTTTCTAAGTTTTTCTTCAGTTTTTTTTCTCAGTTCTTCTTTTTTTTCACAGTATTTTTCTAAGTTTTTCTTCAGTTTTTTCAGTCGTTTTTTCTCAATTTTTCTTCTCAGTTTTTTTCCTCCGTTTTTCTTCAGTTTTTTTTTAATAGTTTTTTTTCTCAGTTTTTCTGCTCAGTTTTTCTGCTCAGTTTTTTCTCAGTTTTTTTCTCAGTTCTTTTTTTCCACACTTTTGTGCACAGTTTTTTTCTAAATTTTTCTTCAGTTTTTTTTCTCAGTTCTTTTTTTTCACAGTTTTTTTCTAAGTTTTTCTTCAGTTTTTTGAATCGTGTTTTCTCAATTTTTCTTCTCAGTTTTTTTACTCCGTTTTTCTTCAGTATTTTTTAATAGTTATTTTTTTCTCAGTTTTTCTGATCAGTTTTTCTGCTCAGTTTTTTCTTCAGTTCTTTTTTTTCACAATTTTTTTCACAGTTTTTTTCTTAGTTTTTCTTCAGTTTTTTCAGTCGTTTTTTCTCAATTTTTCTTCTCAGTTTTTTTCCTCCGTTTTTCTTCAGTTTTTTTAAATAGTTTTTTTTCTCAGTTTTTCTGATCAGTTTTTCTGCTCAGTTTTTTCTTCAGATTTTTTTCTCAGTTCTTTTTTGCAGTTTTTTTCAGTTTTTTTCTAAGTTTTTCTTCAGTTTTTTTTCTCAATTCTTTTTTTTTTTCACAGTATTTTTCTAAGTTTTTCTTCAGTTTTTTCAGTCGTTTTTTCTCAATTTTTCTTCTCAGTTTTTTTCATCCGTTTTTCTTCAGTTTTTTTTTAATAGTTTTTTTTCTCAGTTTTTCTGCTCAGTTTTTCTGCTCAGTTTTTTCTCAGTTTTTTTCTCAGTTCTTTTTTTCCACACTTTTGTGCACAGTTTTTTTCTAAATTTTTCTTCAGTTTTTTTTCTCAGTTCTTTTTTTTCACAATTTTTTTCACAGTTTTTTTCTTAGTTTTTCTTCAGTTTTTTCGGTCGTTTTTTCTCAATTTTTCTTCTCAGTTTTTTTTCTCAGTTCTTTTTTTTCACAGTATTTTTCTAAGTTTTTCTTCAGTTTTTTTAATCGTTTTTTCTCAATTTTTCGTCTCAGTTTTTTTACTCCGTTTTTCTTCAGTATTTTTTTAATAGTTATTTTTTTCTCAGTTTTTCTGCTCAGTTTTTCTGCTCAGTTTTTTCTTCAGTTTTTTTCTCAGTTCTTTTTTTTCAGAATTTTTCACAGTTTTTTTCTTAGTTTATCTTCAGTTTTTTCAGTCGTTTTTTCTCGATTTTTCTTCTCAGTTTTTTTCCTCCGTTTTTCTTCAGTTTTTTTAAATAGTTTTTTTTCTCAGTTTTTCTGATCAGTTTTTCTTCTCAGTTTTTTCTTCAGATTTTTTTCTCAGTTCTTTTTTGCAGTTTTTTTCAGTTTTTTTCTAAGTTTTTCTTCAGTTTTTTTTCTCAGTTCTTCTTTTTTTTCACAGTATTTTTCTAAGTTTTTCTTCAGTTTTTTCAGTCGTTTTTTCTCAATTTTTCTTCTCAGTTTTTTTCATCCGTTTTTCTTCAGTTTTTTTTTAATAGTTTTTTTTCTCAGTTTTTCTGCTCAGTTTTTCTGCTCAGTTTTTTCTCAGTTTTTTTCTCAGTTCTTTTTTTCCACACTTTTGTGCAGTTTTTTTCTAAATTTTTCTTCAGTTTTTTTTCTCAGTTCTTTTTTTTCACAATTTTTTTCACAGTTTTTTTCTTAGTTTTTCTTCAGTTTTTTCGGTCGTTTTTTCTCAATTTTTCTTCTCAGTTTTTTTTCTCAGTTCTTTTTTTTCACAGTATTTTTCTAAGTTTTTCTTCAGTTTTTTTAATCGTTTTTTCTCAATTTTTCGTCTCAGTTTTTTTACTCCGTTTTTCTTCAGTATTTTTTTAATAGTTATTTTTTTCTCAGTTTTTCTGCTCAGTTTTTCTGCTCAGTTTTTTCTTCAGTTTTTTTCTCAGTTCTTTTTTTTCAGAATTTTTTTCACAGTTTTTTTCTTAGTTTATCTTCAGTTTTTTCAGTCGTTTTTTCTCGATTTTTCTTCTCAGTTTTTTTCCTCCGTTTTTCTTCAGATTTTTTAAATAGTTTTTTTTCTCAGTTTTTCTTCTCAGTTTTTCTTCTCAGTTTTTTCTTCAGATTTTTTTCTCAGTTCTTTTTTGCAGTTTTTTTCAGTTTTTTTCTAAGTTTTTCTTCAGTTTTTTTTCTCAGTTCTTCTTTTTTTTCACAGTATTTTTCTAAGTTTTTCTTCAGTTTTTTCAGTCGTTTTTTCTCAATTTTTCTTCTCAGTTTTTTTCCTCCGTTTTTCTTCAGTTTTTTTTTAATAGTTTTTTTTCTCAGTTTTTCTGCTCAGTTTTTCTGCTCAGTTTTTTCTCAGTTTTTTTCTCAGTTCTTTTTTTCCACACTTTTGTGCACAGTTTTTTTCTAAATTTTTCTTCAGTTTTTTTTCTCAGTTCTTTTTTTTCACAATTTTTTTCACAGTTTTTTTCTTAGTTTTTCTTCAGTTTTTTCGGTCGTTTTTTCTCAATTTTTCTTCTCAGTTTTTTTTCTCAGTTCTTTTTTTTCACAGTATTTTTCTAAGTTTTTCTTCAGTTTTTTGAATCGTTTTTTCTCAATTTTTCGTCTCAGTTTTTTACTCCGTTTTTCTTCAGTATTTTTTTAATAGTTATTTTTTTCTCAGTTTTTCTGCTCAGTTCTTCTGCTCAGTTTTTTCTTCAGTTTTTTTTCTCAGTTCTTTTTTTTCAGAATTTTTTTCACAGTTTTTTTCTTAGTTTATCTTCAGTTTTTTCAGTCGTTTTTTCTCGATTTTTCTTCTCAGTTTTTTTCCTCCGTTTTTCTTCAGTATTTTTTTCATAGTTTTTTTCTCAGTTTTTCTGCTCAGTTTTTCTGCTCAGTTTTTTCTTCAGTTTTTTTTCTCAGTTCTTTTTTTTCAGAGTTTTGTGCACAGTTTTTTTCTAATTTATTCTTCAGTTTTTTTTCTCCGTTCGTTTTTTTCTTCAGTTTTTTCAGTCGTTTTTCTCAATTTTTCTTCTCAGTTTTTTTACTCCGTTTTTCTTCAGTATTTTTTTGATAGTTTTTTTCTCAGTTTTTCTGCTCAGTTTTTCTGCTCATTTTTTTCTTCAGCTTTTTTTCTCAGTTCTTTTTTTCTTCAGTTTTTTCAGTCGTTTTTCTCAATTTTTCTTCTCAGTTTTTTTACTCCGTTTTTCTTCAGTATTTTTTTGATAGTTTTTTTCTCAGTTTTTCGGCTCAGTTTTTCTGCTCAGTTTTTTCTTCAGTTTTTTTTCTCAGTTCTTTTTTTCACAATTTTTTCACAGTTTTTTTCTAAGTTTTTCTTCAGTTTTTTCAGTCGTTTTTACTCAATTTTCCTTCTCAGTTTTTTTACTCCGTTTTTCTTCAGTATTTTTTAAATAGTTTTTTTCTCAGTTTTTCTGCTCAGTTTTTCTGCTCAGTTTTTTCTTCAGTTTTTTTTCTCAGTTCTTTTTTTCCACACTTTTGTGCACAGTTTTTTTCTAAATTTTTCTTCAGTTTTTTTTCTCCGTTGTTTTTTTTCTTCAGTTTTTTCAGTCATTTTTCTCACTTTTTCTTCTCAGTTTTTTTTACTCCGTTTTTCTTCAGTATTTTTTTAATAGTTTTTTTCTCAGTTTTTCTGCCCAGTTTTTCTGCTCAGTTTTTTCTTCAGTTTTTTTTCTCAGTTCTTTTTTTCACAGTTTTTTTTGACAGTTTTTTTCTAAGTTTTTCTTCAGTTTTTTCAGTCGTTTTTTCTCAATTTTTCTTCTCAGTTTTTTTCCTCCGTTTTTCTTCAGTTTTTTTTAATAGTTTTTTTCTCAGTTTTTCTGCTCAGTTTTTTCTCAGTTTTTTCCCTCAGTTCTTTTTTTCCACAGTTTTGTGCACAGTTTTTTTCTAAATTTTTCTTCAGTTTTTTTTCTCAGTTCTTTTTTTTCACAGTTTTTTTCTAAGTTTTTCTTCAGTTTTTTCAGTCGTTTTTTCTCAATTTTTCTTCTCAGTTTTTTTACTCCGTTTTTCTTCAGTATTTTTTTCAGTTTTTTTCTCAGTTTTTCTGCTCAGTTTTTCTGCTCAGTTTTTTCTTCAGTTTTTTTTCTCAGTTCTTTTTTTTCACAGTTTTGTGCACAGTTTTTTTCTAAATTTTTCTTCAGTTTTTTTTCTCCGTTCTTTTTTTTCTTCAGTTTTTTCAGTCGTTTTTATCAATTTTTCTTCTCAGTTTTTTTACTCCGTTTTTCTTCAGTATTTTTTTGATAGTTTTTTTCTCAGTTTTTCTGCTCAGTTTTTCTGCTCAGTTTTTTCTTCAGTTTTTTTTCTCAGTTCTTTTTTTCACAGATTTTTTCACAGTTTTTTTCTAAGATTTTCTTCAGTTTTTTCAGTCGTTTTTACTCAATTTTTCTTCTCAGTTTTTTAACTCCGTTTTTCTTCAGTATTTTTTAAATAGTTTTTTTCTCAGTTTTTCTGCTCAGTTTTTCTGCTCAGTTTTTTCTTCAGTTTTTTTTCTCAGTTCTTTTTTTCCACACTTTTGTGCACAGTTTTTTTCTAAATTTTTCTTCAGTTTTTTTTCTCCGTTGTTTTTTTTCTTCAGTTTTTTCAGTCATTTTTCTCACTTTTTCTTCTCAGTTTTTTTTACTCCGTTTTTCTTCAGTATTTTTTTAATAGTTTTTTTCTCAGTTTTTCTGCCCAGTTTTTCTGCTCAGTTTTTTCTTCAGTTTTTTTTCTCAGTTCTTTTTTTCACAGTTTTTTTTGACAGTTTTTTTCTAAGTTTTTCTTCAGTTTTTTCAGTCGTTTTTTCTCAATTTTTCTTCTCAGTTTTTTTCCTCCGTTTTTCTTCAGTTTTTTTTAATAGTTTTTTTCTCAGTTTTTCTGCTCAGTTTTTTCTCAGTTTTTTCCCTCAGTTCTTTTTTTCCACAGTTTTGTGCACAGTTTTTTTCTAAATTTTTCTTCAGTTTTTTTTCTCAGTTCTTTTTTTTCACAGTTTTTTTCTAAGTTTTTCTTCAGTTTTTTCAGTCGTTTTTTCTCAATTTTTCTTCTCAGTTTTTTTACTCCGTTTTTCTTCAGTATTTTTTTCAGTTTTTTTCTCAGTTTTTCTGCTCAGTTTTTCTGCTCAGTTTTTTCTTCAGTTTTTTTTCTCAGTTCTTTTTTTTCACAGTTTTGTGCACAGTTTTTTTCTAAATTTTTCTTCAGTTTTTTTTCTCCGTTCTTTTTTTTCTTCAGTTTTTTCAGTCGTTTTTATCAATTTTTCTTCTCAGTTTTTTTACTCCGTTTTTCTTCAGTATTTTTTTGATAGTTTTTTTCTCAGTTTTTCTGCTCAGTTTTTCTGCTCAGTTTTTTCTTCAGTTTTTTTTCTCAGTTCTTTTTTTCACAGATTTTTTCACAGTTTTTTTCTAAGATTTTCTTCAGTTTTTTCAGTCGTTTTTACTCAATTTTTCTTCTCAGTTTTTTAACTCCGTTTTTCTTCAGTATTTTTTAAATAGTTTTTTTCTCAGTTTTTCTGCTCAGTTTTTCTGCTCAGTTTTTTCTTCAGTTTTTTTTCTCAGTTCTTTTTTTCACACTTTTTTTCACAGTTTTTTTCTAAATTTTTCTTCAGTTTTTTTTCTCAGTTCTTTTTTTTCACAGTTTTTTTCTAAGTTTTTCTTCAGTTTTTTGAATCGTTTTTTCTCAATTTTTCTTCTCAGTTTTTTTACTCCGTTTTTCTTCAGTATTTTTTTAATAGTTATTTTTTTCTCAGTTTTTCTGCTCAGTTTTTCTGCTCAGTTTTTTCTTCAGTTTTTTTTCTCAGTTCTTTTTTTTCACAATTTTTTTCACAGTTTTTTTCTTAGTTTTTCTTCAGTTTTTTCAGTCGTTTTTTCTCAATTTTTCTTCTCAGTTTTTTTCCTCCGTTTTTCTTCAGTTTTTTTAAATTGTTTTTTTTCTCAGTTTTTCTGATCAGTTTTTCTGCTCAGTTTTTTCTTCAGATTTTTTTCTCAGTTCTTTTTTGCAGTTTTTTTCAGTTTTTTTCTAAGTTTTTCTTCAGTTTTTTTTCTCAATTCTTTTTTTTTTTCACAGTATTTTTCTAAGTTTTTCTTCAGTTTTTTCAGTCGTTTTTTCTCAATTTTTCTTCTCAGTTTTTTTCATCCGTTTTTCTTCAGTTTTTTTTTAATAGTTTTTTTTCTCAGTTTTTCTGCTCAGTTTTTCTGCTCAGTTTTTTCTCAGTTTTTTTCTCAGTTCTTTTTTTCCACACTTTTGTGCACAGTTTTTTTCTAAATTTTTCTTCAGTTTTTTTTCTCAGTTCTTTTTTTTCACAATTTTTTTCACAGTTTTTTTCTTAGTTTTTCTTCAGTTTTTTCGGTCGTTTTTTCTCAATTTTTCTTCAGTTTTTTTTCTCAGTTCTTTTTTTTCACAGTATTTTTCTAAGTTTTTCTTCAGTTTTTTTAATCGTTTTTTCTCAATTTTTCGTCTCAGTTTTTTTACTCCGTTTTTCTTCAGTATTTTTTTAATAGTTATTTTTTTCTCAGTTTTTCTGCTCAGTTTTTCTGCTCAGTTTTTTCTTCAGTTTTTTTCTCAGTTCTTTTTTTTCAGAATTTTTTTCACAGTTTTTTTCTTAGTTTATCTTCAGTTTTTTCAGTCGTTTTTTCTCGATTTTTCTTCTCAGTTTTTTTCCTCCGTTTTTCTTCAGTTTTTTTAAATAGTTTTTTTTCTCAGTTTTTCTGATCAGTTTTTCTTCTCAGTTTTTTCTTCAGATTTTTTTCTCAGTTCTTTTTTGCAGTTTTTTTCAGTTTTTTTCTAAGTTTTTCTTCAGTTTTTTTTCTCAGTTCTTCTTTTTTTTCACAGTATTTTTCTAAGTTTTTCTTCAGTTTTTTCAGTCGTTTTTTCTCAATTTTTCTTCTCAGTTTTTTTCATCCGTTTTTCTTCAGTTTTTTTTTAATAGTTTTTTTTCTCAGTTTTTCTGCTCAGTTTTTCTGCTCAGTTTTTTCTCAGTTTTTTTCTCAGTTCTTTTTTTCCACACTTTTGTGCACAGTTTTTTTCTACATTTTTCTTCAGTTTTTTTTCTCAGTTCTTTTTTTTCACAATTTTTTTCACAGTTTTTTTCTTAGTTTTTCTTCAGTTTTTTCGGTCGTTTTTTCTCAATTTTTCTTCTCAGTTTTTTTTCTCAGTTCTTTTTTTTCACAGTATTTTTCTAAGTTTTTCTTCAGTTTTTTTAATCGTTTTTTCTCAATTTTTCGTCTCAGTTTTTTTACTCCGTTTTTCTTCAGTATTTTTTTAATAGTTATTTTTTTCTCAGTTTTTCTGCTCAGTTTTTCTGCTCAGTTTTTTCTTCAGTTTTTTTCTCAGTTCTTTTTTTTCAGAATTTTTTTCACAGTTTTTTTCTTAGTTTATCTTCAGTTTTTTCAGTCGTTTTTTCTCGATTTTTCTTCTCAGTTTTTTTCCTCCGTTTTTCTTCAGTTTTTTTAAATAGTTTTTTTTCTCAGTTTTTCTGATCAGTTTTTCTTCTCAGTTTTTTCTTCAGATTTTTTTCTCAGTTCTTTTTTGCAGTTTTTTTCAGTTTTTTTCTAAGTTTTTCTTCAGTTTTTTTTCTCAGTTCTTCTTTTTTTTCACAGTATTTTTCTAAGTTTTTCTTCAGTTTTTTCAGTCGTTTTTTCTCAATTTTTCTTCTCAGTTTTTTTCCTCCGTTTTTCTTCAGTTTTTTTTTAATAGTTTTTTTTCTCAGTTTTTCTGCTCAGTTTTTCTGCTCAGTTTTTTCTCAGTTTTTTTCTCAGTTCTTTTTTTCCACACTTTTGTGCACAGTTTTTTTCTAAATTTTTCTTCAGTTTTTTTTCTCAGTTCTTTTTTTTCACAGTTTTTTTCTAAGTTTTTCTTCAGTTTTTTGAATCGTTTTTTCTCAATTTTTCTTCTCAGTTTTTTTACTCCGTTTTTCTTCAGTATTTTTTTAATAGTTATTTTTTTCTCAGTTTTTCTGCTCAGTTTTTCTGCTCAGTTTTTTCTTCAGTTCTTTTTTTTCACAATTTTTTTCACAGTTTTTTTCTTAGTTTTTCTTCAGTTTTTTCAGTCGTTTTTTCTCAATTTTTCTTCTCAGTTTTTTTCCTCCGTTTTTCTTCAGTTTTTTTAAATAGTTTTTTTTCTCAGTTTTTCTGATCAGTTTTTCTGCTCAGTTTTTTCTTCAGATTTTTTTCTCAGTTCTTTTTTGCAGTTTTTTTCAGTTTTTTTCTAAGTTTTTCTTCAGTTTTTTTTCTCAATTCTTTTTTTTTTTCACAGTATTTTTCTAAGTTTTTCTTCAGTTTTTTCAGTCGTTTTTTCTCAATTTTTCTTCTCAGTTTTTTTCATCCGTTTTTCTTCAGTTTTTTTTTAATAGTTTTTTTTCTCAGTTTTTCTGCTCAGTTTTTCTGCTCAGTTTTTTCTCAGTTTTTTTCTCAGTTCTTTTTTTCCACACTTTTGTGCACAGTTTTTTTCTAAATTTTTCTTCAGTTTTTTTTCTCAGTTCTTTTTTTTCACAATTTTTTTCACAGTTTTTTTCTTAGTTTTTCTTCAGTTTTTTCGGTCGTTTTTTCTCAATTTTTCTTCTCAGTTTTTTTTCTCAGTTCTTTTTTTTCACAGTATTTTTCTAAGTTTTTCTTCAGTTTTTTTAATCGTTTTTTCTCAATTTTTCGTCTCAGTTTTTTTACTCCGTTTTTCTTCAGTATTTTTTTAATAGTTATTTTTTTCTCAGTTTTTCTGCTCAGTTTTTCTGCTCAGTTTTTTCTTCAGTTTTTTTCTCAGTTCTTTTTTTTCAGAATTTTTTTCACAGTTTTTTTCTTAGTTTATCTTCAGTTTTTTCAGTCGTTTTTTCTCGATTTTTCTTCTCAGTTTTTTTCCTCCGTTTTTCTTCAGTTTTTTTAAATAGTTTTTTTTCTCAGTTTTTCTGATCAGTTTTTCTTCTCAGTTTTTTCTTCAGATTTTTTTCTCAGTTCTTTTTTGCAGTTTTTTTCAGTTTTTTTCTAAGTTTTTCTTCAGTTTTTTTTCTCAGTTCTTCTTTTTTTTCACAGTATTTTTCTAAGTTTTTCTTCAGTTTTTTCAGTCGTTTTTTCTCAATTTTTCTTCTCAGTTTTTTTCATCCGTTTTTCTTCAGTTTTTTTTTAATAGTTTTTTTTCTCAGTTTTTCTGCTCAGTTTTTCTGCTCAGTTTTTTCTCAGTTTTTTTCTCAGTTCTTTTTTTCCACACTTTTGTGCACAGTTTTTTTCTAAATTTTTCTTCAGTTTTTTTTCTCAGTTCTTTTTTTTCACAATTTTTTTCACAGTTTTTTTCTTAGTTTTTCTTCAGTTTTTTCGGTCGTTTTTTCTCAATTTTTCTTCTCAGTTTTTTTTCTCAGTTCTTTTTTTTCACAGTATTTTTCTAAGTTTTTCTTCAGTTTTTTTAATCGTTTTTTCTCAATTTTTCGTCTCAGTTTTTTTACTCCGTTTTTCTTCAGTATTTTTTTAATAGTTATTTTTTTCTCAGTTTTTCTGCTCAGTTTTTCTGCTCAGTTTTTTCTTCAGTTTTTTTCTCAGTTCTTTTTTTTCAGAATTTTTTTCACAGTTTTTTTCTTAGTTTATCTTCAGTTTTTTCAGTCGTTTTTTCTCGATTTTTCTTCTCAGTTTTTTTCCTCCGTTTTTCTTCAGTTTTTTTAAATAGTTTTTTTTCTCAGTTTTTCTGATCAGTTTTTCTTCTCAGTTTTTTCTTCAGATTTTTTTCTCAGTTCTTTTTTGCAGTTTTTTTCAGTTTTTTTCTAAGTTTTTCTTCAGTTTTTTTTCTCAGTTCTTCTTTTTTTTCACAGTATTTTTCTAAGTTTTTCTTCAGTTTTTTCAGTCGTTTTTTCTCAATTTTTCTTCTCAGTTTTTTTCCTCCGTTTTTCTTCAGTTTTTTTTTAATAGTTTTTTTTCTCAGTTTTTCTGCTCAGTTTTTCTGCTCAGTTTTTTCTCAGTTTTTTTCTCAGTTCTTTTTTTCCACACTTTTGTGCACAGTTTTTTTCTAAATTTTTCTTCAGTTTTTTTTCTCAGTTCTTTTTTTTCACAATTTTTTTCACAGTTTTTTTCTTAGTTTTTCTTCAGTTTTTTCGGTCGTTTTTTCTCAATTTTTCTTCTCAGTTTTTTTTCTCAGTTCTTTTTTTTCACAGTATTTTTCTAAGTTTTTCTTCAGTTTTTTGAATCGTTTTTTCTCAATTTTTCGTCTCAGTTTTTTACTCCGTTTTTCTTCAGTATTTTTTTAATAGTTATTTTTTTCTCAGTTTTTCTGCTCAGTTCTTCTGCTCAGTTTTTTCTTCAGTTTTTTTTCTCAGTTCTTTTTTTTCAGAATTTTTTTCACAGTTTTTTTCTTAGTTTATCTTCAGTTTTTTCAGTCGTTTTTTCTCGATTTTTCTTCTCAGTTTTTTTCCTCCGTTTTTCTCCAGTTTTTTTAAATAGTTTTTTTTCTCAGTTTTTCTGCTCAGTTTTTCTGCTCAGTTTTTTCTTCAGTTTTTTTTCTCAGTTCTTTTTTTCACAGTTTTTTTCACAGATTTTTTCTAAGTTTTTCTTCAGTTTTTTCAGTCGTTTTTTCTCAATTTTTCTTCTCAGTTTTTTTACTCCGTTTTTCTTCAGTATTTTTTTCATAGTTTTTTTCTCAGTTTTTCTGCTCAGTTTTTCTGCTCAGTTTTTTCTTCAGTTTTTTTTCTCAGTTCTTTTTTTTCAGAGTTTTGTGCACAGTTTTTTTCTAATTTATTCTTCAGTTTTTTTTCTCCGTTCGTTTTTTTCTTCAGTTTTTTCAGTCGTTTTTCTCAATTTTTCTTCTCAGTTTTTTTACTCCGTTTTTCTTCAGTATTTTTTTGATAGTTTTTTTCTCAGTTTTTCTGCTCAGTTTTTCTGCTCATTTTTTTCTTCAGCTTTTTTTCTCAGTTCTTTTTTTCTTCAGTTTTTTCAGTCGTTTTTCTCAATTTTTCTTCTCAGTTTTTTTACTCCGTTTTTCTTCAGTATTTTTTTGATAGTTTTTTTCTCAGTTTTTCGGCTCAGTTTTTCTGCTCAGTTTTTTCTTCAGTTTTTTTTCTCAGTTCTTTTTTTCACAATTTTTTCACAGTTTTTTTCTAAGTTTTTCTTCAGTTTTTTCAGTCGTTTTTACTCAATTTTTCTTCTCAGTTTTTTTACTCCGTTTTTCTTCAGTATTTTTTAAATAGTTTTTTTCTCAGTTTTTCTGCTCAGTTTTTCTGCTCAGTTTTTTCTTCAGTTTTTTTTCTCAGTTCTTTTTTTCCACACTTTTGTGCACAGTTTTTTTCTAAATTTTTCTTCAGTTTTTTTTCTCCGTTGTTTTTTTTCTTCAGTTTTTTCAGTCATTTTTCTCACTTTTTCTTCTCAGTTTTTTTTACTCCGTTTTTCTTCAGTATTTTTTTAATAGTTTTTTTCTCAGTTTTTCTGCCCAGTTTTTCTGCTCAGTTTTTTCTTCAGTTTTTTTTCTCAGTTCTTTTTTTCACAGTTTTTTTTGACAGTTTTTTTCTAAGTTTTTCTTCAGTTTTTTCAGTCGTTTTTTCTCAATTTTTCTTCTCAGTTTTTTTCCTCCGTTTTTCTTCAGTTTTTTTTAATAGTTTTTTTCTCAGTTTTTCTGCTCAGTTTTTTCTCAGTTTTTTCCCTCAGTTCTTTTTTTCCACAGTTTTGTGCACAGTTTTTTTCTAAATTTTTCTTCAGTTTTTTTTCTCAGTTCTTTTTTTTCACAGTTTTTTCAGTCGTTTTTATCAATTTTTCTTCTCAGTTTTTTTACTCCGTTTTTCTTCAGTATTTTTTTGATAGTTTTTTTCTCAGTTTTTCTGCTCAGTTTTTCTGCTCAGTTTTTTCTTCAGTTTTTTTTCTCAGTTCTTTTTTTCACAGATTTTTTCACAGTTTTTTTCTAAGTTTTTCTTCAGTTTTTTCAGTCGTTTTTACTCAATTTTTCTTCTCAGTTTTTTTACTCCGTTTTTCTTCAGTTTTTTTAAACAGTTTTTTCTCAGTTTTTCTGCTCAGTTTTTCTGCTCAGTTTTTTCTCAGTTTTTTTTCTCAGTTCTTTTTTTCACAGTTTTTTTCACAGTTTTTTTCTAAGTTTTTCTTCAGTTTTTTCAGTCGTTTTTTCTCAATTTTTCTTCTCAGTTTTTTTACTCCGTTTTTCTTCAGTATTTTTTTCATAGTGTTTTTCTCAGTTTTTCTGCTCAGTTTTTCTGCTCAGTTTTTTCTTCAGTTTTTTTTCTAAGTTCTTTTTTTTCAGAGTTTTGTGCACAGTTTTTTTCTAAATTTTTCTTCAGTTTTTTTTCTCCGTTCTTTTTTTTCTTCAGTTTTTTCAGTCGTTTTTCTCAATTTTTCTTCTCAGTTTTTTTACTCCGTTTTTCTTCAGTATTTTTTTGATAGTTTTTTTCTCAGTTTTTCTGCTCAGTTTTTCTGCTCAGTTTTTTCTTCAGTTTTTTTTCTCAGTTCTTTTTTCCTTCAGTTTTTTCAGTCGTTTTTCTCAATTTTTCTTCTGTTTTTTTACTCCGTTTTTCTTCAGTATTTTTTTGATAGTTTTTTTCTCAGTTTTTCTGCTCAGTTTTTCTGCTCAGTTTTTTCTTCAGTTTTTTTTCTCAGTTCTTTTTTTCACAATTTTTTTCACAGTTTTTTTCTAAGTTTTTCTTCAGTTTTTTCAGTCGTTTTTTCTCAATTTTTCTTCTCAGTTTTTTTACTCCGTTTTTCTTCAGTATTTTTCAAATAGTTTTTTTCTCAGTTTTTCTGCTCAGTTTTTCTGCTCAGTTTTTTCTTCAGTTTTTTTTCTCAGTTCTTTTTTTCACAGTTTTTTCAGTCGTTTTTTCTCAATTTTTCTTCTCAGTTTTTTTCCTCCGTTTTTCTTCAGTTTTTTTAAATAGTTTTTTTTCTCAGTTTTTCTGCTCAGTTTTTCTGCTCAGTTTTTTCTTCAGTTTTTTTTCTCAGTTCTTTTTTTCACAGTTTTTTTCACAGTTTTTTTCTAAGTTTTTCTTCAGTTTTTTCAGTCGTTTTTTCTCAATTTTTCTTCTCAGTTTTTTTCCTCCGATTTTCTTCAGTTTTTTTAACTAGTTTTTTTTCTCAGTTTTTCTGATCAGTTTTTCTGCTCAGTTTTTTCTCAGTTTTTTTTCTCAGTTCTTTTTTTCACAGTTTTTTTCACAGTTTTTTTCTAAGTTTTTCTTCAGTTTTTTCAGTCGTTTTTTCTCAATTTTTCTTCTCAGTTTTTTTCCTCCGTTTTTCTTCAGTTTTTTTAAATAGTTTTTTTGCTCAGTTTTTCTGATCAGTTTTTCTGCTCAGTTTTTTCTCAGTTTTTTTTCTCAATTCTTTTTTTTCACAGTTCTGTGCACAGTTTTTTTCTAAGTTTTTCTTCAATTTTTTCAGTCTTTTTTTCTGTTTTTCTTCTCATTTTTTTCATCCGTTTTTCTTCAGTTTTGTTTCTCAGTTCTTTTTTTTCACAGTTTTTTTCATCCGTTTTTCTTCAGTTTTTTTAAGTCGTTTTTTCTCAATTTATCTTCTCAGTTTTTGTACTCCGTTTTTCTTCAGTATTTTTTTCATAGTTTTTTTCTCAGTTTTTCTGCTCAGTTTTTCTGCTCAGTTTTTTCTTCAGTTTTTTTTCTCAGTTCTTTTTTTCCACACTTTTGTGCACAGTTTTTTTCTAAATTTTTCTTCAGTTTTTTTTCTCCGTTGTTTTTTTTCTTCAGTTTTTTCAGTCGTTTTTCTCAATTTTTCTTCTCAGTTTTTTTACTCCGTTTTTCTTCAGTATTTTTTTAATAGTTTTTTTCTCAGTTTTTCTGCTCAGTTTTTCTGCTGAGTTTTTTCTTCAGTTTTTTTTCTCAGTTCTTTTTTTCACAGTTTTTTTTGGCAGTTTTTTTCTAAGTTTTTCTTCAGTTTTTTCAGTCGTTTTTTCTCAATTTTTCTTCTCAGTTTTTTTCCTCCGTTTTTCTTCAGTTTTTTTTAATAGTTTTTTTCTCAGTTTTTCTGCTCAGTTTTTCTGCTCAGTTTTTTCTCAGTTTTTTTCCCTCAGTTCTTTTTTTCCACAGTTTTGTGCACAGTTTTTTTCTAAATTTTTCTTCAGTTTTTTTTTTCAGTTCTTTTTTTTCACAGTTTTTTTCTAAGTTTTTCTTCAGTTTTTTCAGTCGTTTTTTCTCAATTTTTCTTCTCAGTTTTTTTACTCCGTTTTTCTTCAGTATTTTTTTCAGTTTTTTTCTCCGTTTTTCTGCTCAGTTTTTCTGCTCTGTTTTTTCTTCAGTTTTTTTTCTCAGTCCTTTTTTTTCACAGTTTTGTGCACAGTTTTTTTCTAAATTTCTCTTCAGTTTTTTTTCTCCGTTCTTTTTTTTCTTCAGTTTTTTCAGTCGTTTTTCTCAATTTTTCTTCTCAGTTTATTTACTCCGTTTTTCTTCAGTATTTTTTTAATAGTTTTATTCTCAGTTTTTCTCTCAATTCTTTTTTTTCACACTTTTGTGCACAGTGTTTTTCTAAGTTTTTCTTCAGTTTTTTTTCTCAGTTCTTTTTTTTCACAGTTTTTTTCACAGTTTTTTTCTAAGTTTTTCTTCAGTTTTTTCAGTCGTTTTTTCTCAATTTTTCTTCTCAGTTTTTTTACTCCGTTTTTCTTCAGTATTTTTTTAATAGTTTTTTTCTCAGTTTTTCTGCTCAGTTTTTCTGCTCAGTTTTTTCTTAAGTTTTTTTTCTCAGTTCTTTTTTTTCAGAGTTTTGTGCACAGTTTTTTTCTACATTTTTCTTCAGTTTTTTTTCTCCGTTCTTTTTTTTCTTCAGTTTTTTCAGTCGTTTTTCTCAATTTTTCTTCTCAGTTTTTTTAACCCGTTTTTCTTCAGTATTTTTTTGATAATTTTTTTCTCAGTTTTTCTGCTCAGTTTTTCTGCTCAGTTTTTACTTCAGTTTTTTTTCTCAGTTCTTTTTTTCACAGTTTTTTTCACAGTTTTTTTCTAAGTTTTTCTTCAGTTTTTTCAGTCGTTTTTCTCAGTTTTTCTTCAGTTTTTTTTCTCAGTTCTTCTTTTTTTTCACAGTAGTTTTCTAAGTTTTTCTTCAGTTTTTTCAGTCGTTTTTTCTCAATTTTTCTTCTCAGTTTTTTTCATCCGTTTTTCTTCAGTTTTTTTTCTCAGTTTTTCTGCTCAGTTTTTCTGCTCAGTTTTTTATCAGTTTTTTTCTCAGTTCTTTTTTTCCACACTTTTGTGCACAGTTTTTTTCTAAATTTTTCTTCAGTTTTTTTTCTCAGTTCTTTTTTTTCACAGTTTTTTTCTAAGTTTTTCTTCAGTTTTTTGAATCGTTTTTTCTCAATTTTTCTTCTCAGTTTTTTTACTCCGTTTTTCTTCAGTATTTTTTTAATAGTTATTTTTTTCTCAGTTTTGCTGCTCAGTTTTTCTGCTCAGTTTTTTCTTCAGTTTTTTTTCTCAGTTCTTTTTTTTCACAATTTTTTTCACAGTTTTTTTCTTAGTTTTTCTTCAGTTTTTTCAGTCGTTTTTTCTCAATTTTTCTTCTCAGTTTTTTTCCTCCGTTTTTCTTCAGTTTTTTTCAATAGTTTTTTTTCTCAGTTTTTCTGCTCAGTTTTTCTGCTCAGTTTTTTTCAGTTTTTTCTCAGTTCTTTTTTTCCACACTTTTGTGCACAGTTTTTTTCTAAATTTTTCTTCAGTTTTTTTCTCAGTTCATTTTTTTCACAGTTTTTTTCTAAGTTTTTCTTCAGTTTTTTTTCTCAGTTCTTTTTTTTCACAGTTTTTTTCTAAGTTTTTCTTCAGTTTTTTGAATCGTTTTTTCTCAATTTTTCTTCTCAGTTTTTTTACTCCGTTTTTCTTCAGTATTTTTTTAATAGTTATTTTTTTCTCAGTTTTTCTGCTCAGTTTTTCTGCTCAGTTTTTTCTTCAGTTTTTTTTCTCAGTTCTTTTTTTTCACAATTTTTTTCACAGTTTTTTTCTTAGTTTATCTTCAGTTTTTTCAGTCGTTTTTTCTCGATTTTTCTTCTCAGTTTTTTTCCTCCGTTTTTCTTCAGTTTTTTTAAATAGTTTTTTTTCTCAGTTTTTCTGATCAGTTTTTCTGCTCAGTTTTTTCTTCAGATTTTTTCTCAGTTCTTTTTTGCAGTTTTTTTCAGTTTTTTTCTATGTTTTTCTTCAGTTTTTTTTCTCAGTTCTTCTTTTTTTTCACAGTTTTTTTCTAAGTTTTTCTTCAGTTTTTTTTATCGTTTTTTCTCAATTTTTCTTCTCAGTTTTTTTACTCCGTTTTTCTTCAGTTTTTTTACATAGTTTTTTTTCTCAGTTTTTCTGCTCAGTTTTTCTGCTCAGTTTTTTCTTCAGTTTTTTTTCTCAGTTCTTTTTTTTCACAATTTTTTTCACAGTTTTTTTCTTAGTTTATCTTCAGTTTTTTCAGTCGTTTTTTCTCGATTTTTCTTCTCAGTTTTTTTCCTCCGTTTTTCTTCAGTTTTTTTAAATAGTTTTTTTTCTCAGTTTTTCTGATCAGTTTTTCTGCTCAGTTTTTTCTTCAGATTTTTTCTCAGTTCTTTTTTGCAGTTTTTTTCAGTCTTTTTCTAAGTTTTTCTTCAGTTTTTTTTCTCAGTTCTTCTTTTTTTTCACAGTATTTTTCTAAGTTTTTCTTCAGTTTTTTCAGTCGTTTTTTCTCAATTTTTCTTCTCAGTTTTTTTCATCCGTTTTTCTTCAGTTTTTTTTTAATAGTTTTTTTTCTCAGTTTTTCTGCTCAGTTTTTCTGCTCAGTTTTTTCTTCAGTTTTTTTTCTCAGTTCTTTTTTTTCACAATTTTTTTCACAGTTTTTTTCTTAGTTTATCTTCAGTTTTTTCAGTCGTTTTTTCTCGATTTTTCTTCTCAGTTTTTTTCCTCCGTTTTTCTTCAGTTTTTTTAAATAGTTTTTTTTCTCAGTTTTTCTGATCAGTTTTTCTGCTCAGTTTTTTCTTCAGATTTTTTCTCAGTTCTTTTTTGCAGTTTTTTTCAGTCTTTTTCTAAGTTTTTCTTCAGTTTTTTTTCTCAGTTCTTCTTTTTTTTCACAGTATTTTTCTAAGTTTTTCTTCAGTTTTTTCAGTCGTTTTTTCTCAATTTTTCTTCTCAGTTTTTTTCATCCGTTTTTCTTCAGTTTTTTTTAATAGTTTTTTTCTCAGTTTTTCTGCTCAGTTTTTCTGCTCAGTTTTTTTATCAGTTTTTTTCTCAGTTCTTTTTTTCCACACTTTTGTGCACAGTTTTTTTCTAAATTTTTCTTCAGTTTTTTTTCTCAGTTCTTTTTTTTCACAGTTTTTTTCTAAGTTTTTCTTCAGTTTTTTGAATCGTTTTTTCTCAATTTTTCTTCTCAGTTTTTTTACTCCGTTTTTCTTCAGTATTTTTTTAATAGTTATTTTTTTCTCAGTTTTTTGCTCAGTTTTTCTGCTCAGTTTTTTCTTCAGTTTTTTTTCTCAGTTCTTTTTTTTCACAATTTTTTTCACAGTTTTTTTCTTAGTTTTTCTTCAGTTTTTTCGGTCGTTTTTTCTCAATTTTTCTTCTCAGTTTTTTTCCTCCGTTTTTCTTCAGTTTTTTTACATAGTTTTTTTTCTCAGTTTTTCTGATCAGTTTTTCTGCTCAGTTTGTTCTTCAGATTTTTTTCTCAGTTCTTTTTTTGCAGTTTTTTTCAGTTTTTTTCTAAGTTTTTCTTCAGTTTTTTTTCTCAGTTCTTTTTTTTCACAATTTTTTTCACAGTTTTTTTCTTAGTTTTTCTTCAGTTTTTTCAGTCGTTTTTTCTCAATTTTTCTTCTCAGTTTTTTTCCTCCGTTTTTCTTCAGTTTTTTTAAATAGTTTTTTTTCTCAGCTTTTCTGATCAGTTTTTCTGCTCAGTTTTTTCTTCAGATTTTTTTCTCAGTTCTTTTTTTGCAGTTTTTTTCAGTTTTTTTCTAAGTTTTTCTTCAGTTTTTTTTCTCAGTTCTTCTTTTTTTTCACAGTTTTTTTCTAAGTTTTTCTTCAGTTTTTTTTCTCAGTTCTTTTTTTTCACAGTTTTTTTCTAAGTTTTTCTTCAGTTTTATGAATCGTTTTTTCTCAATTTTTCTTCTCAGTTTTTTTACTCCGTTTTTCTTCAGTATTTTTTTAATAGTTATTTTTTTCTCAGTTTTTCTGCTCAGTTTTTCTGCTCAGTTTTTTCTTCAGTTTTTTTTCTCAGTTCTTTTTTTTCACAATTTCTTTCACAGTTTTTTTCTTTGTTTATCTTCAGTTTTTCCAGTCGTTTTTTCTCGATTTTTCTTCTCAGTTTTTTTCCTCCGTTTTTCTTCAGTTTTTTTAAATAGTTTTTTTTCTCAGTTTTTCTGATCAGTTTTTCTGCTCAGTTTTTTCTTCAGATTTTTTTCTCAGTTCTTTTTTGCAGTTTTTTTCAGTTTTTTTCTAAGTTTTTCTTCAGTTTTTTTTCTCAGTTCTTCTTTTTTTTCACAGTATTTTTCTAAGTTTTTCTTCAGTTTTTTCAGTCGTTTTTTCTCAATTTTTCTTCTCAGTTTTTTTCATCCGTTTTTCTTCAGTTTTTTTTTAATAGTTTTTTTTCTCATTTTTTCTGCTCAGTTTTTCTGCTCAGTTTTTTTATCAGTTTTTTTCTCAGTTCTTTTTTTCCACACTTTTGTGCACAGTTTTTTTCTAAATTTTTCTTCAGTTTTTTTTCTCAGTTCTTTTTTTTCACAATTTTTTTCACAGTTTTTTTCTTAGTTTTTCTTCAGTTTTTTCAGTCGTTTTTTCTCAATTTTTCTTCTCAGTTTTTTTCCTCCGTTTTTCTTCAGTTTTTTTAAATAGTTTTTTTTCTCAGCTTTTCTGATCAGTTTTTCTGCTCAGTTTTTTCTTCAGATTTTTTTCTCAGTTCTTTTTTTGCAGTTTTTTTCAGTTTTTTTCTAAGTTTTTCTTCAGTTTTTTTTCTCAGTTCTTCTTTTTTTTCACAGTTTTTTTCTAAGTTTTTCTTCAGTTTTTTTTCTCAGTTCTTTTTTTTCACAGTTTTTTTCTAAGTTTTTCTTCAGTTTTATGAATCGTTTTTTCTCAATTTTTCTTCTCAGTTTTTTTACTCCGTTTTTCTTCAGTATTTTTTTAATAGTTATTTTTTTCTCAGTTTTTCTGCTCAGTTTTTCTGCTCAGTTTTTTCTTCAGTTTTTTTTCTCAGTTCTTTTTTTTCACAATTTCTTTCACAGTTTTTTTCTTTGTTTATCTTCAGTTTTTCCAGTCGTTTTTTCTCGATTTTTCTTCTCAGTTTTTTTCCTCCGTTTTTCTTCAGTTTTTTTAAATAGTTTTTTTTCTCAGTTTTTCTGATCAGTTTTTCTGCTCAGTTTTTTCTTCAGATTTTTTTCTCAGTTCTTTTTTGCAGTTTTTTTCAGTTTTTTTCTAAGTTTTTCTTCAGTTTTTTTTCTCAGTTCTTCTTTTTTTTCACAGTATTTTTCTAAGTTTTTCTTCAGTTTTTTCAGTCGTTTTTTCTCAATTTTTCTTCTCAGTTTTTTTCATCCGTTTTTCTTCAGTTTTTTTTTAATAGTTTTTTTTCTCATTTTTTCTGCTCAGTTTTTCTGCTCAGTTTTTTTATCAGTTTTTTTCTCAGTTCTTTTTTTCCACACTTTTGTGCACAGTTTTTTTCTAAATTTTTCTTCAGTTTTTTTTCTCAGTTCTTTTTTTTCAGTTTTTTTCTAAGTTTTTCTTCAGTTTTTTGAATCGTTTTTTCTCAATTTTTCTTCTCAGTTTTTTTACTCCGTTTTTCGTCAGTATTTTTTTAATAGTTATTTTTTTCTCAATTTTTCTGCTCAGTTTTTCTGCTCAGTTTTTTCTTCAGTTTTTTTTCTCAGTTCTTTTTTTTCACAATTTTTTGCACAGTTTTTTTCTTAGTTTTTCTTCAGTTTTTTCGGTCGTTTTTTCTCAATTTTTCTTCTCAGTTTTTTTCCTCCGTTTTTCTTCAGTTTTTTTACATAGTTTTTTTTCTCAGTTTTTCTGATCAGTTTTTCTGCTCAGTTTGTTCTTCAGATTTTTTTCTCAGTTCTTTTTTTGCAGTTTTTTTCAGTTTTTTTCTAAGTTTTTCGTCAGTTTTTTTTCTCAGTTCTTCTTTTTTTCACAGTTTTTTTCTAAATTTTTCTTCAGTTTTTTTTCTCAGTTCTTTTTTTTCAGTTTTTTTCTAAGTTTTTCTTCAGTTTTTTGAATCGTTTTTTCTCAATTTTTCTTCTCAGTTTTTTTACTCCGTTTCTCTTCAGTATTTTTTTAATAGTTATTTTTTTCTCAATTTTTCTGCTCAGTTTTTCTGCTCAGTTTTTTCTTCAGTTTTTTTTCTCAGTTCTTTTTTTTCACAATTTTTTGCACAGTTTTTTTCTTAGTTTTTCTTCAGTTTTTTCGGTCGTTTTTGCTCAATTTTTCTTCTCAGTTTTTTTCCTCCGTTTTTCTTCAGTTTTTTTACATAGTTTTTTTTCTCAGTTTTTCTGATCAGTTTTTCTGCTCAGTTTGTTCTTCAGATTTTTTTCTCAGTTCTTTTTTTGCAGTTTTTTTCAGTTTTTTTCTAAGTTTTTCTTCAGTTTTTTTTCTCAGTTCTTCTTTTTTTTCACAGTATTTTTCTAAGTTTTTCTTCAGTTTTTTCAGTCGTTTTTTCTCAATTTTTCTTCTCAGTTTTTTTCATCCGTTTTTCTTCAGTATTTTTTTAATAGTTATTTTTTTCTCAATTTTTCTGCTCAGTTTTTCTGCTCAGTTTTTTCTTCAGTTTTTTTTCTCAGTTCTTTTTTTTCACAATTTTTTTCACAGTTTTTTTCTTAGTTTTTCTTCAGTTTTTTCGGTCGTTTTTTCTCAATTTTTCTTCTCAGTTTTTTTCCTCCGTTTTTCTTCAGTTTTTTTACATAGTTTTTTTTCTCAGTTTTTCTGATCAGTTTTTCTGCTCAGTTTGTTCTTCAGATTTTTTTCTCAGTTCTTTTTTTGCAGTTTTTTTCAGTTTTTTTCTAAGCTTTTCTTCAGTTTTTTTTCTCAGTTCTTCTTTTTTTCACAGTTTTTTATCAGTTTTTCATCAGTTTTTTTTCTCAGTTCTTTTTTTTCACAGTTTTTTTCTAAGTTTTTCTTCAGTTTTTTCAGTCGTTTATTCTCAATTTTTCTTCTCAGTTTTTTCCTCCGTTTTTCTTCAGTTTTTTTAAATAGTTTTTTTTCTCAGTTTTTCTGATCAGTTTTTCTGCTCAGTTTTTTCTTCAGATTTTTTGCTCAGTTCTTTTTTGCAGTTTTTCTTCAGTTTTTTTTCTCAGTTCTTCTTTTTTTTCACAGTATTTTTCACAGTTTTTCTTCAGATTTTTCAGTCGTTTTTTCTCAATTTTTCTTCTCAGTTTTTTTCATCCGTTTTTCTTCAGTTTTTTTTTAATAGTTTTTTTTCTCAGTTTTTCTGCTCAGTTTTTCTGCTCAGTTTTTTTATCAGTTTTTTTCTCAGTTCTTTTTTTCCACACTTTTGTGCACAGTTTTTTTCTAAATTTTTCTTCACTTTTTTTTCTCAGTTCTTTTTTGTCACAATTTTTTTCACAGTTTTTTTCTTAGTTTTTCTTCAGTTTTTTCAGTCGTTTTTTCTCAATTTTTCTTAGTTTTTTTCCTCCGTTTTTCTTCAGTTTTTTTAAATAGTTTTTTTTCTCAGTTTTTCTGATCAGTTTTTCTGCTCAGTTTTTTCTTCAGATTTTTTTCTCAGTTCTTTTTTTGCAGTTTTTTTCAGTTTTTTTCTAAGTTTTTCTTCAGTTTTTTTTCTCAGTTCTTCTTTTTTTTCACAGTTTTTTTCTAAGTTTTTCTTCAGTTTTTTTTCTCTGTTCTTTTTTTTCACAGTTTTTTTCTAAGTTTTTCTTCAGTTTTTTGAATCGTTTTTTCTCAATTTTTCTTCTCAGTTTTTTTACTCCGTTTTTCTTCAGTATTTTTTTAATAGTTATTTTTTTCTCAGTTTTTCTGCTCAGTTTTTCTGCTCAGTTTTTTCTTCAGATTTTTTTCTCAGTTCTTTTTTTGCAGTTTTTTTCAGTTTTTTTCTAAGTTTTTCTTCAGTTTTTTTTCTCAGTTCTTCTTTTTTTTCACAGTTTTTTTCTAAGTTTTTCTTCAGTTTTTTTTCTCTGTTCTTTTTTTTCACAGTTTTTTTCTAAGTTTTTCTTCAGTTTTTTGTATCGTTTTTTCTCAATTTTTCTTAGTTTTTGTACTCCGTTTTTCTTCAGTATTTTTTTCATAGTTTTTTTCTCAGTTTTTCTGCTCAGTTTTTCTGCTCAGTTTTTTCTTCAGTTTTTTTTCTCAGTTCTTTTTTTCACAATTTTTTTCACAGTTTTTTTCTTAGTTTTTCTTCAGTTTTTTCAGTCGTTTTTTCTCAATTTTTTTTCTCAGTTTTTTTCCTCCGTTTTTCCTCAGTTTTTTTAAATAGTTTTTTTTCTCAGTTTTTCTGATCAGTTTTTCTGCTCAGTTTTTCCTTCAGATTTTTTTCTCAGTTCTTTTTTGCAGTTTTTTTCAGTTTTTTTCTCAGTTTTTCTTCAGTTTTTTTTCTCAGTTCTTCTTTTCTTTCACAGTATTTTTCTAAGTTTTTCTTCAGTTTTTTCAGTCGTTTTTTCTCAATTTTTCTTCTCAGTTTTTTTCATCCGTTTTTCTTCAGTTTTTTTTTAATAGTTTTTTTTCTCAGTTTTTCTGCTCAGTTTTTCTCCTCAGTTTTTTATCAGTTTTTTTCTCAGTTCTTTTTTTCCACACTTTTGTGCACAGTTTTTTTCTAAATTTTTCTTCAGTTTTGTTTCTCAGTTCTTCTTTTTTTTCAGTTTTTTTCTAAGTTTTTTTTCAGTTTTTTGAATCGTTTTTTCTCAATTTTTCTTCTCAGTTTTTTTACTTCGTTTTTCTTCAGTATTTTTTAATAGTTATTTTTTTCACAGTTTTTCGGCTCAGTTTTTCTGCTCAGTTTTTTCTTCAGTTTTTTTTCTCAGTTCTTTTTTTTCACAATTATTTTCACAGTTTTTTTCTTAGTTTTTCTTCAGTTTTTTCAGTCGTTTTTTCTCAATTTTTCTTCTCAGTTTTTTTCCTCCGTTTTTCTTCAGTTTTTTTAAATAGTTTTTTTTCTCAGTTTTTCTGATCAGTTTTTCTGCTGAGTTTTTTCTTCAGATTTTTTTCTCAGTTCTTTTTTGCAGTTTTTTTCAGTTTTTTTCTCAGTTTTTCTTCAGTTTTTTTTCTCAGTTCTTCTTTTTTTTCACAGTATTTTTCTAAGTTTTTCTTCAGTTTTTTCAGTCGTTTTTTCTCAATTTTTCTTCTCAGTTTTTTTCATCCGTTTTTCTTCAGTTTTTTTCTCAGTTTTTCTGCTCAGTTTTTCTGCTCAGTTTTTTATCAGTTTTTTTTTCAGTTCTTTTTTTCCACACTTTTGTGCACAGTTTTTTTCTAAATTTTTCTTCAGTTTTTTGAATCGTTTTTTCTCAATTTTTCTTCTCAGTTTTTTTACTCCGTTTTTCTTCAGTATTTTTTTAATAGTTATTTTTTTCTCAGTTTTGCTGCTCAGTTTTTCTGCTCAGTTTTTTCTTCAGTTTTTTTTCTCAGTTCTTTATTTTCACAATTTTTTTCACAGTTTTTTTCTTAGATTTTCTTCAGTTTTTTCAGTCGTTTTTTCTCAATTTTTCTTCTCAGTTTTTTTCCTCCGTTTTTCTTCAGTTTTTTTAAATAGTTTTTTTTCTCAGTTTTTCTGATCAGTTTTTCTGCTCAGTTTTTTCTTCAGATTTTTTTCTCAGTTCTTTTTTGCAGTTTTTTTCAGTTTTTTTCTCAGTTTTTCTTCAGTTTTTTTTCTCAGTTCTTCTTTTTTTTCACAGTATTTTTCTAAGTTTTTCTTCAGTTTTTTGAATCGTTTTTTCTCAATTTTTCTTCTCAGTTTTTTTACTCCGTTTTTCTTCAGTATTTTTTTAATAGTTATTTTTTTCTCAGTTTTTCTGCTCAGTTTTTCTGCTCAGTTTTTTCTTCAGATTTTTTTCTCAGTTCTTTTTTTGCAGTTTTTTTCAGTTTTTTTCTAAGTTTTTCTTCAGTTTTTTTTCTCAGTTCTTCTTTTTTTTCACAGTTTTTTTCTAAGTTTTTCTTCAGTTTTTTTTCTCTGTTCTTTTTTTTCACAGTTTTTTTCTAAGTTTTTCTTCAGTTTTTTGTATCGTTTTTTCTCAATTTTTCTTAGTTTTTGTACTCCGTTTTTCTTCAGTATTTTTTTCATAGTTTTTTTCTCAGTTTTTCTGCTCAGTTTTTCTGCTCAGTTTTTTCTTCAGTTTTTTTTCTCAGTTCTTTTTTTTCACAATTTTTTTCACAGTTTTTTTCTTAGTTTTTCTTCAGTTTTTTCAGTCGTTTTTTCTCAATTTTTCTTCTCAGTTTTTTTCCTCCGTTTTTCTTCAGTTTTTTTAAATAGTTTTTTTTCTCAGTTTTTCTGATCAGTTTTTCTGCTCAGTTTTTCCTTCAGATTTTTTTCTCAGTTCTTTTTTGCAGTTTTTTTCAGTTTTTTTCTCAGTTTTTCTTCAGTTTTTTTTCTCAGTTCTTCTTTTCTTTCACAGTATTTTTCTAAGTTTTTCTTCAGTTTTTTCAGTCGTTTTTTCTCAATTTTTCTTCTCAGTTTTTTTCATCCGTTTTTCTTCAGTTTTTTTTTAATAGTTTTTTTTCTCAGTTTTTCTGCTCAGTTTTTCTCCTCAGTTTTTTATCAGTTTTTTTCTCAGTTCTTTTTTTCCACACTTTTGTGCACAGTTTTTTTCTAAATTTTTCTTCAGTTTTGTTTCTCAGTTCTTCTTTTTTTTCAGTTTTTTTCTAAGTTTTTTTTCAGTTTTTTGAATCGTTTTTTCTCAATTTTTCTTCTCAGTTTTTTTACTTCGTTTTTCTTCAGTATTTTTTAATAGTTATTTTTTTCACAGTTTTTCTGCTCAGTTTTTCTGCTCAGTTTTTTCTTCAGTTTTTTTTCTCAGTTCTTTTTTTTCACAATTATTTTCACAGTTTTTTTCTTAGTTTTTCTTCAGTTTTTTCAGTCGTTTTTTCTCAATTTTTCTTCTCAGTTTTTTTCCTCCGTTTTTCTTCAGTTTTTTTAAATAGTTTTTTTTCTCAGTTTTTCTGATCAGTTTTTCTGCTGAGTTTTTTCTTCAGATTTTTTTCTCAGTTCTTTTTTGCAGTTTTTTTCAGTTTTTTTCTCAGTTTTTCTTCAGTTTTTTTTCTCAGTTCTTCTTTTTTTTCACAGTATTTTTCTAAGTTTTTCTTCAGTTTTTTCAGTCGTTTTTTCTCAATTTTTCTTCTCAGTTTTTTTCATCCGTTTTTCTTCAGTTTTTTTCTCAGTTTTTCTGCTCAGTTTTTCTGCTCAGTTTTTTATCAGTTTTTTTCTCAGTTCTTTTTTTCCACACTTTTGTGCACAGTTTTTTTCTAAATTTTTCTTCAGTTTTTTGAATCGTTTTTTCTCAATTTTTCTTCTCAGTTTTTTTACTCCGTTTTTCTTCAGTATTTTTTTAATAGTTATTTTTTTCTCAGTTTTGCTGCTCAGTTTTTCTGCTCAGTTTTTTCTTCAGTTTTTTTTCTCAGTTCTTTATTTTCACAATTTTTTTCACAGTTTTTTTCTTAGATTTTCTTCAGTTTTTTCAGTCGTTTTTTCTCAATTTTTCTTCTCAGTTTTTTTCCTCCGTTTTTCTTCAGTTTTTTTAAATAGTTTTTTTTCTCAGTTTTTCTGATCAGTTTTTCTGCTCAGTTTTTTCTTCAGATTTTTTTCTCAGTTCTTTTTTGCAGTTTTTTTCAGTTTTTTTCTAAGTTTTTCTTCAGTTTTTTTTCTCAGTTCTTCTTTTTTTTCACAGTATTTTTCTAAGTTTTTCTTCAGTTTTTTCAGTCGTTTTTTCTCAATTTTTCTTCTCAGTTTTTTTCATCCGTTTTTCTTCAGTTTTTTTTAAATAGTTTTTTTTCTCAGTTTTTCTGCTCAGTTTTTCTGCTCAGTTTTTTATCAGTTTTTTTCTCAGTTCTTTTTTTCCACACTTTTGTGCACAGTTTTTTTCTAAATTTTTCTTCAGTTTTTTTTCTCAGTTCTTTTTTTTCACAGTTTTTTTCTAAGTTTTTCTTCAGTTTTTTGAATCTTTTTTTCTCAATTTTTCTTCTCAGTTTTTTTACTCCGTTTTTCTTCAGTATTTTTTTAATAGTTATTTTTTTCTCAGTTTTTCTGCTCAGTTTTTCTGCTCAGTTTTTTCTTCAGTATTTTTTCTCAGTTCTTTTTTTTCACAATTTTTTTCACAGTTTTTTTCTTAGTTTTTCTTCAGTTTTTTCGGTCGTTTTTTCTCAATTTTTCTTCAGTTTTTTTCCTCCGTTTTTCTTCAGTTTTTTTAAATAGTTTTTTTTCTCAGTTTTTCTGATCAGTTTTTCTGCTCAGTTATTTCTTCAGATTTTTTTCTCAGTTCTTTTTTTGCAGTTTTTTTCAGTTTTTTTCTAAGTTTTTCTTCAGTTTTTTTTCTCAGTTCTTCTTTTTTTTCAGTTTTTTTCTAAGTTTTCCTTCAGTTTTTTTTCTCAGTTCTTCTTTTTTTCACAGTATTTTTCTAAGTTTTTCTTCAGTTTTTTCAGTCGTTTTTTCTCAATTTTTCTTCTCAGTTTTTTTCATCCGTTTTTCTTCAGTTTTTTTTAAATAGTTTTTTTTCTCAGTTTTTCTGCTCAGTTTTTTATCAGTTTTTTTCTCAGTTCTTTTTTTCCACAATTTTGTGCACAGTTTTTTTCTAAATTTTTCTTCAGTTTTTTTTCTCAGTTCTTTTTTTTCACAGTTTTTTTCTAAGTTTTTATTCAGTTTTTTGAATCTTTTTTTCTCAATTTTTCTTCTCAGTTTTTTTACTCCGTTTTTCTTCAGTATTTTTTTAATAGTTATTTTTTTCTCAGTTTTTCTGCTCAGTATTTCTGCTCAGTTTTTTCTTCAGTATTTTTTCTCAGTTCTTTTTTTTCACAATTTTTTTCACAGTTTTTTTCTTAGTTTTTCTTCAGTTTTTTCTGTCGTTTTTTCTCAATTTTTCTTCAGTTTTTTTCCTCCGTTTTTCTTCAGTTTTTTTAAATAGTTTTTTTTCTCAGTTTTTCTGATCAGTTTTTCTGCTCAGTTTTTTCTTCAGATTTTTTTCTCAGTTCTTTTTTTGCAGTTTTTTTCAGTTTTTTTCTAAGTTTTTCTTCAGTTTTTTTTCTCAGTTCTTCTTTTTTTCAGTTTTTTTCTAAGATTTTCTTCAGTTTTTTTTCTCAGTTCTTTTTTTTCACAGTTTTTTTCTAAGTTTTTCTTCAGTTTTTTGAATCGTTTTTTCTCAATTTTTCTTCTCAGTTTTTTTACTCCGTTTTTCTTCAGTATTTTTTTAATAGTTATTTTTTTCTCAGTTTTTCTGCTCAGTTTTTCTGCTCAGTTTTTTATCAGTTTTTTTCTCAGTTCTTTTTTTCCACACTTTTGTGCACAGTTTTTTTCTAAATTTTTCTTCAGTTTTTTTTCTCAGTTCTTTTTTTTCACAGTTTTTTTCTAAGTTTTTCTTCAGTTTTTTGAATCGTTTTTTCTCAATTTTTCTTCTCAGTTTTTTTACTTCGTTTTTCTTCAGTATTTTTTAATAGTTATTTTTTTCACAGTTTTTCTGCTCAGTTTTTCTGCTCAGTTTTTTCTTCAGTTTTTTTTCTCAGTTCTTTTTTTTCACAATTATTTTCACAGTTTTTTTCTTAGTTTTTCTTCAGTTTTTTCAGTCGTTTTTTCTCAATTTTTCTTCTCAGTTTTTTTCCTCCGTTTTTCTTCAGTTTTTTTAAATAGTTTTTTTTCTCAGTTTTTCTGATCAGTTTTTCTGCTCAGTTTTTTCTTCAGATTTTTTTCTCAGTTCTTTTTTGCAGTTTTTTTCAGTTTTTTTCTCAGTTTTTCTTCAGTTTTTTTTCTCAGTTCTTCTTTTTTTTCACAGTATTTTTCTAAGTTTTTCTTCAGTTTTTTCAGTCGTTTTTTCTCAATTTTTCTGATCAGTTTTTTTCATCCGTTTTTCTTCAGTTTTTTTCTCAGTTTTTCTGCTCAGTTTTTCTGCTCAGTTTTTTTATCAGTTTTTTTCTCAGTTCTTTTTTTCCACACTTTTGTGCACAGTTTTTTTCTAAATTTTTCTTCAGTTTTTTGAATCGTTTTTTCTCAATTTTTCTTCTCAGTTTTTTTACTCCGTTTTTCTTCAGTATTTTTTTAATAGTTATTTTTTTCTCAGTTTTGCTGCTCAGTTTTTCTGCTCAGTTTTTTCTTCAGTTTTTTTTCTCAGTTCTTTATTTTCACAATTTTTTTCACAGTTTTTTTCTTAGATTTTCTTCAGTTTTTTCAGTCGTTTTTTCTCAATTTTTCTTCTCAGTTTTTTTCCTCCGTTTTTCTTCAGTTTTTTTAAATAGTTTTTTTTCTCAGTTTTTCTGATCAGTTTTTCTGCTCAGTTTTTTCTTCAGATTTTTTTCTCAGTTCTTTTTTGCAGTTTTTTTCAGTTTTTTTCTAAGTTTTTCTTCAGTTTTTTTTCTCAGTTCTTCTTTTTTTTCACAGTATTTTTCTAAGTTTTTCTTCAGTTTTTTCAGTCGTTTTTTCTCAATTTTTCTTCTCAGTTTTTTTCATCCGTTTTTCTTCAGTTTTTTTTAAATAGTTTTTTTTCTCAGTTTTTCTGCTCAGTTTTTCTGCTCAGTTTTTTTATCAGTTTTTTTCTCAGTTCTTTTTTTCCACACTTTTGTGCACAGTTTTTTTCTAAATTTTTCTTCAGTTTTTTTTCTCAGTTCTTTTTTTTCACAGTTTTTTTCACAATTTTTTCTAAGTTTTTCTTCAGTTTTTTCAGTCGTTTTGTCTCAATTTTTCTTCTCAGTTTTTTTCCTCCCTTTTTCTTCTGTTTTTTAAAAAAAAAATTTCTCAGTTTTTCTGCTCAGTTTTTCTGCTCAGTTTTTTCTTCAGATGTTTTTCTCCGTTCTTTTTTGCACTGTTTTTTTCAGTTTTTTTCTAAGCTTTTCTTCAGTTTTTTTTCTCAGTTCTTCTTTTTTTTCACAGTTTTTTTCTAAGTTTTTCTTCAGTTTTTTGAATCGTTTTTTCTCAATTTTTCTTCTCAGTTTTTTTACTCTGTTTTTCTTCAGTATTTTTTTAATACTTATTTTTTTCTCAGTTTTGCTGCTCAGTTTTTCTGCTCAGTTTTTTCCACACTTTTGTGCACAGTTTTTTTCTAAATTTTTCTTCAGTTTTTTGAATCGTTTTTTCTCAATTTTTCTTCTCAGTTTTTTTCCTCAGTTCTTTTTTTCCACAGTTTTGTGCAGTTTTTTTCTAAATTTTTCTTCAGTTTTTTTTCTCAGTTCTTTTTTTTCAGTTTTTTTCACAATTTTTTTCTAAGTTTTTCTTCAGTTTTTTCAGTCGTTTTGTCTCAATTTTTCTTCTCAGTTTTTTTCCTCCCTTTTTCTTCAGTTTTTAAAAAAAAAAATTTCTCAGTTTTTCTGCTCAGTTTTTCTGCTCAGTTTTTTCTTCAGATGTTTTTCTCCGTTCTTTTTTGCACTGTTTTTTTCAGTTTTTTTCTAAGCTTTTCTTCAGTTTTTTTTCTCAGTTCTTTTTTTTCACAGTTTTTTTCTAAGTTTTTCTTCAGTTTTTTGAATCGTTTTTTCTCAATTTTTCTTCTCAGTTTTTTTACTCCGTTTTTCTTCAGTATTTTTTTAATAGTTATTTTTTTCTCAGTTTTTCTGCTCAGTTTTTCTGCTCAGTTTTTTCTTCAGTTTTTTTTCTCAGTTCTTTTTTTTCACAATTTTTTTCACAGTTTTTTTCTTAGTTTTTCTTCAGTTTTTTCAGTCGTTTTTTCTCAATTTTTCTTCTCAGTTTTTTTCCTCCGTTTTTCTTCAGTTTTTTTAAATAGTTTTTTTTCTCAGTTTTTCTGATCAGTTTTTCTGCTCAGTTTTTTCTTCAGATTTTTTTCTCAGTTCTTTTTTGCAGTTTTTTTCAGTTTTTTTCCCAGTTTTTCTTCAGTTTTTTTTCTCAGTTCTTCTTTTTTTTCACAGTATTTTTCTAAGTTTTTCTTCAGTTTTTTCAGTCGTTTTTTCTCAATTTTTCTTCTCAGTTTTTTTCATCCGTTTTTCTTCAGTTTTTTTCTCAGTTTTTCTGCTCTGTTTTTCTGCTCAGATTTTTATCAGTTTTTTTCTCAGTTCTTTTTTTCCACACTTTTGTGCACAGTTTTTTTCTAAATTTTTCTTCAGTTTTTTTTCTCAGTTCTTTTTTTTCACAGTTTTTTTCTCAGTTTTTCTTCAGTTTTTTCAATCGTTTTTTCTCAATTTTTCTTCTCAGTTTTTTTACTCCGTTTTTCTTCAGTATTTTTTTAATAGTTATTTTTTTCTCAGTTTTGCTGCTCAGTTTTTCTGCTCAGTTTTTTCTTCAGTTTTTTTTCTCAGTTCTTTATTTTCACAATTTTTTTCACAGTTTTTTTCTTAGATTTTCTTCAGTTTTTTCAGTCGTTTTTTCTCAATTTTTCTTCTCAGTTTTTTTCCTCCGTTTTTCTTCAGTTTTTTTAAATAGTTTTTTTTCTCAGTTTTTCTGATCAGTTTTTCTGCTCAGTTTTTTCTTCAGATTTTTTTCTCAGTTCTTTTTTGCAGTTTTTTTCAGTTTTTTTCTAAGTTTTTCTTCAGTTTTTTTTCTCAGTTCTTTTTTTTCACAGTATTTTTCTAAGTTTTTCTTCAGTTTTTTCAGTCGTTTTTTCTCAATTTTTCTTCTCAGTTTTTTTCATCCGTTTTTCTTCAGTTTTTTTTAAATAGTTTTTTTTCTCAGTTTTTCTGCTCAGTTTTTCTGCTCAGTTTTTTATCAGTTTTTTTCTCAGTTCTTTTTTTCCACACTTTTGTTCACAGTTTTTTTCTAAATTTTTCTTCAGTTTTTTGTCTCAGTTTTTCTGCTCAGTTTTTCTGCTCAGTTTTTTCTTCAGATGTTTTTCTCCGTTCTTTTTTGCACTGTTTTTTTCAGTTTTTTTCTAAGCTTTTCTTCAGTTTTTTTTCTCAGTTCTTCTTTTTTTTCACAGTTTTTTTCTAAGTTTTTCTTCAGTTTTTTGAATCGTTTTTTCTCAATTTTTCTTCTCAGTTTTTTTACTCTGTTTTTCTTCAGTATTTTTTTAATACTTATTTTTTTCTCAGTTTTGCTGCTCAGTTTTTCTGCTCAGTTTTTTCTTCTGTTTTTTTTCTCAGTTCTTTTTTTTCACAATTTTATTCACAGTTTTTTTCTTAGTTTTTCTTCAGTTTTTTCAGTCGTTTTTTCTCAATTTTTCTTCTCAGTTTTTTTCCTCCGTTTTTCTTCAGTTTTTTTAAATAGTTTTTTTTCTCAGTTTTTCTGATCAGTTTTTCTGCTCAGTTTTTTCTGCTCAGTTTTTTCTTCAGATTTTTTTCTCAGTTCTTTTTTGCAGTTTTTTTCAGTTTTTTTCTAAGTTTTTCTTCAGTTTTTTTTCTCAGTTCTTCTTTTTTTTCACAGTTTTTTTCTAAGTTTTTCTTCAGTTTTTTGAATCGTTTTTTCTCAATTTTTCTTCTCAGTTTTTTTACTCCGTTTTTCTTCAGTATTTTTTTAATAGCTATTTTTTTCTCAGTTTTTCTGCTCAGTTTTTCTGCTCAGTTTTTTCTTCAGTTTTTTTTCTCAGTTCTTTTTTTTCACAATTTTTTTCACAGTTTTTTTCTTAGTTTTTCTTCAGTTTTTTCAGTCGTTTTTTCTCAATTTTTCTTCTCAGTTTTTTTCCTCCGTTTTTCTTCAGTTTTTTTAAATAGTTTTTTTTCTCAGTTTTTCTGATCAGTTTTTCTGCTCAGTTTTTTCTTCAGATTTTTTTCTCAGTTCATTTTTGCAGTTTTTTTCAGTTTTTTTCTAAGTTTTTCTTCGGTTTTTTTTCTCAGTTCTTCTTTTTTTTCACAGTATTTTTCTAAGTTTTTCTTCAGTTTTTTCAGTCGTTTTTTCTCAATTTTTCTTCTCAGTTTTTTTCATCCGTTTTTCTTCAGTTTTTTTTTAATAGTTTTTTTTCTCAGTTTTTCTGCTCAGTTTTTCTGCTCAGTTTTTTATCAGTTTTTTTCTCAGTTCTTTTTTTCCACACTTTTGTGCACAGTTTTTTTCTAAATTTTTCTTCAGTTTTTTTTCTCAGTTCTTTTTTTTCAGTTTTTTTCTAAGTTTTTCTTCAGTTTTTTGAATCGTTTTTTCTCAATTTTTCTTCTCAGTTTTTTTACTCCGTTTTTCTTCAGTATTTTTTTAATAGTTATTTTTTTCTCAGTTTTTCTGCTCAGTTTTTCTGCTCAGTTTTTTCTTCAGTTTTTTTTCTTAGTTCTTTTTTTTCACAATTTTTTTCACAGTTTTTTTCTTAGTTTTTCTTCAGTTTTTTCGGTCGTTTTTTCTCAATTTTTCTTCTCAGTTTTTTTCCTCCGTTTTTCTTCAGTTTTTTTTAAAAGTTTTTTTTCTCAGTTTTTCTGATCAGTTTTTCTGCTCAGTTTTTTCTTCAGATTTTTTTCTCAGTTCTTTTTTTGCAGTTTTTTTCAGTTTTTTTCTAAGTTTTTCTTCAGTTTTTTTTCTCAGTTCTTCTTTTTTTTCACAGTTTTTTTCTAAGTTTTTCTTCAGTTTTTTGAATCGTTTTTTCTCAATTTTTCTTCTCAGTTTTTTTACTCCGTTTTTCTTCAGTATTTTTTTAATAGTTATTTTTTTCTCAGTTTTGCTGCTCAGTTTTTCTGCTCAGTTTTTTCTTCAGTTTTTTTTCTCAGTTCTTTTTTTTCACAATTTTTTTCACAGTTTTTTTCTTAGTTTTTCTTCAGTTTTTTCAGTCGTTTTTTCTCAATTTTTCTTCTCAGTTTTTTTCCTCCGTTTTTCTTCAGTTTTTTTAAATAGTTTTTTTTCTCAGTTTTTCTGATCAGTTTTTCTGCTCAGTTTTTTCTTCAGATTTTTTTCTCAGTTCATTTTTGCAGTTTTTTTCAGTTTTTTTCTAAGTTTTTCTTCGGTTTTTTTTCTCAGTTCTTCTTTTTTTTCACAGTATTTTTCTAAGTTTTTCTTCAGTTTTTTCAGTCGTTTTTTCTCAATTTTTCTTCTCAGTTTTTTTCATCCGTTTTTCTTCAGTTTTTTTTTAATAGTTTTTTTTCTCAGTTTTTCTGCTCAGTTTTTCTGCTCAGTTTTTTATCAGTTTTTTTCTCAGTTCTTTTTTTCCACACTTTTGTGCACAGTTTTTTTCTAAATTTTTCTTCAGTTTTTTTTCTCAGTTCTTTTTTTTCAGTTTTTTTCTAAGTTTTTCTTCAGTTTTTTGAATCGTTTTTTCTCAATTTTTCTTCTCAGTTTTTTTACTCCGTTTTTCTTCAGTATTTTTTTAATAGTTATTTTTTTCTCAGTTTTTCTGCTCAGTTTTTCTGCTCAGTTTTTTCTTCAGTTTTTTTTCTTAGTTCTTTTTTTTCACAATTTTTTTCACAGTTTTTTTCTTAGTTTTTCTTCAGTTTTTTCGGTCGTTTTTTCTCAATTTTTCTTCTCAGTTTTTTTCCTCCGTTTTTCTTCAGTTTTTTTTAAAAGTTTTTTTTCTCAGTTTTTCTGATCAGTTTTTCTGCTCAGTTTTTTCTTCAGATTTTTTTCTCAGTTCTTTTTTTGCAGTTTTTTTCAGTTTTTTTCTAAGTTTTTCTTCAGTTTTTTTTCTCAGTTCTTCTTTTTTTTCACAGTTTTTTTCTAAGTTTTTCTTCAGTTTTTTGAATCGTTTTTTCTCAATTTTTCTTCTCAGTTTTTTTACTCCGTTTTTCTTCAGTATTTTTTTAATAGTTATTTTTTTCTCAGTTTTGCTGCTCAGTTTTTCTGCTCAGTTTTTTCTTCAGTTTTTTTTCTCAGTTCTTTATTTTCACAATTTTTTTCACAGTTTTTTTCTTTGATTTTCTTCAGTTTTTTCAGTCGTTTTTTCTCAATTTTTCTTCTCAGTTTTTTTCCTCCGTTTTTCTTTAGTTTTTTTTAAATAGTTTTTTTTCTCAGTTTTTCTGATCAGTTTTTCTGCTCAGTTTTTTCTTCAGATTTTTTTCTCAGTTCTTTTTTGCAGTTTTTTTCAGTTTTTTTCCAAGTTTTTCTTCAGTTTTTTTTCTCAGTTCTTCTTTTGTTTCACAGTATTTTTCTAAGTTTTTCTTCAGTTTTTTCAGTCGTTTTTTCTCAATTTTTCTTCTCAGTTTTTTTCATCCGTTTTTCTTCAGTTTTTTTAAAAAAAAAATTTTTCTCAGTTTTTCTGCTCAGTTTTTCTGCTCAGTTTTTTATCAGTTTTTTTCTCAGTTCTTTTTTTCCACACTTTTGTGCACAGTTTTTTTCTAAATTTTTCTTCAGTTTTTTTTCTCAGTTCTTTTTTTTCACAGTTTTTTTCACAATTTTTTCTAAGTTTTTCTTCAGTTTTTTCAGTCGTTTTGTCTCAATTTTTCTTCTCAGTTTTTTTCCTCCCTTTTTCTTCAGTTTTAAAAAAAAAAAATTTCTCAGTTTTTCTGCTCAGTTTTTCTGCTCAGTTTTTTCTTCAGATGTTTTTCTCCGTTCTTTTTTGCACTGTTTTTTTCAGTTTTTTTCTAAGCTTTTCTTCAGTTTTTTTCTCAGTTCTTCTTTTTTTTCACAGTTTTTTTCTAAGTTTTTCTTCAGTTTTTTGAATCGTTTTTTCTCAATTTTTCTTCTCAGTTTTTTTACTCTGTTTTTCTTCAGTATTTTTTTAATACTTATTTTTTTTCTCAGTTTTGCTGCTCAGTTTTTCTGCTCAGTTTTTTCTTCAGTTTTTTTTCTCAGTTCTTTTTTTTCACAATTTTATTCACAGTTTTTTTCTTAGTTTTTCTTCAGTTTTTTCAGTCGTTTTTTCTCAATTTTTCTTCTCAGTTTTTTTCCTCCGTTTTTCTTCAGTTTTTTTAAATAGTTTTTTTTCTCAGTTTTTCTGATCAGTTTTTCTGCTCAGTTTTTTCTGCTCAGTTTTTTCTTCAGATTTTTTTCTCAGTTCTTTTTTGCAGTTTTTTTCAGTTTTTTTCTAAGTTTTTCTTCAGTTTTTTTTCTCGGTTCTTCTTTTTTTTCACAGTTTTTTTCTAAGTTTTTCTTCAGTTTTTTGAATCGTTTTTTCTCAATTTTTCTTCTCAGTTTTTTTACTCCGTTTTTCTTCAGTATTTTTTTAATAGTTATTTTTTTCTCAGTTTTTCTGCTCAGTTTTTCTGCTCAGTTTTTTCTTCAGTTTTTTTTCTCAGTTCTTTTTTTTCACAATTTTTTTCACAGTTTTTTTCTTAGTTTTTCTTCAGTTTTTTCAGTCGTTTTTTCTCAATTTTTCTTCTCAGTTTTTTTCCTCCGTTTTTCTTCAGTTTTTTTAAATAGTTTTTTTTCTCAGTTTTTCTGATCAGTTTTTCTGCTCAGTTTTTTCTTCAGATTTTTTTCTCAGTTCTTTTTTGCAGTTTTTTTCAGTTTTTTTCTAAGTTTTTCTTCGGTTTTTTTTCTCAGTTCTTCTTTTTTTTCACAGTATTTTTCTAAGTTTTTCTTCAGTTTTTTCAGTCGTTTTTTCTCAATTTTTCTTCTCAGTTTTTTTCATCCGTTTTTCTTCAGTTTTTTTTTAATAGTTTTTTTTCTCAGTTTTTCTGCTCAGTTTTTCTGCTCAGTTTTTTATCAGTTTTTTTCTCAGTTCTTTTTTTCCACACTTTTGTGCACAGTTTTTTTCTAAATTTTTCTTCAGTTTTTTTTCTCAGTTCTTTTTTTTCAGATTTTTTCTAAGTTTTTCTTCAGTTTTTTGAATCGTTTTTTCTCAATTTTTCTTCTCAGTTTTTTTACTCCGTTTTTCTTCAGTATTTTTTTAATAGTTATTTTTTTCTCAGTTTTTCTGCTCAGTTTTTCTGCTCAGTTTTTTCTTCAGTTTTTTTTCTCAGTTCTTTTTTTTCACAATTTTTTTCACAGTTTTTTTCTTAGTTTTTCTTCAGTTTTTTCGGTCGTTTTTTCTCAATTTTTCTTCTCAGTTTTTTTCCTCCGTTTTTCTTCAGTTTTTTTAAAAAGTTTTTTTTCTCAGTTTTTCTGATCAGTTTTTCTGCTCAGTTTTTTCTTCAGATTTTTTTCTCAGTTCTTTTTTTGCAGTTTTTTTCAGTTTTTTTCGAAGTTTTTCTTCAATTTTTTTCTCAGTTCTTCTTTTTTTTCACAGTTTTTTTCTAAGTATTTCTTCAGTTTTTTTTCTCAGTTCTTTTTTTTCAGTTTTTTTCTAAGTTTTTCTTCAGTTTTTTTTCTCAGTTCTTCTTTTTTTTCACAGTTTTTTTCTAAGTTTTTCTTCAGTTTTTTCAGTCTTTTTTTCTCAGTTTTTCTTCTCAGTTTTTTTCATCCGTTTTTCTTCAGTTTTTTTTTAATAGTTTTTTTTCTCAGTTTTTCTGCTCAGTTTTTCTGCTCAGTTTTTTATCAGATTTTTTCTCAGTTCTTTTTTTCCACACTTTTGTGCACAGCTTTTTTCTAAATTTTTCTTCAGTTTTTTTTCTCAGTTCTTTTTTTTCACAGTTTTTTTCTAAGTTTTTCTTCAGTTTTTTGAATCGTTTTTTCTCAATTTTTCTTCTCAGTTTTTTTACTCTGTTTTTCTTCAGTATTTTTTTAATAGTTATTTTTTTCTCAGTTTTTCTGCTCAGTTTTTCTGCTCAGTTTTTTCTCAGTTTTTTTCTCAGTTCTTTTTTTTCCACACTTTTGTGCACAGTTTTTTTCTAAATTTTTCTTCAGTTTTTTTTCTCAGTTCTTTTTTTTCACAATTTTTTTCACAGTTTTTTTCTTAGTTTTTCTTCAGTTTTTTCGGTCGTTTTTTCTCAATTTTTCTTCTCAGTTTTTTTCCTCCGTTTTTCTTCAGTTTTTTTAAATAGTTTTTTTTCTCAGTTTTTCTGATCAGTTTTTCTGCTCAGTTTTTTTATCAGTTTTTTTCTCAGTTCTTTTTTTCCACACTTTTGTGCACAGTTTTTTTCTAAATTTTTCTTCAGTTTTTTTTCTCAGTTCTTTTTTTTCACAGTTTTTTTCACAATTTTTTCTAAGTTTTTCTTCAGTTTTTTCAGTCGTTTTGTCTCAATTTTTCTTCTCAGTTTTTTTCCTCCCTTTTTCTTCAGTTTTAAAAAAAAAAAATTTCTCAGTTTTTCTGCTCAGTTTTTCTGCTCAGTTTTTTCTTCAGATGTTTTTCTCCGTTCTTTTTTGCACTGTTTTTTTCAGTTTTTTTCTAAGCTTTTCTTCAGTTTTTTTCTCAGTTCTTCTTTTTTTTCACAGTTTTTTTCTAAGTTTTTCTTCAGTTTTTTGAATCGTTTTTTCTCAATTTTTCTTCTCAGTTTTTTTACTCTGTTTTTCTTCAGTATTTTTTTAATACTTATTTTTTTTCTCAGTTTTGCTGCTCAGTTTTTCTGCTCAGTTTTTTCTTCAGTTTTTTTTCTCAGTTCTTTTTTTTCACAATTTTATTCACAGTTTTTTTCTTAGTTTTTCTTCAGTTTTTTCAGTCGTTTTTTCTCAATTTTTCTTCTCAGTTTTTTTCCTCCGTTTTTCTTCAGTTTTTTTAAATAGTTTTTTTTCTCAGTTTTTCTGATCAGTTTTTCTGCTCAGTTTTTTCTGCTCAGTTTTTTCTTCAGATTTTTTTCTCAGTTCTTTTTTGCAGTTTTTTTCAGTTTTTTTCTAAGTTTTTCTTCAGTTTTTTTTCTCGGTTCTTCTTTTTTTTCACAGTTTTTTTCTAAGTTTTTCTTCAGTTTTTTGAATCGTTTTTTCTCAATTTTTCTTCTCAGTTTTTTTACTCCGTTTTTCTTCAGTATTTTTTTAATAGTTATTTTTTTCTCAGTTTTTCTGCTCAGTTTTTCTGCTCAGTTTTTTCTTCAGTTTTTTTTCTCAGTTCTTTTTTTTCACAATTTTTTTCACAGTTTTTTTCTTAGTTTTTCTTCAGTTTTTTCAGTCGTTTTTTCTCAATTTTTCTTCTCAGTTTTTTTCCTCCGTTTTTCTTCAGTTTTTTTAAATAGTTTTTTTTCTCAGTTTTTCTGATCAGTTTTTCTGCTCAGTTTTTTCTTCAGATTTTTTTCTCAGTTCTTTTTTGCAGTTTTTTTCAGTTTTTTTCTAAGTTTTTCTTCGGTTTTTTTTCTCAGTTCTTCTTTTTTTTCACAGTATTTTTCTAAGTTTTTCTTCAGTTTTTTCAGTCGTTTTTTCTCAATTTTTCTTCTCAGTTTTTTTCATCCGTTTTTCTTCAGTTTTTTTTTAATAGTTTTTTTTCTCAGTTTTTCTGCTCAGTTTTTCTGCTCAGTTTTTTATCAGTTTTTTTCTCAGTTCTTTTTTTCCACACTTTTGTGCACAGTTTTTTTCTAAATTTTTCTTCAGTTTTTTTTCTCAGTTCTTTTTTTTCAGATTTTTTCTAAGTTTTTCTTCAGTTTTTTGAATCGTTTTTTCTCAATTTTTCTTCTCAGTTTTTTTACTCCGTTTTTCTTCAGTATTTTTTTAATAGTTATTTTTTTCTCAGTTTTTCTGCTCAGTTTTTCTGCTCAGTTTTTTCTTCAGTTTTTTTTCTCAGTTCTTTTTTTTCACAATTTTTTTCACAGTTTTTTTCTTAGTTTTTCTTCAGTTTTTTCGGTCGTTTTTTCTCAATTTTTCTTCTCAGTTTTTTTCCTCCGTTTTTCTTCAGTTTTTTTAAAAAGTTTTTTTTCTCAGTTTTTCTGATCAGTTTTTCTGCTCAGTTTTTTCTTCAGATTTTTTTCTCAGTTCTTTTTTTGCAGTTTTTTTCAGTTTTTTTCGAAGTTTTTCTTCAATTTTTTTCTCAGTTCTTCTTTTTTTTCACAGTTTTTTTCTAAGTATTTCTTCAGTTTTTTTTCTCAGTTCTTTTTTTTCAGTTTTTTTCTAAGTTTTTCTTCAGTTTTTTTTCTCAGTTCTTCTTTTTTTTCACAGTTTTTTTCTAAGTTTTTCTTCAGTTTTTTCAGTCTTTTTTTCTCAGTTTTTCTTCTCAGTTTTTTTCATCCGTTTTTCTTCAGTTTTTTTTTAATAGTTTTTTTTCTCAGTTTTTCTGCTCAGTTTTTCTGCTCAGTTTTTTATCAGATTTTTTCTCAGTTCTTTTTTTCCACACTTTTGTGCACAGCTTTTTTCTAAATTTTTCTTCAGTTTTTTTTCTCAGTTCTTTTTTTTCACAGTTTTTTTCTAAGTTTTTCTTCAGTTTTTTGAATCGTTTTTTCTCAATTTTTCTTCTCAGTTTTTTTACTCTGTTT
The DNA here is from genome assembly GCF_044704955.1 of Pristiophorus japonicus. Classification (NCBI taxonomy): domain Eukaryota; kingdom Metazoa; phylum Chordata; class Chondrichthyes; family Pristiophoridae; genus Pristiophorus; species Pristiophorus japonicus. Next base: position 884,095 of record NW_027251071.1, read on the forward strand.
TTCTTCAGTATTTTTTTAATAGTTATTTTTTTCTCAGTTTTTCTGCTCAGTTTTTCTGCTCAGTTTTTTCTCAGTTTTTTTCTCAGTTCTTTTTTTTCCACACTTTTGTGCACAGTTTTTTTCTAAATTTTTCTTCAGTTTTTTTTCTCAGTTCTTTTTTTTCACAATTTTTTTCACAGTTTTTTTCTTAGTTTTTCTTCAGTTTTTTCGGTCGTTTTTTCTCAATTTTTCTTCTCAGTTTTTTTCCTCCGTTTTTCTTCAGTTTTTTTAAATAGTTTTTTTTCTCAGTTTTTCTGATCAGTTTTTCTGCTCAGTTTTTTCTCAGTTTTTTTTCTCAGTTCTTTTTTTTCACTGTTTTGTTCACAGTTTTTTTTCCAAGTTTTTCTTCAGTTTTTTTTCTCAGTTCTTTTTTTTCACAGTTTTTTTCACAGTTTTTTTCTAAGTTTTTCTTCTGTTTTTTTTCTCAGTTCTTTTTTTTCAGTTTTTTTCACAGTTTGTTTCTAAGTTTTTCATCAGTTTTTTCAGTCGTTTTTTCTCAATTTTTCTTCTCAGTTTTTTTCATCCGTTTTTCTTCAGTTTTTTTTAATAGTTTTTTTTCTCAGTTTTTCTGCTCAGTTTTTCTGCTCAGTTTTTTTCAGTTTTTTTCTCAGTTCTTTTTTCCACACTTTTGTGCACAGTTTTTTTCTAAATTTTTCTTCAGTTTTTTTTCTCAGTTCTTTTTTTTCACAGTTTTTTTCTAAGTTTTTCTTCAGTTTTTTGAATCGTTTTTTCTCAATTTTTCTTCTCAGTTTTTTTACTCCGTTTTTCTTCAATATTTTTTTAATACTTATTTTTTTCTCAGTTTTGCTGCTCAGTTTTTCTGCTCAGTTTTTTCTTCAGTTTTTTTTCTCAGTTCTTTTTTTTCACAATTTTTTTCACAGTTTTTTTCTTAGTTTTTCTTCAGTTTTTTCAGTCGTTTTTTCTCAATTTTTCTTCTCAGTTTTTTTCCTCCGTTTTTCTTCAGTTTTTTTAAATAGTTTTTTTTCTCAGTTTTTCTGATCAGTTTTTCTGCTCAGTTTTTTCTTCAGATTTTTTTCTCAGTTCTTTTTTGCAGTTTTTTTCAGTTCTTTTCTAAGTTTTTCTTCAGTTTTTTTCTCAGTTCTTTTTTTCCTCCCTTTTGTGCACAGTTTTTTTCTAAGTTTTTCTTCAGTTTTTTGAATCGTTTTTTCTCAATTTTTCTTCCCAGTTTTTTTACTCCGTTTTTCTTCAGTATTTTTTTAATAGTTATTTTTTTCTCAGTTTTTCTGCTCAGTTTTTCTGCTCAGTTTTTTCTTCAGTTTTTTTTCTCAGTTCTTTTTTTTCACTATTTTTTTCAGTTTTTTTCTTAGTTTTTCTTCAGTTTTTTCGGTCGTTTTTTCTCAATTTTTCTTCAGTTTTTTTCCTCCGTTTTTCTTCAGATTTTTTAAATAGTTTTTTTTCTCAGTTTTTCTGATCAGTTTTTCTGCTCAGTTTTTTCTTCAGGTTTTTTTCTCAGTTCTTTTTTTGCAGTTTTTTTCAGTTTTTTTTCTCAGTTCTTTTTTTTCACAGTTTTTTTCTCAGTTTTTCTTCAGTTTTTTGAATCGTTTTTTCTCAATTTTTCTTCAGTTTTTTTACTCCGTTTTTCTTCAGTTTTTTTAAATAGTTTTTTTTCTCAGTTTTTCTGATCAGTTTTTCTGCTCAGTTTTTTCTTCAGATTTTTTTCTCAGTTCTTTTTTGCAGTTTGTTTCAGTTTTTTTCTAAGTTTTTCTTCAGTTTTTTTTCTCAGTTCTTCTTTTTTTTCACAGTTTTTTTCTAAGTTTTTCTTCAGTTTTTTTTCTCAGTTCTTTTTTTTCACAGTTTTTTTCTAAGTTTTGCTTCAGTTTTTTGAATCGTTTTTTCTCAATTTTTCTTCTCAGTTTTTTTACTCCGTTTTTCTTCAGTATTTTTTTAATAGTTATTTTTTTCTCAGTTTTTCTGCTCAGTTTTTCTGCTCAGTTTTTTCTTCAGTTTTTTTTCTCAGTTCTTTTTTTTCACAATTTTTTTCACAGTTTTTTTCTTAGTTTTTCTTCAGTTTTTTCAGTCGTTTTTTCTCAATTTTTCTTCTCAGTTTTTTTCCTCCGTTTTTCTTCAGTTTTTTTAAATATTTTTTTTTCTCAGTTTTTCTGATCAGTTTTTCTGCTCAGTTTTTTCTTCAGATTTTTTTCTCAGTACTTTTTTGCAGTTTTTTTCAGTTTTTTTCTAAGTTTTTCTTCGGTTTTTTTTCTCAGTTCTTCTTTTTTTTCACAGTATTTTTCTAAGTTTTTCTTCAGTTTTTTCAGTCGTTTATTCTCAATTTTTCTTCTCACTTTTTTTCATCCGTTTTTCTTCAGTTTTTTTTTAATAGTTTTTTTTTCTCAGTTTTTCTGCTCAGTTTTTTCTTCAGTTTTTTTTCTCAGTTCTTTTTTTTCACAATTTTTTTCACAGTTTTTTTCTTAGTTTTTCTTCAGTTTTTTCAGTCGTTTTTTCTCAATTTTTCTTCTCAGTTTTTTTCCTCCGTTTTTCTTCAGTTTTTTTAAATAGTTTTTTTTCTCAGTTTTTCTGCTCAGTTTTCCTGCTCAATTTTTCTTGTCAGTTTTTTCTCAGTTTTTTTTCTCAGTTCTTCTTTTTTTTCACTGTTTTGTTCACAGTTTTTTTTCCAAGTTTTTCTTCAGTTTTTTTTCTCAGTTCTTTTTTTTCACAGTTTTTTTCACAGTTTTTTTCACAGTTTTTTTCTAAGTTTTTCTTCAGTTTTTTTTCTCAGTTCTTCTTTTTTTTCACAGTTTTTTTCACAGTTTTTTTCTAAGTTTTTCTTCAGTTTTTTTTCTCAGTTCTTTTTTTTCAGTTTTTTTCACAGTTTTTTCTAAGTTTTTCATCAGTTTTTTCAGTCGTTTTTTCTCAATTTTTCTTCTCAGTTTTTTTCATCCGTTTTTCTTCAGTTTTTTTAAATAGTTTTTTTTCTCAGTTTTTCTGATCAGTTTTTCTGCTCAGTTTTTTCTTCAGATTTTTTTCTCAGTTCTTTTTTGCAGTTTTTTTCAGTTTTTTTCTAAGTTTTTCTTCAGTTTTTTTTCTCAGTTCTTTTTTTTCACAGTATTTTTCTAAGTTTTTCTTCAGTTTTTTCAGTCGTTTTTTCTCAATTTTTCTTCTCAGTTTTTTTCATCCGTTTTTCTTCAGTTTTTTTCTCAGTTTTTCTGCTCTGTTTTTCTGCTCAGTTTTTTATCAGTTTTTTTCTCAGTTCTTTTTTTCCACACTTTTGTGCACAGTTTTTTTCTAAATTTTTCTTCAGTTTTTTTTCTCAGTTCTTTTTTTTCACAGTTTTTTTCTAAGTTTTTCTTCAGTTTTTTGAATCGTTTTTTCTCAATTTTTCTTCTCAGTTTTTTTCCTCCGTTTTTCTTCAGTTTTTTTAAATAGTTTTTTATCTCAGTTTTTCTGATCAGTTTTTCTGCTCAGTTTTTGCTTCAGATTTTTTTCTCAGTTCTTTTTTGCAGTTTTTTTCAGTTCTTTTCTAAGTTTTTCTTCAGTTTTTTTTCTCAGTTCTTCTTTTTTTTCACAGTTTTTTTCTAAGTTTTTCTTCAGTTTTTTCAGTCTTTTTTCTCAGTTTTTCTTCTCAGTTTTATTCCTCCGTTTTTCTTCAGTTTTTTTCTCAGTTCTTTTTTTTCCACAGTTTTTTTCTAAGTTTTTCTTCAGTTTTTTCAGTCGTTTTTTCTCAATTTTTCTTCTCAGTTTTTTTCATCCGTTTTTCTTCAGTTTTTTTTAAATAGTTTTTTTTCTCAGTTTTTCTGCTCAGTTTTTCTGCTCAGTTTTTTATCAGTTTTTTTCTCAGTTCTTTTTTTCCACACTTTTGTGCACAGTTTTTTTCTCAGTTTTTCTTCAGTTTTTTGAATCGTTTTTTCTCAATTTTTCTTCCCAGTTTTTTTACTCCGTTTTTCTTCAGTATTTTTTTAATAGTTATTTTTTTCTCAGTTTTTCTGCTCAGTTTTTCTGCTCAGTTTTTTCTTCAGTTTTTTTTCTCAGTTCTTTTTTTTCACAATTTTTTTCAGTTTTTTTCTTAGTTTTTCTTCAGTTTTTTCGGTCGTTTTTTCTCAATTTTTCTTCTCAGTTTTTTTCCTCCGTTTTTCTTCAGATTTTTTAAATAGTTTTTTTTCTCAGTTTTTCTGATCAGTTTTTCTGCTCAGTTTTTTCTTCAGGTTTTTTTCTCAGTTCTTTTTTTGCAGTTTTTTTCAGTTTTTTTCGAAGTTTTTCTTCAGTTTTTTTTCTCAGTTCTTTTTTTTCAGTTTTTTTCTAAGTTTTTCTTCAGTTTTTTGAATCGTTTTTTCTCAATTTTTCTTCTCAGTTTTTTTACTCCGTTTTTCTTCAGTATTTTTTTAATAGTTATTTTTTTCTCAATTTTTCTGCTCAGTTTTTCTGCTCAGTTTTTTCTTCAGTTTTTTTTCTCAGTTCTTTTTTTTCACAATTTTTTGCACAGTTTTTTTCTTAGTTTTTCTTCAGTTTTTTCGGTCGTTTTTTCTCAATTTTTCTTCAGTTTTTTTCCTCCGTTTTTCTTCAGTTTTTTTAAATAGTTTTTTTTCTCAGTTTTTCTGCTCAGTTTTTCTGCTCAGTTTTTTTCAGTTTTTTTCTCAGTTCTTTTTTTCCACACTTTTGTGCACAGTTTTTTTCTAAATTTTTCTTCAGTTTTTTTTCTCAGTTCTTTTTTTTCACAATTTTTTTCACAGTTTTTTTCTTAGTTTTTCTTCAGTTTTTTAGGTCGTTTTTTCTCAATTTTTCTTCTCAGTTTTTTTCCTCCGTTTTTCTTCAGTTTTTTTAAATAGTTTTTTTTCTCAGTTTTTCTGATCAGTTTTTCTGCTCAGTTTTTTCTTCAGATTTTTTTCTCAGTTCTTTTTTGCAGTTTTTTTCAGTTTTTTTCTAAGTTTTTCTTCGGTTTTTTTTCTCAGTTCTTCTTTTTTTTCACAGTATTTTTCTAAGTTTTTCTTCAGTTTTTTCAGTCGTTTTTTCTCAATTTTTCTTCTCACTTTTTTTCATCCGTTTTTCTTCAGTTTTTTTAAATAGTTTTTTTTCTCAGTTTTTCTGCTCAGTTTTCCTGCTCAATTTTTCTAGTCAGTTTTTTCTCAGTTTTTTTTCTCAGTTCTTTTTTTTCACTGTTTTGTTCACAGTTTTTTTTCCAAGTTTTTCTTCAGTTTTTTTTCTCAGTTCTTTTTTTTCACAGTTTTTTTCACAGTTTTTTTCTAAGTTTTTCTTCAGTTTTTTTTCTCAGTTCTTTTTTTTCAGTTTTTTTCACAGTTTTTTTCTAAGTTTTTCATCAGTTTTTTCAGTCGTTTTTTCTCAATTTTTCTTCTCAGTTTTTTTCATCCGTTTTTCTTCAGTTTTTTTTAATAGTTTTTTTTCTCAGTTTTTCTGCTCAGTTTTTCTGCTCAGTTTTTTTCAGTTTTTTTCTCAGTTCTTTTTTCCACACTTTTGTGCACAGTTTTTTTCTAAATTTTTCTTCAGTTTTTTTTCTCAGTTCTTTTTTTTCTTCAGTTTTTTTACTCCGTTTTTCTTCAATATTTTTTTAATACTTATTTTTTTCTCAGTTTTGCTGCTCAGTTTTTCTGCTCAGTTTTTTCTTCAGTTTTTTTCTCAGTTCTTTTTTTTCACAATTTTTTTCACAGTTTTTTTCTTAGTTTTTCTTCAGTTTTTTCAGTCGTTTTTTCTCAATTTTTCTTCTCAGTTTTTTTCCTCCGTTTTTCTTCAGTTTTTTTAAATAGTTTTTTTTCTCAGTTTTTCTGATCAGTTTTTCTGCTCAGTTTTTTCTTCAGATTTTTTTCTCAGTTCTTTTTTGCAGTTTTTTTCAGTTCTTTTCTAAGTTTTTCTTCAGTTTTTTTTCTCAGTTCTTTTTTTTCACAGTTTTTTTCTAAGTTTTTCTTCAGTTTTTTCAGTCTTTTTTCTCAGTTTTTCTTCTCAGTTTTATTCCTCCGTTTTTCTTCAGTTTTTTTTCTCAGTTCTTTTTTTTCACAGTTTTTTTCTAAGTTTTTCTTCAGTTTTTTCAGTCGTTTTTTCTCAATTTTTCTTCTCAGTTTTTTTCATCGTTTTTCTTCAGTTTTTTTTAAATAATTTTTTTTCTCAGTTTTTCTGCTCAGTTTTTCTGCTCAGTTTTTTATCAGTTTTTTTCTCAGTTCTTTTTTTCCACACTTTTGTGCACAGTTTTTTTCTAAGTTTTTCTTCAGTTTTTTGAATCATTTTTTCTCAATTTTTCTTCCCAGTTTTTTTACTCCGTTTTTCTTCAGTATTTTTTTAATAGTTATTTTTTTCTCAGTTTTTCTGCTCAGTTTTTCTGCTCAGTTTTTTCTTCAGTTTTTTTTCTCAGTTCTTTTTTTTCACAATTTTTTTCAGTTTTTTTCTTAGTTTTTCTTCAGTTTTTTCGGTCGTTTTTTCTCAATTTTTCTTCTCAGTTTTTTTCCTCCGTTTTTCTTCAGATTTTTTAAATAGTTTTTTTTCTCAGTTTTTCTGATCAGTTTTTCTGCTCAGTTTTTTCTTCAGGTTTTTTTCTCAGTTCTTTTTTTGCAGTTTTTTTCAGTTTTTTTCTCAGTTCTTTTTTTTCACAGTTTTTTTCTAAGTTTTTCTTCAGTTTTTTGAATCGTTTTTTCTCAATTATTTTTCAGTTTTTTTACTCCGTTTTTCTTCAGTATTTTTTTAATAGTTATTTTTTTCTCAGTTTTTCTGCTCAGTTTTTCTGCTCAGTTTTTTCTTCAGTTTTTTTTCTCAGTTCTTTTTTTTCACAATTTTTTTCACAGTTTTTTTCTTAGTTTTTCTTCAGTTTTTTCAGTCGTTTTTTCTCAATTTTTCTTCTCAGTTTTTTTCCTCCGTTTTTCTTCAGTTTTTTTAAATAGTTTTTTTTCTCAGTTTTTCTGATCAGTTTTTCTGCTCAGTTTTTTCTTCAGATTTTTTTCTCAGTTCTTTTTTGCAGTTTTTTTCAGTTTTTTTCTAAGTTTTTCTTCAGTTTTTTTTCTCAATTCTTCTTTTTTTTCACAGTATTTTGCTAAGTTTTTCTTCAGTTTTTTCAGTCGTTTTTTCTCAATTTTTCTTCTCAGTTTTTTTCATCCGTTTTTCTTCAGTTTTTTTTTAATAGTTTTTTTTCTCAGTTTTTCTGCTCAGTTTTTCTGCTCAGTTTTTTCTCTGTTTTTTTCTCAGTTCTTTTTTCCACACTTTTGTGCACAGTTTTTTTCTTAGTTTTTCTTCAGTTTTTTCAGTCGTTTTTTCTCAATTTTTCTTCTCAGTTTTTTTCCTCCGTTTTTCTTCAGTTTTTTTAAATAGTTTTTTTTCTCAGTTTTTCTGATCAGTTTTTCTGCTCAGTTTTTTCTTCAGTTTTTTTTCTCAGTTCTTTTTTTTCACAATTTTTTTCAGTTTTTTTCTTAGTTTTTCTTCAGTTTTTTCGGTCGTTTTTTCTCAATTTTTCTTCTCAGTTTTTTTCCTCCGTTTTTCTTCAGATTTTTTAAATAGTTTTTTTTCTCAGTTTTTCTGATCAGTTTTTCTGCTCAGTTTTTTCTTCAGGTTTTTTTCTCAGTTCTTTTTTTGCAGTTTTTTTCAGTTTTTTTCGAAGTTTTTCTTCAGTTTTTTTTCTCAGTTCTTTTTTTTCAGTTTTTTTCTAAGTTTATCTTCAGTTTTTTGAATCGTTTTTTCTCAATTTTTCTTCTCAGTTTTTTTACTCCGTTTTTCTTCAGTATTTTTTTAATAGTTATTTTTTTCTCAATTTTTCTGCTCAGTTTTTCTGCTCAGTTTTTTCTTCAGTTTTTTTTCTCAGTTCTTTTTTTTCACAATTTTTTGCACAGTTTTTTTCTTAGTTTTTCTTCAGTTTTTTCGGTCGTTTTTTCTCAATTTTTCTTCAGTTTTTTTCCTCCGTTTTTCTTCAGTTTTTTTAAATAGTTTTTTTTCTCAGTTTTTCTGCTCAGTTTTTCTGCTCAGTTTTTTTCAGTTTTTTTCTCAGTTCTTTTTTTCCACACTTTTGTGCACAGTTTTTTTCTAAATTTTTCTTCAGTTTTTTTTCTCAGTTCTTTTTTTTACACAGTTTTTTTCCAAGTTTTTCTTCAGTTTTTTGAATCGTTTTTTCTCAATTTTTCTTCTCAGTTTTTTTACTCCGTTTTTCTTCAGTATTTTTTTAATAGTTATTTTTTTCTCAGTTTTTCTGCTCAGTTTTTCTGCTCAGTTTTTTCTTCAGTTTTTTTTCTCAGTTCTTTTTTTTCACAATTTTTTTCACAGTTTTTTTCTTAGTTTTTCTTCAGTTTTTTCGGTCGTTTTTTCTCAATTTTTCTTCTCAGTTTTTTTCCTCCGTTTTTCTTCAGTTTTTTTAAATAGTTTTTTTTCTCAGTTTTTCTGCTCAGTTTTCCTGCTCAATTTTTCTTGTCAGTTTTTTCTCAGTTTTTTTTCTCAGTTCTTCTTTTTTTTCACTGTTTTGTTCACAGTTTTTTTTCCAAGTTTTTCTTCAGTTTTTTTTCTCAGTTCTTTTTTTTCACAGTTTTTTTCACAGTTTTTTTCACAGTTTTTTTCTAAGTTTTTCTTCAGTTTTTTTTCTCAGTTCTTCTTTTTTTTCACAGTTTTTTTCACAGTTTTTTTCTAAGTTTTTCTTCAGTTTTTTTTCTCAGTTCTTTTTTTTCAGTTTTTTTCACAGTTTTTTCTAAGTTTTTCATCAGTTTTTTCAGTCGTTTTTTCTCAATTTTTCTTCTCAGTTTTTTTCATCCGTTTTTCTTCAGTTTTTTTAAATAGTTTTTTTTCTCAGTTTTTCTGATCAGTTTTTCTGCTCAGTTTTTTCTTCAGATTTTTTTCTCAGTTCTTTTTTGCAGTTTTTTTCAGTTTTTTTCTAAGTTTTTCTTCAGTTTTTTTTCTCAGTTCTTTTTTTTCACAGTATTTTTCTAAGTTTTTCTTCAGTTTTTTCAGTCGTTTTTTCTCAATTTTTCTTCTCAGTTTTTTTCATCCGTTTTTCTTCAGTTTTTTTAAATAGTTTTTTTTCTCAGTTTTTCTGATCAGTTTTTCTGCTCAGTTTTTTCTTCAGATTTTTTTCTCAGTTCTTTTTTGCAGTTTTTTTCAGTTTTTTTCTAAGTTTTTCTTCAGTTTTTTTTCTCAGTTCTTTTTTTTCACAGTATTTTTCTAAGTTTTTCTTCAGTTTTTTCAGTCGTTTTTTCTCAATTTTTCTTCTCAGTTTTTTTCATCCGTTTTTCTTCAGTTTTTTTCTCAGTTTTTCTGCTCTGTTTTTCTGCTCAGTTTTTTATCAGTTTTTTTCTCAGTTCTTTTTTTCCACACTTTTGTGCACAGTTTTTTTCTAAATTTTTCTTCAGTTTTTTTTCTCAGTTCTTTTTTTTCACAGTTTTTTTCTAAGTTTTTCTTCAGTTTTTTGAATCGTTTTTTCTCAATTTTTCTTCTCAGTTTTTTTCCTCCGTTTTTCTTCAGTTTTTTTAAATAGTTTTTTATCTCAGTTTTTCTGATCAGTTTTTCTGCTCAGTTTTTGCTTCAGATTTTTTTCTCAGTTCTTTTTTGCAGTTTTTTTCAGTTCTTTTCTAAGTTTTTCTTCAGTTTTTTTTCTCAGTTCTTCTTTTTTTTCACAGTTTTTTTCTAAGTTTTTCTTCAGTTTTTTCAGTCTTTTTTCTCAGTTTTTCTTCTCAGTTTTATTCCTCCGTTTTTCTTCAGTTTTTTTCTCAGTTCTTTTTTTTCCACAGTTTTTTTCTAAGTTTTTCTTCAGTTTTTTCAGTCGTTTTTTCTCAATTTTTCTTCTCAGTTTTTTTCATCCGTTTTTCTTCAGTTTTTTTTAAATAGTTTTTTTTCTCAGTTTTTCTGCTCAGTTTTTCTGCTCAGTTTTTTATCAGTTTTTTTCTCAGTTCTTTTTTTCCACACTTTTGTGCACAGTTTTTTTCTCAGTTTTTCTTCAGTTTTTTGAATCGTTTTTTCTCAATTTTTCTTCCCAGTTTTTTTACTCCGTTTTTCTTCAGTATTTTTTTAATAGTTATTTTGTTCTCAGTTTTTCTGCTCAGTTTTTCTGCTCAGTTTTTTCTTCAGTTTTTTTTCTCAGTTCTTTTTTTTCACAATTTTTTTCAGTTTTTTTCTTAGTTTTTCTTCAGTTTTTTCGGTCGTTTTTTCTCAATTTTTCTTCTCAGTTTTTTTCCTCCGTTTTTCTTCAGATTTTTTAAATAGTTTTTTTTCTCAGTTTTTCTGATCAGTTTTTCTGCTCAGTTTTTTCTTCAGGTTTTTTTCTCAGTTCTTTTTTTGCAGTTTTTTTCAGTTTTTTTCGAAGTTTTTCTTCAGTTTTTTTTCTCAGTTCTTTTTTTTCAGTTTTTTTCTAAGTTTTTCTTCAGTTTTTTGAATCGTTTTTTCTCAATTTTTCTTCTCAGTTTTTTTACTCCGTTTTTCTTCAGTATTTTTTTAATAGTTATTTTTTTCTCAATTTTTCTGCTCAGTTTTTCTGCTCAGTTTTTTCTTCAGTTTTTTTTCTCAGTTCTTTTTTTTCACAATTTTTTGCACAGTTTTTTTCTTAGTTTTTCTTCAGTTTTTTCGGTCGTTTTTTCTCAATTTTTCTTCAGTTTTTTTCCTCCGTTTTTCTTCAGTTTTTTTAAATAGTTTTTTTTCTCAGTTTTTCTGCTCAGTTTTTCTGCTCAGTTTTTTTCAGTTTTTTTCTTAGTTCTTTTTTTCCACACTTTTGTGCACAGTTTTTTTCTAAATTTTTCTTCAGTTTTTTTTCTCAGTTCTTTTTTTTCACAATTTTTTTCACAGTTTTTTTCTTAGTTTTTCTTCAGTTTTTTAGGTCGTTTTTTCTCAATTTTTCTTCTCAGTTTTTTTCCTCCGTTTTTCTTCAGTTTTTTTAAATAGTTTTTTTTCTCAGTTTTTCTGATCAGTTTTTCTGCTCAGTTTTTTCTTCAGATTTTTTTCTCAGTTCTTTTTTGCAGTTTTTTTCAGTTTTTTTCTAAGTTTTTCTTCGGTTTTTTTTCTCAGTTCTTCTTTTTTTTCACAGTATTTTTCTAAGTTTTTCTTCAGTTTTTTCAGTCGTTTTTTCTCAATTTTTCTTCTCACTTTTTTTCATCCGTTTTTCTTCAGTTTTTTTAAATAGTTTTTTTTCTCAGTTTTTCTGCTCAGTTTTCCTGCTCAATTTTTCTAGTCAGTTTTTTCTCAGTTTTTTTTCTCAGTTCTTTTTTTTCACTGTTTTGTTCACAGTTTTTTTTCCAAGTTTTTCTTCAGTTTTTTTTCTCAGTTCTTTTTTTTCACAGTTTTTTTCACAGTTTTTTTCTAAGTTTTTCTTCAGTTTTTTTTCTCAGTTCTTTTTTTTCAGTTTTTTTCACAGTTTTTTTCTAAGTTTTTCATCAGTTTTTTCAGTCGTTTTTTCTCAATTTTTCTTCTCAGTTTTTTTCATCCGTTTTTCTTCAGTTTTTTTTAATAGTTTTTTTTCTCAGTTTTTCTGCTCAGTTTTTCTGCTCAGTTTTTTTCAGTTTTTTTCTCAGTTCTTTTTTCCACACTTTTGTGCACAGTTTTTTTCTAAATTTTTCTTCAGTTTTTTTTCTCAGTTCTTTTTTTTCTTCAGTTTTTTTACTCCGTTTTTCTTCAATATTTTTTTAATACTTATTTTTTTCTCAGTTTTGCTGCTCAGTTTTTCTGCTCAGTTTTTTCTTCAGTTTTTTTCTCAGTTCTTTTTTTTCACAATTTTTTTCACAGTTTTTTTCTTAGTTTTTCTTCAGTTTTTTCAGTCGTTTTTTCTCAATTTTTCTTCTCAGTTTTTTTCCTCCGTTTTTCTTCAGTTTTTTTAAATAGTTTTTTTTCTCAGTTTTTCTGATCAGTTTTTCTGCTCAGTTTTTTCTTCAGATTTTTTTCTCAGTTCTTTTTTGCAGTTTTTTTCAGTTCTTTTCTAAGTTTTTCTTCAGTTTTTTTTCTCAGTTCTTTTTTTTCACAGTTTTTTTCTAAGTTTTTCTTCAGTTTTTTCAGTCTTTTTTCTCAGTTTTTCTTCTCAGTTTTATTCCTCCGTTTTTCTTCAGTTTTTTTTCTCAGTTCTTTTTTTTCACAGTTTTTTTCTAAGTTTTTCTTCAGTTTTTTCAGTCGTTTTTTCTCAATTTTTCTTCTCAGTTTTTTTCATCGTTTTTCTTCAGTTTTTTTTAAATAATTTTTTTTCTCAGTTTTTCTGCTCAGTTTTTCTGCTCAGTTTTTTATCAGTTTTTTTCTCAGTTCTTTTTTTCCACACTTTTGTGCACAGTTTTTTTCTAAGTTTTTCTTCAGTTTTTTGAATCATTTTTTCTCAATTTTTCTTCCCAGTTTTTTTACTCCGTTTTTCTTCAGTATTTTTTTAATAGTTATTTTTTTCTCAGTTTTTCTGCTCAGTTTTTCTGCTCAGTTTTTTCTTCAGTTTTTTTTCTCAGTTCTTTTTTTTCACAATTTTTTTCAGTTTTTTTCTTAGTTTTTCTTCAGTTTTTTCGGTCGTTTTTTCTCAATTTTTCTTCTCAGTTTTTTTCCTCCGTTTTTCTTCAGATTTTTTAAATAGTTTTTTTTCTCAGTTTTTCTGATCAGTTTTTCTGCTCAGTTTTTTCTTCAGGTTTTTTTCTCAGTTCTTTTTTTGCAGTTTTTTTCAGTTTTTTTCTCAGTTCTTTTTTTTCACAGTTTTTTTCTAAGTTTTTCTTCAGTTTTTTGAATCGTTTTTTCTCAATTATTTTTCAGTTTTTTTACTCCGTTTTTCTTCAGTATTTTTTTAATAGTTATTTTTTTCTCAGTTTTTCTGCTCAGTTTTTCTGCTCAGTTTTTTCTTCAGTTTTTTTTCTCAGTTCTTTTTTTTCACAATTTTTTTCACAGTTTTTTTCTTAGTTTTTCTTCAGTTTTTTCAGTCGTTTTTTCTCAATTTTTCTTCTCAGTTTTTTTCCTCCGTTTTTCTTCAGTTTTTTTAAATAGTTTTTTTTCTCAGTTTTTCTGATCAGTTTTTCTGCTCAGTTTTTTCTTCAGATTTTTTTCTCAGTTCTTTTTTGCAGTTTTTTTCAGTTTTTTTCTAAGTTTTTCTTCAGTTTTTTTTCTCAATTCTTCTTTTTTTTCACAGTATTTTGCTAAGTTTTTCTTCAGTTTTTTCAGTCGTTTTTTCTCAATTTTTCTTCTCAGTTTTTTTCATCCGTTTTTCTTCAGTTTTTTTTTAATAGTTTTTTTTCTCAGTTTTTCTGCTCAGTTTTTCTGCTCAGTTTTTTCTCTGTTTTTTTCTCAGTTCTTTTTTCCACACTTTTGTGCACAGTTTTTTTCTTAGTTTTTCTTCAGTTTTTTCAGTCGTTTTTTCTCAATTTTTCTTCTCAGTTTTTTTCCTCCGTTTTTCTTCAGTTTTTTTAAATAGTTTTTTTTCTCAGTTTTTCTGATCAGTTTTGCTGCTCAGTTTTTTCTTCAGTTTTTTTTCTCAGTTCTTTTTTTTCACAATTTTTTTCAGTTTTTTTCTTAGTTTTTCTTCAGTTTTTTCGGTCGTTTTTTCTCAATTTTTCTTCTCAGTTTTTTTCCTCCGTTTTTCTTCAGATTTTTTAAATAGTTTTTTTTCTCAGTTTTTCTGATCAGTTTTTCTGCTCAGTTTTTTCTTCAGGTTTTTTTCTCAGTTCTTTTTTTGCAGTTTTTTTCAGTTTTTTTCGAAGTTTTTCTTCAGTTTTTTTTCTCAGTTCTTTTTTTTCAGTTTTTTTCTAAGTTTTTCTTCAGTTTTTTGAATCGTTTTTTCTCAATTTTTCTTCTCAGTTTTTTTACTCCGTTTTTCTTCAGTATTTTTTTAATAGTTATTTTTTTCTCAATTTTTCTGCTCAGTTTTTCTGCTCAGTTTTTTCTTCAGTTTTTTTTCTCAGTTCTTTTTTTTCACAATTTTTTGCACAGTTTTTTTCTTAGTTTTTCTTCAGTTTTTTCGGTCGTTTTTTCTCAATTTTTCTTCAGTTTTTTTCCTCCGTTTTTCTTCAGTTTTTTTAAATAGTTTTTTTTCTCAGTTTTTCTGCTCAGTTTTTCTGCTCAGTTTTTTTCAGTTTTTTTCTCAGTTCTTTTTTTCCACACTTTTGTGCACAGTTTTTTTCTAAATTTTTCTTCAGTTTTTTTTCTCAGTTCTTTTTTTTCACAGTTTTTTTCCAAGTTTTTCTTCAGTTTTTTGAATCGTTTTTTCTCAATTTTTCTTCTCAGTTTTTTTACTCCGTTTTTCTTCAGTATTTTTTTAATACTTATTTTTTTCTCAGTTTTTCTGCTCAGTTTTTCTGCTCAGTTTTTTCTTCAGTTTTTTTTCTCAGTTCTTTTTTTTCACAATTTTTTTCACAGTTTTTTTCTTAGTTTTTCTTCAGTTTTTTCGGTCGTTTTTTCTCAATTTTTCTTCTCAGTTTTTTTCCTCCGTTTTTCTTCAGTTTTTTTAAATAGTTTTTTTTCTCAGTTTTTCTGATCAGTTTTTCTGCTCAGTTTTTTCTTCAGATTTTTTTCTCAGTTCTTTTTTGCAGTTTTTTTCAGTTTTTTTCTAAGTTTTTCTTCGGTTTTTTTTCTCAGTTCTTCTTTTTTTTCACAGTATTTTTCTAAGTTTTTCTTCAGTTTTTTCAGTCGTTTTTTCTCAATTTTTCTTCTCACTTTTTTTCATCCGTTTTTCTTCAGTTTTTTTAAATAGTTTTTTTTCTCAGTTTTTCTGCTCAGTTTTCCTGCTCAATTTTTCTAGTCAGTTTTTTCTCAGTTTTTTTTCTCAGTTCTTTTTTTTCACTGTTTTGTTCACAGTTTTTTTTCCAAGTTTTTCTTCAGTTTTTTTTCTCAGTTCTTTTTTTTCACAGTTTTTTTCACAGTTTTTTTCTAAGTTTTTCTTCAGTTTTTTTTCTCAGTTCTTTTTTTTCAGTTTTTTTCACAGTTTTTTTCTAAGTTTTTCATCAGTTTTTTCAGTCGTTTTTTCTCAATTTTTCTTCTCAGTTTTTTTCATCCGTTTTTCTTCAGTTTTTTTTAATAGTTTTTTTTCTCAGTTTTTCTGCTCAGTTTTTCTGCTCAGTTTTTTTCAGTTTTTTTCTCAGTTCTTTTTTCCACACTTTTGTGCACAGTTTTTTTCTAAATTTTTCTTCAGTTTTTTTTCTCAGTTCTTTTTTTTCTTCAGTTTTTTTACTCCGTTTTTCTTCAATATTTTTTTAATACTTATTTTTTTCTCAGTTTTGCTGCTCAGTTTTTCTGCTCAGTTTTTTCTTCAGTTTTTTTTCTCAGTTCTTTTTTTTCACAATTTTTTTCACAGTTTTTTTCTTAGTTTTTCTTCAGTTTTTTCAGTCGTTTTTTCTCAATTTTTCTTCTCAGTTTTTTTCATCGTTTTTCTTCAGTTTTTTTTCTCAGTTCTTTTTTTTCACAATTTTTTTCACAGTTTTTTTCTTAGTTTTTCTTCAGTTTTTTAGGTCGTTTTTTCTCAATTTTTCTTCTCAGTTTTTTTCCTCCGTTTTTCTTCAGTTTTTTTAAATAGTTTTTTTTCTCAGTTTTTCTGATCAGTTTTTCTGCTCAGTTTTTTCTTCAGATTTTTTTCTCAGTTCTTTTTTGCAGTTTTTTTCAGTTCTTTTCTAAGTTTTTCTTCAGTTTTTTTTCTCAGTTCTTCTTTTTTTTCACAGTTTTTTTCTAAGTTTTTCTTCAGTTTTTTCAGTCTTTTTTCTCAGTTTTTCTTCTCAGTTTTATTCCTCCGTTTTTCTTCAGTTTTTTTTCTCAGTTCTTTTTTTTCACAGTTTTTTTCTAAGTTTTTCTTCAGTTTTTTCAGTCGTTTTTTCTCAATTTTTCTTCTCAGTTTTTTTCATCGTTTTTCTTCAGTTTTTTTTAAATAATTTTTTTTCTCAGTTTTTCTGCTCAGTTTTTCTGCTCAGTTTTTTATCAGTTTTTTTCTCAGTTCTTTTTTTCCACACTTTTGTGCACAGTTTTTTTCTAAGTTTTTCTTCAATTTTTTGAATCATTTTTTCTCAATTTTTCTTCCCAGTTTTTTTACTCCGTTTTTCTTCAGTATTTTTTTAATAGTTATTTTTTTCTCAGTTTTTCTGCTCAGTTTTTCTGCTCAGTTTTTTCTTCAGTTTTTTTTCTCAGTTCTTTTTTTTCACAATTTTTTTCAGTTTTTTTCTTAGTTTTTCTTCAGTTTTTTCGGTCGTTTTTTCTCAATTTTTCTTCTCAGTTTTTTTCCTCCGTTTTTCTTCAGATTTTTTAAATAGTTTTTTTTCTCAGTTTTTCTGATCAGTTTTTCTGCTCAGTTTTTTCTTCAGGTTTTTTTCTCAGTTCTTTTTTTGCAGTTTTTTTCAGTTTTTTTCTCAGTTCTTTTTTTTCACAGTTTTTTTCTAAGTTTTTCTTCAGTTTTTTGAATCGTTTTTTCTCAATTTTTTTCAGTTTTTTTACTCCGTTTTTCTTCAGTATTTTTTTAATAGTTATTTTTTTCTCAGTTTTTCTGCTCAGTTTTTCTGCTCAGTTTTTTCTTCAGTTTTTTTTCTCAGTTCTTTTTTTTCACAATTTTTTTCACAGTTTTTTTCTTAGTTTTTCTTCAGTTTTTTCAGTCGTTTTTTCTCAATTTTTCTTCTCAGTTTTTTTCCTCCGTTTTTCTTCAGTTTTTTTAAATAGTTTTTTTTCTCAGTTTTTCTGATCAGTTTTTCTGCTCAGTTTTTTCTTCAGATTTTTTTCTCAGTTCTTTTTTGCAGTTTTTTTCAGTTTTTTTCGAAGTTTTTCTTCAGTTTTTTTTCTCAGTTCTTCTTTTTTTTCACAGTTTTTTTCTAAGTTTTTCTTCAGTTTTTTTTCTCAGTTCTTTTTTTTCACAGTTTTTTTCTAAGTTTTGCTTCAGTTTTTTGAATCGTTTTTTCTCAATTTTTCTTCTCAGTTTTTTTACTCCGTTTTTCTTCAGTATTTTTTTAATAGTTATTTTTTTCTCAGTTTTTCTGCTCAGTTTTTCTGCTCAGTTTTTTCTTCAGTTTTTTTTCTCAGTTCTTTTTTTTCACAATTTTTTTCACAGTTTTTTTCTTAGTTTTTCTTCAGTTTTTTCAGTCGTTTTTTTCAATTTTTCTTCTCAGTTTTTTTCCTCCGTTTTTCTTCAGTTTTTTTAAATAGTTTTTTTTCTCAGTTTTTCTGATCAGTTTTTCTGCTCAGTTTTTTCTTCAGATTTTTTTCTCAGTTCTTTTTTGCAGTTTTTTTCAGTTTTTTTCTAAGTTTTTCTTCAGTTTTTTTTCTCAGTTCTTCTTTTTTTTCACAGTATTTTTCTAAGTTTTTCTTCAGTTTTTTCAGTCGTTTTTTCTCAATTTTTCTTCTCACTTTTTTTCATCCGTTTTTCTTCAGTTTTTTTTAATAGTTTTTTTTTCTCAGTTTTTCTGCTCAGTTTTTCTGCTCAGTTTTTTCTTCAGTTTTTTTTCTCAGTTCTTTTTTTTCACAATTTTTTTCACAGTTTTTTTCTTAGTTTTTCTTCAGTTTTTTCAGTCGTTTTTTTCAATTTTTCTTCTCAGTTTTTTTCCTCCGTTTTTCTTCAGTTTTTTTAAATAGTTTTTTTTCTCAGTTTTTCTGATCAGTTTTTCTGCTCAGTTTTTTCTTCAGATTTTTTTCTCAGTTCTTTTTTGCAGTTTTTTTCAGTTTTTTTCTAAGTTTTTCTTCGGTTTTTTTTCTCAGTTCTTCTTTTTTTTCACAGTATTTTTCTAAGTTTTTCTTCAGTTTTTTCAGTCGTTTTTTCTCAATTTTTCTTCTCACTTTTTTTCATCCGTTTTTCTTCAGTTTTTTTTAATAGTTTTTTTTTCTCAGTTTTTCTGCTCAGTTTTTTCTTCAGTTTTTTTTCTCAGTTCTTTTTTTTCACAATTTTTTTCACAGTTTTTTTCTTAGTTTTTCTTCAGTTTTTTCAGTCGTTTTTTCTCAATTTTTCTTCTCAGTTTTTTTCCTCCGTTTTTCTTCAGTTTTTTTAAATAGTTTTTTTTCTCAGTTTTTCTGCTCAGTTTTCCTGCTCAATTTTTCTTGTCAGTTTTTTCTCAGTTTTTTTTCTCAGTTCTTTTTTTTCACAGTTTTTTTCACAGTTTTTTTCTAAGTTTTTCTTCAGTTTTTTTTCTCAGTTCTTCTTTTTTTTCACAGTTTTTTTCACAGTTTTTTTCTAAGTTTTTCATCAGTTTTTTCAGTCGTTTTTTCTCAATTTTTCTTCTCAGTTTTTTTCATCCGTTTTTCTTCAGTTTTTTTAAATAGTTTTTTTTCTCAGTTTTTCTGATCAGTTTTTCTGCTCAGTTTTTTCTTCAGATTTTTTTCTCAGTTCTTTTTTGCAGTTTTTTTCAGTTTTTTTCTAAGTTTTTCTTCAGTTTTTTTTCTCAGCTCTTCTTTTTTTTCACAGTATTTTTCTAAGTTTTTCTTCAGTTTTTTCAGTCGTTTTTTCTCAATTTTTCTTCTCACTTTTTTTCATCCGTTTTTCTTCAGTTTTTTTTTAATAGTTTTTTTTCTCAGTTTTTCTGCTCAGTTTTTTCTTCAGTTTTTTTTCTCAGTTCTTTTTTTTCACAATTTTTTTCACAGTTTTTTTCTTAGTTTTTCTTCAGTTTTTTCAGTCGTTTTTTCTCAATTTTTCTTCTCAGTTTTTTTCCTCCGTTTTTCTTCAGTTTTGTTAAATAGTTTTTTTTCTCAGTTTTTCTGCTCAGTTTTCCTGCTCAATTTTTCTTGTCAGTTTTTTCTCAGTTTTTTTTCTTAGTTCTTCTTTTTTTTCACTGTTTTGTTCACAGTTTTTTTTCCAAGTTTTTCTTCAGTTTTTTTTCTCAGTTCTTTTTTTTCACAGTTTTTTTCAGTTTTTTTCTAAGTTTTTCTTCAGTATTTTTTCTCAGTTCTTCTTTTTCTTCA
The DNA here is from genome assembly GCF_044704955.1 of Pristiophorus japonicus. Classification (NCBI taxonomy): domain Eukaryota; kingdom Metazoa; phylum Chordata; class Chondrichthyes; family Pristiophoridae; genus Pristiophorus; species Pristiophorus japonicus. The sequence goes on from NW_027251071.1 coordinate 902,851, forward strand.
CAGTTTTTTTCACAGTTTTTTTCTAAGTTTTTCAGTTTTTTTTCTCAGTTCTTTTTTTTCAGTTTTTTTCACAGTTTTTTTCTAAGTTTTTCATCAGTTTTTTCAGTCGTTTTTTCTCAATTTTTCTTAGTTTTTTTCATCTGTTTTTCTTCAGTTTTTTTAAATAGTTTTTTTTCTCAGTTTTTCTGATCAGTTTTTCTGCTCAATTTTTTCTTCAGATTTTTTTCTGAGTTCTTTTTTGCATTTTTTTCAGTTTTTTTCTAAGTTTTTCTTCAGTTTTTTTTCTCAGTTCTTTTTTTTCACAGTATTTTTCTAAGTTTTTCTTCAGTTTTTTCAGTCGTTTTCTCTCAATTTTTCTTCTCACTTTTTTTCATCCGTTTTTCTTCAGTTTTTTTTTAATAGTTTTTTTTCTCAGTTTTTCTGCTCAGTTTTTTCTTCAGTTTTTTTTCTCAGTTCTTTTTTTTCACAATTTTTTTCACAGTTTTTTTCTTAGTTTTTCTTCAGTTTTTTCAGTCGTTTTTTCTCATTTTTTCTTCTCAGTTTTTTTCCTCCGTTTTTCTTCAGTTTTTTTAAATAGTTTTTTTCTCAGTTTTTCTGCTCAGTTTTCCTGCTCAATTTTTCTTGTCAGTTTTTTCTCAGTTTTTTTTCTCAGTTCTTCTTTTTTTTCACTGTTTTGTTCACAGTTTTTTTTCCAAGTTTTTCTTCAGTTTTTTTTCTCAGTTCTTTTTTTTCACAGTTTTTTTCACAGTTTTTTTCTAAGTTTTTCTTCAGTTTTTTTTCTCAGTTCTTCTTTTTTTTCACAGTTTTTTTCACAGTTTTTTTCTAAGTTTTTCTTCAGTTTTTTTTCTCAGTTCTTTTTTTTCAGTTTTTTTCACAGTTTTTTTCTAAGTTTTTCATCAGTTTTTTCAGTCGTTTTTTCTCAATTTTTCTTCTCAGTTTTTTTCATCCGTTTTTCTTCAGTTTTTTTAAATAGTTTTTTTTCTCAGTTTTTCTGATCAGTTTTTCTGCTCAGTTTTTTCTTCAGATTTTTTTCTCAGTTCTTTTTTGCAGTTTTTTTCAGTTTTTTTCTAAGTTTTTCTTCAGTTTTTTTTCTCAGTTCTTTTTTTTCACAGTATTTTTCTAAGTTTTTCTTCAGTTTTTTCAGTCGTTTTTTCTCAATTTTTCTTCTCAGTTTTTTTCATCCGTTTTTCTTCAGTTTTTTTTTAATAGTTTTTTTTCTTAGTTTTTCTGCTCAGTTTTTCTGCTCAGTTTTTTTATCAGTTTTTTTCTCAGTTCTTTTTTTCCACACTTTTGTGCACAGTTTTTTTCTAAATTTTTCTTCAGTTTTTTTTCTCAGTTCTTTTTTTTCACAGTTTTTTTCTAAGTTTTTCTTCAGTTTTTTGAATCGTTTTTTCTCAATTTTTCTTCTCCGTTTTTTTCCTCCGTTTTTCTTCAGTTTTTTTAAATAGTTTTTTTTCTCAGTTTTTCTGATCAGTTTTTCTGCTCAGTTTTTTCTTCAGATTTTTTTCTCAGTTCTTTTTTGCAGTTTTTTTCAGTTCTTTTCTAAGTTTTTCTTCAGTTTTTTTTCTCAGTTCTTCTTTTTTTTCACAGTTTTTTTCTAAGTTTTTCTTCAGTTTTTTCAGTCTTTTTTCTCAGTTTTTCTTCTCAGTTTTATTCCTCCGTTTTTCTTCAGTTTTTTTTCTCAGTTCTTTTTTTCCACACTTTTGTGCACAGTTTTTTTCTAAGTTTTTCTTCAGTTTTTTGAATCGTTTTTTCTCAATTTTTCTTCCCAGTTTTTTTACTCCGTTTTTCTTCAGTATTTTTTTAATAGTTATTTTTTTCTCAGTTTTTCTGCTCAGTTTTTCTGCTCAGTTTTTTCTTCAGTTTTTTTTCTCAGTTCTTTTTTTTCACAATTTTTTTCAGTTTTTTTCTTAGTTTTTCTTCAGTTTTTTCGGTCGTTTTTTCTCAATTTTTCTTCTCAGTTTTTTTCCTCCGTTTTTCTTCAGATTTTTTAAATAGTTTTTTTTCTCAGTTTTTCTGATCAGTTTTTCTGCTCAGTTTTTTCTTCAGGTTTTTTTCTTCGTTCTTTTTTTGCAGTTTTTTTCAGTTTTTTTCTAAGTTTTTCTTCAGTTTTTTTTCTCAGTTCTTTTTTTTCACAGTTTTTTTCTAAGTTTTTCTTCAGTTTTTTGAATCGTTTTTTCTCAATTTTTCTTCAGTTTTTTTACTCCGTTTTTCTTCAGTATTTTTTTAATAGTTATTGTTTTCTCAGTTTTTCTGCTCAGTTTTTCTGCTCAGTTTTTTCTTCAGTTTTTTTTCTCTGTTCTTTTTTTCACAATATTTTTCACAGTTTTTTTCTTAGTTTTTCTTCAGTTTTTTCAGTCGTTTTTTCTCAATTTTTCTTCTCAGTTTTTTTCCTCCGTTTTTCTTCAGTTTTTTTAAATAGTTTTTTTTCTCAGTTTTTCTGATCAGTTTTTCTGCTCAGTTTTTTCTTCAGATTTTTTTCTCAGTTCTTTTTTGCAGTTTTTTTCAGTTTTTTTCTCAGTTTTTCTTCAGTTTTTTTTCTCAGTTCTTTTTTTTCACAGTATTTTTCTAAGTTTTTCTTCAGTTTTTTTTCTCAGTTCTTTTTTTTCAGTTTTTTTCACAGTTTTTTTCTAAGTTTTTCATCAGTTTTTTCAGTCGTTTTTTCTCAATTTTTCTTCTCAGTTTTTTTCATCCGTTTTTCTTCAGTTTTTTTAAATAGTTTTTTTTCTCAGTTTTTCTGCTCAGTTTTCCTGCTCAATTTTTCTTGTCAGTTTTTTCTCAGTTTTTTTTCTTAGTTCTTCTTTTTTTTCACTGTTTTGTTCACAGTTTTTTTTCCAAGTTTTTCTTCAGTTTTTTTTCTCAGTTCTTTTTTTTCACAGTTTTTTTCAGTTTTTTTCTAAGTTTTTCTTCAGTATTTTTTCTCAGTTCTTCTTTTTTTTCACAGTTTTTTTCACAGTTTTTTTCTAAGTTTTTCAGTTTTTTTTCTCAGTTCTTTTTTTTCAGTTTTTTTCACAGTTTTTTTCTAAGTTTTTCATCAGTTTTTTCAGTCGTTTTTTCTCAATTTTTCTTAGTTTTTTTCATCTGTTTTTCTTCAGTTTTTTTAAATAGTTTTTTTTCTCAGTTTTTCTGATCAGTTTTTCTGCTCAATTTTTTCTTCAGATTTTTTTCTGAGTTCTTTTTTGCATTTTTTTCAGTTTTTTTCTAAGTTTTTCTTCAGTTTTTTTTCTCAGTTCTTCTTTTTTTTCACAGTTTTTTTCACAGTTTTTTTCTAAGTTTTTCTTCAGTTTTTTTTCTCAGTTCTTTTTTTTCAGTTTTTTTCACAGTTTTTTTCTAAGTTTTTCATCAGTTTTTTCAGTCGTTTTTTCTCAATTTTTCTTCTCAGTTTTTTTCATCCGTTTTTCTTCAGTTTTTTTAAATAGTTTTTTTTCTCAGTTTTTCTGATCAGTTTTTCTGCTCAGTTTTTTCTTCAGATTTTTTTCTCAGTTCTTTTTTGCAGTTTTTTTCAGTTTTTTTCTAAGTTTTTCTTCAGTTTTTTTTCTCAGTTCTTTTTTTTCACAGTATTTTTCTAAGTTTTTCTTCAGTTTTTTCAGTCGTTTTTTCTCAATTTTTCTTCTCAGTTTTTTTCATCCGTTTTTCTTCAGTTTTTTTTTAATAGTTTTTTTTCTTAGTTTTTCTGCTCAGTTTTTCTGCTCAGTTTTTTTATCAGTTTTTTTCTCAGTTCTTTTTTTCCACACTTTTGTGCACAGTTTTTTTCTAAATTTTTCTTCAGTTTTTTTTCTCAGTTCTTTTTTTTCACAGTTTTTTTCTAAGTTTTTCTTCAGTTTTTTGAATCGTTTTTTCTCAATTTTTCTTCTCCGTTTTTTTCCTCCGTTTTTCTTCAGTTTTTTTAAATAGTTTTTTTTCTCAGTTTTTCTGATCAGTTTTTCTGCTCAGTTTTTTCTTCAGATTTTTTTCTCAGTTCTTTTTTGCAGTTTTTTTCAGTTCTTTTCTAAGTTTTTCTTCAGTTTTTTTTCTCAGTTCTTCTTTTTTTTCACAGTTTTTTTCTAAGTTTTTCTTCAGTTTTTTCAGTCTTTTTTCTCAGTTTTTCTTCTCAGTTTTATTCCTCCGTTTTTCTTCAGTTTTTTTTCTCAGTTCTTTTTTTCCACACTTTTGTGCACAGTTTTTTTCTAAGTTTTTCTTCAGTTTTTTGAATCGTTTTTTCTCAATTTTTCTTCCCAGTTTTTTTACTCCGTTTTTCTTCAGTATTTTTTTAATAGTTATTTTTTTCTCAGTTTTTCTGCTCAGTTTTTCTGCTCAGTTTTTTCTTCAGTTTTTTTTCTCAGTTCTTTTTTTTCACAATTTTTTTCAGTTTTTTTCTTAGTTTTTCTTCAGTTTTTTCGGTCGTTTTTTCTCAATTTTTCTTCTCAGTTTTTTTCCTCCGTTTTTCTTCAGATTTTTTAAATAGTTTTTTTTCTCAGTTTTTCTGATCAGTTTTTCTGCTCAGTTTTTTCTTCAGGTTTTTTTCTTCGTTCTTTTTTTGCAGTTTTTTTCAGTTTTTTTCTAAGTTTTTCTTCAGTTTTTTTTCTCAGTTCTTTTTTTTCACAGTTTTTTTCTAAGTTTTTCTTCAGTTTTTTGAATCGTTTTTTCTCAATTTTTCTTCAGTTTTTTTACTCCGTTTTTCTTCAGTATTTTTTTAATAGTTATTGTTTTCTCAGTTTTTCTGCTCAGTTTTTCTGCTCAGTTTTTTCTTCAGTTTTTTTTCTCTGTTCTTTTTTTCACAATATTTTTCACAGTTTTTTTCTTAGTTTTTCTTCAGTTTTTTCAGTCGTTTTTTCTCAATTTTTCTTCTCAGTTTTTTTCCTCCGTTTTTCTTCAGTTTTTTTAAATAGTTTTTTTTCTCAGTTTTTCTGATCAGTTTTTCTGCTCAGTTTTTTCTTCAGATTTTTTTCTCAGTTCTTTTTTGCAGTTTTTTTCAGTTTTTTTCTCAGTTTTTCTTCAGTTTTTTTTCTCAGTTCTTTTTTTTCACAGTATTTTTCTAAGTTTTTCTTCAGTTTTTTTTCTCAGTTCTTTTTTTTCAGTTTTTTTCACAGTTTTTTTCTAAGTTTTTCATCAGTTTTTTCAGTCGTTTTTTCTCAATTTTTCTTCTCAGTTTTTTTCATCCGTTTTTCTTCAGTTTTTTTAAATAGTTTTTTTTCTCAGTTTTTCTGCTCAGTTTTCCTGCTCAATTTTTCTTGTCAGTTTTTTCTCAGTTTTTTTTCTTAGTTCTTCTTTTTTTTCACTGTTTTGTTCACAGTTTTTTTTCCAAGTTTTTCTTCAGTTTTTTTTCTCAGTTCTTTTTTTTCACAGTTTTTTTCAGTTTTTTTCTAAGTTTTTCTTCAGTATTTTTTCTCAGTTCTTCTTTTTTTTCACAGTTTTTTTCACAGTTTTTTTCTAAGTTTTTCAGTTTTTTTTCTCAGTTCTTTTTTTTCAGTTTTTTTCACAGTTTTTTTCTAAGTTTTTCATCAGTTTTTTCAGTCGTTTTTTCTCAATTTTTCTTAGTTTTTTTCATCTGTTTTTCTTCAGTTTTTTTAAATAGTTTTTTTTCTCAGTTTTTCTGATCAGTTTTTCTGCTCAATTTTTTCTTCAGATTTTTTTCTGAGTTCTTTTTTGCATTTTTTTCAGTTTTTTTCTAAGTTTTTCTTCAGTTTTTTTTCTCAGTTCTTTTTTTTCACAGTATTTTTCTAAGTTTTTCTTCAGTTTTTTCAGTCGTTTTCTCTCAATTTTTCTTCTCACTTTTTTTCATCCGTTTTTCTTCAGTTTTTTTTTAATAGTTTTTTTTCTCAGTTTTTCTGCTCAGTTTTTTCTTCAGTTTTTTTTCTCAGTTCTTTTTTTTCACAATTTTTTTCACAGTTTTTTTCTTAGTTTTTCTTCAGTTTTTTCAGTCGTTTTTTCTCATTTTTTCTTCTCAGTTTTTTTCCTCCGTTTTTCTTCAGTTTTTTTAAATAGTTTTTTTCTCAGTTTTTTCTGCTCAGTTTTCCTGCTCAATTTTTCTTGTCAGTTTTTTCTCAGTTTTTTTTCTCAGTTCTTCTTTTTTTTCACTGTTTTGTTCACAGTTTTTTTTCCAAGTTTTTCTTCAGTTTTTTTTCTCAGTTCTTTTTTTTCACAGTTTTTTTCACAGTTTTTTTCTAAGTTTTTCTTCAGTTTTTTTTCTCAGTTCTTCTTTTTTTTCACAGTTTTTTTCACAGTTTTTTTCTAAGTTTTTCTTCAGTTTTTTTTCTCAGTTCTTTTTTTTCAGTTTTTTTCACAGTTTTTTTCTAAGTTTTTCATCAGTTTTTTCAGTCGTTTTTTCTCAATTTTTCTTCTCAGTTTTTTTCATCCGTTTTTCTTCAGTTTTTTTAAATAGTTTTTTTTCTCAGTTTTTCTGATCAGTTTTTCTGCTCAGTTTTTTCTTCAGATTTTTTTCTCAGTTCTTTTTTGCAGTTTTTTTCAGTTTTTTTCTAAGTTTTTCTTCAGTTTTTTTTCTCAGTTCTTTTTTTTCACAGTATTTTTCTAAGTTTTTCTTCAGTTTTTTCAGTCGTTTTTTCTCAATTTTTCTTCTCAGTTTTTTTCATCCGTTTTTCTTCAGTTTTTTTTTAATAGTTTTTTTTCTCAGTTTTTCTGCTCAGTTTTTCTGCTCAGTTTTTTTATCAGTTTTTTTCTCAGTTCTTTTTTTCCACACTTTTGTGCACAGTTTTTTTCTAAATTTTTCTTCAGTTTTTTTTCTCAGTTCTTTTTTTTCACAGTTTTTTTCTAAGTTTTTCTTCAGTTTTTTGAATCGTTTTTTCTCAATTTTTCTTCTCCGTTTTTTTCCTCCGTTTTTCTTCAGTTTTTTTTAAATAGTTTTTTTTCTCAGTTTTTCTGATCAGTTTTTCTGCTCAGTTTTTTCTTCAGATTTTTTTCTCAGTTCTTTTTTGCAGTTTTTTTCAGTTCTTTTCTAAGTTTTTCTTCAGTTTTTTTTCTCAGTTCTTCTTTTTTTTCACAGTTTTTTTCTAAGTTTTTCTTCAGTTTTTTCAGTCTTTTTTCTCAGTTTTTCTTCTCAGTTTTATTCCTCCGTTTTTCTTCAGTTTTTTTTCTCAGTTCTTTTTTTCCACACTTTTGTGCACAGTTTTTTTCTAAGTTTTTCTTCAGTTTTTTGAATCGTTTTTTCTCAATTTTTCTTCCCAGTTTTTTTACTCCGTTTTTCTTCAGTATTTTTTTAATAGTTATTTTTTTCTCAGTTTTTCTGCTCAGTTTTTCTGCTCAGTTTTTTCTTCAGTTTTTTTTCTCAGTTCTTTTTTTTCACAATTTTTTTCAGTTTTTTTCTTAGTTTTTCTTCAGTTTTTTCGGTCGTTTTTTCTCAATTTTTCTTCTCAGTTTTTTTCCTCCGTTTTTCTTCAGATTTTTTAAATAGTTTTTTTTCTCAGTTTTTCTGATCAGTTTTTCTGCTCAGTTTTTTCTTCAGGTTTTTTTCTTCGTTCTTTTTTTGCAGTTTTTTTCAGTTTTTTTCTAAGTTTTTCTTCAGTTTTTTTTCTCAGTTCTTTTTTTTCACAGTTTTTTTCTAAGTTTTTCTTCAGTTTTTTGAATCGTTTTTTCTCAATTTTTCTTCAGTTTTTTTACTCCGTTTTTCTTCAGTATTTTTTTAATAGTTATTGTTTTCTCAGTTTTTCTGCTCAGTTTTTCTGCTCAGTTTTTTCTTCAGTTTTTTTTCTCTGTTCTTTTTTTCACAATATTTTTCACAGTTTTTTTCTTAGTTTTTCTTCAGTTTTTTCAGTCGTTTTTTCTCAATTTTTCTTCTCAGTTTTTTTCCTCCGTTTTTCTTCAGTTTTTTTAAATAGTTTTTTTTCTCAGTTTTTCTGATCAGTTTTTCTGCTCAGTTTTTTCTTCAGATTTTTTTCTCAGTTCTTTTTTGCAGTTTTTTTCAGTTTTTTTCTAAGTTTTTCTTCAGTTTTTTTTCTCAGTTCTTTTTTTTCACAGTATTTTTCTAAGTTTTTCTTCAGTTTTTTCAGTCGTTTTCTCTCAATTTTTCTTCTCACTTTTTTTCATCCGTTTTTCTTCAGTTTTTTTTTAATAGTTTTTTTTCTCAGTTTTTCTGCTCAGTTTTTTCTTCAGTTTTTTTTCTCAGTTCTTTTTTTTCACAATTTTTTTCACAGATTTTTTCTTAGTTTTTCTTCAGTTTTTTCAGTCGTTTTTTCTCAATTTTTCTTCTCAGTTTTTTTCCTCCGTTTTTCTTCAGTTTTTTTAAATAGTTTTTTTTCTCAGTTTTTCTGCTCAGTTTTCCTGCTCAATTTTTCTTGTCAGTTTTTTCTCAGTTTTTTTTCTCAGTTCTTCTTTTTTTTCACTGTTTTGTTCACAGTTTTTTTTCCAAGTTTTTCTTCAGTTTTTTTTCTCAGTTCTTCTTTTTCACAGTTTTTTTCACAGTTTTTTTCTAAGTTTTTCTTCAGTTTTTTTTCTCAGTTCTTCTTTTTTTTCACAGTTTTTTTCACAGTTTTTTTCCAAGTTTTTCTTCAGTTTTTTTTCTCAGTTCTTTTTTTTCTTCAGTTTTTTCAGTCGTTTTTCTCAATTTTTCTTCTCAGTTTTTTTCCTCCGTTTTTCTTCAGTATTTTTTTAATAGTTTTTTTCTCAGTTTTTCTGCTCAGTTTTTCTGCTCAGTTTTTTCTTCAGTTTTTTTTCTCAGTTCTTTTTTTCAGTTTTTTTCACAGTTTTTTTCTAAGTTTTTCTTCAGTTTTTTCAGTCGTTTTTTCTCAATTTTTCTTCTCAGTTTTTTTCCTCCGTTTTTCTTCAGTTTTTTTAAATAGTTTTTTTTCTCAGTTTTTCTGATCAGTTTTTCTGCTCAGCTTTTTCTCAGTTTTTTTTCTCAATTCTTTTTTTTCACAGTTTTGTGCACAGTTTTTTTCAAATTTTTCTTCAGTTTTTTTTCTCATTTCTTTTTTTTCAGTTTTTTTCACAGTTTTTTTCTAAGTTTTTCTTCAGATTTTTCAGTCTTTTTTTCTCAGTTTTTCTTCTCAGTTTTTTCATCCGTTTTTCTTCAGTTTTTTTTCTCAGTTCTTTTTTTTCACAGTTTTTTTCATCCGTTTTTCTTCAGTGTTTTTAAGTTGTTTTTTCTCAATTTTTCTTCTCAGTTTTTGTACTCCGTTTTTCTTCAGTATTTTTTTCATAGTTTTTTTCTCAGTTTTTCTGCTCAGTTTTTCTGCTCAGTTTTTTCATCAGATTTTTTTCTCAGTTCTTTTTTTTCACAGTTTTTTTCTAACTTTTTCTTCAGTTTTTTCAGTCGTTTTTTCTCAATTTTTATTCTCAGTTTTTGTACTCCGTTTTTCTTCAGTATTTTTTTCATAGTTTTTTTTCTCAGTTTTTCTGCTCAGTTTTTCTGCTCAGTTTTTTCTTCAGTTTTTTTTCACAGTTCTTTTTTTCCACAGTTTTGTGCACAGTTTTTTTCTAAACTTTTGTTCAGTTCTTTTTCTCCGTTCTTTTTTTTCTTCAGTTTTTTCAGTCGTTTTTCTCAATTTTTCTTCTCAATTTTTGTACTCCGTTTTTCATCAGTATTTTTTTAATAGTTTTTTTCTCAGTTTTTCTGCTCAGTTTTTCTGCTCAGTTTTTTCTCAGTTTTTTTTCTCAATTCTTTTTTTTCACAGTTTTGTGCACAGTTTTTTTCAAATTTTTCTTCAGTTTTTTTTCTCAGTTCTTTTTTTTCAGTTTTTTTCACAGTTTTTTTCTAAGTTTTTCTTCAGTTTTTTCAGTCTTTTTTTCTCAGTTTTTCTTCTCAGTTTTTTCATCCGTTTTTCTTCAGTTTTTTTTCTCAGTTCTTTTTTTTCACAGTTTTTTTCATCCGTTTTTCTTCAGTGTTTTTAAGTTGTTTTTTCTCAATTTTTCTTCTCAGTTTTTGTACTCCGTTTTTCTTCAGTATTTTTTTCATAGTTTTTTTCTCAGTTTTTCTGCTCAGTTTTTCTGCTCAGTTTTTTCATCAGTTTTTTTTCTCAGTTCTTTTTTTTCACAGTTTTTTTCTAAGTTTTTCTTCAGTTTTTTCAGTCGTTTTTTCTCAATTTTTATTCTCAGTTTTTGTACTCCGTTTTTCTTCAGTATTTTTTTCATAGTTTTTTTCTCAGTTTTTCTGCTCAGTTTTTCTGCTCAGTTTTTTCTTCAGTTTTTTTTCACAGTACTTTTTTTCCACAGTTTTGTGCACAGTTTTTTTCTAAATTTTTCTTCAGTTTTTTTTCTCCGTTCTTTTTTTTCTTCAGTTTTTTCAGTCTTTTTTTCTCAATTTTTCTTCTCAGTTTTTTTACTCCGTTTTTCTTCAGTATTTTTTAAATAGTTTTTTTCTCAGTTTTTCTGCTCAGTTTTTCTGCTCAGTTTTTTCTCAGTTTTTTTTCACAGTTCTTTTTTTCCACAGTTTTGTGCACAGTTTTTTTCTAAATTTTTCTTCAGTTTTTTTTCTCCGTTCTTTTTTTTCTTCAGTTTTTTCAGTCGTTTTTCTCAATTTTTCTTCTCAATTTTTTTACTCCGTTTTTCTTCAGTATTTTTTTAATAGTTTTTTTCTCAGTTTTTCTGCTCAGTTTTTCTGCTCAGTTTTTTCTCAGTTTTTTTCTCAATTCTTTTTTTTCACAGTTTTGTGCACAGTTTTTTTCAAATTTTTCTTCAGTTTTTTTTCTCAGTTCTTTTTTTTCAGTTTTTTTCACAGTTTTTTTCTAAGTTTTTCTTCAGTTTTTTCAGTCTTTTTTTCTCAGTTTTTCTTCTCAGTTTTTTCATCCGTTTTTCTTCAGTTTTTTTTCTCAGTTCTTTTTTTTCACAGTTTTTTTCATCCGTTTTTCTTCAGTGTTTTTAAGTTGTTTTTTCTCAATTTTTCTTCTCAGTTTTTGTACTCCGTTTTTCTTCAGTATTTTTTTCATAGTTTTTTTCTCAGTTTTTCTGCTCAGTTTTTCTGCTCAGTTTTTTCATCAGTTTTTTTCTCAGTTCTTTTTTTTCACAGTTTTTTTCTAAGTTTTTCTTCAGTTTTTTCAGTCGTTTTTTCTCAATTTTTATTCTCAGTTTTTGTACTCCGTTTTTCTTCAGTATTTTTTTCATAGTTTTTTTCTCAGTTTTTCTGCTCAGTTTTTCTGCTCAGTTTTTTCTTCAGTTTTTTTTCACAGTACTTTTTTTCCACAATTTTGTGCACAGTTTTTTTCTAAATTTTTGTTCAGTTTTTTTTCTCCGTTCTTTTTTTTCTTCAGTTTTTTCAGTCTTTTTTTCTCAATTTTTCTTCTCAGTTTTTTTACTCCGTTTTTCTTCAGTATTTTTTATATAGTTTTTTTCTCAGTTTTTCTGCTCAGTTTTTCTGCTCAGTTTTTTCTTCATTTTTTTTCTCAGTTCTTTTTTTCACACTTTTTTTCACAGTTTTTTTCTAAGTTTTTCTTCAGTTTTTTCAGTCGTTTTTTCTCAATTTTTCTTCTCAGTTTTTTTCCTCCGTTTTTCTTCAGTTTTTTTAAATAGTTTTTTTTCTCAGTTTTTCTGATCAGTTTTTCTGCTCAGTTTTTTCTCAGTTTTTTTTCTCAATTCTTTTTTTTCACAGTTTTGTGCACAGTTTTTTTCAAATTTTTCTTCAGTTTTTTTTCTCAGTTCTTTTTTTTCAGTTTTTTTCACAGTTTTTTTCTAAGTTTTTCTTCAGTTTTTTCAGTCTTTTTTTCTCAGTTTTTCTTCTCAGTTTTTTTCAGCCGTTTTTCTTCAGTTTTTTTTCTCAGTTCTTCTTTTTCACAGTTTTTTTCACAGTTTTTTTCTAAGTTTTTCTTCAGTTTTTTTTCTCAGTTCTTCTTTTTTTTCACAGTTTTTTTCACAGTTTTTTTCCAAGTTTTTCTTCAGTTTTTTTTCTCAGTTCTTTTTTTTCTTCAGTTTTTTCAGTCGTTTTTCTCAATTTTTCTTCTCAGTTTTTTTCCTCCGTTTTTCTTCAGTATTTTTTTAATAGTTTTTTTCTCAGTTTTTCTGCTCAGTTTTTCTGCTCAGTTTTTTCTTCAGTTTTTTTTCTCAGTTCTTTTTTTCAGTTTTTTTCACAGTTTTTTTCTAAGTTTTTCTTCAGTTTTTTCAGTCGTTTTTTCTCAATTTTTCTTCTCAGTTTTTTTCCTCCGTTTTTCTTCAGTTTTTTTAAATAGTTTTTTTTCTCAGTTTTTCTGATCAGTTTTTCTGCTCAGCTTTTTCTCAGTTTTTTTTCTCAATTCTTTTTTTTCACAGTTTTGTGCACAGTTTTTTTCAAATTTTTCTTCAGTTTTTTTTCTCATTTCTTTTTTTTCAGTTTTTTTCACAGTTTTTTTCTAAGTTTTTCTTCAGATTTTTCAGTCTTTTTTTCTCAGTTTTTCTTCTCAGTTTTTTCATCCGTTTTTCTTCAGTTTTTTTTCTCAGTTCTTTTTTTTCACAGTTTTTTTCATCCGTTTTTCTTCAGTGTTTTTAAGTTGTTTTTTCTCAATTTTTCTTCTCAGTTTTTGTACTCCGTTTTTCTTCAGTATTTTTTTCATAGTTTTTTTCTCAGTTTTTCTGCTCAGTTTTTCTGCTCAGTTTTTTCATCAGATTTTTTTCTCAGTTCTTTTTTTTCACAGTTTTTTTCTAACTTTTTCTTCAGTTTTTTCAGTCGTTTTTTCTCAATTTTTATTCTCAGTTTTTGTACTCCGTTTTTCTTCAGTATTTTTTTCATAGTTTTTTTTCTCAGTTTTTCTGCTCAGTTTTTCTGCTCAGTTTTTTCTTCAGTTTTTTTTCACAGTTCTTTTTTTCCACAGTTTTGTGCACAGTTTTTTTCTAAACTTTTGTTCAGTTCTTTTTCTCCGTTCTTTTTTTTCTTCAGTTTTTTCAGTCGTTTTTCTCAATTTTTCTTCTCAATTTTTGTACTCCGTTTTTCATCAGTATTTTTTTAATAGTTTTTTTCTCAGTTTTTCTGCTCAGTTTTTCTGCTCAGTTTTTTCTCAGTTTTTTTTCTCAATTCTTTTTTTTCACAGTTTTGTGCACAGTTTTTTTCAAATTTTTCTTCAGTTTTTTTTCTCAGTTCTTTTTTTTCAGTTTTTTTCACAGTTTTTTTCTAAGTTTTTCTTCAGTTTTTTCAGTCTTTTTTTCTCAGTTTTTCTTCTCAGTTTTTTCATCCGTTTTTCTTCAGTTTTTTTTCTCAGTTCTTTTTTTTCACAGTTTTTTTCATCCGTTTTTCTTCAGTGTTTTTAAGTTGTTTTTTCTCAATTTTTCTTCTCAGTTTTTGTACTCCGTTTTTCTTCAGTATTTTTTTCATAGTTTTTTCTCAGTTTTTCTGCTCAGTTTTTCTGCTCAGTTTTTTCATCAGTTTTTTTTCTCAGTTCTTTTTTTTCACAGTTTTTTTCTAAGTTTTTGTTCAGTTTTTTCAGTCGTTTTTTCTCAATTTTTATTCTCAGTTTTTGTACTCCGTTTTTCTTCAGTATTTTTTTCATAGTTTTTTTCTCAGTTTTTCTGCTCAGTTTTTCTGCTCAGTTTTTTCTTCAGTTTTTTTTCACAGTACTTTTTTTCCACAGTTTTGTGCACAGTTTTTTTCTAAATTTTTCTTCAGTTTTTTTTCTCCGTTCTTTTTTTTCTTCAGTTTTTTCAGTCTTTTTTTCTCAATTTTTCTTCTCAGTTTTTTTACTCCGTTTTTCTTCAGTATTTTTTAAATAGTTTTTTTTCTCAGTTTTTCTGCTCAGTTTTTCTGCTCAGTTTTTTCTTCATTTTTTTTCTCAGTTCTTTTTTTCACAGTTTTTTTCACAGTTTTTTTCTAAGTTTTTCTTCAGTTTTTTCAGTCGTTTTTTCTCAATTTTTCTTCTCAGTTTTTTTCCTCCGTTTTTCTTCAGTTTTTTTAAATAGTTTTTTTTCTCAGTTTTTCTAATCAGTTTTTCTGCTCAGTTTTTTCTCAGTTTTTTTTCTCAATTCTTTTTTTTCACAGTTTTGTGCACAGTTTTTTTCAAATTTTTCTTCAGTTTTTTTTCTCAGTTCTTTTTTTTCAGTTTTTTTCACAGTTTTTTTCTAAGTTTTTCTTCAGTTTTTTCAGTCTTTTTTTCTCAGTTTTTCTTCTCAGTTTTTTCATCCGTTTTTCTTCAGTTTTTTTTCTCAGTTCTTTTTTTTCACAGTTTTTTTCATCCGTTTTTCTTCAGTGTTTTTAAGTTGTTTTTTCTCAATTTTTCTTCTCAGTTTTTGTACTCCGTTTTTCTTCAGTATTTTTTTCATAGTTTTTTTCTCAGTTTTTCTGCTCAGTTTTTCTGCTCAGTTTTTTTTCTCAGTTCTTTTTTTTCACAGTTTTTTTCTAAGTTTTTCTTCAGTTTTTTCAGTCGTTTTTTCTCAATTTTTATTCTCAGTTTTTGTACTCCGTTTTTCTTCAGTATTTTTTTCATAGTTTTTTTCTCAGTTTTTCTGCTCAGTTTTTCTGCTCAGTTTTTTCTTCAGTTTTTTTTCACAGTACTTTTTTTCCACAGTTTTGTGCACAGTTTTTTTCTAAATTTTTCTTCAGTTTTTTTTCTCCGTTCTTTTTTTTCTTCAGTTTTTTCAGTCTTTTTTTCTCAATTTTTCTTCTCAGTTTTTTTACTCCGTTTTTCTTCAGTATTTTTTAAATAGTTTTTTTCTCAGTTTTTCTGCTCAGTTTTTCTGCTCAGTTTTTTCTCAGTTTTTTTTCACAGTTCTTTTTTTCCACAGTTTTGTGCACAGTTTTTTTCTAAATTTTTCTTCAGTTTTTTTTCTCCGTTCTTTTTTTTCTTCAGTTTTTTCAGTCGTTTTTCTCAATTTTTCTTCTCAATTTTTTTACTCCGTTTTTCTTCAGTATTTTTTTAATAGTTTTTTTCTCAGTTTTTCTGCTCAGTTTTTCTGCTCAGTTTTTTCTCAGTTTTTTTCTCAATTCTTTTTTTTCACAGTTTTGTGCACAGTTTTTTTCAAATTTTTCTTCAGTTTTTTTTCTCAGTTCTTTTTTTTCAGTTTTTTTCACAGTTTTTTTCTAAGTTTTTCTTCAGTTTTTTCAGTCTTTTTTTCTCAGTTTTTCTTCTCAGTTTTTTCATCCGTTTTTCTTCAGTTTTTTTTCTCAGTTCTTTTTTTTCACAGTTTTTTTCATCCGTTTTTCTTCAGTGTT
The DNA here is from genome assembly GCF_044704955.1 of Pristiophorus japonicus. Classification (NCBI taxonomy): domain Eukaryota; kingdom Metazoa; phylum Chordata; class Chondrichthyes; family Pristiophoridae; genus Pristiophorus; species Pristiophorus japonicus. The sequence goes on from NW_027251071.1 coordinate 917,885, forward strand.
TTTAAGTTGTTTTTTCTCAATTTTTCTTCTCAGTTTTTGTACTCCGTTTTTCTTCAGTATTTTTTTCATAGTTTTTTTCTCAGTTTTTCTGCTCAGTTTTTCTGCTCAGTTTTTTCATCAGTTTTTTTCTCAGTTCTTTTTTTTCACAGTTTTTTTCTAAGTTTTTCTTCAGTTTTTTCAGTCGTTTTTTCTCAATTTTTATTCTCAGTTTTTGTACTCCGTTTTTCTTCAGTATTTTTTTCATAGTTTTTTTCTCAGTTTTTCTGCTCAGTTTTTCTGCTCAGTTTTTTCTTCAGTTTTTTTTCACAGTACTTTTTTTCCACAATTTTGTGCACAGTTTTTTTCTAAATTTTTGTTCAGTTTTTTTTCTCCGTTCTTTTTTTTCTTCAGTTTTTTCAGTCTTTTTTTCTCAATTTTTCTTCTCAGTTTTTTTACTCCGTTTTTCTTCAGTATTTTTTATATAGTTTTTTTCTCAGTTTTTCTGCTCAGTTTTTCTGCTCAGTTTTTTCTTCATTTTTTTTCTCAGTTCTTTTTTTCACACTTTTTTTCACAGTTTTTTTCTAAGTTTTTCTTCAGTTTTTTCAGTCGTTTTTTCTCAATTTTTCTTCTCAGTTTTTTTCCTCCGTTTTTCTTCAGTTTTTTTAAATAGTTTTTTTTCTCAGTTTTTCTGATCAGTTTTTCTGCTCAGTTTTTTCTCAGTTTTTTTTCTCAATTCTTTTTTTTCACAGTTTTGTGCACAGTTTTTTTCAAATTTTTCTTCAGTTTTTTTTCTCAGTTCTTTTTTTTCAGTTTTTTTCACAGTTTTTTTCTAAGTTTTTCTTCAGTTTTTTCAGTCTTTTTTTCTCAGTTTTTCTTCTCAGTTTTTTCATCCGTTTTTCTTCAGTTTTTTTTCTCAGTTCTTTTTTTTCACAGTTTTTTTCATCCGTTTTTCTTCAGTGTTTTTAAGTTGTTTTTTCTCAATTTTTCTTCTCAGTTTTTGTACTCCGTTTTTCTTCAGTATTTTTTTCATAGTTTTTTTCTCAGTTTTTCTGCTCAGTTTTTCTGCTCAGTTTTTTCATCAGTTTTTTTTCTCAGTTCTTTTTTTTCACAGTTTTTTTCTAAGTTTTTCTTCAGTTTTTTCAGTCGTTTTTTTCAATTTTTATTCTCAGTTTTTGTACTCCGTTTTTCTTCAGTATTTTTTTCATAGTTTTTTTCTCAGTTTTTCTGCTCAGTTTTTCTGCTCAGTTTTTTCTTCAGTTTTTTTTCACAGTACTTTTTTTCCACAATTTTGTGCACAGTTTTTTTCTAAATTTTTGTTCAGTTTTTTTTCTCCGTTCTTTTTTTTCTTCAGTTTTTTCAGTCTTTTTTTCTCAATTTTTCTTCTCAGTTTTTTTACTCCGTTTTTCTTCAGTATTTTTTATATAGTTTTTTTCTCAGTTTTTCTGCTCAGTTTTTCTGCTCAGTTTTTTCTTCATTTTTTTTCTCAGTTCTTTTTTTCACACTTTTTTTCACAGTTTTTTTCTAAGTTTTTCTTCAGTTTTTTCAGTCGTTTTTTCTCAATTTTTCTTCTCAGTTTTTTTCCTCCGTTTTTCTTCAGTTTTTTTAAATAGTTTTTTTTCTCAGTTTTTCTGATCAGTTTTTCTGCTCAGTTTTTTCTCAGTTTTTTTTCTCAATTCTTTTTTTTCACAGTTTTGTGCACAGTTTTTTTCAAATTTTTCTTCAGTTTTTTTTCTCAGTTCTTTTTTTTCAGTTTTTTTCACAGTTTTTTTCTAAGTTTTTCTTCAGTTTTTTCAGTCTTTTTTTCTCAGTTTTTCTTCTCAGTTTTTTCATCCGTTTTTCTTCAGTTTTTTTTCTCAGTTCTTTTTTTTCACAGTTTTTTTCATCCGTTTTTCTTCAGTGTTTTTAAGTTGTTTTTTCTCAATTTTTCTTCTCAGTTTTTGTACTCCGTTTTTCTTCAGTATTTTTTTCATAGTTTTTTTCTCAGTTTTTCTGCTCAGTTTTTCTGCTCAGTTTTTTCATCAGTTTTTTTTCTCAGTTCTTTTTTTTCACAGTTTTTTTCTAAGTTTTTCTTCAGTTTTTTCAGTCGTTTTTTTCAATTTTTATTCTCAGTTTTTGTACTCCGTTTTTCTTCAGTATTTTTTTCATAGTTTTTTTCTCAGTTTTTCTGCTCAGTTTTTCTGCTCAGTTTTTTCTTCAGTTTTTTTTCACAGTACTTTTTTTCCACAGTTTTGTGCACAGTTTTTTTCTAAATTTTTGTTCAGTTTTTTTTCTCCGTTCTTTTTTTTCTTCAGTTTTTTCAGTCTTTTTTTCTCAATTTTTCTTCTCAGTTTTTTTACTCCGTTTTTCTTCAGTATTTTTTAAATAGTTTTTTTCTCAGTTTTTCTGCTCAGTTTTTCTGCTCAGTTTTTTCTTCATTTTTTTTCTCAGTTCTTTTTTTCACAGTTTTTTTCACAGTTTTTTTCTAAGTTTTTCTTCAGTTTTTTCAGTCGTTTTTTCTCAATTTTTCTTCTCAGTTTTTTTCCTCCGTTTTTCTTCAGTTTTTTTAAATAGTTTTTTTTCTCAGTTTTTCTGATCAGTTTTTCTGCTCAGTTTTTTCTCAGTTTTTTTTCTCAATTCTTTTTTTTCACAGTTTTGTGCACAGTTTTTTTCAAATTTTTCTTCATTTTTTTTTCTCAGTTCTTTTTTTTCAGTTTTTTTCACAGTTTTTTTCTAAGTTTTTCTTCAGTTTTTTCAGTCTTTTTTTCTCAGTTTTTCTTCTCAGTTTTTTCATCCGTTTTTCTTCAGTTTTTTTTCTCAGTTCTTTTTTTTCACAGTTTTTTTCATCCGTTTTTCTTCAGTGTTTTTAAGTTGTTTTTTCTCAATTTTTCTTCTCAGTTTTTGTACTCCGTTTTTCTTCAGTATTTTTTTCATAGTTTTTTTCTCAGTTTTTCTGCTCAGTTTTTCTGCTGAGTTTTTTCATCAGTTTTTTTTCTCAGTTCTTTTTTTTCACAGTTTTTTTCTAAGTTTTTCTTCAGTTTTTTCAGTCGTTTTTTCTCAATTTTTATTCTCAGTTTTTGTACTCCGTTTTTCTTCAGTATTTTTTTCATAGTTTTTTTCTCAGTTTTTCTGCTCAGTTTTTTCTTCAGTTTTTTTTCACAGTTCTTTTTTTCCACAGTTTTGTGCACAGTTTTTTTCTAAATTTTTCTTCAGTTTTTTTTCTCCGTTCTTTTTTTTCTTCAGTTTTTTCAGTCGTTTTTCTCAATTTTTCTTCTCAGTTTTTTTACTCCGTTTTTCTTCAGTATTTTTTTAATAGTTTTTTTCGCAGTTTTTCTGCTCAGTTTTTCTGCTCAGTTTTTTCTTCAGTTTTTTTTCTCAGTTCTTTTTTTCACAGTTTTTTTCACAGTTTTTTTCTAAGTTTTTCTTCAGTTTTTTCAGTCGTTTTTCTCAATTTTTCTTCTCAGTTTTTTTACTCCGTTTTTCTTCAGTATTTTTTTAATAGTTTTTTTCTCAGTTTTTCTGCTCAGTTTTTCTGCTCAGTTTTTTCTTCAGTTTTTTTTCTCAGTTCTTTTTTTCACAGTTTTTTTCTAAGTTTTTCTTCAGTTTTTTCAGTCTTTTTTTCTCAATTTTTCTTCTCAGTTTTTTTACTTCGTTTTTCTTCAGTATTTTTTAAATAGTTTTTTTCTCAGTTTTTCTGCTCAGTTTTTCTGCTCAGTTTTTTCTTCATTTTTTTTCTCAGTTCTTTTTTTCACAGTTTTTTTCACAGTTTTTTTCTAAGTTTTTCTTCAGTTTTTTCAGTCGTTTTTTCTCAATTTTTCTTCTCAGTTTTTTTCCTCCGTTTTTCTTCAGTTTTTTTAAGTAGTTTTTTTTCTCAGTTTTTCTGATCAGTTTTTCTGCTCAGTTTTTTCTCAGTTTTTTTTCTCAATTCTTTTTTTTCACAGTTTTGTGCACAGTTTTTTTCAAATTTTTCTTCAGTTTTTTTTCTCAGTTCTTTTTTTTCAGTTTTTTTCACAGTTTTTTTCTAAGTTTTTCTTCAGTTTTTTCAGTCTTTTTTTCTCAGTTTTTCTTCTCAGTTTTTTCATCCGTTTTTCTTCAGTTTTTTTTCTCAGTTCTTTTTTTTCACAGTTTTTTTCATCCGTTTTTCTTCAGTGTTTTTAAGTCGTTTTTTCTCAATTTTTCTTCTCAGTTTTTGTACTCCGTTTTTCTTCAGTATTTTTTTCATAGTTTTTTTCTCAGTTTTTCTGCTCAGTTTATCTGCTCAGTTTTTTCATCAGTTTTTTTTCTCAGTTCTTTTTTTTCACAGTTTTTTTCTAAGTTTTTCTTCAGTTTTTTCAGTCGTTTTTTCTCAATTTTTATTCTCAGTTTTTGTACTCCGTTTTTCTTCAGTATTTTTTTCATAGTTTTTTTCTCAGTTTTTCTGCTCAGTTTTTCTGCTCAGTTTTTTCTTCAGTTTTTTTTCACAGTTCTTTTTTTCCACAGTTTTGTGCACAGTTTTTTTCTAAATTTTTCTTCAGTTTTTTTTCTCCGTTTTTTTTTTCTTCAGTTTTTTCAGTCGTTTTTCTCAATTTTTCTTCTCAGTTTTTTTACTCCGTTTTTCTTCAGTATTTTTTTAATAGTTTTTTTCTCAGTTTTTCTGCTCAGTTTTTCTGCTCAGTTTTTTCTTCAGTTTTTTTTCTCAGTTCTTTTTTTCACAGTTTTTTTCACAGTTTTTTTCTAAGTTTTTCTTCAGTTTTTTCAGTCGTTTTTCTCAATTTTTCTTCTCAGTTTTTTTACTCCGTTTTTCTTCAGTTTTTTTAAATAGTTTTTTTTCTCAGTTTTTCTGATCAGTTTTTCTGCTCAGTTTTTTCTCAGTTTTTTTTCTCAATTCTTTTTTTTCACAGTTTTGTGCACAGTTTTTTTCTAAGTTTTTCTTCATTTTTTTTTCTCAGTTCTTTTTTTGCACAGTTTTTTTCACAGATTTTTTCTGTTTTTCTTCAGTTTTTTCAGTCTTTTTTTCTCAGTTTTTCTTCTCAGTTTTTTTCATCCGTTTTTCTTCAGTTTTTTTTCTCAGTTCTTTTTTTTCACAGTTTTTTCATCCGTTTTTCTTCAGTTTTTTTAAGTCGTTTTTTCTAAATTTTTCTTCTCAGTTTTTGTACTCCGTTTTTCTTCAGTATTTTTATCATAGTTTTTTTCTCAGTTTTTCTGCTCAGTTTTTCTGCTCAGTTTTTTCATCAGTTTTTTTTCTCAATTCTTTTTTTTCACAGTTTTTTTCATCCGTTTTTCTTCAGTTTTTTTAAGTCGTTTTTTCTCAATTTTTCTTCTCAGTTTTTGTACTCCGTTTTTCTTCAGTATTTTTTTCATGGTTTTTTTTCTCAGTTTTTCTGCTCAGTTTTTCTGCTCAGTTTTTTCTTCAGTTTTTTTTCTCAGTTCTTTTTTTTCACAGTTTTTTTCTTAAGTTTTTCTTCAGTTTTTTCACTCGTTTTTTCTCAATTTTTATTCTCAGTTTTTTTACTCCGTTTTTTTTCAGTATTTTTTTTATAGTTTTTTTCTCAGTTTTTCTGCTCAGTTTTTTCTTCAGTTTTTTTTCTCAGTTCTTTTTTTTCACTGTTTTGTGCACAGTTTTTTTCTAAGTTTTTCTTAATTTTTTTTCTCAGTTCTTTTTTTTCAGTTTTTTTCACAGTTTTTTTCTAAGTTTATCTTCAGTTTTTTCAGTCTTTTTTTCTCAGTTTTTCTTCTCAGTTTTTTTCATCCGTTTTTCTTCAGTTTTTTTAAATAGTTTTTTTCTCAGTTTTTCTGCTCAGTTTTTCTGCTCAGTTTTTTCTCAGTTTTTTTTCTCAGTTCTTTTTTTCCACAGTTTTGTGCACAGTTTTTTTCTAAATTTTTCTTCAGTTTTTTTTCTCAGTTCTTTATTTTCACAGTTTTTTTCTAAGTTTTTCTTCAGTTTTTTAAGTCGTTTTTTCTCAATTTTTCTTCTCAGTTTTTTTCCTCCGTTTTTCTTCAGTTTTTTTAAGTAGTTTTTTTTCTCAGTTTTTCTGATCAGTTTTTCTGCTCAGTTTTTTCTCAGTTTTTTTTCTCAATTCTTTTTTTTCACAGTTTTGTGCACAGTTTTTTTCAAATTTTTCTTCAGTTTTTTTTCTCAGTTCTTTTTTTTCAGTTTTTTTCACAGTTTTTTTCTAAGTTTTTCTTCAGTTTTTTCAGTCTTTTTTTCTCAGTTTTTCTTCTCAGTTTTTTCATCCGTTTTTCTTCAGTTTTTTTTCTCAGTTCTTTTTTTTCACAGTTTTTTTCATCCGTTTTTCTTCAGTGTTTTTAAGTCGTTTTTTCTCAATTTTTCTTCTCAGTTTTTGTACTCCGTTTTTCTTCAGTATTTTTTTCATAGTTTTTTTCTCAGTTTTTCTGCTCAGTTTATCTGCTCAGTTTTTTCATCAGTTTTTTTTCTCAGTTCTTTTTTTTCACAGTTTTTTTCTAAGTTTTTCTTCAGTTTTTTCAGTCGTTTTTTCTCAATTTTTATTCTCAGTTTTTGTACTCCGTTTTTCTTCAGTATTTTTTTCATAGTTTTTTTCTCAGTTTTTCTGCTCAGTTTTTCTGCTCAGTTTTTTCTTCAGTTTTTTTTCACAGTTCTTTTTTTCCACAGTTTTGTGCACAGTTTTTTTCTAAATTTTTCTTCAGTTTTTTTTCTCCGTTTTTTTTTTCTTCAGTTTTTTCAGTCGTTTTTCTCAATTTTTCTTCTCAGTTTTTTTACTCCGTTTTTCTTCAGTATTTTTTTAATAGTTTTTTTCTCAGTTTTTCTGCTCAGTTTTTCTGCTCAGTTTTTTCTTCAGTTTTTTTTCTCAGTTCTTTTTTTCACAGTTTTTTTCACAGTTTTTTTCTAAGTTTTTCTTCAGTTTTTTCAGTCGTTTTTCTCAATTTTTCTTCTCAGTTTTTTTACTCCGTTTTTCTTCAGTTTTTTTAAATAGTTTTTTTTCTCAGTTTTTCTGATCAGTTTTTCTGCTCAGTTTTTTCTCAGTTTTTTTTCTCAATTCTTTTTTTTCACAGTTTTGTGCACAGTTTTTTTCTAAGTTTTTCTTCATTTTTTTTTCTCAGTTCTTTTTTTGCACAGTTTTTTTCACAGATTTTTTCTGTTTTTCTTCAGTTTTTTCAGTCTTTTTTTCTCAGTTTTTCTTCTCAGTTTTTTTCATCCGTTTTTCTTCAGTTTTTTTTCTCAGTTCTTTTTTTTCACAGTTTTTTCATCCGTTTTTCTTCAGTTTTTTTAAGTCGTTTTTTCTAAATTTTTCTTCTCAGTTTTTGTACTCCGTTTTTCTTCAGTATTTTTATCATAGTTTTTTTCTCAGTTTTTCTGCTCAGTTTTTCTGCTCAGTTTTTTCATCAGTTTTTTTTCTCAATTCTTTTTTTTCACAGTTTTTTTCATCCGTTTTTCTTCAGTTTTTTTAAGTCGTTTTTTCTCAATTTTTCTTCTCAGTTTTTGTACTCCGTTTTTCTTCAGTATTTTTTTCATGGTTTTTTTTCTCAGTTTTTCTGCTCAGTTTTTCTGCTCAGTTTTTTCTTCAGTTTTTTTTCTCAGTTCTTTTTTTTCACAGTTTTTTTCTTAAGTTTTTCTTCAGTTTTTTCACTCGTTTTTTCTCAATTTTTATTCTCAGTTTTTTTACTCCGTTTTTTTTCAGTATTTTTTTTATAGTTTTTTTCTCAGTTTTTCTGCTCAGTTTTTTCTTCAGTTTTTTTTCTCAGTTCTTTTTTTTCACTGTTTTGTGCACAGTTTTTTTCTAAGTTTTTCTTAATTTTTTTTCTCAGTTCTTTTTTTTCAGTTTTTTTCACAGTTTTTTTCTAAGTTTATCTTCAGTTTTTTCAGTCTTTTTTTCTCAGTTTTTCTTCTCAGTTTTTTTCATCCGTTTTTCTTCAGTTTTTTTAAATAGTTTTTTTCTCAGTTTTTCTGCTCAGTTTTTCTGCTCAGTTTTTTCTCAGTTTTTTTTCTCAGTTCTTTTTTTCCACAGTTTTGTGCACAGTTTTTTTCTAAATTTTTCTTCAGTTTTTTTTCTCAGTTCTTTATTTTCACAGTTTTTTTCTAAGTTTTTCTTCAGTTTTTTAAGTCGTTTTTTCTCAATTTTACTTCTCAGTTTTTCTACTCCGTTTTTCTTCAGTATTTTTTCATAGTTTTTTTCTCAGTTTTTCTGCTCAGTTTTTTCTCAGTTGTTTTTCTCAGTTCTTTTTTTCCACAGTTTTGTGCACAGTTTTTTTCAAAATTTTTCTTCAGTTTTTTTTCTCCGTTCTTTTTTTTCTTCAGTTTTTTCAGTCGTTTTTCTCAATTTTTCTTCTCAGTTTTTTTACTCCGTTTTTCTTCAGTATTTTTTTAATAGTTTTTTTCTCAGTTTTTCTGCTCAGTTTTTCTGCTCAGTTTTTTCTTCAGTTTTTTTTCTCAGTTCTTTTTTTCACAGTTTTTTTCTAAGTTTTTCTTCAGTTTTTTCAGTCTTTTTTTCTCAATTTTTCTTAGTTTTTTTCCTCCGTTTTTCTTCAGTTTTTTTAAATAGTTTTTTTTCTCAGTTTTTCTGATCAGTTTTTTTGCTCAGTTTTTTCTCAGTTTTTTTTCTCAGTTCTTTTTTTTCACAGTGTTGTGCACAGTTTTTTTCTAAGTTTTTCTTCAGTTTTTTTTCTCAGTTCTTTTTTTTCACAGTTTTTTTCACAGTTTTTTTCTAAGTTTTTCTTCAGTTTTCTTCAGAACTGAGAAAAAAACTGAAGAAAAACTGTGAACAAAACAGTGAAAAAAGAGAAGAACTGAGAAAAAAAACTGAGAAAAAACTGACAAAAAAAGAACTGAAGAAAAACTTAGAAAAAAACTGAAAAAAACGGTGCAAAAAAGAACGGAGAAAAATATCTGAAGAAAAAACTGAGCAGAAAAACTGAGCAGAAAAACTGTAGAAAAAGGGAGGAAAAAAACTGAGAAGAAAAATTGAGAAAAAACGACTGAAAAAACTGAAGAAAAACTTAGAAAAAAATTGTGAAAAAAACTGTGAAAAAAAAGAACTGAGAATAAAAACTGAAGAAAAATTTAGAAAAAAACTGTGCACAAAACTGTGGAAAAAAAGAACTGAGGAAAAAACTGAGAAAAAAAAACTGAAGAAAAATTTAGAAAAAAACTGTGCACAAAACTGTGGAAAAAAAGAACTGAGGAAAAAAACTGAGAAAAAACTGAGCAGAAAAACTGAGCAGAAAAACTGAGAAAAAAACTATGAAAAAATACTGAAGAAAAACGGAGTAAAAAACTATCAAAAAAAACTGAAGAAAAACGGATGAAACAAACTGGGAAGAAAAATTGAGAAAAAACGACTGAAAAAACTGAAGAAAAACTTAGAAAAAACTGTGAAAAAAAAGAAGAACTGAGAAAAAAAACTGAAGAAAAATTTAGAAAAAAACTGAAAAAAACGGTGCAAAAAAGAACGGAGAAAAATATCTGAAGAAAAAACTGAGCAGAAAAACTGAGCAGAAAAACTGAGAAAAAAAACTATTAAAAAAAACTGAAGAAAAAGGGAGGAAAAAACTGAGAAGAAAAATTGAGAAAAAACGACTGAAAAAACTGAAGAAAAACTTAGAAAAAAATTGTGCACAAAACTGTGGAAAAAAAGAACTGAGGAAAAAAACTGAGAAAAAACTGAGCAGAAAAACTGAGCAGAAAAACTGAGAAAAAAACTATCAAAAAAAACTGAAGAAAAACGGATGAAAAAAACTGGGAAGAAAAATTGAGAAAAAACGACTGAAAAAACTGAAGAAAAACTTAGAAAAAAAATGTGAAAAAAACTGTGAAAAAAAGAACTGAGAAAAAAAACTGAAGAAAAACTTAGAAAAAAACTATGCACAAAACTGTGAAAAAAAAGAACTGAGAAAAAAAACTGAGAAAAAACTGACTAGAAAAACTGAGCAGAAAAACTGAGGAGAAAAACTGAGAAAAAAAGCTATTAAAAAAATACTGAAGAAAAAGGAGGAAAAAAACTGAGACGAAAAACTGAGAAAAAAAGACTGAAAAAACTGAAGAAAAACTTAGCAAAATACTGTGAAAAAAAAGAAGAACTGAGAAAAAAAACTGAAGAAAAACTTAGAAAAAAACTGTGAAAAAAACTGTGAAAAAAAAGAACTGAGAAAAAAACTGAAGAAAAACTTGGAAAAGAAACTGTGAACAAAACAGTGAAAAAAAAGAAGAACTGAGAAAAAAAACTGAGAAAAAACTGACTAGAAAAACTGAGCAGGAAAACTGAGGAGAAAAACTGAGAAAAAAAACTATTAAAAAAATACTGAAGAAAAAGGAGGAAAAAAACTGAGAAGAAAAACTGAGAAAAAAAGACTGAAAAAACTGAAGAAAAACTTAGAAAAAACTGTGAAAAAAAAGAACTGAGAAAAAAAACTGAAGAAAAACTTAGAAAAAAACTGAAAAAAACGGTGCAAAAAAGAACGGAGAAAAACATCTGAAGAAAAAACTGAGCAGAAAAACTGAGAAAAAAATATTTTAAAAAACTGAAGAAAAAGGGAGGAAAAAAACTGAGAAGAAAAATTGAGAAAAAACGACTGAAAAAACTGAAGAAAAACTTAGAAAAAATTGTGAAAAAAACTGTGAATAAAAAGAACTGAGAAAAAAAACTGAAGAAAAATTTAGAAAAAAACTGTGCACAAAACTGTGGAAAAAAAGAACTGAGAAAAAAAACTGAGAAAAAAACTGAGCAGAAAAACTGAGCAGAAAAACTTAGAAAAAAAACTATCAAAAAAAACTGAAGAAAAACGGATGAAAAAAACTGGGAAGAAAAATTGAGAAAAAACGACTGAAAAAACTGAAGAATAACTTAGAAAAAAACTGTGAAAAAAAGAACTGAGAAAAAAAAACTGAAGAAAAACTTAGAAAAAAACAGTGCACAAAACTGTGAAAAAAAAGAATTCAGAAAAAAAACTGAGAAAAAACTGAGCTGAAAAATTGAGCAGAAAAACTGAGAAAAAAAACTATTGAAAAAAACTGAAGAAAAACGGAGGAATAAAACTGAGAAGAAAAACTGAGAAAAAAGACTGAAAAAACTGAAGAAAAAATTGTGAAAAAAAAGAACTGAGGAAAAAAACTGAAGAAAAAACTGAGCAGAAAAACTGAGCAGAAAAACTGAGAAAAAAATAACTATTAAAAAAATACTGAAGAAAAACGGAGTAAAAAAACTGAGAAGAAAAATTGAGAAAAAACGATTCAAAAAACTGAAGAAAAACTCAGAAAAAAACTGTGCACAAAAGTGTGGAAAAAAAGAACTGAGAAAAAAACAGAAAAAACTGAGCAGAAAAACTGAGCAGAAAAACTGAGAAAAAAAACTATTAAAAAAAATTGAAGAAAAACGGATGAAAAAAACTGGGAAGAAAAATTGAGAAAAAACGACTGAAAAAACTGAAGAAAAACTTAGAGAAAAAAACTGTGAAAAAAACTGAAAAAAAAGAACTGAGAAAAAAAACTGAAGAAAAACTTAGAAAAAAACTGTGCACAAAACTGTGAAAAAAAAGAACTGAGAAAAAAAACTGAGAAAAAACTGACTAGAAAAACTGAGCAGAAAAATTGAGGAGAAAAACTGAGAAAAAGAGCTATTAAAAAAAAATGAAGAAAAAGGAGGAAAAAAACTGAGAAGAAAAACTGAGAAAAAAAGACTGAAAAAACTGAAGAAAAACTTAGCAAAATACTGTGAAAAAAAAGAAGAACTGAGAAAAAAAACTGAAGAAAAACTTAGAAAAAAACTGTGAAAAAAACTGTGAAAAAAAAGAACTGAGAAAAAAAACTGAAGAAAAACTTGGAAAAAAAACTGAACAAAACAGTGAAAAAAAAGAAGAACTGAGAAAAAAAACTGAAGAAAAACGGAGTAAAAAAAACTGAGAAGAAAAATTGAGAAAAAACGATTCAAAAAACTGAAGAAAAACTTAGAAAAAAACTGTGAAAAAAAAGAAGAACTGAGAAAAAAAACTGAAGAAAAGCTTAGAAAAAAACTGCAAAAAACTGCAAAAAAAGAACTGAGAAAAAAACCTGAAGAAAAAACTGAGCAGAAAAACTGAGCAGAAAAACTGAGAAAAAAAATAACTATTAAAAAAATACTGAAGAAAAACGGAGTAAAAAAACTGAGAGAAAAATTGAGAAAAAACGATTCAAAAAACTGAAGAAAAACTTAGAAAAAAACTGTGAAAAAAAAGAACTGAGAAAAAAAGCTGAAGAAAAATTTAGAAAAAAACTGTGCACAAAAGTGTGGAAAAAAAGAACTGAGAAAAAAACTGATAAAAAACTGAGCAGAAAAAATGAGCAGAAAAACTGAGAAAAAAAACTATTAAAAAAAACCTGAATAAAAAGGAGGAAAAAAACTGAGAAGAAAAACTGAGAAAAAAAGACTGAAAAAACTGAAGAAAAACTTAGAAAAAAACTGTGAAAAAAAAGAAGAACTGAGAAAAAAAACTGAAGAAAAACTTAGAAAAAAAGTGAAAAAAACTGCAAAAAAGAACTGAGAAAAAAATCTGAAGAAAAAACTGAGAAAAAACTGAGCAGAAAAACTGAACAGAAAAACTGAGAAAAAAAACTATTAAAAAAAACTGAAGAAAAACGGAGGAATAAAACTGAGAAGAAAAACTGAGAAAAAAGACTGAAAAAACTGAAGAAAAACTTGGAAAAATAACTGAACAAAACTGAAAATAACAGAAGAACTGAGAAAAAAAACTGAGAAAAAACTGACTAGAAAAACTGAGCAGAAAAACTGAGAAAAAAACTGTGAAAAAAACTGAAAATACGAACTGAGAAAAAAAACTGAAGAAAAAACTGAGCAGAAAAACTGAGCCCAAAAACTGACAAAAAAACTATTAAAAAAATACTGAAGAAAAACGGAGTAAAAAAACTGAGAAGAAAAATTGAGAAAAAACGACTGAAAAAACTGAAGAAAAACTTAGAAAAAAACTGTGAAAAAAAAGAACTGAGAAAAAAAAACTGAAGAAAAACTTAGAAAAAAACTGTGAAAAAAACTGAAAAAAAAGAACTGAGCAAAAAAACTGAAGAAAAACTTAGAAAAACACTGTGCACAAAACTATGAAAAAAAAAATTGAGAAAAAAAACTGAGAAAAAACTGAGCAGAAAAATTGAGCAGAAAAACTGAGAAAAAAAACTATAAAAAAAACTGAAGAAAAACGGAGGAATAAAACTGAGAAGAAAAACTGAGAAAAAAGACTGAAAAAACTGAAGAAAAACTTGGAAAAAAAACTGAACAAAACTGAAAATAACAGAAGAACTGAGAAAAAAAACTGAGAAAAAACTGACTAGAAAAACTGAGCAGAAAAACTGAGCAAAAAACTATTAAAAAAATACTGAAGAAAAACGGAGTAAAAAAACTGAGAAGAAAAATTGAGAAAAAACGACTGAAAAAACTGAAGATAAACTAAGAAAAAAACTGTGAAAAAAATTGTGAAAAAAAAGAACTGAGAAAAAAAACTGAAGAAAAAACTGAGCAGAAAAACTGAGCAGAAAAACTGAGAAAAAAACTATTAAAAAAATACTGAAGAAAAACGGAGTAAAAAAACTGAGAAGAAAAATTGAGAAAAAACGACTGAAAAAACTGAAGAAAAACTAAGAAAAAAACTGTGAATAAAATTGTGAAAAAAAAGAACTGAGAAAAAATACTGAAGAAAAAACTGAGCAGAAAAACTGAGCAGCAAAACTGAGAAAAAAATAAGTATTAAAAAAATACTGAAGAAAAACAGAGTAAAAAAACTGAGCAGAAAAATTGAGAAAAAACGATTCAAAAAACTGAAGAAAAACTTAGAAAAAAACTGTGAAAAAAAAGAAGAACTGAGAAAAAAAACTGAAGAAAAGCTTAGAAAAAAGCTGAAAAAAACAGTGCAAAAAAGAACGGAGAAAAACATCTGAAGAAAAAACTGAGCAGAAAAACTGAGCAGAAAAACTGAGAAATTTTTTTTTTAAAAACTGAAGAAAAAGGGAGGAAAAAAACTGAGAAGAAAAATTGAGACAAAACGACTGAAAAAACTGAAGAAAAACTTAGAAAAAATTGTGAAAAAAACTGTGAAAAAAAAGAACTGAGAAAAAAAACTGAAGAAAAATTTAGAAAAAAACTGTGCACAAAAGTGTGGAAAAAAAGAACTGAGAAAAAAACTGATAAAAAACTGAGCAGAAAAACTGAGCAGAAAAAGTGAGAAAAAAAACTATTTAAAAAAAACTGAAGAAAAACGGATGAAAAAAACTGAGAAGAAAAATTGAGAAAAAACGACTGAAAAAACTGAAGAAAAACTTAGAAAAATACTGTGAAAAAAAAGAAGAACTGAGAAAAAAAAACTGAAGAAAAACTTAGAAAAAAACTGAAAAAAACTGCAAATAAGAAATGAGAAAAAAATCTGAAGAAAAAACTGAGCAGAAAAACTGAGCAGCAAAACTGAGAAAAAAATAAGTATTAAAAAAATACTGAAGAAAAACAGAGTAAAAAAACTGAGCAGAAAAATTGAGAAAAAACGATTCAAAAAACTGAAGAAAAACTAAGAAAAAAACTGTGAAAAAAAAGAAGAACTGAGAAAAAAAACTGAAGAAAAGCTTAGAAAAAAGCTGAAAAAAACAGTGCAAAAAAGAACGGAGAAAAACATCTGAAGAAAAAACTGAGCAGAAAAACTGAGCAGAAAAACTGAGAAATTTTTTTTTTTAAAACTGAAGAAAAAGGGAGGAAAAAAACTGAGAAGAAAAATTGAGACAAAACGACTGAAAAAACTGAAGAAAAACTTAGAAAAAATTGTGAAAAAAACTGTGAAAAAAAAGAACTGAGAAAAAAAACTGAAGAAAAATTTAGAAAAAAACTGTGCACAAAAGTGTGGAAAAAAAGAACTGAGAAAAAAACTGATAAAAAACTGAGCAGAAAAACTGAGCAGAAAAACTGAGAAAAAAAACTATTTAAAAAAAACTGAAGAAAAACGGATGAAAAAAACTGAGAAGAAAAATTGAGAAAAAACGACTGAAAAAACTGAAGAAAAACTTAGAAAAATACTGTGAAAAAAAAGAAGAACTGAGAAAAAAAAACTGAAGAAAAACTTAGAAAAAAACTGAAAAAAACTGCAAATAAGAAATGAGAAAAAAATCTGAAGAAAAAACTGAGCAGAAAAACTGATCAGAAAAACTGAGAAAAAAAACTATTTTAAAAAACTGAAGAAAAACGGAGGAAAAAAACTGAAAAGAAAAATTGAGAAAAAACGACTGAAAAAACTGAAGAAAAACTAAGAAAAAAACTGTGAAAAAAATTGTGAAAAAAAAGAACTGAGAAAAAAAACTGAAGAAAAAACTGAGCAGAAAAACTGAGCAGAAAAACTGAGAAAAAAATAACTATTAAAAAAATACTGAAGAAAAACGGAGTAAAAAAACTGAGAAGAAAAATTGAGAAAAAACGATTCAAAAAACTGAAGAAAAACTTAGAAAAAAACTGTGAAAAAAAAGAACTGAGAAAAAAAACTGAAGAAAAACGGAGGAATAAAACTGAGAAGAAAAACTGAGAAAAAAGACTGAAAAAACTGAAGAAAAACTTAGAAAAAAAACTGTGAAAAAAACTGAGAAAAAAAACTATTAAAAAAAACCTGAAGAAAAAGGAGGAAAAAAACTGAGAAGAAAAACTGAGAAAAAAAGACTGAAAAAACTGAAGAAAAACTTAGAAAAAAACTGTGAAAAAAAAGAAGAACTGAGAAAAAAAACTGAAGAAAAATTTGAAAAAAACTGTGCACAAAACTGTGAAAAAAAAGAATTGAGAAAAAAAACTGAGAAAAAACTGAGCAGAAAAACTGATCAGAAAAACTGAGAAAAAAAACTATTTAAAAAAACTGAAGAAAAACGGAGGAAAAAAACTGAGAAGAAAAATTGAGAAAAAACGACTGAAAAAACTGAAGAAAAACTTAGAAAAAAACTGTGAAAAAAAGAACTGAGAAAAAAAACTGAAGAAAAAACTGAGCAGAAAAACTGAGCAGAAAAACTGAGAAAAATACTATTAAAAAAATACTGAAGAAAAACGGAGTAAAAAAACTGAGAAGAAAAATTGAGAAAAACGACTGAAAAAACTGAAGAAAAACTTAGAAAAAAACTGTGAAAAAAACTGTGAAAAAAAGAACTGAGAAAAAAAACTGAAGAAAAAACTGAGCAGAAAAACTGAGCAGAAAAACTGAGAAAAAAACTATTAAAAAAATACTGAAGAAAAACGAAGTAAAAAAACTGAGAAGAAAAATTGAGAAAAACGACTGAAAAAACTGAAGAAAAAAAAGAACGGAGAAAAAAAACTGAAGAAAAATTTAGAAAAAAACTGTGCACAAAACTGTGGAAAAAAGAACTGTGAAAAAAAACTGAAGCAAAAACTGAGCAGAAAAACTGAGCAGAAAAACTGAGAAAAAAACTATGAAAAAAATATTGAAGAAAAACGGAGTACAAAAACTGAGAATAAAAATTGAGAAAAAACGACTGAAAAAACTGAAGAAAAACTTAGAAAAAAACTGTGAAAAAAAAGAACTGAGAAAAAAAACTGATGAAAAAACTGAGCAGAAAAACTGAGCAGAAAAACTGAGAAAAAAAACTATTTTAAAAAACTGAAGAAAAACGGAGGAAAAAAACTGAAAAGAAAAATTGAGAAAAAACGACTGAAAAAACTGAAGAAAAACTAAGAAAAAAACTGTGAAAAAAATTGTGAAAAAAAAGAACTGAGAAAAAAAACTGAAGAAAAAACTGAGCAGAAAAACTGAGCAGAAAAACTGAGAAAAAAATAACTATTAAAAAAATACTGAAGAAAAACGGAGTAAAAAAACTGAGAAGAAAAATTGAGAAAAAACGATTCAAAAAACTGAAGA
Source organism: Pristiophorus japonicus (assembly GCF_044704955.1). Classification (NCBI taxonomy): domain Eukaryota; kingdom Metazoa; phylum Chordata; class Chondrichthyes; family Pristiophoridae; genus Pristiophorus; species Pristiophorus japonicus. The sequence goes on from NW_027251071.1 coordinate 934,664, forward strand.
AAAACTTAGAAAAAAACTGTGAAAAAAAAGAACTGAGAAAAAAAACTGAAGAAAAACGGAGGAATAAAACTGAGAAGAAAAACTGAGAAAAAAGACTGAAAAAACTGAAGAAAAACTTAGAAAAAAAACTGTGAAAAAAACTGAGAAAAAAAACTATTAAAAAAAACCTGAAGAAAAAGGAGGAAAAAAACTGAGAAGAAAAACTGAGAAAAAAAGACTGAAAAAACTGAAGAAAAACTTAGAAAAAAACTGTGAAAAAAAAGAAGAACTGAGAAAAAAAACTGAAGAAAAATTTGAAAAAAACTGTGCACAAAACTGTGAAAAAAAAGAATTGAGAAAAAAAACTGAGAAAAAACTGAGCAGAAAAACTGATCAGAAAAACTGAGAAAAAAAACTATTTAAAAAAACTGAAGAAAAACGGAGGAAAAAAACTGAGAAGAAAAATTGAGAAAAAACGACTGAAAAAACTGAAGAAAAACTTAGAAAAAAACTGTGAAAAAAAGAACTGAGAAAAAAAACTGAAGAAAAAACTGAGCAGAAAAACTGAGCAGAAAAACTGAGAAAAATACTATTAAAAAAATACTGAAGAAAAACGGAGTAAAAAAACTGAGAAGAAAAATTGAGAAAAACGACTGAAAAAACTGAAGAAAAACTTAGAAAAAAACTGTGAAAAAAACTGTGAAAAAAAGAACTGAGAAAAAAAACTGAAGAAAAAACTGAGCAGAAAAACTGAGCAGAAAAACTGAGAAAAAAACTATTAAAAAAATACTGAAGAAAAACGAAGTAAAAAAACTGAGAAGAAAAATTGAGAAAAACGACTGAAAAAACTGAAGAAAAAAAAGAACGGAGAAAAAAAACTGAAGAAAAATTTAGAAAAAAACTGTGCACAAAACTGTGGAAAAAAAGAACTGTGAAAAAAAACTGAAGAAAAAACTGAGCAGAAAAACTGAGCAGAAAAACTGAGAAAAAAACTATGAAAAAAATATTGAAGAAAAACGGAGTACAAAAACTGAGAATAAAAATTGAGAAAAAACGACTGAAAAAACTGAAGAAAAACTTAGAAAAAAACTGTGAAAAAAAAGAACTGAGAAAAAAAACTGATGAAAAAACTGAGCAGAAAAACTGAGCAGAAAAACTGAGAAAAAAACTATGAAAAAAATACTGAAGAAAAACGGAGTACAAAAACTGAGAAGAAAAATTGAGAAAAAACAACTTAAAAACACTGAAGAAAAACGGATGAAAAAAACTGTGAAAAAAAAGAACTGAGAAAAAAAATTGAAGAAAAACGGATGAAAAAACTGAGAAGAAAAACTGAGAAAAAAAGACTGAAAAAACTGAAGAAAAACTTAGAAAAAAACTGTGAAAAAAACTGAAAAAAAAGAACTGAGAAAAAAAACTGAAGAAAAATTTGAAAAAAACTGTGCACAAAACTGTGAAAAAAAAGAATTGAGAAAAAAAACTGAGAAAAAACTGAGCAGAAAAACTGATCAGAAAAACTGAGAAAAAAAACTATTTAAAAAAACTGAAGAAAAACGGAGGAAAAAAACTGAGAAGAAAAATTGAGAAAAAACGACTGAAAAAACTGAAGAAAAACTTAGAAAAAAACTGTGAAAAAAACTGTGAAAAAAAGAACTGAGAAAAAAAATGAAGAAAAAACTGAGTAGAAAAACTGAGCAGAAAAACTGAGAAAAAAACTATGTAAAAAATACTGAAGAAAAACGGAGTAAACAACTGAGAAGAAAAATTGAGAAAAAAAGACTGAAAAAACTGAAGAAAAACTTAGAAAAAAACTGTGAAAAAAAGAACTGAGAAAAAAAACTGAAGAAAAAACTGAGCAGAAAAACTGAGCAGAAAAACTGAGAAAAAAACTATGAAAAAAATATTGAAGAAAAACGGAGTACAAAAACTGAGAATAAAAATTGAGAAAAAACGACTGAAAAAACTGAAGAAAAACTTAGAAAAAAACTGTGAAAAAAAAGAACTGAGAAAAAAAACTGATGAAAAAACTGAGCAGAAAAACTGAGCAGAAAAACTGAGAAAAAAACTATGAAAAAAATACTGAAGAAAAACGGAGTACAAAAACTGAGAAGAAAAATTGAGAAAAAACAACTTAAAAACACTGAAGAAAAACGGATGAAAAAAACTGTGAAAAAAAAGAACTGAGAAAAAAAATTGAAGAAAAACGGATGAAAAAACTGAGAAGAAAAACTGAGAAAAAAAGACTGAAAAAACTGAAGAAAAACTTAGAAAAAAACTGTGAAAAAAACTGAAAAAAAAGAACTGAGAAAAAAAACTGAAGAAAAATTTGAAAAAAACTGTGCACAAAACTGTGAAAAAAAAGAATTGAGAAAAAAAACTGAGAAAAAACTGAGCAGAAAAACTGAGAAAAAAAACTATTTAAAAAAACTGAAGAAAAACGGAGGAAAAAAACTGAGAAGAAAAATTGAGAAAAAACGACTGAAAAAACTGAAGAAAAACTTAGAAAAAAACTGTGAAAAAACTGTGAAAAAAAGAACTGAGAAAAAAAATGAAGAAAAAACTGAGTAGAAAAACTGAGCAGAAAAACTGAGAAAAAAACTATTTAAAAAATACTGAAGAAAAACGGAGTAAAAAACTGAGAAGAAAAATTGAGAAAAAAAGACTGAAAAAACTGAAGAAAAACTTAGAAATAAACTGTGAAAAAAAGAACTGAGAAAAAAAACTGAAGAAAAAACTGAGCAGAAAAACTGAGCAGAAAAACTGAGAAAAAAACTATTAAAAAAATACTGAAGAAAAACGGAGTAAAAAAACTGAGAAGAAAAATTGAGAAAAACGACTGAAAAAACTGAAGAAAAAAAAGAACGGAGAAAAAAAACTGAAGAAAAATTTTGAAAAAAACTGTGCACAAAACTGTGGAAAAAAAGAACTGAGAAAAACAACTGAGAAAAAACTGAGCAGAAAAACTGAGAAAAACACTATGAAAAAATACTGAAGAAAAACGGAGTAAAAAAACTGAGAAGTAAAATTGAGAAAAAACGACTGAAAAAACTGAAGAAAAACTTAGAAAAAAACTGTGCACAAAACTGTGGAAAAAAGAACTGTGAAAAAAAACTGAAGAAAAAGCTGAGCAGAAAAACTGAGCAGAAAAACTGAGAAAAAAACTATGAAAAAAATATTGAAGAAAAACGGAGTACAAAAACTGAGAATAAAAATTGAGAAAAAACGACTGAAAAAACTGAAGAAAAACTTAGAAAAAAACTGTGAAAAAAAAGAACTGAGAAAAAAAACTGATGAAAAAACTGAGCAGAAAAACTGAGCAGAAAAACTGAGAAAAAAACTATGAAAAAAATACTGAAGAAAAACGGAGTACAAAAACTGAGAAGAAAAATTGAGAAAAAACAACTTAAAAACACTGAAGAAAAACGGATGAAAAAAACTGTGAAAAAAAAGAACTGAGAAAAAAAATTGAAGAAAAACGGATGAAAAAACTGAGAAGAAAAACTGAGAAAAAAAGACTGAAAAAACTGAAGAAAAACTTAGAAAAAAACTGTGAAAAAAACTGAAAAAAAAGAACTGAGAAAAAAAACTGAAGAAAAATTTGAAAAAAACTGTGCACAAAACTGTGAAAAAAAAGAATTGAGAAAAAAAACTGAGAAAAAACTGAGCAGAAAAACTGAGAAAAAAAACTATTTAAAAAAACTGAAGAAAAACGGAGGAAAAAAACTGAGAAGAAAAATTGAGAAAAAACGACTGAAAAAACTGAAGAAAAACTTAGAAAAAAACTGTGAAAAAAACTGTGAAAAAAAGAACTGAGAAAAAAAATGAAGAAAAAACTGAGTAGAAAAACTGAGCAGAAAAACTGAGAAAAAAACTATTTAAAAAATACTGAAGAAAAACGGAGTAAAAAACTGAGAAGAAAAATTGAGAAAAAAAGACTGAAAAAACTGAAGAAAAACTTAGAAATAAACTGTGAAAAAAAGAACTGAGAAAAAAAACTGAAGAAAAAACTGAGCAGAAAAACTGAGCAGAAAAACTGAGAAAAAAACTATTAAAAAAATACTGAAGAAAAACGGAGTAAAAAAACTGAGAAGAAAAATTGAGAAAAACGACTGAAAAAACTGAAGAAAAAAAAGAACGGAGAAAAATAACTGAAGAAAAATTTTGAAAAAAACTGTGCACAAAACTGTGGAAAAAAAGAACTGAGAAAAACAACTGAGAAAAAACTGAGCAGAAAAACTGAGAAAAACACTATGAAAAAATACTGAAGAAAAACGGAGTAAAAAAACTGAGAAGTAAAATTGAGAAAAAACGACTGAAAAAACTGAAGAAAAACTTAGAAAAAAACTGTGAAAAAAAAGAACTGAGAAAAAAAACTGAGAAAAAACTGAGCAGAAAAACTGAGCAGAAAAACTGAGAAAAAAATTATTTAAAAAAACTGAAGAAAAACGGATGAAAAGAACTGAGAAGAAAAACTGAGAAAAAAAGACTGAAAAAACTGAAGATAAACTTAGAAAAAAACTGTGAAAAAAACTGAAAAAAAAGAACTGAGAAAAAAAATTAAGAAAAACTTAGAAAAAAACTGTGCACAAAACAGTGAAAAAAAAGAACTGAGGAAAAAAACTGAAGAAAAAACTGAGCAGAAAAACTGAGCAGAAAAACTGAGAAAAAAAACTATGAAAAAAATACTGAAGAAAAACGGAGTACAAAAACTGAGAAGAAAAATTTAGAAAAAACGACTTAAAAAAACTGAAGAAAAACGGATGAAAAAAACTGTGAAAAAAAAGAATTGAGAAAAAAAACTGATGAAAAAACTGAGCAGAAAAACTGAGCAGAAAAACTGAGAAAAAAACTATGAAAAAAATACTGAAGAAAAACGGAGTACAAAAACTGAGAAGAAAAATTTAGAAAAAACGACTTAAAAAAACTGAAGAAAATCGGGTGAAAAAAACTGAAAAAAAAGAACTGAGAAAAAAAACTGAAGAAAAACGGATGAAAAAAACTGAGAAGAAAAACTGAGAAAAAATCTATTAAAAAAATACTGAAGAAAAACGGAGTAAAAAAACTGAGAAGAAAAATTGAGAAAAAAAGACTGAAAAAACTGAAGAAAAAAAAGAACGGAGAAAAAAAACTGAAGAAAAATTTTGAAAAAAACTGTGCACAAAACTGTGGAAAAAAAGAACTGAGAAAAACAACTGAGCAAAAACTGAGCAGAAAAACTGAGAAAAAAACTATGAAAAAATACTGAAGAAAAACGGAGTAAAAAAACTGAGAATAAAAATTGAGAAAAAACGACTGAAAAAACTGAAGAAAAACTTAGAAAAAAACTGTGAAAAAAAAGAACTGAGAAAAAAAACTGATGAAAAAACTGAGCAGAAAAACTGAGCAGAAAAACTGAGAAAAAAACTATGAAGAAAATACTGAAGAAAAACGGAGCACAAAAACTGAGAAGAAAAATTGAGAAAAAACAACTTAAAAACACTGAAGAAAAACGGATGAAAAAAACTGTGAAAAAAAAGAATTGAGAAAAAAAACTGAAGAAAAACGGATGAAAAAACTGAGAAGAAAAACTGAGACAAAAAGACTGAAAAAACTGAAGAAAAACTTAGAAAAAAACTGTGAAAAAACTGAAAAAAAAGAACTGAGAAAAAAAACTGAAGAAAAATTTGAAAAAAACTGTGCACAAAACTGTGAAAAAAAAGAATTGAGAAAAAAAACTGAGAAAAAACTGAGCAGAAAAACTGATCAGAAAAACTGAGAAAAAAAACTATTTAAAAAAACTGAAGAAAAACGGAGGAAAAAAACTGAGAAGAAAAATTGAGAAAAAACGACTGAAAAAACTGAAGAAAAACTTAGAAAAAAACTGTGAAAAAAAGAACTGAGAAAAAAAACTGAAGAAAAAACTGAGCAGAAAAACTGAGCAGAAAAACTGAGAAAAATACTATTAAAAAAATACTGAAGAAAAACGGAGTAAAAAAACTGAGAAGAAAAATTGAGAAAAACGACTGAAAAAACTGAAGAAAAACTTGGAAAAAAAACTGTGAACTAAACTGAAAAAAACAGAAGAACTGAGAAAAAAAACTGAGAAAAAACTGACTAGCAAAACTGAGCAGAAAAACTAAGGAGAAAAACTGAGACAAAAAACTATTAAAAAAAATCTGAAGAAAAAGGAGGAAAAAAACTGAGAAGAAAAACTGAGAAAAAACGACTGAAAAAACTGAAGAAAAACTTGGAAAAAAACTGTGAAAAAAACTGTGAAAAAAAGAACTGAGAAAAAAAACTGAAGAAAAAACTGAGCAGAAAAACTGAGCAGAAAAACTGAGAAAAAAACTATTAAAAAAATACTGAAGAAAAACGAAGTAAAAAAACTGAGAAGAAAAATTGAGAAAAACGACTGAAAAAACTGAAGAAAAACTTAGAAAAAAACTGTGAAAAAAAAGAACTGAGAAAAAAAACTGATGAAAAAACTGAGCAGAAAAACTGAGCAGAAAAACTGAGAAAAAAACTATGAAAAAAATACTGAAGAAAAACGGAGTACAAAAACTGAGAAGAAAAATTGAGAAAAAACAACTTAAAAACACTGAAGAAAAACGGATGAAAAAAACTGTGAAAAAAAAGAACTGAGAAAAAAAATTGAAGAAAAACGGATGAAAAAACTGAGAAGAAAAACTGAGAAAAAAAGACTGAAAAAACTGAAGAAAAACTTAGAAAAAAACTGTGAAAAAAACTGAAAAAAAAGAACTGAGAAAAAAAACTGAAGAAAAATTTGAAAAAAACTGTGCACAAAACTGTGAAAAAAAAGAATTGAGAAAAAAAACTGAGAAAAAACTGAGCAGAAAAACTGATCAGAAAAACTGAGAAAAAAAACTATTTAAAAAAACTGAAGAAAAACGGAGGAAAAAAACTGAGAAGAAAAATTGAGAAAAAACGACTGAAAAAACTGAAGAAAAACTTAGAAAAAAACTGTGAAAAAAACTGTGAAAAAAAGAACTGAGAAAAAAAATGAAGAAAAAACTGAGTAGAAAAACTGAGCAGAAAAACTGAGAAAAAAACTATTTAAAAAATACTGAAGAAAAACGGAGTAAACAACTGAGAAGAAAAATTGAGAAAAAAAGACTGAAAAAACTGAAGAAAAACTTAGAAAAAAACTGTGAAAAAAAGAACTGAGAAAAAAAACTGAAGAAAAAACTGAGCAGAAAAACTGAGAAAAAAACTATTAAAAAAATACTGAAGAAAAACGGAGTAAAAAAACTGAGAAGAAAAATTGAGAAAAACGACTGAAAAAACTGAAGAAAAAAAAGAACGGAGAAAAAAAACTGAAGAAAAATTTTGAAAAAAACTGTGCACAAAACTGTGGAAAAAAAGAACTGAGAAAAACAACTGAGAAAAAACTGAGCAGAAAAACTGAGAAAAACACTGAAAAAATACTGAAGAAAAACGGAGTAAAAAAACTGAGAAGTAAAATTGAGAAAAAACGACTGAAAAAACTGAAGAAAAACTTAGAAAAAAACTGTGAAAAAAAAGAACTGAGAAAAAAAACTGAAGAAAAATTTAGAAAAAAACTGCACAAAACTGTGGAAAAAAAGAACTGAGAAAAAAAACTGAGAAAAAACTGAGCAGAAAAACTGAGCAGAAAAACTGAGAAAAAAATTATTTAAAAAAACTGAAGAAAAACGGATGAAAAGAACTGAGAAGAAAAACTGAGAAAAAAAGACTGAAAAAACTGAAGATAAACTTAGAAAAAAACTGTGAAAAAAACTGAAAAAAAAGAACTGAGAAAAAAAATTAAGAAAAACTTAGAAAAAAACTGTGCACAAAACAGTGAAAAAAAAGAACTGAGGAAAAAAACTGAAGAAAAAACTGAGCAGAAAAACTGAGAAAAAAACTATGAAAAAAATACTGAAGAAAAACGGAGTACAAAAACTGAGAATAAAAATTGAAAAAAACGACTGAAAAAACTGAAGAAAAACTTAGAAAAAAACTGTGAAAAAAAAGAACTGAGAAAAAAAACTGATGAAAAAACTGAGCAGAAAAACTGAGCAGAAAAACTGAGAAAAAAACTATGAAAAAAATACTGAAGAAAAACGGAGTACAAAAACTGAGAAGAAAAATTGAGAAAAAACAACTTAAAAACACTGAAGAAAAACGGATGAAAAAAACTGTGAAAAAAAAGAACTGAGAAAAAAAACTGAAGAAAAACGGATGAAAAAACTGAGAAGAAAAACTGAGAAAAAAAGACTGAAAAAACTGAAGAAAAACTTAGAAAAAAACTGTGAAAAAAACTGAAAAAAAAGAACTGAGAAAAAAAACTGAAGAAAAATTTGAAAAAAACTGTGCACAAAACTGTGAAAAAAAAGAATTGAGAAAAAAAACTGAGAAAAAACTGAGCAGAAAAACTGATCAGAAAAACTGAGAAAAAAAACTATTTAAAAAAACTGAAGAAAAACGGAGGAAAAAAACTGAGAAGAAAAATTGAGAAAAAACGACTGAAAAAACTGAAGAAAAACTTAGAAAAAAACTGTGAAAAAAACTGTGAAAAAAAGAACTGAGAAAAAAAATGAAGAAAAAACTGAGCAGAAAAACTGAGCAGAAAAACTGAGAAAAAAACTATATAAAAAATACTGAAGAAAAACGGAGTAAAAAAACTGAGAAGAAAAATTGAGAAAAAAAGACTGAAAAAACTGAAGAAAAAAAAGAACGGAGAAAAAAAACTGAACAAAAATTTAGAAAAAAACTGTGCACAAAATTGTGGAAAAAAAGTACTGTGAAAAAAAACTGAAGAAAAAACTGAGCAGAAAAACTGAGCAGAAAAACTGAGAAAAAAACTATGAAAAAAATACTGAAGAAAAACGGAGTACAAAAACTGAGAATAAAAATTGAGAAAAAACGACTGAAAAAACTGAAGAAAAACTTAGAAAAAAACTGTGAAAAAAAAGAACTGAGAAAAAAAACTGATGAAAAAACTGAGCAGAAAAACTGAGCAGAAAAACTGAGAAAAAAACTATGAAAAAAATACTGAAGAAAAACGGAGTACAAAAACTGAGAAGAAAAATTGAGAAAAAACAACTTAAAAACACTGAAGAAAAACGGATGAAAAAAACTGTGAAAAAAAAGAACTGAGAAAAAAAACTGAAGAAAAACGGATGAAAAAACTGAGAAGAAAAACTGAGAAAAAAAGACTGAAAAAACTGAAGAAAAACTTAGAAAAAAACTGTGAAAAAAACTGAAAAAAAAGAACTGAGAAAAAAAACTGAAGAAAAATTTGAAAAAAACTGTGCACAAAACTGTGAAAAAAAAGAATTGAGAAAAAAACTGAGAAAAAACTGAGCAGAAAAACTGAGCAGAAAAACTGAGAAAAAAACTATTAAAAAAATACTGAAGAAAAACGGAGTAAAAAAATTGAGAAGAAAAATTGAGAAAAACGACTGAAAAAACTGAAGAAAAAAAAGAACGGAGAAAAAAAACTGAAGAAAAATTTAGAAAAAAACTGTGCACAAAACTGTGGAAAAAAAGAACTGTGAAAAAAAACTGAAGAAAAAACTGAGCAGAAAAACTGAGCAGAAAAACTGAGAAAAAAACTATTTAAAAAATATTGAAGAAAAACGGAGTACAAAAACTGAGAATAAAAATTGAGAAAAAACGACTGAAAAAACTGAAGAAAAACTTAGAAAAAAACTGTGAAAAAAAAGAACTGAGAAAAAAAACTGATGAAAAAACTGAGCAGAAAAACTGAGCAGAAAAACTGAGAAAAAAACTATGAAAAAAATACTGAAGAAAAACGGAGTACAAAAACTGAGAAGAAAAATTGAGAAAAAACAACTTAAAAACACTGAAGAAAAACGGATGAAAAAAACTGTGAAAAAAAAGAACTGAGAAAAAAAATTGAAGAAAAACGGATGAAAAAACTGAGAAGAAAAACTGAGAAAAAAAGACTGAAAAAACTGAAGAAAAACTTAGAAAAAAACTGTGAAAAAAACTGAAAAAAAAGAACTGAGAAAAAAAACTGAAGAAAAATTTGAAAAAAACTGTGCACAAAACTGTGAAAAAAAAGAATTGAGAAAAAAAACTGAGAAAAAACTGAGCAGAAAAACTGATCAGAAAAACTGAGAAAAAAAACTATTTAAAAAAACTGAAGAAAAACGGAGGAAAAAAACTGAGAAGAAAAATTGAGAAAAAACGACTGAAAAAACTGAAGAAAAACTTAGAAAAAAACTGTGAAAAAAACTGTGAAAAAAAGAACTGAGAAAAAAAATGAAGAAAAAACTGAGTAGAAAAACTGAGCAGAAAAACTGAGAAAAAAACTATTTAAAAAATACTGAAGAAAAACGGAGTAAACAACTGAGAAGAAAAATTGAGAAAAAAAGACTGAAAAAACTGAAGAAAAACTTAGAAAAAAACTGTGAAAAAAAGAACTGAGAAAAAAAACTGAAGAAAAAACTGAGCAGAAAAACTGAGAAAAAAACTATAAAAAAAATACTGAAGAAAAACGGAGTAAAAAAACTGAGAAGAAAAATTGAGAAAAACGACTGAAAAAACTGAAGAAAAAAAAGAACGGAGAAAAAAAACTGAAGAAAAATTTTGAAAAAAACTGTGCACAAAACTGTGGAAAAAAAGAACTGAGAAAAACAACTGAGAAAAAACTGAGCAGAAAAACTGAGAAAAACACTGAAAAAATACTGAAGAAAAACGGAGTAAAAAAACTGAGAAGTAAAATTGAGAAAAAACGACTGAAAAAACTGAAGAAAAACTTAGAAAAAAACTGTGAAAAAAAAGAACTGAGAAAAAAAACTGAAGAAAAATTTAGAAAAAAACTGCACAAAACTGTGGAAAAAAAGAACTGAGAAAAAAAACTGAGAAAAAACTGAGCAGAAAAACTGAGCAGAAAAACTGAGAAAAAAATTATTTAAAAAAACTGAAGAAAAACGGATGAAAAGAACTGAGAAGAAAAACTGAGAAAAAAAGACTGAAAAAACTGAAGATAAACTTAGAAAAAAACTGTGAAAAAAACTGAAAAAAAAGAACTGAGAAAAAAAATTAAGAAAAACTTAGAAAAAAACTGTGCACAAAACAGTGAAAAAAAAGAACTGAGGAAAAAAACTGAAGAAAAAACTGAGCAGAAAAACTGAGAAAAAAACTATGAAAAAAATACTGAAGAAAAACGGAGTACAAAAACTGAGAATAAAAATTGAAAAAAACGACTGAAAAAACTGAAGAAAAACTTAGAAAAAAACTGTGAAAAAAAAGAACTGAGAAAAAAAACTGATGAAAAAACTGAGCAGAAAAACTGAGCAGAAAAACTGAGAAAAAAACTATGAAAAAAATACTGAAGAAAAACGGAGTACAAAAACTGAGAAGAAAAATTGAGAAAAAACAACTTAAAAACACTGAAGAAAAACGGATGAAAAAAACTGTGAAAAAAAAGAACTGAGAAAAAAAACTGAAGAAAAACGGATGAAAAAACTGAGAAGAAAAACTGAGAAAAAAAGACTGAAAAAACTGAAGAAAAACTTAGAAAAAAACTGTGAAAAAAACTGAAAAAAAAGAACTGAGAAAAAAAACTGAAGAAAAATTTGAAAAAAACTGTGCACAAAACTGTGAAAAAAAAGAATTGAGAAAAAAAACTGAGAAAAAACTGAGCAGAAAAACTGATCAGAAAAACTGAGAAAAAAAACTATTTAAAAAAACTGAAGAAAAACGGAGGAAAAAAACTGAGAAGAAAAATTGAGAAAAAACGACTGAAAAAACTGAAGAAAAACTTAGAAAAAAACTGTGAAAAAAACTGAAAAAAAAGAACTGAGAAAAAAAACTGAAGAAAAACGGATGAAAAAACTGAGAAGAAAAACTGAGAAAAAAAGACTGAAAAAACTGAAGAAAAACTTAGAAAAAAACTGTGAAAAAAACTGAAAAAAAAGAACTGAGAAAAAAAACTGAAGAAAAATTTGAAAAAAACTGTGCACAAAACTGTGAAAAAAAAGAATTGAGAAAAAAAACTGAGAAAAAACTGAGCAGAAAAACTGATCAGAAAAACTGAGAAAAAAAACTATTTAAAAAAACTGAAGAAAAACGGAGGAAAAAAACTGAGAAGAAAAATTGAGAAAAAACGACTGAAAAAACTGAAGAAAAACTTAGAAAAAAACTGTGAAAAAAACTGTGAAAAAAAGAACTGAGAAAAAAAATGAAGAAAAAACTGAGCAGAAAAACTGAGCAGAAAAACTGAGAAAAAAACTATTTAAAAAATACTGAAGAAAAACGGAGTAAAAAAACTGAGAAGAAAAATTGAGAAAAAAAGACTGAAAAAACTGAAGAAAAAAAAGAACGGAGAAAAAAAACTGAAGAAAAATTTAGAAAAAAACTGTGCACAAAATTGTGGAAAAAAAGTACTGTGAAAAAAAACTGAAGAAAAAACTGAGCAGAAAAACTGAGCAGAAAAACTGAGAAAAAAACTATGAAAAAAATACTGAAGAAAAACGGAGCACAAAAACTGAGAAGAAAAATTGAGAAAAAACAACTTAAAAACACTGAAGAAAAACGGATGAAAAAAACTGTGAAAAAAAAGAATTGAGAAAAAAAACTGAAGAAAAACGGATGAAAAAACTGAGAAGAAAAACTGAGACAAAAAGACTGAAAAAACTGAAGAAAAACTTAGAAAAAAACTGTGAAAAAAACTGAAAAAAAAGAACTGAGAAAAAAAACTGAAGAAAAATTTGAAAAAAACTGTGCACAAAACTGTGAAAAAAAAGAATTGAGAAAAAAAACTGAGAAAAAACTGAGCAGAAAAACTGATCAGAAAAACTGAGAAAAAAAACTATTTAAAAAAACTGAAGAAAAACGGAGGAAAAAAACTGAGAAGAAAAATTGAGAAAAAACGACTGAAAAAACTGAAGAAAAACTTAGAAAAAAACTGTGAAAAAAAGAACTGAGAAAAAAAACTGAAGAAAAAACTGAGCAGAAAAACTGAGCAGAAAAACTGAGAAAAATACTATTAAAAAAATACTGAAGAAAAACGGAGTAAAAAAACTGAGAAGAAAAATTGAGAAAAACGACTGAAAAAACTGAAGAAAAACTTAGAAAAAAACTGTGAAAAAAACTGTGAAAAAAAGAACTGAGAAAAAAAACTGAAGAAAAAACTGAGCAGAAAAACTGAGCAGAAAAACTGAGAATAAAACTATTAAAAAAATACTGAAGAAAAACGAAGTAAAAAAACTGAGAAGAAAAATTGAGAAAAACGACTGAAAAAACTGAAGAAAAAAAAGAACGGAGAAAAAAAACTGAAGAAAAATTTAGAAAAAAACTGTGCACAAAACTGTGAAAAAAAAGAACTGAGAAAAAAAACTGAAGAAAAACGGATGAAAAAACTGAGAAGAAAAACTGAGAAAAAAAGACTGAAAAAACTGAAGAAAAACTTAGAAAAAAACTGTGAAAAAAACTGAAAAAAAAGAACTGAGAAAAAAAACTGAAGAAAAATTTGAAAAAAACTGTGCACAAAACTGTGAAAAAAAAGAATTGAGAAAAAAAACTGAGAAAAAACTGAGCAGAAAAACTGATCAGAAAAACTGAGAAAAAAAACTATTTAAAAAAACTGAAGAAAAACGGAGGAAAAAAACTGAGAAGAAAAATTGAGAAAAAACGACTGAAAAAACTGAAGAAAAACTTAGAAAAAAACTGTGAAAAAAACTGTGAAAAAAAGAACTGAGAAAAAAAATGAAGAAAAAACTGAGCAGAAAAACTGAGCAGAAAAACTGAGAAAAAAACTATATAAAAAATACTGAAGAAAAACGGAGTAAAAAAACTGAGAAGAAAAATTGAGAAAAAAAGACTGAAAAAACTGAAGAAAAAAAAGAACGGAGAAAAAAAACTGAACAAAAATTTAGAAAAAAACTGTGCACAAAATTGTGGAAAAAAAGTACTGTGAAAAAAAACTGAAGAAAAAACTGAGCAGAAAAACTGAGCAGAAAAACTGAGAAAAAAACTATGAAAAAAATACTGAAGAAAAACGGAGTACAAAAACTGAGAAGAAAAATTGAGAAAAAACGACTGAAAAAACTGAAGAAAAACTTAGAAAAAAACTGTGAAAAAAAAGAACTGAGAAAAAAAACTGATGAAAAAACTGAGCAGAAAAACTGAGCAGAAAAACTGAGAAAAAAACTATGAAAAAAATACTGAAGAAAAACGGAGTACAAAAACTGAGAAGAAAAATTGAGAAAAAACAACTTAAAAACACTGAAGAAAAACGGATGAAAAAAACTGTGAAAAAAAAGAACTGAGAAAAAAAACTGAAGAAAAACGGATGAAAAAACTGAGAAGAAAAACTGAGAAAAAAAGACTGAAAAAACTGAAGAAAAACTTAGAAAAAAACTGTGAAAAAAACTGAAAAAAAAGAACTGAGAAAAAAAACTGAAGAAAAATTTGAAAAAAACTGTGCACAAAACTGTGAAAAAAAAGAATTGAGAAAAAAACTGAGAAAAAACTGAGCAGAAAAACTGAGCAGAAAAACTGAGAAAAAAACTATTAAAAAAATACTGAAGAAAAACGGAGTAAAAAAATTGAGAAGAAAAATTGAGAAAAACGACTGAAAAAACTGAAGAAAAAAAAGAACGGAGAAAAAAAACTGAAGAAAAATTTAGAAAAAAACTGTGCACAAAACTGTGGAAAAAAAGAACTGTGAAAAAAAACTGAAGAAAAAACTGAGCAGAAAAACTGAGCAGAAAAACTGAGAAAAAAACTATTTAAAAAATACTGAAGAAAAACGGAGTAAAAAAACTGAGAAGAAAAATTGAGAAAAAAAGACTGAAAAAACTGAAGAAAAAAAAGAACGGAGAAAAAAAACTGAAGAAAAATTTAGAAAAAAACTGTGCACAAAACTGTGGAAAAAAAGTACTGTGAAAAAAAACTGAAGAAAAAACTGAGCAGAAAAACTGAGCAGAAAAACTGAGAAAAAAACTATGAAAAAAATACTGAAGAAAAACGGAGTACAAAAACTGAGAATAAAAATTGAGAAAAAACGACTGAAAAAACTGAAGAAAAACTTAGAAAAAAACTGTGAAAAAAAAGAACTGAGAAAAAAAACTGATGAAAAAACTGAGCAGAAAAACTGAGCAGAAAAACTGAGAAAAAAACTATGAAAAAAATACTGAAGAAAAACGGAGTACAAAAACTGAGAAGAAAAATTGAGAAAAAACAACTTAAAAACACTGAAGAAAAACGGATGAAAAAAACTGTGAAAAAAAAGAACTGAGAAAAAAAACTGAAGAAAAACGGATGAAAAAACTGAGAAGAAAAACTGAGAAAAAAAGACTGAAAAAACTGAAGAAAAACTTAGAAAAAAACTGTGAAAAAAACTGAAAAAAAAGAACTGAGAAAAAAAACTGAAGAAAAATTTGAAAAAAACTGTGCACAAAACTGTGAAAAAAAAGAATTGAGAAAAAAAACTGAGAAAAAACTGAGCAGAAAAACTGATCAGAAAAACTGAGAAAAAAAACTATTTAAAAAAACTGAAGAAAAACGGAGGAAAAAAACTGAGAAGAAAAATTGAGAAAAAACGACTGAAAAAACTGAAGAAAAACTTAGAAAAAAACTGTGAAAAAAACTGTGAAAAAAAGAACTGAGAAAAAAAATGAAGAAAAAACTGAGCAGAAAAACTGAGCAGAAAAACTGAGAAAAAAACTATTTAAAAAATACTGAAGAAAAACGGAGTAAAAAAACTGAGAAGAAAAATTGAGAAAAAAAGACTGAAAAAACTGAAGAAAAAGAAGAACGGAGAAAAAAAACTGAAGAAAAATTTAGAAAAAAACTGTGCACAAAACTGTGGAAAAAAAGTACTGTGAAAAAAAACTGAAGAAAAAACTGAGCAGAAAAACTGAGCAGAAAAACTGAGAAAAAAACTATGAAAAAAATACTGAAGAAAAACGGAGCACAAAAACTGAGAAGAAAAATTGAGAAAAAACAACTTAAAAACACTGAAGAAAAACGGATGAAAAAAACTGTGAAAAAAAAGAATTGAGAAAAAAAACTGAAGAAAAACGGATGAAAAAAATGAGAAGAAAAACTGAGACAAAAAGACTGAAAAAACTGAAGAAAAACTTAGAAAAAAACTGTGAAAAAAACTGAAAAAAAAGAACTGAGAAAAAAAACTGAAGAAAAATTTGAAAAAAACTGTGCACAAAACTGTGAAAAAAAAGAATTGAGAAAAAAAACTGAGAAAAAACTGAGCAGAAAAACTGATCAGAAAAACTGAGAAAAAAAACTATTTAAAAAAACTGAAGAAAAACGGAGGAAAAAAACTGAGAAGAAAAATTGAGAAAAAACGACTGAAAAAACTGAAGAAAAACTTAGAAAAAAACTGTGAAAAAAAGAACTGAGAAAAAAAACTGAAGAAAAAACTGAGCAGAAAAACTGAGCAGAAAAACTGAGAAAAATACTATTAAAAAAATACTGAAGAAAAACGGAGTAAAAAAACTGAGAAGAAAAATTGAGAAAAACGACTGAAAAAACTGAAGAAAAACTTAGAAAAAAACTGTGAAAAAAACTGTGAAAAAAAGAACTGAGAAAAAAAACTGAAGAAAAAACTGAGCAGAAAAACTGAGCAGAAAAACTGAGAAAAAAACTATTAAAAAAATACTGAAGAAAAACGAAGTAAAAAAACTGAGAAGAAAAATTGAGAAAAACGACTGAAAAAACTGAAGAAAAAAAAGAACGGAGAAAAAAAACTGAAGAAAAATTTAGAAAAAAACTGTGCACAAAACTGTGGAAAAAAAGAACTGTGAAAAAAAACTGAAGAAAAAACTGAGCAGAAAAACTGAGCAGAAAAACTGAGAAAAAAACTATGAAAAATATATTGAAGAAAAACGGAGTACAAAAACTGAGAATAAAAATTGAGAAAAAACGACTGAAAAAACTGAAGAAAAACTTAGAAAAAAACTGTGAAAAAAAAGAACTGAGAAAAAAAACTGATGAAAAAACTGAGCAGAAAAACTGAGCAGAAAAACTGAGAAAAAAACTATGAAAAAAATACTGAAGAAAAACGGAGTACAAAAACTGAGAAGAAAAATTGAGAAAAAACAACTTAAAAACACTGAAGAAAAACGGATGAAAAAAACTGTGAAAAAAAAGAACTGAGAAAAAAAATTGAAGAAAAACGGATGAAAAAACTGAGAAGAAAAACTGAGAAAAAAAGACTGAAAAAACTGAAGAAAAACTTAGAAAAAAACTGTGAAAAAAACTGAAAAAAAAGAACTGAGAAAAAAAACTGAAGAAAAATTTGAAAAAAACTGTGCACAAAACTGTGAAAAAAAAGAATTGAGAAAAAAAACTGAGAAAAAACTGAGCAGAAAAACTGATCAGAAAAACTGAGAAAAAAAACTATTTAAAAAAACTGAAGAAAAACGGAGGAAAAAAACTGAGAAGAAAAATTGAGAAAAAACGACTGAAAAAACTGAAGAAAAACTTAGAAAAAAACTGTGAAAAAAACTGTGAAAAAAAGAACTGAGAAAAAAAATGAAGAAAAAACTGAGTAGAAAAACTGAGCAGAAAAACTGAGAAAAAAACTATTTAAAAAATACTGAAGAAAAACGGAGTAAACAACTGAGAAGAAAAATTGAGAAAAAAAGACTGAAAAAACTGAAGAAAAACTTAGAAAAAAACTGTGAAAAAAAGAACTGAGAAAAAAAACTGAAGAAAAAACTGAGCAGAAAAACTGAGCAGAAAAACTGAGAAATAAACTATTAAAAAAATACTGAAGAAAAACGGAGTAAAAAAACTGAGAAGAAAAATTGAGAAAAACGACTGAAAAAACTGAAGAAAAAAAAGAACGGAGAAAAAAAACTGAAGAAAAATTTTGAAAAAAACTGTGCACAAAACTGTGGAAAAAAAGAACTGAGAAAAACAACTGAGAAAAAACTGAGCAGAAAAACTGAGAAAAACACTATGAAAAAATACTGAAGAAAAACGGAGTAAAAAAACTGAGAAGTAAAATTGAGAAAAAACGACTGAAAAAACTGAAGAAAAACTTAGAAAAAAACTGTGAAAAAAAAGAACTGAGAAAAAAAACTGAAGAAAAATTTAGAAAAAAACTGCACAAAACTGTGGAAAAAAAGAACTGAGAAAAAAAACTGAGAAAAAACTGAGCAGAAAAACTGAGCAGAAAAACTGAGAAAAAAATTATTTAAAAAAACTGAAGAAAAACGGATGAAAAGAACTGAGAAGAAAAACTGAGAAAAAAAGACTGAAAAAACTGAAGATAAACTTAGAAAAAAACTGTGAAAAAAACTGAAAAAAAAGAACTGAGAAAAAAAATTAAGAAAAACTTAGAAAAAAACTGTGCACAAAACAGTGAAAAAAAAGAACTGAGGAAAAAAACTGAAGAAAAAACTGAGCAGAAAAACTGAGCAGAAAAACTGAGAAAAAAAACTATGAAAAAAATACTGAAGAAAAACGGAGTACAAAAACTGAGAAGAAAAATTGAGAAAAAACGACTTAAAAAAACTGAAGAAAAACGGATGAAAAAAACTGTGAAAAAAAAGAATTGAGAAAAAAAACTGATGAAAAAACTGAGCAGAAAAACTGAGCAGAAAAACTGAGAAAAAAACTATGAAAAAAATACTGAAGAAAAACGGAGTACAAAAACTGAGAAGAAAAATTTAGAAAAAACCACTTAAAAAAACTGAAGAAAATCGGGTGAAAAAAACTGTGAAAAAAAAGAACTGAGAAAAAAAACTGAAGAAAAACGGATGAAAAAAACTGAGAAGAAAAACTGAGAAAAAAAGACTGAAAAAACTGAAGAAAAACAGAAAAAAACTGTGAAAAAAACTGTGCAAAAAAAGAACTGAGAAAAAAAAATGAAGAAAAACTTAGAAAAAAACTGTGCACAAAACTGTGAAAAAAAATAATTGAGAAAAAAAACTGAGAAAAAACTGAGCAGAAAAACTGAGCAGAAAAACTGAGAAAAAAACTATTAAAAAAATACTGAAGAAAAACGGAGTAAAAAAACTGAGAAGAAAAATTGAGAAAAAAAGACTGAAAAAACTGAAGAAAAAAAAGAACGGAGAAAAAAAACTGAAGAAAAATTTTGAAAAAAACTGTGCACAAAACTGTGGAAAAAAAGAACTGAGAAAAACAACTGAGCAAAAACTGAGCAGAAAAACTGAGAAAAAAACTATGAAAAAATACTGAAGAAAAACGGAGTAAAAAAACTGAGAAGTAAAATTGAGAAAAAACGACTGAAAAAACTGAAGAAAAACTTAGAAAAAAACTGTGAAAAAAAAGAACGGAGAAAAAAAACTGAAGAAAAATTATGAAAAAAACTGTGCACAAAACTGTGGAAAAAAAGAACTGAGAAAAACAACTGAGAAAAAACTGAGCAGAAAAACTGAGAAAAAAACTATGAAAAAATACTGAAGAAAAACGGAGTAAAAAAACTGAGAAGTAAAATTGAGAAAAAACGACTGAAAAAACTGAAGAAAAACTTAGAAAAAAACTGTGAAAAAAAAGAACTGAGAAAAAAAACTGAAGAAAAATTTAGAAAAAAACTGCACAAAACTGTGGAAAAAAAGAACTGAGAAAAAAAACTGAGAAAAAACTGAGCAGAAAAACTGAGCAGAAAAACTGAGAAAAAAACTATTTAAAAAAACTGAAGAAAAACGGATGAAAAAAACTGAGAAGAAAAACTGAGAAAAAAAGACTGAAAAAACTGAAGAGAAACTTAGAAAAAAACTGTGAAAAAAACTGAAAAAAAAGAACTGAGAAAAAAAATTAAGAAAAACTTAGAAAAAAACTGTGCACAAAACAGTGAAAAAAAAGAACTGAGGAAAAAAACTGAAGAAAAAACTGAGCAGAAAAACTGAGAAAAAAACTATAAAAAAAATACTGAAAAAAAACGGAGTAAAAAAACTGAGAATAAAAATTGAGAAAAAACGAGTGAAAAAACTGAAGAAAAACTTAAGAAAAAAACTGTGAAAAAAAAGAACTGAGAAAAAAAACTGAAGAAAAAACTGAGCAGAAAAACTGAGCAGAAAAACTGAGAAAAAAAACTATGAAAAAAATACTGAAGAAAAACGGAGTACAAAAACTGAGAAGAAAAATTGAGAAAAAACAACTTAAAAAAACTGAAGAAAAACGGATGAAAAAAACTGTGACAAAAAAGAATTGAGAAAAAAAACTGATGAAAAAACTGAGCAGAAAAACTGAGCAGAAAAACTGAGAAAAAAACTATTAAAAAAATACTGAAGAAAAACGGAGTAAAAAAAACTGAGAAGACAAATTGAGAATAACGACTGAAAAAACTGAAGAAAAAAAAGAACGGAGAAAAAAAACTGAAGAAAAACTTAGAAAAAAACTGTGCACAAAACTGTGAAAAAAAAGAATTGAGAAAAAAAACTGAGAAAAAACTGAGCAGAAAAACTGATCAGAAAAACTGAGAAAAAAAACTATTTAAAAAAACTGAAGAAAAACGGAGGAAAAAAACTGAGAAGAAAAATTGAGAAAAAACGACTGAAAAAACTGAAGAAAAACTAAGAAAAAAACTGTGAAAAAAAAGAACTGAGAAGAAAAACTGAAGAAAAAACTGAGCAGAAAAACTGAGCAGAAAAACTGAGAAAAAAAACTATGAAAAAAATACTGAAGAAAAACGGAGTACAAAAACTGAGAAGAAAAATTGAGAAAAAACAACTTAAAAAAACTGAAGAAAAACGGATGAAAAAAACTGTGACAAAAAAGAATTGAGAAAAAAAACTGATGAAAAAACTGAGCAGAAAAACTGAGCAGAAAAACTGAGAAAAAAACTATTAAAAAAATACTGAAGAAAAACGGAGTAAAAAAAACTGAGAAGACAAATTGAGAAAAACGACTGAAAAAACTGAAGAAAAAAAAGAACGGAGAAAAAAAACTGAAGAAAAACTTAGAAAAAAACTGTGCACAAAACTGTGAAAAAAAAGAATTGAGAAAAAAAACTGAGAAAAAACTGAGCAGAAAAACTGATCAGAAAAACTGAGAAAAAAAACTATTTAAAAAAACTGAAGAAAAACGGAGGAAAAAAACTGAGAAGAAAAATTGAGAAAAAACGACTGAAAAAACTGAAGAAAAACTTAGAAAAAAACTGAAAAAAACTGTGAAAAAAAGAACTGAGAAAAAAAACTGAAGAAAAAACTGAGCAGAAAAACTGAGCAGAAAAACTGAGAAAAAAACTATTTAAAAAATACTGAAGAAAAACGGAGTAAAAAAACTGAGAAGAAGAATTGAGAAAAAAAGACTGAAAAAACTGAAGAAAAACTTAGAAAAAAACTGTGAAAAAAAGAACTGAGAAAAAAAACTGAAGAAAAAACTGAGCAGAAAAACTGAGCAGAAAAACTGAGAAAAAAACTATTTAAAAAATACTGAAGAAAAACGGAGTAAAAAAACTGAGAAGAAAAATTGAGAAAAAACGACTGAAAAAACTGAAGAAAAACTTAGAAAGAAACTGTGAAAAAAACTGTGAAAAAAAGAACTGAGAAAAAAAACTGAAGAAAAAACTGAGCAGAAAAACTGAGCAGAAAAACTGAGAAAAAAACTATGAAAAAAATACTGAAGAAAAACGGAGTACAAAAACTGAGAAGAAAAATTGAGAAAAAACGACTGAAAAAAACTGAAGAAAAACGGATGAAAAAAACTGTGAAAAAAAAGAACTGAGAAAAAAAACTGAAGAAAAACGGCTGAAAAAAACTGAGAAGAAAAACTGAGAAAAAAAGACTGAAAAAACTGAAGAAAAACTTAGAAAAAAACTGTGAATAAAAGAACTGAGAAAAAAAACTGAAGAAAAAACTGAGCAGAAAAACTGAGCAGAAAAACTGAGAAAAAAACTATTTAAAAAATACTGAAGAAAAACGGAGTAAAAAAACTGAGAAGAAAAATTGAGAAAAAACGGCTGAAAAAACTAAAGAAAAACTTAGAAAAAAACTGTGAAAAAAACTGTGAAAAAAAGAACTGAGAAAAAAAACTGAAGAAAAAACTGAGCAGAAAAACTGAGCAGAAAAACTGAGAAAAAAACTATTAAAAAAATACTGAAGAAAAACGGAGTAAAAAAACTGAGAAGAAAAATTGAGAAAAACGACTGAAAAAACTGAAGAAAAAAAAGAACGGAGAAAAAAAACTGAAGAAAAATTTAGAAAAAAACTGCACAAAATTGTGGAAAAAAAGAACTGTGAAAAAAAACTGAAGAAAAAACTGAGCAGAATAATTGAGCAGAAAAACTGAGAAAAAAACTATGAAAAAAATACTGAAGAAAAACGGAGTACAAAAACTGAGAAGAAAAATTGAGAAAAAACGACTGAAAAAAACTGAAGAAAAACGGATGAAAAAAACTGTGAAAAAAAAGAACTGAGAAAAAAAACTGAAGAAAAACGGCTGAAAAAAACTGAGAAGAAAAACTGAGAAAAAAAGACTGAAAAAACTGAAGAAAAACTTAGAAAAAAACTGTGAAATAAACTGTGAAAAAAAAGAACTGAGAAAAAAAACTGAAGAAAAACTTAGAAAAAAACTGTGCACAAAACTGTGAAAAAAAAGAATTGAGAAAAAAAACTGAGAAAAAACTGAGCAGAAAAACTGATCAGAAAAACTGAGAAAAAAAACTATTTAAAAAAACTGAAGAAAAACGGAGGAAAAAAACTGAGAAGAAAAATTGAGAAAAAACGACTGAAAAAACTGAAGAAAAACTTAGAAAAAAACTGAAAAAAACTGTGAAAAAAAGAACTGAGAAAAAAAACTGAAGAAAAAACTGAGCAGAAAAACTGAGCAGAAAAACTGAGAAAAAAACTATTTAAAAAATACTGAAGAAAAACGGAGTAAAAAAACTGAGAAGAAGAATTGAGAAAAAAAGACTGAAAAAACTGAAGAAAAACTTAGAAAAAAACTGTGAAAAAAAGAACTGAGAAAAAAAACTGAAGAAAAAACTGAGCAGAAAAACTGAGCAGAAAAACTGAGAAAAAAACTATTTAAAAAATACTGAAGAAAAACGGAGTAAAAAAACTGAGAAGAAGAATTGAGAAAAAAAGACTGAAAAAACTGAAGAAAAACTTAGAAAAAAACTGTGAAAAAAAGAACTGAGAAAAAAAACTGAAGAAAAAACTGAGCAGAAAAACTGAGCAGAAAAACTGAGTAAAAAACTATTTGAAAAATACTGAAGAAAAACGGAGTAAAAAAACTGAGAAGAAAAATTGAGAAAAAACGACTGAAAAAACTGAAGAAAAACTTAGAAAGAAACTGTGAAAAAAACTGTGAAAAAAAGAACTGAGAAAAAAAACTGAAGAAAAAACTGAGCAGAAAAACTGAGCAGAAAAACTGAGAAAAAAACTATTTAAAAAATACTGAAGAAAAACGGAGTAAAAAAACTGAGAAGAAGAATTGAGAAAAAAAGACTGAAAAAACTGAAGAAAAACTTAGAAAAAAACTGTGAAAAAAAGAACTGAGAAAAAAAACTGAAGAAAAAACTGAGCAGAAAAACTGAGCAGAAAAACTGAGAAAAAAACTATGAAAAAAATACTGAAGAAAAACGGAGTACAAAAACTGAGAAGAAAAATTGAGAAAAAACGACTGAAATAAACTGAAGAAAAACGGATGAAAAAAACTGTGAAAAAAAAGAACTGAGAAAAAAAACTGAAGAAAAACGGCTGAAAAAAACTGAGAAGAAAAACTGAGAAAAAAAGACTGAAAAAACTGAAGAAAAACTTAGAAAAAAACTGTGAAAAAATCTGAAAAAAAAGAACTGAGAAAAAAAACTGAAGAAAAACTTAGAAAAAAACTGTGCACAAAACTGTGAAAAAAAAGAATTGAGAAAAAAAACTGAGAAAAAACTGAGCAGAAAAACTGATCAGAAAAACTGAGAAAAAAAACTATTTAAAAAAACTGAAGAAAAACGGAGGAAAAAAACTGAGAAGAAAAATTGAGAAAAAACGACTGAAAAAACTGAAGAAAAACTTAGAAAAAAACTGTGAAAAAAACTGTGAAAAAAAGAACTGAGAAAAAAAACTGAATAAAAAACTGAGCAGAAAAACTGAGAAAAAAACTATGAAAAAAATACTGAAGAAAAACGGAGTAAAAAAACTGAGAAGAAAAATTGAGAAAAAACGACTGAAAAAACTGAAGAAAAACTTAGAAAGAAACTGTGAAAAAAACTGTGAAAAAAAGAACTGAGAAAAAAAACTGAAGAAAAAACTGAGTAGAAAAACTGAGAAAAAAACTATTAAAAAAATACTGAAGAAAAACGGAGTAAAAAAACTGAGAAGAAAAATTGAGAAAAAACGACTGAAAAAACTGAAGAAAAACTTAGAAAGAAACTGTGAAAAAAACTGTGAAAAAAAGAACTGAGAAAAAAAACTGAAGAAAAAACTGAGCAGAAAAACTGAGCAGAAAAACTGAGCAGAAAAACTGAGAAAAAAACTATTAAAAAATACTGAAGAAAAACGGAGTAAAAAAACTGAGAAGACAAATTGAGAAAAACGACTGAAAAAACTGAAGAAAAAAAAGAACGGAGAAAAAAAACTGAAGAAAAATTTAGAAAAAAACTGCACAAAATTGTGGAAAAAAAGAACTGTGAAAAAAAACTGAAGAAAAAACTGAGCAGAATAATTGAGCAGAAAAACTGAGAAAAAAACTATGAAAAAAATACTGAAGAAAAACGGAGTACAAAAACTGAGAAGAAAAATTGAGAAAAAACGACTGAAAAAAACTGAAGAAAAACGGATGAAAAAAACTGTGAAAAAAAAGAACTGAGAAAAAAAACTGAAGAAAAACGGCTGAAAAAAACTGAGAAGAAAAACTGAGAAAAAAAGACTGAAAAAACTGAAGAAAAACTTAGAAAAAAACTGTGAAATAAACTGTGAAAAAAAAGAACTGAGAAAAAAAACTGAAGAAAAACTTAGAAAAAAACTGTGCACAAAACTGTGAAAAAAAAGAATTGAGAAAAAAAACTGAGAAAAAACTGAGCAGAAAAACTGATCAGAAAAACTGAGAAAAAAAACTATTTAAAAAAACTGAAGAAAAACGGAGGAAAAAAACTGAGAAGAAAAATTGAGAAAAAACGACTGAAAAAACTGAAGAAAAACTTAGAAAAAAACTGAAAAAAACTGTGAAAAAAAGAACTGAGAAAAAAAACTGAAGAAAAAACTGAGCAGAAAAACTGAGCAGAAAAACTGAGAAAAAAACTATTTAAAAAATACTGAAGAAAAACGGAGTAAAAAAACTGAGAAGAAGAATTGAGAAAAAAAGACTGAAAAAACTGAAGAAAAACTTAGAAAAAAACTGTGAAAAAAAGAACTGAGAAAAAAAACTGAAGAAAAAACTGAGCAGAAAAACTGAGCAGAAAAACTGAGAAAAAAACTATTTAAAAAATACTGAAGAAAAACGGAGTAAAAAAACTGAGAAGAAAAATTGAGAAAAAACGACTGAAAAAACTGAAGAAAAACTTAGAAAGAAACTGTGAAAAAAACTGTGAAAAAAAGAACTGAGAAAAAAAACTGAAGAAAAAACTGAGCAGAAAAACTGAGCAGAAAAACTGAGAAAAAAACTATTAAAAAAATACTGAAGAAAAACGGAGTAAAAAAAACTGAGAAGACAAATTGAGAAAAACGACTGAAAAAACTGAAGAAAAAAAAGAACGGAGAAAAAAAACTGAAGAAAAACTTAGAAAAAAACTGTGCACAAAACTGTGAAAAAAAAGAATTGAGAAAAAAAACTGAGAAAAAACTGAGCAGAAAAACTGATCAGAAAAACTGAGAAAAAAAACTATTTAAAAAAACTGAAGAAAAACGGAGGAAAAAAACTGAGAAGAAAAATTGAGAAAAAACGACTGAAAAAACTGAAGAAAAACTTAGAAAAAAACTGAAAAAAACTGTGAAAAAAAGAACTGAGAAAAAAAACTGAAGAAAAAACTGAGCAGAAAAACTGAGCAGAAAAACTGAGAAAAAAACTATTTAAAAAATACTGAAGAAAAACGGAGTAAAAAAACTGAGAAGAAGAATTGAGAAAAAAAGACTGAAAAAACTGAAGAAAAACTTAGAAAAAAACTGTGAAAAAAAGAACTGAGAAAAAAAACTGAAGAAAAAACTGAGCAGAAAAACTGAGCAGAAAAACTGAGAAAAAAACTATTTAAAAAATACTGAAGAAAAACGGAGTAAAAAAACTGAGAAGAAAAATTGAGAAAAAACGACTGAAAAAACTGAAGAAAAACTTAGAAAGAAACTGTGAAAAAAACTGTGAAAAAAAGAACTGAGAAAAAAAACTGAAGAAAAAACTGAGCAGAAAAACTGAGCAGAAAAACTGAGAAAAAAACTATTAAAAAAATACTGAAGAAAAACGGAGTAAAAAAAACTGAGAAGACAAATTGAGAAAAACGACTGAAAAAACTGAAGAAAAAAAAGAACGGAGAAAAAAAACTGAAGAAAAATTTAGAAAAAAACTGCACAAAATTGTGGAAAAAAAGAACTGAGAAAAAAAACTGAAGAAAAAACTGAGCAGAAAAACTGAGCAGAAAAACTGAGAAAAAAACTATGAAAAAAATACTGAAGAAAAACGGAGTACAAAAACTGAGCAGAAAAACTGAGAAAAAAACTATTAAAAAAATACTGAAGAAAAACGGAGTAAAAAAAACTGAGAAGACAAATTGAGAAAAACGACTGAAAAAACTGAAGAAAAAAAAGAACGGAGAAAAAAAACTGAAGAAAAATTTAGAAAAAAACTGCACAAAATTGTGGAAAAAAAGAACTGAGAAAAAAAACTGAAGAAAAAACTGAGCAGAAAAACTGAGCAGAAAAACTGAGAAAAAAACTATGAAAAAAATACTGAAGAAAAACGGAGTAAAAAAACTGAGAAGAAAAATTGAGAAAAAACGACTGAAAAAACTGAAGAAAAACTTAGAAAGAAACTGTGAAAAAAACTGTGAAAAAAAGAACTGAGAAAAAAAACTGAAGAAAAAACTGAGTAGAAAAACTGAGAAAAAAACTATTAAAAAAATACTGAAGAAAAACGGAGTAAAAAAACTGAGAAGAAAAATTGAGAAAAAACGACTGAAAAAACTGAAGAAAAACTTAGAAAGAAACTGTGAAAAAAACTGTGAAAAAAAGAACTGAGAAAAAAAACTGAAGAAAAAACTGAGCAGAAAAACTGAGCAGAAAAACTGAGCAGAAAAACTGAGAAAAAAACTATTAAAAAATACTGAAGAAAAACGGAGTAAAAAAACTGAGAAGACAAATTGAGAAAAACGACTGAAAAAACTGAAGAAAAAAAAGAACGGAGAAAAAAAACTGAAGAAAAATTTAGAAAAAAACTGCACAAAATTGTGGAAAAAAAGAACTGTGAAAAAAAACTGAAGAAAAAACTGAGCAGAATAATTGAGCAGAAAAACTGAGAAAAAAACTATGAAAAAAATACTGAAGAAAAACGGAGTACAAAAACTGAGAAGAAAAATTGAGAAAAAACGACTGAAAAAAACTGAAGAAAAACGGATGAAAAAAACTGTGAAAAAAAAGAACTGAGAAAAAAAACTGAAGAAAAACGGCTGAAAAAAACTGAGAAGAAAAACTGAGAAAAAAAGACTGAAAAAACTGAAGAAAAACTTAGAAAAAAACTGTGAAATAAACTGTGAAAAAAAAGAACTGAGAAAAAAAACTGAAGAAAAACTTAGAAAAAAACTGTGCACAAAACTGTGAAAAAAAAGAATTGAGAAAAAAAACTGAGAAAAAACTGAGCAGAAAAACTGATCAGAAAAACTGAGAAAAAAAACTATTTAAAAAAACTGAAGAAAAACGGAGGAAAAAAACTGAGAAGAAAAATTGAGAAAAAACGACTGAAAAAACTGAAGAAAAACTTAGAAAAAAACTGAAAAAAACTGTGAAAAAAAGAACTGAGAAAAAAAACTGAAGAAAAAACTGAGCAGAAAAACTGAGCAGAAAAACTGAGAAAAAAACTATTTAAAAAATACTGAAGAAAAACGGAGTAAAAAAACTGAGAAGAAGAATTGAGAAAAAAAGACTGAAAAAACTGAAGAAAAACTTAGAAAAAAACTGTGAAAAAAAGAACTGAGAAAAAAAACTGAAGAAAAAACTGAGCAGAAAAACTGAGCAGAAAAACTGAGAAAAAAACTATTTAAAAAATACTGAAGAAAAACGGAGTAAAAAAACTGAGAAGAAAAATTGAGAAAAAACGACTGAAAAAACTGAAGAAAAACTTAGAAAGAAACTGTGAAAAAAACTGTGAAAAAAAGAACTGAGAAAAAAAACTGAAGAAAAAACTGAGCAGAAAAACTGAGCAGAAAAACTGAGAAAAAAACTATTAAAAAAATACTGAAGAAAAACGGAGTAAAAAAAACTGAGAAGACAAATTGAGAAAAACGACTGAAAAAACTGAAGAAAAAAAAGAACGGAGAAAAAAAACTGAAGAAAAACTTAGAAAAAAACTGTGCACAAAACTGTGAAAAAAAAGAATTGAGAAAAAAAACTGAGAAAAAACTGAGCAGAAAAACTGATCAGAAAAACTGAGAAAAAAAACTATTTAAAAAAACTGAAGAAAAACGGAGGAAAAAAACTGAGAAGAAAAATTGAGAAAAAACGACTGAAAAAACTGAAGAAAAACTTAGAAAAAAACTGAAAAAAACTGTGAAAAAAAGAACTGAGAAAAAAAACTGAAGAAAAAACTGAGCAGAAAAACTGAGCAGAAAAACTGAGAAAAAAACTATTTAAAAAATACTGAAGAAAAACGGAGTAAAAAAACTGAGAAGAAGAATTGAGAAAAAAAGACTGAAAAAACTGAAGAAAAACTTAGAAAAAAACTGTGAAAAAAAGAACTGAGAAAAAAAACTGAAGAAAAAACTGAGCAGAAAAACTGAGCAGAAAAACTGAGAAAAAAACTATTTAAAAAATACTGAAGAAAAACGGAGTAAAAAAACTGAGAAGAAAAATTGAGAAAAAACGACTGAAAAAACTGAAGAAAAACTTAGAAAGAAACTGTGAAAAAAACTGTGAAAAAAAGAACTGAGAAAAAAAACTGAAGAAAAAACTGAGCAGAAAAACTGAGCAGAAAAACTGAGAAAAAAACTATTAAAAAAATACTGAAGAAAAACGGAGTAAAAAAAACTGAGAAGACAAATTGAGAAAAACGACTGAAAAAACTGAAGAAAAAAAAGAACGGAGAAAAAAAACTGAAGAAAAATTTAGAAAAAAACTGCACAAAATTGTGGAAAAAAAGAACTGAGAAAAAAAACTGAAGAAAAAACTGAGCAGAAAAACTGAGCAGAAAAACTGAGAAAAAAACTATGAAAAAAATACTGAAGAAAAACGGAGTACAAAAACTGAGAAGAAAAATTGAGAAAAAACGACTGGAAAAAACTGAAGAAAAACGGATGAAAAAAACTGTGAAAAAAAAGAACTGAGAAAAAAAACTGAAGAAAAACGGCTGAAAAAAACTGAGAAGAAAAACTGAGAAAAAAAGACTGAAAAAACTGAAGAAAAACTTAGAAAAAATCTGTGAATAAAAGAACTGAGAAAAAAAACTGAAGAAAAAACTGAGCAGAAAAACTGAGCAGAAAAACTGAGAAAAAAACTATTTAAAAAATACTGAAGAAAAACGGAGTAAAAAAACTGAGAAGAAAAATTGAGAAAAAACGGCTGAAAAAACTAAAGAAAAACTTAGAAAAAAACTGTGAAAAAAACTGTGAAAAAAAGAACTGAGAAAAAAAACTGAAGAAAAAACTGAGCAGAAAAACTGAGCAGAAAAACTGAGAAAAAAACTATTAAAAAAATACTGAAGAAAAACGGAGTAAAAAAACTGAGAAGAAAAATTGAGAAAAACGACTGAAAAAACTGAAGAAAAAAAAGAACGGAGAAAAAAAACTGAAGAAAAATTTAGAAAAAAACTGCACAAAATTGTGGAAAAAAAGAACTGTGAAAAAAAACTGAAGAAAAAACTGAGCAGAATAATTGAGCAGAAAAACTGAGAAAAAAACTATGAAAAAAATACTGAAGAAAAACGGAGTACAAAAACTAAGAAAAATTGAGAAAAAACGACTGAAAAAAACTGAAGAAAAACGGATGAAAAAAACTGTGAAAAAAAAGAACTGAGAAAAAAAACTGAAGAAAAACGGCTGAAAAAAACTGAGAAGAAAAACTGAGAAAAAAAGACTGAAAAAACTGAAGAAAAACTTAGAAAAAAACTGTGAAATAAACTGTGAAAAAAAAGAACTGAGAAAAAAAACTGAAGAAAAACTTAGAAAAAAACTGTGCACAAAACTGTGAAAAAAAAGAATTGAGAAAAAAAACTGAGAAAAAACTGAGCAGAAAAACTGATCAGAAAAACTGAGAAAAAAAACTATTTAAAAAAACTGAAGAAAAACGGATGAAAAGAACTGAGAAGAAAAACTGAGAAAAAAAGACTGAAAAAACTGAAGATAAACTTAGAAAAAAACTGTGAAAAAAACTGAAAAAAAAGAACTGAGAAAAAAAATTAAGAAAAACTTAGAAAAAAACTGTGCACAAAACAGTGAAAAAAAAGAACTGAGGAAAAAAACTGAAGAAAAAACTGAGCAGAAAAACTGAGCAGAAAAACTGAGAAAAAAAACTATGAAAAAAATACTGAAGAAAAACGGAGTACAAAAACTGAGAAGAAAAATTGAGAAAAAACGACTTAAAAAAACTGAAGAAAAACGGATGAAAAAAACTGTGAAAAAAAAGAATTGAGAAAAAAAACTGATGAAAAAACTGAGCAGAAAAACTGAGCAGAAAAACTGAGAAAAAAACTATGAAAAAAATACTGAAGAAAAACGGAGTACAAAAACTGAGAAGAAAAATTTAGAAAAAACCACTTAAAAAAACTGAAGAAAATCGGGTGAAAAAAACTGTGAAAAAAAAGAACTGAGAAAAAAAACTGAAGAAAAACGGATGAAAAAAACTGAGAAGAAAAACTGAGAAAAAAAGACTGAAAAAACTGAAGAAAAACAGAAAAAAACTGTGAAAAAAACTGTGCAAAAAAAGAACTGAGAAAAAAAAATGAAGAAAAACTTAGAAAAAAACTGTGCACAAAACTGTGAAAAAAAATAATTGAGAAAAAAAACTGAGAAAAAACTGAGCAGAAAAACTGAGCAGAAAAACTGAGAAAAAAACTATTAAAAAAATACTGAAGAAAAACGGAGTAAAAAAACTGAGAAGAAAAATTGAGAAAAAAAGACTGAAAAAACTGAAGAAAAAAAAGAACGGAGAAAAAAAACTGAAGAAAAATTTTGAAAAAAACTGTGCACAAAACTGTGGAAAAAAAGAACTGAGAAAAACAACTGAGCAAAAACTGAGCAGAAAAACTGAGAAAAAAACTATGAAAAAATACTGAAGAAAAACGGAGTAAAAAAACTGAGAAGTAAAATTGAGAAAAAACGACTGAAAAAACTGAAGAAAAACTTAGAAAAAAACTGTGAAAAAAAAGAACGGAGAAAAAAAACTGAAGAAAAATTATGAAAAAAACTGTGCACAAAACTGTGGAAAAAAAGAACTGAGAAAAACAACTGAGAAAAAACTGAGCAGAAAAACTGAGAAAAAAACTATGAAAAAATACTGAAGAAAAACGGAGTAAAAAAACTGAGAAGTAAAATTGAGAAAAAACGACTGAAAAAACTGAAGAAAAACTTAGAAAAAAACTGTGAAAAAAAAGAACTGAGAAAAAAAACTGAAGAAAA
The DNA here is from genome assembly GCF_044704955.1 of Pristiophorus japonicus. Taxonomy (NCBI): domain Eukaryota; kingdom Metazoa; phylum Chordata; class Chondrichthyes; family Pristiophoridae; genus Pristiophorus; species Pristiophorus japonicus. The sequence goes on from NW_027251071.1 coordinate 966,315, forward strand.
ATTTAGAAAAAAACTGCACAAAACTGTGGAAAAAAAGAACTGAGAAAAAAAACTGAGAAAAAACTGAGCAGAACAACTGAGCAGAAAAACTGAGAAAAAAACTATTTAAAAAAACTGAAGAAAAACGGATGAAAAAAACTGAGAAGAAAAACTGAGAAAAAAAGACTGAAAAAACTGAAGAGAAACTTAGAAAAAAACTGTGAAAAAAACTGAAAAAAAAGAACTGAGAAAAAAAATTAAGAAAAACTTAGAAAAAAACTGTGCACAAAACAGTGAAAAAAAAGAACTGAGGAAAAAAACTGAAGAAAAAACTGAGCAGAAAAACTGAGAAAAAAACTATAAAAAAAATACTGAAAAAAAACGGAGTAAAAAAACTGAGAATAAAAATTGAGAAAAAACGAGTGAAAAAACTGAAGAAAAACTTAAGAAAAAAACTGTGAAAAAAAAGAACTGAGAAAAAAAACTGAAGAAAAAACTGAGCAGAAAAACTGAGCAGAAAAACTGAGAAAAAAAACTATGAAAAAAATACTGAAGAAAAACGGAGTACAAAAACTGAGAAGAAAAATTGAGAAAAAACAACTTAAAAAAACTGAAGAAAAACGGATGAAAAAAACTGTGACAAAAAAGAATTGAGAAAAAAAACTGATGAAAAAACTGAGCAGAAAAACTGAGCAGAAAAACTGAGAAAAAAACTATTAAAAAAATACTGAAGAAAAACGGAGTAAAAAAAACTGAGAAGACAAATTGAGAAAAACGACTGAAAAAACTGAAGAAAAAAAAGAACGGAGAAAAAAAACTGAAGAAAAACTTAGAAAAAAACTGTGCACAAAACTGTGAAAAAAAAGAATTGAGAAAAAAAACTGAGAAAAAACTGAGCAGAAAAACTGATCAGAAAAACTGAGAAAAAAAACTATTTAAAAAAACTGAAGAAAAACGGAGGAAAAAAACTGAGAAGAAAAATTGAGAAAAAACGACTGAAAAAACTGAAGAAAAACTTAGAAAAAAACTGAAAAAAACTGTGAAAAAAAGAACTGAGAAAAAAAACTGAAGAAAAAACTGAGCAGAAAAACTGAGCAGAAAAACTGAGAAAAAAACTATTTAAAAAATACTGAAGAAAAACGGAGTAAAAAAACTGAGAAGAAGAATTGAGAAAAAAAGACTGAAAAAACTGAAGAAAAACTTAGAAAAAAACTGTGAAAAAAAGAACTGAGAAAAAAAACTGAAGAAAAAACTGAGCAGAAAAACTGAGCAGAAAAACTGAGAAAAAAACTATTTAAAAAATACTGAAGAAAAACGGAGTAAAAAAACTGAGAAGAAAAATTGAGAAAAAACGACTGAAAAAACTGAAGAAAAACTTAGAAAGAAACTGTGAAAAAAACTGTGAAAAAAAGAACTGAGAAAAAAAACTGAAGAAAAAACTGAGCAGAAAAACTGAGCAGAAAAACTGAGAAAAAAACTATGAAAAAAATACTGAAGAAAAACGGAGTACAAAAACTGAGAAGAAAAATTGAGAAAAAACGACTGAAAAAAACTGAAGAAAAACGGATGAAAAAAACTGTGAAAAAAAAGAACTGAGAAAAAAAACTGAAGAAAAACGGCTGAAAAAAACTGAGAAGAAAAACTGAGAAAAAAAGACTGAAAAAACTGAAGAAAACTTAGAAAAAAACTGTGAAAAAAAGAACTGAGAAAAAAAACTGAAGAAAAAACTGAGCAGAAAAACTGAGCAGAAAAACTGAGAAAAAAACTATTTAAAAAATACGGAAGAAAAACGGAGTAAAAAAACTGAGAAGAAAAATTGAGAAAAAATGGCTGAAAAAACTAAAGAAAAACTTAGAAAAAAACTGTGAAAAAAACTGTGAAAAAAAGAACTGAGAAAAAAAACTGAAGAAAAAACTGAGCAGAAAAACTGAGCAGAAAAACTGAGAAAAAAACTATTAAAAAAATACTGAAGAAAAACGGAGTAAAAAAACTGAGAAGAAAAATTGAGAAAAACGACTGAAAAAACTGAAGAAAAAAAAGAACGGAGAAAAAAAACTGAAGAAAAATTTAGAAAAAAACTGCACAAAATTGTGGAAAAAAAGAACTGTGAAAAAAAACTGAAGAAAAAACTGAGCAGAATAATTGAGCAGAAAAACTGAGAAAAAAACTATGAAAAAAATACTGAAGAAAAACGGAGTACAAAAACTGAGAAGAAAAATTGAGAAAAAACGACTGAAAAAAACTGAAGAAAAACGGATGAAAAAAACTGTGAAAAAAAAGAACTGAGAAAAAAAACTGAAGAAAAACGGCTGAAAAAAACTGAGAAGAAAAACTGAGAAAAAAAGACTGAAAAAACTGAAGAAAAACTTAGAAAAAAACTGTGAAATAAACTGTGAAAAAAAAGAACTGAGAAAAAAAACTGAAGAAAAACTTAGAAAAAAACTGTGCACAAAACTGTGAAAAAAAAGAATTGAGAAAAAAAACTGAGAAAAAACTGAGCAGAAAAACTGATCAGAAAAACTGAGAAAAAAAACTATTTAAAAAAACTGAAGAAAAACGGAGGAAAAAAACTGAGAAGAAAAATTGAGAAAAAACGACTGAAAAAACTGAAGAAAAACTTAGAAAAAAACTGAAAAAAACTGTGAAAAAAAGAACTGAGAAAAAAAACTGAAGAAAAAACTGAGCAGAAAAACTGAGCAGAAAAACTGAGAAAAAAACTATTTAAAAAATACTGAAGAAAAACTGAGTAAAAAAACTGAGAAGAAGAATTGAGAAAAAAAGACTGAAAAAACTGAAGAAAAACTTAGAAAAAAACTGTGAAAAAAAGAACTGAGAAAAAAAACTGAAGAAAAAACTGAGCAGAAAAACTGAGCAGAAAAACTGAGAAAAAAACTATTTAAAAAATACTGAAGAAAAACGGAGTAAAAAAACTGAGAAGAAAAATTGAGAAAAAACGACTGAAAAAACTGAAGAAAAACTTAGAAAGAAACTGTGAAAAAAACTGTGAAAAAAAGAACTGAGAAAAAAAACTGAAGAAAAAACTGAGCAGAAAAACTGAGCAGAAAAACTGAGAAAAAAACTATTAAAAAAATACTGAAGAAAAACGGAGTAAAAAAAACTGAGAAGACAAATTGAGAAAAACGACTGAAAAAACTGAAGAAAAAAAAGAACGGAGAAAAAAAACTGAAGAAAAATTTAGAAAAAAACTGCACAAAATTGTGGAAAAAAAGAACTGAGAAAAAAAACTGAAGAAAAAACTGAGCAGAAAAACTGAGCAGAAAAACTGAGAAAAAAACTATGAAAAAAATACTGAAGAAAAACGGAGTACAAAAACTGAGAAGAAAAATTGAGAAAAAACGACTGAAATAAACTGAAGAAAAACGGATGAAAAAAACTGTGAAAAAAAAGAACTGAGAAAAAAAACTGAAGAAAAACGGCTGAAAAAAACTGAGAAGAAAAACTGAGAAAAAAAGACTGAAAAAACTGAAGAAAAACTTAGAAAAAAACTGTGAAAAAATCTGAAAAAAAAGAACTGAGAAAAAAAACTGAAGAAAAACTTAGAAAAAAACTGTGCACAAAACTGTGAAAAAAAAGAATTGAGAAAAAAAACTGAGAAAAAACTGAGCAGAAAAACTGATCAGAAAAACTGAGAAAAAAAACTATTTAAAAAAACTGAAGAAAAACGGAGGAAAAAAACTGAGAAGAAAAATTGAGAAAAAACGACTGAAAAAACTGAAGAAAAACTTAGAAAAAAACTGTGAAAAAAACTGTGAAAAAAAGAACTGAGAAAAAAAACTGAATAAAAAACTGAGCAGAAAAACTGAGAAAAAAACTATGAAAAAAATACTGAAGAAAAACGGAGTAAAAAAACTGAGAAGAAAAATTGAGAAAAAACGACTGAAAAAACTGAAGAAAAACTTAGAAAGAAACTGTGAAAAAAACTGTGAAAAAAAGAACTGAGAAAAAAAACTGAAGAAAAAACTGAGTAGAAAAACTGAGAAAAAAACTATTAAAAAAATACTGAAGAAAAACGGAGTAAAAAAACTGAGAAGAAAAATTGAGAAAAAACGACTGAAAAAACTGAAGAAAAACTTAGAAAGAAACTGTGAAAAAAACTGTGAAAAAAAGAACTGAGAAAAAAAACTGAAGAAAAAACTGAGCAGAAAAACTGAGCAGAAAAACTGAGCAGAAAAACTGAGAAAAAAACTATTAAAAAATACTGAAGAAAAACGGAGTAAAAAAACTGAGAAGACAAATTGAGAAAAACGACTGAAAAAACTGAAGAAAAAAAAGAACGGAGAAAAAAAACTGAAGAAAAATTTAGAAAAAAACTGCACAAAATTGTGGAAAAAAAGAACTGTGAAAAAAAACTGAAGAAAAAACTGAGCAGAATAATTGAGCAGAAAAACTGAGAAAAAAACTATGAAAAAAATACTGAAGAAAAACGGAGTACAAAAACTGAGAAGAAAAATTGAGAAAAAACGACTGAAAAAAACTGAAGAAAAACGGATGAAAAAAACTGTGAAAAAAAAGAACTGAGAAAAAAAACTGAAGAAAAACGGCTGAAAAAAACTGAGAAGAAAAACTGAGAAAAAAAGACTGAAAAAACTGAAGAAAAACTTAGAAAAAGCTGTGAAATAAACTGTGAAAAAAAAGAACTGAGAAAAAAAACTGAAGAAAAACTTAGAAAAAAACTGTGCACAAAACTGTGAAAAAAAAGAATTGAGAAAAAAAACTGAGAAAAAACTGAGCAGAAAAACTGATCAGAAAAACTGAGAAAAAAAACTATTTAAAAAAACTGAAGAAAAACGGAGGAAAAAAACTGAGAAGAAAAATTGAGAAAAAACGACTGAAAAAACTGAAGAAAAACTTAGAAAAAAACTGAAAAAAACTGTGAAAAAAAGAACTGAGAAAAAAAACTGAAGAAAAAACTGAGCAGAAAAACTGAGCAGAAAAACTGAGAAAAAAACTATTTAAAAAATACTGAAGAAAAACGGAGTAAAAAAACTGAGAAGAAGAATTGAGAAAAAAAGACTGAAAAAACTGAAGAAAAACTTAGAAAAAAACTGTGAAAAAAAGAACTGAGAAAAAAAACTGAAGAAAAAACTGAGCAGAAAAACTGAGCAGAAAAACTGAGAAAAAAACTATTTAAAAAATACTGAAGAAAAACGGAGTAAAAAAACTGAGAAGAAAAATTGAGAAAAAACGACTGAAAAAACTGAAGAAAAACTTAGAAAGAAACTGTGAAAAAAACTGTGAAAAAAAGAACTGAGAAAAAAAACTGAAGAAAAAACTGAGCAGAAAAACTGAGCAGAAAAACTGAGAAAAAAACTATTAAAAAAATACTGAAGAAAAACGGAGTAAAAAAAACTGAGAAGACAAATTGAGAAAAACGACTGAAAAAACTGAAGAAAAAAAAGAACGGAGAAAAAAAACTGAAGAAAAATTTAGAAAAAAACTGCACAAAATTGTGGGAAAAAAGAACTGAGAAAAAAAACTGAAGAAAAAACTGAGCAGAAAAACTGAGCAGAAAAACTGAGAAAAAAACTATGAAAAAAATACTGAAGAAAAACGGAGTACAAAAACTGAGAAGAAAAATTGAGAAAAAACGACTGAAATAAACTGAAGAAAAACGGATGAAAAAAACTGTGAAAAAAAAGAACTGAGAAAAAAAACTGAAGAAAAACGGCTGAAAAAAACTGAGAAGAAAAACTGAGAAAAAAAGACTGAAAAAACTGAAGAAAAACTTAGAAAAAAACTGTGAAAAAATCTGAAAAAAAAGAACTGAGAAAAAAAACTGAAGAAAAACTTAGAAAAAAACTGTGCACAAAACTGTGAAAAAAAAGAATTGAGAAAAAAAACTGAGAAAAAACTGAGCAGAAAAACTGATCAGAAAAACTGAGAAAAAAAACTATTTAAAAAAACTGAAGAAAAACGGAGGAAAAAAACTGAGAAGAAAAATTGAGAAAAAACGACTGAAAAAACTGAAGAAAAACTTAGAAAAAAACTGTGAAAAAAACTGTGAAAAAAAGAACTGAGAAAAAAAACTGAATAAAAAACTGAGCAGAAAAACTGAGAAAAAAACTATGAAAAAAATACTGAAGAAAAACGGAGTAAAAAAACTGAGAAGAAAAATTGAGAAAAAACGACTGAAAAAACTGAAGAAAAACTTAGAAAGAAACTGTGAAAAAAACTGTGAAAAAAAGAACTGAGAAAAAAAACTGAAGAAAAAACTGAGTAGAAAAACTGAGAAAAAAACTATTAAAAAAATACTGAAGAAAAACGGAGTAAAAAAACTGAGAAGAAAAATTGAGAAAAAACGACTGAAAAAACTGAAGAAAAACTTAGAAAGAAACTGTGAAAAAAACTGTGAAAAAAAGAACTGAGAAAAAAAACTGAAGAAAAAACTGAGCAGAAAAACTGAGCAGAAAAACTGAGCAGAAAAACTGAGAAAAAAACTATTAAAAAATACTGAAGAAAAACGGAGTAAAAAAACTGAGAAGACAAATTGAGAAAAACGACTGAAAAAACTGAAGAAAAAAAAGAACGGAGAAAAAAAACTGAAGAAAAATTTAGAAAAAAACTGCACAAAATTGTGGAAAAAAAGAACTGTGAAAAAAAACTGAAGAAAAAACTGAGCAGAATAATTGAGCAGAAAAACTGAGAAAAAAACTATGAAAAAAATACTGAAGAAAAACGGAGTACAAAAACTGAGAAGAAAAATTGAGAAAAAACGACTGAAAAAAACTGAAGAAAAACGGATGAAAAAAACTGTGAAAAAAAAGAACTGAGAAAAAAAACTGAAGAAAAACGGCTGAAAAAAACTGAGAAGAAAAACTGAGAAAAAAAGACTGAAAAAACTGAAGAAAAACTTAGAAAAAAACTGTGAAATAAACTGTGAAAAAAAAGAACTGAGAAAAAAAACTGAAGAAAAACTTAGAAAAAAACTGTGCACAAAACTGTGAAAAAAAAGAATTGAGAAAAAAAACTGAGAAAAAACTGAGCAGAAAAACTGATCAGAAAAACTGAGAAAAAAAACTATTTAAAAAAACTGAAGAAAAACGGAGGAAAAAAACTGAGAAGAAAAATTGAGAAAAAACGACTGAAAAAACTGAAGAAAAACTTAGAAAAAAACTGAAAAAAACTGTGAAAAAAAGAACTGAGAAAAAAAACTGAAGAAAAAACTGAGCAGAAAAACTGAGCAGAAAAACTGAGAAAAAAACTATTTAAAAAATACTGAAGAAAAACGGAGTAAAAAAACTGAGAAGAAGAATTGAGAAAAAAAGACTGAAAAAACTGAAGAAAAACTTAGAAAAAAACTGTGAAAAAAAGAACTGAGAAAAAAAACTGAAGAAAAAACTGAGCAGAAAAACTGAGCAGAAAAACTGAGAAAAAAACTATTTAAAAAATACTGAAGAAAAACGGAGTAAAAAAACTGAGAAGAAAAATTGAGAAAAAACGACTGAAAAAACTGAAGAAAAACTTAGAAAGAAACTGTGAAAAAAACTGTGAAAAAAAGAACTGAGAAAAAAAACTGAAGAAAAAACTGAGCAGAAAAACTGAGCAGAAAAACTGAGAAAAAAACTATTAAAAAAATACTGAAGAAAAACGGAGTAAAAAAAACTGAGAAGATAAATTGAGAAAAACGACTGAAAAAACTGAAGAAAAAAAAGAACGGAGAAAAAAAACTGAAGAAAAACTTAGAAAAAAACTGTGCACAAAACTGTGAAAAAAAAGAATTGAGAAAAAAAACTGAGAAAAAACTGAGCAGAAAAACTGATCAGAAAAACTGAGAAAAAAAACTATTTAAAAAAACTGAAGAAAAACGGAGGAAAAAAACTGAGAAGAAAAATTGAGAAAAAACGACTGAAAAAACTGAAGAAAAACTTAGAAAAAAACTGAAAAAAACTGTGAAAAAAAGAACTGAGAAAAAAAACTGAAGAAAAAACTGAGCAGAAAAACTGAGCAGAAAAACTGAGAAAAAAACTATTTAAAAAATACTGAAGAAAAACGGAGTAAAAAAACTGAGAAGAAGAATTGAGAAAAAAAGACTGAAAAAACTGAAGAAAAACTTAGAAAAAAACTGTGAAAAAAAGAACTGAGAAAAAAAACTGAAGAAAAAACTGAGCAGAAAAACTGAGAAAAAAACTATTTAAAAAATACTGAAGAAAAACGGAGTAAAAAAACTGAGAAGAAAAATTGAGAAAAAACGACTGAAAAAACTGAAGAAAAACTTAGAAAGAAACTGTGAAAAAAACTGTGAAAAAAAGAACTGAGAAAAAAAACTGAAGAAAAAACTGAGCAGAAAAACTGAGCAGAAAAACTGAGAAAAAAACTATTAAAAAAATACTGAAGAAAAACGGAGTAAAAAAAACTGAGAAGACAAATTGAGAAAAACGACTGAAAAAACTGAAGAAAAAAAAGAACGGAGAAAAAAAACTGAAGAAAAATTTAGAAAAAAACTGCACAAAATTGTGGAAAAAAAGAACTGAGAAAAAAAACTGAAGAAAAAACTGAGCAGAAAAACTGAGCAGAAAAACTGAGAAAAAAACTATGAAAAAAATACTGAAGAAAAACGGAGTACAAAAACTGAGCAGAAAAACTGAGAAAAAAACTATTAAAAAAATACTGAAGAAAAACGGAGTAAAAAAAACTGAGAAGACAAATTGAGAAAAACGACTGAAAAAACTGAAGAAAAAAAAGAACGGAGAAAAAAAACTGAAGAAAAATTTAGAAAAAAACTGCACAAAATTGTGGAAAAAAAGAACTGAGAAAAAAAACTGAAGAAAAAACTGAGCAGAAAAACTGAGCAGAAAAACTGAGAAAAAAACTATGAAAAAAATACTGAAGAAAAACGGAGTAAAAAAACTGAGAAGAAAAATTGAGAAAAAACGACTGAAAAAACTGAAGAAAAACTTAGAAAGAAACTGTGAAAAAAACTGTGAAAAAAAGAACTGAGAAAAAAAACTGAAGAAAAAACTGAGTAGAAAAACTGAGAAAAAAACTATTAAAAAAATACTGAAGAAAAACGGAGTAAAAAAACTGAGAAGAAAAATTGAGAAAAAACGACTGAAAAAACTGAAGAAAAACTTAGAAAGAAACTGTGAAAAAAACTGTGAAAAAAAGAACTGAGAAAAAAAACTGAAGAAAAAACTGAGCAGAAAAACTGAGCAGAAAAACTGAGCAGAAAAACTGAGAAAAAAACTATTAAAAAATACTGAAGAAAAACGGAGTAAAAAAACTGAGAAGACAAATTGAGAAAAACGACTGAAAAAACTGAAGAAAAAAAAGAACGGAGAAAAAAAACTGAAGAAAAATTTAGAAAAAAACTGCACAAAATTGTGGAAAAAAAGAACTGTGAAAAAAAACTGAAGAAAAAACTGAGCAGAATAATTGAGCAGAAAAACTGAGAAAAAAACTATGAAAAAAATACTGAAGAAAAACGGAGTACAAAAACTGAGAAGAAAAATTGAGAAAAAACGACTGAAAAAAACTGAAGAAAAACGGATGAAAAAAACTGTGAAAAAAAAGAACTGAGAAAAAAAACTGAAGAAAAACGGCTGAAAAAAACTGAGAAGAAAAACTGAGAAAAAAAGACTGAAAAAACTGAAGAAAAACTTAGAAAAAAACTGTGAAATAAACTGTGAAAAAAAAGAACTGAGAAAAAAAACTGAAGAAAAACTTAGAAAAAAACTGTGCACAAAACTGTGAAAAAAAAGAATTGAGAAAAAAAACTGAGAAAAAACTGAGCAGAAAAACTGATCAGAAAAACTGAGAAAAAAAACTATTTAAAAAAACTGAAGAAAAACGGAGGAAAAAAACTGAGAAGAAAAATTGAGAAAAAACGACTGAAAAAACTGAAGAAAAACTTAGAAAAAAACTGAAAAAAACTGTGAAAAAAAGAACTGAGAAAAAAAACTGAAGAAAAAACTGAGCAGAAAAACTGAGCAGAAAAACTGAGAAAAAAACTATTTAAAAAATACTGAAGAAAAACGGAGTAAAAAAACTGAGAAGAAGAATTGAGAAAAAAAGACTGAAAAAACTGAAGAAAAACTTAGAAAAAAACTGTGAAAAAAAGAACTGAGAAAAAAAACTGAAGAAAAAACTGAGCAGAAAAACTGAGCAGAAAAACTGAGAAAAAAACTATTTAAAAAATACTGAAGAAAAACGGAGTAAAAAAACTGAGAAGAAAAATTGAGAAAAAACGACTGAAAAAACTGAAGAAAAACTTAGAAAGAAACTGTGAAAAAAACTGTGAAAAAAAGAACTGAGAAAAAAAACTGAAGAAAAAACTGAGCAGAAAAACTGAGCAGAAAAACTGAGAAAAAAACTATTAAAAAAATACTGAAGAAAAACGGAGTAAAAAAAACTGAGAAGATAAATTGAGAAAAACGACTGAAAAAACTGAAGAAAAAAAAGAACGGAGAAAAAAAACTGAAGAAAAACTTAGAAAAAAACTGTGCACAAAACTGTGAAAAAAAAGAATTGAGAAAAAAAACTGAGAAAAAACTGAGCAGAAAAACTGATCAGAAAAACTGAGAAAAAAAACTATTTAAAAAAACTGAAGAAAAACGGAGGAAAAAAACTGAGAAGAAAAATTGAGAAAAAACGACTGAAAAAACTGAAGAAAAACTTAGAAAAAAACTGAAAAAAACTGTGAAAAAAAGAACTGAGAAAAAAAACTGAAGAAAAAACTGAGCAGAAAAACTGAGCAGAAAAACTGAGAAAAAAACTATTTAAAAAATACTGAAGAAAAACGGAGTAAAAAAACTGAGAAGAAGAATTGAGAAAAAAAGACTGAAAAAACTGAAGAAAAACTTAGAAAAAAACTGTGAAAAAAAGAACTGAGAAAAAAAACTGAAGAAAAAACTGAGCAGAAAAACTGAGAAAAAAACTATTTAAAAAATACTGAAGAAAAACGGAGTAAAAAAACTGAGAAGAAAAATTGAGAAAAAACGACTGAAAAAACTGAAGAAAAACTTAGAAAGAAACTGTGAAAAAAACTGTGAAAAAAAGAACTGAGAAAAAAAACTGAAGAAAAAACTGAGCAGAAAAACTGAGCAGAAAAACTGAGAAAAAAACTATTAAAAAAATACTGAAGAAAAACGGAGTAAAAAAAACTGAGAAGACAAATTGAGAAAAACGACTGAAAAAACTGAAGAAAAAAAAGAACGGAGAAAAAAAACTGAAGAAAAATTTAGAAAAAAACTGCACAAAATTGTGGAAAAAAAGAACTGAGAAAAAAAACTGAAGAAAAAACTGAGCAGAAAAACTGAGCAGAAAAACTGAGAAAAAAACTATGAAAAAAATACTGAAGAAAAACGGAGTACAAAAACTGAGCAGAAAAACTGAGAAAAAAACTATTAAAAAAATACTGAAGAAAAACGGAGTAAAAAAAACTGAGAAGACAAATTGAGAAAAACGACTGAAAAAACTGAAGAAAAAAAAGAACGGAGAAAAAAAACTGAAGAAAAATTTAGAAAAAAACTGCACAAAATTGTGGAAAAAAAGAACTGAGAAAAAAAACTGAAGAAAAAACTGAGCAGAAAAACTGAGCAGAAAAACTGAGAAAAAAACTATGAAAAAAATACTGAAGAAAAACGGAGTAAAAAAACTGAGAAGAAAAATTGAGAAAAAACGACTGAAAAAACTGAAGAAAAACTTAGAAAGAAACTGTGAAAAAAACTGTGAAAAAAAGAACTGAGAAAAAAAACTGAAGAAAAAACTGAGTAGAAAAACTGAGAAAAAAACTATTAAAAAAATACTGAAGAAAAACGGAGTAAAAAAACTGAGAAGAAAAATTGAGAAAAAACGACTGAAAAAACTGAAGAAAAACTTAGAAAGAAACTGTGAAAAAAACTGTGAAAAAAAGAACTGAGAAAAAAAACTGAAGAAAAAACTGAGCAGAAAAACTGAGCAGAAAAACTGAGCAGAAAAACTGAGAAAAAAACTATTAAAAAATACTGAAGAAAAACGGAGTAAAAAAACTGAGAAGACAAATTGAGAAAAACGACTGAAAAAACTGAAGAAAAAAAAGAACGGAGAAAAAAAACTGAAGAAAAATTTAGAAAAAAACTGCACAAAATTGTGGAAAAAAAGAACTGTGAAAAAAAACTGAAGAAAAAACTGAGCAGAATAATTGAGCAGAAAAACTGAGAAAAAAACTATGAAAAAAATACTGAAGAAAAACGGAGTACAAAAACTGAGAAGAAAAATTGAGAAAAAACGACTGAAAAAAACTGAAGAAAAACGGATGAAAAAAACTGTGAAAAAAAAGAACTGAGAAAAAAAACTGAAGAAAAACGGCTGAAAAAAACTGAGAAGAAAAACTGAGAAAAAAAGACTGAAAAAACTGAAGAAAAACTTAGAAAAAAACTGTGAAATAAACTGTGAAAAAAAAGAACTGAGAAAAAAAACTGAAGAAAAACTTAGAAAAAAACTGTGCACAAAACTGTGAAAAAAAAGAATTGAGAAAAAAAACTGAGAAAAAACTGAGCAGAAAAACTGATCAGAAAAACTGAGAAAAAAAACTATTTAAAAAAACTGAAGAAAAACGGAGGAAAAAAACTGAGAAGAAAAATTGAGAAAAAACGACTGAAAAAACTGAAGAAAAACTTAGAAAAAAACTGAAAAAAACTGTGAAAAAACGAACTGAGAAAAAAAACTGAAGAAAAAACTGAGCAGAAAAACTGAGCAGAAAAACTGAGAAAAAAACTATTTAAAAAATACTGAAGAAAAACGGAGTAAAAAAACTGAGAAGAAGAATTGAGAAAAAAAGACTGAAAAAACTGAAGAAAAACTTAGAAAAAAACTGTGAAAAAAAGAACTGAGAAAAAAAACTGAAGAAAAAACTGAGCAGAAAAACTGAGCAGAAAAACTGAGAAAAAAACTATTTAAAAAATACTGAAGAAAAACGGAGTAAAAAAACTGAGAAGAAAAATTGAGAAAAAACGACTGAAAAAACTGAAGAAAAACTTAGAAAGAAACTGTGAAAAAAACTGTGAAAAAAAGAACTGAGAAAAAAAACTGAAGAAAAAACTGAGCAGAAAAACTGAGCAGAAAAACTGAGAAAAAAACTATTAAAAAAATACTGAAGAAAAACGGAGTAAAAAAAACTGAGAAGACAAATTGAGAAAAACGACTGAAAAAACTGAAGAAAAAAAAGAACGGAGAAAAAAAACTGAAGAAAAACTTAGAAAAAAACTGTGCACAAAACTGTGAAAAAAAAGAATTGAGAAAAAAAACTGAGAAAAAACTGAGCAGAAAAACTGATCAGAAAAACTGAGAAAAAAAACTATTTAAAAAAACTGAAGAAAAACGGAGGAAAAAAACTGAGAAGAAAAATTGAGAAAAAACGACTGAAAAAACTGAAGAAAAACTTAGAAAAAAACTGAAAAAAACTGTGAAAAAAAGAACTGAGAAAAAAAACTGAAGAAAAAACTGAGCAGAAAAACTGAGCAGAAAAACTGAGAAAAAAACTATTTAAAAAATACTGAAGAAAAACGGAGTAAAAAAACTGAGAAGAAGAATTGAGAAAAAAAGACTGAAAAAACTGAAGAAAAACTTAGAAAAAAACTGTGAAAAAAAGAACTGAGAAAAAAAACTGAAGAAAAAACTGAGCAGAAAAACTGAGCAGAAAAACTGAGAAAAAAACTATTTAAAAAATACTGAAGAAAAACGGAGTAAAAAAACTGAGAAGAAAAATTGAGAAAAAACGACTGAAAAAACTGAAGAAAAACTTAGAAAGAAACTGTGAAAAAAACTGTGAAAAAAAGAACTGAGAAAAAAAACTGAAGAAAAAACTGAGCAGAAAAACTGAGCAGAAAAACTGAGAAAAAAACTATTAAAAAAATACTGAAGAAAAACGGAGTAAAAAAAACTGAGAAGACAAATTGAGAAAAACGACTGAAAAAACTGAAGAAAAAAAAGAACGGAGAAAAAAAACTGAAGAAAAATTTAGAAAAAAACTGCACAAAATTGTGGAAAAAAAGAACTGAGAAAAAAAACTGAAGAAAAAACTGAGCAGAAAAACTGAGCAGAAAAACTGAGAAAAAAACTATGAAAAAAATACTGAAGAAAAACGGAGTACAAAAACTGAGAAGAAAAATTGAGAAAAAACGACTGAAAAAAACTGAAGAAAAACGGATGAAAAAAACTGTGAAAAAAAAGAACTGAGAAAAAAAACTGAAGAAAAACGGCTGAAAAAAACTGAGAAGAAAAACTGAGAAAAAAAGACTGAAAAAACTGAAGAAAAACTTAGAAAAAAACTGTGAATAAAAGAACTGAGAAAAAAAACTGAAGAAAAAACTGAGCAGAAAAACTGAGCAGAAAAACTGAGAAAAAAACTATTTAAAAAATACTGAAGAAAAACGGAGTAAAAAAACTGAGAAGAAAAATTGAGAAAAAACGGCTGAAAAAACTAAAGAAAAACTTAGAAAAAAACTGTGAAAAAAACTGTGAAAAAAAGAACTGAGAAAAAAAACTGAAGAAAAAACTGAGCAGAAAAACTGAGCAGAAAAACTGAGAAAAAAACTATTAAAAAAATACTGAAGAAAAACGGAGTAAAAAAACTGAGAAGAAAAATTGAGAAAAACGACTGAAAAAACTGAAGAAAAAAAAGAACGGAGAAAAAAAACTGAAGAAAAATTTAGAAAAAAACTGCACAAAATTGTGGAAAAAAAGAACTGTGAAAAAAAACTGAAGAAAAAACTGAGCAGAATAATTGAGCAGAAAAACTGAGAAAAAAACTATGAAAAAAATACTGAAGAAAAACGGAGTACAAAAACTAAGAAAAATTGAGAAAAAACGACTGAAAAAAACTGAAGAAAAACGGATGAAAAAAACTGTGAAAAAAAAGAACTGAGAAAAAAAACTGAAGAAAAACGGCTGAAAAAAACTGAGAAGAAAAACTGAGAAAAAAAGACTGAAAAAACTGAAGAAAAACTTAGAAAAAAACTGTGAAATAAACTGTGAAAAAAAAGAACTGAGAAAAAAAACTGAAGAAAAACTTAGAAAAAAACTGTGCACAAAACTGTGAAAAAAAAGAATTGAGAAAAAAAACTGAGAAAAAACTGAGCAGAAAAACTGATCAGAAAAACTGAGAAAAAAAACTATTTAAAAAAACTGAAGAAAAACGGAGGAAAAAAACTGAGAAGAAAAATTGAGAAAAAACGACTGAAAAAACTGAAGAAAAACTTAGAAAAAAACTGAAAAAAACTGTGAAAAAAAGAACTGAGAAAAAAAACTGAAGAAAAAACTGAGCAGAAAAACTGAGCAGAAAAACTGAGAAAAAAACTATTTAAAAAATACTGAAGAAAAACGGAGTAAAAAAACTGAGAAGAAGAATTGAGAAAAAAAGACTGAAAAAACTGAAGAAAAACTTAGAAAAAAACTGTGAAAAAAAGAACTGAGAAAAAAAAGTGAAGAAAAAACTGAGCAGAAAAACTGAGCAGAAAAACTGAGAAAAAAACTATGAAAAAAATACTGAAGAAAAACGGAGTACAAAAACTGAGAAGAAAAATTGAGAAAAAACGACTGAAAAAAACTGAAGAAAAACGGATGAAAAAAACTGTGAAAAAAAAGAACTGAGAAAAAAAACTGAAGAAAAACGGCTGAAAAAAACTGAGAAGAAAAACTGAGAAAAAAACTATTTAAAAAATACTGAAGAAAAACGGAGTAAAAAAACTGAGAAGAAGAATTGAGAAAAAAAGACTGAAAAAACTGAAGAAAAACTTAGAAAAAAACTGTGAAAAAAAGAACTGAGAAAAAAAACTGAAGAAAAAACTGAGCAGAAAAACTGAGCAGAAAAACTGAGAAAAAAAACTATTTAAAAAAACTGAAGAAAAACGGAGGAAAAAAACTGAGAAGAAAAATTGAGAAAAAACGACTGAAAAAACTGAAGAAAAACTTAGAAAAAAACTGAAAAAAACTGTGAAAAAAAGAACTGAGAAAAAAAACTGAAGAAAAAACTGAGCAGAAAAACTGAGCAGAAAAACTGAGAAAAAAACTATTTAAAAAATACTGAAGAAAAACGGAGTAAAAAAACTGAGAAGAAGAATTGAGAAAAAAAGACTGAAAAAACTGAAGAAAAACTTAGAAAAAAACTGTGAAAAAAAGAACTGAGAAAAAAAACTGAAGAAAAAACTGAGCAGAAAAACTGATCAGAAAAACTGAGAAAAAAAACTATTTAAAAAAACTGAAGGAAAACGGAGGAAAAAAACTGAGAAGAAAAATTGAGAAAAAACGACTGAAAAAACTGAAGAAAAACTTAGAAAAAAACTGAAAAAAACTGTGAAAAAAAGAACTGAGAAAAAAAACTGAAGAAAAAACTGAGCAGAAAAACTGAGCAGAAAAACTGAGAAAAAAACTATTTAAAAAATACTGAAGAAAAACGGAGTAAAAAAACTGAGAAGAAGAATTGAGAAAAAAAGACTGAAAAAACTGAAGAAAAACTTAGAAAAAAACTGTGAAAAAAAGAACTGAGAAAAAAAACTGAAGAAAAAACTGAGCAGAAAAACTGAGCAGAAAAACTGAGAAAAAAACTATTTAAAAAATACTGAAGAAAAACGGAGTAAAAAAACTGAGAAGAAAAATTGAGAAAAAACGACTGAAAAAACTGAAGAAAAACTTAGAAAGAAACTGTGAAAAAAACTGTGAAAAAAAGAACTGAGAAAAAAAACTGAAGAAAAAACTGAGCAGAAAAACTGAGCAGAAAAACTGAGAAAAAAACTATTAAAAAAATACTGAAGAAAAACGGAGTAAAAAAAACTGAGAAGACAAATTGAGAAAAACGACTGAAAAAACTGAAGAAAAAAAAGAACGGAGAAAAAAAACTGAAGAAAAACTTAGAAAAAAACTGTGCACAAAACTGTGAAAAAAAAGAATTGAGAAAAAAAACTGAGAAAAAACTGAGCAGAAAAACTGATCAGAAAAACTGAGAAAAAAAACTATTTAAAAAAACTGAAGAAAAACGGAGGAAAAAAACTGAGAAGAAAAATTGAGAAAAAACGACTGAAAAAACTGAAGAAAAACTTAGAAAAAAACTGAAAAAAACTGTGAAAAAAAGAACTGAGAAAAAAAACTGAAGAAAAAACTGAGCAGAAAAACTGAGCAGAAAAACTGAGAAAAAAACTATTTAAAAAATACTGAAGAAAAACGGAGTAAAAAAACTGAGAAGAAGAATTGAGAAAAAAAGACTGAAAAAACTGAAGAAAAACTTAGAAAAAAACTGTGAAAAAAAGAACTGAGAAAAAAAACTGAAGAAAAAACTGAGCAGAAAAACTGAGCAGAAAAACTGAGAAAAAAACTATTTAAAAAATACTGAAGAAAAACGGAGTAAAAAAACTGAGAAGAAAAATTGAGAAAAAACGACTGAAAAAACTGAAGAAAAACTTAGAAAGAAACTGTGAAAAAAACTGTGAAAAAAAGAACTGAGAAAAAAAACTGAAGAAAAAACTGAGCAGAAAAACTGAGCAGAAAAACTGAGAAAAAAACTATTAAAAAAATACTGAAGAAAAACGGAGTAAAAAAAACTGAGAAGACAAATTGAGAAAAACGACTGAAAAAACTGAAGAAAAAAAAGAACGGAGAAAAAAAACTGAAGAAAAATTTAGAAAAAAACTGCACAAAATTGTGGAAAAAAAGAACTGAGAAAAAAAACTGAAGAAAAAACTGAGCAGAAAAACTGAGCAGAAAAACTGAGAAAAAAACTATGAAAAAAATACTGAAGAAAAACGGAGTACAAAAACTGAGAAGAAAAATTGAGAAAAAACGACTGAAAAAAACTGAAGAAAAACGGATGAAAAAAACTGTGAAAAAAAAGAACTGAGAAAAAAAACTGAAGAAAAACGGCTGAAAAAAACTGAGAAGAAAAACTGAGAAAAAAAGACTGAAAAAACTGAAGAAAAACTTAGAAAAAAACTGTGAATAAAAGAACTGAGAAAAAAAACTGAAGAAAAAACTGAGCAGAAAAACTGAGCAGAAAAACTGAGAAAAAAACTATTTAAAAAATACTGAAGAAAAACGGAGTAAAAAAACTGAGAAGAAAAATTGAGAAAAAACGACTGAAAAAACTGAAGAAAAACTTAGAAAGAAACTGTGAAAAAAACTGTGAAAAAAAGAACTGAGAAAAAAAACTGAAGAAAAAACTGAGCAGAAAAACTGAGCAGAAAAACTGAGAAAAAAACTATTAAAAAAATACTGAAGAAAAACGGAGTAAAAAAAACTGAGAAGACAAATTGAGAAAAACGACTGAAAAAACTGAAGAAAAAAAAGAACGGAGAAAAAAAACTGAAGAAAAATTTAGAAAAAAACTGCACAAAATTGTGGAAAAAAAGAACTGAGAAAAAAAACTGAAGAAAAAACTGAGCAGAAAAACTGAGCAGAAAAACTGAGAAAAAAACTATGAAAAAAATACTGAAGAAAAACGGAGTACAAAAACTGAGCAGAAAAACTGAGAAAAAAACTATTAAAAAAATACTGAAGAAAAACGGAGTAAAAAAAACTGAGAAGACAAATTGAGAAAAACGACTGAAAAAACTGAAGAAAAAAAAGAACGGAGAAAAAAAACTGAAGAAAAATTTAGAAAAAAACTGCACAAAATTGTGGAAAAAAAGAACTGAGAAAAAAAACTGAAGAAAAAACTGAGCAGAAAAACTGAGCAGAAAAACTGAGAAAAAAACTATGAAAAAAATACTGAAGAAAAACGGAGTAAAAAAACTGAGAAGAAAAATTGAGAAAAAACGACTGAAAAAACTGAAGAAAAACTTAGAAAGAAACTGTGAAAAAAACTGTGAAAAAAAGAACTGAGAAAAAAAACTGAAGAAAAAACTGAGTAGAAAAACTGAGAAAAAAACTATTAAAAAAATACTGAAGAAAAACGGAGTAAAAAAACTGAGAAGAAAAATTGAGAAAAAACGACTGAAAAAACTGAAGAAAAACTTAGAAAGAAACTGTGAAAAAAACTGTGAAAAAAAGAACTGAGAAAAAAAACTGAAGAAAAAACTGAGCAGAAAAACTGAGCAGAAAAACTGAGCAGAAAAACTGAGAAAAAAACTATTAAAAAATACTGAAGAAAAACGGAGTAAAAAAACTGAGAAGACAAATTGAGAAAAACGACTGAAAAAACTGAAGAAAAAAAAGAACGGAGAAAAAAAACTGAAGAAAAATTTAGAAAAAAACTGCACAAAATTGTGGAAAAAAAGAACTGTGAAAAAAAACTGAAGAAAAAACTGAGCAGAATAATTGAGCAGAAAAACTGAGAAAAAAACTATGAAAAAAATACTGAAGAAAAACGGAGTACAAAAACTGAGAAGAAAAATTGAGAAAAAACGACTGAAAAAAACTGAAGAAAAACGGATGAAAAAAACTGTGAAAAAAAAGAACTGAGAAAAAAAACTGAAGAAAAACGGCTGAAAAAAACTGAGAAGAAAAACTGAGAAAAAAAGACTGAAAAAACTGAAGAAAAACTTAGAAAAAAACTGTGAAATAAACTGTGAAAAAAAAGAACTGAGAAAAAAAACTGAAGAAAAACTTAGAAAAAAACTGTGCACAAAACTGTGAAAAAAAAGAATTGAGAAAAAAAACTGAGAAAAAACTGAGCAGAAAAACTGATCAGAAAAACTGAGAAAAAAAACTATTTAAAAAAACTGAAGAAAAACGGAGGAAAAAAACTGAGAAGAAAAATTGAGAAAAAACGACTGAAAAAACTGAAGAAAAACTTAGAAAAAAACTGAAAAAAACTGTGAAAAAACGAACTGAGAAAAAAAACTGAAGAAAAAACTGAGCAGAAAAACTGAGCAGAAAAACTGAGAAAAAAACTATTTAAAAAATACTGAAGAAAAACGGAGTAAAAAAACTGAGAAGAAGAATTGAGAAAAAAAGACTGAAAAAACTGAAGAAAAACTTAGAAAAAAACTGTGAAAAAAAGAACTGAGAAAAAAAACTGAAGAAAAAACTGAGCAGAAAAACTGAGCAGAAAAACTGAGAAAAAAACTATTTAAAAAATACTGAAGAAAAACGGAGTAAAAAAACTGAGAAGAAAAATTGAGAAAAAACGACTGAAAAAACTGAAGAAAAACTTAGAAAGAAACTGTGAAAAAAACTGTGAAAAAAAGAACTGAGAAAAAAAACTGAAGAAAAAACTGAGCAGAAAAACTGAGCAGAAAAACTGAGAAAAAAACTATTAAAAAAATACTGAAGAAAAACGGAGTAAAAAAAACTGAGAAGACAAATTGAGAAAAACGACTGAAAAAACTGAAGAAAAAAAAGAACGGAGAAAAAAAACTGAAGAAAAACTTAGAAAAAAACTGTGCACAAAACTGTGAAAAAAAAGAATTGAGAAAAAAAACTGAGAAAAAACTGAGCAGAAAAACTGATCAGAAAAACTGAGAAAAAAAACTATTTAAAAAAACTGAAGAAAAACGGAGGAAAAAAACTGAGAAGAAAAATTGAGAAAAAACGACTGAAAAAACTGAAGAAAAACTTAGAAAAAAACTGAAAAAAACTGTGAAAAAAAGAACTGAGAAAAAAAACTGAAGAAAAAACTGAGCAGAAAAACTGAGCAGAAAAACTGAGAAAAAAACTATTTAAAAAATACTGAAGAAAAACGGAGTAAAAAAACTGAGAAGAAGAATTGAGAAAAAAAGACTGAAAAAACTGAAGAAAAACTTAGAAAAAAACTGTGAAAAAAAGAACTGAGAAAAAAAACTGAAGAAAAAACTGAGCAGAAAAACTGAGCAGAAAAACTGAGAAAAAAACTATTTAAAAAATACTGAAGAAAAACGGAGTAAAAAAACTGAGAAGAAAAATTGAGAAAAAACGACTGAAAAAACTGAAGAAAAACTTAGAAAGAAACTGTGAAAAAAACTGTGAAAAAAAGAACTGAGAAAAAAAACTGAAGAAAAAACTGAGCAGAAAAACTGAGCAGAAAAACTGAGAAAAAAACTATTAAAAAAATACTGAAGAAAAACGGAGTAAAAAAAACTGAGAAGACAAATTGAGAAAAACGACTGAAAAAACTGAAGAAAAAAAAGAACGGAGAAAAAAAACTGAAGAAAAATTTAGAAAAAAACTGCACAAAATTGTGGAAAAAAAGAACTGAGAAAAAAAACTGAAGAAAAAACTGAGCAGAAAAACTGAGCAGAAAAACTGAGAAAAAAACTATGAAAAAAATACTGAAGAAAAACGGAGTACAAAAACTGAGAAGAAAAATTGAGAAAAAACGACTGAAAAAAACTGAAGAAAAACGGATGAAAAAAACTGTGAAAAAAAAGAACTGAGAAAAAAAACTGAAGAAAAACGGCTGAAAAAAACTGAGAAGAAAAACTGAGAAAAAAAGACTGAAAAAACTGAAGAAAAACTTAGAAAAAAACTGTGAATAAAAGAACTGAGAAAAAAAACTGAAGAAAAAACTGAGCAGAAAAACTGAGCAGAAAAACTGAGAAAAAAACTATTTAAAAAATACTGAAGAAAAACGGAGTAAAAAAACTGAGAAGAAAAATTGAGAAAAAACGGCTGAAAAAACTAAAGAAAAACTTAGAAAAAAACTGTGAAAAAAACTGTGAAAAAAAGAACTGAGAAAAAAAACTGAAGAAAAAACTGAGCAGAAAAACTGAGCAGAAAAACTGAGAAAAAAACTATTAAAAAAATACTGAAGAAAAACGGAGTAAAAAAACTGAGAAGAAAAATTGAGAAAAACGACTGAAAAAACTGAAGAAAAAAAAGAACGGAGAAAAAAAACTGAAGAAAAATTTAGAAAAAAACTGCACAAAATTGTGGAAAAAAAGAACTGTGAAAAAAAACTGAAGAAAAAACTGAGCAGAATAATTGAGCAGAAAAACTGAGAAAAAAACTATGAAAAAAATACTGAAGAAAAACGGAGTACAAAAACTAAGAAAAATTGAGAAAAAACGACTGAAAAAAACTGAAGAAAAACGGATGAAAAAAACTGTGAAAAAAAAGAACTGAGAAAAAAAACTGAAGAAAAACGGCTGAAAAAAACTGAGAAGAAAAACTGAGAAAAAAAGACTGAAAAAACTGAAGAAAAACTTAGAAAAAAACTGTGAAATAAACTGTGAAAAAAAAGAACTGAGAAAAAAAACTGAAGAAAAACTTAGAAAAAAACTGTGCACAAAACTGTGAAAAAAAAGAATTGAGAAAAAAAACTGAGAAAAAACTGAGCAGAAAAACTGATCAGAAAAACTGAGAAAAAAAACTATTTAAAAAAACTGAAGAAAAACGGAGGAAAAAAACTGAGAAGAAAAATTGAGAAAAAACGACTGAAAAAACTGAAGAAAAACTTAGAAAAAAACTGAAAAAAACTGTGAAAAAAAGAACTGAGAAAAAAAACTGAAGAAAAAACTGAGCAGAAAAACTGAGCAGAAAAACTGAGAAAAAAACTATTTAAAAAATACTGAAGAAAAACGGAGTAAAAAAACTGAGAAGAAGAATTGAGAAAAAAAGACTGAAAAAACTGAAGAAAAACTTAGAAAAAAACTGTGAAAAAAAGAACTGAGAAAAAAAAGTGAAGAAAAAACTGAGCAGAAAAACTGAGCAGAAAAACTGAGAAAAAAACTATGAAAAAAATACTGAAGAAAAACGGAGTACAAAAACTGAGAAGAAAAATTGAGAAAAAACGACTGAAAAAAACTGAAGAAAAACGGATGAAAAAAACTGTGAAAAAAAAGAACTGAGAAAAAAAACTGAAGAAAAACGGCTGAAAAAAACTGAGAAGAAAAACTGAGAAAAAAACTATTTAAAAAATACTGAAGAAAAACGGAGTAAAAAAACTGAGAAGAAGAATTGAGAAAAAAAGACTGAAAAAACTGAAGAAAAACTTAGAAAAAAACTGTGAAAAAAAGAACTGAGAAAAAAAACTGAAGAAAAAACTGAGCAGAAAAACTGAGCAGAAAAACTGAGAAAAAAAACTATTTAAAAAAACTGAAGAAAAACGGAGGAAAAAAACTGAGAAGAAAAATTGAGAAAAAACGACTGAAAAAACTGAAGAAAAACTTAGAAAAAAACTGAAAAAAACTGTGAAAAAAAGAACTGAGAAAAAAAACTGAAGAAAAAACTGAGCAGAAAAACTGAGCAGAAAAACTGAGAAAAAAACTATTTAAAAAATACTGAAGAAAAACGGAGTAAAAAAACTGAGAAGAAGAATTGAGAAAAAAAGACTGAAAAAACTGAAGAAAAACTTAGAAAAAAACTGTGAAAAAAAGAACTGAGAAAAAAAACTGAAGAAAAAACTGAGCAGAAAAACTGATCAGAAAAACTGAGAAAAAAAACTATTTAAAAAAACTGAAGAAAAACGGAGGAAAAAAACTGAGAAGAAAAATTGAGAAAAAACGACTGAAAAAACTGAAGAAAAACTTAGAAAAAAACTGAAAAAAACTGTGAAAAAAAGAACTGAGAAAAAAAACTGAAGAAAAAACTGAGCAGAAAAACTGAGCAGAAAAACTGAGAAAAAAACTATTTAAAAAATACTGAAGAAAAACGGAGTAAAAAAACTGAGAAGAAGAATTGAGAAAAAAAGACTGAAAAAACTGAAGAAAAACTTAGAAAAAAACTGTGAAAAAAAGAACTGAGAAAAAAAACTGAAGAAAAAACTGAGCAGAAAAACTGAGCAGAAAAACTGAGAAAAAAACTATTTAAAAAATACTGAAGAAAAACGGAGTAAAAAAACTGAGAAGAAAAATTGAGAAAAAACGACTGAAAAAACTGAAGAAAAACTTAGAAAGAAACTGTGAAAAAAACTGTGAAAAAAAGAACTGAGAAAAAAAACTGAAGAAAAAACTGAGCAGAAAAACTGAGCAGAAAAACTGAGAAAAAAACTATTAAAAAAATACTGAAGAAAAACGGAGTAAAAAAAACTGAGAAGACAAATTGAGAAAAACGACTGAAAAAACTGAAGAAAAAAAAGAACGGAGAAAAAAAACTGAAGAAAAACTTAGAAAAAAACTGTGCACAAAACTGTGAAAAAAAAGAATTGAGAAAAAAAACTGAGAAAAAACTGAGCAGAAAAACTGATCAGAAAAACTGAGAAAAAAAACTATTTAAAAAAACTGAAGAAAAACGGAGGAAAAAAACTGAGAAGAAAAATTGAGAAAAAACGACTGAAAAAACTGAAGAAAAACTTAGAAAAAAACTGAAAAAAACTGTGAAAAAAAGAACTGAGAAAAAAAACTGAAGAAAAAACTGAGCAGAAAAACTGAGCAGAAAAACTGAGAAAAAAACTATTTAAAAAATACTGAAGAAAAACGGAGTAAAAAAACTGAGAAGAAGAATTGAGAAAAAAAGACTGAAAAAACTGAAGAAAAACTTAGAAAAAAACTGTGAAAAAAAGAACTGAGAAAAAAAACTGAAGAAAAAACTGAGCAGAAAAACTGAGAAAAAAACTATTTAAAAAATACTGAAGAAAAACGGAGTAAAAAAACTGAGAAGAAAAATTGAGAAAAAACGACTGAAAAAACTGAAGAAAAACTTAGAAAGAAACTGTGAAAAAAACTGTGAAAAAAAGAACTGAGAAAAAAAACTGAAGAAAAAACTGAGCAGAAAAACTGAGCAGAAAAACTGAGAAAAAAACTATTAAAAAAATACTGAAGAAAAACGGAGTAAAAAAAACTGAGAAGACAAATTGAGAAAAACGACTGAAAAAACTGAAGAAAAAAAAGAACGGAGAAAAAAAACTGAAGAAAAATTTAGAAAAAAACTGCACAAAATTGTGGAAAAAAAGAACTGAGAAAAAAAACTGAAGAAAAAACTGAGCAGAAAAACTGAGCAGAAAAACTGAGAAAAAAACTATGAAAAAAATACTGAAGAAAAACGGAGTACAAAAACTGAGCAGAAAAACTGAGAAAAAAACTATTAAAAAAATACTGAAGAAAAACGGAGTAAAAAAAACTGAGAAGACAAATTGAGAAAAACGACTGAAAAAACTGAAGAAAAAAAAGAACGGAGAAAAAAAACTGAAGAAAAATTTAGAAAAAAACTGCACAAAATTGTGGAAAAAAAGAACTGAGAAAAAAAACTGAAGAAAAAACTGAGCAGAAAAACTGAGCAGAAAAACTGAGAAAAAAACTATGAAAAAAATACTGAAGAAAAACGGAGTAAAAAAACTGAGAAGAAAAATTGAGAAAAAACGACTGAAAAAACTGAAGAAAAACTTAGAAAGAAACTGTGAAAAAAACTGTGAAAAAAAGAACTGAGAAAAAAAACTGAAGAAAAAACTGAGTAGAAAAACTGAGAAAAAAACTATTAAAAAAATACTGAAGAAAAACGGAGTAAAAAAACTGAGAAGAAAAATTGAGAAAAAACGACTGAAAAAACTGAAGAAAAACTTAGAAAGAAACTGTGAAAAAAACTGTGAAAAAAAGAACTGAGAAAAAAAACTGAAGAAAAAACTGAGCAGAAAAACTGAGCAGAAAAACTGAGCAGAAAAACTGAGAAAAAAACTATTAAAAAATACTGAAGAAAAACGGAGTAAAAAAACTGAGAAGACAAATTGAGAAAAACGACTGAAAAAACTGAAGAAAAAAAAGAACGGAGAAAAAAAACTGAAGAAAAATTTAGAAAAAAACTGCACAAAATTGTGGAAAAAAAGAACTGTGAAAAAAAACTGAAGAAAAAACTGAGCAGAATAATTGAGCAGAAAAACTGAGAAAAAAACTATGAAAAAAATACTGAAGAAAAACGGAGTACAAAAACTGAGAAGAAAAATTGAGAAAAAACGACTGAAAAAAACTGAAGAAAAACGGATGAAAAAAACTGTGAAAAAAAAGAACTGAGAAAAAAAACTGAAGAAAAACGGCTGAAAAAAACTGAGAAGAAAAACTGAGAAAAAAAGACTGAAAAAACTGAAGAAAAACTTAGAAAAAAACTGTGAAATAAACTGTGAAAAAAAAGAACTGAGAAAAAAAACTGAAGAAAAACTTAGAAAAAAACTGTGCACAAAACTGTGAAAAAAAAGAATTGAGAAAAAAAACTGAGAAAAAACTGAGCAGAAAAACTGATCAGAAAAACTGAGAAAAAAAACTATTTAAAAAAACTGAAGAAAAACGGAGGAAAAAAACTGAGAAGAAAAATTGAGAAAAAACGACTGAAAAAACTGAAGAAAAACTTAGAAAAAAACTGAAAAAAACTGTGAAAAAACGAACTGAGAAAAAAAACTGAAGAAAAAACTGAGCAGAAAAACTGAGCAGAAAAACTGAGAAAAAAACTATTTAAAAAATACTGAAGAAAAACGGAGTAAAAAAACTGAGAAGAAGAATTGAGAAAAAAAGACTGAAAAAACTGAAGAAAAACTTAGAAAAAAACTGTGAAAAAAAGAACTGAGAAAAAAAACTGAAGAAAAAACTGAGCAGAAAAACTGAGCAGAAAAACTGAGAAAAAAACTATTTAAAAAATACTGAAGAAAAACGGAGTAAAAAAACTGAGAAGAAAAATTGAGAAAAAACGACTGAAAAAACTGAAGAAAAACTTAGAAAGAAACTGTGAAAAAAACTGTGAAAAAAAGAACTGAGAAAAAAAACTGAAGAAAAAACTGAGCAGAAAAACTGAGCAGAAAAACTGAGAAAAAAACTATTAAAAAAATACTGAAGAAAAACGGAGTAAAAAAAACTGAGAAGACAAATTGAGAAAAACGACTGAAAAAACTGAAGAAAAAAAAGAACGGAGAAAAAAAACTGAAGAAAAACTTAGAAAAAAACTGTGCACAAAACTGTGAAAAAAAAGAATTGAGAAAAAAAACTGAGAAAAAACTGAGCAGAAAAACTGATCAGAAAAACTGAGAAAAAAAACTATTTAAAAAAACTGAAGAAAAACGGAGGAAAAAAACTGAGAAGAAAAATTGAGAAAAAACGACTGAAAAAACTGAAGAAAAACTTAGAAAAAAACTGAAAAAAACTGTGAAAAAAAGAACTGAGAAAAAAAACTGAAGAAAAAACTGAGCAGAAAAACTGAGCAGAAAAACTGAGAAAAAAACTATTTAAAAAATACTGAAGAAAAACGGAGTAAAAAAACTGAGAAGAAGAATTGAGAAAAAAAGACTGAAAAAACTGAAGAAAAACTTAGAAAAAAACTGTGAAAAAAAGAACTGAGAAAAAAAACTGAAGAAAAAACTGAGCAGAAAAACTGAGCAGAAAAACTGAGAAAAAAACTATTTAAAAAATACTGAAGAAAAACGGAGTAAAAAAACTGAGAAGAAAAATTGAGAAAAAACGACTGAAAAAACTGAAGAAAAACTTAGAAAGAAACTGTGAAAAAAACTGTGAAAAAAAGAACTGAGAAAAAAAACTGAAGAAAAAACTGAGCAGAAAAACTGAGCAGAAAAACTGAGAAAAAAACTATTAAAAAAATACTGAAGAAAAACGGAGTAAAAAAAACTGAGAAGACAAATTGAGAAAAACGACTGAAAAAACTGAAGAAAAAAAAGAACGGAGAAAAAAAACTGAAGAAAAATTTAGAAAAAAACTGCACAAAATTGTGGAAAAAAAGAACTGAGAAAAAAAACTGAAGAAAAAACTGAGCAGAAAAACTGAGCAGAAAAACTGAGAAAAAAACTATGAAAAAAATACTGAAGAAAAACGGAGTACAAAAACTGAGAAGAAAAATTGAGAAAAAACGACTGAAAAAAACTGAAGAAAAACGGATGAAAAAAACTGTGAAAAAAAAGAACTGAGAAAAAAAACTGAAGAAAAACGGCTGAAAAAAACTGAGAAGAAAAACTGAGAAAAAAAGACTGAAAAAACTGAAGAAAAACTTAGAAAAAAACTGTGAATAAAAGAACTGAGAAAAAAAACTGAAGAAAAAACTGAGCAGAAAAACTGAGCAGAAAAACTGAGAAAAAAACTATTTAAAAAATACTGAAGAAAAACGGAGTAAAAAAACTGAGAAGAAAAATTGAGAAAAAACGGCTGAAAAAACTAAAGAAAAACTTAGAAAAAAACTGTGAAAAAAACTGTGAAAAAAAGAACTGAGAAAAAAAACTGAAGAAAAAACTGAGCAGAAAAACTGAGCAGAAAAACTGAGAAAAAAACTATTAAAAAAATACTGAAGAAAAACGGAGTAAAAAAACTGAGAAGAAAAATTGAGAAAAACGACTGAAAAAACTGAAGAAAAAAAAGAACGGAGAAAAAAAACTGAAGAAAAATTTAGAAAAAAACTGCACAAA
This sequence comes from Pristiophorus japonicus, assembly GCF_044704955.1. Lineage (NCBI taxonomy): Eukaryota > Metazoa > Chordata > Chondrichthyes > Pristiophoridae > Pristiophorus > Pristiophorus japonicus. The sequence continues at coordinate 994,462 of NW_027251071.1, forward strand.
ATTGTGGAAAAAAAGAACTGTGAAAAAAAACTGAAGAAAAAACTGAGCAGAATAATTGAGCAGAAAAACTGAGAAAAAAACTATGAAAAAAATACTGAAGAAAAACGGAGTACAAAAACTAAGAAAAATTGAGAAAAAACGACTGAAAAAAACTGAAGAAAAACGGATGAAAAAAACTGTGAAAAAAAAGAACTGAGAAAAAAAACTGAAGAAAAACGGCTGAAAAAAACTGAGAAGAAAAACTGAGAAAAAAAGACTGAAAAAACTGAAGAAAAACTTAGAAAAAAACTGTGAAATAAACTGTGAAAAAAAAGAACTGAGAAAAAAAACTGAAGAAAAACTTAGAAAAAAACTGTGCACAAAACTGTGAAAAAAAAGAATTGAGAAAAAAAACTGAGAAAAAACTGAGCAGAAAAACTGATCAGAAAAACTGAGAAAAAAAACTATTTAAAAAAACTGAAGAAAAACGGAGGAAAAAAACTGAGAAGAAAAATTGAGAAAAAACGACTGAAAAAACTGAAGAAAAACTTAGAAAAAAACTGAAAAAAACTGTGAAAAAAAGAACTGAGAAAAAAAACTGAAGAAAAAACTGAGCAGAAAAACTGAGCAGAAAAACTGAGAAAAAAACTATTTAAAAAATACTGAAGAAAAACGGAGTAAAAAAACTGAGAAGAAGAATTGAGAAAAAAAGACTGAAAAAACTGAAGAAAAACTTAGAAAAAAACTGTGAAAAAAAGAACTGAGAAAAAAAAGTGAAGAAAAAACTGAGCAGAAAAACTGAGCAGAAAAACTGAGAAAAAAACTATGAAAAAAATACTGAAGAAAAACGGAGTACAAAAACTGAGAAGAAAAATTGAGAAAAAACGACTGAAAAAAACTGAAGAAAAACGGATGAAAAAAACTGTGAAAAAAAAGAACTGAGAAAAAAAACTGAAGAAAAACGGCTGAAAAAAACTGAGAAGAAAAACTGAGAAAAAAACTATTTAAAAAATACTGAAGAAAAACGGAGTAAAAAAACTGAGAAGAAGAATTGAGAAAAAAAGACTGAAAAAACTGAAGAAAAACTTAGAAAAAAACTGTGAAAAAAAGAACTGAGAAAAAAAACTGAAGAAAAAACTGAGCAGAAAAACTGAGCAGAAAAACTGAGAAAAAAAACTATTTAAAAAAACTGAAGAAAAACGGAGGAAAAAAACTGAGAAGAAAAATTGAGAAAAAACGACTGAAAAAACTGAAGAAAAACTTAGAAAAAAACTGAAAAAAACTGTGAAAAAAAGAACTGAGAAAAAAAACTGAAGAAAAAACTGAGCAGAAAAACTGAGCAGAAAAACTGAGAAAAAAACTATTTAAAAAATACTGAAGAAAAACGGAGTAAAAAAACTGAGAAGAAGAATTGAGAAAAAAAGACTGAAAAAACTGAAGAAAAACTTAGAAAAAAACTGTGAAAAAAAGAACTGAGAAAAAAAACTGAAGAAAAAACTGAGCAGAAAAACTGATCAGAAAAACTGAGAAAAAAAACTATTTAAAAAAACTGAAGAAAAACGGAGGAAAAAAACTGAGAAGAAAAATTGAGAAAAAACGACTGAAAAAACTGAAGAAAAACTTAGAAAAAAACTGAAAAAAACTGTGAAAAAAAGAACTGAGAAAAAAAACTGAAGAAAAAACTGAGCAGAAAAACTGAGCAGAAAAACTGAGAAAAAAACTATTTAAAAAATACTGAAGAAAAACGGAGTAAAAAAACTGAGAAGAAGAATTGAGAAAAAAAGACTGAAAAAACTGAAGAAAAACTTAGAAAAAAACTGTGAAAAAAAGAACTGAGAAAAAAAACTGAAGAAAAAACTGAGCAGAAAAACTGAGCAGAAAAACTGAGAAAAAAACTATTTAAAAAATACTGAAGAAAAACGGAGTAAAAAAACTGAGAAGAAAAATTGAGAAAAAACGACTGAAAAAACTGAAGAAAAACTTAGAAAGAAACTGTGAAAAAAACTGTGAAAAAAAGAACTGAGAAAAAAAACTGAAGAAAAAACTGAGCAGAAAAACTGAGCAGAAAAACTGAGAAAAAAACTATTAAAAAAATACTGAAGAAAAACGGAGTAAAAAAAACTGAGAAGACAAATTGAGAAAAACGACTGAAAAAACTGAAGAAAAAAAAGAACGGAGAAAAAAAACTGAAGAAAAACTTAGAAAAAAACTGTGCACAAAACTGTGAAAAAAAAGAATTGAGAAAAAAAACTGAGAAAAAACTGAGCAGAAAAACTGATCAGAAAAACTGAGAAAAAAAACTATTTAAAAAAACTGAAGAAAAACGGAGGAAAAAAACTGAGAAGAAAAATTGAGAAAAAACGACTGAAAAAACTGAAGAAAAACTTAGAAAAAAACTGAAAAAAACTGTGAAAAAAAGAACTGAGAAAAAAAACTGAAGAAAAAACTGAGCAGAAAAACTGAGCAGAAAAACTGAGAAAAAAACTATTTAAAAAATACTGAAGAAAAACGGAGTAAAAAAACTGAGAAGAAGAATTGAGAAAAAAAGACTGAAAAAACTGAAGAAAAACTTAGAAAAAAACTGTGAAAAAAAGAACTGAGAAAAAAAACTGAAGAAAAAACTGAGCAGAAAAACTGAGCAGAAAAACTGAGAAAAAAACTATTTAAAAAATACTGAAGAAAAACGGAGTAAAAAAACTGAGAAGAAAAATTGAGAAAAAACGACTGAAAAAACTGAAGAAAAACTTAGAAAGAAACTGTGAAAAAAACTGTGAAAAAAAGAACTGAGAAAAAAAACTGAAGAAAAAACTGAGCAGAAAAACTGAGCAGAAAAACTGAGAAAAAAACTATTAAAAAAATACTGAAGAAAAACGGAGTAAAAAAAACTGAGAAGACAAATTGAGAAAAACGACTGAAAAAACTGAAGAAAAAAAAGAACGGAGAAAAAAAACTGAAGAAAAATTTAGAAAAAAACTGCACAAAATTGTGGAAAAAAAGAACTGAGAAAAAAAACTGAAGAAAAAACTGAGCAGAAAAACTGAGCAGAAAAACTGAGAAAAAAACTATGAAAAAAATACTGAAGAAAAACGGAGTACAAAAACTGAGAAGAAAAATTGAGAAAAAACGACTGAAAAAAACTGAAGAAAAACGGATGAAAAAAACTGTGAAAAAAAAGAACTGAGAAAAAAAACTGAAGAAAAACGGCTGAAAAAAACTGAGAAGAAAAACTGAGAAAAAAAGACTGAAAAAACTGAAGAAAAACTTAGAAAAAAACTGTGAATAAAAGAACTGAGAAAAAAAACTGAAGAAAAAACTGAGCAGAAAAACTGAGCAGAAAAACTGAGAAAAAAACTATTTAAAAAATACTGAAGAAAAACGGAGTAAAAAAACTGAGAAGAAAAATTGAGAAAAAACGGCTGAAAAAACTAAAGAAAAACTTAGAAAAAAACTGTGAAAAAAACTGTGAAAAAAAGAACTGAGAAAAAAAACTGAAGAAAAAACTGAGCAGAAAAACTGAGCAGAAAAACTGAGAAAAAAACTATTAAAAAAATACTGAAGAAAAACGGAGTAAAAAAACTGAGAAGAAAAATTGAGAAAAACGACTGAAAAAACTGAAGAAAAAAAAGAACGGAGAAAAAAAACTGAAGAAAAATTTAGAAAAAAACTGCACAAAATTGTGGAAAAAAAGAACTGTGAAAAAAAACTGAAGAAAAAACTGAGCAGAATAATTGAGCAGAAAAACTGAGAAAAAAACTATGAAAAAAATACTGAAGAAAAACGGAGTACAAAAACTAAGAAAAATTGAGAAAAAACGACTGAAAAAAACTGAAGAAAAACGGATGAAAAAAACTGTGAAAAAAAAGAACTGAGAAAAAAAACTGAAGAAAAACGGCTGAAAAAAACTGAGAAGAAAAACTGAGAAAAAAAGACTGAAAAAACTGAAGAAAAACTTAGAAAAAAACTGTGAAATAAACTGTGAAAAAAAAGAACTGAGAAAAAAAACTGAAGAAAAACTTAGAAAAAAACTGTGCACAAAACTGTGAAAAAAAAGAATTGAGAAAAAAAACTGAGAAAAAACTGAGCAGAAAAACTGATCAGAAAAACTGAGAAAAAAAACTATTTAAAAAAACTGAAGAAAAACGGAGGAAAAAAACTGAGAAGAAAAATTGAGAAAAAACGACTGAAAAAACTGAAGAAAAACTTAGAAAAAAACTGAAAAAAACTGTGAAAAAAAGAACTGAGAAAAAAAACTGAAGAAAAAACTGAGCAGAAAAACTGAGCAGAAAAACTGAGAAAAAAACTATTTAAAAAATACTGAAGAAAAACGGAGTAAAAAAACTGAGAAGAAGAATTGAGAAAAAAAGACTGAAAAAACTGAAGAAAAACTTAGAAAAAAACTGTGAAAAAAAGAACTGAGAAAAAAAAGTGAAGAAAAAACTGAGCAGAAAAACTGAGCAGAAAAACTGAGAAAAAAACTATGAAAAAAATACTGAAGAAAAACGGAGTACAAAAACTGAGAAGAAAAATTGAGAAAAAACGACTGAAAAAAACTGAAGAAAAACGGATGAAAAAAACTGTGAAAAAAAAGAACTGAGAAAAAAAACTGAAGAAAAACGGCTGAAAAAAACTGAGAAGAAAAACTGAGAAAAAAAGACTGAAAAAACTGAAGAAAAACTTAGAAAAAAACTGTGAAAAAAACTGAAAAAAAAGAACTGAGAAAAAAAACTGAAGAAAAACTTAGAAAAAAACTGTGCACAAAACTGTGAAAAAAAAGAATTGAGAAAAAAAACTGAGAAAAAACTGAGCAGAAAAACTGAGCAGAAAAACTGAGAAAAAAAACTATTTAAAAAAACTGAAGAAAAACGGAGGAAAAAAACTGAGAAGAAAAATTGAGAAAAAACGACTGAAAAAACTGAAGAAAAACTTAGAAAGAAACTGTGAAAAAAACTGTGAAAAAAAGAACTGAGAAAAAAAACTGAAGAAAAAACTGAGTAGAAAAACTGAGAAAAAAACTATTAAAAAAATACTGAAGAAAAACTGAGTACAAAAACTGAGAAGAAAAATTGAGAAAAAACGACTGAAAAAACTAAAGAAAAACTTAGAAAAAAACTGTGAAAAAAACTGTGAAAAAAAGAACTGAGAAAAAAAACTGAAGAAAAAACTGAGCAGAAAAACTGAGCAGAAAAACTGAGAAAAAAACTATTAAAAAAATACTGAAGAAAAACGGAGTAAAAAAACTGAGAAGAAAAATTGAGAAAAACGACTGAAAAAACTGAAGAAAAAAAAGAACGGAGAAAAAAAACTGAAGAAAAATTTAGAAAAAAACTGTGCACAAAACTGTGGAAAAAAAGAACTGAAAAAAAAACTGATGAAAAAACTGAGCAGAAAAACTGAGCAGAAAAACTGAGAAAAAAACTATGAAATAAATACTGAAGAAAAACGGAGTACAAAAACTGAGAAGAAAAATTGAGAAAAAACGACTGAAAAAACTAAAGAAAAACTTAGAAAAAAACTGTGAAAAAAACTGTGAAAAAAAGAACTGAGAAAAAAAACTGAAGAAAAAACTGAGCAGAAAAACTGAGCAGAAAAACTGAGAAAAAAACTATTAAAAAAATACTGAAGAAAAACGGAGTAAAAAAACTGAGAAGAAAAATTGAGAAAAACGACTGAAAAAACTGAAGAAAAAAAAAAACGGAGAAAAAAAACTGAAGAAAAATTTAGAAAAAAACTGTGCACAAAACTGTGGAAAAAAAGAACTGAGAAAAAAAACTGATGAAAAAACTGAGCAGAAAAACTGAGCAGAAAAATTGAGAAAAAAACTATGAAAAAAATACTGAAGAAAAACGGAGTACAAAAACTGAGAAGAAAAATTGAGAAAAAACGACTTAAAAACACTGAAGAAAAACGGATGAAAAAAACGGTGAAAAAAAAGAACTGAGAAAAAAAACTGAAGAAAAACGGATGAAAAAACTGAGAAGAAAAACTGAGAAAAAAAGACTGAAAAAACTGAAGAAAAACTTAGAAAAAAACTGTGAAAAAAACTGAAAAAAAAGAACTGAGAAAAAAAACTGAAGAAAAAACTGAGCAGAAAAACTGAGCAGAAAAACTGAGCAGAAAAACTGAGAAAAAAACTATTAAAAAATACTGAAGAAAAACGGAGTAAAAAAACTGAGAAGACAAATTGAGAAAAACGACTGAAAAAACTGAAGAAAAAAAAGAACGGAGAAAAAAAACTGAAGAAAAATTTAGAAAAAAACTGCACAAAATTGTGGAAAAAAAGAACTGTGAAAAAAAACTGAAGAAAAAACTGAGCAGAATAATTGAGCAGAAAAACTGAGAAAAAAACTATGAAAAAAATACTGAAGAAAAACGGAGTACAAAAACTGAGAAGAAAAATTGAGAAAAAACGACTGAAAAAAACTGAAGAAAAACGGATGAAAAAAACTGTGAAAAAAAAGAACTGAGAAAAAAAACTGAAGAAAAACGGCTGAAAAAAACTGAGAAGAAAAACTGAGAAAAAAAGACTGAAAAAACTGAAGAAAAACTTAGAAAAAAACTGTGAAATAAACTGTGAAAAAAAAGAACTGAGAAAAAAAACTGAAGAAAAACTTAGAAAAAAACTGTGCACAAAACTGTGAAAAAAAAGAATTGAGAAAAAAAACTGAGAAAAAACTGAGCAGAAAAACTGATCAGAAAAACTGAGAAAAAAATCTATTTAAAAAAACTGAAGAAAAACGGAGGAAAAAAACTGAGAAGAAAAATTGAGAAAAAACGACTGAAAAAACTGAAGAAAAACTTAGAAAAAAACTGAAAAAAACTGTGAAAAAAAGAACTGAGAAAAAAAACTGAAGAAAAAACTGAGCAGAAAAACTGAGCAGAAAAACTGAGAAAAAAACTATTTAAAAAATACTGAAGAAAAACGGAGTAAAAAAACTGAGAAGAAGAATTGAGAAAAAAAGACTGAAAAAACTGAAGAAAAACTTAGAAAAAAACTGTGAAAAAAAGAACTGAGAAAAAAAACTGAAGAAAAAACTGAGCAGAAAAACTGAGCAGAAAAACTGAGAAAAAAACTATTTAAAAAATACTGAAGAAAAACGGAGTAAAAAAACTGAGAAGAAAAATTGAGAAAAAACGACTGAAAAAACTGAAGAAAAACTTAGAAAGAAACTGTGAAAAAAACTGTGAAAAAAAGAACTGAGAAAAAAAACTGAAGAAAAAACTGAGCAGAAAAACTGAGCAGAAAAACTGAGAAAAAAACTATTAAAAAAATACTGAAGAAAAACGGAGTAAAAAAAACTGAGAAGACAAATTGAGAAAAACGACTGAAAAAACTGAAGAAAAAAAAGAACGGAGAAAAAAAACTGAAGAAAAATTTAGAAAAAAACTGCACAAAATTGTGGAAAAAAAGAACTGAGAAAAAAAACTGAAGAAAAAACTGAGCAGAAAAACTGAGCAGAAAAACTGAGAAAAAAACTATGAAAAAAATACTGAAGAAAAACGGAGTACAAAAACTGAGAAGAAAAATTGAGAAAAAACGACTGAAAAAAACTGAAGAAAAACGGATGAAAAAAACTGTGAAAAAAAAGAACTGAGAAAAAAAACTGAAGAAAAACGGCTGAAAAAAACTGAGAAGAAAAACTGAGAAAAAAAGACTGAAAAAACTGAAGAAAAACTTAGAAAAAAACTGTGAATAAAAGAACTGAGAAAAAAAACTGAAGAAAAAACTGAGCAGAAAAACTGAGCAGAAAAACTGAGAAAAAAACTATTTAAAAAATACTGAAGAAAAACGGAGTAAAAAAACTGAGAAGAAAAATTGAGAAAAAACGGCTGAAAAAACTAAAGAAAAACTTAGAAAAAAACTGTGAAAAAAACTGTGAACAAAAGAACTGAGAAAAAAAACTGAAGAAAAAACTGAGCAGAAAAACTGAGCAGAAAAACTGAGAAAAAAACTATTAAAAAAATACTGAAGAAAAACGGAGTAAAAAAACTGAGAAGAAAAATTGAGAAAAACGACTGAAAAAAATGAAGAAAAAAAAGAACGGAGAAAAAAAACTGAAGAAAAATTTAGAAAAAAACTGCACAAAATTGTGGAAAAAAAGAACTGTGAAAAAAAACTGAAGAAAAAACTGAGCAGAATAATTGAGCAGAAAAACTGAGAAAAAAACTATGAAAAAAATACTGAAGAAAAACGGAGTACAAAAACTAAGAAAAATTGAGAAAAAACGACTGAAAAAAACTGAAGAAAAACGGATGAAAAAAACTGTGAAAAAAAAGAACTGAGAAAAAAAACTGAAGAAAAACGGCTGAAAAAAACTGAGAAGAAAAACTGAGAAAAAAAGACTGAAAAAACTGAAGAAAAACTTAGAAAAAAACTGTGAAATAAACTGTGAAAAAAAAGAACTGAGAAAAAAAACTGAAGAAAAACTTAGAAAAAAACTGTGCACAAAACTGTGAAAAAAAAGAATTGAGAAAAAAAACTGAGAAAAAACTGAGCAGAAAAACTGATCAGAAAAACTGAGAAAAAAAACTATTTAAAAAAACTGAAGAAAAACGGAGGAAAAAAACTGAGAAGAAAAATTGAGAAAAAACGACTGAAAAAACTGAAGAAAAACTTAGAAAAAAACTGTGCACAAAACTGTGGAAAAAAAGTACTGAGAAAAAAAACTGAAGAAAAAACTGAGCAGAAAAACTGAGCAGAAAAACTGAGAAAAAAACTATGAAAAAAATACTGAAGAAAAACGGAGTACAAAAACTGAGAATAAAAATTGAGAAAAAACGACTGAAAAAACTGAAGAAAAACTTAGAAAAAAACTGTGAAAAAAAAGAACTGAGAAAAAAAAGTGAAGAAAAAACTGAGCAGAAAAACTGAGCAGAAAAACTGAGAAAAAAACTATGAAAAAAATACTGAAGAAAAACGGAGTACAAAAACTGAGAAGAAAAATTGAGAAAAAACGACTGAAAAAAACTGAAGAAAAACGGATGAAAAAAACTGTGAAAAAAAAGAACTGAGAAAAAAAACTGAAGAAAAACGGCTGAAAAAAACTGAGAAGAAAAACTGAGAAAAAAAGACTGAAAAAACTGAAGAAAAACTTAGAAAAAAACTGTGAAAAAAACTGAAAAAAAAGAACTGAGAAAAAAAACTGAAGAAAAACTTAGAAAAAAACTGTGCACAAAACTGTGAAAAAAAAGAATTGAGAAAAAAAACTGAGAAAAAACTGAGCAGAAAAACGGAGCAGAAAAACTGAGAAAAAAAACTATTTAAAAAAACTGAAGAAAAACGGAGGAAAAAAACTGAGAAGAAAAATTGAGAAAAAACGACTGAAAAAACTGAAGAAAAACTTAGAAAGAAACTGTGAAAAAAACTGTGAAAAAAAGAACTGAGAAAAAAAACTGAAGAAAAAACTGAGTAGAAAAACTGAGAAAAAAACTATTAAAAAAATACTGAAGAAAAACGGAGTACAAAAACTGAGAAGAAAAATTGAGAAAAAACGACTGAAAAAACTAAAGAAAAACTTAGAAAAAAACTGTGAAAAAAACTGTGAAAAAAAGAACTGAGAAAAAAAACTGAAGAAAAAACTGAGCAGAAAAACTGAGCAGAAAAACTGAGAAAAAAACTATTAAAAAAATACTGAAGAAAAACGGAGTAAAAAAACTGAGAAGAAAAATTGAGAAAAACGACTGAAAAAACTGAAGAAAAAAAAGAACGGAGAAAAAAAACTGAAGAAAAATTTAGAAAAAAACTGTGCACAAAACTGTGGAAAAAAAGAACTGAAAAAAAAACTGATGAAAAAACTGAGCAGAAAAACTGAGCAGAAAAACTGAGAAAAAAACTATGAAAAAAATACTGAAGAAAAACGGAGTACAAAAACTGAGAAGAAAAATTGAGAAAAAACGACTGAAAAAACTAAAGAAAAACTTAGAAAAAAACTGTGAAAAAAACTGTGAAAAAAAGAACTGAGAAAAAAAACTGAAGAAAAAACTGAGCAGAAAAACTGAGCAGAAAAACTGAGAAAAAAACTATTAAAAAAATACTGAAGAAAAACGGAGTAAAAAAACTGAGAAGAAAAATTGAGAAAAACGACTGAAAAAACTGAAGAAAAAAAAGAACGGAGAAAAAAAACTGAAGAAAAATTTAGAAAAAAACTGTGCACAAAACTGTGGAAAAAAAGAACTGAGAAAAAAAACTGATGAAAAAACTGAGCAGAAAAACTGAGCAGAAAAATTGAGAAAAAAACTATGAAAAAAATACTGAAGAAAAACGGAGTACAAAAACTGAGAAGAAAAATTGAGAAAAAACGACTTAAAAACACTGAAGAAAAACGGATGAAAAAAACGGTGAAAGAAAAGAACTGAGAAAAAAAACTGAAGAAAAACGGATGAAAAAACTGAGAAGAAAAACTGAGAAAAAAAGACTGAAAAAACTGAAGAAAAACTTAGAAAAAAACTGTGAAAAAAACTGAAAAAAAAGAACTGAGAAAAAAAACTGAAGAAAAATTTGAAAAAAACTGTGCACAAAATTGTGAAAAAAAAGAATTGAGAAAAAAAACTGAGAAAAAACTGAGCAGAAAAACTGATCAGAAAAACTGAGAAAAAAAACTATTTAAAAAAACTGAAGAAAAACGGAGGAAAAAAACTGAGAAGAAACATTGAGAAAAAACGACTGAAAAATCTGATGAAAAACTTAGAAAAAAACTGTGAAAAAAAGAACTGAGAAAAAAAACTGAAGAAAAAACTGAGCAGAAAAACTGAGCAGAAAAACTGAGAAAAAAACTATTAAAAAAATACTGAAGAAAAACGGAGTAAAAAAACTGAGAAGAAAAATTGAGAAAAACGACTGAAAAAACTGAAGAAAAAAAAGAACGGAGAAAAAAAACTGAAGAAAAATTTAGAAAAAAACGGTGCACAAAACTGTGGAAAAAAAGAACTGAGAAAAACAACTGAGAAAAAACTGAGCAGAAAAACTGAGAAAAAAACTATTAAAAAAAACTGAAGAAGAACGGATGTAAAAAACTGAGAAGAAAAACTGAGAAAAAAAACTGAAAAAACTGAAGAAAAACTTAGAAAAAAACTATGAAAAAAAGAACTGAGAAAAAAAACTGAAGAAAAAACTGAGCAGAAAAACTATGCAGAAAAACTGAGAAAAAAACTATTAAAAAAATACTGAAGAAAAACGGAGTAAAAAAACTGAGAAGAAAAATTGAGAAAAACGACTGAAATAACTGAAGAAAAATTTAGAAAAAAACTGAAAAAAACTGTGAAAAAAAGAACTGAGAAAAAAAACTGAAGAAAAAACTGAGCAGAAAAACTGAGCAGAAAAACTGAGAAAAAAACTATTAAAAAATACTGAAGAAAAACGGAGTAAAAAAACTGAGAAGAAAAATTGAGAAAAACGACAGAAATAACTGAAGAAAAAAAAGAACGGAGAAAAAAAACTGAAGAAAAATTTAGAAAAAAACTGTGCACAAAACTGTGGAAAAAAAGTACTGAGAAAAAAAACTGAAGAAAAAACTGAGCAGAAAAACTGAGCAGAAAAACTGAGAAAAAAACTATGAAAAAAATACTGAAGAAAAACGGAGTACAAAAACTGAGAATAAAAATTGAGAAAAAACGACTGAAAAAACTGAAGAAAAACTTAGAAAAAAACTGTGAAAAAAAAGAACTGAGAAAAAAAACTGATGAAAAAACTGAGCAGAAAAACTGAGAAAAAAACTATTAAAAAAATACTGAAGAAAAACGGAGTACAAAAACTGAGAAGAAAAATTGAGAAAAAACGACTTAAAAACACTGAAGAAAAACGGATGAAAAAAACTGTGAAAAAAAAGAACTGAGAAAAAAAACTGAAGAAAAATTTAGAAAAAAACTGCACAAAATTGTGGAAAAAAAGAACTGAGAAAAAAAACTGAGAAAAAACTGAGCAGAAAAACTGAGCAGAAAAACTGAGAAAAAAAACTATTAAAAAAAACTGAAGAAAAACGGATGAAAAAAAACTGAGAAGAAAAACTGAGAAAAAAAGACGGAAAAAACTGAAGAAAAACTTGGAAAAAAAACTGTGAACAAAACAGTGAAAAAAACAGAAGAACTGAGAAAAAAAACTGAGAAAAAACTGACTAGAAAAACTGAGCAGAAATACTGAGGAGAAAAACTGAGAAAAAAAACTATTAAAAAAAACTGAAGAAAAAGGAGGAAAAAAACTGAGAAGAAAAACTGAGAAAAAAAGACTGAAAAAACTGAAGAAAAACTTTAAAAAAAACTGTGAAAAAAACTGAAAAAAAAGAACTGAGAAAAAAAACTGAAGAAAAACTTAGAAAAAAACTGTGCACAAAACTGTGAAAAAAAAGAATTGAGAAAAAAAACTGAGGAGAAAAACTGATCAGAAAAACTGAGAAAAAAAACTTTTTAAAAAAACTGAAGAAAAACGGAGGAAAAAAACTGAGAAGAAAAATTGAGAAAAAACGACTGAAAAAACTGAAGAAAAAAAAGAACGGAGAAAAAAAACTGAAGAAAAATTTAGAAAAAAACTGCACAAAATTGTGGAAAAAAAGAACTGTGAAAAAAAACTGAAGAAAAAACTGAGCAGAATAATTGAGCAGAAAAACTGAGAAAAAAACTATGAAAAAAATACTGAAGAAAAACGGAGTACAAAAACTGAGAAGAAAAATTGAGAAAAACGACTGAAAAAACTGAAGAAAAAAAAGAACGGAGAAAAAAAACTGAAGAAAAACGGCTGAAAAAAACTGAGAAGAAAAACTGAGAAAAAAAGACTGAAAAAACTGAAGAAAAACTTAGAAAAAAACTGTGAAATAAACTGTGAAAAAAAAGAACTGAGAAAAAAAACTGAAGAAAAACTTAGAAAAAAACTGTGCACAAAACTGTGAAAAAAAAGAACTGAGAAAAAAAACTGAAGAAAAAACTGAGCAGAAAAACTGAGCAGAAAAACTGAGAAAAAAACTATTTAAAAAATACTGAAGAAAAACGGAGTAAAAAAACTGAGAAGAAGAATTGAGAAAAAAAGACTGAAAAAACTGAAGAAAAACTTAGAAAAAAACTGTGAAAAAAAGAACTGAGAAAAAAAACTGAAGAAAAAACTGAGCAGAAAAACTGAGCAGAAAAACTGAGAAAAAAACTATTTAAAAAATACTGAAGAAAAACGGAGTAAAAAAACTGAGAAGAAAAATTGAGAAAAAACGACTGAAAAAACTGAAGAAAAACTTAGAAAGAAACTGTGAAAAAAACTGTGAAAAAAAGAACTGAGAAAAAAAACTGAAGAAAAAACTGAGCAGAAAAACTGAGCAGAAAAACTGAGAAAAAAACTATTAAAAAAATACTGAAGAAAAACGGAGTAAAAAAACTGAGAAGACAAATTGAGAAAAACGACTGAAAAAACTGAAGAAAAAAAAGAACGGAGAAAAAAAACTGAAGAAAAATTTAGAAAAAAACTGCACAAAATTGTGGAAAAAAAGAACTGAGAAAAAAAACTGAAGAAAAAACTGAGCAGAAAAACTGAGCAGAAAAACTGAGAAAAAAACTATGAAAAAAATACTGAAGAAAAACGGAGTACAAAAACTGAGAAGAAAAATTGAGAAAAAACGACTGAAAAAAACTGAAGAAAAACGGATGAAAAAAACTGTGAAAAAAAAGAACTGAGAAAAAAAACTGAAGAAAAACGGCTGAAAAAAACTGAGAAGAAAAACTGAGAAAAAAAGACTGAAAAAACTGAAGAAAAACTTAGAAAAAAACTGTGAAAAAAACTGAAAAAAAAGAACTGAGAAAAAAAACTGAAGAAAAACTTAGAAAAAAACTGTGCACAAAACTGTGAAAAAAAAGAATTGAGAAAAAAAACTGAGAAAAAACTGAGCAGAAAAACTGAGCAGAAAAACTGAGAAAAAAAACTATTTAAAAAAACTGAAGAAAAACGGAGGAAAAAAACTGAGAAGAAAAATTGAGAAAAAACGACTGAAAAAACTGAAGAAAAACTTAGAAAAAAACTGTGAAAAAAACTGTGAAAAAAAGAACTGAGAAAAAAAACTGAAGAAAAAACTGAGCAGAAAAACTGAGCAGAAAAACTGAGAAAAAAACTATGAAAAAAATACTGAAGAAAAACGGAGTACAAAAACTGAGAAGAAAAATTGAGAAAAAACGACTGAAAAAACTAAAGAAAAACTTAGAAAAAAACTGTGAAAAAAACTGTGAAAAAAAGAACTGAGAAAAAAAACTGAAGAAAAAACTGAGCAGAAAAACTGAGCAGAAAAACTGAGAAAAAAACTATTAAAAAAATACTGAAGACAAACGGAGTAAAAAAACTGAGAAGAAAAATTGAGAAAAACGACTGAAAAAACTGAAGAAAAAAAAGAACGGAGAAAAAAAACTGAAGAAAAATTTAGAAAAAAACTGTGCACAAAACTGTGGAAAAAAAGAACTGAGAAAAAAAACTGATGAAAAAACTGAGCAGAAAAACTGAGCAGAAAAATTGAGAAAAAAACTATGAAAAAAATACTGAAGAAAAACGGAGTACAAAAACTGAGAAGAAAAATTGAGAAAAAACGACTTAAAAACACTGAAGAAAAACGGATGAAAAAAACGGTGAAAAAAAAGGACTGAGAAAAAAAACTGAGGAAAAACGGATGAAAAAACTGAGAAGAAAAACTGAGAAAAAAAGACTGAAAAAACTGAAGAAAAACTTAGAAAAAAACTGTGAAAAAAACTGAAAAAAAAGAACTGAGAAAAAAAACTGAAGAAAAATTTGAAAAAAACTGTGCACAAAATTGTGAAAAAAAAGAATTGAGAAAAAAAACTGAGAAAAAACTGAGCAGAAAAACTGATCAGAAAAACTGAGAAAAAAAACTATTTAAAAAAACTGAAGAAAAACGGAGGAAAAAAACTGAGAAGAAAAATTGAGAAAAAACGACTGAAAAAACTGATGAAAAACTTAGAAAAAAACTGTGAAAAAAAGAACTGAGAAAAAAAACTGAAGAAAAAACTGAGCAGAAAAACTGAGCAGAAAAACTGAGAAAAAAACTATTAAAAAAATACTGAAGAAAAACGGAGTAAAAAAACTGAGAAGAAAAATTGAGAAAAACGACTGAAAAAACTGAAGAAAAAAAAGAACGGAGAAAAAAAACTGAAGAAAAATTTAGAAAAAAACGGTGCACAAAACTGTGGAAAAAAAGAACTGAGAAAAACAACTGAGAAAAAACTGAGCAGAAAAACTGAGAAAAAAACTATTAAAAAAAACTGAAGAAGAACGGATGTAAAAAACTGAGAAGAAAAACTGAGAAAAAAAACTGAAAAAACTGAAGAAAAACTTAGAAAAAAACTATGAAAAAAAGAACTGAGAAAAAAAACTGAAGAAAAAACGGAGCAGAAAAACTATGCAGAAAAACTGAGAAAAAAACTATTAAAAAAATACTGAAGAAAAACGGAGTAAAAAAACTGAGAAGAAAAATTGAGAAAAACGACTGAAATAACTGAAGAAAAATTTAGAAAAAAACTGAAAAAAACTGTGAAAAAAAGAACTGAGAAAAAAAACTGAAGAAAAAACTGAGCAGAAAAACTGAGCAGAAAAACTGAGAAAAAAACTATTAAAAAATACTGAAGAAAAACGGAGTAAAAAAACTGAGAAGAAAAATTGAGAAAAACGACAGAAAAAACTGAAGAAAAAAAAGAACGGAGAAAAAAAACTGAAGAAAAATTTAGAAAAAAACTGTGCACAAAACTGTGGAAAAAAAGAACTGAGAAAAAAAACTGAAGAAAAAACTGAGCAGAAAAACTGAGCAGAAAAACTGAGAAAAAAACTATGAAAAAAATACTGAAGAAAAACGGAGTACAAAAACTGAGAATAAAAATTGAGAAAAAACGACTGAAAAAACTGAAGAAAAACTTAGAAAAAAACTGTGAAGAAAAAGAACTGAGAAAAAAAACTGATGAAAAAACTGAGCAGAAAAACTGAGCAGAAAAAATGAGAAAAAAACTATGAAAAAAATACTGAAGAAAAACGGAGTACAAAAACTGAGAAGAAAAATTGAGAAAAAACGACTTAAAAACACTGAAGAAAAACGGATGAAAAAAACTGTGAAAAAAAAGAACTGAGAAAAAAAACTGAAGAAAAACGGATGAAAAAACTGAGAAGAAAAACTGAGAAAAAAAGACTGAAAAAACTGAAGAAAAACTTAAAAAAAAACTGTGAAAAAAACTGAAAAAAAAGAACTGAGAAAAAAAACTGAAGAAAAACTTAGAAAAAACTGTGCACAAAACTGTGAAAAAAAAGAATTGAGAAAAAAAACTGAGGAGAAAAACTGATCAGAAAAACTGAGAAAAAAAACTATTTAAAAAAACTGAAGAAAAACGGAGGAAAAAAACTGAGAAGAAAAATTGAGAAAAAACGACTGAAAAAACTGAAGAAAAACTTAGAAAAAAACGGTGAAAAAAACTGTGAAAAAAAGAACTGAGAAAAAAAACTGAAGAAAAAACTGAGCAGAAAAACTGAGCAGAAAAACTGAGAAAAAAACTATTTAAAAAATACTGAAGAAAAACGGAGTAAAAAAACTGAGAAGAAGAATTGAGAAAAAAAGACTGAAAAAACTGAAGAAAAACTTAGAAAAAAACTGTGAAAAAAAGAACTGAGAAAAAAAACTGAAGAAAAAACTGAGCAGAAAAACTGAGCAGAAAAACTGAGTAAAAAACTATTTGAAAAATACTGAAGAAAAACGGAGTAAAAAAACTGAGAAGAAAAATTGAGAAAAAACGACTGAAAAAACTGAAGAAAAACTTAGAAAGAAACTGTGAAAAAAACTGTGAAAAAAAGAACTGAGAAAAAAAACTGAAGAAAAAACTGAGCAGAAAAACTGAGCAGAAAAACTGAGAAAAAAACTATGAAAAAAATACTGAAGAAAAACGGAGTAAAAAAACTGAGAAGACAAATTGAGAAAAACGACTGAAAAAACTGAAGAAAAAAAAGAACTGAGAAAAAAAACTGAAGAAAAATTTAGAAAAAAACTGCACAAAATTGTGGAAAAAAAGAACTGAGAAAAAAAACTGAAGAAAAAACTGAGCAGAAAAACTGAGCAGAAAAACTGAGAAAAAAACTATGAAAAAAATACTGAAGAAAAACGGAGTACAAAAACTAAGAAGAAAAATTGAGAAAAAACGATTGAAAAAAACTGAAGAAAAACGGATGAAAAAAACTGTGAAAAAAAAGAACTGAGAAAAAAAACTGAAGAAAAACGGCTGAAAAAAACTGAGAAGAAAAACTGAGAAAAAAAGACTGAAAAAACTGAAGAAAAACTTAGAAAAAAACTGTGAAAAAAACTGTGAAAAAAAAGAACTGAGAAAAAAAACTGAAGAAAAACTTAGAAAAAAACTGTGCACAAAACTGTGAAAAAAAAGAATTGAGAAAAAAAACTGAGAAAAATCTGAGCAGAAAAACTGATGAGAAAAACTGAGAAAAAAAACTATTTAAAAAAACTGAAGAAAAACGGAGGAAAAAAACTGAGAAGAAAAATTGAGAAAAAACGACCGAAAAAACTGAAGAAAAACTTAGAAAAAAACTGAAAAAAACTGTGAAAAAAAGAACTGAGAAAAAAAACTGAAGAAAAAACTGAGCAGAAAAACTGAGCAGAAAAACTGAGAAAAAAACTATTTAAAAAATACTGAAGAAAAACGGAGTAAAAAAACTGAGAAGAAGAATTGAGAAAAAAAGACTGAAAAAACTGAAGAAAAACTTAGAAAAAAACTGTGAAAAAAAGAACTGAGAAAAAAAACTGAAGAAAAAACTGAGCAGAAAAACTGAGCAGAAAAACTGAGAAAAAAACTATTTAAAAAATACTGAAGAAAAACGGAGTAAAAAAACTGAGAAGAAAAATTGAGAAAAAACGACTGAAAAAACTGAAGAAAAACTTAGAAAGAAACTGTGAAAAAAACTGTGAAAAAAAGAACTGAGAAAAAAAACTGAAGAAAAAACTGAGCAGAAAAACTGAGCAGAAAAACTGAGAAAAAAACTATTAAAAAAATACTGAAGAAAAACGGAGTAAAAAAACTGAGAAGACAAATTGAGAAAAACGACTGAAAAAACTGAAGAAAAAAAAGAACGGAGAAAAAAAACTGAAGAAAAATTTAGAAAAAAACTGCACAAAATTGTGGAAAAAAAGAACTGAGAAAAAAAACTGAAGAAAAAACTGAGCAGAAAAACTGAGCAGAAAAACTGAGAAAAAAACTATGAAAAAAATACTGAAGAAAAACGGAGTACAAAAACTGAGAAGAAAAATTGAGAAAAAACGACTGAAAAAAACTGAAGAAAAACGGATGAAAAAAACTGTGAAAAAAAAGAACTGAGAAAAAAAACTGAAGAAAAACGGCTGAAAAAAACTGAGAAGAAAAACTGAGAAAAAAAGACTGAAAAAACTGAAGAAAAACTTAGAAAAAAACTGTGAAAAAAACTGAAAAAAAAGAACTGAGAAAAAAAACTGAAGAAAAACTTAGAAAAAAACTGTGCACAAAACTGTGAAAAAAAAGAATTGAGAAAAAAAACTGAGAAAAAACTGAGCAGAAAAACTGAGCAGAAAAACTGAGAAAAAAAACTATTTAAAAAAACTGAAGAAAAACGGAGGAAAAAAACTGAGAAGAAAAATTGAGAAAAAACGACTGAAAAAACTGAAGAAAAACTTAGAAAAAAACTGTGAAAAAAACTGTGAAAAAAAGAACTGAGAAAAAAAACTGAAGAAAAAACTGAGCAGAAAAACTGAGCAGAAAAACTGAGAAAAAAACTATGAAAAAAATACTGAAGAAAAACGGAGTACAAAAACTGAGAAGAAAAATTGAGAAAAAACGACTGAAAAAACTAAAGAAAAACTTAGAAAAAAACTGTGAAAAAAACTGTGAAAAAAAGAACTGAGAAAAAAAACTGAAGAAAAAACTGAGCAGAAAAACTGAGCAGAAAAACTGAGAAAAAAACTATTAAAAAAATACTGAAGACAAACGGAGTAAAAAAACTGAGAAGAAAAATTGAGAAAAACGACTGAAAAAACTGAAGAAAAAAAAGAACGGAGAAAAAAAACTGAAGAAAAATTTAGAAAAAAACTGTGCACAAAACTGTGGAAAAAAAGAACTGAGAAAAAAAACTGATGAAAAAACTGAGCAGAAAAACTGAGCAGAAAAATTGAGAAAAAAACTATGAAAAAAATACTGAAGAAAAACGGAGTACAAAAACTGAGAAGAAAAATTGAGAAAAAACGACTTAAAAACACTGAAGAAAAACGGATGAAAAAAACGGTGAAAAAAAAGGACTGAGAAAAAAAACTGAGGAAAAACGGATGAAAAAACTGAGAAGAAAAACTGAGAAAAAAAGACTGAAAAAACTGAAGAAAAACTTAGAAAAAAACTGTGAAAAAAACTGAAAAAAAAGAACTGAGAAAAAAAACTGAAGAAAAATTTGAAAAAAACTGTGCACAAAATTGTGAAAAAAAAGAATTGAGAAAAAAAACTGAGAAAAAACTGAGCAGAAAAACTGATCAGAAAAACTGAGAAAAAAAACTATTTAAAAAAACTGAAGAAAAACGGAGGAAAAAAACTGAGAAGAAAAATTGAGAAAAAACGACTGAAAAAACTGATGAAAAACTTAGAAAAAAACTGTGAAAAAAAGAACTGAGAAAAAAAACTGAAGAAAAAACTGAGCAGAAAAACTGAGCAGAAAAACTGAGAAAAAAACTATTAAAAAAATACTGAAGAAAAACGGAGTAAAAAAACTGAGAAGAAAAATTGAGAAAAACGACTGAAAAAACTGAAGAAAAAAAAGAACGGAGAAAAAAAACTGAAGAAAAATTTAGAAAAAAACGGTGCACAAAACTGTGGAAAAAAAGAACTGAGAAAAACAACTGAGAAAAAACTGAGCAGAAAAACTGAGAAAAAAACTATTAAAAAAAACTGAAGAAGAACGGATGTAAAAAACTGAGAAGAAAAACTGAGAAAAAAAACTGAAAAAACTGAAGAAAAACTTAGAAAAAAACTATGAAAAAAAGAACTGAGAAAAAAAACTGAAGAAAAAACGGAGCAGAAAAACTATGCAGAAAAACTGAGAAAAAAACTATTAAAAAAATACTGAAGAAAAACGGAGTAAAAAAACTGAGAAGAAAAATTGAGAAAAACGACTGAAATAACTGAAGAAAAATTTAGAAAAAAACTGAAAAAAACTGTGAAAAAAAGAACTGAGAAAAAAAACTGAAGAAAAAACTGAGCAGAAAAACTGAGCAGAAAAACTGAGAAAAAAACTATTAAAAAATACTGAAGAAAAACGGAGTAAAAAAACTGAGAAGAAAAATTGAGAAAAACGACAGAAAAAACTGAAGAAAAAAAAGAACGGAGAAAAAAAACTGAAGAAAAATTTAGAAAAAAACTGTGCACAAAACTGTGGAAAAAAAGAACTGAGAAAAAAAACTGAAGAAAAAACTGAGCAGAAAAACTGAGCAGAAAAACTGAGAAAAAAACTATGAAAAAAATACTGAAGAAAAACGGAGTACAAAAACTGAGAATAAAAATTGAGAAAAAACGACTGAAAAAACTGAAGAAAAACTTAGAAAAAAACTGTGAAAAAAAAGAACTGAGAAAAAAAACTGATGAAAAAACTGAGCAGAAAAACTGAGCAGAAAAAATGAGAAAAAAACTATGAAAAAAATACTGAAGAAAAACGGAGTACAAAAACTGAGAAGAAAAATTGAGAAAAAACGACTTAAAAACACTGAAGAAAAACGGATGAAAAAAACTGTGAAAAAAAAGAACTGAGAAAAAAAACTGAAGAAAAACGGATGAAAAAACTGAGAAGAAAAACTGAGAAAAAAAGACTGAAAAAACTGAAGAAAAACTTAAAAAAAAACTGTGAAAAAAACTGAAAAAAAAGAACTGAGAAAAAAAACTGAAGAAAAACTTAGAAAAAACTGTGCACAAAACTGTGAAAAAAAAGAATTGAGAAAAAAAACTGAGGAGAAAAACTGATCAGAAAAACTGAGAAAAAAAACTATTTAAAAAAACTGAAGAAAAACGGAGGAAAAAAACTGAGAAGAAAAATTGAGAAAAAACGACTGAAAAAACTGAAGAAAAACTTAGAAAAAAACGGTGAAAAAAACTGTGAAAAAAAGAACTGAGAAAAAAAACTGAAGAAAAAACTGAGCAGAAAAACTGAGCAGAAAAACTGAGAAAAAAACTATTTAAAAAATACTGAAGAAAAACGGAGTAAAAAAACTGAGAAGAAGAATTGAGAAAAAAAGACTGAAAAAACTGAAGAAAAACTTAGAAAAAAACTGTGAAAAAAAGAACTGAGAAAAAAAACTGAAGAAAAAACTGAGCAGAAAAACTGAGCAGAAAAACTGAGTAAAAAACTATTTGAAAAATACTGAAGAAAAACGGAGTAAAAAAACTGAGAAGAAAAATTGAGAAAAAACGACTGAAAAAACTGAAGAAAAACTTAGAAAGAAACTGTGAAAAAAACTGTGAAAAAAAGAACTGAGAAAAAAAACTGAAGAAAAAACTGAGCAGAAAAACTGAGCAGAAAAACTGAGAAAAAAACTATTTAAAAAATACTGAAGAAAAACGGAGTAAAAAAACTGAGAAGAAGAATTGAGAAAAAAAGACTGAAAAAACTGAAGAAAAACTTAGAAAAAAACTGTGAAAAAAAGAACTGAGAAAAAAAACTGAAGAAAAAACTGAGCAGAAAAACTGAGCAGAAAAACTGAGTAAAAAACTATTTGAAAAATACTGAAGAAAAACGGAGTAAAAAAACTGAGAAGAAAAATTGAGAAAAAACGACTGAAAAAACTGAAGAAAAAAAAGAACTGAGAAAAAAAACTGAAGAAAAATTTAGAAAAAAACTGCACAAAATTGTGGAAAAAAAGAACTGAGAAAAAAAACTGAAGAAAAAACTGAGCAGAAAAACTGAGCAGAAAAACTGAGAAAAAAACTATGAAAAAAATACTGAAGAAAAACGGAGTACAAAAACTAAGAAGAAAAATTGAGAAAAAACGATTGAAAAAAACTGAAGAAAAACGGATGAAAAAAACTGTGAAAAAAAAGAACTGAGAAAAAAAACTGAAGAAAAACGGCTGAAAAAAACTGAGAAGAAAAACTGAGAAAAAAAGACTGAAAAAACTGAAGAAAAACTTAGAAAAAAACTGTGAAAAAAACTGTGAAAAAAAAGAACTGAGAAAAAAAACTGAAGAAAAACTTAGAAAAAAACTGTGCACAAAACTGTGAAAAAAAAGAATTGAGAAAAAAAACTGAGAAAAATCTGAGCAGAAAAACTGATGAGAAAAACTGAGAAAAAAAACTATTTAAAAAAACTGAAGAAAAACGGAGGAAAAAAACTGAGAAGAAAAATTGAGAAAAAACGACCGAAAAAACTGAAGAAAAACTAAGAAAAAAACTGTGAAAAAAAAGAACTGAGAAAAAAAACTGATGAAAAAACTGAGCAGAAAAACTGAGCAGAAAAATTGAGAAAAAATCTATTAAAAAAATACTGAAGAAAAACGGAGTAAAAAAACTGAGAAGAAAAATTGAGAAAAACGACTGAAAAAACTGAAGAAAAAAAAGAACGGAGATAAAAAAACTGAAGAAAAATTTAGAAAAAAACTGTGCACAAAACTGTGGAAAAAAACAACTGAGAAAAAAAACTGAAGAAAAAACTGAGCAGAAAAACTGAGCAGAAAAACTGAGAAAAAAACTATGAAAAAAATACTGAAGAAAAACGGAGTACAAAAACTGAGAAGAAAAATTGAGAAAAAACGACTTAAAAACACTGAAGAAAAACGGATGAAAAAAACTGTGAAAAAAAAGAACTGAGAAAAAAAACTGAAGAAAAACGGATGAAAAAACTGAGAAGAAAAATTGAGAAAAAACGACTGAAAAAACTGAAGAAAAACTTAGAAAAAAACTGTGAAAAAAAGAACTGAGAAAAAAAACTGAAGAAAAAACTGAGCAGAAAAACTGAACAGAAAAACTGAGAAAAAAACTATTAAAAAAATACTGAAGAAAAACGGAGTAAAAAAACTGAGAAGAAAAATTGAGAAAAACGACTGAAAAAACTGAAGAAAAAAAAGAACTGAGAAAAAAAACTGAAGAAAAATTTGAAAATAACTGTGCACAAAACTGTGAAAAAAAAGAATTGAGAAAAAAACTGAGAAAAAACTGAGCAGAAAAACAGAGAAAAAAAACTATTTAAACAAACTGAAGAAAAACGGAGGAAAAAAACTGAGAAGAAAAATTGAGAAAAAACGACTGAAAAAACTGAAGAAAAACTTAGAAAAAAACTGTGAAAAAAAGAACTGAGAAAAAAAACTGAAGAAAAAACTGAGCAGAAAAACTGAACAGAAAAACTGAGAAAAAAACTATTAAAAAAATACTGAAGAAAAACGGAGTAAAAAAACTGAGAAGAAAAATTGAGAAAAACGACTGAAAAAACTGAAGAAAAAAAAGAACGGAGAAAAAAAACTGAAGAAAAATTTAGAAAAAAACGGTGCACAAAACTGTGCAAAAAAAGAACTGAGAAAAAAAACTGAAGAAAAACGGCTGAAAAAAACTGAGAAGAAAAACTGAGAAAAAAAGACTGAAAAAACTGAAGAAAAACTTAGAAAAAAACTGTAAAAAAAACTGTGAAAAAAAAGAACTGAGAAAAAAAACTGAAGAAAAACTTAGAAAAAAACTGTGCACAAAACTGTTAAAAAAAAGAATTGAGAAAAAAAACTGAGAAAAACTGAGCAGAAAAACTGATGAGAAAAACTGAGAAAAAAAACTATTTAAAAAAACTGAAGAAAAACGGAGGAAAAAAACTGAGAAGGAAAATTGAGAAAAAACGACCGAAAAAACTGAAGAAAAACTTAGAAAAAAACTGTGAAAAAAACTGTGAAAAAAAACTGTGAATAAAAGAACTGAGAAAAAAAGCTGAAGAAAAAACTGAGCAGAAAAACTGAGCAGAAAAACTGAGAAAAAAACTATTTAAAAAATACTGAAGAAAAACGGAGTAAAAAAACTGAGAAGAAAAATTGAGAAAAAACGACTGAAAAAACTGAAGAAAAACTTAGAAAAAAACTGTGAAAAAAACTGTGAAAAAAAGAACTGAGAAAAAAAACTGAAGAAAAAACTGAGCAGAAAAACTGAGAAGAAAAACTGAGAAAAAAACTATTTAAAAAATACTGAAGAAAAACGGAGTACAAAAACTGAGAATAAAAATTGAGAAAAAACGACTGAAAAAACTGAAGAAAAACTTAGAAAAAAATTGTGAAAAAAAAGAACTGAGTAAAAAAACTGATGAAAAAACTGAGCAGAAAAACTGAGCAGAAAAACTGAGAAAAAAACTATTAAAAAAATACTGAAGAAAAACGGAGTAAAAAAACTGAGAAGAAAAATTGAGAAAAACGACTGAAAAAACTGAAGAAAAAAAAGAACGGAGATAAAAAAACTGAAGAAAAATTTAGAAAAAAACTGTGCACAAAACTGTGGAAAAAAAGAACTGAGAAAAAAAACTGAAGAAAAAACTGAGCAGAAAAACTGAGCAGAAAAACTGAGAAAAAAACTATGAAAAAAATACTGAAGAAAAACGGAGTACAAAAACTGAGCATAAAAATTGAGAAAAAACGACTGAAAAAACTGAAGAAAAACTTAGAAAAAAACTGTGAAAAAAAAGAACTGAGAAAAAAAACTGATGAAAAAACTGAGCAGAAAAACTGAGCAGAAAAACTGAGAAAAAAACTATGAAAAAAATACTGAAGAAAAACGGAGTACAAAAACTGAGAAGAAAAATTGAGAAAAAACGACTTAAAAACACTGAAGAAAAACGGATGAAAAAAACTGTGAAAAAAAAGAACTGAGAAAAAAAACTGAAGAAAAACGGATGAAAAAACTGAGAAGAAAAACTGAGAAAAAAAGACTGAAAAAACTGAAGAAAAACTTAGAAAAAAACTGTGAAAAAACTGAAAAAAAAGAACTAAGAAAAAAAACTGAAGAAAAATTTGAAAAAAACTGTGCACAAAACTGTGAAAAAAAAGAATTGAGAAAAAAAAGAGAAAAAACTGAGCAGAAAAACTGAGAAAAAAAAACTATTTAAACAAACTGAAGAAAAACGGAGGAAAAAAACTGAGAAGAAAAATTGAGAAAAAACGACTGAAAAAACTGAAGAAAAACTTAGAAAAAAACTGTGAAAAAAAGAACTGAGAAAAAAAACTGAAGAAAAAACTGAGCAGAAAAACTGAACAGAAAAACTGAGAAAAAAACTATTAAAAAAATACTGACGAAAAACGGAGTAAAAAAACTGAGAAGAAAAATTGAGAAAAAAGACTGAAAAAACTGAAGAAAAAAAAGAACGGAGAAAAAAAACTGAAGAAAAATTTAGAAAAAAACGGTGCACAAAACTGTGCAAAAAAAGAACTGAGAAAAACAACTGAGAAAAAACTGAGCAGAAAAACTGAGAAAAAAACTATTTAAAAAAACTGAAGAACGGATGTAAAAAACTGAGAAGAAAAACTGAGAAAAAAAACTGAAAAAACTGAAGAAAAACTTAAAAACGGAGTAAAAAAACTGAGAAGAAAAATTGAGAAAAACGACTGAAAAAACTGAAGAAAAACTTAGAAAAAAACTGTGAAAAAAACTGTGAAAAAAAGAACTGAGAAAAAAAACTGAAGAAAAAACTGAGCAGAAAAACTGAGAAAAAAACTATTAAAAAAATACTGAAGAAAAACGGAGTAAAAAAACTGAGAAGAAAAATTGAGAAAAACGACTGAAAAAACTGAAGAAAAAAAAGAACGGAGAAAAAAAACTGAAGAAAAATTTAGAAAAAAACTGTGCACAAAACTGTGGAAAAAAAGAACTGAGAAAAAAAACTGAAGAAAAAACTGAGCAGAAAAACTGAGCAGAAAAACTGAGAAAAAAACTATGAAAAAAATACTGAAGAAAAACGGAGTACAAAAACTGAGAATAAAAATTGAGAAAAAACGACTGAAAAAACTGAAGAAAAACTTAGAAAAAAACTGAAAAAAAAGAACTGAGTAAAAAAACTGATGAAAAAACTGAGCAGAAAAACTGAGCAGAAAAAATGAGAAAAAAACTATGAAAAAAATACTGAAGAAAAACGGCGTACAAAAACTGAGAAGAAAAATTGAGAAAAAAAGACTGAAAAAACTGAAGAAAAACTTAGAAAAAAACTGAAAAAAAGAACTGCGAAAAAAAACTGAAGAAAAAACTGAGCAGGAAAACTGAGCAGAAAAACTGATAAAAAAACTATTAAAAAAATACTGAAGAAAAACGGAGTAAAAAAACTGAGAAGAAAAATTGAGAAAAACGACTGAAAAAACTGAAGAAAAAACTGAGCAGGAAAACTGAGCAGAAAAACTGATAAAAAAACTATTAAAAAAATACTGAAGAAAAACGGAGTAAAAAAACTGAGAAGAAAAATTGAGAAAAACGACTGAAAAAACTGAAGAAAAACTTAGAAAAAAACTGTGAAAAAAAACTGTGAATAAAAGAACTGAGAAAAAAAGCTGAAGAAAAAACTGAGCAGAAAAACTGAGCAGAAAAACTGAGAAAAAAACTATTTAAAAAATACTGAAGAAAAACGGAGTAAAAAAACTGAGAAGAAAAATTGAGAAAAAACGACTGAAAAAACTGAAGAAAAACTTAGAAAAAAACTGTGAAAAAAACTGTGAAAAAAAGAACTGAGAAAAAAAACTGAAGAAAAAACTGAGCAGAAAAACTGAGAAGAAAAACTGAGAAAAAAACTATTTAAAAAATACTGAAGAAAAACGGAGTACAAAAACTGAGAATAAAAATTGAGAAAAAACGACTGAAAAAACTGAAGAAAAACTTAGAAAAAAATTGTGAAAAAAAAGAACTGAGTAAAAAAACTGATGAAAAAACTGAGCAGAAAAACTGAGCAGAAAAACTGAGAAAAAAACTATTAAAAAAATACTGAAGAAAAACGGAGTAAAAAAACTGAGAAGAAAAATTGAGAAAAACGACTGAAAAAACTGAAGAAAAAAAAGAACGGAGATAAAAAAACTGAAGAAAAATTTAGAAAAAAACTGTGCACAAAACTGTGCAAAAAAAGAACTGAGAAAAACAACTGAGAAAAAACTGAGCAGAAAAACTGAGAAAAAAACTATTTAAAAAAACTGAAGAACGGATGTAAAAAACTGAGAAGAAAAACTGAGAAAAAAAACTGAAAAAACTGAAGAAAAACTTAAAAACGGAGTAAAAAAACTGAGAAGAAAAATTGAGAAAAACGACTGAAAAAACTGAAGAAAAACTTAGAAAAAAACTGTGAAAAAAACTGTGAAAAAAAGAACTGAGAAAAAAAACTGAAGAAAAAACTGAGCAGAAAAACTGAGAAAAAAACTATTAAAAAAATACTGAAGAAAAACGGAGTAAAAAAACTGAGAAGAAAAATTGAGAAAAACGACTGAAAAAACTGAAGAAAAAAAAGAACGGAGAAAAAAAACTGAAGAAAAATTTAGAAAAAAACTGTGCACAAAACTGTGGAAAAAAAGAACTGAGAAAAAAAACTGAAGAAAAAACTGAGCAGAAAAACTGAGCAGAAAAACTGAGAAAAAAACTATGAAAAAAATACTGAAGAAAAACGGAGTACAAAAACTGAGAATAAAAATTGAGAAAAAACGACTGAAAAAACTGAAGAAAAACTTAGAAAAAAACTGAAAAAAAAGAACTGAGTAAAAAAACTGATGAAAAAACTGAGCAGAAAAACTGAGCAGAAAAAATGAGAAAAAAACTATGAAAAAAATACTGAAGAAAAACGGCGTACAAAAACTGAGAAGAAAAATTGAGAAAAAAAGACTGAAAAAACTGAAGAAAAACTTAGAAAAAAACTGAAAAAAAGAACTGCGAAAAAAAACTGAAGAAAAAACTGAGCAGGAAAACTGAGCAGAAAAACTGATAAAAAAACTATTAAAAAAATACTGAAGAAAAACGGAGTAAAAAAACTGAGAAGAAAAATTGAGAAAAACGACTGAAAAAACTGAAGAAAAAACTGAGCAGGAAAACTGAGCAGAAAAACTGATAAAAAAACTATTAAAAAAATACTGAAGAAAAACGGAGTAAAAAAACTGAGAAGAAAAATTGAGAAAAACGACTGAAAAAACTGAAGAAAAACTTAGAAAAAAACTGTGAAAAAAAACTGTGAATAAAAGAACTGAGAAAAAAAGCTGAAGAAAAAACTGAGCAGAAAAACTGAGCAGAAAAACTGAGAAAAAAACTATTTAAAAAATACTGAAGAAAAACGGAGTAAAAAAACTGAGAAGAAAAATTGAGAAAAAACGACTGAAAAAACTGAAGAAAAACTTAGAAAAAAACTGTGAAAAAAACTGTGAAAAAAAGAACTGAGAAAAAAAACTGAAGAAAAAACTGAGCAGAAAAACTGAGAAGAAAAACTGAGAAAAAAACTATTTAAAAAATACTGAAGAAAAACGGAGTACAAAAACTGAGAATAAAAATTGAGAAAAAACGACTGAAAAAACTGAAGAAAAACTTAGAAAAAAATTGTGAAAAAAAAGAACTGAGTAAAAAAACTGATGAAAAAACTGAGCAGAAAAACTGAGCAGAAAAACTGAGAAAAAAACTATTAAAAAAATACTGAAGAAAAACGGAGTAAAAAAACTGAGAAGAAAAATTGAGAAAAACGACTGAAAAAACTGAAGAAAAAAAAGAACGGAGATAAAAAAACTGAAGAAAAATTTAGAAAAAAACTGTGCACAAAACTGTGGAAAAAAAGAACTGAGAAAAAAAACTGAAGAAAAAACTGAGCAGAAAAACTGAGCAGAAAAACTGAGAAAAAAACTATGAAAAAAATACTGAAGAAAAACGGAGTACAAAAACTGAGCATAAAAATTGAGAAAAAACGACTGAAAAAACTGAAGAAAAACTTAGAAAAAAACTGTGAAAAAAAAGAACTGAGAAAAAAAACTGATGAAAAAACTGAGCAGAAAAACTGAGCAGAAAAACTGAGAAAAAAACTATGAAAAAAATACTGAAGAAAAACGGAGTACAAAAACTGAGAAGAAAAATTGAGAAAAAACGACTTAAAAACACTGAAGAAAAACGGATGAAAAAAACTGTGAAAAAAAAGAACTGAGAAAAAAAACTGAAGAAAAACGGATGAAAAAACTGAGAAGAAAAACTGAGAAAAAAAGACTGAAAAAACTGAAGAAAAACTTAGAAAAAAACTGTGAAAAAACTGAAAAAAAAGAACTAAGAA
The DNA here is from genome assembly GCF_044704955.1 of Pristiophorus japonicus. NCBI lineage: Eukaryota > Metazoa > Chordata > Chondrichthyes > Pristiophoridae > Pristiophorus > Pristiophorus japonicus. The sequence continues at coordinate 1,023,674 of NW_027251071.1, forward strand.
AAAAAACTGAAGAAAAATTTGAAAAAAACTGTGCACAAAACTGTGAAAAAAAAGAATTGAGAAAAAAAAGAGAAAAAACTGAGCAGAAAAACTGAGAAAAAAAAACTATTTAAACAAACTGAAGAAAAACGGAGGAAAAAAACTGAGAAGAAAAATTGAGAAAAAACGACTGAAAAAACTGAAGAAAAACTTAGAAAAAAACTGTGAAAAAAAGAACTGAGAAAAAAAACTGAAGAAAAAACTGAGCAGAAAAACTGAACAGAAAAACTGAGAAAAAAACTATTAAAAAAATACTGACGAAAAACGGAGTAAAAAAACTGAGAAGAAAAATTGAGAAAAAAGACTGAAAAAACTGAAGAAAAAAAAGAACGGAGAAAAAAAACTGAAGAAAAATTTAGAAAAAAACGGTGCACAAAACTGTGCAAAAAAAGAACTGAGAAAAACAACTGAGAAAAAACTGAGCAGAAAAACTGAGAAAAAAACTATTTAAAAAAACTGAAGAACGGATGTAAAAAACTGAGAAGAAAAACTGAGAAAAAAAACTGAAAAAACTGAAGAAAAACTTAAAAACGGAGTAAAAAAACTGAGAAGAAAAATTGAGAAAAACGACTGAAAAAACTGAAGAAAAACTTAGAAAAAAACTGTGAAAAAAACTGTGAAAAAAAGAACTGAGAAAAAAAACTGAAGAAAAAACTGAGCAGAAAAACTGAGAAAAAAACTATTAAAAAAATACTGAAGAAAAACGGAGTAAAAAAACTGAGAAGAAAAATTGAGAAAAACGACTGAAAAAACTGAAGAAAAAAAAGAACGGAGAAAAAAAACTGAAGAAAAATTTAGAAAAAAACTGTGCACAAAACTGTGGAAAAAAAGAACTGAGAAAAAAAACTGAAGAAAAAACTGAGCAGAAAAACTGAGCAGAAAAACTGAGAAAAAAACTATGAAAAAAATACTGAAGAAAAACGGAGTACAAAAACTGAGAATAAAAATTGAGAAAAAACGACTGAAAAAACTGAAGAAAAACTTAGAAAAAAACTGAAAAAAAAGAACTGAGTAAAAAAACTGATGAAAAAACTGAGCAGAAAAACTGAGCAGAAAAAATGAGAAAAAAACTATGAAAAAAATACTGAAGAAAAACGGCGTACAAAAACTGAGAAGAAAAATTGAGAAAAAAAGACTGAAAAAACTGAAGAAAAACTTAGAAAAAAACTGAAAAAAAGAACTGCGAAAAAAAACTGAAGAAAAAACTGAGCAGGAAAACTGAGCAGAAAAACTGATAAAAAAACTATTAAAAAAATACTGAAGAAAAACGGAGTAAAAAAACTGAGAAGAAAAATTGAGAAAAACGACTGAAAAAACTGAAGAAAAAACTGAGCAGGAAAACTGAGCAGAAAAACTGATAAAAAAACTATTAAAAAAATACTGAAGAAAAACGGAGTAAAAAAACTGAGAAGAAAAATTGAGAAAAACGACTGAAAAAACTGAAGAAAAACTTAGAAAAAAACTGTGAAAAAAAACTGTGAATAAAAGAACTGAGAAAAAAAGCTGAAGAAAAAACTGAGCAGAAAAACTGAGCAGAAAAACTGAGAAAAAAACTATTTAAAAAATACTGAAGAAAAACGGAGTAAAAAAACTGAGAAGAAAAATTGAGAAAAAACGACTGAAAAAACTGAAGAAAAACTTAGAAAAAAACTGTGAAAAAAACTGTGAAAAAAAGAACTGAGAAAAAAAACTGAAGAAAAAACTGAGCAGAAAAACTGAGAAGAAAAACTGAGAAAAAAACTATTTAAAAAATACTGAAGAAAAACGGAGTACAAAAACTGAGAATAAAAATTGAGAAAAAACGACTGAAAAAACTGAAGAAAAACTTAGAAAAAAATTGTGAAAAAAAAGAACTGAGTAAAAAAACTGATGAAAAAACTGAGCAGAAAAACTGAGCAGAAAAACTGAGAAAAAAACTATTAAAAAAATACTGAAGAAAAACGGAGTAAAAAAACTGAGAAGAAAAATTGAGAAAAACGACTGAAAAAACTGAAGAAAAAAAAGAACGGAGATAAAAAAACTGAAGAAAAATTTAGAAAAAAACTGTGCACAAAACTGTGGAAAAAAAGAACTGAGAAAAAAAACTGAAGAAAAAACTGAGCAGAAAAACTGAGCAGAAAAACTGAGAAAAAAACTATGAAAAAAATACTGAAGAAAAACGGAGTACAAAAACTGAGCATAAAAATTGAGAAAAAACGACTGAAAAAACTGAAGAAAAACTTAGAAAAAAACTGTGAAAAAAAAGAACTGAGAAAAAAAACTGATGAAAAAACTGAGCAGAAAAACTGAGCAGAAAAACTGAGAAAAAAACTATGAAAAAAATACTGAAGAAAAACGGAGTACAAAAACTGAGAAGAAAAATTGAGAAAAAACGACTTAAAAACACTGAAGAAAAACGGATGAAAAAAACTGTGAAAAAAAAGAACTGAGAAAAAAAACTGAAGAAAAACGGATGAAAAAACTGAGAAGAAAAACTGAGAAAAAAAGACTGAAAAAACTGAAGAAAAACTTAGAAAAAAACTGTGAAAAAACTGAAAAAAAAGAACTAAGAAAAAAAACTGAAGAAAAATTTGAAAAAAACTGTGCACAAAACTGTGAAAAAAAAGAATTGAGAAAAAAAAGAGAAAAAACTGAGCAGAAAAACTGAGAAAAAAAAACTATTTAAACAAACTGAAGAAAAACGGAGGAAAAAAACTGAGAAGAAAAATTGAGAAAAAACGACTGAAAAAACTGAAGAAAAACTTAGAAAAAAACTGTGAAAAAAAGAACTGAGAAAAAAAACTGAAGAAAAAACTGAGCAGAAAAACTGAACAGAAAAACTGAGAAAAAAACTATTAAAAAAATACTGACGAAAAACGGAGTAAAAAAACTGAGAAGAAAAATTGAGAAAAAAGACTGAAAAAACTGAAGAAAAAAAAGAACGGAGAAAAAAAACTGAAGAAAAATTTAGAAAAAAACGGTGCACAAAACTGTGCAAAAAAAGAACTGAGAAAAACAACTGAGAAAAAACTGAGCAGAAAAACTGAGAAAAAAACTATTTAAAAAAACTGAAGAACGGATGTAAAAAACTGAGAAGAAAAACTGAGAAAAAAAACTGAAAAAACTGAAGAAAAACTTAAAAACGGAGTAAAAAAACTGAGAAGAAAAATTGAGAAAAACGACTGAAAAAACTGAAGAAAAACTTAGAAAAAAACTGTGAAAAAAACTGTGAAAAAAAGAACTGAGAAAAAAAACTGAAGAAAAAACTGAGCAGAAAAACTGAGAAAAAAACTATTAAAAAAATACTGAAGAAAAACGGAGTAAAAAAACTGAGAAGAAAAATTGAGAAAAACGACTGAAAAAACTGAAGAAAAAAAAGAACGGAGAAAAAAAACTGAAGAAAAATTTAGAAAAAAACTGTGCACAAAACTGTGGAAAAAAAGAACTGAGAAAAAAAACTGAAGAAAAAACTGAGCAGAAAAACTGAGCAGAAAAACTGAGAAAAAAACTATGAAAAAAATACTGAAGAAAAACGGAGTACAAAAACTGAGAATAAAAATTGAGAAAAAACGACTGAAAAAACTGAAGAAAAACTTAGAAAAAAACTGAAAAAAAAGAACTGAGTAAAAAAACTGATGAAAAAACTGAGCAGAAAAACTGAGCAGAAAAAATGAGAAAAAAACTATGAAAAAAATACTGAAGAAAAACGGCGTACAAAAACTGAGAAGAAAAATTGAGAAAAAAAGACTGAAAAAACTGAAGAAAAACTTAGAAAAAAACTGAAAAAAAGAACTGCGAAAAAAAACTGAAGAAAAAACTGAGCAGGAAAACTGAGCAGAAAAACTGATAAAAAAACTATTAAAAAAATACTGAAGAAAAACGGAGTAAAAAAACTGAGAAGAAAAATTGAGAAAAACGACTGAAAAAACTGAAGAAAAAACTGAGCAGGAAAACTGAGCAGAAAAACTGATAAAAAAACTATTAAAAAAATACTGAAGAAAAACGGAGTAAAAAAACTGAGAAGAAAAATTGAGAAAAACGACTGAAAAAACTGAAGAAAAACTTAGAAAAAAACTGTGAAAAAAAACTGTGAATAAAAGAACTGAGAAAAAAAGCTGAAGAAAAAACTGAGCAGAAAAACTGAGCAGAAAAACTGAGAAAAAAACTATTTAAAAAATACTGAAGAAAAACGGAGTAAAAAAACTGAGAAGAAAAATTGAGAAAAAACGACTGAAAAAACTGAAGAAAAACTTAGAAAAAAACTGTGAAAAAAACTGTGAAAAAAAGAACTGAGAAAAAAAACTGAAGAAAAAACTGAGCAGAAAAACTGAGAAGAAAAACTGAGAAAAAAACTATTTAAAAAATACTGAAGAAAAACGGAGTACAAAAACTGAGAATAAAAATTGAGAAAAAACGACTGAAAAAACTGAAGAAAAACTTAGAAAAAAATTGTGAAAAAAAAGAACTGAGTAAAAAAACTGATGAAAAAACTGAGCAGAAAAACTGAGCAGAAAAAATGAGAAAAAAACTATGAAAAAAATTCTGAAGAAAATCGGCGTACAAAAACTGAGAAGAAAAATTGAGAAAAAACGACTTAAAAACATTGAAGAAAAACGGATGAAAAAAACTGTGAAAAAAAAGAACTGAGAAAAAAAACTGAAGAAAAACGGATGAAAAAACTGAGAAGAAAAACTGAGAAAAAAAGACTGAAAAAACTGAAGAAAAACTTTGAAAAAAACTGTGAAAAAAACTGTGAAAAAAACTGTGAAAAAAAGAACTGAGAAAAAAAATGAAGAAAAAACTGAGCAGAAAAACTGAGAGAAAAACTATTTAAAAAATACTGAAGAAAAACGGAGTAAAAAAACAGAAGAAAAATTGAGAAAAAAAGACTGAAAAAACTGAAGAAAAACTTAGAAAAAAACTGAAAAAAAGAACTGAGAAAAAAAACTGAAGAAAAAACTGAGCAGGAAAACTGAGCAGAAAAACTGATAAAAAAAACTATTAAAAAAATACTGAAGAAAAACGGAGTAAAAAAACTGAGAAGAAAAATTGAGAAAAAACGACTGAAAAAATTGAAGAAAAACTTGGAAAAAAAACTGTGAACAAAACTGAAAAAAACAGAAGAACTGAGAAAAAAAACTGAGAAAAAACTGACTAGAAAAACTGAGCAGAAAAACTGAGAAAAAACTATTAAAAAAATACTGAAGAAAAACGGAGTAAAAAAACTGAGAAGAAAAATTGAGAAAAAACGACTGAAAAAACTGAAGAAAAACTTAGAAAAAAACTGTGAAAAAAAAGAACTGAGAAAAAAAACTGAAGAAAAACTTAGAAAAACACTGTGCACAGAACTGTGAAAAAAAAAGAATTGAGAAAAAAAACTGAGAAAAAACTGAGCAGAAAAATTGAGCAGAAAAACTGAGAAAAAAAACTATTAAAAAAAACTGAAGAAAAACGGAGGAATAAAACTGAGAAGAAAAACTGAGAAAAAAGACTGAAAAAACTGAAGAAAAACTTGGAAAAAAAACTGTGAACAAAACTGAAAAAAACAGAAGAACTGAGAAAAAAAACTGAGAAAAAACTGACTAGAAAAACTGAGCAGAAAAACTGAGAAAAAACTATTAAAAAAATACTGAAGAAAAACGGAGTAAAAAAACTGAGAAGAAAAATTGAGAAAAAACGACTGAAAAAACTGAAGAAAAACTTAGAAAAAAACTGTGAAAAAAAAGAACTGAGAAAAAAAACTGAGGAAAAATTTAGAAAAAAACTGTGCACAAAACTGTGGAAAAAAAGAACTGAGAAAAAAACTGAGAAAAAACTGAGCAGAAAAACTGAGCAGAAAAACTGAGAAAAAAAACTGAAGAAAAACGGATGAAAAAAACTGAGAAGAAAAACTGAGAAAAAAAGACGGAAAAAACTGAAGAAAAACTTAGAAAAAAACTGTGAAAAAAACTGAAAAAAAAGAACTGAGAAAAAAAACTGAAGAAAAACTTAGAAAAACACTGTGCACAGAACTGTGAAAAAAAAGAATTGAGAAAAAAAATTGAGAAAAAACTGAGCAGAAAAATTGAGCAGAAAAACTGAGAAAAAAAACTATTAAAAAAAACTGAAGAAAAAGGAGGAAAAAAACTGAGAAGAAAAACTGAGAAAAAAAGACTGAAAAAACTGAAGAAAAACTTAGAAAAATAACTGTGAACAAAACAGTGAAAAAAACAGAAGAACTGAGAAAAAAAATGAGAAAAAACTGACCAGAAAAACTGAGCAGAAAAACTGAGGAGAAAAACTGAGAAAAAAAACTATTAAAAAAAACTGAAGAAAAAGGAGGAAAAAAACTGAGAAGAAAAACTGAGAAAAAAAGACTGAAAAAACTGAAGAAAATCTTAGAAAAAAACTGTGAAAAAAACTGAAAAAAAAGAACTGAGAAAAAAAACTGAAGAAAAACTTAGAAAAACACTGTGCACAGAACTGTGAAAAAAAAGAATTGAGAAAAAAAACTGAGAAAAAACTGAGCAGAAAAATTGAGCAGAAAAACTGAGGAAAAAAACTATTAAAAAAAACTGAAGAAAAACGGAGGAATAAAACTGAGAAGAAAAACTGAGAAAAAAGACTGAAAAAACTGAAGAAAAACTTGGAAAACAAACTGTGAACAAAACAGTGAAAAAAACAGAAGAACTGAGAAAAAAACTGAGAAAAAACTGACTAGAAAAACTGAGCAGAAAAACAAAAAAAAAAACTATTAAAAAAAACTGAAGAAAAAGGAGGAAAAAAACTGAGAAGAAAAACTGAGAAAAAAAGACTGAAAAAACTGAAGAAAAACTTAGAAAAAAACTGTGAAAAAAAAGAACTGAGAAAAAAAACTGAAGAAAAATTTAGAAAAAAACTGTGCACAAAACTGTGGAAAAAAAGAACTGAGAAAAAAAACTGAGAAAAAACTGAGCAGAAAAACTGAGCAGAAAAACTGAGGAGAAAAACTGAGAAAAAAAGCTATTAAAAAAAAACTGAAGAAAAAGGAGGAAAAAAACTGAGAAGAAAAACTGAAAAAACGACTGAAAAAACTGAAGAAAAACTTAGAAAAAAACTGTGAAAAAAACTGTGAAAAAAAAGAACTGAGAAAAAAAACTGAAGAAAAAACTGAGCAGAAAAGCTGAGCAGAAAAACTGAGAAAAAAACTATTAAAAAAATACTGAAGAAAAACGGAGTAAAAAAACTGAGAAGAAAAATTGAGAAAAAACGACTGAAAAAATTGAAGAAAAACTTAGAAAAAAACTGAAAAAAAAAGAACTGAGAAAAAAAACTGAAGAAAAACTTAGAAAAAATGTGCACAAAACTGTGGAAAAAAAGAACTGAGAAAAAAGACTGAGAAAAAACTGAGCAGAAAAACTGAGTAAAAAAACTATTAAAAAAAACTGAAGAAAAACGGATGAAAAAAACTGAGAAGAAAAACTGAGAAAAAAAGACTGAAAAAACTGAAGAAAAACTTAGAAAAATAACTGTGAAAAAAACTGTGAAAAAAAAGAACTGAGAAAAAAAACTGAGAAAAAACTGACTAGAAAAACTGAGCCGAAAAACTGAGGAGAAAAACTGAGAAAAAAAACTATTAAAAAAAAACTGAAGAAAAAGGAGGAAAAAAACTGAGAAGAAAAACTGAGAAAAAAAGACTGAAAAAACTGAAGAAAAACTTAGAAAAAAACTGAAAAAAAAGAACTGAGAAAAAAAACTGAAGAAAAATTTAGTAAAAAACTGTGCACAAAACTGTGTAAAAAAAAAAGAACTGAGAAAAAAAACTGAGAAAAAACTGAGCAGAAAAACTGAGCAGAAAACTGAGAAAAAAAACTATTAAAAAAAACTGAAGAAAAACGGATGAAAAAAACTGAGAAGAAAAACTGAGAAAAAAAGACGGAAAAACTGAAGAAAAACTGAGAAAAAAAACTATTAAAAAAAATCTGAAGAAAAAGGAGGAAAAAAACTGAGAAGAAAAACTGAGAAAAAACGACTGAAAATACTGAAGAAAAACTTGGAAAAAAACTGTGAAAAAAACTGTGAAAAAAAAGAACTGAGAAAAAAAACTGAAGAAAAAACTGAGCTGAAAAACTGAGCAGAAAAACTGAGAAAAAAACTATTAAAAAAATACTGAAGAAAAACGGAGGAAAAAAACTGAAAAGAAAAATTGAGAAAAAACGACTGAAAAAACTGAAGAAAAATTTAGAAAAAAACTGCACAAAATTGTGGAAAAAAAGAACTGAGAAAAAAAACTGAGAAAAAACTGAGCAGAAAAACTGAGCAGAAAAACTGAGAAAAAAAACTATTAAAAAAAACTGAAGAAAAACGGAGGAATAAAACTGAGAAGAAAAACTGAGAAAAAAGACTGAAAAACCTGAAGAAAAACTTGGAAAAAAAACTGTGAACAAAACAGTGAAAAAAACAGAAGAACTGAGAAAAAAAACTGAGAAAAAACTGACTAGAAAAACTGAGCAGAAAAACTGAGGAGAAAAACTGAGAAAAAAAACTATTAAAAAAAACTGAAGAAAAAGGAGGAAAAAAACTGAGAAGAAAAACAGAGAAAAAAAGACTGAAAAAACTGAAGAAAAACTTAGAAAAAAACTGTGAAAAAAAAGAACTGAGAAAAAAAACTGAAGAAAAATTTAGAAAAAAACTGTGCACAAAACTGTGGAAAAAAAGAACTGAGAAAAAAAACTGAGAAAAAACTGAGCAGAAAAACTGAGCAGAAAAACTGAGAAAAAAAGACTGAAAAAACTGATGAAAAACTTAGAAAAAAACTGTGAAAAAAACTGTGAAAAAAAAGAACTGAGAAAAAAAACTGAAGAAAAAACTGAGCAGAAAAGCTGAGCAGAAAAACTGAGAAAAAAACTATTAAAAAAATACTGAAGAAAAACGGAGTAAAAAAACTGAGAAGAAAAATATAGAAAAAACGACTGAAAAAATTGAAGAAAAAAAAGAACTGAGAAAAAAAACTGAAGAAAAACTTAGAAAAAATGTGCACAAAACTGTGGAAAAAAAGAACTGAGAAAAAAAACTGAGAAAAAACTGAGCAGAAAAACTGAGAAAAAAAACTATTAAAAAAAACGGAAGAAAAACGGATGAAAAAACTGAGAAGAAAAACTGAGAAAAAAAGACTGAAAAAACTGAAGAAAAACTTAGAAAAATAACTGTGAAAAAAACTGTGAAAAAAAAGAACTGAGAAAAAAAACTGAAGAAAAACTTGGAAAAAAAACTATGAACAAAACAATGAAAAAAAAGAACTGAGAAAAAAACTGAGAAAAAACTGACTAGAAAAACTGAGCAGAAAAACTGAGGAGAAAAACTGAGAAAAAAAACTATTAAAAAAAAACTGATGAAAAAGGAGGAAAAAAACTGAGAAGAAAAACTGAGAAAAAAAGACTGAAAAAACTGAAGAAAAACTTCGAAAAAAACTGTGAAAAAAACTGAAAAAAAAGAACTGAGAAAAAAAACTGAAGAAAAACTTAGAAAAACACTGTGCACAAAACTGTGAAAAAAAAGAATTGAGAAAAAAAACTGAGAAAAAACTGAGCAGAAAAATTGAGCAGAAAAACTGAGAAAAAAAACTATTAAAAAAAACTGAAGAAAAACGGAGGAATAAAACTGAGAAGAAAAACTGAGAAAAAAAGACTGAAAAAACTGAAGAAAAACTTGGAAAAAAAACTGTGAACAAAACAGTGAAAAAAACAGAAGAACTGAGAAAAAAAACTGAGAAAAAACTGAGCAGAAAAACTGAGCAGAAAAACTGAGAAAAAAAACTATTAAAAAAAACTGAAGAAAAAGGAGGAAAAAAACTGAGAAGAAAAACTGAGAAAAAAAGACTGAAAAAACTGAAGAAAAACTTAGAAAAAAACTGTGAAAAAAAAGAACTGAGAAAAAAAACTGAAGAAAAATTTAGAAAAAAACTGTGCACAAAACTGTGGAGAAAAAAAACTGAGAAAAAACTGAGCAGAAAAATTGAGCAGAAAAACTGAGAAAAAAAACTATTAAAAAAAACTGAAGAAAAAGGAGGAAAAAAACTGAGAAGAAAAACTGAGAAAAAAAGACTGAAAAAACTGAAGAAAAACTTAGAAAAATAACTGTGAACAAAACAGTGAAAAAAACAGAAGAACTGACAAAAAAACTGAGAAAAAACTGACTAGAAAAACTGAGCAGAAAAACTGAGGAGAAAAACTGAGAAAAAAAACTATTAAAAAAAACTGAAGAAAAAGGAGGAAAAAAACTGAGAAGAAAAACTGAGAAAAAAAGACTGAAAAAACTGAAGAAAATCTTAGAAAAATACTGTGAAAGAACTGAAATAAAAGAACTGAGAAAAAAAACTGAAGAAAAACTTAGAAAAACACTGTGCACAGAACTGTGAAAAAAAAGAATTGAGAAAAAAAACTGAGAAAAAACTGAGCAGAAAAATTGAGCAGAAAAACTGAGATAAAAAACTATTAAAAAAAACTGAAGAAAAACGGAGGAATAAAACTGAGAAGAAAAACTGAGAAAAAAGACTGAAAAAACTGAAGAAAAACTTGGAAAACAAACTGTGAACAAAACAGTGAAAAAAACAGAAGAACTGAGAAAAAAACTGAGAAAAAACTGACTAGAAAAACTGAGCAGAAAAACTGAGAAAAAAAACTATTAAAAAAAACTGAAGAAAAAGGAGGAAAAAAACTGAGAAGAAAAACTGAGAAAAAAAGACTGAAAAAACTGAAGAAAAACTTAGAAAAAAACTGTGAAAAAAAAGAACTGAGAAAAAAAACTGAAGAAAAATTTAGAAAAAAACTGTGCACAAAACTGTGGAAAAAAAGAACTGAGAAAAAAAACTGAGAAAAAACTGAGCAGAAAAACTGAGCAGAAAAACTGAGGAGAAAAACTGAGAAAAAAAGCTATTAAAAAAAAACTGAAGAAAAAGGAGGAAAAAAACTGAGAAGAAAAACTGAAAAAACTGAGAAAAAACTGAAGAAAAACTTAGAAAAAAACTGTGAAAAAAACTGTGAAAAAAAAGAACTGAGAAAAAAAACTGAAGAAAAAACTGAGCAGAAAAGCTGAGCAGAAAAACTGAGAAAAAAACTATTAAAAAAATACTGAAGAAAAACGGAGTAAAAAAACTGAGAAGAAAAATTGAGAAATAACGACTGAAAAAATTGAAGAAAAACTTAGAAAAAAACTGAAAAAAAAAGAACTGAGAAAAAAAACTGAAGAAAAACTTAGAAAAAATGTGCACAAAACTGTGGAAAACAAGAACTGAGAAAAAAAACTGAGAAAAAACTGAGCAGAAAAACTGAGTAAAAAAACTATTTAAAAAAACTGAAGAAAAACGGATGAAAAAAACTGAGAAGAAAAACTGAGAAAAAAAGACTGAAAAAACTGAAGAAAAACTTAGAAAAATAACTGTGAAAAAAACTGTGAAAAAAAGAACTGAGAAAAAAAACTGAGAAAAAACTGACTAGAAAAACTGAGCAGAAAAACTGAGGAGAAAAACTGAGAAAAAAAACTATTAAAAAAAAACTGAAGAAAAAGGAGGAAAAAAACTGAGAAGAAAAACTGAGAAAAAAAGACTGAAAAAACTGAAGAAAAACTTAGAAAAAAACTGAAAAAAAAGAACTGAGAAAAAAAACTGAAGAAAAATTTAGTAAAAAACTGTGCACAAAACTGTGGAAAAAAAGAACTGAGAAAAAAAACTGAGAAAAAACTGAGCAGAAAAACTGAGCAGAAAAACTGAGAAAAAAAGACGGAAAAAACTGAAGAAAAACTTGGAAAAAAAACTGTGAACAAAACAGTGAAAAAAACAGAAGAACTGAGAAAAAAAACTGAGAAAAAACTGACTAGAAAAACTGAGCAGAAATACTGAGGAGAAAAACTGAGAAAAAAAACTATTAAAAAAAACTGAAGAAAAAGGAGGAAAAAAACTGAGAAGAAAAATTGAGAAAAAACGACTGAAAAAACTGAAGAAAAACTAAGAAAAAAACTGTGCACAAAACTGTGAAAAAAAAGAACTGAGAAAAAAAACTGAGAAAAAACTGACGAGAAAAACTGAGCAGAAAAACTGAGGAGAAAAACTGAGAAAAAAAGCTATTAAAAAAAAACTGAAGAAAAAGGAGGAAAAAACTGAGAAGAAAAACTGAGAAAAAAAGACTGAAAAAACTGAAGAAAAACTTAGAAAAATACAGTGAAAAAAAAGAAGAACTGAGGAAAAAAACTGAAGAAAAACTTGGAAAAAAAATGTGAACAAAACAGTGAAAAAAAAGAAGAACTGAGAAAAAAAACTGAGAAAAAACTGACTAGAAAAACTGAGCAGAAATACTGAGGAGAAAAACTGAGAAAAAAAACTATTAAAAAAAACTGAAGAAAAAGGAGGAAAAAAACTGAGAAGAAAAACTGAGAAAAAAAGACTGAAAAAACTGAAGAAAAACTTAGAAAAAAACTGTGAAAAAAACTGAAAAAAAAGAACTGAGAAAAAAAACTGAAGAAAAACTTAGAAAAACACTGTGCACAAAACTGTGAAAAAAAAGAATTGAGAAAAAAAACTGAGAAAAAACTGAGCAGAAAAATTGAGCAGAAAAACTGAGAAAAAAAACTATTAAAAAAAACTGAAGAAAAACGGAGGAATAAAACTGAGAAGAAAAACTGAGAAAAAAGACTGAAAAAACTGAAGAAAAACTTGGAAAAAAAACTGTGAACAAAACAGTGAAAAAAACAGAAGAACTGAGAAAAAAAACTGAGAAAAAACTGACTAGAAAAACTGAGCAGAAAAACTGAGGAGAAAAACTGAGAAAAAAAACTATTAAAAAAAACTGAAGAAAAAGGAGGAAAAAAACTGAGAAGAAAAACTGAGAAAAAAAGACTGAAAAAACTGAAGAAAAACTTAGAAAAAAACTGTGAAAAAAAAGAACTGAGAAAAAAAACTGAAGAAAAATTTAGAAAAAAACTGTGAAAATAAATGTGAAAAAAAAGAACTGAGAAAAAAAACTGAAGAAAAAACTGAGCTGAAAAACTGAGCAGAAAAACTGAGAAAAAAACTATTAAAAAAATACTGAAGAAAAACGGAGTAAAAAAACTGAAAAGAAAAATTGAGAAAAAACGACTGAAAAAACTGAAGAAAAACTTAGAAAAAAACTGTGAAAAAAAAGAACTGAGAAAAAAAACTGAAGAAAAATTTAGAAAGAAACTGCACAAAATTGTGGAAAAAAAGAACTGAGAAAAAAAACTGAGAAAAAACTGAGCAGAAAAACTGAGCAGAAAAACTGAGAAAAAAAACTATTAAAAAAAACTGAAGAAAAACGGATGAAAAAAAACTGAGAAGAAAAACTGAGAAAAAAAGACGGAAAAAACTGAAGAAAAACTTGGAAAAAAAACTGTGAACAAAACAGTGAAAAAAACAGAAGAACTGAGAAAAAAAACTGAGAAAAAACTGACTAGAAAAACTGAGCAGAAATACTGAGGAGAAAAACTGAGAAAAAAAACTATTAAAAAAAACTGAAGAAAAAGGAGGAAAAAAACTGAGAAGAAAAACTGAGAAAAAAAGACTGAAAAAACTGAAGAAAAACTTAGAAAAAAACTGTGAAAAAAACTGAAAAAAAAGAACTGAGAAAAAAAACTGAAGAAAAACTTAGAAAAACACTGTGCACAAAACTGTGAAAAAAAAGAATTGAGAAAAAAAACTGAGAAAAAACTGAGCAGAAAAATTGAGCAGAAAAACTGAGAAAAAAAACTATTAAAAAAAACTGAAGAAAAACGGAGGAATAAAACTGAGAAGAAAAACTGAGAAAAAAGACTGAAAAAACTGAAGAAAAACTTGGAAAAAAAACTGTGAACAAAACAGTGAAAAAAACAGAAGAACTGAGAAAAAAAACTGAGAAAAAACTGACTAGAAAAACTGAGCAGAAAAACTGAGGAGAAAAACTGAGAAAAAAAACTATTAAAAAAAACTGAAGAAAAAGGAGGAAAAAAACTTGGAAAAAAAACTGTGAAAAAAAAGAACTGAGAAAAAAAACTGAAGAAAAATTTAGAAAAAAACTGTGCACAAAACTGTGGAAAAAAAGAACTGAGAAAAAAAACTGAGAAAAAACTGAGCAGAAAAACTGAGCAGAAAAACTGAGAAAAAACGACTGAAAAAACTGAAAAAAAACTTAGAAAAAAACTGTGAAAAAAACTGTGAGAAAAAAGAACTGAGAAAAAAAACTGAAGAAAAAACTGAGCAGAAAAACTGAGCAGAAAAACTGAGAAAAAATCTATTAAAAAAATACTGAAGAAAAACGGAGTAAAAAAACTGAGAAGAAAAATTGAGAAAAAACGACTGAAAAAACTGAAGAAAAACTGAGAAAAAAACTGAAAAAAAAGAACTGAGAAAAAAAATGAAGAAAAATTTAGAAAAAAACTGTGCACAAAACTGTGGAACAAAAGAACTGAGAAAAAAAACTGAGAAAAAACTGAGCAGAAAAACTGAGCAGAAAAACTGAGAAAAAAACTATTTAAAAAAACTGAAGAAAAACGGAGGAAAAAAACTGAGAAGAAAAATTGAGAAAAAACGACTGAAAAAACTGAAGAAAAACTTAGAAAAAAACTGTGAAAAAAACTGTGAAAAAAAAGAACTGAGAAAAAAAACTGAAGAAAAAACTGAGCAGAAAAGCTGAGCAGAAAAACTGAGAAAAAAACTATTAAAAAAATACTGAAGAAAAACGGAGTAAAAATACTGAGAAGAAAAATTGAGAAAAAACGACTGAAAAAATTGAAGAAAAACTTCGAAAAAAACTGGAAAAAAATAGAACTGAGAAAAAAAACTGAAGAAAAACTTAGAAAAAATGTGCACAAAACTGTGGAAAAAAAGAACTGAGAAAAAAAACTGAGAAAAAACTGAGCAGAAAAACTGAGAATAAAAACTATTAAAAAAAACTGAAGAAAAATGGATGTAAAAAAACTGAGAAGAAAAACTGAGAAAAAAAGACTGAAAAAACTGAAGAAAAACTTAGAAAAAAAACTGTGAAAAAAACTGTGAAAAAAAAGAACTGAGAAAAAAAACTGAAGAAAAACTTGGAAAAAAAACTGTGAACAAAACAATGGAAAAAAAGAAGAACTGAGAAAAAAAACTGAGAAAAAACTGACTAGAAAAACTGAGGAGAAAAACTGAGAAAAAAAACTATTAAAAAAAATCTGAAGAAAAAGGAGGAAAAAAACTGAGAAGAAAAACTGAGAAAAAACGACTGAAAAAACTGAAGAAAAACTTAGAAAAAAACTGTGAAAAAAACTGTGAAAAAAAAGAACTGAGAAAAAAAACTGAAGAAAAAACAGAGCAGAAAAACTGATCAGAAAAACTGAGAAAAAAACTATTAAAAAAAAACTGAAGAAAAACGGAGTAAAAAACTGAGAAGAAAAATTGAGAAAAAACGACTGAAAAAACTGAAGAAAAACTTAGAAAAAAACTGTGAAAAAAAAGAACTGAGAAAAAAAACTGAAGAAAAATTTAGAAAAAAACTGTGCACAAAACTGTGGTAAAAAAGAACTGTGAAAAAAAACTGAGAAAAAACTGAGCAGAAAAATTGAGGAGAAAAACTGAGAAAAAAAACTATTAAAAAAAACTGAAGAAAAACGGAGGAATAAAACTGAGAAGAAAAACTGAGAAAAAAGACTGAAAAAACTGAAGAAAAACTTGGAAAAAAGACTGTGAACAAAACAGTGAAATAAAACAGAAGAACTGAGAAAAAAACCGAGAAAAAACTGACTAGAAAAACTGAGCAGAAAAACTGAGGAGAAAAACTGAGAAAAAAAACTATTAACAAAAAACTGAAGAATAAGGAGGAAAAAAACATAGAAGAAAAACTGAGAAAAAACGACTGAAAAAACTGTAGAAAAACTTAGAAAAAAACTGAAAAAAACTGAAAAAAATGAACTGAGAAAAAAAACTGAAATAAAAACTGAGCAGAAAAACTGAGCAGAAAAACTGAGAAAAAATCTATTAAAAAAATACTGAAGAAAAACGGAGTAAAAAAACTGAGAAGAAAAATTGAGAAAAAACGACTGAAAAAACTGAAGAAAAACTTAGAAAAAAACTGTGAAAAAAAAGAACTGAGAAAAAAAACTGAAGAAAAATTTAGAAAGAAACTGCACAAAACTGAGGAAAAAAAGAACTGAGAAAAAAAACTGAGAAAAAACTGAGCAGAAAAACTGAGCAGAAAAACTGAGAAAAAAAACTATTAAAAAAAACTGAAGAAAAACGGATGAATAAAACTGAGAAGAAAAACTGAGAAAAAAAGACGGAAAAAACTGAAGAAAAACTTAGAAAAAATTGTGAAAAAAACTGTGAAAAAAAAGATCTGAGAAAAAAAACTGAAGAAATATTTAGAAAAAAACTGTGCACAAAACTGTGGAAAAAAAGAACTGAGAAAAAAAACTGAGAAAAAACTGAGCAGAAAAACTGATCAGAAAAACTGAGAAAAAAAACTAGTTAAAAAAACTGAAGAAAAACGGAGGAAAAAAACTGAGAAGAAAAATTGAGAAAAAACGACTGAAAAAACTGAAGAAGAACTAAGAAAAAAACTGTGAAAAAAATTGTGAAAAAGAAGAACTGAGAAAAAAGACTGAAAAAACTGAAGAAAAACTTAGAAAAAAAACTGAAAAAAACTGAGAAAAAAAACTATTAAAAAAAAACTGAAGAAAAAGGAGGAAAAAAACTGAGAAGAAAAACTGAGCAAAAAAGACTGAAAAAACTGAAGAAAAACTTAGAAAAAAACTGTGAAAAAAAAGAAGAACTGAGAAAAAAAACTGAAGAAAAACTTAGAAAAAAACTGTGAAAAAAAAGAACTGAGAAAAAAAAACTGAAGAAAAACTTAGAAAAAAACTGTGCACAAAACTGTGAAAAAAAATAATTCAGAAAAAAAACTGAGAAAAAACTGAGCAGAAAAATTGAGCAGAAAAACTGAGAAAAAAAACTATTAAAAAAAACTGAAGAAAAACGGAGCAATAAATCAGAGAAGAAAAACTGAGAAAAAAGACTGAAAAAACTGAAGAAAAACTTAGAAAAAAAACTGTGAAAAAAACTGAGAAAAAAAACTATTAAAAAAAAACTGAAGAAAAAGGAGGAAAAAAACTGAGAAGAAAAACTGAGAAAAAAAGACTGAAAAAACTGAAGAAAAACTTAGAAAAAAACTGTGAAAAAAAAGAAGAACTGAGAAAAAAAACTGAAGAAAAACTTAGAAAAAAACTGAAAAAAACTGCAAAAAAAGAACTGAGAAAAAAATCTGAAGAAAAAACTGAGCAGAAAAACTGATCAGAAAAACTGAGAAAAAAATCTGAAGAAAAAACTGAGCAGAAAAACTGATCAGAAAAACTGAGAAAAAAAAATATTTAAAAAAACTGAAGAAAAACGGAGGAAAAACACTGAGAAGAAAAATTGAGAAAAAACGACTGAAAAAACTGAAGAAAAACTTAGGAAAAAAACTGTGAAAAAAACTGAGAAAAAAAACTATTAAAAAAAAATTGAAGAAAAAGGAGGAAAAAAACTGAGAAGAAAAACTGAGAAAAAAAGACTGAAAAAACTGAAGAAAAACTTAGGAAAAACTGTGAAAAAAAAAAGAACTGAGAAAAAAAACTGAAGAAAAACTTAGAAAAAAACTGAAAAAACTGAAAAAAAAGAACTGAGAAAAAAACCTGAAGAAAAAACTGAGCAGAAAAACTGATCAGAAAAACTGAGAAAAAAAACTATTTAAAAAAACTGAAGAAAAACGGAGGAAAAAAACTGAGAAGAAAAATTGAGAAAAACGACTGAAAAAACTGAAGAAAAACTAAGAAAAAAACTGTGAAAAAAATTGTGAAAAAAAAGAACTGAGAAAAAAGACTGAAAAAACAGAAGAAAAACTGAGAAAAAAAACTGAAAAAAACTGAGAAAAAAAACTATTAAAAAAAAACTGAAGAAAAAGGAGGAAAAAAACTGAGAAGAAAAACTGAGAAAAAAAGACTGAAAAAACAGAAGAAAAACTGAGAAAAAAACTGTGAAAAAAAAGAAAAACTGAGAAAAAAACTGAAATAAACTGCAAAAAAAGAACTGAGAAAAAAATCTGAAGAAAAAACTGAGCAGAAAAACTGATCAGAAAAACTGAGAAAAAAAACTATTTAAAAAAACTGAAGAAAAACGGAGGAAAAAAACTGAGAAGAAAAATTGAGAAAAAACGACTGAAAAAACTGAAGAAAAACTAAGAAAAAGCTGTGAAAAAAATTGTGAAAAAAAAGAACTGAGAAAAAAAACTGAAGAAAAAACTGAGCAGAAAAACTGAGCAGAAAAACTGAGAAAAAAATAACTATTAAAAAAATACTGAAGAAAAAGGAGGAAAAAAACTGTGAAAAAAACTGAAAAAAAAGAACTGAGAAAAAAAACTGAAGAAAAATTTGGAAAAAAAACTGTGAACAAAACAGTGAAAAAAAAGAAGAACTGAGAAAAAAAACTGAGAAAAAACTGACTAGAAAAACTGCGGAGAAAAACTGAGAAAGAAAACTATTGAAAAAATACTGAAGAAAAAGGAGGAAAAAAACTGAGAAGAAAAACTGAGAAAAAAAGACTGAAAAAACTGAAGAAAAACTTAGAAAAAACTGTGAAAAAAAAGAAGAACTGAAAAAAAAAACTGAAGAAAAACTTAGAAAAAAACTGAAAAAAACGGTGCAAAAAAGAACGGAGAAAAACATCTGAAGAAAAAACTGAAGAAAAACTGAGCAGAAAAACTGAGAAAAAAAATATTAAAAAAAACTGAAGAAAAAGGGAGGAAAAAAACTGAGAAGAAAAATTGAGAAAAAACGACTGAAAAAACTGAAGAAAAACTTAGAAAAAATTGTGAAAAAATCTGTGAATAAAAAGAACTGAGAAAAAAAACTGAAGAAAAATTTAGAAAAAAATGTGCACAAAACTGTGGAAAAAAAGAACTGAGAAAAAAAACTGAGCAAAAAACTGAGCAGAAAAACTGAGCAGAAAAACTTAGAAAAAAACTGTGAAAAAAAAGAACTGAGAAAAAAAACTGAAGAAAAACTTAGAAAAAAACTGTGCACAAAACTGTGAAAAAAAATAATTCAGAAAAAAAACTGAAGAAAAATTTAGAAAAAAACTGTGCACAAAAGTGTGGAAAAAAAGAACTGAAAAAAAAACTGAGAAAAAACTGAGCAGAAAAACTGAGAAATAAAACTATTAAAAAAAAACTGAAGAAAAACGGATGAAAAAAACTGAGAAGAAAAATTGAGAAAAAACGACTGAAAAAACTGAAGAAAAACTTAGAAAAAAACTGTGAAAAACTGAAAAAAAAGAACTGAGAAAAAAAACTGTGAAAAAAACTGTGAAAAAAAAGAACTGAGAAAAAAAAATGAAGAAAAACTTAGAAAAAAACTGAAAAAAACTGCAGAAAAAGAACTGAGAAAAAAATCTGAAGAAAAAACTGAGCAGAAAAACTGATCAGAAAAACTGAGAAAAAAAACTATTTAAAAAAACTGAAGAAAAACGGAGGAAAAAAACTGAGAAGAAAAATTGAGAAAAAACGACTGAAAAAACTGAAGAAAAACTTAGAAAAAAACTGTGAAAAAAACTGTGAAAAAAAAGAACTGAGAAAAAAAACTGAAGAAAAATTTGGAAAAAAAACTGTGAACAAAACAGTGAAAAAAAAGAAGAACTGAGAAAAAAAACTGAGAAAAAACTGACTAGAAAAACTGCGGAGAAAAACTGAGAAAAAAAACTATTAAAAAAATACTGAAGAAAAAGGAGGAAAAAAACTGAGAAGAAAAACTGAGAAAAAAAGACTGAAAAAACTGAAGAAAAACTTAGAAAAAAACTGTGAAAAAAAAGAAGAACTGAGAAAAAAAACTGAAGAAAAACTTAGAAAAAAACTGAAAAACACTGCAAAAAAAGAACTGAGAAAAAAATCTGAAGAAAAAACTGAGCAGAAAAACTGATCAGAAAAACTGAGAAAAAAAACTATTTAAAAAAACTGAAGAAAAACAGAGGAAAAAAACTGAGAAGAAAAATTGAGAAAAAACGACTGAAAAAACTGAAGAAAAACTTAGAAAAAAACTGTGAAAAAAACTGTGAAAAAAAAGAACTGAGAAAAAAAACTGAAGAAAAACTTGGAAAAAAACTGTGCACAAAACTGTGAAAAAAAAGAATTCAGAAAAAAAACTGAGAAAAAACTGTGCAGAAAAATTGAGCAGAAAAACTGAGAAAAAAAACTATTAAAAAAAACTGAAGAAAAACGGAGGAACAAAACAGAGAAGAAAAACTGAGAAAAAAGACTGAAAAAACTGAAGAAAAACTTAG
The DNA here is from genome assembly GCF_044704955.1 of Pristiophorus japonicus. Taxonomy (NCBI): domain Eukaryota; kingdom Metazoa; phylum Chordata; class Chondrichthyes; family Pristiophoridae; genus Pristiophorus; species Pristiophorus japonicus. The sequence goes on from NW_027251071.1 coordinate 1,043,976, forward strand.
GAAAAAAACTGTGGAAAAAAACTGAGAAAAAAAACTATTAAAAAAAAATTGAAGAAAAAGGAGGATAAAAACTGAGAAGAAAAACTGAGAAAAAAAGACTGAAAAAACTGAAGAAAAACTGAGAAAAAAACTGTGAAAAAAACTGTGAAAAAAAAGAACTGAGAAAAAAAAATGAAGAAAAACTTAGAAAAAAACTGAAAAAAACTGCAAAAAAATAACTGAGAAAAAAATCTGAAGAAAAAACTGAGCAGAAAAACTGATCAGAAAAACTGAGAAAAAAAACTATTTAAAAAAACTGAAGAAAAACGGAGGAAAAAAACTGAGAAGAAAAATTGAGAAAAAACGACTGAAAAAACTGAAGAAAAACTTAGAAAAAAACTGTGAAAAAAAGTGTGAAAAAAAAGAACTGAGAAAAAAAACTGAAGAAAAATTTGGAAAAAAAACTGTGAACAAAACAGTGAAAAAAAAGAAGAACTGAGAAAAAAAACTGAGAAAAAACTGACTAGAAAAACTGCGGAGAAAAACTGAGAAAAAAAACTATTAAAAAAATACTGAAGAAAAAGGAGGAAAAAAACTGAGAAGAAAAACTGAGAAAAAAAGACTGAAGAAACTGAAGAAAAACTTAGAAAAAACTGCGAAAAAAAAGAAGAACTGAGAAAAAAAACTGAAGAATAACTTAGAAAAAAACTGAAAAAAACGGTGCAAAAAAGAACGGAGAAAAACATCTGATGAAAAAACTGAGCAGAAAAACTGAGCAGAAAAACTGAGAAAAAAAATATTAAAAAAAACTGAAGAAAAAGGGAGGAAAAAAACTGAGAAGAAAAATTGAGAAAAAAGGACTGAAAAAACTGAAGAAAAACTTAGAAAAAATTGTGAAAAAAACTGTGAAAAAAAAGATCTGAGAAAAAAAACTGAAGAAATATTTAGAAAAAAACTGTGCACAAAACTGTGGAAAAAAAGAACTGAGAAAAAAAACTGAGAAAAAACTGAGCAGAAAAACTGATCAGAAAAACTGAGAAAAAAAACTAGTTAAAAAAACTGAAGAAAAACGGAGGAAAAAAACTGAGAAGAAAAATTGAGAAAAAACGACTGAAAAAACTGAAGAAGAACTAAGAAAAAAACTGTGAAAAAAATTGTGAAAAAGAAGAACTGAGAAAAAAGACTGAAAAAACTGAAGAAAAACTTAGAAAAAAAACTGAAAAAAACTGAGAAAAAAAACTATTTAAAAAAAACTGAAGAAAAAGGAGGGAAAAAAACTGAGAAGAAAAACTGAGCAAAAAAGACTGAAAAAACTGAAGAAAAACTTAGAAAAAAACTGTGAAAAAAAAGAAGAACTGAGAAAAAAAACTGAAGAAAAACTTAGAAAAAAACTGTGAAAAAAAAGAACTGAGAAAAAAAAACTGAAGAAAAACTTAGAAAAAAACTGTGCACAAAACTGTGAAAAAAAAGAATTCAGAAAAAAAACTGAGAAAAAACTGAGCAGAAAAATTGAGCAGAAAAACTGAGAAAAAAAACTATTAAAAAAAACTGAAGAAAAACGGAGGAATAAATCAGAGAAGAAAAACTGAGAAAAAAGACTGAAAAAACTGAAGAAAAACTTAGAAAAAAAACTGTGAAAAAAACTGAGAAAAAAAACTATTAAAAAAAAACTGAAGAAAAAGGAGGAAAAAAACTGAGAAGAAAAACTGAGAAAAAAAGACTGAAAAAACTGAAGAAAAACTTAGAAAAAAACTGTGAAAAAAAAGAAGAACTGAGAAAAAAAACTGAAGAAAAACTTAGAAAAAAACTGAAAAAAACTGCAGAAAAAGAACTGAGAAAAAAATCTGAAGAAAAAACTGAGCAGAAAAACTGAGCAGAAAAACTGAGAAAAAAAACTATTTAAAAAAACTGAAGAAAAACGGAGGAAAAAAACTGAGAAGAAAAATTGAGAAAAAACGACTGAAAAAACTGAAGAAAAACTTAGGAAAAAAACTGTGAAAAAAACTGAGAAAAAAAACTATAAAAAAAAATTGAAGAAAAAGGAGGAAAAAAACTGAGAAGAAAAACTGAGAAAAAAAGACTGAAAAAACTGAAGAAAAACTTAGAAAAACACTGTGAAAAAAACTGTGAAAAAAAAGAACTGAGAAAAAAAAATGAAGAAAAACTTAGAAAAAAACTGAAAAAAACTGCAAAAAAAGAACTGAGAAAAAAATCTGAAGAAAAAACTGAGCAGAAAAACTGATCAGAAAAACTGAGAAAAAAAACTATTTAAAAAAACTGAAGAAAAACGGAGGAAAAAAACTGAGAAGAAAAATTGAGAAAAAACGACTGAAAAAACTGAAGAAAAACTTAGAAAAAAACTGTGAAAAAAAGTGTGAAAAAAAAGAACTGAGAAAAAAAACTGAAGAAAAATTTGGAAAAAAAACTGTGAACAAAACAGTGAAAAAAAAGAAGAACTGAGAAAAAAAACTGAGAAAAAACTGACTAGAAAAACTGCGGAGAAAAACTGAGAAAAAAAACTATTAAAAAAATACTGAAGAAAAAGGAGGAAAAAAACTGAGAAGAAAAACTGAGAAAAAAAGACTGAAGAAACTGAAGAAAAACTTAGAAAAAACTGCGAAAAAAAAGAAGAACTGAGAAAAAAAACTGAAGAATAACTTAGAAAAAAACTGAAAAAAACGGTGCAAAAAAGAACGGAGAAAAACATCTGAAGAAAAAACTGAGCAGAAAAACTGAGCAGAAAAACTGAGAAAAAAATATTAAAAAAAACTGAAGAAAAAGGGAGGAAAAAAACTGAGAAGAAAAATTGAGAAAAAAGGACTGAAAAAACTGAAGAAAAACTTAGAAAAAATTGTAAAAAAAACTGTGAAAAAAAAGATCTGAGAAAAAAAACTGAAGAAATATTTAGAAAAAAACTGTGCACAAAACTGTGGAAAAAAAGAACTGAGAAAAAAAACTGAGAAAAAACTGAGCAGAAAAACTGATCAGAAAAACTGAGAAAAAAAACTAGTTAAAAAAACTGAAGAAAAACGGAGGAAAAAAACTGAGAAGAAAAATTGAGAAAAAACGACTGAAAAAACTGAAGAAGAACTAAGAAAAAAACTGTGAAAAAAATTGTGAAAAAGAAGAACTGAGAAAAAAGACTGAAAAAACTGAAGAAAAACTTAGAAAAAAACTGAAAAAAACTGCAGAAAAAGAACTGAGAAAAAAATCTGAAGAAAAAACTGAGCAGAAAAACTGAGCAGAAAAACTGAGAAAAAAAACTATTTAAAAAAACTGAAGAAAAACGGAGGAAAAAAACTGAGAAGAAAAATTGAGAAAAAACGACTGAAAAAACTGAAGAAAAACTTAGGAAAAAAACTGTGAAAAAAACTGAGAAAAAAAACTATTAAAAATAATTGAAGAAAAAGGAGGAAAAAAACTGAGAAGAAAAACTGAGAAAAAAAGACTGAAAAAACTGAAGAAAAACTTAGAAAAACACTGTGAAAAAAACTGTGAAAAAAAAGAACTGAGAAAAAAAAATGAAGAAAAACTTAGAAAAAAACTGAAAAAAACTGCAAAAGAAGAACTGAGAAAAAAATCTGAAGAAAAAACTGAGCAGAAAAACTGATCAGAAAAACTGAGAAAAAAAACTATTTAAAAAAACTGAAGAAAAACGGAGGAAAAAAACAGAAGAAAAATTGAGAAAAAACGACTGAAAAAACTGAAGAAAAACTTAGAAAAAAACTGTGAAAAAAACTGTGAAAAAAAAGAACTGAGAAAAAAAACTGAAGAAAAATTTGGAAAAAAAACTGTGAACAAAACAGTGAAAAAAAAGAAGAACTGAGAAAAAAAACTGAGAAAAAACTGACTAGAAAAACTGCGGAGAAAAACTGAGAAAAAAAACTATTAAAAAAATACTGAAGAAAAACAGAGGAAAAAAACTGAGAAGAAAAATTGAGAAAAAACGACTGAAAAAACTCAAGAAAAACTGAGAAAAAAACTGTGAAAAAAAAGAACTGAGAAAAAAAAACTGAAGAAAAACTTAGAAAAAAACTGTGCACAAAACTGTGAAAAAAAGGAATTCAGAAAAAAAACTGAGAAAAAACTGAGCAGAAAAATTGAGCAGAAAAACTGAGAAAAAAAACTATTAAAAAAAACTGAAGAAAAACGGAGGAATAAAACAGAGAAGAAAAACTGAGAAAAAAGACTGAAAAAACTGAAGAAAAACTTAGGAAAAAAACTGTGAAAAAAACTGAGAAAAAAAACTATTAAAAAAAAATTGAAGAAAAACGGAGGAAAAAAACTGAGAAGAAAAATTGAGAAAAAACGACTGAAAAAACTGAAGAAAACTTAGAAAAAAACTGTGAAAAAAACTGTGAAAAAAAAGAACTGAGAAAAAAAACTGAAGAAAAATTTGGAAAAAAAACTGTGAACAAAACAGTGAAAAAAAAGAAGAACTGAGAAAAAAAACTGAGAAAAAACTGACTAGAAAAACTGCGGAGAAAAACTGAGAAAAAAAACTATTAAAAAAATACTGAAGAAAAAGGAGGAAAAAAACTGAGAAGAAAAACTGAGAAAAAAAGACTGAAGAAACTGAAGAAAAACTTAGAAAAAACTGCGAAAAAAAAGAAGAACTGAGAAAAAAAACTGAAGAATAACTTAGAAAAAAACTGAAAAAAACGGTGCAAAAAAGAACGGAGAAAAACATCTGAAGAAAAAACTGAGCAGAAAAACTGAGCAGAAAAACTGAGAAAAAAATATTAAAAAAAACTGAAGAAAAAGGGAGGAAAAAAACTGAGAAGAAAAATTGAGAAAAAAGGACTGAAAAAACTGAAGAAAAACTTAGAAAAAATTGTAAAAAAAACTGTGAAAAAAAAGATCTGAGAAAAAAAACTGAAGAAATATTTAGAAAAAAACTGTGCACAAAACTGTGGAAAAAAAGAACTGAGAAAAAAAACTGAGAAAAAACTGAGCAGAAAAACTGATCAGAAAAACTGAGAAAAAAAACTAGTTAAAAAAACTGAAGAAAAACGGAGGAAAAAAACTGAGAAGAAAAATTGAGAAAAAACGACTGAAAAAACTGAAGAAGAACTAAGAAAAAAACTGTGAAAAAAATTGTGAAAAAGAAGAACTGAGAAAAAAGACTGAAAAAACTGAAGAAAAACTTAGAAAAAAACTGAAAAAAACTGCAGAAAAAGAACTGAGAAAAAAATCTGAAGAAAAAACTGAGCAGAAAAACTGAGCAGAAAAACTGAGAAAAAAAACTATTTAAAAAAACTGAAGAAAAACGGAGGAAAAAAACTGAGAAGAAAAATTGAGAAAAAACGACTGAAAAAACTGAAGAAAAACTTAGGAAAAAAACTGTGAAAAAAACTGAGAAAAAAAACTATTAAAAATAATTGAAGAAAAAGGAGGAAAAAAACTGAGAAGAAAAACTGAGAAAAAAAGACTGAAAAAACTGAAGAAAAACTTAGAAAAACACTGTGAAAAAAACTGTGAAAAAAAAGAACTGAGAAAAAAAAATGAAGAAAAACTTAGAAAAAAACTGAAAAAAACTGCAAAAGAAGAACTGAGAAAAAAATCTGAAGAAAAAACTGAGCAGAAAAACTGATCAGAAAAACTGAGAAAAAAAACTATTTAAAAAAACTGAAGAAAAACGGAGGAAAAAAACAGAAGAAAAATTGAGAAAAAACGACTGAAAAAACTGAAGAAAAACTTAGAAAAAAACTGTGAAAAAAACTGTGAAAAAAAAGAACTGAGAAAAAAAACTGAAGAAAAATTTGGAAAAAAAACTGTGAACAAAACAGTGAAAAAAAAGAAGAACTGAGAAAAAAAACTGAGAAAAAACTGACTAGAAAAACTGCGGAGAAAAACTGAGAAAAAAAACTATTAAAAAAATACTGAAGAAAAACAGAGGAAAAAAACTGAGAAGAAAAATTGAGAAAAAACGACTGAAAAAACTCAAGAAAAACTGAGAAAAAAACTGTGAAAAAAAAGAACTGAGAAAAAAAAACTGAAGAAAAACTTAGAAAAAAACTGTGCACAAAACTGTGAAAAAAAGGAATTCAGAAAAAAAACTGAGAAAAAACTGAGCAGAAAAATTGAGCAGAAAAACTGAGAAAAAAAACTATTAAAAAAAACTGAAGAAAAACGGAGGAATAAAACAGAGAAGAAAAACTGAGAAAAAAGACTGAAAAAACTGAAGAAAAACTTAGGAAAAAAACTGTGAAAAAAACTGAGAAAAAAAACTATTAAAAAAAAATTGAAGAAAAACGGAGGAAAAAAACTGAGAAGAAAAATTGAGAAAAAACGACTGAAAAAACTGAAGAAAACTTAGAAAAAAACTGTGAAAAAAACTGTGAAAAAAAAGAACTGAGAAAAAAAACTGAAGAAAAATTTGGAAAAAAAACTGTGAACAAAACAGTGAAAAAAAAGAAGAACTGAGAAAAAAAACTGAGAAAAAACTGACTAGAAAAACTGCGGAGAAAAACTGAGAAAAAAAACTATTAAAAAAATACTGAAGAAAAAGGAGGAAAAAAACTGAGAAGAAAAACTGAGAAAAAAAGACTGAAGAAACTGAAGAAAAACTTAGAAAAAACTGCGAAAAAAAAGAAGAACTGAGAAAAAAAACTGAAGAATAACTTAGAAAAAAACTGAAAAAAACGGTGCAAAAAAGAACGGAGAAAAACATCTGAAGAAAAAACTGAGCAGAAAAACTGAGCAGAAAAACTGAGAAAAAAAATATTAAAAAAAACTGAAGAAAAAGGGAGGAAAAAAACTGAGAAGAAAAATTGAGAAAAAAGGACTGAAAAAACTGAAGAAAAACTTAGAAAAAATTGTGAAAAAAAAGATCTGAGAAAAAAAACTGAAGAAATATTTAGAAAAAAACTGTGCACAAAACTGTGGAAAAAAAGAACTGAGAAAAAAAACTGAGAAAAAACTGAGCAGAAAAACTGATCAGAAAAACTGAGAAAAAAAACTAGTTAAAAAAACTGAAGAAAAACGGAGGAAAAAAACTGAGAAGAAAAATTGAGAAAAAACGACTGAAAAAACTGAAGAAGAACTAAGAAAAAAACTGTGAAAAAAATTGTGAAAAAGAAGAACTGAGAAAAAAGACTGAAAAAACTGAAGAAAAACTTAGAAAAAAAACTGAAAAAAACTGAGAAAAAAAACTATTAAAAAAAAACTGAAGAAAAAGGAGGAAAAAAACTGAGAAGAAAAACTGAGCAAAAAAGACTGAAAAAACTGAAGAAAAACTTAGAAAAAAACTGTGAAAAAAAAGAAGAACTGAGAAAAAAAACTGAAGAAAAACTTAGAAAAAAACTGTGAAAAAAAAGAACTGAGAAAAAAAAACTGAAGAAAAACTTAGAAAAAAACTGTGCACAAAACTGTGAAAAAAAATAATTCAGAAAAAAAACTGAGAAAAAACTGAGCAGAAAAATTGAGCAGAAAAACTGAGAAAAAAAACTATTAAAAAAAACTGAAGAAAAACGGAGCAATAAATCAGAGAAGAAAAACTGAGAAAAAAGACTGAAAAAACTGAAGAAAAACTTAGAAAAAAAACTGTGAAAAAAACTGAGAAAAAAAACTATTAAAAAAAAACTGAAGAAAAAGGAGGAAAAAAACTGAGAAGAAAAACTGAGAAAAAAAGACTGAAAAAACTGAAGAAAAACTTAGAAAAAAACTGTGAAAAAAAAGAAGAACTGAGAAAAAAAACTGAAGAAAAACTTAGAAAAAAACTGAAAAAAACTGCAAAAAAAGAACTGAGAAAAAAATCTGAAGAAAAAACTGAGCAGAAAAACTGATCAGAAAAACTGAGAAAAAAATCTGAAGAAAAAACTGAGCAGAAAAACTGATCAGAAAAACTGAGAAAAAAAAATATTTAAAAAAACTGAAGAAAAACGGAGGAAAAACACTGAGAAGAAAAATTGAGAAAAAACGACTGAAAAAACTGAAGAAAAACTTAGGAAAAAAACTGTGAAAAAAACTGAGAAAAAAAACTATTAAAAAAAAATTGAAGAAAAAGGAGGAAAAAAACTGAGAAGAAAAACTGAGAAAAAAAGACTGAAAAAACTGAAGAAAAACTTAGAAAAAACTGTGAAAAAAAAAAGAACTGAGAAAAAAAACTGAAGAAAAACTTAGAAAAAAACTGAAAAAACTGAAAAAAAAGAACTGAGAAAAAAACCTGAAGAAAAAACTGAGCAGAAAAACTGATCAGAAAAACTGAGAAAAAAAACTATTTAAAAAAACTGAAGAAAAACGGAGGAAAAAAACTGAGAAGAAAAATTGAGAAAAACGACTGAAAAAACTGAAGAAAAACTAAGAAAAAAACTGTGAAAAAAATTGTGAAAAAAAAGAACTGAGAAAAAAGACTGAAAAAACAGAAGAAAAACTGAGAAAAAAAACTGAAAAAAACTGAGAAAAAAAACTATTAAAAAAAAACTGAAGAAAAAGGAGGAAAAAAACTGAGAAGAAAAACTGAGAAAAAAAGACTGAAAAAACAGAAGAAAAACTGAGAAAAAAACTGTGAAAAAAAAGAAAAACTGAGAAAAAAACTGAAATAAACTGCAAAAAAAGAACTGAGAAAAAAATCTGAAGAAAAAACTGAGCAGAAAAACTGATCAGAAAAACTGAGAAAAAAAACTATTTAAAAAAACTGAAGAAAAACGGAGGAAAAAAACTGAGAAGAAAAATTGAGAAAAAACGACTGAAAAAACTGAAGAAAAACTAAGAAAAAGCTGTGAAAAAAATTGTGAAAAAAAAGAACTGAGAAAAAAAACTGAAGAAAAAACTGAGCAGAAAAACTGAGCAGAAAAACTGAGAAAAAAATAACTATTAAAAAAATACTGAAGAAAAAGGAGGAAAAAAACTGAAAAAAAAGAACTGAGAAAAAAAACTGAAGAAAAATTTGGAAAAAAAACTGTGAACAAAACAGTGAAAAACAAGAAGAACTGAGAAAAAAAACTGAGAAAAAACTGACTAGAAAAACTGCGGAGAAAAACTGAGAAAGAAAACTATTGAAAAAATACTGAAGAAAAAGGAGGAAAAAAACTGAGAAGAAAAACTGAGAAAAAAAGACTGAAAAAACTGAAGAAAAACTTAGAAAAAACTGTGAAAAAAAAGAAGAACTGAGAAAAAAAACTGAAGAAAAACTTAGAAAAAAACTGAAAAAAACGGTGCAAAAAAGAACGGAGAAAAACATCTGAAGAAAAAACTGAAGAAAAACTGAGCAGAAAAACTGAGAAAAAAAATATTAAAAAAAACTGAAGAAAAAGGGAGGAAAAAAACTGAGAAGAAAAATTGAGAAAAAACGACTGAAAAAACTGAAGAAAAACTTAGAAAAAATTGTGAAAAAATCCGTGAATAAAAAGAACTGAGAAAAAAAACTGAAGAAAAATTTAGAAAAAAATGTGCACAAAACTGTGGAAAAAAAGAACTGAGAAAAAAAACTGAGCAAAAAACTGAGCAGAAAAACTGAGCAGAAAAACTTAGAAAAAAACTGTGAAAAAAAAGAACTGAGAAAAAAAACTGAAGAAAAACTTAGAAAAAAACTGTGCACAAAACTGTGAAAAAAAATAATTCAGAAAAAAAACTGAAGAAAAATTTAGAAAAAAACTGTGCACAAAAGTGTGGAAAAAAAGAACTGAAAAAAAAACTGAGAAAAAACTGAGCAGAAAAACTGAGAAATAAAACTATTAAAAAAAAACTGAAGAAAAACGGATGAAAAAAACTGAGAAGAAAAATTGAGAAAAAACGACTGAAAAAACTGAAGAAAAACTTAGAAAAAAACTGTGAAAAACTGAAAAAAAAGAACTGAGAAAAAAAACTGTGAAAAAAACTGTGAAAAAAAAGAACTGAGAAAAAAAAATGAAGAAAAACTTAGAAAAAAACTGAAAAAAACTGCAAAAAAAGAACTGAGAAAAAAATCTGAAGAAAAAACTGAGCAGAAAAACTGATCAGAAAAACTGAGAAAAAAAACTATTTAAAAAAACTGAAGAAAAACGGAGGAAAAAAACTGAGAAGAAAAATTGAGAAAAAACGACTGAAAAAACTGAAGAAAAACTTAGAAAAAAACTGTGAAAAAAACTGTGAAAAAAAAGAACTGAGAAAAAAAACTGAAGAAAAATTTGGAAAAAAAACTGTGAACAAAACAGTGAAAAAAAAGAAGAACTGAGAAAAAAAACTGAGAAAAAACTGACTAGAAAAACTGCGGAGAAAAACTGAGAAAAAAAACTATTAAAAAAATACTGAAGAAAAAGGAGGAAAAAAACTGAGAAGAAAAACTGAGAAAAAAAGACTGAAGAAACTGAAGAAAAACTTAGAAAAAACTGCGAAAAAAAAGAAGAACTGAGAAAAAAAACTGAAGAATAACTTAGAAAAAAACTGAAAAAAACGGTGCAAAAAAGAACGGAGAAAAACATCTGAAGAAAAAACTGAGCAGAAAAACTGAGCAGAAAAACTGAGAAAAAAAATATTAAAAAAAACTGAAGAAAAAGGGAGGAAAAAAACTGAGAAGAAAAATTGAGAAAAAAGGACTGAAAAAACTGAAGAAAAACTTAGAAAAAATTGTGAAAAAAAAGATCTGAGAAAAAAAACTGAAGAAATATTTAGAAAAAAACTGTGCACAAAACTGTGGAAAAAAAGAACTGAGAAAAAAAACTGAGAAAAAACTGAGCAGAAAAACTGATCAGAAAAACTGAGAAAAAAAACTAGTTAAAAAAACTGAAGAAAAACGGAGGAAAAAAACTGAGAAGAAAAATTGAGAAAAAACGACTGAAAAAACTGAAGAAGAACTAAGAAAAAAACTGTGAAAAAAATTGTGAAAAAGAAGAACTGAGAAAAAAGACTGAAAAAACTGAAGAAAAACTTAGAAAAAAAACTGAAAAAAACTGAGAAAAAAAACTATTTATAAAAAACTGAAGAAAAAGGAGGGAAAAAAACTGAGAAGAAAAACTGAGCAAAAAAGACTGAAAAAACTGAAGAAAAACTTAGAAAAAAACTGTGAAAAAAAAGAAGAACTGAGAAAAAAAACTGAAGAAAAACTTAGAAAAAAACTGTGAAAAAAAGGAACTGAGAAAAAAAAACTGAAGAAAAACTTAGAAAAAAACTGTGCACAAAACTGTGAAAAAAAAGAATTCAGAAAAAAAACTGAGAAAAAACTGAGCAGAAAAATTGAGCAGAAAAACTGAGAAAAAAAACTATTAAAAAAAACTGAAGAAAAACGGAGGAATAAATCAGAGAAGAAAAACTGAGAAAAAAGACTGAAAAAACTGAAGAAAAACTTAGAAAAAAAACTGTGAAAAAAACTGACAAAAAAACTATTAAAAAAAAACTGAAGAAAAAGGAGGAAAAAAACTGAGAAGAAAAACTGAGAAAAAAAGACTGAAAAAACTGAAGAAAAACTTAGAAAAAAACTGTGAAAAAAAAGAAGAACTGAGAAAAAAAACTGAAGAAAAACTTAGAAAAAAAATGAAAAAAACTGCAGAAAAAGAACTGAGAAAAAAATCTGAAGAAAAAACTGAGCAGAAAAACTGAGCAGAAAAACTGAGAAAAAAAACTATTTAAAAAAACTGAAGAAAAACGGAGGAAAAAAACTGAGAAGAAAAATTGAGAAAAAACGACTGAAAAAACTGAAGAAAAACTTAGAAAAAAACTGTGAAAAAAACTGTGAAAAAAAAGAACTGAGAAAAAAAACTGAAGAAAAATTTGGAAAAAAAACTGTGAACAAAACAGTGAAAAAAAAGAAGAACTGAGAAAAAAAACTGAGAAAAAACTGACTAGAAAAACTGCGGAGAAAAACTGAGAAAAAAAACTATTAAAAAAATACTGAAGAAAAAGGAGGGAAAAAACTGAGAAGAAAAACTGAGAAAAAAAGACTGAAAAAACTGAAGAAAAACTTAGAAAAAAACTGTGAAAAAAAAGAAGAACTGAGAAAAAAAACTGAAGAAAAACTTAGAAAAAAACTGAAAAACACTGCAAAAAAAGAACTGAGAAAAAAATCTGAAGAAAAAACTGAGCAGAAAAACTGATCAGAAAAACTGAGAAAAAAAACTATTTAAAAAAACTGAAGAAAAACAGAGGAAAAAAACTGAGAAGAAAAATTGAGAAAAAACGACTGAAAAAACTGAAGAAAAACTTAGAAAAAAACTGTGAAAAAAACTGTGAAAAAAAGAACTGAGAAAAAAAACTGAAGAAAAACTTGGAAAAAAACTGTGCACAAAACTGTGAAAAAAAAGAATTCAGAAAAAAAACTGAGAAAAAACTGTGCAGAAAAATTGAGCAGAAAAACTGAGAAAAAAAACTATTAAAAAAAACTGAAGAAAAACGGAGGAACAAAACAGAGAAGAAAAACTGAGAAAAAAGACTGAAAAAACTGAAGAAAAACTTAGGAAAAAAACTGTGGAAAAAAACTGAGAAAAAAAACTATTAAAAAAAAATTGAAGAAAAAGGAGGATAAAAACTGAGAAGAAAAACTGAGAAAAAAAGACTGAAAAAACTGAAGAAAAACTTAGAAAAAAACTGTGAAAAAAAAGAACTGAGAAAAAAAAATGAAGAAAAACTTAGAAAAAAACTGAAAAAAACTGCAAAAAAATAACTGAGAAAAAAATCTGAAGAAAAAACTGAGCAGAAAAACTGATCAGAAAAACTGAGAAAAAAAACTATTTAAAAAAACTGAAGAAAAACGGAGGAAAAAAACTGAGAAGAAAAATTGAGAAAAAACGACTGAAAAAACTGAAGAAAAACTTAGAAAAAAACTGTGAAAAAAACTGTGAAAAAAAAGAACTGAGAAAAAAAACTGAAGAAAAATTTGGAAAAAAAACTGTGAACAAAACAGTGAAAAAAAAGAAGAACTGAGAAAAAAAACTGAGAAAAAACTGACTAGAAAAACTGCGGAGAAAAACTGAGAAAAAAAACTATTAAAAAAATACTGAAGAAAAAGGAGGAAAAAAACTGAGAAGAAAAACTGAGAAAAAAAGACTGAAGAAACTGAAGAAAAACTTAGAAAAAACTGCGAAAAAAAAGAAGAACTGAGAAAAAAAACTGAAGAATAACTTAGAAAAAAACTGAAAAAAACGGTGCAAAAAAGAACGGAGAAAAACATCTGAAGAAAAAACTGAGCAGAAAAACTGAGCAAAAAAACTGAGAAAAAAAATATTAAAAAAAACTGAAGAAAAAGGGAGGAAAAAAACTGAGAAGAAAAATTGAGAAAAAAGGACTGAAAAAACTGAAGAAAAACTTAGAAAAAATTGTGAAAAAAACTGTGAAAAAAAAGATCTGAGAAAAAAAACTGAAGAAATATTTAGAAAAAAACTGTGCACAAAACTGTGGAAAAAAAGAACTGAGAAAAAAAACTGAGAAAAAACTGAGCAGAAAAACTGATCAGAAAAACTGAGAAAAAAAACTAGTTAAAAAAAACTGAAGAAAAACGGAGGAAAAAAACTGAGAAGAAAAATTGAGAAAAAACGACTGAAAAAACTGAAGAAGAACTAAGAAAAAAACTGTGAAAAAAATTGTGAAAAAGAAGAACTGAGAAAAAAGACTGAAAAAACTGAAGAAAAACTTAGAAAAAAAACTGAAAAAAACTGAGAAAAAAAACTATTTAAAAAAAACTGAAGAAAAAGGAGGGAAAAAAACTGAGAAGAAAAACTGAGCAAAAAAGACTGAAAAAACTGAAGAAAAACTTAGAAAAAAACTGTGAAAAAAAAGAAGAACTGAGAAAAAAAACTGAAGAAAAACTTAGAAAAAAACTGTGAAAAAAAAGAACTGAGAAAAAAAAACTGAAGAAAAACTTAGAAAAAAACTGTGCACAAAACTGTGAAAAAAAAGAATTCAGAAAAAAAACTGAGAAAAAACTGAGCAGAAAAATTGAGCAGAAAAACTGAGAAAAAAATATTTAAAAAAACTGAAGAAAAACGGAGGAATAAATCAGAGAAGAAAAACTGAGAAAAAAGACTGAAAAAACTGAAGAAAAACTTAGAAAAAAAACTGTGAAAAAAACTGAGAAAAAAAACTATTAAAAAAAAACTGAAGAAAAAGGAGGAAAAAAACTGAGAAGAAAAACTGAGAAAAAAAGACTGAAAAAACTGAAGAAAAACTTAGAAAAAAACTGTGAAAAAAAAGAAGAACTGAGAAAAAAAACTGAAGAAAAACTTAGAAAAAAACTGAAAAAAACTGCAGAAAAAGAACTGAGAAAAAAATCTGAAGAAAAAACTGAGCAGAAAAACTGAGCAGAAAAACTGAGAAAAAAAACTATTTAAAAAAACTGAAGAAAAACGGAGGAAAAAAACTGAGAAGAAAAATTGAGAAAAAACGACTGAAAAAACTGAAGAAAAACTTAGAAAAAAACTGTGAAAAAAACTGTGAAAAAAAAGAACTGAGAAAAAAAACTGAAGAAAAATTTGGAAAAAAAACTGTGAACAAAACAGTGAAAAAAAAGAAGAACTGAGAAAAAAAACTGAGAAAAAACTGACTAGAAAAACTGCGGAGAAAAACTGAGAAAAAAAACTATTAAAAAAATACTGAAGAAAAAGGAGGAAAAAAACTGAGAAGAAAAACTGAGAAAAAAAGACTGAAAAAACTGAAGAAAAACTTAGAAAAAAACTGTGAAAAAAATTGTGAAAAAAAAGAACTGAGAAAAAAGACTGAAAAAACAGAAGAAAAACTGAGAAAAAAAACTGAAAAAAACTGAGAAAAAAAACTATTAAAAAAAAACTGAAGAAAAAGGAGGAAAAAAACTGAGAAGAAAAACTGAGAAAAAAAGACTGAAAAAACAGAAGAAAAACTGAGAAAAAAACTGTGAAAAAAAAGAAAAACTGAGAAAAAAACTGAAATAAACTGCAAAAAAAGAACTGAGAAAAAAATCTGAAGAAAAAACTGAGCAGAAAAACTGATCAGAAAAACTGAGAAAAAAAACTATTTAAAAAAACTGAAGAAAAACGGAGGAAAAAAACTGAGAAGAAAAATTGAGAAAAAACGACTGAAAAAACTGAAGAAAAACTAAGAAAAAGCTGTGAAAAAAATTGTGAAAAAAAAGAACTGAGAAAAAAAACTGAAGAAAAAACTGAGCAGAAAAACTGAGCAGAAAAACTGAGAAAAAAATAACTATTAAAAAAATACTGAAGAAAAAGGAGGAAAAAAACTGAAAAAAAAGAACTGAGAAAAAAAACTGAAGAAAAATTTGGAAAAAAAACTGTGAACAAAACAGTGAAAAACAAGAAGAACTGAGAAAAAAAACTGAGAAAAAACTGACTAGAAAAACTGCGGAGAAAAACTGAGAAAGAAAACTATTGAAAAAATACTGAAGAAAAAGGAGGAAAAAAACTGAGAAGAAAAACTGAGAAAAAAAGACTGAAAAAACTGAAGAAAAACTTAGAAAAAACTGTGAAAAAAAAGAAGAACTGAGAAAAAAAACTGAAGAAAAACTTAGAAAAAAACTGAAAAAAACGGTGCAAAAAAGAACGGAGAAAAACATCTGAAGAAAAAACTGAAGAAAAACTGAGCAGAAAAACTGAGAAAAAAAATATTAAAAAAAACTGAAGAAAAAGGGAGGAAAAAAACTGAGAAGAAAAATTGAGAAAAAACGACTGAAAAAACTGAAGAAAAACTTAGAAAAAATTGTGAAAAAATCCGTGAATAAAAAGAACTGAGAAAAAAAACTGAAGAAAAATTTAGAAAAAAATGTGCACAAAACTGTGGAAAAAAAGAACTGAGAAAAAAAACTGAGCAAAAAACTGAGCAGAAAAACTGAGCAGAAAAACTTAGAAAAAAACTGTGAAAAAAAAGAACTGAGAAAAAAAACTGAAGAAAAACTTAGAAAAAAACTGTGCACAAAACTGTGAAAAAAAATAATTCAGAAAAAAAACTGAAGAAAAATTTAGAAAAAAACTGTGCACAAAAGTGTGGAAAAAAAGAACTGAAAAAAAAACTGAGAAAAAACTGAGCAGAAAAACTGAGAAATAAAACTATTAAAAAAAAACTGAAGAAAAACGGATGAAAAAAACTGAGAAGAAAAATTGAGAAAAAACGACTGAAAAAACTGAAGAAAAACTTAGAAAAAAACTGTGAAAAACTGAAAAAAAAGAACTGAGAAAAAAAACTGTGAAAAAAACTGTGAAAAAAAAGAACTGAGAAAAAAAAATGAAGAAAAACTTAGAAAAAAACTGAAAAAAACTGCAAAAAAAGAACTGAGAAAAAAATCTGAAGAAAAAACTGAGCAGAAAAACTGATCAGAAAAACTGAGAAAAAAAACTATTTAAAAAAACTGAAGAAAAACGGAGGAAAAAAACTGAGAAGAAAAATTGAGAAAAAACGACTGAAAAAACTGAAGAAAAACTTAGAAAAAAACTGTGAAAAAAACTGTGAAAAAAAAGAACTGAGAAAAAAAACTGAAGAAAAATTTGGAAAAAAAACTGTGAACAAAACAGTGAAAAAAAAGAAGAACTGAGAAAAAAAACTGAGAAAAAACTGACTAGAAAAACTGCGGAGAAAAACTGAGAAAAAAAACTATTAAAAAAATACTGAAGAAAAAGGAGGAAAAAAACTGAGAAGAAAAACTGAGAAAAAAAGACTGAAGAAACTGAAGAAAAACTTAGAAAAAACTGCGAAAAAAAAGAAGAACTGAGAAAAAAAACTGAAGAATAACTTAGAAAAAAACTGAAAAAAACGGTGCAAAAAAGAACGGAGAAAAACATCTGAAGAAAAAACTGAGCAGAAAAACTGAGCAGAAAAACTGAGAAAAAAAATATTAAAAAAAACTGAAGAAAAAGGGAGGAAAAAAACTGAGAAGAAAAATTGAGAAAAAAGGACTGAAAAAACTGAAGAAAAACTTAGAAAAAATTGTGAAAAAAAAGATCTGAGAAAAAAAACTGAAGAAATATTTAGAAAAAAACTGTGCACAAAACTGTGGAAAAAAAGAACTGAGAAAAAAAACTGAGAAAAAACTGAGCAGAAAAACTGATCAGAAAAACTGAGAAAAAAAACTAGTTAAAAAAACTGAAGAAAAACGGAGGAAAAAAACTGAGAAGAAAAATTGAGAAAAAACGACTGAAAAAACTGAAGAAGAACTAAGAAAAAAACTGTGAAAAAAATTGTGAAAAAGAAGAACTGAGAAAAAAGACTGAAAAAACTGAAGAAAAACTTAGAAAAAAAACTGAAAAAAACTGAGAAAAAAAACTATTTATAAAAAACTGAAGAAAAAGGAGGGAAAAAAACTGAGAAGAAAAACTGAGCAAAAAAGACTGAAAAAACTGAAGAAAAACTTAGAAAAAAACTGTGAAAAAAAAGAAGAACTGAGAAAAAAAACTGAAGAAAAACTTAGAAAAAAACTGTGAAAAAAAAGAACTGAGAAAAAAAAACTGAAGAAAAACTTAGAAAAAAACTGTGCACAAAACTGTGAAAAAAAAGAATTCAGAAAAAAAACTGAGAAAAAACTGAGCAGAAAAATTGAGCAGAAAAACTGAGAAAAAAAACTATTAAAAAAAACTGAAGAAAAACGGAGGAATAAATCAGAGAAGAAAAACTGAGAAAAAAGACTGAAAAAACTGAAGAAAAACTTAGAAAAAAAACTGTGAAAAAAACTGACAAAAAAACTATTAAAAAAAAACTGAAGAAAAAGGAGGAAAAAAACTGAGAAGAAAAACTGAGAAAAAAAGACTGAAAAAACTGAAGAAAAACTTAGAAAAAAACTGTGAAAAAAAAGAAGAACTGAGAAAAAAAACTGAAGAAAAACTTAGAAAAAAAATGAAAAAAACTGCAGAAAAAGAACTGAGAAAAAAATCTGAAGAAAAAACTGAGCAGAAAAACTGAGCAGAAAAACTGAGAAAAAAAACTATTTAAAAAAACTGAAGAAAAACGGAGGAAAAAAACTGAGAAGAAAAATTGAGAAAAAACGACTGAAAAAACTGAAGAAAAACTTAGAAAAAAACTGTGAAAAAAACTGTGAAAAAAAAGAACTGAGAAAAAAAACTGAAGAAAAATTTGGAAAAAAAACTGTGAACAAAACAGTGAAAAAAAAGAAGAACTGAGAAAAAAAACTGAGAAAAAACTGACTAGAAAAACTGCGGAGAAAAACTGAGAAAAAAAACTATTAAAAAAATACTGAAGAAAAAGGAGGGAAAAAACTGAGAAGAAAAACTGAGAAAAAAAGACTGAAAAAACTGAAGAAAAACTTAGAAAAAAACTGTGAAAAAAAAGAAGAACTGAGAAAAAAAACTGAAGAAAAACTTAGAAAAAAACTGAAAAACACTGCAAAAAAAGAACTGAGAAAAAAATCTGAAGAAAAAACTGAGCAGAAAAACTGATCAGAAAAACTGAGAAAAAAAACTATTTAAAAAAACTGAAGAAAAACAGAGGAAAAAAACTGAGAAGAAAAATTGAGAAAAAACGACTGAAAAAACTGAAGAAAAACTTAGAAAAAAACTGTGAAAAAAACTGTGAAAAAAAGAACTGAGAAAAAAAACTGAAGAAAAACTTGGAAAAAAACTGTGCACAAAACTGTGAAAAAAAAGAATTCAGAAAAAAAACTGAGAAAAAACTGTGCAGAAAAATTGAGCAGAAAAACTGAGAAAAAAAACTATTAAAAAAAACTGAAGAAAAACGGAGGAACAAAACAGAGAAGAAAAACTGAGAAAAAAGACTGAAAAAACTGAAGAAAAACTTAGGAAAAAAACTGTGGAAAAAAACTGAGAAAAAAAACTATTAAAAAAAAATTGAAGAAAAAGGAGGATAAAAACTGAGAAGAAAAACTGAGAAAAAAAGACTGAAAAAACTGAAGAAAAACTTAGAAAAAAACTGTGAAAAAAAAGAACTGAGAAAAAAAAATGAAGAAAAACTTAGAAAAAAACTGAAAAAAACTGCAAAAAAATAACTGAGAAAAAAATCTGAAGAAAAAACTGAGCAGAAAAACTGATCAGAAAAACTGAGAAAAAAAACTATTTAAAAAAACTGAAGAAAAACGGAGGAAAAAAACTGAGAAGAAAAATTGAGAAAAAACGACTGAAAAAACTGAAGAAAAACTTAGAAAAAAACTGTGAAAAAAACTGTGAAAAAAAAGAACTGAGAAAAAAAACTGAAGAAAAATTTGGAAAAAAAACTGTGAACAAAACAGTGAAAAAAAAGAAGAACTGAGAAAAAAAACTGAGAAAAAACTGACTAGAAAAACTGCGGAGAAAAACTGAGAAAAAAAACTATTAAAAAAATACTGAAGAAAAAGGAGGAAAAAAACTGAGAAGAAAAACTGAGAAAAAAAGACTGAAGAAACTGAAGAAAAACTTAGAAAAAACTGCGAAAAAAAAGAAGAACTGAGAAAAAAAACTGAAGAATAACTTAGAAAAAAACTGAAAAAAACGGTGCAAAAAAGAACGGAGAAAAACATCTGAAGAAAAAACTGAGCAGAAAAACTGAGCAAAAAAACTGAGAAAAAAAATATTAAAAAAAACTGAAGAAAAAGGGAGGAAAAAAACTGAGAAGAAAAATTGAGAAAAAAGGACTGAAAAAACTGAAGAAAAACTTAGAAAAAATTGTGAAAAAAACTGTGAAAAAAAAGATCTGAGAAAAAAAACTGAAGAAATATTTAGAAAAAAACTGTGCACAAAACTGTGGAAAAAAAGAACTGAGAAAAAAAACTGAGAAAAAACTGAGCAGAAAAACTGATCAGAAAAACTGAGAAAAAAAACTAGTTAAAAAAAACTGAAGAAAAACGGAGGAAAAAAACTGAGAAGAAAAATTGAGAAAAAACGACTGAAAAAACTGAAGAAGAACTAAGAAAAAAACTGTGAAAAAAATTGTGAAAAAGAAGAACTGAGAAAAAAGACTGAAAAAACTGAAGAAAAACTTAGAAAAAAAACTGAAAAAAACTGAGAAAAAAAACTATTTAAAAAAAACTGAAGAAAAAGGAGGGAAAAAAACTGAGAAGAAAAACTGAGCAAAAAAGACTGAAAAAACTGAAGAAAAACTTAGAAAAAAACTGTGAAAAAAAAGAAGAACTGAGAAAAAAAACTGAAGAAAAACTTAGAAAAAAACTGTGAAAAAAAAGAACTGAGAAAAAAAAACTGAAGAAAAACTTAGAAAAAAACTGTGCACAAAACTGTGAAAAAAAAGAATTCAGAAAAAAAACTGAGAAAAAACTGAGCAGAAAAATTGAGCAGAAAAACTGAGAAAAAAATATTTAAAAAAACTGAAGAAAAACGGAGGAATAAATCAGAGAAGAAAAACTGAGAAAAAAGACTGAAAAAACTGAAGAAAAACTTAGAAAAAAAACTGTGAAAAAAACTGAGAAAAAAAACTATTAAAAAAAAACTGAAGAAAAAGGAGGAAAAAAACTGAGAAGAAAAACTGAGAAAAAAAGACTGAAAAAACTGAAGAAAAACTTAGAAAAAAACTGTGAAAAAAAAGAAGAACTGAGAAAAAAAACTGAAGAAAAACTTAGAAAAAAACTGAAAAAAACTGCAGAAAAAGAACTGAGAAAAAAATCTGAAGAAAAAACTGAGCAGAAAAACTGAGCAGAAAAACTGAGAAAAAAAACTATTTAAAAAAACTGAAGAAAAACGGAGGAAAAAAACTGAGAAGAAAAATTGAGAAAAAACGACTGAAAAAACTGAAGAAAAACTTAGAAAAAAACTGTGAAAAAAACTGTGAAAAAAAAGAACTGAGAAAAAAAACTGAAGAAAAATTTGGAAAAAAAACTGTGAACAAAACAGTGAAAAAAAAGAAGAACTGAGAAAAAAAACTGAGAAAAAACTGACTAGAAAAACTGCGGAGAAAAACTGAGAAAAAAAACTATTAAAAAAATACTGAAGAAAAAGGAGGAAAAAAACTGAGAAGAAAAACTGAGAAAAAAAGACTGAAAAAACTGAAGAAAAACTTAGAAAAAAACTGTGAAAAAAAAGAAGAACTGAGAAAAAAAACTGAAGAAAAACTTAGAAAAAAACTGAAAAACACTGCAAAAAAAGAACTGAGAAAAAAATCTGAAGAAAAAACTGAGCAGAAAAACTGATCAGAAAAACTGAGAAAAAAAACTATTTAAAAAAACTGAAGAAAAACAGAGGAAAAAAACTGAGAAGAAAAATTGAGAAAAAACGACTGAAAAAACTGAAGAAAAACTTAGAAAAAAACTGTGAAAAAAGCTGTGAAAAAAAAGAACTGAGAAAAAAAACTGAAGAAAAACTTGGAAAAAAACTGTGCACAAAACTGTGAAAAAAAAGAATTCAGAAAAAAAACTGAGAAAAAACTGTGCAGAAAAATTGAGCAGAAAAACTGAGAAAAAAAACTATTAAAAAAAACTGAAGAAAAACGGAGGAACAAAACAGAGAAGAAAAACTGAGAAAAAAGACTGAAAAAACTGAAGAAAAACTTAGGAAAAAAACTGTGGAAAAAAACTGAGAAAAAAAACTATTAAAAAAAAATTGAAGAAAAAGGAGGATAAAAACTGAGAAGAAAAACTGAGAAAAAAAGACTGAAAAAACTGAAGAAAAACTTAGAAAAAAACTGTGAAAAAAACTGTGAAAAAAAAGAACTGAGAAAAAAAAATGAAGAAAAACTTAGAAAAAAACTGAAAAAAACTGCAAAAAAATAACTGAGAAAAAAATCTGAAGAAAAAACTGAGCAGAAAAACTGATCAGAAAAACTGAGAAAAAAAACTATTTAAAAAAACTGAAGAAAAACGGAGGAAAAAAACTGAGAAGAAAAATTGAGAAAAAACGACTGAAAAAACTGAAGAAAAACTTAGAAAAAAACTGTGAAAAAAACTGTGAAAAAAAAGAACTGAGAAAAAAAACTGAAGAAAAATTTGGAAAAAAAACTGTGAACAAAACAGTGAAAAAAAAGAAGAACTGAGAAAAAAAACTGAGAAAAAACTGACTAGAAAAACTGCGGAGAAAAACTGAGAAAAAAAACTATTAAAAAAATACTGAAGAAAAAGGAGGAAAAAAACTGAGAAGAAAAACTGAGAAAAAAAGACTGAAGAAACTGAAGAAAAACTTAGAAAAAACTGCGAAAAAAAAGAAGAACTGAGAAAAAAAACTGAAGAATAACTTAGAAAAAAACTGAAAAAAACGGTGCAATAAAGAACGGAGAAAAACATCTGAAGAAAAAACTGAGCAGAAAAACTGAGCAGAAAAACTGAGAAAAAAAATATTAAAAAAAACTGAAGAAAAAGGGAGGAAAAAAACTGAGAAGAAAAATTGAGAAAAAAGGACTGAAAAAACTGAAGAAAAACTTAGAAAAAATTGTGAAAAAAACTGTGAAAAAAAAGATCTGAGAAAAAAAACTGAAGAAATATTTAGAAAAAAACTGTGCACAAAACTGTGGAAAAAAAGAACTGAGAAAAAAAACTGAGAAAAAACTGAGCAGAAAAACTGATCAGAAAAACTGAGAAAAAAAACTAGTTAAAAAAACTGAAGAAAAACAGAGGAAAAAAACTGAGAAGAAAAATTGAGAAAAAACGACTGAAAAAACTGAAGAAGAACTAAGAAAAAAACTGTGAAAAAAATTGTGAAAAAGAAGAACTGAGAAAAAAGACTGAAAAAAACTGAAGAAAAACTTAGAAAAAAAACTGAAAAAAACTGAGAAAAAAAACTATTAAAAAAAAACTGAAGAAAAAGGAGGAAAAAAACTGAGAAGAAAAACTGAGCAAAAAAGACTGAAAAAACTGAAGAAAAACTTAGAAAAAAACTGTGAAAAAAAAGAAGAACTGAGAAAAAAAAGTGAAGAAAAACTTAGAAAAAAACTGTGAAAAAAAAGAACTGAGAAAAAAAAACTGAAGAAAAACTTAGAAAAAAACTGTGCACAAAACTGTGAAAAAAAAGAATTCAGAAAAAAAACTGAGAAAAAACTGAGCAGAAAAATTGAGCAGAAAAACTGAGAAAAAAAACTATTAAAAAAAACTGAAGAAAAACGGAGGAATAAATCAGAGAAGAAAAACTGAGAAAAAAGACTGAAAAAACTGAAGAAAAACTTAGAAAAAAAACTGAAAAAAACTGAGAAAAAAAACTATTAAAAAAAAACTGAAGAAAAAGGAGGAAAAAAACTGAGAAGAAAAACTGAGAAAAAAAGACTGAAAAAACTGAAGAAAAACTTAGAAAAAAACTGTGAAAAAAAAAAAGAACTGAGAAAAAAAACTGAAGAAAAACTTAGAAAAAAACTGAAAAAAACTGCAGAAAAAGAACTGAGAAAAAAATCTGAAGAAAAAACTGAGCAGAAAAACTGAGCAGAAAAACTGAGAAAAAAAACTATTTAAAAAAACTGAAGAAAAACGGAGGAAAAAAACTGAGAAGAAAAATTGAGAAAAAACGACTGAAAAAACTGAAGAAAAACTTAGAAAAAAACTGTGAAAAAAACTGTGAAAAAAAAGAACTGAGAAAAAAAACTGAAGAAAAACTTGGAAAAAAACTGTGCACAAAACTGTGAAAAAAAAGAATTCAGAAAAAAAACTGTGAAAAAACTGTGCAGAAAAATTGAGCAGAAAAACTGAGAAAAAAAACTATTAAAAAAAACTGAAGAAAAATGGAGGAACAAAACAGAGAAGAAAAACTGAGAAAAAAGACTGAAAAAACTGAAGAAAAACTTAGGAAAAAAACTGTGAAAAAAACTGAGAAAAAAAACTATTAAAAAAAATTGAAGAAAAAGGAGGAAAAAACTGAGAAGAAAAACTGAGAAAAAAAGACTGAAAAAACTGAAGAAAAACTGAAGAAAAACTTGGAAAAAATCTGTGAAAAAAAAGAAGAACTGAGAAAAAAAAATGAAGAAAAACTTAGAAAAAAACTGTGAAAAAAAAGAAGAACTGAGAAAAAAAAGTGAAGAAAAACTTAGAAAAAAACTGTGAAAAAAAAGAACTGAGAAAAAAAAACTGAAGAAAAACTTAGAAAAAAACTGTGCACAAAACTGTGAAAAAAAAGAATTCAGAAAAAAAACTGAGAAAAAACTGAGCAGAAAAATTGAGCAGAAAAACTGAGAAAAAAAACTATTAAAAAAAACTGAAGAAAAACGGAGGAATAAATCAGAGAAGAAAAACTGAGAAAAAAGACTGAAAAAACTGAAGAAAAACTTAGAAAAAAAACTGAAAAAAACTGAGAAAAAAAACTATTAAAAAAAAACTGAAGAAAAAGGAGGAAAAAAACTGAGAAGAAAAACTGAGAAAAAAAGACTGAAAAAACTGAAGAAAAACTTAGAAAAAAACTGTGAAAAAAAAAAAGAACTGAGAAAAAAAACTGAAGAAAAACTTAGAAAAAAACTGAAAAAAACTGCAGAAAAAGAACTGAGAAAAAAATCTGAAGAAAAAACTGAGCAGAAAAACTGAGCAGAAAAACTGAGAAAAAAAACTATTTAAAAAAACTGAAGAAAAACGGAGGAAAAAAACTGAGAAGAAAAATTGAGAAAAAACGACTGAAAAAACTGAAGAAAAACTTAGAAAAAAACTGTGAAAAAAACTGTGAAAAAAAAGAACTGAGAAAAAAAACTGAAGAAAAACTTGGAAAAAAACTGTGCACAAAACTGTGAAAAAAAAGAATTCAGAAAAAAAACTGTGAAAAAACTGTGCAGAAAAATTGAGCAGAAAAACTGAGAAAAAAAACTATTAAAAAAAACTGAAGAAAAATGGAGGAACAAAACAGAGAAGAAAAACTGAGAAAAAAGACTGAAAAAACTGAAGAAAAACTTAGGAAAAAAACTGTGAAAAAAACTGAGAAAAAAAACTATTAAAAAAAATTGAAGAAAAAGGAGGAAAAAACTGAGAAGAAAAACTGAGAAAAAAAGACTGAAAAAACTGAAGAAAAACTGAAGAAAAACTTGGAAAAAATCTGTGAAAAAAAAGAAGAACTGAGAAAAAAAAATGAAGAAAAACTTAGAAAAAAACTGAAAAAAACTGCAAAAAAAGAACTGAGAAAAAAATCTGAAGAAAAAACTGAGCAGAAAAACTGATCAGAAAAACTGAGAAAAAAAACTATTTAAAAAAACTGAAGAAAAACAGAGGAAAAAAACTGAGAAGAAAAATTGAGAAAAAACGACTGAAAAAACTGAAGAAAAACTTAGAAAAAAACTGTGAAAAAAACTGTGAAAAAAAAGAACTGAGAAAAAAAACTGAAGAAAAACTTGGAAAAAAACTGTGCACAAAACTGTGAAAAAAAAGAATTCAGAAAAAAAACTGAGAAAAAACTGTGCAGAAAAATTGAGCAGAAAAACTGAGAAAAAAAACTATTAAAAAAAACTGAAGAAAAACGGAGGAACAAAACAGAGTCGAAAAACTGAGAAAAAAGACTGAAAAAACTGAAGAAAACTTAGGAAAAAAACTGTGAAAAAAACTGAGAAAAAAAACTATTAAAAAGAATTGAAGAAAAAGGAGGAAAAAAACTGAGAAGAAAAACTGAGAAAAAAAGACTGAAAAAACTGAAGAAAAACTTAGGAAAAAAACTGTGAAAAAAACTGAGAAAAAAAACTATTAAAAAAAATTGAAGAAAAAGGAGGAAAAAAACTGTGAAAAAAACTGAGAAAAAAAGACTGAAAAAACTGAAGAAAAACTTAGAAAAAAACTGTGAAAAAAAAGAAGAACTGAGAATAAAAACTGAAGAAAAAACTGAGCAGAAAAACTGAGCAGAAAAACTGAGAAAAAAAACTATTTAAAAAAACTGAAGAAAAAGGAGGAAAAAAACTGAGAAGAAAAACTGAGAAAAAAAGACTGAAAAAACTGAAGAAAAACTTAGAAAAAAACTGTGAAAAAAAAGAAGAACTGAGAAAAAAAACTGAAGAAAAACTTAGAAAAAAACTGAAAAAAAATGCAGAAAAAGAACTGAGAAAAAAATCTGAAGAAAAAACTGAGCAGAAAAACTGAGCAGAAAAACTGAGAAAAAAAACTATTTAAAAAAACTGAAGAAAAACGGAGGAAAAAAACTGAGAAGAAAAATTGAGAAAAAACGACTGAAAAAACTGAAGAAAAACTTAGAAAAAAACTGTGAAAAAAACTGTGAAAAAAAAGAACTGAGAAAAAAAACTGAAGAAAAATTTGGAAAAAAAACTGTGAACAAAACAGTGAAAAAAAAGAAGAACTGAGAAAAAAAACTGAGAAAAAACTGACTAGAAAAACTGCGGAGAAAAACTGAGAAAAAAAACTATTAAAAAAATACTGAAGAAAAAGCAGGAAAAAAACTGAGAAGAAAAACTGCGAAAAAAAGACTGAAGAAACTGAAGAAAAACTTAGAAAAAACTGCGAAAAAAAAGAAGAACTGAGAAAAAAAACTGAAGAATAACTTAGAAAAAAACTGAAAAAAACGGTGCAAAAAAGAACGGAGAAAAACATCTGAAGAAAAAACTGAGCAGAAAAACTGAGCAGAAAAACTGAGAAAAAAAATATTAAAAAAAACTGAAGAAAAAGGGAGGAAAAAAACTGAGAAGAAAAATTGAGAAAAAAGGACTGAAAAAACTGAAGAAAAACTTAGAAAAAATTGTGAAAAAAACTGTGAAAAAAAAGATCTGAGAAAAAAAACTGAAGAAATATTTAGAAAAAAACTGTGCACAAAACTGTGGAAAAAAAGAACTGAGAAAAAAAACTGAGAAAAAACTGAGCAGAAAAACTGATCAGAAAAACTGAGAAAAAAAACTAGTTAAAAAAACTGAAGAAAAACGGAGGAAAAAAACTGAGAAGAAAAATTGAGAAAAAACGACTGAAAAAACTGAATAAGAACTAAGAAAAAAACTGTGAAAAAAATTGTGAAAAAGAAGAACTGAGAAAAAAGACTGAAAAAACTGAAGAAAAACTTAGAAAAAAAACTGAAAAAAACTGAGAAAAAAAACTATTAAAAAAAAACTGAAGAAAAAGGAGGAAAAAAACTGAGAAGAAAAACTGAGCAAAAAAGACTGAAAAAACTGAAGAAAAACTTAGAAAAAACTGTGAAAAAAAAGAAGAACTGAGAAAAAAAACTGAAGAAAAACTTAGAAAAAAACTGTGAAAAAAAAGAACTGAGAAAAAAAAACTGAAGAAAAACTTAGAAAAAAACTGTGCACAAAACTGTGAAAAAAAAGAATTCAGAAAAAAAACTGAGAAAAAACTGAGCAGAAAAATTGAGCAGAAAAACTGAGAAAAAAAACTGAAGAAAAACGGAGGAATAAATCAGAGAAGAAAAACTGAGAAAAAAGACTGAAAAAACTGAAGAAAAACTTAGAAAAAAAACTGTGAACAAAACAGTGAAAAAAAAGAAGAACAGAGAAAAAAAACTGAGAAAAAACTGACTAGAAAAACTGCGGAGAAAAACTGAGAAAAAAAACTATTAAAAAAATACTGAAGAAAAAGGAGGAAAAAAACTGAGAAGAAAAATTGAGAAAAAAAGACTGAAAAAACTGAAGAAAAACTTAGAAAAAAACTGTGAATAAAAAGAAGAACTGAGAAAAAAAACTGAAGAAAAACTTAGAAAAAAACTGAAAAAAACTGCAAAAAAAGAACTGAGAAAAAAATCTGAAGAAAAAACTGAGCAGAAAAACTGAGCAGAAAAACTGAGAAAAAAAACTATTTAAAAAAACTGAAGAAAAACGGAGGAAAAAAACTGAGAAGAAAAATTGAGAAAAAACGACTGAAAAAACTGAAGAAAAACTTAGAAAAAAACTGCGAAAAAAACTGTGAAAAAAATGAACTGAGAAAAAAAACTGAAGAAAAATTTGGAAAAAAAACTGTGAACAAAACAGTGAAAAAAAAGAAGAACTGAGAAAAAAAACTGAGAAAAAACTGACTAGAAAAACTGCGGAGAAAAACTGAAAAAAAACTATTAAAAAAATACTGAAGAAAAAGGAGGAAAAAAACTGAGAAGAAAAACTGAGAAAAAAGACTGAAAAAACTGAAGAAAAACTTAGAAAAAAACTGTGAAAAAAAGAAGAACTGAGAAAAAAAACTGAAGAAAAACTTAGAAAAAAACTGAAAAAAACTGCAAAAAAAGAACTGAGAAAAAAATCTGAAGAAAAAACTGAGCAGAAAAACTGATCAGAAAAACTGAGAAAAAAAACTATTTAAAAAAACTGAAGAAAAACAGAGGAAAAAAACTGAGAAGAAAAATTGAGAAAAAACGACTGAAAAAACTCAAGAAAAACTTAGAAAAAAACTGTGAAAAAAAAGAACTGAGAAAAAAAAACTGAAGAAAAACTTAGAAAAAAACTGTGCACAAAACTGTGAAAAAAAAGAATTCAGAAAAAAAAGTGAGAAAAAACTGAGCAGAAAAATTGAGCAGAAAAACTGAGAAAAAAAACTATTAAAAAAAACTGAAGAAAAATGGAGGAATAAAACAGAGAAGAAAATTGAAGAAAAAGGAGGAAAAAAACTGAGAAGAAAAACTGAGAAAAAAAGACTGAAAAAACTGAAGAAAAACTTAGAAAAAAACTGAAAAAAACTGCAAAAAAAGAACTGAGAAAAAAATCTGAAGAAAAAACTGAGCAGAAAAACTGATCAGAAAAACTGAGAAAAAAAACTATTTAAAAAAACTGAAGAAAAACGGAGGAAAAAAACTGAGAAGAAAAATTGAGAAAAAACGACTGAAAAAACTGAAGAAAAACTTAGAAAAAAACTGTGAAAAAAACTGTGAAAAAAAGAACTGAGAAAAAAACTGAAGAAAAATTTGGAAAAAAAACTGTGAACAAAACAGTGAAAAAAAAGAAGAACTGAGAAAAAAAAACTGAGAAAAAACTGACTAGAAAATCTGCGGAGAAAAACTGAGAAAAAAAACTATTAAAAAAATACTGAAGAAAAAGGAGGAAAAAAACTGAGAAGAAAAACTGCGAAAAAAAGACTGAAGAAACTGAAGAAAAACTTAGAAAAATCTGCGAAAAAAAAGAAGAACTGAGAAAAAAAACTGAAGAATAACTTAGAAAAAAACTAAAAAAAACGGTGCAAAAAAGAACGGAGAAAAACATCTGAAGAAAAAACTGAGCAGAAAAACTGAGCAGAAAAACTGAGAAAAAAAATATTAAAAAAAACTGAAGAAAAAGGGAGGAAAAAAACTGAGAAGAAAAATTGAGAAAAAACGACTGAAAAAACTGAAGAAAAACTTAGAAAAAATTGTGAAAAAAACTGTGAAAAAAAAGATCTGAGAAAAAAAACTGAAGAAATATTTAGAAAAAAACTGTGCACAAAACTGTGGAAAAAAAGAACTGAGAAAAAAAACTGAGAAAAAACTGAGCAGAAAAACTGATCAGAAAAACTGAGAAAAAAAACTAGTTAAAAAAACTGAAGAAAAACAGAGGAAAAAAACTGAGAAGAAAAATTGAGAAAAAACGACTGAAGAAACTGAAGAAGAACTAAGAAAAAAACTGAGAAAAAAAACTATTAAAAAAAAACTGAAGAAAAAGGAGGAAAAAAACTGAGAAGAAAAACTGAGCAAAAAAGACTGAAAAAACTGAAGAAAAACTTAGAAAAAAACTGTGGAAAAAAGAAGAACTGAGAAAAAAAACTGAAGAAAAACTTAGAAAAAAACTGTGAAAAAAAAGAACTGAGAAAAAAAAACTGAAGAAAAACTTAGAAAAAAACTGTGCACAAAACTGTGAAAAAAAAGAATTCAGAAAAAAAACTGAGAAAAAACTGAGCAGAAAAATTGAGCAGAAAAACTGAGAAAAAAAACTATTAAAAAAAACTGAAGAAAAACGGAGGAACAAAACAGAGAAGAAAAACTGAGAAAAAAGACTGAAAAAACTGAAGAAAAACTTAGGAAAAAAACTGTGAAAAAAACAGAGAAAAAAAACTATTAAAAAAAAATTGAAGAAAAAGGAGGAAAAAAACTGTGAAAAAAACTGTGAAAAAAAAGAACTGAGAAAAAAAATGAAGAAAAACTTAGAAAACAACTGAAAAAAACTGCAAAAAAAGAACTGAGAAAAAAATCTGAAGAAAAAACTGAGCAGAAAAACTGATCAGAAAAACTGAGAAAAAAAACTATTTAAAAAAACTGAAGAAAAACGGAGGAAAAAAACTGAGAAGAAAAATTGAGAAAAAACGACTGAAAAAACTGAAGAAAAACTTAGAAAAAAACTGTGAAAAAAACTGTGAAAAAAAAGAACTGAGAAAAAAACTGAAGAAAAATTTGGAAAAAAAACTGTGAACAAAACAGTGAAAAAAAAGAAGAACTGAGAAAAAAAAACTGAGAAAAAACTGACTAGAAAATCTGCGGAGAAAAACTATTAAAAAAATACTGAAGAAAAAGGAGGAAAAAAACTGAGAAGAAAAACTGCGAAAAAAAGACTGAAGAAACTGAAGAAAAACTTAGAAAAATCTGCGAAAAAAAAGAAGAACTGAGAAAAAAAACTGAAGAATAACTTAGAAAAAAACTGAAAAAAACGGTGCAAAAAAGAACGGAGAAAAACATCTGAAGAAAAAACTGAGCAGAAAAACTGAGCAGAAAAACTGAGAAAAAAAATATTTAAAAAAACTGAAGAAAAAGGGAGGAAAAAAACTGAGAAGAAAAATTGAGAAAAAACGACTGAAAAAACTGAAGAAAAACTTAGAAAAAATTGTGAAAAAAACTGTGAAAAAAAAGATCTGAGAAAAAAAACTGAAGAAATATTTAGAAAAAAACTGTGCACAAAACTGTGGAAAAAAAGAACTGAGAAAAAAAACTGAGAAGAAACTGAGCAGAAAAACTGATCAGAAAAACTGAGAAAAAAAACTAGTTAAAAAAACTGAAGAAAAACGGAGGAAAAAAACTGAGAAGAAAAATTGAGAAAAAACGACTGAAGAAACTGAAGAAGAACTAAGAAAAAAACTGAGAAAAAAAACTATAAAAAAAAACTGAAGAAAAAGGAGGAAAAAAACTGAGAAGAAAAACTGAGCAAAAAAGATTGAAAAAACTGAAGAAAAACTTAGAAAAAAACTGAAAAAAAAGAAGAACTGAGAAAAAAAACTGAAGAAAAACTTAGAAAAAAACTGTGAAAAAAAAGAACTGAGAAAAAAAAACTGAAGAAAAACTTAGAAAAAAACTGTGCACAAAACTGTGAAAAAAAAGAATTCAGAAAAAAAACTGAGAAAAAACTGAGCAGAAAAATTGAGCAGAAAAACTGAGAAAAAAAACTATTAAAAAAAACTGAAGAAAAACGGAGGAATAAATCAGAGAAGAAAAACTGAGAAAAAAGACTGAAAAAACTGAAGAAAAACTTAGAAAAAAAACTGTGAAAAAAACTGAGAAAAAAAACTATTAAAAAAAAACTGAAGAAAAAGGAGGAAAAAAACTGAGAAGAAAAACTGAGAAAAAAAGACTGAAAAAACTGAAGAAAAACTTAGAAAAAAACTGTGAAAAAAAAGTAGAACTGAGAAAAAAAACTGAAGAAAAACTTAGAAAAAAACTGAAAAAAACTGCAAAAAAAGAACTGAGAAAAAAATCTGAAGAAAAAACTGAGCAGAAAAACTGATCAGAAAAACTGAGAAAAAAATCTGAAGAAAAAACTGAGCAGAAAAACTGATCAGAAAAACTGAGAAAAAAAAATATTTAAAAAAACTGAAGAAAAACGGAGGAAAAAAACTGAGAAGAAAAATTGAGAAAAAACGACTGAAAAAACTGAAGAAAAACTTAGGAAAAAAACTGTGAAAAAAACTGAGAAAAAAAACTATTAAAAAAAAATTGAAGAAAAAGGAGGAAAAAAACTGAGAAGAAAAACTGAGAAAAAAAGACTGAAAAAACTGAAGAAAAACTTAGAAAAAACTGTGAAAAAAAAGAAGAACTGAGAAAAAAAACTGAAGAAAAACTTAGAAAAAAACTGAAAAAACTGAAAAAAAAGAACTGAGAAAAAAATCTGAAGAAAAAACTGAGCAGAAAAACTGATCAGAAAAACTGAGAAAAAAAACTATTTAAAAAAACTGAAGAAAAACGGAGGAAAAAAACTGAGAAGAAAAATTGAGAAAAACGACTGAAAAAACTGAAGAAAAACTAAGAAAAAAACTGTGAAAAAAATTGTGAAAAAAAAGAACTGAGAAAAAAGACTGAAAAAACAGAAGAAAAACTTAGGAAAAAAACTGTGAAAAAATCAGAGAAAAAAAACTATTAAAAAAAAATTGAAGAAAAAGGAGGAAAAAAACTGAGAAGAAAAACTGAGAAAAAAAGACTGAAAAAACTGAAGAAAAACTTAGAAAAAAACTGTGAAAAAAACTGTGAAAAAAAAGAACTGAGAAAAAAAAATGAAGAAAAACTTAGAAAAAAACTGAAAAAAACTGCAAAAAAAGAACTGAGAAAACAATCTGAAGAAAAAACTGAGCAGAAAAACTGATCAGAAAAACTGAGAAAAAAAACTATTTAAAAAAACAGAAGAAAAACGGAGGAAAAAAACTGAGAAGAAAAATTGAGAAAAAACGACTGAAAAAACTGAAGAAAATCTAAGAAAAAAACTGTGAAAAAAACTGTGAAAAAAAAGAACTGAGAAAAAAAAACTGAAGAAAAACTTAGAAAAAAACTGTGCACAAAACTGTGAAAAAAAAGAATTCAGAAAAAAAACTGAGAAAAAACTGAGCAGAAAAATTGAGCAGAAAAACTGAGAAAAAAAACTATTAAAAAAAACTGAAGAAAAACGGAGGAATAAAACAGAGAAGAAAAACTGAGAAAAAAGACTGAAAAAACTGAAGAAAAACTTAGAAAAAAACTGTGAAAAAAAAGAAGAACTGAGAAAAAAACTGAAAAAAACTGCAAAAAAAGAACTGAGAAAAAAATCTGAAGAAAAAACTGAGCAGAAAAACTGATCAGAAAAACTGAGAAAAAATACTATTTAAAAAAACTGAAGAAAAACTAAGAAAAAAACTGTGAAAATAATTGTGAAAAAAAAGAACTGAGAAAAAAGACTGAAAAAACTGAAGAAAAACTTAGAAAAAAAACTGAAAAAAACTGAGAAAAAAAAACTATTAAAAAAAAACTGAAGAAAAAGGAGGAAAAAAACTGAGAAGAAAAACTGAGAAAAAAAGACTGAAAAAACTGAAGAAAAACTTAGAAAAAAACTGTGAAAAAAAAGAAGAACTGAGAAAAAAAACTGAAGAAAAACTTAGAAAAAAACTGAAAAAAACTGCAAAAAAAGAACTGAGAAAAAAATCTGAAGAAAAAACTGAGCAGAAAAACTGATCAGAAAAACTGAGAAAAAAAAACTATTTAAAAAAACTGAAGAAAAACGGAGGAAAAAAACTGAGAAGAAAAATTGAGAAAAAACGACTGAAAAAACTGAAGAAAAACTTAGAAAAAAACTGTGAAAAAAACTGTGAAAAAAAAGAACTGAGAAAAAAACTGAAGAAAAATTTGAAAAAAAACTGTGAACAAAACAGTGAAAAAAAAGAAGAACTGAGAAAAAAAAACTGAGAAAAAACTGACTAGAAAATCTGCGGAGAAAAACTGAGAAAAAAAACTATTAAAAAAATACTGAAGAAAAAGGAGGAAAAAAACTGAGAAGAAAAACTGCGAAAAAAAGACTGAAGAAACTGAAGAAAAACTTAGAAAAATCTGCGAAAAAAAAGAAGAACTGAGAAAAAAAACTGAAGAATAACTTAGAAAAAAACTGAAAAAAACGGTGCAAAAAAGAACGGAGAAAAACATCTGAAGAAAAAACTGAGCAGAAAAACTGAGCAGAAAAACTGAGAAAAAAAATATTAAAAAAAACTGAAGAAAAAGGGAGGAAAAAAACTGAGAAGAAAAATTGAGAAAAAACGACTGAAAAAACTGAAGAAAAACTTAGAAAAAATTGTGAAAAAAACTGTGAAAAAAAAGATCTGAGAAAAAAAACTGAAGAAATATTTAGAAAAAAACTGTGCACAAAACTGTGGAAAAAAAGAACTGAGAAAAAAAACTGAGAAAAAACTGAGCAGAAAAACTGATCAGAAAAACTGAGAAAAAAAACTAGTTAAAAAAACTGAAGAAAAACGGAGGAAAAAAACTGAGAAGAAAAATTGAGAAAAAACGACTGAAAAAACTGAAGAACTAAGAAAAAAACTGAGAAAAAAAACTATAAAAAAAAACTGAAGAAAAAGGAGGAAAAAAACTGAGAAGAAAAACTGAGCAAAAAAGACTGAAAAAACTGAAGAAAAACTTAGAAAAAAACTGTGAAAAAAAAGAAGAACTGAGAAAAAAAACTGAAGAAAAACTTAGAGAAAAACTGTGAAAAAAAAGAACTGAGAAAAAAAAACTGAAGAAATTCTTAGAAAAAAACTGTGCACAAAACTGTGAAAAAAAAGAATTCAGAAAAAAAACTGAGAAAAAACTGAGCAGAAAAATTGAGCAGAAAAACTGAGAAAAAAAACTATTAAAAAAAACTGAAGAAAAACAGAGGAATAAATCAGAGAAGAAAAACTGAGAAAAAAGACTGAAAAAACTGAAGAAAAACTTAGAAAAAAAACTGTGAAAAAAACTGAGAAAAAAAACTATTAAAAAAAAACTGAAGAAAAAGGAGGAAAAAAACTGAGAAGAAAAACTGAGAAAAAAAGACTGAAAAAACTGAAGAAAAACTTAGAAAAAAACTGTGAAAAAAAAGTAGAACTGAGAAAAAAAACTGAAGAAAAACTTAGAAAAAAACTGAAAAAAACTGCAAAAAAAGAACTGAGAAAAAAATCTGAAGAAAAAACTGAGCAGAAAAACTGATCAGAAAAACTGAGAAAAAAATCTGAAGAAAAAACTGAGCAGAAAAACTGATCAGAAAAACTGAGAAAAAAAAATATTTAAAAAAACTGAAGAAAAACGGAGGAAAAAAACTGAGAAGAAAAATTGAGAAAAAACGACTGAAAAAACTGAAGAAAAACTTAGGAAAAAAACTGTGAAAAAAACTGAGAAAAAAAACTATTAAAAAAAAATTGAAGAAAAAGGAGGAAAAAAACTGAGAAGAAAAACTGAGAAAAAAAGACTGAAAAAACTGAAGAAAAACTTAGAAAAAACTGTGAAAAAAAAGAAGAACTGAGAAAAAAAACTGAAGAAAAACTTAGAAAAAAACTGAAAAAAACTGCAAAAAAAGAACTGAGAAAAAAATCTGAAGAAAAAACTGAGCAGAAAAACTGATCAGAAAAACTGAGAAAAAAAACTATTTAAAAAAACTGAAGAAAAACGGAGGAAAAAAACTGAGAAGAAAAATTGAGAAAAAACGACTGAAAAAACTGAAGAAAAACTTAGAAAAAAACTGTGAAAAAAACTGTGAAAAAAAAGAACTGAGAAAAAAACTGAAGAAAAATTTGGAAAAAAAACTGTGAACAAAACAGTGAAAAAAAAGAAGAACTGAGAAAAAAAAACTGAGAAAAAACTGACTAGAAAATCTGCGGAGAAAAACTGAGAAAAAAAACTATTAAAAAAATACTGAAGAAAAAGGAGGAAAAAAACTGAGAAGAAAAACTGCGAAAAAAAGACTGAAGAAACTGAAGAAAAACTTAGAAAAATCTGCGAAAAAAAAGAAGAACTGAGAAAAAAAACTGAAGAATAACTTAGAAAAAAACTGAAAAAAACGGTGCAAAAAAGAACGGAGAAAAACATCTGAAGAAAAAACTGAGCAGAAAAACTGAGCAGAAAAACTGAGAAAAAAAATATTAAAAAAAACTGAAGAAAAAGGGAGGAGAAAAACTGAGAAGAAAAATTGAGAAAAAACGACTGAAAAAACTGAAGAAAAACTTAGAAAAAATTGTGAAAAAAACTGTGAAAAAAAAGATCTGAGAAAAAAAACTGAAGAAATATTTAGAAAAAAACTGTGCACAAAACTGTGGAAAAAAAGAACTGAGAAAAAAAACTGAGAAAAAACTGAGCAGAAAAACTGATCAGAAAAACTGAGAAAAAAAACTAGTTAAAAAAACTGAAGAAAAACGGAGGAAAAAAACTGAGAAGAAAAATTGAGAAAAAACGACTGAAAAAACTGAAGAAGAACTAAGAAAAAAACTGAGAAAAAAAACTATAAAAAAAAACTGAAGAAAAAGGAGGAAAAAAACTGAGAAGAAAAACTGAGCAAAAAAGACTGAAAAAACTGAAGAAAAACTTAGAAAAAAACTGTGAAAAAAAAGAAGAACTGAGAAAAAAAACTGAAGAAAAACTTAGAAAAAAACTGTGAAAAAAAAGAACTGAGAAAAAAAAACTGAAGAAAAACTTAGAAAAAAACTGTGCACAAAACTGTGAAAAAAAAGAATTCAGAAAAAAAACTGAGAAAAAACTGAGCAGAAAAATTGAGCAGAAAAACTGAGAAAAAAAACTATTAAAAAAAACTGAAGAAAAACGGAGGAATAAATCAGAGAAGAAAAACTGAGAAAAAAGACTGAAAAAACTGAAGAAAAACTTAGAAAAAAAACTGTGAAAAAAACTGAGAAAAAAAACTATTAAAAAAAAACTGAAGAAAAAGGAGGAAAAAAACTGAGAAGAAAAACTGAGAAAAAAAGACTGAAAAAACTGAAGAAAAACTTAGAAAAAAACTGTGAAAAAAAAGTAGAACTGAGAAAAAAAACTGAAGAAAAACTTAGAAAAAAACTGAAAAAAACTGCAAAAAAAGAACTGAGAAAAAAATCTGAAGAAAAAACTGAGCAGAAAAACTGATCAGAAAAACTGAGAAAAAAATCTGAAGAAAAAACTGAGCAGAAAAACTGATCAGAAAAACTGAGAAAAAAAAATATTTAAAAAAACTGAAGAAAAACGGAGGAAAAAAACTGAGAAGAAAAATTGAGAAAAAACGACTGAAAAAACTGAAGAAAAACTTAGGAAAAAAACTGTGAAAAAAACTGAGAAAAAAACTATTAAAAAAAAATTGAAGAAAAAGGAGGAAAAAAACTGAGAAGAAAAACTGAGAAAAAAAGACTGAAAAAACTGAAGAAAAACTTAGAAAAAACTGTGAAAAAAAAGAAGAACTGAGAAAAAAAACTGAAGAAAAACTTAGAAAAAAACTGAAAAAACTGAAAAAAAAGAACTGAGAAAAAAATCTGAAGAAAAAACTGAGCAGAAAAACTGATCAGAAAAACTGAGAAAAAAAACTATTTAAAAAAACTGAAGAAAAACGGAGGAAAAAAACTGAGAAGAAAAATTGAGAAAAACGACTGAAAAAACTGAAGAAAAACTAAGAAAAAAACTGTGAAAAAAATTGTGAAAAAAAAGAACTGAGAAAAAAGACTGAAAAAACAGAAGAAAAACTTAGAAAAAAAACTGAAAAAAACTGAGAAAAAAAACTATTAAAAAAAAACTGAAGAAAAAGGAGGAAAAAAACTGAGAAGAAAAACTGAGAAAAAAAGACTGAAAAAACAGAAGAAAAACTTAGAAGAAAACTGTGAAAAAAAAGAAAAACTGAGAAAAAAACTGAAATAAACTGCAAAAAAAGAACTGAGAAAAAAATCTGAAGAAAAAACTGAGCAGAAAAACTGATCAGAAAAACTGAGAAAAAAAACTATTTAAAAAAACTGAAGAAAAACGGAGGAAAAAAACTGAGAAGAAAAATTGAGAAAAAACGACTGAAAAAACTGAAGAAAAACTAAGAAAAAGCTGTGAAAAAAATTGTGAAAAAAAAGAACTGAGAAAAAAAACTGAAGAAAAAACTGAGCAGAAAAACTGAGCAGAAAAACTGAGAAAAAAATAACTATTAAAAAAATACTGAAGAAAAAGGAGGAAAAAAACTGTGAAAAAAACTGAAAAAAAGAACTGAGAAAAAAAACTGAAGAAAAATTTGGAAAAAAAACTGTGAACAAAACAGTGAAAAAAAAGAAGAACTGAGAAAAAAAACTGAGAAAAAACTGACTAGAAAAACTGCGGAGAAAAACTGAGAAAGAAAACTATTAAAAAAATACTGAAGAAAAAGGAGGAAAAAAACTGAGAAGAAAAACTGAGAAAAAAAGACTGAAAAAACTGAAGAAAAACTTAGAAAAAACTGTGAAAAAAAAGAAGAACTGAGAAAAAAAACTGAAGAAAAACTTAGAAAAAAACTGAAAAAAACGGTGCAAAAAAGAACGGAGAAAAACATCTGAAGAAAAAACTGAAGAAAAACTGAGCAGAAAAACTGAGAAAAAAAATATTTAAAAAAACTGAAGAAAAAGGGAGGAAAAAAACTGAGAAGAAAAATTGAGAAAAAACGACTGAAATAACTGAAGAAAAACTTAGAAAAAATTGTGAAAAAATCTGTGAATAAAAAGAACTGAGAAAAAAAACTGAAGAAAAATTTAGAAAAAAATGTGCACAAAACTGTGGAAAAAAAGAACTAAGAAAAAAAACTGAGCAAAAAACTGAGCAGAAAAACTGAGCAGAAAAACTTCGAAAAAAACTGTGAAAAAAAAGAACTGAGAAAAAAAAACTGAAGAAAAACTTAGAAAAAAACTGTGCACAAAACTGTGAAAAAAAATAATTCAGAAAAAAAACTGAAGAAAAATTTAGAAAAAAACTGTGCTCAAAAGTGTGGAAAAAAAGAACTGAAAAAAAAACTGAGAAAAAACTGAGCAGAAAAACTGAGAAATAAAACTATTAAAAAAAAACTGAAGAAAAACGGATGAAAAAAACTGAGAAGAAAAATTGAGAAAAAACGACTGAAAAAACTGAAGAAAAACTTAGAAAAAAACTGTGAAAAACTGAAAAAAAAGAACTGAGAAAAAAAACTGTGAAAAAAACTGTGAAAAAAAAAAACTGAGAAAAAAAACTATTAAAAAAAAACTGAAGAAAAAGGAGGAAAAAAACTGAGAAGAAAAACTGAGCAAAAAAGACTGCAAAAACTGAAGAAAAACTTAGAAAAAAACTGTGAAAAAAAAGAAGAACTGAGAAAAAAAACTGAAGAAAAACTTAGAAAAAAACTGTGAAAAAAAAGAACTGAGAAAAAAAAACTGAAGAAAAACTTAGAAAAAAACTGTGCACAAAACTGTGAAAAAAAAGAATTCAGAAAAAAAACTGAGAAAAAACTGAGCAGAAAAATTGAGCAGAAAAACTGAGAATAAAAACTATTAAAAAAAACTGAAGAAAAACGGAGGAATAAATCAGAGAAGAAAAACTGAGAAAAAAGACTGAAAAAACTGAAGAAAAACTTAGAAAAAAAACTGTGAAAAAAACTGAGAAAAAAAACTATTAAAAAAAAACTGAAGAAAAAGGAGGAAAAAAGCTGAGAAGAAAAACTGAGAAAAAAAGACTGAAAAAACTGAAGAAAAACTTAGAAAAAAACTGTGAAAAAAAAGAAGAACTGAGAAAAAAAACTGAAGAAAAACTTAGAAAAAAACTGAAAAAAAATGCTGAAAAAGAACTGAGAAAAAAATCTGAAGAAAAAACTGAGCAGAAAAACTGAGCAGAAAAACTGAGAAAAAAAACTATTTAAAAAAACTGAAGAAAAACGGAGGAAAAAAACTGAGAAGAAAAATTGAGAAAAAACGACTGAAAAAACTGAAGAAAAACTTAGAAAAAAACTGTGAAAAAAACTGTGAAAAAAAAGAACTGAGAAAAAAAACTGAAGAAAAATTTGGAAAAAAAACTGTGAACAAAACAGTGAAAAAAAAGAAGAACTGAGAAAAAAAACTGAGAAAAAACTGACTAGAAAAACTGCGGAGAAAAACTGAGAAAAAAAGCTATTAAAAAAATACTGAAGAAAAAGCAGGAAAAAAACTGAGAAGAAAAACTGAGAAAAAAAGACTGAAGAAACTGAAGAAAAACTTAGAAAAAACTGCGAAAAAAAAGAAGAACTGAGAAAAAAAACTGAAGAATAACTTAGAAAAAAACTGAAAAAAACGGTGCAAAAAAGAACGGAGAAAAACATCTGAAGAAAAAACTGAGCAGAAAAACTGAGCAGAAAAACTGAGAAAAAAAATATTAAAAAAAACTGAAGAAAAAGGGAGGAAAAAAACTGAGAAGAAAAATTGAGAAAAAAGGACTGAAAAAACTGAAGAAAAACTTAGAAAAAATTGTGAAAAAAACTGTGAAAAAAAAGATCTGAGAAAAAAAACTGAAGAAATATTTAGAAAAAAACTGTGCACAAAACTGTGGAAAAAAAGAACTGAGAAAAAAAACTGAGAAAAAACTGAGCAGAAAAACTGATCAGAAAAACTGAGAAAAAAAACTAGTTAAAAAAACTGAAGAAAAACGGAGGAAAAAAACTGAGAAGAAAAATTGAGAAAAAACGACTGAAAAAACTGAATAAGAACTAAGAAAAAAACTGTGAAAAAAATTGTGAAAAAGAAGAACTGAGAAAAAAGACTGAAAAAACTGAAGAAAAACTTAGAAAAAAAACTGAAAAAAACTGAGAAAAAAAACTATTAAAAAAATACTGAAGAAAAAGGAGGAAAAAAACTGAGAAGAAAAATTGAGAAAAAAAGACTGAAAAAACTGAAGAAAAACTTAGAAAAAAACTGTGAAAAAAAAGAAGAACTGAGAAAAAAAACTGAAGAAAAACTTAGAAAAAAACTGAAAAAAACTGCAAAAAAAGAACTGAGAAAAAAATCTGAAGAAAAAACTGAGCAGAAAAACTGATCAGAAAAACTGAGAAAAAAAACTATTTAAAAAAACTGAAGAAAAACAGAGGAAAAAAACTGAGAAGAAAAATTGAGCAAAAACGACTGAAAAAATTGAAGAAAAACTTAGAAAAAAACTGTGAAAAAAACTGTGAAAAAAAAGAACTGAGAAAAAAAACTGAAGAAAAACTTGGAAAAAAACTGTGAAAAAAAAGAATAACTGAGAAAAAAAACTGAAGAAAAACTTAGAAAAAAACTGAAAAAAACTGCAGAAGAACTGAGAAAAAAATCTGAAGAAAAAACTGAGCAGAAAAACTGAGCAGAAAAACTGAGAAAAAAAACTATTTAAAAAAACTGAAGAAAAACGGAGGAAAAAAACTGAGAAGAAAAATTGAGAAAAAACGACTGAAAAAACTGAAGAAAAACTTAGAAAAAAACTGTGAAAAAAACTGTGAAAAAAAAGAACTGAGAAAAAAAACTGAAGAAAAACTTGGAAAAAAACTGTGCACAAAACTGTGAAAAAAAAGAATTCAGAAAAAAAACTGTGAAAAAACTGTGCAGAAAAATTGAGCAGAAAAACTGAGAAAAAAAACTATTAAAAAAAACTGAAGAAAAACGGAGGAACAAAACAGAGAAGAAAAACTGAGAAAAAAGACTGAAAAAACTGAAGAAAAACTTAGGAAAAAAACTGTGAAAAAAACTGAGAAAAAAAACTATTAAAAAAAATTGAAGAAAAAGGAGGAAAAAAACTGAGAAGAAAAACTGAGAAAAAAAGACTGAAAAAACTGAAGAAAAACTTAGAAAAACACTGTGAAAAAAACTGTGAAAAAAAAGAACTGAGAAAAAAAAATGAAGAAAAACTTAGAAAAAAACTGAAAAAAACTGCAAAAAAAGAACTGAGAAAAAAATCTGAAGAAAAAACTGAGCAGAAAAACTGATCAGAAAAACTGAGAAAAAAAACTATTTAAAAAAACTGAAGAAAAACGGAGGAAAAAAACTGAGATTAAAAATTGAGAAAAAACGACTGAAAAAACTGAAGAAAAACTTAGAAAAAAACTGTGAAAAAAACTGTGAAAAAAAAGAACTGAGAAAAAAAACTGAAGAAAAATTTGGAAAAAAAACTGTGAACAAAACAGTGAAAAAAAAGAAGAACTGAGAAAAAAAACTGAGAAAAAACTGACTAGAAAAACTGCGGAGAAAAACTGAGAAAAAAAACTATTAAAAAAATACTGAAGAAAAAGGAGGAAAAAAACTGAGAAGAAAAACTGAGAAAAAAAGACTGAAAAAACTGAAGAAAAACTTAGAAAAAAACTGTGAAAAAAAAGAAGAACTGAGAAAAAAAACTGAAGAAAAACTTAGAAAAAAACTGAAAATAACTGCAAAAAAAGAACTGAGAAAAAAATCTGAAGAAAAAACTGAGCAGAAAAACTGATCAGAAAAACTGAGAAAAAAAACTATTTAAAAAAACTGAAGAAAAACAGAGGAAAAAAACTGAGAAGAAAAATTGAGAAAAAACGACTGAAAAAACTCAAGAAAAACTTAGAAAAAATCTGTGAAAAAAAAGAACTGAGAAAAAAAAACTGAAG
The DNA here is from genome assembly GCF_044704955.1 of Pristiophorus japonicus. Lineage (NCBI taxonomy): Eukaryota > Metazoa > Chordata > Chondrichthyes > Pristiophoridae > Pristiophorus > Pristiophorus japonicus. Next base: position 1,085,856 of record NW_027251071.1, read on the forward strand.
AAAAACTTAGAAAAAAACTGTGCACAAAACTGTGAAAAAAAAGAATTCACAAAAAAAACTGAGAAAAAACTGAGCAGAAAAATTGAGCAGAAAAACTGAGAAAAAAAACTATTAAAAAAAACTGAAGAAAAACGGAGGAATAAAACAGAGAAGAAAAACTGAGAAAAAAGACTGAAAAAACTGAAGAAAAACTTAGGAAAAAAACTGTGAAAAAAACTGAGAAAAAAAACTATTAAAAAAAAATTGAAGAAAAAGGAGGAAAAAAACTGAGAAGAAAAACTGAGAAAAAAAGACTGAAAAAACTGAAGAAAAACTTAGAAAAAAACTGTGAAAAAAACTGTGAAAAAAAAGAAATGAGAAAAAAAAATGAAGAAAAACTTGGAAAAAAACTGTGCACAAAACTGTGAAAAAAAAGAATTCAGAAAAAAAACTGAGAAAAAACTGTGCAGAAAAATTGAGCAGAAAAACTGAGAAAAAAAACTATTAAAAAAAACTGAAGAAAAACGGAGGAACAAAACAGAGAAGAAAAACTGAGAAAAAAGACTGAAAAAACTGAAGAAAAACTTAGGAAAAAAACTGTGAAAAAAACAGAGAAAAAAAACTATTAAAAAAAAATTGAAGAAAAAGGAGGAAAAAAACTGAGAAGAAAAACTGAGAAAAAAAGACTGAAAAAACTGAAGAAAAACTTAGAAAAAAACTGTGAAAAAAACTGTGAAAAAAAAGAACTGAGAAAAAAAAATGAAGAAAAACTTAGAAAAAAACTGAAAAAAACTGCAAAAAAAGAACTGAGAAAAAAATCTGAAGAAAAAACTGAGCAGAAAAACTGATCAGAAAAACTGAGAAAAAAAACTATTTAAAAAAACTGAAGAAAAACGGAGGAAAAAAACTGAGAAGAAAAATTGAGAAAAAACGACTGAAAAAACTGTAGAAAAACTTAGAAAAAAACTGTGAAAAAAACTGTGAAAAAAAAGAACTGAGAAAAAAAACTGAAGAAAAATTTGGAAAAAAAACTGTGAACAAAACGGTGCAAAAAAGAACGGAGAAAAACATCTGAAGAAAAAACTGAGCAGAAAAACTGATCAGAAAAACTGAGAAAAAATACTATTTAAAAAAACTGAAGAAAAACGGAGGAAAAAAACTGAGAAGAAAAATTGAGAAAAAACGACTGAAAAAACTGAAGAAAAACTTAGAAAAAAACTGTGAAAAAAACTGTGAAAAAAAAGAACTGAGAAAAAAAACTGAAGAAAAACTTGGAAAAAAACTGTGCACAAAACTGTGAAAAAAAAGAATTCAGAAAAAAAACTGTGAAAAAACTGTGCAGAAAAATTGAGCAGAAAAACTGAGAAAAAAAACTATTAAAAAAAACTGAAGAAAAACGGAGGAACAAAACAGAGAAGAAAAACTGAGAAAAAAGACTGAAAAAACTGAAGAAAAACTTAGGAAAAAAACTGTGAAAAAAACTGAGAAAAAAAACTATTAAAAAAAATTGAAGAAAAAGGAGGAAAAAAACTGAGAAGAAAAACTGAGAAAAAAAGACTGAAAAAACTGAAGAAAAACTTAGAAAAACACTGTGAAAAAAACTGTGAAAAAAAAGAACTGAGAAAAAAAAATGAAGAAAAACTTAGAAAAAAACTGAAAAAAACTGCAAAAAAAGAACTGAGAAAAAAATCTGAAGAAAAAACTGAGCAGAAAAACTGATCAGAAAAACTGAGAAAAAAAACTATTTAAAAAAACTGAAGAAAAACGGAGGAAAAAAACTGAGAAGAAAAATTGAGAAAAAACGACTGAAAAAACTGAAGAAAAACTTAGAAAAAAACTGTGAAAAAAACTGTGAAAAAAAAGAACTGAGAAAAAAAACTGAAGAAAAATTTGGAAAAAAAACTGTGAACAAAACAGTGAAAAAAAAGAAGAACTGAGAAAAAAAACTGAGAAAAAACTGACTAGAAAAACTGCGGAGAAAAACTGAGAAAAAAAACTATTAAAAAAATACTGAAGAAAAAGGAGGAAAAAAACTGAGAAGAAAAACTGAGAAAAAAAGACTGAAAAAACTGAAGAAAAACTTAGAAAAAAACTGTGAAAAAAAAGAAGAACTGAGAAAAAAAACTGAAGAAAAACTTAGAAAAAAACTGAAAATAACTGCAAAAAAAGAACTGAGAAAAAAATCTGAAGAAAAAACTGAGCAGAAAAACTGATCAGAAAAACTGAGAAAAAAAACTATTTAAAAAAACTGAAGAAAAACAGAGGAAAAAAACTGAGAAGAAAAATTGAGAAAAAACGACTGAAAAAACTCAAGAAAAACTTAGGAAAAAAACTGTGAAAAAAACTGAGAAAAAAAACTATTAAAAAAAAATTGAAGAAAAAGGAGGAAAAAAACTGAGAAGAAAAACTGAGAAAAAAAGACTGAAAAAACTGAAGAAAAACTTAGAAAAAAACTGTGAAAAAAACTGTGAAAAAAAAGAACTGAGAAAAAAAAATGAAGAAAAACTTGGAAAAAAACTGTGCACAAAACTGTGAAAAAAAAGAATTCAGAAAAAAAACTGAGAAAAAACTGTGCAGAAAAATTGAGCAGAAAAACTGAGAAAAAAAACTATTAAAAAAAACTGAAGAAAAACGGAGGAACAAAACAGAGAAGAAAAACTGAGAAAAAAGACTGAAAAAACTGAAGAAAAACTTAGGAAAAAAACTGTGAAAAAAACAGAGAAAAAAAACTATAAAAAAAAAATTGAAGAAAAAGGAGGAAAAAAACTGAGAAGAAAAACTGAGAAAAAAAGACTGAAAAAACTGAAGAAAAACTTAGAAAAAAACTGTGAAAAAAACTGTGAAAAAAAAGAACTGAGAAAAAAAAATGAAGAAAAACTTAGAAAAAAACTGAAAAAAACTGCAAAAAAAGAACTGAGAAAAAAATCTGAAGAAAAAACTGAGCAGAAAAACTGATCAGAAAAACTGAGAAAAAAAACTATTTAAAAAAACTGAAGAAAAACGGAGGAAAAAAACTGAGAAGAAAAATTGAGAAAAAACGACTGAAAAAACTGTAGAAAAACTTAGAAAAAAACTGTGAAAAAAACTGTGAAAAAAACTGTGAAAAAAAAGAACTGAGAAAAAAAACTGAAGAAAAATTTGGAAAAAAAACTGTGAACAAAACAGTGAAAAAAAAGAAGAACTGAGAAAAAAAACTGAGAAAAAACTGACTAGAAAATCTGCGGAGAAAAACTGAGAAAAAAAACTATTAAAAAAATACTGAAGAAAAAGGAGGAAAAAAACTGAGAAGAAAAACTGCGAAAAAAAGACTGAAGTAACTGAAGAAAAACTTAGAAAAATCTGCGAAAAAAAAGAACTGAGAAAAAAAACTGAAGAATAACTTAGAAAAAAACTGAAAAAAACGGTGCAAAAAAGAACGGAGAAAAACATCTGAAGAAAAAACTGAGCAGAAAAACTGATCAGAAAAACTGAGAAAAAAAATATTAAAAAAAACTGAAGAAAAAGGGAGGAAAAAAACTGAGAAGAAAAATTGAGAAAAAACGACTGAAAAAACTGAAGAAAAACTTAGAAAAAATTGTGAAAAAAACTGTGAAAAAAAAGATCTGAGAAAAAAAACTGAAGAAATATTTAGAAAAAAACTGTGCACAAAACTGTGGAAAAAAAGAACTGAGAAAAAAACTGAGAAAAAACTGAGCAGAAAAACTGATCAGAAAAACTGAGAAAAAAAACTAGTTAAAAAAACTGAAGAAAAACGGAGGAAAAAAACTGAGAAGAAAAATTGAGAAAAAACGACTGAAAAAACTGAAGAAGAACTAAGAAAAAAACTGTGAAAAAAATTGTGAAAAAGAAGAACTGAGAAAAAAGACTGAAAAAACTGAAGAAAAACTTAGAAAAAAAACGGAAAAAAACTGAGAAAAAAAACTATTAAAAAAAACTGAAGACAAAGGAGGAAAAAAACTGAGAAGAAAAACTGAGCAAAAAAGACTGAAAAAACTGAAGAAAAACTTAGAAAAAAACTGTGAAAAAAAAGAAGAACTGAGAAAAAAAACTGAAGAAAAACTTAGAAAAAAACTGTGAAAAAAAAGAACTGAGAAAAAAAAACTGAAGAAAAACTTAGAAAAAAACTGTGCACAGAACTGTGAAAAAAAAGAATTCAGAAAAAAAACTGAGAAAAAACTGAGCAGAAAAATTGAGCAGAAAAACTGAGAAAAAAAACTATTAAAAAAAACTGAAGAAAAACGGAGGAATAAATCAGAGAAGAAAAACTGAGAAAAAAGACTGAAAAAACTGAAGAAAAACTTAGAAAAAAAACTGTGAAAAAAACTGAGAAAAAAAACTATTAAAAAAAAACTGAAGAAAAAGGAGGAAAAAAACTGAGAAGAAAAACTGAGAAAAAAAGACTGAAAAAACTGAAGAAAAACTTAGAAAAAAACTGTGAAAAAAAAGAAGAACTGAGAAAAAAAACTGAAAAAAACTGCAAAAAAAAACTGAGAAAAAAATCTGAAGAAAAAACTGAGCAGAAAAACTGATCAGAAAAACTGAGAAAAAATACTATTTAAAAAAACTGAAGAAAAACTAAGAAAAAAACTGTGAAAATAATTGTGAAAAAAAAGAACTGAGAAAAAAGACTGAAAAAACTGAAGAAAAACTTAGAAAAAAAACTGAAAAAAACTGAGAAAAAAAAACTATTAAAAAAAAACTGAAGAAAAAGGAGGAAAAAAACTGAGAAGAAAAACTGAGAAAAAAAGACTGAAAAAACTGAAGAAAAACTTAGAAAAAAACTGTGAAAAAAAAAAAGAACTGAGAAAAAAAACTGAAGAAAAACTTAGAAAAAAACTGAAAAAAACTGCAAAAAAGAACTGAGAAAAAAATCTGAAGAAAAAACTGAGCAGAAAAACTGATCAGAAAAACTGAGAAAAAAAACTATTTAAAAAAACTGAAGAAAAACGGAGGAAAAAAACTGAGAAGAAAAATTGAGAAAAAACGACTGAAAAAACTGTAGAAAAACTTAGAAAAAAACTGTGAAAAAAACTGTGAAAAAAACTGTGAAAAAAAAGATCTGAGAAAAAAAACTGAAGAAATATTTAGAAAAAAACTGTGCACAAAACTGTGGAAAAAAAGAACTGAGAAAAAAAACTGAGAAAAAACTGAGCAGAAAAACTGATCAGAAAAACTGAGAAAAAAAACTAGTTAAAAAAACTGAAGAAAAACGGAGGAAAAAAACTGAGAAGAAAAATTGAGAAAAAACGACTGAAAAAACTGAAGAAGAACTAAGAAAAAAACTGAGAAAAAAAACTATAAAAAAAAAACTGAAGAAAAAGGAGGAAAAAAACTGAGAAGAAAAACTGAGCAAAAAAGACTGAAAAAACTGAAGAAAAACGGAGGAACAAAACAGAGAAGAAAAACTGAGAAAAAAGACTGAAAAAACTGAAGAAAAACTTAGGAAAAAAACTGTGAAAAAAACAGAGAAAAAAAACTATTAAAAAAAAATTGAAGAAAAAGGAGGAAAAAAACTGAGAAGAAAAACTGAGAAAAAAAGACTGAAAAAACTGAAGAAAAACTTAGAAAAAAACTGTGAAAAAAACTGTGAAAAAAAAGAACTGAGAAAAAAAAATGAAGAAAAACTTAGAAAAAAACTGAAAAAAACTGCAAAAAAAGAACTGAGAAAAAAATCTGAAGAAAAAACTGAGCAGAAAAACTGATCAGAAAAACTGAGAAAAAAAACTATTTAAAAAAACTGAAGAAAAACGGAGGAAAAAAACTGAGAAGAAAAATTGAGAAAAAACGACTGAAAAAACTGTAGAAAAACTTAGAAAAAAACTGTGAAAAAAACTGTGAAAAAAACTGTGAAAAAAAAGAACTGAGAAAAAAAACTGAAGAAAAATTTGGAAAAAAAACTGTGAACAAAACAGTGAAAAAAAAGAAGAACTGAGAAAAAAAACTGAGAAAAAACTGACTAGAAAATCTGCGGAGAAAAACTGAGAAAAAAAACTATTAAAAAAATACTGAAGAAAAAGGAGGAAAAAAACTGAGAATAAAAACTGCGAAAAAAAGACTGAAGTAACTGAAGAAAAACTTAGAAAAATCTGCGAAAAAAAAGAAGAACTGAGAAAAAAAACTGAAGAATAACTTAGAAAAAAACTGAAAAAAACGGTGCAAAAAAGAACGGAGAAAAACATCTGAAGAAAAAACTGAGCAGAAAAACTGATCAGAAAAACTGAGAAAAAAAATATTAAAAAAAACTGAAGAAAAAGGGAGGAAAAAAACTGAGAAGAAAAATTGAGAAAAAACGACTGAAAAAACTGAAGAAAAACTTAGAAAAAAACTGTGAAAAAAAAGAACTGAGAAAAAAAACTGAAGAAAAACTTAGAAAAAAACTGTGAAAAAAAAGAACTGAGAAAAAAAAACTGAAGAAAAACTTAGAAAAAAACTGTGCACAAAACTGTGAAAAAAAAGAATTCAGAAAAAAAACTGAGAAAAAACTGAGCAGAAAAATTGAGCAGAAAAACTGAGAAAAAAAACTATTAAAAAAAACTGAAGAAAAACGGAGGAATAAATCAGAGAAGAAAAACTGAGAAAAAAGACTGAAAAAACTGAAGAAAAACTTAGAAAAAACTGTGAAAAAAAAGAAGAACTGAGAAAAAAAACTGAAGAAAAACTTAGAAAAAAACTGAAAAAACTGAAAAAAAAGAACTGAGAAAAAAATCTGAAGAAAAAACTGAGCAGAAAAACTGATCAGAAAAACTGAGAAAAAAAACTATTTAAAAAAACTGAAGAAAAACGGAGGAAAAAAACTGAGAAGAAAAATTGAGAAAAACGACTGAAAAAACTGAAGAAAAACTAAGAAAAAAACTGTGAAAAAAATTGTGAAAAAAAAGAACTGAGAAAAAAGACTGAAAAAACAGAAGAAAAACTTAGGGAAAAAACTGTGAAAAAAACAGAGAAAAAAAACTATTAAAAAAAAATTGAAGAAAAAGGAGGAAAAAAACTGAGAAGAAAAACTGAGAAAAAAAGACTGAAAAAACTGAAGAAAAACTTAGAAATAAACTGTGAAAAAAACTGTGAAAAAAAAGAACTGAGAAAAAAAATGAAGAAAAACTTAGAAAAAAACTGAAAAAAACTGCAAAAAAAGAACTGAGAAAACAATCTGAAGAAAAAACTGAGCAGAAAAACTGATCAGAAAAACTGAGAAAAAAAACTATTTAAAAAAACTGAAGAAAAACGGAGGAAAAAAACTGAGAAGAAAAATTGAGAAAAAACGACTGAAAAAACTGAAGAAAATCTAAGAAAAAAACTGTGAAAAAAACTGTGAAAAAAAAGAACTGAGAAAAAAAACTGAAGAAAAACTTAGAAAAAAACTGTGCACAAAACTGTGAAAAAAAAGAATTCAGAAAAAAAACTGAGAAAAAACTGAGCAGAAAAATTGAGCAGAAAAACTGAGAAAAAAAACTATTAAAAAAAACTGAAGAAAAACGGAGGAATAAAACAGAGAAGAAAAACTGAGAAAAAAGACTGAAAAAACTGAAGAAAAACTTAGAAAAAAACTGTGAAAAAAAAGAAGAACTGAGAAAAAAAACTGAAAAAAACTGCAAAAAAAAACTGAGAAAAAAATCTGAAGAAAAAACTGAGCAGAAAAACTGATCAGAAAAACTGAGAAAAAATACTATTTAAAAAAACTGAAGAAAAACTAAGAAAAAAACTGTGAAAATAATTGTGAAAAAAAAGAACTGAGAAAAAAGACTGAAAAAACTGAAGAAAAACTTAGAAAAAAAACTGAAAAAAACTGAGAAAAAAAAACTATTAAAAAAAAACTGAAGAAAAAGGAGGAAAAAAACTGAGAAGAAAAACTGAGAAAAAAAGACTGAAAAAACTGAAGAAAAACTTAGAAAAAAACTGTGAAAAAAAAGAAGAACTGAGAAAAAAAACTGAAGAAAAACTTAGAAAAAAACTGAAAAAAACTGCAAAAAAGAACTGAGAAAAAAATCTGAAGAAAAAACTGAGCAGAAAAACTGATCAGAAAAACTGAGAAAAAAAACTATTTAAAAAAACTGAAGAAAAACGGAGGAAAAAAACTGAGAAGAAAAATTGAGAAAAAACGACTGAAAAAACTGAAGAAAAACTTAGAAAAAAACTGTGAAAAAAACTGTGAAAAAAAAGAACTGAGAAAAAAACTGAAGAAAAATTTGGAAAAAAAACTGTGAACAAAACAGTGAAAAAAAAGAAGAACTGAGAAAAAAAAACTGAGAAAAAACTGACTAGAAAATCTGCGGAGAAAAACTGAGAAAAAAAACTATTAAAAAAATACTGAAGAAAAAGGAGGAAAAAAACTGAGAAGAAAAACTGCGAAAAAAAGACTGAAGAAACTGAAGAAAAACTTAGAAAAATCTGCGAAAAAAAAGAAGAACTGAGAAAAAAAACTGAAGAATAACTTAGAAAAAAACTGAAAAAAACGGTGCAAAAAAGAACGGAGAAAAACATCTGAAGAAAAAACTGAGCAGAAAAACTGAGCAGAAAAACTGAGAAAAAAAATATTAAAAAAAACTGAAGAAAAAGGGAGGAAAAAAACTGAGAAGAAAAATTGAGAAAAAACGACTGAAAAAACTGAAGAAAAACTTAGAAAAAATTGTGAAAAAAACTGTGAAAAAAAAGATCTGAGAAAAAAAACTGAAGAAATATTTAGAAAAAAACTGTGCACAAAACTGTGGAAAAAAAGAACTGAGAAAAAAAACTGAGAAAAAACTGAGCAGAAAAACTGATCAGAAAAACTGAGAAAAAAAACTAGTTAAAAAAACTGAAGAAAAACGGAGGAAAAAAACTGAGAAGAAAAATTGAGAAAAAACGACTGAAAAAACTGAAGAAGAACTAAGAAAAAAACTGAGAAAAAAAACTATAAAAAAAAAACTGAAGAAAAAGGAGGAAAAAAACTGAGAAGAAAAACTGAGCAAAAAAGACTGAAAAAACTGAAGAAAAACTTAGAAAAAAACTGTGAAAAAAAAGAAGAACTGAGAAAAAAAACTGAAGAAAAACTTAGAAAAAAACTGTGAAAAAAAAGAACTGAGAAAAAAAAACTGAAGAAAAACTTAGAAAAAAACTGTGCACAAAACTGTGAAAAAAAAGAATTCAGAAAAAAAACTGAGAAAAAACTGAGCAGAAAAATTGAGCAGAAAAACTGAGAAAAAAAACTATTAAAAAAAACTGAAGAAAAACGGAGGAATAAATCAGAGAAGAAAAACTGAGAAAAAAGACTGAAAAAACTGAAGAAAAACTTAGAAAAAAAACTGTGAAAAAAACTGAGAAAAAAAACTATTAAAAAAAAACTGAAGAAAAAGGAGGAAAAAAACTGAGAAGAAAAACTGAGAAAAAAAGACTGAAAAAACTGAAGAAAAACTTAGAAAAAAACTGTGAAAAAAAAGAAGAACTGAGAAAAAAAACTGAAGAAAAACTTAGAAAAAAACTGAAAAAAACTGCAGAAAAAGAACTGAGAAAAAAATCTGAAGAAAAAACTGAGCAGAAAAACTGAGCAGAAAAACTGAGAAAAAAAACTATTTACAAAAACTGAAGAAAAACGGAGGAAAAAAACTGAGAAGAAAAATTGAGAAAAAACGACTGAAAAAACTGAAGAAAAACTTAGAAAAAAACTGTGAAAAAAACTGTGAAAAAAAAGAACTGAGAAAAAAAACTGAAGAAAAAACTGAGCAGAAAAAGTGAGCAGAAAAACTGAGAAAAAAACTATTAAAAAAATACTGAAGAAAAACGGAGTAACAAAACTGAGAAGAAAAATTGAGAAAAAACGACTGAAAAAACTCAAGAAAAACTTAGAAAAAATCTGTGAAAAAAACTGAGAAAAAAAACTATTAAAAAAAAACTGAAGAAAAAGGAGGAAAAAAACTGAGAAGAAAAACTGAGCAAAAAAGACTGAAAAAACTGAAGAAAAACTTAGAAAAAAACTGTGAAAAAAAAGAAGAACTGAGAAAAAAACTGAAGAAAAACTTAGAAAAAAACTGTGAAAAAAAAGAACTGAGAAAAAAAAACTGAAGAAAAACTTAGAAAAAAACTGTGCACAAAACTGTGAAAAAAAAGAATTCAGAAAAAAAACTGAGAAAAAACTGAGCAGAAAAACTGATCAGAAAAACTGAGAAAAAAAACTAGTTAAAAAAACTGAAGAAAAACGGAGGAAAAAAACTGAGAAGAAAAATTGAGAAAAAACGACTGAAAAAACTGAAGAAAAACTTAGAAAAAAAACTGAAAAAAACAGAGAAAAAAAACTATTAAAAAAAAACTGAAGAAAAAGGAGGAAAAAAACTGAGAAGAAAAACTGAGCAAAAAAGACTGAAAAAACTGAAGAAAAACTTAGAAAAAAACTGTGAAAAAAAAGAAGAACTGAGAAAAAAAACTGAAGAAAAACTTAGAAAAAAACTGTGAAAAAAAAGAACTGAGAAAAAAAAACTGAAGAAAAACTTAGAAAAAAACTGTGCACAAAACTGTGAAAAAAAAGAATTCAGAAAAAAAACTGAGAAAAAACTGAGCAGAAAAATTGAGCAGAAAAACTGAGAAAAAAAACTATTAAAAAAAACTGAAGAAAAACGGAGGAATAAATCAGAGAAGAAAAACTGAGAAAAAAGACTGAAAAAACTGAAGAAAAACTTAGAAAAAACTGTGAAAAAAAAGAAGAACTGAGAAAAAAAACTGAAGAAAAACTTAGAAAAAAACTGAAAAAACTGAAAAAAAAGAACTGAGAAAAAAATCTGAAGAAAAAACTGAGCAGAAAAACTGATCAGAAAAACTGAGAAAAAAAACTATTTAAAAAAACTGAAGAAAAACGGAGGAAAAAAACTGAGAAGAAAAATTGAGAAAAACGACTGAAAAAACTGAAGAAAAACTAAGAAAAAAACTGTGAAAAAAATTGTGAAAAAAAAGAACTGAGAAAAAAGACTGAAAAAACAGAAGAAAAACTTAGGAAAAAAACTGTGAAAAAAACAGAGAAAAAAAACTATTAAAAAAAAATTGAAGAAAAAGGAGGAAAAAAACTGAGAAGAAAAACTGAGAAAAAAAGACTGAAAAAACTGAAGAAAAACTTAGAAATAAACTGTGAAAAAAACTGTGAAAAAAAAGAACTGAGAAAAAAAATGAAGAAAAACTTAGAAAAAAACTGAAAAAAACTGCAAAAAAAGAACTGAGAAAACAATCTGAAGAAAAAACTGAGCAGAAAAACTGATCAGAAAAACTGAGAAAAAAAACTTTAAAAAAACTGAAGAAAAACGGAGGAAAAACTGAGAAGAAAAATTGAGAAAAAACGACTGAAAAAACTGAAGAAAATCTAAGAAAAAAACTGTGAAAAAAACTGTGAAAAAAAAGAACTGAGAAAAAAAAACTGAAGAAAAACTTAGAAAAAAACTGTGCACAAAACTGTGAAAAAAAAGAATTCAGAAAAAAAACTGAGAAAAAACTGAGCAGAAAAATTGAGCAGAAAAACTGAGAAAAAAAACTATTAAAAAAAACTGAAGAAAAACGGAGGAATAAAACAGAGAAGAAAAACTGAGAAAAAAGACTGAAAAAACTGAAGAAAAACTTAGAAAAAAACTGTGAAAAAAAAGAAGAACTGAGAAAAAAAACTGAAAAAAACTGCAAAAAAAAACTGAGAAAAAAATCTGAAGAAAAAACTGAGCAGAAAAACTGATCAGAAAAACTGAGAAAAAATACTATTTAAAAAAACTGAAGAAAAACTAAGAAAAAAACTGTGAAAATAATTGTGAAAAAAAAGAACTGAGAAAAAAGACTGAAAAAACTGAAGAAAAACTTAGAAAAAAAACTGAAAAAAACTGAGAAAAAAAAACTATTAAAAAAAAACTGAAGAAAAAGGAGGAAAAAAACTGAGAAGAAAAACTGAGAAAAAAAGACTGAAAAAACTGAAGAAAAACTTAGAAAAAAACTGTGAAAAAAAAGAAGAACTGAGAAAAAAAACTGAAGAAAAACTTAGAAAAAAACTGAAAAAAACTGCAAAAAAGAACTGAGAAAAAAATCTGAAGAAAAAACTGAGCAGAAAAACTGATCAGAAAAACTGAGAAAAAAAACTATTTAAAAAAACTGAAGAAAAACGGAGGAAAAAAACTGAGAAGAAAAATTGAGAAAAAACGACTGAAAAAACTGAAGAAAAACTTAGAAAAAAACTGTGAAAAAAACTGTGAAAAAAAAGAACTGAGAAAAAAACTGAAGAAAAATTTGGAAAAAAAACTGTGAACAAAACAGTGAAAAAAAAGAAGAACTGAGAAAAAAAAACTGAGAAAAAACTGACTAGAAAATCTGCGGAGAAAAACTGAGAAAAAAAACTATTAAAAAAATACTGAAGAAAAAGGAGGAAAAAAACTGAGAAGAAAAACTGCGAAAAAAAGACTGAAGAAACTGAAGAAAAACTTAGAAAAATCTGCGAAAAAAAAGAAGAACTGAGAAAAAAAACTGAAGAATAACTTAGAAAAAAACTGAAAAAAACGGTGCAAAAAAGAACGGAGAAAAACATCTGAAGAAAAAACTGAGCAGAAAAACTGAGCAGAAAAACTGAGAAAAAAAATATTTAAAAAAACTGAAGAAAAAGGGAGGAAAAAAACTGAGAAGAAAAATTGAGAAAAAACGACTGAAAAAACTGAAGAAAAACTTAGAAAAAATTGTGAAAAAAACTGTGAAAAAAAAGATCTGAGAAAAAAAACTGAAGAAATATTTAGAAAAAAACTGTGCACAAAACTGTGGAAAAAAAGAACTGAGAAAAAAAACTGAGAAAAAACTGAGCAGAAAAACTGATCAGAAAAACTGAGAAAAAAAACTAGTTAAAAAAACTGAAGAAAAACGGAGGAAAAAAACTGAGAAGAAAAATTGAGAAAAAACGACTGAAAAAACTGAAGAAGAACTAAGAAAAAAACTGAGAAAAAAAACTATAAAAAAAAAACTGAAGAAAAAGGAGGAAAAAAACTGAGAAGAAAAACTGAGCAAAAAAGACTGAAAAAACTGAAGAAAAACTTAGAAAAAAACTGTGAAAAAAAAGAAGAACTGAGAAAAAAAACTGAAGAAAAACTTAGAAAAAAACTGTGAAAAAAAAGAACTGAGAAAAAAAAACTGAAGAAAAACTTAGAAAAAAACTGTGCACAAAACTGTGAAAAAAAAGAATTCAGAAAAAAAACTGAGAAAAAACTGAGCAGAAAAATTGAGCAGAAAAACTGAGAAAAAAAACTATTAAAAAAAACTGAAGAAAAACGGAGGAATAAATCAGAGAAGAAAAACTGAGAAAAAAGACTGAAAAAACTGAAGAAAAACTTAGAAAAAAAACTGTGAAAAAAACTGAGAAAAAAAACTATTAAAAAAAACTGAAGAAAAAGGAGGAAAAAAACTGAGAAGAAAAACTGAGAAAAAAAGACTGAAAAAACTGAAGAAAAACTTAGAAAAAAACTGTGAAAAAAAAGTAGAACTGAGAAAAAAAACTGAAGAAAAACTTAGAAAAAAACTGAAAAAAACTGCAAAAAAAGAACTGAGAAAAAAATCTGAAGAAAAAACTGAGCAGAAAAACTGATCAGAAAAACTGAGAAAAAAATCTGAAGAAAAAACTGAGCAGAAAAACTGATCAGAAAAACTGAGAAAAAAAAATATTTAAAAAAACTGAAGAAAAACGGAGGAAAAAAACTGAGAAGAAAAATTGAGAAAAAACGACTGAAAAAACTGAAGAAAAACTTAGGAAAAAAACTGTGAAAAAAACTGAGAAAAAAAACTATTAAAAAAAAATTGAAGAAAAAGGAGGAAAAAAACTGAGAAGATAAACTGAGAAAAAAAGACTGAAAAAACTGAAGAAAAACTTAGAAAAAACTGTGAAAAAAAAGAAGAACTGAGAAAAAAAACTGAAGAAAAACTTAGAAAAAAACTGAAAAAACTGAAAAAAAAGAACTGAGAAAAAAATCTGAAGAAAAAACTGAGCAGAAAAACTGATCAGAAAAACTGAGAAAAAAAACTATTTAAAAAAACTGAAGAAAAACGGAGGAAAAAAACTGAGAAGAAAAATTGAGAAAAACGACTGAAAAAACTGAAGAAAAACTAAGAAAAAAACTGTGAAAAAAATTGTGAAAAAAAAGAACTGAGAAAAAAGACTGAAAAAACAGAAGAAAAACTTAGAAAAAAAACTGAAAAAAACTGAGAAAAAAAACTATTAAAAAAAAACTGAAGAAAAAGGAGGAAAAAAACTGAGAAGAAAAACTGAGAAAAAAAGACTGAAAAAACAGAAGAAAAACTTAGAAAAAAACTGTGAAAAAAAAGAAAAACTGAGAAAAAAACTGAAATAAACTGCAAAAAAAGAACTGAGAAAAAAATCTGAAGAAAAAACTGAGCAGAAAAACTGATCAGAAAAACTGAGAAAAAAAACTATTTAAAAAAACTGAAGAAAAACGGAGGAAAAAAACTGAGAAGAAAAATTGAGAAAAAACGACTGAAAAAACTGAAGAAAAACTAAGAAAAAGCTGTGAAAAAAATTGTGAAAAAAAAGAACTGAGAAAAAAAACTGAAGAAAAAACTGAGCAGAAAAACTGAGCAGAAAAACTGAGAAAAAAATAACTATTAAAAAAATACTGAAGAAAAAGGAGGAAAAAAACTGTGAAAAAAACTGAAAAAAAGAACTGAGAAAAAAAACTGAAGAAAAATTTGGAAAAAAAACTGTGAACAAAACAGTGAAAAAAAAGAAGAACTGAGAAAAAAAACTGAGAAAAAACTGACTAGAAAAACTGCGGAGAAAAACTGAGAAAGAAAACTATTAAAAAAATACTGAAGAAAAAGGAGGAAAAAAACTGAGAAGAAAAACTGAGAAAAAAAGACTGAAAAAACTGAAGAAAAACTTAGAAAAAACTGTGAAAAAAAAGAAGAACTGAGAAAAAAAACTGAAGAAAAACTTAGAAAAAAACTGAAAAAAACGGTGCAAAAAAGAACGGAGAAAAACATCTGAAGAAAAAACTGAAGAAAAACTGAGCAGAAAAACTGAGAAAAAAAATATTAAAAAAAACTGAAGAAAAAGGGAGGAAAAAAACTGAGAAGAAAAATTGAGAAAAAACGACTGAAATAACTGAAGAAAAACTTAGAAAAAATTGTGAAAAAATCTGTGAATAAAAAGAACTGAGAAAAAAAACTGAAGAAAAATTTAGAAAAAAATGTGCACAAAACTGTGGAAAAAAAGAACTGAGAAAAAAAACTGAGCAAAAAACTGAGCAGAAAAACTGAGCAGAAAAACTTAGAAAAAAACTGTGAAAAAAAAGAACTGAGAAAAAAAAACTGAAGAAAAACTTAGAAAAAAACTGTGCACAAAACTGTGAAAAAAAATAATTCAGAAAAAAAACTGAAGAAAAATTTAGAAAAAAACTGTGCACAAAAGTGTGGAAAAAAAGAACTGAAAAAAAAACTGAGAAAAAACTGAGCAGAAAAACTGAGAAATAAAACTATTAAAAAAAAACTGAAGAAAAACGGATGAAAAAAACTGAGAAGAAAAATTGAGAAAAAACGACTGAAAAAACTGAAGAAAAACTTAGAAAAAAACTGTGAAAAACTGAAAAAAAAGAACTGAGAAAAAAAACTGTGAAAAAAACTGTGAAAAAAAAAAACTGAGAAAAAAAACTATTAAAAAAAAACTGAAGAAAAAGGAGGAAAAAAACTGAGAAGAAAAACTGAGCAAAAAAGACTGCAAAAACTGAAGAAAAACTTAGAAAAAAACTGTGAAAAAAAAGAAGAACTGAGAAAAAAAACTGAAGAAAAACTTAGAAAAAAACTGTGAAAAAAAAGAACTGAGAAAAAAAAACTGAAGAAAAACTTAGAAAAAAACTGTGCACAAAACTGTGAAAAAAAAGAATTCAGAAAAAAAACTGAGAAAAAACTGAGCAGAAAAATTGAGCAGAAAAACTGAGAATAAAAACTATTAAAAAAAACTGAAGAAAAACGGAGGAATAAATCAGAGAAGAAAAACTGAGAAAAAAGACTGAAAAAACTGAAGAAAAACTTAGAAAAAAAACTGTGAAAAAAACTGAGAAAAAAAACTATTAAAAAAAAACTGAAGAAAAAGGAGGAAAAAAACTGAGAAGAAAAACTGAGAAAAAAAGACTGAAAAAACTGAAGAAAAACTTAGAAAAAAACTGTGAAAAAAAAGAAGAACTGAGAAAAAAAACTGAAGAAAAACTTAGAAAAAAACTGAAAAAAAATGCTGAAAAAGAACTGAGAAAAAAATCTGAAGAAAAAACTGAGCAGAAAAACTGAGCAGAAAAACTGAGAAAAAAAACTATTTAAAAAAACTGAAGAAAAACGGAGGAAAAAAACTGAGAAGAAAAATTGAGAAAAAACGACTGAAAAAACTGAAGAAAAACTTAGAAAAAAACTGTGAAAAAAACTGTGAAAAAAAAGAACTGAGAAAAAAAACTGAAGAAAAATTTGGAAAAAAAACTGTGAACAAAACAGTGAAAAAAAAGAAGAACTGAGAAAAAAAACTGAGAAAAAACTGACTAGAAAAACTGCGGAGAAAAACTGAGAAAAAAAACTATTAAAAAAATACTGAAGAAAAAGCAGGAAAAAAACTGAGAAGAAAAACTGAGAAAAAAAGACTGAAGAAACTGAAGAAAAACTTAGAAAAAACTGCGAAAAAAAAGAAGAACTGAGAAAAAAAACTGAAGAATAACTTAGAAAAAAACTGAAAAAAACGGTGCAAAAAAGAACGGAGAAAAACATCTGAAGAAAAAACTGAGCAGAAAAACTGAGCAGAAAAACTGAGAAAAAAAATATTAAAAAAAACTGAAGAAAAAGGGAGGAAAAAAACTGAGAAGAAAAATTGAGAAAAAAGGACTGAAAAAACTGAAGAAAAACTTCGAAAAAATTGTGAAAAAAACTGTGAAAAAAAAGATCTGAGAAAAAAAACTGAAGAAATATTTAGAAAAAAACTGTGCACAAAACTGTGGAAAAAAAGAACTGAGAAAAAAAACTGAGAAAAAACTGAGCAGAAAAACTGATCAGAAAAACTGAGAAAAAAAACTAGTTAAAAAAACTGAAGAAAAACGGAGGAAAAAAACTGAGAAGAAAAATTGAGAAAAAACGACTGAAAAAACTGAATAAGAACTAAGAAAAAAACTGTGAAAAAAATTGTGAAAAAGAAGAACTGAGAAAAAAAACTGAAGAAAAACTTAGAAAAAAAACTGAAAAAAACTGAGAAAAAAAACTATTAAAAAAAAACTGAAGAAAAAGGAGGAAAAAAACTGAGAAGAAAAACTGAGCAAAAAAGACTGAAAAAACTGAAGAAAAACTTAGAAAAAACTGTGAAAAAAAAGAAGAACTGAGAAAAAAAACTGAAGAAAAACTTAGAAAAAAACTGTGAAAAAAAAGAACTGAGAAAAAAAAACTGAAGAAAAACTTAGAAAAAAACTGTGCACAAAACTGTGAAAAAAAAGAATTCAGAAAAAAAACTGAGAAAAAACTGAGCAGAAAAATTGAGCAGAAAAACTGAGAAAAAAAACTGAAGAAAAACGGAGGAATAAATCAGAGAAGAAAAACTGAGAAAAAAGACTGAAAAAACTGAAGAAAAACTTAGAAAAAAAACTGTGAACAAAACAGTGAAAAAAAAGAAGAACAGAGAAAAAAAACTGAGAAAAAACTGACTAGAAAAACTGAGAAAAAAAACTATTAAAAAAATACTGAAGAAAAAGGAGGAAAAAAACTGAGAAGAAAAATTGAGAAAAAAAGACTGAAAAAACTGAAGAAAATCTTAGAAAAAAACTGTGAAAAAAAAGAAGAACTGAGAAAAAAAACTGAAGAAAAACTTAGAAAAAAACTGAAAAAAACTGCAAAAAAAGAACTGAGAAAAAAATCTGAAGAAAAAACTGAGCAGAAAAACTGATCAGAAAAACTGAGAAAAAAAACTATTTAAAAAAACTGAAGAAAAACAGAGGAAAAAAACTGAGAAGAAAAATTGAGCAAAAACGACTGAAAAAACTGAAGAAAAACTTAGAAAAAAACTGTGAAAAAAACTGTGAAAAAAAAGAACTGAGAAAAAAAACTGAAGAAAAACTTGGAAAAAAACTGTGAAAAAAAAGAAGAACTGAGAAAAAAAACTGAAGAAAAACTTAGAAAAAAACTGAAAAAAACTGCAGAAGAAGAACTGAGAAAAAAATCTGAAGAAAAAACTGAGCAGAAAAACTGAGCAGAAAAACTGAGAAAAAAAACTATTTAAAAAAACTGAAGAAAAACGGAGGAAAAAAACTGAGAAGAAAAATTGAGAAAAAACGACTGAAAAAACTGAAGAAAAACTTAGAAAAAAACTGTGAAAAAAACTGTGAAAAAAAAGAACTGAGAAAAAAAACTGAAGAAAAACTTGGAAAAAAACTGTGCACAAAACTGTGAAAAAAAAGAATTCAGAAAAAAAACTGTGAAAAAACTGTGCAGAAAAATTGAGCAGAAAAACTGAGAAAAAAAACTATTAAAAAAAACTGAAGAAAAACGGAGGAACAAAACAGAGAAGAAAAACTGAGAAAAAAGACTGAAAAAACTGAAGAAAAACTTAGGAAAAAAACTGTGAAAAAAACTGAGAAAAAAAACTATTAAAAAAAATTGAAGAAAAAGGAGGAAAAAAACTGAGAAGAAAAACTGAGAAAAAAAGACTGAAAAAACTGAAGAAAAACTTAGAAAAACACTGTGAAAAAAACTGTGAAAAAAAAGAACTGAGAAAAAAAAATGAAGAAAAACTTAGAAAAAAACTGAAAAAAACTGCAAAAAAAGAACTGAGAAAAAAATCTGAAGAAAAAACTGAGCAGAAAAACTGATCAGAAAAACTGAGAAAAAAAACTATTTAAAAAAACTGAAGAAAAACGGAGGAAAAAAACTGAGAAGAAAAATTGAGAAAAAACGACTGAAAAAACTGAAGAAAAACTTAGAAAAAAACTGTGAAAAAAACTGTGAAAAAAAAGAACTGAGAAAAAAAACTGAAGAAAAATTTGGAAAAAAAACTGTGAACAAAACAGTGAAAAAAAAGAAGAACTGAGAAAAAAAACTGAGAAAAAACTGACTAGAAAAACTGCGGAGAAAAACTGAGAAAAAAAACTATTAAAAAAATACTGAAGAAAAAGGAGGAAAAAAACTGAGAAGAAAAACTGAGAAAAAAAGACTGAAAAAACTGAAGAAAAACTTAGAAAAAAACTGTGAAAAAAAAGAAGAACTGAGAAAAAAAACTGAAGAAAAACTTAGAAAAAAACTGAAAATAACTGCAAAAAAAGAACTGAGAAAAAAATCTGAAGAAAAAACTGAGCAGAAAAACTGATCAGAAAAACTGAGAAAAAAAACTATTTAAAAAAACTGAAGAAAAACAGAGGAAAAAAACTGAGAAGAAGAATTGAGAAAAAACGACTGAAAAAACTCAAGAAAAACTTAGAAAAAAACTGTGAAAAAAAAGAACTGAGAAAAAAAAACTGAAGAAAAACTTAGAAAAAAACTGTGCACAAAACTGTGAAAAAAAAGAATTCAGAAAAAAAACTGAGAAAAAACTGAGCAGAAAAATTGAGCAGAAAAACTGAGAAAAAAAACTATTAAAAAAACTGAAGAAAAACGGAGGAATAAAACAGAGAAGAAAAACTGAGAAAAAAGACTGAAAAAACTGAAGAAAAACTTAGGAAAAAAACTGTGAAAAAAACTGTGAAAAAAAAGAACTGAGAAAAAAAAATGAAGAAAAACTTAGAAAAAAACTGAAAAAAACTGCAAAAAAAGAACTGAGAAAAAAATCTGAAGAAAAAACTGAGCAGAAAAACTGATCAGAAAAACTGAGAAAAAAAACTATTTAAAAAAACTGAAGAAAAACGGAGGAAAAAAACTGAGAAGAAAAATTGAGAAAAAACGACTGAAAAAACTGTAGAATAACTTAGAAAAAAACTGTGAAAAAAACTGTGAAAAAAAAGAACTGAGAAAAAAAACTGAAGAAAAATTTGGAAAAAAAACTGTGAACAAAACAGTGAAAAAAAAGAAGAACTGAGAAAAAAAACTGAGAAAAAACTGACTAGAAAATCTGCGGAGAAAAACTGAGAAAAAAAACTATTAAAAAAATACTGAAGAAAAAGGAGGAAAAAAACTGAGAAGAAAAACTGCGAAAAAAAGACTGAAGTAACTGAAGAAAAACTTAGAAAAATCTGCGAAAAAAAAGAAGAACTGAGAAAAAAAAATGAAGAATAACTTAGAAAAAAACTGAAAAAAACGGTGCAAAAAAGAACGGAGAAAAACATCTGAAGAAAAAACTGAGCAGAAAAACTGATCAGAAAAACTGAGAAAAAAAATATTAAAAAAAACTGAAGAAAAAGGGAGGAAAAAAACTGAGAAGAAAAATTGAGAAAAAACGACTGAAAAAACTGAAGAAAAACTTAGAAAAAATTGTGAAAAAAACTGTGAAAAAAAAGATCTGAGAAAAAAAACTGAAGAAATATTTAGAAAAAAACTGTGCACAAAACTGTGGAAAAAAAGAACTGAGAAAAAAAACTGAGAAAAAACTGAGCAGAAAAACTGATCAGAAAAACTGAGAAAAAAAACTAGTTAAAAAAACTGAAGAAAAACGGAGGAAAAAAACTGAGAAGAAAAATTGAGAAAAAACGACTGAAAAAACTGAAGAAGAACTAAGAAAAAAACTGTGAAAAAAATTGTGAAAAAGAAGAACTGAGAAAAAAGACTGAAAAAACTGAAGAAAAACTTAGAAAAAAAACGGAAAAAAACTGAGAAAAAAAACTATTAAAAAAAACTGAAGAAAAAGGAGGAAAAAAACTGAGAAGAAAAACTGAGCAAAAAAGACTGAAAAAACTGAAGAAAAACTTAGAAAAAAACTGTGAAAAAAAAGAAGAACTGAGAAAAAAAACTGAAGAAAAACTTAGAAAAAAACTGTGAAAAAAAAGAACTGAGAAAAAAAAACTGAAGAAAAACTTAGAAAAAAACTGTGCACAGAACTGTGAAAAAAAAGAATTCAGAAAAAAAACTGAGAAAAAACTGAGCAGAAAAATTGAGCAGAAAAACTGAGAAAAAAAACTATTAAAAAAAACTGAAGAAAAACGGAGGAATAAATCAGAGAAGAAAAACTGAGAAAAAAGACTGAAAAAACTGAAGAAAAACTTAGAAAAAAAACTGTGAAAAAAACTGAGAAAAAAAACTATTAAAAAAAAACTGAAGAAAAAGGAGGAAAAAAACTGAGAAGAAAAACTGAGAAAAAAAGACCGAAAAAACTGAAGAAAAACTTAGAAAAAAACTGTGAAAAAAAAGAAGAACTGAGAAAAAAAACTGAAGAAAAACTTAGAAAAAAACTGAAAAAAACTGCAGAAAAAGAACTGAGAAAAAAATCTGAAGAAAAAACTGAGCAGAAAAACTGAGCAGAAAAACTGAGAAAAAAAACTATTTAAAAAAACTGAAGAAAAACGGAGGAAAAAAACTGAGAAGAAAAATTGAGAAAAAACGACTGAAAAAACTGAAGAAAAACGGAGGAATAAAACAGAGAAGAAAAACTGAGAAAAAAGACTGAAAAAACTGAAGAAAAACTTAGGAAAAAAACTGTGAAAAAAACTGTGAAAAAAAAGAACTGAGAAAAAAAAATGAAGAAAAACTTAGAAAAAAACTGAAAAAAACTGCAAAAAAAGAACTGAGAAAAAAATCTGAAGAAAAAACTGAGCAGAAAAACTGATCAGAAAAACTGAGAAAAAAAACTATTTAAAAAAACTGAAGAAAAACGGAGGAAAAAAACTGAGAAGAAAAATTGAGAAAAAACGACTGAAAAAACTGTAGAATAACTTAGAAAAAAACTGTGAAAAAAACTGTGAAAAAAAAGAACTGAGAAAAAAAACTGAAGAAAAATTTGGAAAAAAAACTGTGAACAAAACAGTGAAAAAAAAGAAGAACTGAGAAAAAAAACTGAGAAAAAACTGACTAGAAAATCTGCGGAGAAAAACTGAGAAAAAAAACTATTAAAAAAATACTGAAGAAAAAGGAGGAAAAAAACTGAGAAGAAAAACTGCGAAAAAAAGACTGAAGTAACTGAAGAAAAACTTAGAAAAATCTGCGAAAAAAAAGAAGAACTGAGAAAAAAAAATGAAGAATAACTTAGAAAAAAACTGAAAAAAACGGTGCAAAAAAGAACGGAGAAAAACATCTGAAGAAAAAACTGAGCAGAAAAACTGATCAGAAAAACTGAGAAAAAAAATATTAAAAAAAACTGAAGAAAAAGGGAGGAAAAAAACTGAGAAGAAAAATTGAGAAAAAACGACTGAAAAAACTGAAGAAAAACTTAGAAAAAATTGTGAAAAAAACTGTGAAAAAAAAGATCTGAGAAAAAAAACTGAAGAAATATTTAGAAAAAAACTGTGCACAAAACTGTGGAAAAAAAGAACTGAGAAAAAAAACTGAGAAAAAACTGAGCAGAAAAACTGATCAGAAAAACTGAGAAAAAAAACTAGTTAAAAAAACTGAAGAAAAACGGAGGAAAAAAACTGAGAAGAAAAATTGAGAAAAAACGACTGAAAAAACTGAAGAAGAACTAAGAAAAAAACTGTGAAAAAAATTGTGAAAAAGAAGAACTGAGAAAAAAGACTGAAAAAACTGAAGAAAAACTTAGAAAAAAAACGGAAAAAAACTGAGAAAAAAAACTATTAAAAAAAACTGAAGAAAAAGGAGGAAAAAAACTGAGAAGAAAAACTGAGCAAAAAAGACTGAAAAAACTGAAGAAAAACTTAGAAAAAAACTGTGAAAAAAAAGAAGAACTGAGAAAAAAAACTGAAGAAAAACTTAGAAAAAAACTGTGAAAAAAAAGAACTGAGAAAAAAAAACTGAAGAAAAACTTAGAAAAAAACTGTGCACAGAACTGTGAAAAAAAAGAATTCAGAAAAAAAACTGAGAAAAAACTGAGCAGAAAAATTGAGCAGAAAAACTGAGAAAAAAAACTATTAAAAAAAACTGAAGAAAAACGGAGGAATAAATCAGAGAAGAAAAACTGAGAAAAAAGACTGAAAAAACTGAAGAAAAACTTAGAAAAAAAACTGTGAAAAAAACTGAGAAAAAAAACTATTAAAAAAAAACTGAAGAAAAAGGAGGAAAAAAACTGAGAAGAAAAACTGAGAAAAAAAGACCGAAAAAACTGAAGAAAAACTTAGAAAAAAACTGTGAAAAAAAAGAAGAACTGAGAAAAAAAACTGAAGAAAAACTTAGAAAAAAACTGAAAAAAACTGCAGAAAAAGAACTGAGAAAAAAATCTGAAGAAAAAACTGAGCAGAAAAACTGAGCAGAAAAACTGAGAAAAAAAACTATTTAAAAAAACTGAAGAAAAACGGAGGAAAAAAACTGAGAAGAAAAATTGAGAAAAAACGACTGAAAAAACTGAAGAAAAACTTAGAAAAAAACTGTGAAAAAAACTGTGAAAAAAAAGAACTGAGAAAAAAAACTGAAGAAAAAACTGAGCAGAAAAAGTGAGCAGAAAAACTGAGAAAAAAACTATTAAAAAAATACTGAAGAAAAACGGAGTAACAAAACTGAGAAGAAAAATTGAGAAAAAACGACTGAAAAAACTCAAGAAAAACTTAGAAAAAATCTGTGAAAAAAACTGAGAAAAAAAACTATTAAAAAAAAACTGAAGAAAAAGGAGGAAAAAAACTGAGAAGAAAAACTGAGCAAAAAAGACTGAAAAAACTGAAGAAAAACTTAGAAAAAAACTGTGAAAAAAAAGAAGAACTGAGAAAAAAACTGAAGAAAAACTTAGAAAAAAACTGTGAAAAAAAAGAACTGAGAAAAAAAAACTGAAGAAAAACTTAGAAAAAAACTGTGCACAAAACTGTGAAAAAAAAGAAGAACTGAGAAAAAAAACTGAGAAAAAACTGACTAGAAAAACTGCGGAGAAAAACTGAGAAAAAAAACTATTAAAAAAATACTGAAGAAAAAGGAGGAAAAAAACTGAGAAGAAAAACTGAGAAAAAAAGACTGAAAAAACTGAAGAAAAACTTAGAAAAAAACTGTGAAAAAAAAGAAGAACTGAGAAAAAAAACTGAAGAAAAACTTAGAAAAAAACTGAAAATAACTGCAAAAAAAGAACTGAGAAAAAAATCTGAAGAAAAAACTGAGCAGAAAAACTGATCAGAAAAACTGAGAAAAAAAACTATTTAAAAAAACTGAAGAAAAACAGAGGAAAAAAACTGAGAAGAAAAATTGAGAAAAAACGACTGAAAAAACTCAAGAAAAACTTAGAAAAAAACTGTGAAAAAAAAGAACTGAGAAAAAAAAACTGAAGAAAAACTTAGAAAAAAACTGTGCACAAAACTGTGAAAAAAAAGAATTCAGAAAAAAAACTGAGAAAAAACTGAGCAGAAAAATTGAGCAGAAAAACTGAGAAAAAAAACTATTAAAAAAAACTGAAGAAAAACGGAGGAATAAAACAGAGAAGAAAAACTGAGAAAAAAGACTGAAAAAACTGAAGAAAAACTTAGAAAAAAACTGTGAAAAAAAAGAAGAACTGAGAAAAAAAACTGAAAAAAACTGCAAAAAAAAACTGAGAAAAAAATCTGAAGAAAAAACTGAGCAGAAAAACTGATCAGAAAAACTGAGAAAAAATACTATTTAAAAAAACTGAAGAAAAACTAAGAAAAAAACTGTGAAAATAATTGTGAAAAAAAAGAACTGAGAAAAAAGACTGAAAAAACTGAAGAAAAACTTAGAAAAAAACTGAAAAAAACTGCAAAAAAAGAACTGAGAAAAAAATCTGAAGAAAAAACTGAGCAGAAAAACTGATCAGAAAAACTGAGAAAAAAAACTATTTAAAAAAACTGAAGAAAAACAGAGGAAAAAAACTGAGAAGAAAAATTGAGAAAAAACGACTGAAAAAACTCAAGAAAAACTTAGAAAAAAACTGTGAAAAAAAAGAACTGAGAAAAAAAAACTGAAGAAAAACTTAGAAAAAAACTGTGCACAAAACTGTGAAAAAAAAGAATTCAGAAAAAAAACTGAGAAAAAACTGAGCAGAAAAATTGAGCAGAAAAACTGAGAAAAAAAACTATTAAAAAAAACTGAAGAAAAACGGAGGAATAAAACAGAGAAGAAAAACTGAGAAAAAAGACTGAAAAAACTGAAGAAAAACTTAGGAAAAAAACTGTGAAAAAAACTGAGAAAAAAAACTATTAAAAAAAAATTGAAGGAAAAGGAGGAAAAAAACTGAGAAGAAAAACTGAGAAAAAAAGACTGAAAAAACTGAAGAAAAACTTAGAAAAAAACTGTGAAAAAAACTGTGAAAAAAAAGAACTGAGAAAAAAAAATGAAGAAAAACTTGGAAAAAAACTGTGCACAAAACTGTGAAAAAAAAGAATTCAGAAAGAAAACTGAGAAAAAACTGTGCAGAAAAATTGAGCAGAAAAACTGAGAAAAAAAACTATTAAAAAAAACTGAAGAAAAACGGAGGAACAAAACAGAGAAGAAAAACTGAGAAAAAAGACTGAAAAAACTGAAGAAAAACTTAGGAAAAAAACTGTGAAAAAAACAGAGAAAAAAAACTATTAAAAAAAAATTGAAGAAAAAGGAGGAAAAAAACTGAGAAGAAAAACTGAGAAAAAAAGACTGAAAAAACTGAAGAAAAACTTAGAAAAAAACTGTGAAAAAAACTGTGAAAAAAAAGAACTGAGAAAAAAAAATGAAGAAAAACTGAGAAAAAAACTGAAAAAAACTGCAAAAAAAGAACTGAGAAAAAAATCTGAAGAAAAAACTGAGCAGAAAAACTGATCAGAAAAACTGAGAAAAAAAACTATTTAAAAAAACTGAAGAAAAACGGAGGAAAAAAACTGAGAAGAAAAATTGAGAAAAAACGACTGAAAAAACTGTAGAAAAACTTAGAAAAAAACTGTGAAAAAAACTGTGAAAAAAAAGAACTGAGAAAAAAAACTGAAGAAAAATTTGGAAAAAAAACTGTGAACAAAACGGTGCAAAAAAGAACGGAGAAAAACATCTGAAGAAAAAACTGAGCAGAAAAACTGATCAGAAAAACTGAGAAAAAATACTATTTAAAAAAACTGAAGAAAAACGGAGGAAAAAAACTGAGAAGAAAAATTGAGAAAAAACGACTGAAAAAACTGAAGAAAAACTTAGAAAAAAACTGTGAAAAAAACTGTGAAAAAAAAGAACTGAGAAAAAAAACTGAAAAAACTGTGCAGAAAAATTGAGCAGAAAAACTGAGAAAAAAAACTATTAAAAAAAACTGAAGAAAAACGGAGGAACAAAACAGAGAAGAAAAACTGAGAAAAAAGACTGAAAAAACTGAAGAAAAACTTAGGAAAAAAACTGTGAAAAAAACTGAGAAAAAAAACTATTAAAAAAAATTGAAGAAAAAGGAGGAAAAAAACTGAGAAGAAAAACTGAGAAAAAAAGACTGAAAAAACTGAAGAAAAACTTAGAAAAAAACTGTGAAAAAAAAGAAGAACTGAGAAAAAAAACTGAAGAAAAACTTAGAAAAAAGCTGAAAATAACTGCAAAAAAAGAACTGAGAAAAAAATCTGAAGAAAAAACTGAGCAGAAAAACTGATCAGAAAAACTGAGAAAAAAAACTATTTAAAAAAACTGAAGAAAAACAGAGGAAAAAAACTGAGAAGAAAAATTGAGAAAAAACGACTGAAAAAACTCAAGAAAAACTTAGAAAAAAACTGTGAAAAAAAAGAACTGAGAAAAAAAAACTGAAGAAAAACTTAGAAAAAAACTGTGCACAAAACTGTGAAAAAAAAGAATTCAGAAAAAAAACTGAGAAAAAACTGAGCAGAAAAATTGAGCAGAAAAACTGAGAAAAAAAACTATTAAAAAAAACTGAAGAAAAACGGAGGAATAAAACAGAGAAGAAAAACTGAGAAAAAAGACTGAAAAAACTGAAGAAAAACTTAGAAAAAAACTGTGAAAAAAAAGAAGAACTGAGAAAAAAACTGAAAAAAACTGCAAAAAAAGAACTGAGAAAAAAATCTGAAGAAAAAACTGAGCAGAAAAACTGATCAGAAAAACTGAGAAAAAATACTATTTAAAAAAACTGAAGAAAAACTAAGAAAAAAACTGTGAAAATTATTGTGAAAAAAAAGAACTGAGAAAAAAGACTGAAAAAACTGAAGAAAAACTTAGAAAAAAACTGAAAAAAACTGCAAAAAAAGAACTGAGAAAAAAATCTGAAGAAAAAACTGAGCAGAAAAACTGATCAGAAAAACTGAGAAAAAAAACTATTTAAAAAAACTGAAGAAAAACGGAGGAAAAAAACTGAGAAGAAAAATTGAGAAAAAACGACTGAAAAAACTGAAGAAAAACTTAGAAAAAAACTGTGAAAAAAACTGTGAAAAAAAAGAACTGAGAAAAAAAACTGAAGAAAAATTTGGAAAAAAAACTGTGAACAAAACAGTGAAAAAAAAGAAGAACTGAGAAAAAAAACTGAGAAAAAACTGACTAGAAAAACTGCGGAGAAAAACTGAGAAAAAAAACTATTAAAAAAATACTGAAGAAAAAGGAGGAAAAAAACTGAGAAGAAAAACTGAGAAAAAAAGACTGAAAAAACTGAAGAAAAACTTAGGAAAAAAACTGTGAAAAAAACTGAGAAAAAAAACTATTAAAAAAAATTGAAGAAAAAGGAGGAAAAAAACTGAGAAGAAAAACTGAGAAAAAAAGACTGAAAAAACTGAAGAAAAACTTAGAAAAAAACTGTGAAAAAAAAGAAGAACTGAGAAAAAAAACTGAAGAAAAACTTAGAAAAAAGCTGAAAATAACTGCAAAAAAAGAACTGAGAAAAAAATCTGAAGAAAAAACTGAGCAGAAAAACTGATCAGAAAAACTGAGAAAAAAAACTATTTAAAAAAACTGAAGAAAAACAGAGGAAAAAAACTGAGAAGAAAAATTGAGAAAAAACGACTGAAAAAACTCAAGAAAAACTTAGAAAAAAACTGTGAAAAAAAAGAACTGAGAAAAAAAAACTGAAGAAAAACTTAGAAAAAAACTGTGCACAAAACTGTGAAAAAAAAGAATTCAGAAAAAAAACTGAGAAAAAACTGAGCAGAAAAATTGAGCAGAAAAACTGAGAAAAAAAACTATTAAAAAAAACTGAAGAAAAACGGAGGAATAAAACAGAGAAGAAAAACTGAGAAAAAAGACTGAAAAAACTGAAGAAAAACTTAGAAAAAAACTGTGAAAAAAAAGAAGAACTGAGAAAAAAACTGAAAAAAACTGCAAAAAAAGAACTGAGAAAAAAATCTGAAGAAAAAACTGAGCAGAAAAACTGATCAGAAAAACTGAGAAAAAATACTATTTAAAAAAACTGAAGAAAAACTAAGAAAAAAACTGTGAAAATTATTGTGAAAAAAAAGAACTGAGAAAAAAGACTGAAAAAACTGAAGAAAAACTTAGAAAAAAACTGAAAAAAACTGCAAAAAAAGAACTGAGAAAAAAATCTGAAGAAAAAACTGAGCAGAAAAACTGATCAGAAAAACTGAGAAAAAAAACTATTTAAAAAAACTGAAGAAAAACGGAGGAAAAAAACTGAGAAGAAAAATTGAGAAAAAACGACTGAAAAAACTGAAGAAAAACTTAGAAAAAAACTGTGAAAAAAACTGTGAAAAAAAAGAACTGAGAAAAAAAACTGAAGAAAAATTTGGAAAAAAAACTGTGAACAAAACAGTGAAAAAAAAGAAGAACTGAGAAAAAAAACTGAGAAAAAACTGACTAGAAAAACTGCGGAGAAAAACTGAGAAAAAAAACTATTAAAAAAATACTGAAGAAAAAGGAGGAAAAAAACTGAGAAGAAAAACTGAGAAAAAAAGACTGAAAAAACTGAAGAAAAACTTAGAAAAAAACTGTGAAAAAAAAGAAGAACTGAGAAAAAAAACTGAAGAAAAACTTAGAAAAAAACTGAAAATAACTGCAAAAAAAGAACTGAGAAAAAAATCTGAAGAAAAAACTGAGCAGAAAAACTGATCAGAAAAACTGAGAAAAAAAACTATTTAAAAAAACTGAAGAAAAACAGAGGAAAAAAACTGAGAAGAAAAATTGAGAAAAAACGACTGAAAAAACTCAAGAAAAACTTAGAAAAAAACTGTGAAAAAAAAGAACTGAGAAAAAAAAACTGAAGAAAAACTTAGAAAAAAACTGTGCACAAAACTGTGAAAAAAAAGAATTCAGAAAAAAAACTGAGAAAAAACTGAGCAGAAAAATTGAGCAGAAAAACTGAGAAAAAAAACTATTAAAAAAAACTGAAGAAAAACGGAGGAATAAAACAGAGAAGAAAAACTGAGAAAAAAGACTGAAAAAACTGAAGAAAAACTTAGGAAAAAAACTGTGAAAAAAACTGAGAAAAAAAACTATTAAAAAAAAATTGAAGAAAAAGGAGGAAAAAAACTGAGAAGAAAAACTGAGAAAAAAAGACTGAAAAAACTGAAGAAAAACTTAGAAAAAAACTGTGAAAAAAACTGTGAAAAAAAAGAACTGAGAAAAAAAAATGAAGAAAAACTTGGAAAAAAACTGTGCACAAAACTGTGAAAAAAAAGAATTCAGAAAGAAAACTGAGAAAAAACTGTGCAGAAAAATTGAGCAGAAAAACTGAGAAAAAAAACTATTAAAAAAAACTGAAGAAAAACGGAGGAACAAAACAGAGAAGAAAAACTGAGAAAAAAGACTGAAAAAACTGAAGAAAAACTTAGGAAAAAACTGTGAAAAAAACAGAGAAAAAAAACTATTAAAAAAAAATTGAAGAAAAAGGAGGAAAAAAACTGAGAAGAAAAACTGAGAAAAAAAGACTGAAAAAACTGAAGAAAAACTTAGAAAAAAACTGTGAAAAAAACTGTGAAAAAAAAGAACTGAGAAAAAAAAATGAAGAAAAACTGAGAAAAAAACTGAAAAAAACTGCAAAAAAA
Source organism: Pristiophorus japonicus (assembly GCF_044704955.1). Classification (NCBI taxonomy): domain Eukaryota; kingdom Metazoa; phylum Chordata; class Chondrichthyes; family Pristiophoridae; genus Pristiophorus; species Pristiophorus japonicus. The sequence goes on from NW_027251071.1 coordinate 1,115,732, forward strand.
GAACTGAGAAAAAAATCTGAAGAAAAAACTGAGCAGAAAAACTGATCAGAAAAACTGAGAAAAAAAACTATTTAAAAAAACTGAAGAAAAACGGAGGAAAAAAACTGAGAAGAAAAATTGAGAAAAAACGACTGAAAAAACTGTAGAAAAACTTAGAAAAAAACTGTGAAAAAAACTGTGAAAAAAAAGAACTGAGAAAAAAAACTGAAGAAAAATTTGGAAAAAAACTGTGAACAAAACGGTGCAAAAAAGAACGGAGAAAAACATCTGAAGAAAAAACTGAGCAGAAAAACTGATCAGAAAAACTGAGAAAAAATACTATTTAAAAAAACTGAAGAAAAACGGAGGAAAAAAACTGAGAAGAAAAATTGAGAAAGAACGACTGAAAAAACTGAAGAAAAACTTAGAAAAAAACTGTGAAAAAAACTGTGAAAAAAAAGAACTGAGAAAAAAAACTGAAGAAAAACATGGAAAAAAACTGTGCACAAAACTGTGAAAAAAAAGAATTCAGAAAAAAAACTGTGAAAAAACTGTGCAGAAAAATTGAGCAGAAAAACTGAGAAAAAAAACTATTAAAAAAAACTGAAGAAAAACGGAGGAACAAAACAGAGAAGAAAAACTGAGAAAAAAGACTGAAAAAACTGAAGAAAAACTTAGGAAAAAAACTGTGAAAAAAACTGAGAAAAAAAACTATTAAAAAAAATTGAAGAAAAAGGAGGAAAAAAACTGAGAAGAAAAACTGAGAAAAAAAGACTGAAAAAACTGAAGAAAAACTTAGAAAAACACTGTGAAAAAAACTGTGAAAAAAAAGAACTGAGAAAAAAAAATGAAGAAAAACTTAGAAAAAAACTGAAAAAAACTGCAAAAAAAGAACTGAGAAAAAAATCTGAAGAAAAAACTGAGCAGAAAAACTGATCAGAAAAACTGAGAAAAAAAACTATTTAAAAAAACTGAAGAAAAACGGAGGAAAAAAACTGAGAAGAAAAATTGAGAAAAAACGACTGAAAAAACTGAAGAAAAACTTAGAAAAAAACTGTGAAAAAAACTGTGAAAAAAAAGAACTGAGAAAAAAAACTGAAGAAAAATTTGGAAAAAAAACTGTGAACAAAACAGTGAAAAAAAAGAAGAACTGAGAAAAAAAACTGAGAAAAAACTGACTAGAAAAACTGCGGAGAAAAACTGAGAAAAAAAACTATTAAGAAAATACTGAAGAAAAAGGAGGAAAAAAACTGAGAAGAAAAACTGAGAAAAAAAGACTGAAAAAACTGAAGAAAAACTTAGAAAAAAACTGTGAAAAAAAAGAAGAACTGAGAAAAAAAACTGAAGAAAAACTTAGAAAAAAACTGAAAATAACTGCAAAAAAAGAACTGAGAAAAAAATCTGAAGAAAAAACTGAGCAGAAAAACTGATCAGAAAAACTGAGAAAAAAAACTATTTAAAAAAACTGAAGAAAAACAGAGGAAAAAAACTGAGAAGAAAAATTGAGAAAAAACGACTGAAAAAACTCAAGAAAAACTTAGAAAAAAACTGTGAAAAAAAAGAACTGAGAAAAAAAAACTGAAGAAAAACTTAGAAAAAAACTGTGCACAAAACTGTGAAAAAAAAGAATTCAGAAAAAAAACTGAGAAAAAACTGAGCAGAAAAATTGAGCAGAAAAACTGAGAAAAAAAACTATTAAAAAAACTGAAGAAAAACGGAGGAATAAAACAGAGAAGAAAAACTGAGAAAAAAGACTGAAAAAACTGAAGAAAAACTTAGGAAAAAAACTGTGAAAAAAACTGTGAAAAAAAAGAACTGAGAAAAAAAAATGAAGAAAAACTTAGAAAAAAACTGAAAAAAACTGCAAAAAAAGAACTGAGAAAAAAATCTGAAGAAAAAACTGAGCAGAAAAACTGATCAGAAAAACTGAGAAAAAAAACTATTTAAAAAAACTGAAGAAAAACGGAGGAAAAAAACTGAGAAGAAAAATTGAGAAAAAACGACTGAAAAAACTGTAGAAAAACTTAGAAAAAAACTGTGAAAAAAACTGTGAAAAAAAAGAACTGAGAAAAAAAACTGAAGAAAAATTTGGAAAAAAAACTGTGAACAAAACAGTGAAAAAAAAGAAGAACTGAGAAAAAAAACTGAGAAAAAACTGACTAGAAAATCTGCGGAGAAAAACTGAGAAAAAAAACTATTAAAAAAATACTGAAGAAAAAGGAGGAAAAAAACTGAGAAGAAAAACTGCGAAAAAAAGACTGAAGTAACTGAAGAAAAACTTAGAAAAATCTGCGAAAAAAAAGAAGAACTGAGAAAAAAAAATGAAGAATAACTTAGAAAAAAACTGAAAAAAACGGTGCAAAAAAGAACGGAGAAAAACATCTGAAGAAAAAACTGAGCAGAAAAACTGATCAGAAAAACTGAGAAAAAAAATATTAAAAAAAACTGAAGAAAAAGGGAGGAAAAAAACTGAGAAGAAAAATTGAGAAAAAACGACTGAAAAAACTGAAGAAAAACTTAGAAAAAATTGTGAAAAAAACTGTGAAAAAAAAGATCTGAGAAAAAAAACTGAAGAAATATTTAGAAAAAAACTGTGCACAAAACTGTGGAAAAAAAGAACTGAGAAAAAAAACTGAGAAAAAACTGAGCAGAAAAACTGATCAGAAAAACTGAGAAAAAAAACTAGTTAAAAAAACTGAAGAAAAACGGAGGAAAAAAACTGAGAAGAAAAATTGAGAAAAAACGACTGAAAAAACTGAAGAAGAACTAAGAAAAAAACTGTGAAAAAAATTGTGAAAAAGAAGAACTGAGAAAAAAGACTGAAAAAACTGAAGAAAAACTTAGAAAAAAAACGGAAAAAAACTGAGAAAAAAAACTATTAAAAAAAACTGAAGAAAAAGGAGGAAAAAAACTGAGAAGAAAAACTGAGCAAAAAAGACTGAAAAAACTGAAGAAAAACTTAGAAAAAAACTGTGAAAAAAAAGAAGAACTGAGAAAAAAAACTGAAGAAAAACTTAGAAAAAAACTGTGAAAAAAAAGAACTGAGAAAAAAAAACTGAAGAAAAACTTAGAAAAAAACTGTGCACAGAACTGTGAAAAAAAAGAATTCAGAAAAAAAACTGAGAAAAAACTGAGCAGAAAAATTGAGCAGAAAAACTGAGAAAAAAAACTATTAAAAAAAACTGAAGAAAAACGGAGGAATAAATCAGAGAAGAAAAACTGAGAAAAAAGACTGAAAAAACTGAAGAAAAACTTAGAAAAAAAACTGTGAAAAAAACTGAGAAAAAAAACTATTAAAAAAAAACTGAAGAAAAAGGAGGAAAAAAACTGAGAAGAAAAACTGAGAAAAAAAGACTGAAAAAACTGAAGAAAAACTTAGAAAAAAACTGTGAAAAAAAAGAAGAACTGAGAAAAAAAACTGAAGAAAAACTTAGAAAAAAACTGAAAAATACTGCAGAAAAAGAACTGAGAAAAAAATCTGAAGAAAAAACTGAGCAGAAAAACTGAGCAGAAAAACTGAGAAAAAAAACTATTTAAAAAAACTGAAGAAAAACGGAGGAAAAAAACTGAGAAGAAAAATTGAGAAAAAACGACTGAAAAAACTGAAGAAAAACTAAGAAAAAATCTGTGAAAAAAATTGTGAAAAAAAAGAACTGAGAAAAAAGACTGAAAAAACAGAAGAAAAACTTAGAAAACACTGTGAAAAAAAAGAAGAACTGAGAAAAAAAACTGAAGAACAACTTAGAAAAACACTGAAAAAAACGGTGCAAAAAAGAACGGAGAAAAACATTTGAAGAAAAAACTGAGCAGAAAAACTGAGCAGAAAAACTGAGAAAAAAAATATTAAAAAAAACTGAAGAAAAAGGGAGGAAAAAAACTGAGAAGAAAAATTGAGAAAAAACGACTGAAAAAACTGAAGAAAAACTTAGAAAAAATTGTGAAAAAAACTGTGAAAAAAAAGATCTGAGAAAAAAAACTGAAGAAATATTTAGAAAAAAACTGTGCACAAAACTGTGGAAAAAAAGAACTGAGAAAAAAAACTGAGAAAAAACTGAGCAGAAAAACTGATCAGAAAAACTGAGAAAAAAAACTAGTTAAAAAAACTGAAGAAAAACGGAGGAAAAAAACTGAGAAGAAAAATTGAGAAAAAACGACTGAAAAAACTGAAGAAGAACTAAGAAAAAAACTGTGAAAAAAATTGTGAAAAAGAAGAACTGAGAAAAAAGACTGAAAAAACTGAAGAAAAACTTAGAAAAAAAACGGAAAAAAACTGAGAAAAAAAACTATTAAAAAAAACTGAAGAAAAAGGAGGAAAAAAACTGAGAAGAAAAACTGAGCAAAAAAGACTGAAAAAACTGAAGAAAAACTTAGAAAAAAACTGTGAAAAAAAAGAAGAACTGAGAAAAAAAACTGAAGAAAAACTTAGAAAAAAACTGTGAAAAAAAAGAACTGAGAAAAAAAAACTGAAGAAAAACTTAGAAAAAAACTGTGCACAGAACTGTGAAAAAAAAGAATTCAGAAAAAAAACTGAGAAAAAACTGAGCAGAAAAATTGAGCAGAAAAACTGAGAAAAAAAACTATTAAAAAAAACTGAAGAAAAACGGAGGAATAAATCAGAGAAGAAAAACTGAGAAAAAAGACTGAAAAAACTGAAGAAAAACTTAGAAAAAAAACTGTGAAAAAAACTGAGAAAAAAAACTATTAAAAAAAAACTGAAGAAAAAGGAGGAAAAAAACTGAGAAGAAAAACTGAGAAAAAAAGACCGAAAAAACTGAAGAAAAACTTAGAAAAAAACTGTGAAAAAAAAGAAGAACTGAGAAAAAAAACTGAAGAAAAACTTAGAAAAAAACTGAAAAAAACTGCAGAAAAAGAACTGAGAAAAAAATCTGAAGAAAAAACTGAGCAGAAAAACTGAGCAGAAAAACTGAGAAAAAAAACTATTTAAAAAAACTGAAGAAAAACGGAGGAAAAAAACTGAGAAGAAAAATTGAGAAAAAACGACTGAAAAAACTGAAGAAAAACTTAGAAAAAAACTGTGAAAAAAACTGTGAAAAAAAAGAACTGAGAAAAAAAACTGAAGAAAAAACTGAGCAGAAAAAGTGAGCAGAAAAACTGAGAAAAAAACTATTAAAAAAATACTGAAGAAAAACGGAGTAACAAAACTGAGAAGAAAAATTGAGAAAAAACGACTGAAAAAACTCAAGAAAAACTTAGAAAAAATCTGTGAAAAAAACTGAGAAAAAAAACTATTAAAAAAAAACTGAAGAAAAAGGAGGAAAAAAACTGAGAAGAAAAACTGAGCAAAAAAGACTGAAAAAACTGAAGAAAAACTTAGAAAAAAACTGTGAAAAAAAAGAAGAACTGAGAAAAAAACTGAAGAAAAACTTAGAAAAAAACTGTGAAAAAAAAGAACTGAGAAAAAAAAACTGAAGAAAAACTTAGAAAAAAACTGTGCACAAAACTGTGAAAAAAAAGAAGAACTGAGAAAAAAAACTGAGAAAAAACTGACTAGAAAAACTGCGGAGAAAAACTGAGAAAAAAAACTATTAAAAAAATACTGAAGAAAAAGGAGGAAAAAAACTGAGAAGAAAAACTGAGAAAAAAAGACTGAAAAAACTGAAGAAAAACTTAGAAAAAAACTGTGAAAAAAAAGAAGAACTGAGAAAAAAAACTGAAGAAAAACTTAGAAAAAAACTGAAAATAACTGCAAAAAAAGAACTGAGAAAAAAATCTGAAGAAAAAACTGAGCAGAAAAACTGATCAGAAAAACTGAGAAAAAAAACTATTTAAAAAAACTGAAGAAAAACAGAGGAAAAAAACTGAGAAGAAAAATTGAGAAAAAACGACTGAAAAAACTCAAGAAAAACTTAGAAAAAAACTGTGAAAAAAAAGAACTGAGAAAAAAAAACTGAAGAAAAACTTAGAAAAAAACTGTGCACAAAACTGTGAAAAAAAAGAATTCAGAAAAAAAACTGAGAAAAAACTGAGCAGAAAAATTGAGCAGAAAAACTGAGAAAAAAAACTATTAAAAAAAACTGAAGAAAAACGGAGGAATAAAACAGAGAAGAAAAACTGAGAAAAAAGACTGAAAAAACTGAAGAAAAACTTAGAAAAAAACTGTGAAAAAAAAGAAGAACTGAGAAAAAAAACTGAAAAAAACTGCAAAAAAAAACTGAGAAAAAAATCTGAAGAAAAAACTGAGCAGAAAAACTGATCAGAAAAACTGAGAAAAAATACTATTTAAAAAAACTGAAGAAAAACTAAGAAAAAAACTGTGAAAATAATTGTGAAAAAAAAGAACTGAGAAAAAAGACTGAAAAAACTGAAGAAAAACTTAGAAAAAAACTGAAAAAAACTGCAAAAAAAGAACTGAGAAAAAAATCTGAAGAAAAAACTGAGCAGAAAAACTGATCAGAAAAACTGAGAAAAAAAACTATTTAAAAAAACTGAAGAAAAACAGAGGAAAAAAACTGAGAAGAAAAATTGAGAAAAAACGACTGAAAAAACTCAAGAAAAACTTAGAAAAAAACTGTGAAAAAAAAGAACTGAGAAAAAAAAACTGAAGAAAAACTTAGAAAAAAACTGTGCACAAAACTGTGAAAAAAAAGAATTCAGAAAAAAAACTGAGAAAAAACTGAGCAGAAAAATTGAGCAGAAAAACTGAGAAAAAAAACTATTAAAAAAAACTGAAGAAAAACGGAGGAATAAAACAGAGAAGAAAAACTGAGAAAAAAGACTGAAAAAACTGAAGAAAAACTTAGGAAAAAAACTGTGAAAAAAACTGAGAAAAAAAACTATTAAAAAAAAATTGAAGGAAAAGGAGGAAAAAAACTGAGAAGAAAAACTGAGAAAAAAAGACTGAAAAAACTGAAGAAAAACTTAGAAAAAAACTGTGAAAAAAACTGTGAAAAAAAAGAACTGAGAAAAAAAAATGAAGAAAAACTTGGAAAAAAACTGTGCACAAAACTGTGAAAAAAAAGAATTCAGAAAGAAAACTGAGAAAAAACTGTGCAGAAAAATTGAGCAGAAAAACTGAGAAAAAAAACTATTAAAAAAAACTGAAGAAAAACGGAGGAACAAAACAGAGAAGAAAAACTGAGAAAAAAGACTGAAAAAACTGAAGAAAAACTTAGGAAAAAAACTGTGAAAAAAACAGAGAAAAAAAACTATTAAAAAAAAATTGAAGAAAAAGGAGGAAAAAAACTGAGAAGAAAAACTGAGAAAAAAAGACTGAAAAAACTGAAGAAAAACTTAGAAAAAAACTGTGAAAAAAACTGTGAAAAAAAAGAACTGAGAAAAAAAAATGAAGAAAAACTGAGAAAAAAACTGAAAAAAACTGCAAAAAAAGAACTGAGAAAAAAATCTGAAGAAAAAACTGAGCAGAAAAACTGATCAGAAAAACTGAGAAAAAAAACTATTTAAAAAAACTGAAGAAAAACGGAGGAAAAAAACTGAGAAGAAAAATTGAGAAAAAACGACTGAAAAAACTGTAGAAAAACTTAGAAAAAAACTGTGAAAAAAACTGTGAAAAAAAAGAACTGAGAAAAAAAACTGAAGAAAAATTTGGAAAAAAAACTGTGAACAAAACGGTGCAAAAAAGAACGGAGAAAAACATCTGAAGAAAAAACTGAGCAGAAAAACTGATCAGAAAAACTGAGAAAAAATACTATTTAAAAAAACTGAAGAAAAACGGAGGAAAAAAACTGAGAAGAAAAATTGAGAAAAAACGACTGAAAAAACTGAAGAAAAACTTAGAAAAAAACTGTGAAAAAAACTGTGAAAAAAAAGAACTGAGAAAAAAAACTGAAAAAACTGTGCAGAAAAATTGAGCAGAAAAACTGAGAAAAAAAACTATTAAAAAAAACTGAAGAAAAACGGAGGAACAAAACAGAGAAGAAAAACTGAGAAAAAAGACTGAAAAAACTGAAGAAAAACTTAGGAAAAAAACTGTGAAAAAAACTGAGAAAAAAAACTATTAAAAAAAATTGAAGAAAAAGGAGGAAAAAAACTGAGAAGAAAAACTGAGAAAAAAAGACTGAAAAAACTGAAGAAAAACTTAGAAAAAAACTGTGAAAAAAAAGAAGAACTGAGAAAAAAAACTGAAGAAAAACTTAGAAAAAAGCTGAAAATAACTGCAAAAAAAGAACTGAGAAAAAAATCTGAAGAAAAAACTGAGCAGAAAAACTGATCAGAAAAACTGAGAAAAAAAACTATTTAAAAAAACTGAAGAAAAACAGAGGAAAAAAACTGAGAAGAAAAATTGAGAAAAAACGACTGAAAAAACTCAAGAAAAACTTAGAAAAAAACTGTGAAAAAAAAGAACTGAGAAAAAAAAACTGAAGAAAAACTTAGAAAAAAACTGTGCACAAAACTGTGAAAAAAAAGAATTCAGAAAAAAAACTGAGAAAAAACTGAGCAGAAAAATTGAGCAGAAAAACTGAGAAAAAAAACTATTAAAAAAAACTGAAGAAAAACGGAGGAATAAAACAGAGAAGAAAAACTGAGAAAAAAGACTGAAAAAACTGAAGAAAAACTTAGAAAAAAACTGTGAAAAAAAAGAAGAACTGAGAAAAAAACTGAAAAAAACTGCAAAAAAAGAACTGAGAAAAAAATCTGAAGAAAAAACTGAGCAGAAAAACTGATCAGAAAAACTGAGAAAAAATACTATTTAAAAAAACTGAAGAAAAACTAAGAAAAAAACTGTGAAAATTATTGTGAAAAAAAAGAACTGAGAAAAAAGACTGAAAAAACTGAAGAAAAACTTAGAAAAAAACTGAAAAAAACTGCAAAAAAAGAACTGAGAAAAAAATCTGAAGAAAAAACTGAGCAGAAAAACTGATCAGAAAAACTGAGAAAAAAAACTATTTAAAAAAACTGAAGAAAAACGGAGGAAAAAAACTGAGAAGAAAAATTGAGAAAAAACGACTGAAAAAACTGAAGAAAAACTTAGAAAAAAACTGTGAAAAAAACTGTGAAAAAAAAGAACTGAGAAAAAAAACTGAAGAAAAATTTGGAAAAAAAACTGTGAACAAAACAGTGAAAAAAAAGAAGAACTGAGAAAAAAAACTGAGAAAAAACTGACTAGAAAAACTGCGGAGAAAAACTGAGAAAAAAAACTATTAAAAAAATACTGAAGAAAAAGGAGGAAAAAAACTGAGAAGAAAAACTGAGAAAAAAAGACTGAAAAAACTGAAGAAAAACTTAGAAAAAAACTGTGAAAAAAAAGAAGAACTGAGAAAAAAAACTGAAGAAAAACTTAGAAAAAAACTGAAAATAACTGCAAAAAAAGAACTGAGAAAAAAATCTGAAGAAAAAACTGAGCAGAAAAACTGATCAGAAAAACTGAGAAAAAAAACTATTTAAAAAAACTGAAGAAAAACAGAGGAAAAAAACTGAGAAGAAAAATTGAGAAAAAACGACTGAAAAAACTCAAGAAAAACTTAGAAAAAAACTGTGAAAAAAAAGAACTGAGAAAAAAAAACTGAAGAAAAACTTAGAAAAAAACTGTGCACAAAACTGTGAAAAAAAAGAATTCAGAAAAAAAACTGAGAAAAAACTGAGCAGAAAAATTGAGCAGAAAAACTGAGAAAAAAAACTATTAAAAAAAACTGAAGAAAAACGGAGGAATAAAACAGAGAAGAAAAACTGAGAAAAAAGACTGAAAAAACTGAAGAAAAACTTAGGAAAAAAACTGTGAAAAAAACTGAGAAAAAAAACTATTAAAAAAAAATTGAAGAAAAAGGAGGAAAAAAACTGAGAAGAAAAACTGAGAAAAAAAGACTGAAAAAACTGAAGAAAAACTTAGAAAAAAACTGTGAAAAAAACTGTGAAAAAAAAGAACTGAGAAAAAAAAATGAAGAAAAACTTGGAAAAAAACTGTGCACAAAACTGTGAAAAAAAAGAATTCAGAAAGAAAACTGAGAAAAAACTGTGCAGAAAAATTGAGCAGAAAAACTGAGAAAAAAAACTATTAAAAAAAACTGAAGAAAAACGGAGGAACAAAACAGAGAAGAAAAACTGAGAAAAAAGACTGAAAAAACTGAAGAAAAACTTAGGAAAAAACTGTGAAAAAAACAGAGAAAAAAAACTATTAAAAAAAAATTGAAGAAAAAGGAGGAAAAAAACTGAGAAGAAAAACTGAGAAAAAAAGACTGAAAAAACTGAAGAAAAACTTAGAAAAAAACTGTGAAAAAAACTGTGAAAAAAAAGAACTGAGAAAAAAAAATGAAGAAAAACTGAGAAAAAAACTGAAAAAAACTGCAAAAAAAGAACTGAGAAAAAAATCTGAAGAAAAAACTGAGCAGAAAAACTGATCAGAAAAACTGAGAAAAAAAACTATTTAAAAAAACTGAAGAAAAACGGAGGAAAAAAACTGAGAAGAAAAATTGAGAAAAAACGACTGAAAAAACTGTAGAAAAACTTAGAAAAAAACTGTGAAAAAAACTGTGAAAAAAAAGAACTGAGAAAAAAAACTGAAGAAAAATTTGGAAAAAAACTGTGAACAAAACGGTGCAAAAAAGAACGGAGAAAAACATCTGAAGAAAAAACTGAGCAGAAAAACTGATCAGAAAAACTGAGAAAAAATACTATTTAAAAAAACTGAAGAAAAACGGAGGAAAAAAACTGAGAAGAAAAATTGAGAAAGAACGACTGAAAAAACTGAAGAAAAACTTAGAAAAAAACTGTGAAAAAAACTGTGAAAAAAAAGAACTGAGAAAAAAAACTGAAGAAAAACATGGAAAAAAACTGTGCACAAAACTGTGAAAAAAAAGAATTCAGAAAAAAAACTGTGAAAAAACTGTGCAGAAAAATTGAGCAGAAAAACTGAGAAAAAAAACTATTAAAAAAAACTGAAGAAAAACGGAGGAACAAAACAGAGAAGAAAAACTGAGAAAAAAGACTGAAAAAACTGAAGAAAAACTTAGGAAAAAAACTGTGAAAAAAACTGAGAAAAAAAACTATTAAAAAAAATTGAAGAAAAAGGAGGAAAAAAACTGAGAAGAAAAACTGAGAAAAAAAGACTGAAAAAACTGAAGAAAAACTTAGAAAAACACTGTGAAAAAAACTGTGAAAAAAAAGAACTGAGAAAAAAAAATGAAGAAAAACTTAGAAAAAAACTGAAAAAAACTGCAAAAAAAGAACTGAGAAAAAAATCTGAAGAAAAAATTGAGCAGAAAAACTGATCAGAAAAACTGAGAAAAAAAACTATTTAAAAAAACTGAAGAAAAACGGAGGAAAAAAACTGAGAAGAAAAATTGAGAAAAAACGACTGAAAAAACTGAAGAAAAACTTAGAAAAAAACTGTGAAAAAAACTGTGAAAAAAAAGAACTGAGAAAAAAAACTGAAGAAAAATTTGGAAAAAAAACTGTGAACAAAACAGTGAAAAAAAAGAAGAACTGAGAAAAAAAACTGAGAAAAAACTGACTAGAAAAACTGCGGAGAAAAACTGAGAAAAAAAACTATTAAGAAAATACTGAAGAAAAAGGAGGAAAAAAACTGAGAAGAAAAACTGAGAAAAAAAGACTGAAAAAACTGAAGAAAAACTTAGAAAAAAACTGTGAAAAAAAAGAAGAACTGAGAAAAAAAACTGAAGAAAAACTTAGAAAAAAACTGAAAATAACTGCAAAAAAAGAACTGAGAAAAAAATCTGAAGAAAAAACTGAGCAGAAAAACTGATCAGAAAAACTGAGAAAAAAAACTATTTAAAAAAACTGAAGAAAAACAGAGGAAAAAAACTGAGAAGAAAAATTGAGAAAAAACGACTGAAAAAACTCAAGAAAAACTTAGAAAAAAACTGTGAAAAAAAAGAACTGAGAAAAAAAAACTGAAGAAAAACTTAGAAAAAAACTGTGCACAAAACTGTGAAAAAAAAGAATTCAGAAAAAAAACTGAGAAAAAACTGAGCAGAAAAATTGAGCAGAAAAACTGAGAAAAAAAACTATTAAAAAAACTGAAGAAAAACGGAGGAATAAAACAGAGAAGAAAAACTGAGAAAAAAGACTGAAAAAACTGAAGAAAAACTTAGGAAAAAAACTGTGAAAAAAACTGTGAAAAAAAAGAACTGAGAAAAAAAAATGAAGAAAAACTTAGAAAAAAACTGAAAAAAACTGCAAAAAAAGAACTGAGAAAAAAATCTGAAGAAAAAACTGAGCAGAAAAACTGATCAGAAAAACTGAGAAAAAAAACTATTTAAAAAAACTGAAGAAAAACGGAGGAAAAAAACTGAGAAGAAAAATTGAGAAAAAACGACTGAAAAAACTGTAGAAAAACTTAGAAAAAAACTGTGAAAAAAACTGTGAAAAAAAAGAACTGAGAAAAAAAACTGAAGAAAAATTTGGAAAAAAAACTGTGAACAAAACAGTGAAAAAAAAGAAGAACTGAGAAAAAAAACTGAGAAAAAACTGACTAGAAAATCTGCGGAGAAAAACTGAGAAAAAAAACTATTAAAAAAATACTGAAGAAAAAGGAGGAAAAAAACTGAGAAGAAAAACTGCGAAAAAAAGACTGAAGTAACTGAAGAAAAACTTAGAAAAATCTGCGAAAAAAAAGAAGAACTGAGAAAAAAAAATGAAGAATAACTTAGAAAAAAACTGAAAAAAACGGTGCAAAAAAGAACGGAGAAAAACATCTGAAGAAAAAACTGAGCAGAAAAACTGATCAGAAAAACTGAGAAAAAAAATATTAAAAAAAACTGAAGAAAAAGGGAGGAAAAAAACTGAGAAGAAAAATTGAGAAAAAACGACTGAAAAAACTGAAGAAAAACTTAGAAAAAATTGTGAAAAAAACTGTGAAAAAAAAGATCTGAGAAAAAAAACTGAAGAAATATTTAGAAAAAAACTGTGCACAAAACTGTGGAAAAAAAGAACTGAGAAAAAAAACTGAGAAAAAACTGAGCAGAAAAACTGATCAGAAAAACTGAGAAAAAAAACTAGTTAAAAAAACTGAAGAAAAACGGAGGAAAAAAACTGAGAAGAAAAATTGAGAAAAAACGACTGAAAAAACTGAAGAAGAACTAAGAAAAAAACTGTGAAAAAAATTGTGAAAAAGAAGAACTGAGAAAAAAGACTGAAAAAACTGAAGAAAAACTTAGAAAAAAAACGGAAAAAAACTGAGAAAAAAAACTATTAAAAAAAACTGAAGAAAAAGGAGGAAAAAAACTGAGAAGAAAAACTGAGCAAAAAAGACTGAAAAAACTGAAGAAAAACTTAGAAAAAAACTGTGAAAAAAAAGAAGAACTGAGAAAAAAAACTGAAGAAAAACTTAGAAAAAAACTGTGAAAAAAAAGAACTGAGAAAAAAAAACTGAAGAAAAACTTAGAAAAAAACTGTGCACAGAACTGTGAAAAAAAAGAATTCAGAAAAAAAACTGAGAAAAAACTGAGCAGAAAAATTGAGCAGAAAAACTGAGAAAAAAAACTATTAAAAAAAACTGAAGAAAAACGGAGGAATAAATCAGAGAAGAAAAACTGAGAAAAAAGACTGAAAAAACTGAAGAAAAACTTAGAAAAAAAACTGTGAAAAAAACTGAGAAAAAAAACTATTAAAAAAAAACTGAAGAAAAAGGAGGAAAAAAACTGAGAAGAAAAACTGAGAAAAAAAGACTGAAAAAACTGAAGAAAAACTTAGAAAAAAACTGTGAAAAAAAAGAAGAACTGAGAAAAAAAACTGAAGAAAAACTTAGAAAAAAACTGAAAAATACTGCAGAAAAAGAACTGAGAAAAAAATCTGAAGAAAAAACTGAGCAGAAAAACTGAGCAGAAAAACTGAGAAAAAAAACTATTTACAAAAACTGAAGAAAAACGGAGGAAAAAAACTGAGAAGAAAAATTGAGAAAAAACGACTGAAAAAACTGAAGAAAAACTTAGAAAAAAACTGTGAAAAAAACTGTGAAAAAAAAGAACTGAGAAAAAAAACTGAAGAAAAAACTGAGCAGAAAAAGTGAGCAGAAAAACTGAGAAAAAAACTATTAAAAAAATACTGAAGAAAAACGGAGTAACAAAACTGAGAAGAAAAATTGAGAAAAAACGACTGAAAAAACTCAAGAAAAACTTAGAAAAAATCTGTGAAAAAAACTGAGAAAAAAAACTATTAAAAAAAAACTGAAGAAAAAGGAGGAAAAAAACTGAGAAGAAAAACTGAGCAAAAAAGACTGAAAAAACTGAAGAAAAACTTAGAAAAAAACTGTGAAAAAAAAGAAGAACTGAGAAAAAAACTGAAGAAAAACTTAGAAAAAAACTGTGAAAAAAAAGAACTGAGAAAAAAAAACTGAAGAAAAACTTAGAAAAAAACTGTGCACAAAACTGTGAAAAAAAAGAATTCAGAAAAAAAACTGAGAAAAAACTGAGCAGAAAAACTGATCAGAAAAACTGAGAAAAAAAACTAGTTAAAAAAACTGAAGAAAAACGGAGGAAAAAAACTGAGAAGAAAAATTGAGAAAAAACGACTGAAAAAACTGAAGAAGAACTAAGAAAAAAACTGTGAAAAAAGTTGTGAAAAAGAAGAACTGAGAAAAAAGACTGAAAAAACTGAAGAAAAACTTAGAAAAAAAACTGAAAAAAACAGAGAAAAAAAACTATTAAAAAAAAACTGAAGAAAAAGGAGGAAAAAAACTGAGAAGAAAAACTGAGCAAAAAAGACTGAAAAAACTGAAGAAAAACTTAGAAAAAAACTGTGAAAAAAAAGAAGAACTGAGAAAAAAAACTGAAGAAAAACTTAGAAAAAAACTGTGAAAAAAAAGAACTGAGAAAAAAAAACTGAAGAAAAACTTAGAAAAAAACTGTGCACAAAACTGTGAAAAAAAAGAATTCAGAAAAAAAACTGAGAAAAAACTGAGCAGAAAAATTGAGCAGAAAAACTGAGAAAAAAAACTATTAAAAAAAACTGAAGAAAAACGGAGGAATAAATCAGAGAAGAAAAACTGAGAAAAAAGACTGAAAAAACTGAAGAAAAACTTAGAAAAAAACTGTGAAAAAAACTGAGAAAAAAAACTATTAAAAAAAAACTGAAGAAAAAGGAGGAAAAAAACTGAGAAGAAAAACTGAGAAAAAAAGACTGAAAAAACTGAAGAAAAACTTAGAAAAAACTGTGAAAAAAAAGAAGAACTGAGAAAAAAAACTGAAGAAAAACTTAGAAAAAAACTGAAAAAAACTGCAAAAAAAGAACTGAGAAAAAAATCTGAAGAAAAAACTGAGCAGAAAAACTGAGAAGAAAAACTGAGAAAAAAAGACTGAAAAAACAGAAGAAAAACTTAGAAAAAAACTGTGAAAAAAAAGAAAAACTGAGAAAAAAACTGAAATAAACTGCAAAAAAAGAACTGAGAAAAAAATCTGAAGAAAAAACTGAGCAGAAAAACTGATCAGAAAAACTGAGAAAAAAAACTATTTAAAAAAACTGAAGAAAAACGGAGGAAAAAAACTGAGAAGAAAAATTGAGAAAAAACGACTGAAAAAACTGAAGAAAAACTAAGAAAAAGCTGTGAAAAAAATTGTGAAAAAAAAGAACTGAGAAAAAAAACTGAAGAAAAAACTGAGCAGAAAAACTGAGCAGAAAAACTGAGAAAAAAATAACTATTAAAAAAATACTGAAGAAAAAGGAGGAAAAAAACTGTGAAAAAAACTGAAAAAAAAGAACTGAGAAAAAAAACTGAAGAAAAATTTGGAAAAAAAACTGTGAACAAAACAGTGAAAAAAAAGAAGAACTGAGAAAAAAAACTGAGAAAAAACTGACCAGAAAAACTGCGGAGAAAAACTGAGAAAGAAAACTATTAAAAAAATACTGAAGAAAAAGGAGGAAAAAAACTGAGAAGAAAAACTGAGAAAAAAAGACTGAAAAAACTGAAGAAAAACTTAGAAAAAACTGTGAAAAAAAAGAAGAACTGAGAAAAAAAACTGAAGAAAAACTTAGAAAAAAACTGAAAAAAACGGTGCAAAAAAGAACGGAGAAAAACATCTGAAGAAAAAACTGAAGAAAAACTGAGCAGAAAAACTGAGAAAAAAAATATTAAAAAAAACTGAAGAAGAAGGGAGGAAAAAAACTGAGAAGAAAAATTGAGAAAAAACGACTGAAAAAACTGAAGAAAAACTTAGAAAAAATTGTGAAAAAATCTGTGAATAAAAAGAACTGAGAAAAAAAACTGAAGAAAAATTTAGAAAAAAATGTGCACAAAACTGTGGAAAAAAAGAACTGAGAAAAAAAACTGAGCAAAAAACTGAGCAGAAAAACTGAGCAGAAAAACTTAGAAAAAAACTGTGAAAAAAAAGAACTGAGAAAAAAAACTGAAGAAAAACTTAGAAAAAAACTGTGCACAAAACTGTTAAAAAAAATAATTCAGAAAAAAAACTGAAGAAAAATTTAGAAAAAAACTGTGCACAAAAGTGTGGAAAAAAAGAACTGAAAAAAAAACTGAGAAAAAACTGAGCAGAAAAACTGAGAAATAAAACTATTAAAAAAAAACTGAAGAAAAACGGATGAAAAAAACTGAGAAGAAAAATTGAGAAAAAACGACTGAAAAAACTGAAGAAAAACTTAGAAAAAAACTGTGAAAAACTGAAAAAAAAGAACTGAGAAAAAAAACTGTGAAAAAAACTGTGAAAAAAAAGAACTGAGAAAAAAAAATGAAGAAAAACTTAGAAAAAAACTGAAAAAAACTGCAAAAAAAGAACTGAGAAAAAAATCTGAAGAAAAAACTGAGCAGAAAAACTGATCAGAAAAACTGAGAAAAAAAACTATTTAAAAAAACTGAAGAAAAACGGAGGAAAAAAACTGAGAAGAAAAATTGAGAAAAAACGACTGAAAAAACTGAAGAAAAACTTAGAAAAAAACTGTGAAAAAAACTGTGAAAAAAAAGAACTGAGAAAAAAAACTGAAGAAAAATTTGGAAAAAAAACTGTGAACAAAACAGTGAAAAAAAAGAAGAACTGAGAAAAAAACTGAGAAAAAACTGACTAGAAAAACTGCGGAGAAAAACTGAGAAAAAAAACTATTAAAAAAATACTGAAGAAAAAGGAGGAAAAAAACTGAGAAGAAAAACTGAGAAAAAAAGACTGAAGAAACTGAAGAAAAACTTAGAAAAAACTGCGAAAAAAAAGAAGAACTGAGAAAAAAAACTGAAGAATAACTTAGAAAAAAACTGAAAAAAACGGTGCAAAGAAGAACGGAGAAAAACATCTGAAGAAAAAACTGAGCAGAAAAACTGAGCAGAAAAACTGAGAAAAAAAATATTAAAAAAAACTGAAGAAAAAGGGAGGAAAAAAACAGAAGAAAAATTGAGAAAAAACGACTGAAAAAACTGAAGAAAAACTTAGAAAAAATTGTGAAAAAAACTGTGAAAAAAAAAGATCTGAGAAAAAAAACTGAAGAAATATTTAGAAAAAAACTGTGCACAAAACTGTGGAAAAAAAGAACTGAGAAAAAAAACTGAGAAAAAACTGAGCAGAAAAACTGATCAGAAAAACTGAGAAAAAAAACTAGTTAAAAAAACTGAAGAAAAACGGAGGAAAAAAACTGAGAAGAAAAATTGAGAAAAAACGACTGAAAAAACTGAAGAAGAACTAAGAAAAAAACTGAAAAAAATTGTGAAAAAGAAGAACTGAGAAAAAAGACTGAAAAAACTGAAGAAAAACTTAGAAAAAAAACTGAAAAAAACAGAGAAAAAAAACTATTAAAAAAAAACTGAAGAAAAAGGAGGAAAAAAACTGAGAAGAAAAACTGAGCAAAAAAGACTGAAAAAACTGAAGAAAAACTTAGAAAAAAACTGTGAAAAAAAAGAAGAACTGAGAAAAAAAACTGAAGAAAAACTTAGAAAAAAACTGAAAAAAACTGCAGAAAAAGAACTGAGAAAAAAATCTGAAGAAAAAACTGAGCAGAAAAACTGATCAGAAAAACTGAGAAAAAAAACTATTTAAAAAAACTGAAGAAAAACGGAGGAAAAAAACTGAGAAGAAAAATTGAGAAAAAACGACTGAAAAAACTGAAGAAAAACTTAGAAAAAAACTGTGAAAAAAACTGTGAAAAAAAAGAACTGAGAAAAAAAACTGAAGAAAAACTTAGAAAAAAACTGAAAAAAACTGCAAAAAAAGAACTGAGAAAAAAATCTGAAGAAAAAACTGAGCAGAAAAACTGATCAGAAAAACTGAGAAAAAAATCTGAAGAAAAAACTGAGCAGAAAAACTGATCAGAAAAACTGAGAAAAAAAAATGTTTAAAAAAACTGAAGAAAAACGGAGGAAAAAAACTGAGAAGAAAAATTGAGAAAAAACGACTGAAAAAACTGAAGAAAAACTTAGAAAAAGCTGTGAAAAAAAAGAAGAACTGAGAAAAAAAACTGAAGAAAAACTTAGAAAAAAACTGAAAAAACTGAAAAAAAAGAACTGAGAAAAAAATCTGAAGAAAAAACTGAGCAGAAAAACTGATCAGAAAAACTGAGAAAAAAAACTATTTAAAAAAACTGAAGAAAAACGGAGGAAAAAAACTGAGAAGAAAAATTGAGAAAAACGACTGAAAAAACTGAAGAAAAACTAAGAAAAAAACTGTGAAAAAAATTGTGAAAAAAAAGAACTGAGAAAAAAGACTGAAAAAACTGAAGAAAAACTTAGAAAAAAAACTGAAAAAAACAGAGAAAAAAAACTATTAAAAAAAAACTGAAGAAAAAGGAGGAAAAAAACTGAGAAGAAAAACTGAGCAAAAAAGACTGAAAAAACTGAAGAAAAACTTAGAAAAAAACTGTGAAAAAAAAGAAGAACTGAGAAAAAAAACTGAAGAAAAACTTAGAAAAAAACTGAAAAAAACTGCAGAAAAAGAACTGAGAAAAAAATCTGAAGAAAAAACTGAGCAGAAAAACTGATCAGAAAAACTGAGAAAAAAAACTATTTAAAAAAACTGAAGAAAAACGGAGGAAAAAAACTGAGAAGAAAAATTGAGAAAAAACGACTGAAAAAACTGAAGAAAAACTTAGAAAAAAACTGTGAAAAAAACTGTGAAAAAAAAGAACTGAGAAAAAAAACTGAAGAAAAACTTAGAAAAAAACTGAAAAAAACTGCAAAAAAAGAACTGAGAAAAAAATCTGAAGAAAAAACTGAGCAGAAAAACTGATCAGAAAAACTGAGAAAAAAATCTGAAGAAAAAACTGAGCAGAAAAACTGATCAGAAAAACTGAGAAAAAAAAATGTTTAAAAAAACTGAAGAAAAACGGAGGAAAAAAACTGAGAAGAAAAATTGAGAAAAAACGACTGAAAAAACTGAAGAAAAACTTAGAAAAAGCTGTGAAAAAAAAGAAGAACTGAGAAAAAAAACTGAAGAAAAACTTAGAAAAAAACTGAAAAAACTGAAAAAAAAGAACTGAGAAAAAAATCTGAAGAAAAAACTGAGCAGAAAAACTGATCAGAAAAACTGAGAAAAAAAACTATTTAAAAAAACTGAAGAAAAACGGAGGAAAAAAACTGAGAAGAAAAATTGAGAAAAACGACTGAAAAAACTGAAGAAAAACTAAGAAAAAAACTGTGAAAAAAATTGTGAAAAAAAAGAACTGAGAAAAAAGACTGAAAAAACAGAAGAAAAACTTAGAAAAAAAACTGAAAAAAACTGAGAAAAAAAACTATTAAAAAAAAACTGAAGAAAAAGGAGGAAAAAAACTGAGAAGAAAAACTGAGAAAAAAAGACTGAAAAAACAGAAGAAAAACTTAGAAAAAAACTGTGAAAAAAAAGAAAAACTGAGAAAAAAACTGAAATAAACTGCAAAAAAAGAACTGAGAAAAAAATCTGAAGAAAAAACTGAGCAGAAAAACTGATCAGAAAAACTGAGAAAAAAAACTATTTAAAAAAACTGAAGAAAAACGGAGGAAAAAAACTGAGAAGAAAAATTGAGAAAAAACGACTGAAAAAACTGAAGAAAAACTAAGAAAAAGCTGTGAAAAAAATTGTGAAAAAAAAGAACTGAGAAAAAAAACTGAAGAAAAAACTGAGCAGAAAAACTGAGCAGAAATACTGAGAAAAAAATAACTATTAAAAAAATACTGAAGAAAAAGGTGGAAAAAAACTGTGAAAAAAACTGAAAAAAAGAACTGAGAAAAAAAACTGAAGAAAAATTTGGAAAAAAAACTGTGAACAAAACAGTGAAAAAAAAGAAGAACTGAGAAAAAAAACTGAGAAAAAACTGACCAGAAAAACTGCGGAGAAAAACTGAGAAAGAAAACTATTAAAAAAATACTGAAGAAAAAGGAGGAAAAAAACTGAGAAGAAAAACTGAGAAAAAAAGACTGAAAAAACTGAAGAAAAACTTAGAAAAAACTGTGAAAAAAAAGAAGAACTGAGAAAAAAAACTGAATAAAAACTTAGAAAAAAACTGAAAAAAACGGTGCAAAAAAGAACGGAGAAAAACATCTGAAGAAAAAACTGAAGAAAAACTGAGCAGAAAAACTGAGAAAAAAAATATTAAAAAAAACTGAAGAAAAAGGGAGGAAAAAAACTGAGAAGAAAAATTGAGAAAAAACGACTGAAAAAACTGAAGAAAAACTTAGAAAAAATTGTGAAAAAATCTGTGAATAAAAAGAACTGAGAAAAAAAACTGAAGAAAAATTTAGAAAAAAATGTGCACAAAACTGTGGAAAAAAAGAACTGAGAAAAAAAACTGAGCAAAAAACTGAGCAGAAAAACTGAGCAGAAAAACTTAGAAAAAAACTGTGAAAAAAAAGAACTGAGAAAAAAAAACTGAAGAAAAACTTAGAAAAAAACTGTGCACAAAACTGTGAAAAAAAATAATTCAGAAAAAAAACTGAAGAAAAATTTAGAAAAAAACTGTGCACAAAAGTGTGGAAAAAAAGAACTGAAAAAAAAACTGAGAAAAAACTGAGCAGAAAAACTGAGAAATAAAACTATTAAAAAAAAACTGAAGAAAAACGGATGAAAAAAACTGAGAAGAAAAATTGAGAAAAAACGACTGAAAAAACTCAAGAAAAACTTAGAAAAAAACTGTGAAAAAACTGAAAAAAAAGAACTGAGAAAAAAAACTGTGAAAAAAACTGTGAAAAAAAAGAACTGAGAAAAAAAAATGAAGAAAAAACTGAGCAGAAAAACTGATCAGAAAAACTGAGAAAAAATACTATTTAAAAAAACTGAAGAAAAACGGAGGAAAAAAACTGAGAAGAAAAATTGAGAAAAAACGACTGAAAAAACTGAAGAAAAACTTCGAAAAAAACTGTGAAAAAAACTGTGAAAAAAAAGAACTGAGAAAAAAAACTGAAGAAAAATTTGGAAAAAAAACTGTGAACAAAACAGTGAAAAAAAAGAAGAACTGAGAAAAAAAACTGAGAAAAAACTGACTAGAAAAACTGCGGAGAAAAACTGAGAAAAAAAACTATTAAAAAAATACTGAAGAAAAAGGAGGAAAAAAACTGAGAAGAAAAACTGAGAAACAAAGACTGAAGA
This sequence comes from Pristiophorus japonicus, assembly GCF_044704955.1. Lineage (NCBI taxonomy): Eukaryota > Metazoa > Chordata > Chondrichthyes > Pristiophoridae > Pristiophorus > Pristiophorus japonicus. The sequence goes on from NW_027251071.1 coordinate 1,137,130, forward strand.
AACTGAAGAAAAACTTAGAAAAAACTGCGAAAAAAAAGAAGAACTGAGAAAAAAAACTGAAGAATAACTTAGAAAAAAACTGAAAAAAACGGTGCAAAAAAGAACGGAGAAAAACATCTGAAGAAAAAACTGAGCAGAAAAACTGAGCAGAAAAACTGAGAAAAAAAATATTAAAAAAAACTGAAGAAAAAGGGAGGAAAAAAACTGAGAAGAAAAATTGAGAAAAAACGACTGAAAAAACTGAAGAAAAACTTAGAAAAAATTGTGAAAAAAACTGTGAAAAAAATGATCTGAGAAAAAAAACTGAAGAAATATTTAGAAAAAAACTGTGCACAAAACTGTGGAAAAAAAGAACTGAGAAAAAAAACTGAGAAAAAACTGAGCAGAAAAACTGATCAGAAAAACTGAGAAAAAAAACTAGTTAAAAAAACTGAAGAAAAACGGAGGAAAAAAACTGAGAAGAAAAATTGAGAAAAAACGACTGAAAAAACTGAAGAAGAACTAAGAAAAAAACTGTGAAAAAAATTGTGAAAAAGAAGAACTGAGAAAAAAGACTGAAAAAACTGAAGAAAAATTAGAAAAAAAACTGAAAAAAACAGAGAAAAAAACTATTAAAAAAAAACTGAAGAAAAAGGAGGAAAAAAACTGAGAAGAAAAACTGAGCAAAAAAGACTGAAAAAAGTGAAGAAAAACTTAGAAAAAAACTGTGAAAAAAAAGAAGAACTGAGAAAAAAAACTGAAGAAAAACTTAGAAAAAAACTGTGCACAAAACTGTGAAAAAAAAGAATTCAGAAAAAAAACTGAGAAAAAACTGAGCAGAAAAATTGAGCAGAAAAACTGAGAAAAAAAACTATTAAAAAAAACTGAAGAAAAACGGAGGAATAAATCAGAGAAGAAAAACTGAGAAAAAAGACTGAAAAAACTGAAGAAAAACTTAGAAAAAAAACTGTGAAAAAAACTGAGAAAAAAAACTATTAAAAAAAAACTGAAGAAAAAGGAGGAAAAAAACTGAGAAGAAAAACTGAGAAAAAAAGACTGAAAAAACTGAAGAAAAACTTAGAAAAAAACTGTGAAAAAAAAGTAGAACTGAGAAAAAAAACTTAAGAAAAACTTAGAAAAAAACTGAAAAAAACTGCAAAAAAAGAACTGAAAAAAAAATCTGAAGAAAAAACTGAGCAGAAAAACTGATCAGAAAAACTGAGAAAAAAATCTGAAGAAAAAACTGAGCAGAAAAACTGATCAGAAAAACTGAGAAAAAAAAATATTTAAAAAAACTGAAGAAAAACGGAGGAAAAAAACTGAGAAGAAAAATTGAGAAAAAACGACTGAAAAAACTGAAGAAAAACTTAGGAAAAAAACTGTGAAAAAAACTGAGAAAAAAAACTATTAAAAAAAAATTGAAGAAAAAGGAGGAAAAAAACTGAGAAGAAAAACTGAGAAAAAAAGACTGAAAAAACTGAAGAAAAACTTAGAAAAAAAACTGAAAAAAACTGAGAAAAAAAACTATTTATAAAAAACTGAAGAAAAAGGAGGGAAAAAAACTGAGAAGAAAAACTGAGCAAAAAAGACTGAAAAAACTGAAGAAAAACTTAGAAAAAAACTGTGAAAAAAAAGAAGAACTGAGAAAAAAAACTGAAGAAAAACTTAGAAAAAAACTGAAAAAACTGAAAAAAAAGAACTGAGAAAAAAATCTGAAGAAAAAACTGACCAGAAAAACTGATCAGAAAAACTGAGAAAAAAAACTATTTAAAAAAACTGAAGAAAAACGGAGGAAAAAAACTGAGAAGAAAAATTGAGAAAAACGACTGAAAAAACTGAAGAAAAACTAAGAAAAAAACTGTGAAAAAAATTGTGAAAAAAAAGAACTGAGAAAAAAGACTGAAAAAACAGAAGAAAAACTGAGAAAAAAAACTGAAAAAAACTGAGAAAAAAAACTATTAAAAAAAAACTGAAGAAAAAGGAGGAAAAAAACTGAGAAGAAAAACTGAGAAAAAAAGACTGAAAAAACAGAAGAAAAACTTAGAAAAAAACTGTGAAAAAAAAGAAAAACTGAGAAAAAAACTGAAATAAACTGCAAAAAAAGAACTGAGAAAAAAATCTGAAGAAAAAACTGAGCAGAAAAACTGATCAGAAAAACTGAGAAAAAAAACTATTTAAAAAAACTGAAGAAAAACGGAGGAAAAAAACTGAGAAGAAAAATTGAGAAAAAACGACTGAAAAAACTGAAGAAAAACTAAGAAAAAGCTGTGAAAAAAATTGTGAAAAAAAAGAACTGAGAAAAAAAACTGAGAAAAAACTGACCAGAAAAACTGCGGAGAAAAACTGAGAAAGAAAACTATTAAAAAAATACTGAAGAAAAAGGAGGAAAAAAACTGAGAAGAAAAACTGAGAAAAAAAGACTGAAAAAACTGAAGAAAAACTTAGAAAAAAACTGAAAAAAACTGAGCAAAAAACTGAGCAGAAAAACTGAGCAGAAAAACTTAGAAAAAAACTGTGAAAAAAAAGAACTGAGAAAAAAAAACTGAAGAAACACTTAGAAAAAAACTGTGCACAAAACTGTGAAAAAAAATAATTCAGAAAAAAAACTGAAGAAAAATTTAGAAAAAAACTGTGCACAAAAGTGTGGAAAAAAAGAACTGAAAAAAAAACTGAGAAAAAACTGAGCAGAAAAACTGAGAAATAAAACTATTAAAAAAAAACTGAAGAAAAACGGATGAAAAAAACTGAGAAGAAAAATTGAGAAAAAACGACTGAAAAAACTGAAGAAAAACTTAGAAAAAAACTGTGAAAAAACTGAAAAAAAAGAACTGAGAAAAAAAACTGTGAAAAAAACTGTGAAAAAAAAGAACTGAGAAAAAAAAATGAAGAAAAACTTAGAAAAAAACTGAAAAAAACTGCAAAAAAAGAACTGAGAAAAAAATCTGAAGAAAAAACTGAGCAGAAAAACTGATCAGAAAAACTGAGAAAAAATACTATTTAAAAAAACTGAAGAAAAACGGAGGAAAAAAACTGAGAAGAAAAATTGAGAAAAAACGACTGAAAAAACTGAAGAAAAACTTAGAAAAAAACTGTGAAAAAAACTGTGAAAAAAAAGAACTGAGAAAAAAAACTGAAGAAAAATTTGGAAAAAAAACTGTGAACAAAACAGTGAAAAAAAAGAAGAACTGAGAAAAAAACTGAGAAAAAACTGACTAGAAAAACTGCGGAGAAAAACTGAGAAAAAAAACTATTAAAAAAATACTGAAGAAAAAGGAGGAAAAAAACTGAGAAGAAAAACTGAGAAACGAAGACTGAAGAAACTGAAGAAAAACTTAGAAAAAATTGTGAAAAAAACTGTGAAAAAAAAGATCTGAGAAAAAAAACTGAAGAAATATTTAGAAAAAAACTGTGCACAAAACTGTGGAAAAAAAGAACTCAGAAAAAAAACTGAGAAAAAACTGAGCAGAAAAACTGATCAGAAAAACTGAGAAAAAAAACTAGTTAAAAAAACTGAAGAAAAACGGAGGAAAAAAACTGAGAAGAAAAATTGAGAAAAAACGACTGAAAAAACTGAAGAAGAACTAAGAAAAAAACTGTGAAAAAAATTGTGAAAAAGAAGAACTGAGAAAAAAGACTGAAAAAACTGAAGAAAAACTTAGAAAAAAAACTGAAAAAAACAGAGAAAAAAAACTATTAAAAAAAACTGAAGAAAAAGGAGGAAAAAAACTGAGAAGAAAAACTGAGCAAAAAAGACTGAAAAAACTGAAGAAAAACTTAGAAAAAAACTGTGAAAAAAAAGAAGAACTGAGAAAAAAAACTGAAGAAAAACTTAGAAAAAAACTGTGCACAAAACTGTGAAAAAAAAGAATTCAGAAAAAAAACTGAGAAAAAACTGAGCAGAAAAATTGAGCAGAAAAACTGAGAAAAAAAACTATTAAAAAAACTGAAGAAAAACGGAGGAATAAATCAGAGAAGAAAAACTGAGAAAAAAGACTGAAAAAACTGAAGAAAAACTTAGAAAAAAAACTGTGAAAAAAACTGAGAAAAAAAACTATTAAAAAAAAACTGACGAAAAAGGAGGAAAAAAACTGAGAAGAAAAACTGAGAAAAAAAGACTGAAAAAACTGAAGAAAAACTTAGAAAAAAACTGTGAAAAAAAAGAAGAACTGAGAAAAAAAACTGAAGAAAAACTTAGAAAAAAACTGAAAAAAACTGCAAAAAAAGAACTGAAAAAAAAATCTGAAGAAAAAACTGAGCAGAAAAACTGATCAGAAAAACTGAGAAAAAAATCTGAAGAAAAAACTGAGCAGAAAAACTGATCAGAAAAACTGAGAAAAAAAAATATTTAAAAAAACTGAAGAAAAACGGAGGAAAAAAACTGAGAAGAAAAATTGAGAAAAAACGACTGAAAAAACTGAAGAAAAACTTAGAAAAAAACTGTGAAAAAAACTGTGAAAAAAAAGAACTGAGAAAAAAAACTGAAGAAAAACTTGGAAAAAAAACTGTGAACAAAACAGTGAAAAAAAAGGAGAACTGAGAAAAAAAACTGAGAAAAAACTGACTAGAAAAACTGAGGATAAAAACTGAGAAAAAAAACTATTAAAAAAATACTGAAGAAAAAGGAGGAAAAAAACTGAGAAGAAAAACTGAGAAAAAAAGACTGAAAAAACTGAAGAAAAACTTCGAAAACACTGAAAAAAAAGAAGAACTGAGAAAAAAAACTGAAGAATAACTTAGAAAAACACTGAAAAAAACGGTGCAAAAAAGAACGGAGAAAAACATCTGAAGAAAAAACTGAGCAGAAAAACTGAGCAGAAAAACTGAGAAAAAATTGTGAAAAAAACTGTGAAAAAAAAGATGAGAAAAAAAACTGAAGAAATATTTAGAAAAAAACTGTGCATAAAACTGTGGAAAAAAAGAACTGAGAAAAAAAACTGCGAAAAAACTGAGCAGAATAACTGATCAGAAAAACTGAGAAAAAAAACTGTTTAAAAAAACTGAAGAAAAACGGAGGAAAAAAACTGAGAAGAAAAATTGAGAAAAAACGACTGAAAAAACTGAAGAAAATCTAAGAAAAAAACTGTGAAAAAAATTGTGAAAAAAAAGAACTGAGAAAAGACTGAAAAAACAGAAGAAAAACTTAGAAAAAAAACTGAAAAAAACTGAGAAAAAAAACTATTAAAAAAAAACTGAAGAAAAACTGAGTAAAAAAACTGAGAAGAAAAATTGAGAAAAAACGACTGAAAAAACTCAAGAAAAACTTAGAAAAAAACTGTGAAAAAAAAGAACTGAGAAAAAAAAACTGAAGAAAAACTTAGAAAAAAACTGTGCACAAAACTGTGAAAAAAAAGAATTCAGAAAAAAAACTGAGAAAAAACTGAGCAGAAAAATTGAGCAGAAAAACTGAGAAAAAAAACTATTAAAAAAAACTGAAGAAAAACGGAGGAATAAAACAGAGAAGAAAAACTGAGAAAAAAGACTGAAAAAACTGAAGAAAAACTTAGAAAAAAACTGTGAAAAAAAAGAAGAACTGAGAAAAAAACTGAAAAAAACTGCAAAAAAAGAACTGAGAAAAAAATCTGAAGAAAAAACTGAGCAGAAAAACTGATCAGAAAAACTGAGAAAAAAAACTATTTAAAAAAACTGAAGAAAAACTAAGAAAAAAACTGTGAAAATAATTGTGAAAAAAAAGAACTGAGAAAAAAGACTGAAAAAACTGAAGAAAAACTTAGAAAAAAAACTGAAAAAAACTGAGAAAAAAAAACTATTAAAAAAAAACTGAAGAAAAAGGAGGAAAAAAACTGAGAAGAAAAACTGAGAAAAAAAGACTGAAAAAACTGAAGAAAAACTTAGAAAAAAACTGTGAAAAAAAAGAAGAACTGAGAAAAAAAACTGAAGAAAAACTTAGAAAAAAACTGAAAAAAACTGCAAAAAAAGAACTGAGAAAAAAATCTGAAGAAAAAACTGAGCAGAAAAACTGATCAGAAAAACTGAGAAAAAAATCTATTTAAAAAAACTGAAGAAAAACGGAGGAAAAAAACTGAGAAGAAAAATTGAGAAAAAACGACTGAAAAAACTGAAGAAAAACTAAGAAAAAAACTGTGAAAAAAATTGTGAAAAAAAAGAACTGAGAAAAAAAACTGAAGAAAAAACTGAGCAGAAAAACTGAGCAGAAAAACTGAGAAAAAAACTATTAAAAAAATATTGAAGAAAAACGGAGTAACAAAACTGAGAAGAAAAATTGAGAAAAAACGACTGAAAAAACTCAAGAAAAACTTAGAAAAAAACTGTGAAAAAAAAGAACTGAGAAAAAAAAACTGAAGAAAAACTTAGAAAAAAAACTGTGAAAAAAACTGAGAAATAAAACTATTTAAAAAAACTGAAGAAAAAGGAGGAAAAAAACTGAGAAGAAAAACTGAAAAAAAAAGACTGAAAAAACTGAAGAAAAACTTAGAAAAAAACTGTGAAAAAAAAGAAGAACTGAGAAAAAAAACTGAAGAAAAACTTAGAAAAAAACTGAAAAAAACTGCAAAAAAAGAACTGAGAAAAAAATCTGAAGAAAAAACTGAGCAGAAAAACTGATCAGAAAAACTGAGAAAAAAAACTATTTACAAAAACTGAAGAAAAACGGGGGAAAAAAACTGAGAAGAAAAATTGAGAAAAAACGACTGAAAAAACTGAAGAAAAACTAAGAAAAAAACTGTGAAAAAAATTGTGAAAAAAAAGAACTGAGAAAAAAGACTGAAAAAACTGAAGAAAAACTTAGAAAAAAAACTGTGAAAAAAACTGAGAAATAAAACTATTTAAAAAAACTGAAGAAAAAGGAGGAAAAAAACTGAGAAGAAAAACTGAGAAAAAATGACTGAAAAAACTGAAGAAAAACTTAGAAAAAAACTGTGAAAAAAAAGAAGAACTGAGAAAAAAAACTGAAGAAAAACTTAGAAAAAAACTGAAAAAAACTGCAAAAAATGAACTGAGAAAAAAATCTGAAGAAAAAACTGAGCAGAAAAACTGATCAGAAAAACTGAGAAAAAAAACTATTTACAAAAACTGAAGAAAAACGGGGGAAAAAAACTGAGAAGAAAAATTGAGAAAAAACGACTGAAAAAACTGAAGAAAAACTTTGAAAAAAAACTGAAAAAAACTGAGAAAAAAAACTATTAAAAAAAACAGAAGAAAAAGGAGGAAAAAAACTGAGAAGAAAAACTGAGAAAAAAAGACTGAAAAAACTGAAGAAAAACTTAGAAAAAACTGTGAAAAAAACTGTGAAAAAAAAGAACTGAGAAAAAAAACTGAAGAAAAACTTGGAAAAAAAACTGTGAACAAAACAGTGAAAAAAAAGAAGAACTGAGAAAAAAAACTGAGAAAAAACTGACTAGAAAAACTGAGGATAAAAACTGAGAAAAAAAACTATTAAAAAAATACTGAAGAAAAAGGAGGAAAAAAACTGAGAAGAAAAACTGAGAAAAAAAGACTGAAAAAACTGAAGAAAAACTTAGAAAACACTGTGAAAAAAAAGAAGAACTGAGAAAAAAAACTGAAGAATAACTTAGAAAAACACTGAAAAAAACGGTGCAAAAAAGAACGGAGAAAAACATCTGAAGAAAAAACTGAGCAGAAAAACTGAGCAGAAAAACTGAGAAAAAATTGTGAAAAAAACTGTGAAAAAAAAGAGAAAAAAAACTGAAGAAATATTTAGAAAAAAACTGTGCACAAAACTGTGGAAAAAAAGAACTGAGAAAAAAAACTGAGAAAAAACTGAGCAGAAAAACTGATCAGAAAAACTGAGAAAAAAAACTATTTAAAAAAACTGAAGAAAAACGGAGGAAAAAAACTGAGAAGAAAAATTGAGAAAAAACGACTGAAAAAACTGAAGAAAATCTAAGAAAAAAACTGTGAAAAAAACTGTGAAAAAAAAGAACTGAGAAAAAAAAACTGAAGAAAAACTTAGAAAAAAACTGTGCACAAAACTGTGAAAAAAAAGAATTCAGAAAAAAAACTGAGAAAAAACTGAGCAGAAAAATTGAGCAGAAAAACTGAGAAAAAAAACTATTAAAAAAAACTGAAGAAAAACGGAGGAATAAAACAGAGAAGAAAAACTGAGAAAAAAGACTGAAAAAACGGAAGAAAAACTTAGAAAAAACCTGTGAAAAAAAAGAAGAACTGAGAAAAAAAACTGAAAAAAACTGCAAAAAAAGAACTGAGAAAAAAATCTGAAGAAAAAACTGAGCAGAAAAACTGATCAGAAAAACTGAGAAAAAATACTATTTAAAAAAACTGAAGAAAAACTAAGAAAAAAACTGTGAAAATAATTGTGAAAAAAAAGAACTGAGAAAAAAGACTTAAAAAACTGAAGAAAAACTTAGAAAAAAAACTGAAAAAAACTGAGAAAAAAAAACTATTAAAAAAAAACTGAAGAAAAAGGAGGAAAAAAACTGAGAAGAAAAACTGAGAAAAAAAGACTGAAAAAACTGAAGAAAAACTTAGAAAAAAACTGTGAAAAAAAAGAAGAACTGAGAAAAAAAACTGAAGAAAAACTTAGAAAAAAACTGAAAAAAACTGCAAAAAAAGAACTGAGAAAAAAATCTGAAGAAAAAACTGAGCAGAAAAACTGATCAGAAAAACTGAGAAAAAAAACTATTTAAAAAAACTGAAGAAAAACGGAGGAAAAAAACTGAGAAGAAAAATTGAGAAAAAACGACTGAAAAAACTGAAGAAAAACTAAGAAAAAAACTGTGAAAAAAATTGTGAAAAAAAAGAACTGAGAAAAAAAACTGAAGAAAAAACTGAGCAGAAAAACTGAGCAGAAAAACTGAGAAAAAAACTATTAAAAAAATACTGAAGAAAAACGGAGTAACAAAACTGAGAAGAAAAATTGAGAAAAAACGACTGAAAAAACTCAAGAAAAACTTAGAAAAAAACTGTGAAAAAAAAGAACTGAGAAAAAAAACTGAAGAAAAACTTAGAAAAAAACTGTGCACAAAACTGTGAAAAAAAAGAATTCAGAAAAAAAACTGAGAAAAAACTGAGCAGAAAAATTGAGCAGAAAAACTGAGAAAAAAAAATATTAAAAAAATCTGAAGAAAAACGGAGGAATAAAACAGAGAAGAAAAACTGAGAAAAAAGACTGAAAAAACTGAAGAAAAACTTAGAAAAAAAACTGTGAAAAAAACTGAGAAATAAAACTATTAAAAAAAACTGAAGAAAAAGGAGGAAAAAAACTGAGAAGAAAAACTGAGAAAAAAAGACTGAAAAAACTGAAGAAAAACTTAGAAAAAAACTGACAAAAACTGCAAAAAAAGAACTGAGAAAAAAATCTGAAGAAAAAACTGAGCAGAAAAACTGATCAGAAAAACTGAGAAAAAAAACTATTTACAAAAACTGAAGAAAAACGGAGGAAAAAAACTGAGAAGAAAAATTGAGAAAAAACGACTGAAAAAACTGAAGAAAAACTTAGAAAAAAAACTGTGAAAAAAACTGAGAAATAAAACTATTTAAAAAAACTGAAGAAAAAGGAGGAAAAAAACTGAGAAGAAAAACTGAGAAAAAATGACTGAAAAAACTGAAGAAAAACTTAGAAAAAAACTGTGAAAAAAAAGAAGAACTGAGAAAAAAAACTGAAGAAAAACTTAGAAAAAAACTGAAAAAAACTGCAAAAAAAGAACTGAGAAAAAAATCTGAAGAAAAAACTGAGCAGAAAAACTGATCAGAAAAACTGAGAAAAAAAACTATTTACAAAAACTGAAGAAAAACGGGGGAAAAAAACTGAGAAGAAAAATTGAGAAAAAACGACTGAAAAAACTGAAGAAAAACTTTGAAAAAAAACTGAAAAAAACTGAGAAAAAAAACTATTAAAAAAAACAGAAGAAAAAGGAGGAAAAAAACTGAGAAGAAAAACTGAGAAAAAATGACTGAAAAAACTGAAGAAAAACTTAGAAAAAACTGTGAAAAAAACTGTGAAAAAAAAGAACTGAGAAAAAAAACTGAAGAAAAACTTGGAAAAAAAACTGTGAACAAAACAGTGAAAAAAAAGAAGAACTGAGAAAAAAAACTGAGAAAAAACTGACTAGAAAAACTGAGGATAAAAACTGAGAAAAAAAACTATTAAAAAAATACTGAAGAAAAAGGAGGAAAAAAACTGAGAAGAAAAACTGAGAAAAAAAGACTGAAAAAACTGAAGAAAAACTTAGAAAACACTGTGAAAAAAAAGAAGAACTGAGAAAAAAAACTGAAGAATAACTTAGAAAAACACTGAAAAAAACGGTGCAAAAAAGAACGGAGAAAAACATCTGAAGAAAAAACTGAGCAGAAAAACTGAGCAGAAAAACTGAGAAAAAATTGTGAAAAAAACTGTGAAAAAAAAGATGAGAAAAAAAACTGAAGAAATATTTAGAAAAAAACTGTGCACAAAACTGTGGAAAAAAAGAACTGAGAAAAAAAACTGAGAAAAAACTGAGCAGAAAAACTGATCAGAAAAACTGAGAAAAAAAACTATTTAAAAAAACTGAAGAAAAACGGAGGAAAAAAACTGAGAAGAAAAATTGAGAAAAAACGACTGAAAAAACTGAAGAAAATCTAAGAAAAAAACTGTGAAAAAAACTGTGAAAAAAAAGAACTGAGAAAAAAAAACTGAAGAAAAACTTAGAAAAAAACTGTGCACAAAACTGTGAAAAAAAAGAATTCAGAAAAAAAACTGAGAAAAAACTGAGCAGAAAAATTGAGCAGAAAAACTGAGAAAAAAAACTATTAAAAAAAACTGAAGAAAAACGGAGGAATAAAACAGAGAAGAAAAACTGAGAAAAAAGACTGAAAAAACTGAAGAAAAACTTAGAAAAAAACTGTGAAAAAAAAGAAGAACTGAGAAAAAAAACTGAAAAAAACTGCAAAAAAAGAACTGAGAAAAAAATCTGAAGAAAAAACTGAGCAGAAAAACTGATCAGAAAAACTGAGAAAAAATACTATTTAAAAAAACTGAAGAAAAACTAAGAAAAAAACTGTGAAAATAATTGTGAAAAAAAAGAACTGAGAAAAAAGACTGAAAAAACTGAAGAAAAACTTAGAAAAAAAACTGAAAAAAACTGAGAAAAAAAAACTATTAAAAAAAAACTGAAGAAAAAGGAGGAAAAAAACTGAGAAGAAAAACTGAGAAAAAAAGACTGAAAAAACTGAAGAAAAACTTAGAAAAAAACTGTGAAAAAAAAGAAGAACTGAGAAAAAAAACTGAAGAAAAACTTAGAAAAAAACTGAAAAAAACTGCAAAAAAAGAACTGAGAAAAAAATCTGAAGAAAAAACTGAGCAGAAAAACTGATCAGAAAAACTGAGAAAAAAAACTATTTAAAAAAACTGAAGAAAAACGGAGGAAAAAAACTGAGAAGAAAAATTGAGAAAAAACGACTGAAAAAACTGAAGAAAAACTAAGAAAAAAACTGTGAAAAAAATTGTGAAAAAAAAGAACTGAGAAAAAAAACTGAAGAAAAAACTGAGCAGAAAAACTGAGCAGAAAAACTGAGAAAAAAACTATTAAAAAAATACTGAAGAAAAACGGAGTAACAAAACTGAGAAGAAAAATTGAGAAAAAACGACTGAAAAAACTCAAGAAAAACTTAGAAAAAAACTGTGAAAAAAAAGAACTGAGAAAAAAAAACTGAAGAAAAACTTAGAAAAAAACTGTGCACAAAACTGTGAAAAAAAAGAATTCAGAAAAAAAACTGAGAAAAAACTGAGCAGAAAAATTGAGCAGAAAAACTGAGAAAAAAAAATATTAAAAAAATCTGAAGAAAAACGGAGGAATAAAACAGAGAAGAAAAACTGAGAAAAAAGACTGAAAAAACTGAAGAAAAACTTAGAAAAAAAACTGTGAAAAAAACTGAGAAATAAAACTATTAAAAAAAACTGAAGAAAAAGGAGGAAAAAAACTGAGAAGAAAAACTGAGAAAAAAAGACTGGAAAAACTGAAGAAAAACTTAGAAAAAAACTGACAAAAACTGCAAAAAAAGAACTGAGAAAAAAATCTGAAGAAAAAACTGAGCAGAAAAACTGATCAGAAAAACTGAGAAAAAAAACTATTTACAAAAACTGAAGAAAAACGGAGGAAAAAAACTGAGAAGAAAAATTGAGAAAAAACGACTGAAAAAACTGAAGAAAAACTTAGAAAAAAACTGTGAAAAAAACTGTGAAAAAAAAGAACTGAGAAAAAAAACTGAAGAAAAACTTGGAAAAAAAACCGTGAACAAAACAGTGAAAAAAAAGAAGAACTGAGAAAAAAAACTGAGAAAAAACTGACTAGAAAAACTGAGGAGAAAAACTGAGAAAAAAAACTATGAAAAAAATACTGAAGAAAAAGGAGGAAAAAAACTGAGAAGAAAAACTGTGAAAAAAAGACTGAAAAAACTGAAGAAAAACTTAGAAAAAACTGTGAAAAAAAAGAAGAACTGAGAAAAAAAACTGAAGAATAACTTAGAAAAAAACTGAAAAAAACGGTGCAAAAAAGAACGGAGAAAAACATCTGAAGAAAAAACTGAGCAGAAAAACTGAGCAGAAAAACTGACAAAAAAACTATTAAAAAAATACTGAAGAAAAACGGAGTAAAAAAACTGAGAAGAAAAATTGAGAAAAAACGACTGAAAAAACTCAAGAAAAACTTAGAAAAAAACTGTGAAAAAAAAGAACTGAGAAAAAAAAACTGAAGAAAAACTTAGAAAAAAACTGTGCACAAAACTGTGAAAAAGAAGAATTCAGAAAAAAAACTGAGAAAAAACTGAGCAGAAAAATTGAGCAGAAAAACTGAGAAAAAAAACTATTAAAAAAAACTAAAGAAAAACGGAGGAATAAAACAGAGAAGAAAAACTGAGAAAAAAGACTGAAAAAACTGAAGAAAAACTTAGAAAAAAACTGTGAAAAAAAAGAACTGAGCAAAAAAAACTGAAGAAAAACTTTGAAAAAAACTGTGCACAAAACTGTGAAAAAAAAGAATTCAGAAAAAAAACTGAGAAAAAACTGAGCAGAAAAATTGAGCAGAAAAACTGAGAAAAAAAAATATTTAAAAAATCTGAAGAAAAACGGAGGAATAAAACAGAGAAGAAAAACTGAGAAAAAAGACTGAAAAAACTGAAGAAAAACTTAGAAAAAAAACTGTGAAAAAAACTGAGAAATAAAACTATTAAAAAAAACTGAAGAAAAAGGAGGAAAAAAACTGAGAAGAAAAACTGAGAAAAAAAGACTGAAATAACTGAAGAAAAACTTAGAAAAAAACTGTGAAAAAAAAGAAGAACTGAGAAATAAAACTGAAGAAAAACTTAGAAAAAAACTGAAAAAAACTGCAAAAAAAGAACTGAGAAAAAAATCTGAAGAAAAAACTGAGCAGAAAAACTGATCAGAAAAACTGAGAAAAAAAACTATTTAAAAAAACTGAAGAAAAACGGAGGAAAAAAACTGAGAAGAAAAATTGAGAAAAAACGACTGAAAAAACTGAAGAAAAACTAAGAAAAAAACTGTGAAAAAAATTGTGAAAAAAAAGAACTGAGAAAAAAAACTGAAGAAAAAACTGAGCAGAAAAACTGAGCAGAAAAACTGAGAAAAAAACTATTAAAAAAATACTGAAGAAAAAGGAGGAAAAAAACTGAGAAGAAAAACTGAGAAAAAAAGACTGAAAAAACTGAAGAAAAACTTAGAAAACACTGTGAAAAAAAAGAAGAACTGAGAAAAAAAACTGAAGAATAACTTAGAAAAACACTGAAAAAAACGGTGCAAAAAAGAACGGAGAAAAACATCTGAAGAAAAAACTGAGCAGAAAAACTGAGCAGAAAAACTGAGAAAAAATTGTGAAAAAAACTGTGAAAAAAAAGAGAAAAAAAACTGAAGAAATATTTAGAAAAAAACTGTGCACAAAACTGTGGAAAAAAAGAACTGAGAAAAAAAACTGAGAAAAAACTGAGCAGAAAAACTGATCAGAAAAACTGAGAAAAAAAACTATTTAAAAAAACTGAAGAAAAACGGAGGAAAAAAACTGAGAAGAAAAATTGAGAAAAAACGACTGAAAAAACTGAAGAAAATCTAAGAAAAAAACTGTGAAAAAAACTGTGAAAAAAAAGAACTGAGAAAAAAAAACTGAAGAAAAACTTAGAAAAAAACTGTGCACAAAACTGTGAAAAAAAAGAATTCAGAAAAAAAACTGAGAAAAAACTGAGCAGAAAAATTGAGCAGAAAAACTGAGAAAAAAAACTATTAAAAAAAACTGAAGAAAAACGGAGGAATAAAACAGAGAAGAAAAACTGAGAAAAAAGACTGAAAAAACGGAAGAAAAACTTAGAAAAAACCTGTGAAAAAAAAGAAGAACTGAGAAAAAAAACTGAAAAAAACTGCAAAAAAAGAACTGAGAAAAAAATCTGAAGAAAAAACTGAGCAGAAAAACTGATCAGAAAAACTGAGAAAAAATACTATTTAAAAAAACTGAAGAAAAACTAAGAAAAAAACTGTGAAAATAATTGTGAAAAAAAAGAACTGAGAAAAAAGACTTAAAAAACTGAAGAAAAACTTAGAAAAAAAACTGAAAAAAACTGAGAAAAAAAAACTATTAAAAAAAAACTGAAGAAAAAGGAGGAAAAAAACTGAGAAGAAAAACTGAGAAAAAAAGACTGAAAAAACTGAAGAAAAACTTAGAAAAAAACTGTGAAAAAAAAGAAGAACTGAGAAAAAAAACTGAAGAAAAACTTAGAAAAAAACTGAAAAAAACTGCAAAAAAAGAACTGAGAAAAAAATCTGAAGAAAAAACTGAGCAGAAAAACTGATCAGAAAAACTGAGAAAAAAAACTATTTAAAAAAACTGAAGAAAAACGGAGGAAAAAAACTGAGAAGAAAAATTGAGAAAAAACGACTGAAAAAACTGAAGAAAAACTAAGAAAAAAACTGTGAAAAAAATTGTGAAAAAAAAGAACTGAGAAAAAAAACTGAAGAAAAAACTGAGCAGAAAAACTGAGCAGAAAAACTGAGAAAAAAACTATTAAAAAAATACTGAAGAAAAACGGAGTAACAAAACTGAGAAGAAAAATTGAGAAAAAACGACTGAAAAAACTCAAGAAAAACTTAGAAAAAAACTGTGAAAAAAAAGAACTGAGAAAAAAAACTGAAGAAAAACTTAGAAAAAAACTGTGCACAAAACTGTGAAAAAAAAGAATTCAGAAAAAAAACTGAGAAAAAACTGAGCAGAAAAATTGAGCAGAAAAACTGAGAAAAAAAAATATTAAAAAAATCTGAAGAAAAACGGAGGAATAAAACAGAGAAGAAAAACTGAGAAAAAAGACTGAAAAAACTGAAGAAAAACTTAGAAAAAAAACTGTGAAAAAAACTGAGAAATAAAACTATTAAAAAAAACTGAAGAAAAAGGAGGAAAAAAACTGAGAAGAAAAACTGAGAAAAAAAGACTGAAAAAACTGAAGAAAAACTTAGAAAAAAACTGTGAAAAAAACTGTGAAAAAAAAGAACTGAGAAAAAAAACTGAAGAAAAACTTGGAAAAAAAACTGTGAACAAAACAGTGAAAAAAAAGAAGAATTGAGAAAAAAAACTGAGAAAAAACTGACTAGAAAAACTGAGCAGAAAAACTGAGAAGAAAAATTGAGAAAAAACGACTGAAAAAACTCAAGAAAAAGTTAGAAAAAAACTGTGAAAAAAAAGAAGAACTGAGAAAAAAAATGAAGAATAACTTAGAAAAAAACTGAAAAAAACGGTGCAAAAAAGAACGGAGAAAAACATCTGAAGAAAAAACTGAGCAGGAAAACTGAGCAGAAAAACTGACAAAAAAAACTATTAAAAAAATACTGAAGAAAAACGGAGTAAAAAAACTGAGAAGAAAAATTGGGAAAAAACGACTGAAAAAACTGAAGAAAAACTTAGAAAAAAACTGTGCACAAAACTGTGAAAAAAAAGAATTCAGAAAAAAAACTGAGAAAAAACTGAGCAGAAAAATTGAGCAGAAAAACTGAGAAAAAAAAATATTAAAAAAATCTGAAGAAAAACGGAGGAATAAAACAGAGAAGAAAAACTGAGAAAAAAGACTGAAAAAACTGAAGAAAAACTTAGAAAAAAACTGTGAAAAAAACTGTGAAAAAAAAGAACTGAGAAAAAAAACTGAAGAAAAACTTGGAAAAAAAACTGTGAACAAAACAGTGAAAAAAAAGAAGAATTGAGAAAAAAAACTGAGAAAAAACTGACTAGAAAAACTGAGCAGAAAAACTGAGAAGAAAAATTGAGAAAAAACGACTGAAAAAACTCAAGAAAAACTTAGAAAAAAACTGTGAAAAAAAAGAAGAACTGAGAAAAAAAACTGAAGAATAACTTAGAAAAAAACGGTGCAAAAAAGAACGGAGAAAAACATCTGAAGAAAAAACTGAGCAGAAAAACTGAGCAGAAAAACTGACAAAAAAAACTATTAAAAAAATACTGAAGAAAAACGGAGTAAAAAAACTGAGAAGAAAAATTGGGAAAAAACGACTGAAAAAACTCAAGAAAAACTTAGAAAAAAACTGTGAAAAAAAAGAACTGAGAAAAAAAAACTGAAGAAAAACTTAGAAAAAAACTGTGCACAAAACTGTGAAAAAAAAGAATTCAGAAAAAAAACTGAGAAAAAACTGAGCAGAAAAATTGAGCAGAAAAACTGAGAAAAAAAACTATTAAAAAAAACTAAAGAAAAACGGAGGAATAAAACAGAAGAAAAACTGAGAAAAAAGACTGAAAAAACTGAAGAAAAACTTAGAAAAAAAACTGTGAAAAAAACTGAGAAATAAAACTATTAAAAAAAACTGAAGAAAAAGGAGGAAAAAAACTGAGAAGAAAAACTGAGAAAAAAAGACTGAAAAAACTGAAGAAAAACTTAGAAAAAAACTGTGAAAAAAAAGAAGAACTGAGAAAAAAAACTGAAGAAAAACTTAGAAGCAAACTGAAAAAAACTGCAAAAAAAAGAACTGAGAAAAAAATCTGAAGAAAAAACTGAGCAGAAAAACTGATCAGAAAAACTGAGAAAAAAAAATATTTACAAAAACTGAAGAAAAACGGAGGAAAAAAACTGAGAAGAAAAATTGAGAAAAAACGACTGAAAAAACTGAAGAAAAACTTAGAAAAAAACTGTGAAAAAAACTGTGAAAAAAAAGAACTGAGAAAAAAAACTGAAGAAAAACTTGGAAAAAAAACTGTGAACAAAACAGTGAAAAAATAGAAGAACTGAGAAAAAAAACTGAGAAAAAACTGACTAGAAAAACTGAGGAGAAGAACTGAGAAAAAAAACTATTAAAAAAATACTGAAGAAAAAGGAGGAAAAAAACTGAGAAGAAAAACTGAGAAAAAAAGACTGAAAAAACTGAAGAAAAACTTAGAAAAAACTGTGAAAAAAAAGAAGAACTGAGAAAAAAAACTGAAAAAAACGGTGCAAAAAAGAACGGAGAAAAACATCTGAAGAAAAAACTGAGCAGAAAAACTGAGCAGAAAAACTGACAAAAAAACTATTAAAAAAATACTGAAGAAAAAAGGAGTAAAAAAACTGAGAAGAAAAATTGAGAAAAAACGACTGAAAAAACTCAAGAAAAACTTAGAAAAAAACTGTGAAAAAAAAGAACTGAGAAAAAAAAACTGAAGAAAAACTTAGAAAAAAACTGTGCACAAAACTGTGAAAAAAAAGAATTCAGAAAAAAAACTGAGAAAAAACTGAGCAGAAAAATTGAGCAGAAAAACTGAGAAAAAAAACTATTAAAAAAAAACTGAAGAAAAAGGAGGAAAAAAACTGAGAAGAAAAACTGAGAAAAAAAGACTGAAAAAACTGAAGAAAAACTTAGAAAAAAATTGTGAAAAAAAACAACTGAGAAAAAAAACTGACGACAAACTTAGAAAAAAACTGTGAAAAAAAAGAACTGAGAAAAAAAAACCTGAAGAAAAACTTAGAAAAAAACTGTGCACAAAACTGTGAAAAAAAAGAATTCAGAAAAAAAACTGAAGAAAAAACTGAGCAGAAAAACTGAGCCGAAAAACTGACAAAAAAACTATTAAAAAAATACTGAAGAAAAACGGAGTAAAAAAACTGAGAAGAAAAATTGAGAAAAAACGACTGAAAAAACTCAAGAAAAACTTCGAAAAAAACTGTGAAAAAAAAGAACTGAGAAAAAAAAACTGAAGAAAAACTTAGAAAAAAACTGTGCACAAAACTGTGAAAAAAAAGAATTCAGAAAAAAAACTGAGCAGAAAAATTGAGCAGAAAAACTGAGAAACAATACTATTAAAAAAAACTGAAGAAAAACGGAGGAATAAAACAGAGAAGAAAAACTGAGAAAAAAGACTGAAAAAACTGAAGAAAAACTTAGAAAAAAACTGTGAAAAAAAGAAGAACTGAGAAAAAAAACTGAAAAAAACTGCAAAAAAAGAACTGAGAAAAAAATCTGAAGAAAAAACTGAGCAGAAAAACTGATCAGAAAAACTGAGAAAAAAAACTATTTAAAAAAACTGAAGAAAAACGGAGGAAAAAAACTGAGAAGAAAAATTGAGAAAAAACGACTGAAAAAACTGAAGAAAAACTAAGAAAAAAACTGTGAAAAAAATTGTGAAAAAAAAGAACTGAGAAAAAAAACTGAAGAAAAAACTGAGCAGAAAAACTGAGCAGAAAAACTGAGAAAAAAACTATTAAAAAAATACTGAAGAAAAACGGAGTAACAAAACTGAGAAGAAAAATTGAGAAAAAACGACTGAAAAAACTCAAGAAAAACTTAGAAAAAAACTGTGAAAAAAAAGAACTGAGAAAAAAAAACTGAAGAAAAACTTAGAAAAAAACTGTGCACAAAACTGTGAAAAAAAAGAATTCAGAAAAAAAACTGAGCAGAAAAATTGAGCAGAAAAACTGAGAAAAAAAAATATTAAAAAAATCTGAAGAAAAACGGAGGAATAAAACAGAGAAGAAAAACTGAGAAAAAAGACTGAAAAAACTGAAGAAAAACTTAGAAAAAAAACTGTGAAAAAACTGAGAAATAAAACTATTAAAAAAAACTGAAGAAAAAGGAGGAAAAAAACTGAGAAGAAAAACTGAGAAAAAAAGACTGAAAAAACTGAAGAAAAACTTAGAAAAAAACTGAAAAAAACTGCAAAAAAAGAACTGAGAAAAAAATCTGAAGAAAAACTTAGAAAAAAACTGTGAACAAAACAGTGAAAAAAAAGAAGAACTGAGAAAAAAAACTGAGAAAAAACTGACTAGAAAAACTGAGGAGAAAAACTGAGAAACAAAACTATTAAAAAAATACTGAAGAAAAAGGAGGAAAAAAACTGAGAAGAAAAACTGTGAAAAAAAGACTGAAAAAACTGAAGAAAAACTTAGAAAAAACAGTGAAAAAAAAGAAGAACTGAGAAAAAAAACTGAGAAAAAACTGACTAGAAAAACTGAGGAGAAAAACTGAGAAAAAAAACGATTAAAAAAATACTGAAGAAAAAGGAGGAAAAAAACTGAGAAGAAAAACTGAGAAAAAAAGACTGAAAAAACTGAAGAAAAACTTAGAAAAAACTGTGAAAAATAAGAAGAACTGAGAAAAAAAACTGAAGAATAACTTAGAAAAAAACTGAAAAAAACGGTGCAAAAAAGAACGGAGAAAAACATCTGAAGAAAAAACTGAGCAGAAAAACTGAGCAGAAAAACTGACAAAAAAACTATTAAAAAAATACTGAAGAAAAACGGAGTAAAAAAACTGAGAAGAAAAATTGAGAAAAAACGAATGAAAAAACTCAAGAAAAACTAAGAAAAAAACTGTGAAAAAAACTGTGAAAAAAAAGAACTGAGAAAAAAAAACTGAAGAAAAACTTAGAAAAAAACTGTGCACAAAACTGTGAAAAAAAAGAATTCAGAAAAAAAACTGAGAAAAAACTGAGCAGAAAAATTGAGCAGAAAAACTGAGAAAAAAAACTATTAAAAAAAACTAAAGAAAAACGGAGGAATAAAACAGAGAAGAAAAACTGAGAAAAAAGACTGAAAAAACTGAAGAAAAACTTAGAAAAAAACTGTGAAAAAAAAGAACTGAGCAAAAAAAACTGAAGAAAAACTTAGAAAAAAACTGTGCACAAAACTGTGAAAAAAAAGAATTCAGAAAAAAAACTGAGAAAAAACTGAGCAGAAAAATTGAGCAGAAAAACTGAGAAAAAAAAATATTTAAAAAATCTGAAGAAAAACGGAGGAATAAAACAGAGAAGAAAAACTGAGAAAAAAGACTGAAAAAACTGAAGAAAAACTTAGAAAAGAAACTGTGAAAAAAACTGAGAAATAAAACTATTAAAAAAAACTGAAGAAAAAGGAGGAAAAAAACTGAGAAGAAAAACTGAGAAAAAAAGACTGAAAAAACTGAAGAAAAACTTAGAAAAAAACTGTGAAAAAAAAGAAGAACTGAGAAAAAAAACTGAAGAAAAACTTAGAAAAAAACTGAAAAAAACTGCAAAAAAAGAACTGAGAAAAAAATCTGAAGAAAAAACTGAGCAGAAAAACTGATCAGAAAAACTGAGAAAAAAAACTATTTAAAAAAACTGAAGAAAAACGGAGGAAAAAAACTGAGAAGAAAAATTGAGAAAAAACGACTGAAAAAACTGAAGAAAAACTAAGAAAAAAACTGTGAAAAAAATTGTGAAAAAAAAGAACTGAGAAAAAAAACTGAAGAAAAAACTGAGCAGAAAAACTGAGCAGAAAAACTGACAAAAAAACTATTAAAAAAATACTGAAGAAAAACGGAGTAACAAAACTGAGAAGAAAAATTGAGAAAAAACGACTGAAAAAACTCAAGAAAAACTTAGAAAAAAACTGTGAAAAAAAAGAACTGAGAAAAAAAAACTGAAGAAAAACTTAGAAAAAAACTGTGCACAAAACTGTGAAAAAAAAGAATTCAGAAAAAAAACTGAGAAAAAACTGAGCAGAAAAATTGAGCAGAAAAACTGAGAAAAAAAAATATTAAAAAAATCTGAAGAAAAACGGAGGAATAAAACAGAGAAGAAAAACTGAGAAAAAAGACTGAAAAAACTGAAGAAAAACTTAGAAAAAAAACTGTGAAAAAAACTGAGAAATAAAACTATTAAAAAATACTGAAGAAAAAGGAGGAAAAAAACTGAGAAGAAAAACTGAGAAAAAAAGACTGAAAAAACTGAAGAAAAATTTAGAAAAAAACTGAAAAAAACTGCAAAAAAAGAACTGAGAAAAAAATCTGAAGAAAAAACTGAGCAGAAAAACTGAGAAAAAAGACTGAAAAAACTGAAGAAAAACTTAGAAAAAAACTGTGAAAAAAACTGTGAAAAAAAAGAACTGAGAAAAAAACTGAAGAAAAACTTGGAAAAAAAACTGTGAACAAAACAGTGAAAAAAAAGAAGAATTGAGAAAGAAAACTGAGAAAAAACTGACTAGAAAAACTGAGCAGAAAAACTGAGAAGAAAAATTGAGAAAAAACGACTGAAAAAACTCAAGAAAAACTTAGAAAAAAACTGTGAAAAAAAAGAAGAACTGAGAAAAAAAACTGAAGAATAACTTAGAAAAAAACTGAAAAAAACGGTGCAAAAAAGAACGGAGAAAAAAATCTGAAGAAAAAACTGAGCAGAAAAACTGAGCAGAAAAACTGACAAAAAAAACTATTAAAAAAAACTAAAGAAAAACGGAGGAATAAAACAGAGAAGAAAAACTGAGAAAAAAGACTGAAAAAACTGAAGAAAAACTTAGAAAAAAATTGTGAAAAAAAAGAACTGAGCAAAAAAAACTGAAGAAAAACTTAGAAAAAAACTGTGCACAAAACTGTGAAAAAAAAGAATTCAGAAAAAAAACTGAGAAAAAACTGAGCAGAAAAATTGAGCAGAAAAACTGAGAAAAAAAAATATTAAAAAAATCTGAAGAAAAACGGAGGAATAAAACAGAGAAGAAAAACTGAGAAAAAAGACTGAAAAAACTGAAGAAAAACTTAGAAAAAAAACTGTGAAAAAAACTGAGAAATAAAACTATTAAAAAATACTGAAGAAAAAGGAGGAAAAAAACTGAGAAGAAAAACTGAGAAAAAAAGACTGAAAAAACTGAAGAAAAATTTAGAAAAAAACTGAAAAAAACTGCAAAAAAAGAACTGAGAAAAAAATCTGAAGAAAAAACTGAGCAGAAAAACTGAGAAAAAAGACTGAAAAAACTGAAGAAAAACTTAGAAAAAAACTGTGAAAAAAACTGTGAAAAAAAAGAACTGAGAAAAAAAACTGAAGAAAAACTTGGAAAAAAAACTGTGAACAAAACAGTGAAAAAAAAGAATAATTGAGAAAGAAAACTGAGAAAAAACTGACTAGAAAAACTGAGCAGAAAAATTGAGAAAAAACGACTGAAAAAACTTAGAAAAAAACTGTGAAAAAAAAGAAGAACTGAGAAAAAAAACTGAAGAATAACTTAGAAAAAAACTGAAAAAAACGGTGCAAAAAAGAACGGAGAAAAAAATCTGAAGAAAAAACTGAGCAGAAAAACTGAGCAGAAAAACTGACAAAAAAAACTATTAAAAAAAACTAAAGAAAAACGGAGGAATAAAACAGAGAAGAAAAACTGAGAAAAAAGACTGAAAAAACTGAAGAAAAACTTAGAAAAAAATTGTGAAAAAAAAGAACTGAGCAAAAAAAACTGAAGAAAAACTTAGAAAAAAACTGTGCACAAAACTGTGAAAAAAAAGAATTCAGAAAAAAAACTGAGAAAAAACTGAGCAGAAAAATTGAGCAGAAAAACTGAGAAAAAAAAATATTTAAAAAATCTGAAGAAAAACGGAGGAATAAAACAGAGAAGAAAAACTGAGAAAAAAGACTGAAAAAACTGAAGAAAAACTTAGAAAAAAAACTGTGAAAAAAACTGAGAAATAAAACTATTAAAAAAAACTGAAGAAAAAGGAGGAAAAAAACTGAGAAGAAAAAATGAAAAAAAAAGACTGAAAAAACTGAAGAAAAACTTAGAAAAAAACTGTGAAAAAAAAGAAGAACTGAGAAAAAAAACTGAAGAAAAACTTGGAAAAAAAACTGTGAACAAAACAGTGAAAAAAAAGAAGAACTGAGAAAAAAAAGTGAAGAAAAAACTGAGCAGAAAAACTGAGAAAAAAGACTGAAAAAACTGAAGAAAAACTTAGAAAAAAACTGTGAAAAAAACTGTGAAAAAAAAGAACTGAGAAAAAAAAACTGAAGAAAAATTTAGAAAAAAACTGTGCACAAAACTGTGAAAAAAAAGAATTCAGAAAAAAAACTGAGCAGAAAAATTGAGCAGAAAAACTGAGAAACAATACTATTAAAAAAAACTGAAGAAAAACGGAGGAATAAAACAGAGAAGAAAAACTGAGAAAAAAGACTGAAAAAACTGAAGAAAAACTTAGAAAAAAACTGTGAAAAAAAAGAAGAACTGAGAAAAAAAACTGAAAAAAACTGCAAAAAAAGAACTGAGAAAAAAATCTGAAGAAAAAACTGAGCAGAAAAACTGATCAGAAAAACTGAGAAAAAAAACTATTTAAAAAAACTGAAGAAAAACGGAGGAAAAAAACTGAGAAGAAAAATTGAGAAAAAACGACTGAAAAAACTGAAGAAAAACTAAGAAAAAAACTGTGAAAAAAATTGTGAAAAAAAAGAACTGAGAAAAAAAACTGAAGAAAAAACTGAGCAGAAAAACTGAGCAGAAAAACTGAGAAAAAAACTATTAAAAAAATACTGAAGAAAAACGGAGTAACAAAACTGAGAAGAAAAATTGAGAAAAAACGACTGAAAAAACTCAAGAAAAACTTAGAAAAAAACTGTGAAAAAAAAGAACTGAGAAAAAAAAACTGAAGAAAAACTTAGAAAAAAACTGTGCACAAAACTGTGAAAAAAAAGAATTCAGAAAAAAAACTGAGAAAAAACTGAGCAGAAAAATTGAGAAAAAACGACTGAAAAAACTCAAGAAAAACTTAGAAAAAAACTGTGAAAAAAAAGAACTGAGAAAAAAAAACTGAAGAAAAACTTAGAAAAAAACTGTGCACAAAACTGTGAAAAAAAAGAATTCAGAAAAAAAACTGAGAAAAAACTGAGCAGAAAAATTGAGCAGAAAAACTGAGAAAAAAAAATATTAAAAAAATCTGAAGAAAAACGGAGGAATAAAACAGAGAAGAAAAACTGAGAAAAAAGACTGAAAAAACTGAAGAAAAACTTAGAAAAAAAACTGTGAAAAAAACTGAGAAATAAAACTATTAAAAAAAACTGAAGAAAAAGGAGGAAAAAAACTGAGAAGAAAAACTGAGAAAAAAAGACTGAAAAAACTGAAGAAAAACTTAGAAAAAAACTGAAAAAAACTGCAAAAAAAGAACTGAGAAAAAAATCTGAAGAAAAAACTGAGCAGAAAAACTGAGAAAAAAGACTGAAAAAACTGAAGAAAAACTTAGAAAAAAACTGTGAACAAAACAGTGAAAAAAAAGAAGAACTGAGAAAAAAAACTGAGAAAAAACTGACTAGAAAAACTGAGGAGAAAAACTGAGAAAAAAAACTATTAAAAAAATACTGAAGAAAAAGGAGGAAAAAAACTGAGAAGAAAAACTGTGAAAAAAAGACTGAAAAAACTGAAGAAAAACTTAGAAAAAACTGTGAAAAAAAAGAAGAACTGAGAAAAAAAACTGAAGAATAACTTAGAAAAAAACTGAAAAAAACGGTGCAAAAAAGAACGGAGTATAACATCTGAAGAAAAAACTGAGCAGAAAAACTGAGCAGAAAAACTGACAAAAAAACTATTAAAAAAATACTGAAGAAAAATGGAGTAAAAAAACTGAGAAGAAAAATTGAGAAAAAACGACTGAAAAAACTCAAGAAAAACTTAGAAAAAAACTGTGAAAAAAAAGAACTGAGAAAAAAAAACTGAAGAAAAATTTAGAAAAAAACTGTGCACAAAACTGTGAAAAAAAAGAATTCAGAAAAAAAACTGAGAAAAAACTGAGCAGAAAAATTGAGCAGAAAAACTGAGAAAAAAAACTATTAAAAAAAACTAAAGAAAAACGGAGGAATAAAACAGAGAAGAAAAACTGAGAAAAAAGACTGAAAAAACTGAAGAAAAACTTAGAAAAAAACTGTGAAAAAAAAGAACTGAGCAAAAAAAACTGAAGAAAAACTTAGAAAAAAACTGTGCACAAAACTGTGAAAAAAAAGAATTCAGAAAAAAAACTGAGAAAAAACTGAGCAGAAAAATTGAGCAGAAAAACTGAGAAAAAAAAATATTTAAAAAATCTGAAGAAAAACGGAGGAATAAAACAGAGAAGAAAAACTGAGAAAAAAGACTGAAAAAACTGAAGAAAAACTTAGAAAAGAAACTGTGAAAAAAACTGAGAAATAAAACTATTAAAAAAAACTGAAGAAAAAGGAGGAAAAAAACTGAGAAGAAAAACTGAGAAAAAAAGACTGAAAAAACTGAAGAAAAACTTAGAAAAAAACTGTGAAAAAAAAGAAGAACTGAGAAAAAAAACTGAAGAAAAACTTAGAAAAAAACTGAAAAAAACTGCAAAAAAAGAACTGAGAAAAAAATCTGAAGAAAAAACTGAGCAGAAAAACTGATCAGAAAAACTGAGAAAAAAAACTATTTAAAAAAACTGAAGAAAAACGGAGGAAAAAAACTGAGAAGAAAAATTGAGAAAAAACGACTGAAAAAACTGAAGAAAAACTAAGAAAAAAACTGTGAAAAAAATTGTGAAAAAAAAGAACTGAGAAAAAAAACTGAAGAAAAAACTGAGCAGAAAAACTGAGCAGAAAAACTGACAAAAAAACTAATAAAAAAATACTGAAGAAAAACGGAGTAACAAAACTGAGAAGAAAAATTGAGAAAAAACGACTGAAAAAACTCAAGAAAAACTTAGAAAAAAACTGTGAAAAAAAAGAACTGAGAAAAAAAAACTGAAGAAAAATTTAGAAAAAAACTGTGCACAAAACTGTGAAAAAAAAGAATTCAGAAAAAAAACTGAGAAAAAACTGAGCAGAAAAATTGAGCAGAAAAACTGAGAAAAAAAACTATTAAAAAAAACTAAAGAAAAACGGAGGAATAAAACAGAGAAGAAAAACTGAGAAAAAAGACTGAAAAAACTGAAGAAAAAACTTAGAAAAAAACTGTGAAAAAAAAGAACTGAGCAAAAAAAACTGAAGAAAAACTTAGAAAAAAACTGTGCACAAAACTGTGAAAAAAAAGAATTCAGAAAAAAAACTGAGAAAAAACTGAGCAGAAAAATTGAGCAGAAAAACTGAGAAAAAAAAATATTTAAAAAATCTGAAGAAAAACGGAGGAATAAAACAGAGAAGAAAAACTGAGAAAAAAGACTGAAAAAACTGAAGAAAAACTTAGAAAAGAAACTGTGAAAAAAACTGAGAAATAAAACTATTAAAAAAAACTGAAGAAAAAGGAGGAAAAAAACTAAGAAAAACTGAGAAAAAAAGACTGAAAAAACTGAAGAAAAACTTAGAAAAAAACTGTGAAAAAAAAGAAGAACTGAGAAAAAAAACTGAAGAAAAACTTAGAAAAAAACTGAAAAAAACTGCAAAAAAAGAACTGAGAAAAAAATCTGAAGAAAAAACTGAGCAGAAAAACTGATCAGAAAAACTGAGAAAAAAAACTATTTAAAAAAACTGAAGAAAAACGGAGGAAAAAAACTGAGAAGAAAAATTGAGAAAAAACGACTGAAAAAACTGAAGAAAAACTAAGAAAAAAACTGTGAAAAAAATTGTGAAAAAAAAGAACTGAGAAAAAAAACTGAAGAAAAAACTGAGCAGAAAAACTGAGCAGAAAAACTGACAAAAAAACTAACAAAAAAATACTGAAGAAAAACGGAGTAACAAAACAGAGAAGAAAAATTGAGAAAAAACGACTGAAAAAACTCAAGAAAAACTTAGAAAAAAACTGTGAAAAAAAAGAACTGAGAAAAAAAAACTGAAGAAAAACTTAGAAAAAAACTGTGCACAAAACTGTGAAAAAAAAGAATTCAGAAAAAAAACTGAGAAAAAACTGAGCAGAAAAATTGAGCAGAAAAACTGAGAAAAAAAAATATTAAAAAATCTGAAGAAAAACGGAGGAATAAAACAGAGAAGAAAAACTGAGAAAAAAGACTGAAAAAACTGAAGAAAAACTTAGAAAAAAAACTGTGAAAAAAACTGAGAAATAAAACTATTAAAAAATACTGAAGAAAAAGGAGGAAAAAAACTGAGAAGAAAAACTGAGAAAAAAAGACTGAAAAAACTGAAGAAAAACTTAGAAAAAAACTGAAAAAAACTGCAAAAAAAGAACTGAGAAAAAAATCTGAAGAAAAAACTGAGCAGAAAAACTGAGAAAAAAGACTGAAAAAACTGAAGAAAAACTTAGAAAAAAACTGTGAAAAAAACTGTGAAAAAAAAGAACTGAGAAAAAAATCTGAAGAAAAAACTGAGCAGAAAAACTGAGAAAAAAGACTGAAAAAACTGAAGAAAAACTTAGAAAAAAAACTGTGAAAAAAACTGAGAAATAAAACTATTAAAAAATACTGAAGAAAAAGAAGGAAAAAAACTGAGAAGAAAAACTGAGAAAAAAAGACTGAAAAAACTGAAGAAAAACTTAGAAAAAAACTGAAAAAAACTGCAAAAAAAGAACTGAGAAAAAAATCTGAAGAAAAAACTGAGCAGAAAAACTGAGAAAAAAGACTGAAAAAACTGAAGAAAAACTTAGAAAAAAACTGTGAAAAAAACTGTGAAAAAAAAGAACTGAGAAAAAAAACTGAAGAAAAACTTGGAAAAAAAACTGTGAACAAAACAGTGAAAAAAAAGAAGAATTGAGAAAAAAAACTGAGAAAAAACTGACTAGAAAAACTGAGCAGAAAAACTGAGAAGAAAAATTGAGAAAAAACGACTGAAAAAACTCAAGAAAAACTTAGAAAAAAACTGTGAAAAAAAAGAAGAACTGAGAAAAAAAACTGAAGAATAACTTAGAAAAAAACTGAAAAAAACGGTGCAAAAAAGAACGGAGAAAAAAATCTGAAGAAAAAACTGAGCAGAAAAACTGAGCAGAAAAACTGACAAAAAAAACTATTAAAAAAAACTAAAGAAAAACGGAGGAATAAAACAGAGAAGAAAAACTGAGAAAAAAGACTGAAAAAACTGAAGAAAAACTTAGAAAAAAACTGTGAAAAAAAAGAACTGAGCAAAAAAAACTGAAGAAAAACTTAGAAAAAAACTGTGCACAAAACTGTGAAAAAAAAGAATTCAGAAAAAAAACTGAGAAAAAACTGAGCAGAAAAATTGAGCAGAAAAACTGAGAAAAAAAAATATTTAAAAAATCTGAAGAAAAACGGAGGAATAAAACAGAGAAGAAAAACTGAGAAAAAAGACTGAAAAAACTGAAGAAAAACTTAGAAAAAAAACTGTGAAAAAAACTGAGAAATAAAACTATTAAAAAAAACTGAAGAAAAAGGAGGAAAAAAACTGAGAAGAAAAACTGAAAAAAAAAGACTGAAAAAACTGAAGAAAAACTTAGAAAAAAACTGTGAAAAAAAAGAAGAACTGAGAAAAAAAACTGAAGAAAAACTTGGAAAAAAAACTATGAACAAAACAGTGAAAAAAAAGAAGAACTGAGAAAAAAAACTGAAGAAAAAACTGAGCAGAAAAACTGAGAAAAAAGACTGAAAAAACTGAAGAAAAACTTAGAAAAAAACTGTGAAAAAAACTGTGAAAAAAAAGAACTGAGAAAAAAAACTGAAGAAAAACTTGGAAAAAAAACTGTGAACAAAACAGTGAAAAAAAAGAAGAACTGAGAAAAAAAACTGAGAAAAAACTGACTAGAAAAACTGAGGAGAAAAACTGAGAAAAAAAACTATTAAAAAAATACTGAAGAAAAAGGAGGAAAAAAACTGAGAAGAAAAACTGAAAAAAAGACTGAAAAAACTGAAGAAAAACTTAGAAAAAACTGTGAAAAAAAAGAAGAACTGAGAAAAAAAACTGAAGAATAACTTAGAAAAAAACTGAAAAAAACGGTGCAAAAAAGAACGGAGAAAAACATCTGAAGAAAAAACTGAGCAGAAAAACTGAGCAGAAAAACTGACAAAAAAACTATTTAAAAAATACTGAAGAAAAACGGAGTAAAAAAACTGAGAAGAAAAATTGAGAAAAAACGACTGAAAAAACTCAAGAAAAACTTAGAAAAAAACTGTGAAAAAAAAGAACTGAGAAAAAAAAACTGAAGGAAAACTTAGAAAAAAACTGTGCACAAAACTGTGAAAAAAAAGAATTCAGAAAAAAAACTGAGAAAAAGCTGAGCAGAAAAATTGAGCAGAAAAACTGAGAAAAAAAACTATTAAAAAAAACTAAAGAAAAAC
This sequence comes from Pristiophorus japonicus, assembly GCF_044704955.1. Taxonomy (NCBI): domain Eukaryota; kingdom Metazoa; phylum Chordata; class Chondrichthyes; family Pristiophoridae; genus Pristiophorus; species Pristiophorus japonicus. The sequence continues at coordinate 1,166,435 of NW_027251071.1, forward strand.
GGAGGAATAAAACAGAGAAGAAAAACTGAGAAAAAAGACTGAAAAAACTGAAGAAAAACTTAGAAAAAAACTGTGAAAAAAAAGAACTGAGCAAAAAAAACTGAAGAAAAACTTAGAAAAAAACTGTGCACAAAACTGTGAAAAAAAAGAATTCAGAAAAAAAACTGAGAAAAAACTGAGCAGAAAAATTGAGCAGAAAAACTGAGAAAAAAAAATATTTAAAAAATCTGAAGAAAAACGGAGGAATAAAACAGAGAAGAAAAACTGAGAAAAAAGACTGAAAAAACTGAAGAAAAACTGTGAAAAAAACTGAGAAATAAAACTATTAAAAAAAACTGAAGAAAAAGGAGGAAAAAAACTGAGAAGAAAAACTGAGAAAAAAAGACTGAAAAAACTGAAGAAAAACTTAGAAAAAAACTGTGAAAAAAAAGAAGAACTGAGAAAAAAAACTGAAGAAAAACTTGGAAAAAAAACTGTGAACAAAACAGTGAAAAAAAAGAAGAACTGAGAAAAAAAACTGAAGAAAAAACTGAGCAGAAAAACTGAGAAAAAAGACTGAAAAAACTGAAGAAAAACTTAGAAAAAAACTGTGAAAAAAACTGTGAAAAAAATGAACTGAGAAAAAAAACTGAAGAAAAACTTGGAAAAAAAACTGTGAACAAAACAGTGAAAAAAAAGAAGAACTGAGAAAAAAAACTGAGAAAAATCTGACTAGAAAAACTGAGGAGAAAAACTGAGAAAAAAAACTATTAAAAAAATACTGAAGAAAAAGGAGGAAAAAAACTGAGAAGAAAAACTGTGAAAAAAAGACTGAAAAAACTGAAGAAAAACTTAGAAAAAAACTGTGAAAAAAAAGAAGAACTGAGAAAAAAAACTGAAGAATAACTTAGAAAAAAACTGAAAAAAACGGTGCAAAAAAGAACGGAGAAAAACATCTGAAGAAAAAACTGAGCAGAAAAACTGAGCAGAAAAACTGACAAAAAACTATTAAAAAAATACTGAAGAAAAACGGAGTAAAAAAACTGAGAAGAAAAATTGAGAAAAAACGACTGAAAAAACTCAAGAAAAACTTAGAAAAAAACTGTGAAAAAAAAGAACTGAGAAAAAAAAACTGAAGAAAAACTTAGAAAAAAACTGTGCACAAAACTGTGAAAAAAAAGAATTCAGAAAAAAAACTGAGAAAAAACTGAGCAGAAAAATTGAGCAGAAAAACTGAGAAAAAAAACTATTAAAAAAAACTAAAGAAAAACGGAGGAATAAAACAGAGCAGAAAAACTGAGAAAAAAGACTGAAAAAACTGAAGAAAAACTTAGAAAAAAACTGTGAAAAAAAAGAACTGAGAAAAAAAAACTGAAGAAAAACTTAGAAAAAAACTGTGCACAAAACTGTGAAAAAAAAGAATTCAGAAAAAAAACTGAGAAAAAACTGAGCAGAAAAATTGAGCAGAAAAACTGAGAAAAAAAAATATTTAAAAAATTTGAAGAAAAACGGAGGAATAAAACAGAGAAGAAAAACTGAGAAAAAATACTGAAAAAACTGAAGAAAAACTTAGAAAAAAAACTGTGAAAAAAACTGAGAAATAAAACTATTAAAAAAAACTGAAGAAAAAGGAGTAAAAAAACTGAGAAGAAAAATTGAGAAAAAACGACTGAAAAAACTCAAGAAAAACTTAGAAAAAAACTGTGAAAAAAAAGAACTGAGAAAAAAAAACTGAAGAAAAACTTAGAAAAAAACTGTGCACAAAACTGTGAAAAAAAAGAATTCAGAAAAAAAACTGAGAAAAAACTGAGCAGAAAAATTGAGCAGAAAAACTGAGAAAAAAAACTATTAAAAAAAACTAAAGAAAAACGGAGGAATAAAACAGAGAAGAAAAACTGAGAAAAAAGACTGAAAAAACTGAAGGAAAACTTAGAAAAAAACTGTGAAAAAAAAGAACTGAGCAAAAAAAACTGAAGAAAAACTTAGAAAAAAACTGTGCACAAAACTGTGAAAAAAAAGAATTCAGAAAAAAAACTGAGAAAAAACTGAGCAGAAAAATTGAGCAGAAAAACTGAGAAAAAAAAATATTTAAAAAATTTGAAGAAAAACGGAGGAATAAAACAGAGAAGAAAAACTGAGAAAAAAGACTGAAAAAACTGAAGAAAAACTTAGAAAAAAAACTGTGAAAAAAACTGAGAAATAAAACTATTAAAAAAAACTGAAGAAAAAGGAGGAAAAAAACTGAGAAGAAAAACTGAGAAAAAAAGACTGAAAAAACTGAAGAAAAACTTAGAAAAAAACTGTGAAAAAAAAGAAGAACTGAGAAAAAAAACTGAAGAAAAACTTAGAAAAAAACTGAAAAAAACTGCAAAAAAAGAACTGAGAAAAAAATCTGAAGAAAAAACTGAGCAGAAAAACTGATCAGAAAAACTGAGAAAAAAAAACTATTTAAAAAAACTGAAGAAAAACGGAGGAAAAAAACTGAGAAGAAAAATTGAGAAAAAACGACTGAAAAAACTGAAGAAAAACTAAGAAAAAAACTGTGAAAAAAATTGTGAAAAAAAAGAACTGAGAAAAAAAACTGAAGAAAAAACTGAGCAGAAAAACTGAGCAGAAAAACTGAGAAAAAAACTATTAAAAAAATACTGAAGAAAAACGGAGTAACAAAACTGAGAAGAAAAATTGAGAAAAAACGACTGAAAAAACTCAAGAAAAACTTAGAAAAAAACTGTGAAAAAAATGAACTGAGAAAAAAAAACTGAAGAAAAACTTAGAAAAAAACTGTGCACAAAACTGTGAAAAAAAAGAATTCAGAAAAAAAACTGAGAAAAAACTGAGCAGAAAAAATGAGCAGAAAAACTGAGAAAAAAAAATATTAAAAAAATCTGAAGAAAAACGGAGGAATAAAACAGAGAAGAAAAACTGAGAAAAAAGACTGAAAAAACTGAAGAAAAACTTAGAAAAAAAACTGTGAAAAAAACTGAGAAATAAAACTATTAAAAAATACTGAAGAAAAAGGAGGAAAAAAACTGAGAAGAAAAACTGAGAAAAAAAGACTGAAAAAACTGAAGAAAAACTTCGAAAAATACTGAAAAAAACTGCAAAAAAAGAACTGAGAAAAAAATCTGAAGAAAAAACTGAGCAGAAAAACTGAGAAAAAAGACTGAAAAAACTGAAGAAAAACTTAGAAAAAAACTGTGAAAAAAACTGTGAAAAAAAAGAACTGAGAAAAAAAACTGAAGAAAAACTTGGAAAAAAAACTGTGAACAAAACAGTGAAAAAAAAGAATTGAGAAAAAAAACTGAGAAAAAACTGACTAGAAAAACTGAGCAGAAAAACTGAGAAGAAAAATTGAGAAAAAACGACTGAAAAAACTCAAGAAAAACTTAGAAAAAAACTGTGAAAAAAAAGAACTGAGAAAAAAAAACTGAAGAAAAACTTAGAAAAAAACTGTGCACAAAACTGTGAAAAAAAAGAATTCAGAAAAAAAACTGAGAAAAAACTGAGCAGAAAAATTGAGCAGAAAAACTGAGAAAAAAAACTATTAAAAAAAACTAAAGAAAAACGGAGGAATAAAACAGAGAAGAAAAACTGAGAAAAAAGACTGAAAAAACTGAAGAAAAACTTAGAAAAAAACTGTGAAGAAAAAGAACTGAGCAAAAAAAACTGAAGAAAAACTTAGAAAAAAACTGTGCACAAAACTGTGAAAAAAAAGAATTCAGAAAAAAAACTGAGAAAAAACTGAGCAGAAAAATTGAGCAGAAAAACTGAGAAAAAAAAATATTTAAAAAATCTGAAGAAAAACGGAGGAATAAAACAGAGAAGAAAAACTGAGAAAAAAGACTGAAAAAACTTAGAAAAAAACTGTGAAAAAAAAGAACTGAGAAAAAAAACTGAAGAAAAACTTAGAAAAAAACTGAAAAAAACTGCAAAAAAAAGAACTGAGAAAAAAATCTGAAGAAAAAACTGAGCAGAAAAACTGATCAGAAAAACTGAGAAAAAAAAATATTTACAAAAACTGAAGAAAAACGGAGGAAAAAAACTGAGAAGAAAAATTGAGAAAAAACGACTGAAAAAACTGAAGAAAAACTTAGAAAAAAACTGTGAAAAAAACTGTGAAAAAAAAGAACTGAGAAAAAAAACTGAAGAAAAACTTGGAAAAAAAACTGTGAACAAAACAGTGAAAAAATAGAAGAACTGAGAAAAAAAACTGAGAAAAAACTGACTAGAAAAACTGAGGAGAAAAACTGAGAAAAAAAACTATTAAAAAAATACTGAAGAAAAAGGAGGAAAAAAACTGAGAAGAAAAACTGAGAAAAAAAGACTGAAAAAACTGAAGAAAAACTTAGAAAAAACTGTGAAAAAAAAGAAGAACTGAGAAAAAAAACTGAAAAAAACAGTGCAAAAAAGAACGGAGAAAAACATCTGAAGAAAAAACTGAGCAGAAGAACTGAGCAGAAAAACTGACAAAAAAACTATTAAAAAAATACTGAAGAAAAAAGGAGTAAAAAAACTGAGAAGAAAAATTGAGAAAAAACGACTGAAAAAACTCAAGAAAAACTTAGAAAAAAACTGTGAAAAAAAAGAAGAACTGAGAAAAAAAACTGAGAAAAAACTGACTAGAAAAACTGAGGAGAAAAACTGAGAAAAAAAACGATTAAAAAAATACTGAAGAAAAAGGAGGAAAAAAACTGAGAAGAAAAACTGAGAAAAAAAGACTGAAAAAACTGAAGAAAAACTTAGAAAAAACTGTGAAAAATAAGAAGAACTGAGAAAAAAAACTGAAGAATAACTTAGAAAAAAACTGAAAAAAACGGTGCAAAAAAGAACGGAGAAAAACATCTGAAGAAAAAACTGAGCAGAAAAACTGAGCAGAAAAACTGACAAAAAAACTATTAAAAAAATACTGAAGAAAAACGGAGTAAAAAAACTGAGAAGAAAAATTGAGAAAAAACGAATGAAAAAACTCAAGAAAAACTAAGAAAAAAACTGTGAAAAAAACTGTGAAAAAAAAGAACTGAGAAAAAAAAACTGAAGAAAAACTTAGAAAAAAACTGTGCACAAAACTGTGAAAAAAAAGAATTCAGAAAAAAAACTGAGAAAAAACTGAGCAGAAAAATTGAGCAGAAAAACTGAGAAAAAAAACTATTAAAAAAAACTAAAGAAAAACGGAGGAATAAAACAGAGAAGAAAAACTGAGAAAAAAGACTGAAAAAACTGAAGAAAAACTTAGAAAAAAACTGTGAAAAAAAAGAACTGAGCAAAAAAAACTGAAGAAAAACTTAGAAAAAAACTGTGCACAAAACTGTGAAAAAAAAGAATTCAGAAAAAAAACTGAGAAAAAACTGAGCAGAAAAATTGAGCAGAAAAACTGAGAAAAAAAAATATTTAAAAAATCTGAAGAAAAACGGAGGAATAAAACAGAGAAGAAAAACTGAGAAAAAAGACTGAAAAAACTGAAGAAAAACTTAGAAAAGAAACTGTGAAAAAAACTGAGAAATAAAACTATTAAAAAAAACTGAAGAAAAAGGAGGAAAAAAACTGAGAAGAAAAACTGAGAAAAAAAGACTGAAAAAACTGAAGAAAAACTTAGAAAAAAACTGTGAAAAAAAAGAAGAACTGAGAAAAAAAACTGAAGAAAAACTTAGAAAAAAACTGAAAAAAACTGCAAAAAAAGAACTGAGAAAAAAATCTGAAGAAAAAACTGAGCAGAAAAACTGATCAGAAAAACTGAGAAAAAAAACTATTTAAAAAAACTGAAGAAAAACGGAGGAAAAAAACTGAGAAGAAAAATTGAGAAAAAACGACTGAAAAAACTGAAGAAAAACTAAGAAAAAAACTGTGAAAAAAATTGTGAAAAAAATGAACTGAGAAAAAAAACTGAAGAAAAAACTGAGCAGAAAAACTGAGCAGAAAAACTGACAAAAAAACTATTAAAAAAATACTGAAGAAAAACGGAGTAACAAAACTGAGAAGAAAAATTGAGAAAAAACGACTGAAAAAACTCAAGAAAAACTTAGAAAAAAACTGTGAAAAAAAAGAACTGAGAAAAAAAAACTGAAGAAAAACTTAGAAAAAAACTGTGCACAAAACTGTGAAAAAAAAGAATTCAGAAAAAAAACTGAGAAAAAACTGAGCAGAAAAATTGAGCAGAAAAACTGAGAAAAAAAAATATTAAAAAAATCTGAAGAAAAACGGAGGAATAAAACAGAGAAGAAAAACTGAGAAAAAAGACTGAAAAAACTGAAGAAAAACTTAGAAAAAAAACTGTGAAAAAAACTGAGAAATAAAACTATTAAAAAATACTGAAGAAAAAGGAGGAAAAAAACTGAGAAGAAAAACTGAGAAAAAAAGACTGAAAAAACTGAAGAAAAATTTAGAAAAAAACTGAAAAAAACTGCAAAAAAAGAACTGAGAAAAAAATCTGAAGAAAAAACTGAGCAGAAAAACTGAGAAAAAAGACTGAAAAAACTGAAGAAAAACTTAGAAAAAAACTGTGAAAAAAACTGTGAAAAAAAAGAACTGAGAAAAAAAACTGAAGAAAAACTTGGAAAAAAAACTGTGAACAAAACAGTGAAAAAAAAGAAGAATTGAGAAAGAAAACTGAGAAAAAACTGACTAGAAAAACTGAGCAGAAAAACTGAGAAGAAAAATTGAGAAAAAACGACTGAAAAAACTCAAGAAAAACTTAGAAAAAAACTGTGAAAAAAAAGAAGAACTGAGAAAAAAAACTGAAGAATAACTTAGAAAAAAACTGTGCACAAAACTGTGAAAAAAAAGAATTCAGAAAAAAAACTGAGAAAAAACTGAGCAGAAAAATTGAGCAGAAAAACTGAGAAAAAAAAATATTTAAAAAATCTGAAGAAAAACGGAGGAATAAAACAGAGAAGAAAAACTGAGAAAAAAGACTGAAAAAACTGAAGAAAAACTTAGAAAAGAAACTGTGAAAAAAACTGAGAAATAAAACTATTAAAAAAAACTGAAGAAAAAGGAGGAAAAAAACTGAGAAGAAAAACTGAGAAAAAAAGACTGAAAAAACTGAAGAAAAACTTAGAAAAAAACTGTGAAAAAAAAGAGGAACTGAGAAAAAAAACTGAAGAAAAACTTAGAAAAAAACTGAAAAAAACTGCAAAAAAAGAACTGAGAAAAAAATCTGAAGAAAAAACTGAGCAGAAAAACTGACCAGAAAAACTGAGAAAAAAAACTATTTAAAAAAACTGAAGAAAAACGGAGGAAAAAAACTGAGAAGAAAAATTGAGAAAAAACGACTGAAAAAACTGAAGAAAAACTAAGAAAAAAACTGTGAAAAAAATTGTGAAAAAAATGAACTGAGAAAAAAAACTGAAGAAAAAACTGAGCAGAAAAACTGAGCAGAAAAACTGACAAAAAAACTATTAAAAAAATACTGAAGAAAAACGGAGTAACAAAACTGAGAAGAAAAATTGAGAAAAAACGACTGAAAAAACTCAAGAAAAACTTAGAAAAAAACTGTGAAAAAAAAGAACTGAGAAAAAAAAACTGAAGAAAAACTTAGAAAAAAACTGTGCACAAAACTGTGAAAAAAAGAATTCAGAAAAAAAACTGAGAAAAAACTGAGCAGAAAAATTGAGCAGAAAAACTGAGAAAAAAAAATATTAAAAAAATCTGAAGAAAAACGGAGGAATAAAACAGAGAAGAAAAACTGAGAAAAAAGACTGAAAAAACTGAAGAAAAACTTAGAAAAAAAACTGTGAAAAAAACTGAGAAATAAAACTATTAAAAAATACTGAAGAAAAAGGAGGAAAAAAACTGAGAAGAAAAACTGAGAAAAAAAGACTGAAAAAACTGAAGAAAAATTTAGAAAAAAACTGAAAAAAACTGCAAAAAAAGAACTGAGAAAAAAATCTGAAGAAAAAACTGAGCAGAAAAACTGAGAAAAAAGACTGAAAAAACTGAAGAAAAACTTAGAAAAAAACTGTGAAAAAAACTGTGAAAAAAAAGAACTGAGAAAAAAAACTGAAGAAAAACTTGGAAAAAAAACTGTGAACAAAACAGTGAAAAAAAAGAAGAATTGAGAAAGAAAACTGAGAAAAAACTGACTAGAAAAACTGAGCAGAAAAACTGAGAAGAAAAATTGAGAAAAAACGACTGAAAAAACTCAAGAAAAACTTAGAAAAAAACTGTGAAAAAAAAGAAGAACTGAGAAAAAAAACTGAAGAATAACTTAGAAAAAAACTGAAAAAAACGGTGCAAAAAAGAACGGAGAAAAAAATCTGAAGAAAAAACTGAGCAGAAAAACTGAGCAGAAAAACTGACAAAAAAAACTATTAAAAAAAACTAAAGAAAAACGGAGGAATAAAACAGAGAAGAAAAACTGAGAAAAAAGACTGAAAAAACTGAAGAAAAACTTAGAAAAAAATTGTGAAAAAAAAGAACTGAGCAAAAAAAACTGAAGAAAAACTTAGAAAAAAACTGTGCACAAAACTGTGAAAAAAAAGAATTCAGAAAAAAAACTGAGAAAAAACTGAGCAGAAAAATTGAGCAGAAAAACTGAGAAAAAAAAATATTTAAAAAATCTGAAGAAAAACGGAGGAATAAAACAGAGAAGAAAAACTGAGAAAAAAGACTGAAAAAACTGAAGAAAAACTTAGAAAAAAAACTGAAAAAAACTGAGAAATAAAACTATTAAAAAAAACTGAAGAAAAAGGAGGAAAAAAACTGAGAAGAAAAACTGAAAAAAAAAGACTGAAAAAACTGAAGAAAAACTTAGAAAAAAACTGTGAAAAAAAAGAAGAACTGAGAAAAAAAACTGAAGAAAAACTTGGAAAAAAAACTGTGAACAAAACAGTGAAAAAAAAGAAGAACTGAGAAAAAAAAGTGAAGAAAAAACTGAGCAGAAAAACTGAGAAAAAAGACTGAAAAAACTGAAGAAAAACTTAGAAAAAAACTGTGAAAAAAACTGTGAAAAAAAAGAACTGAGAAAAAAAAACTGAAGAAAAATTTAGAAAAAAACTGTGCACAAAACTGTGAAAAAAAAGAATTCAGAAAAAAAACTGAGCAGAAAAATTGAGCAGAAAAACTGAGAAACAATACTATTAAAAAAAACTGAAGAAAAACGGAGGAATAAAACAGAGAAGAAAAACTGAGAAAAAAGACTGAAAAAACTGAAGAAAAACTTAGAAAAAAACTGTGAAAAAAAAGAACTGAGAAAAAAAACTGAAAAAAACTGCAAAAAAAGAACTGAGAAAAAAATCTGAAGAAAAAACTGAGCAGAAAAACTGATCAGAAAAACTGAGAAAAAAAACTATTTAAAAAAACTGAAGAAAAACGGAGGAAAAAAACTGAGAAGAAAAATTGAGAAAAAACGACTGAAAAAACTGAAGAAAAACTAAGAAAAAAACTGTGAAAAAAATTGTGAAAAAAAAGAACTGAGAAAAAAAACTGAAAAAACTGAGCAGAAAAACTGAGCAGAAAAACTGAGAAAAAAACTATTAAAAAAATACTGAAGAAAAACGGAGTAACAAAACTGAGAAGAAAAATTGAGAAAAAACGACTGAAAAAACTCAAGAAAAACTTAGAAAAAAACTGTGAAAAAAAAGAACTGAGAAAAAAAAACTGAAGAAAAACTTAGAAAAAAACTGTGCACAAAACTGTGAAAAAAAAGAATTCAGAAAAAAAACTGAGAAAAAACTGAGCAGAAAAATTGAGAAAAAACGACTGAAAAAACTCAAGAAAAACTTAGAAAAAAACTGTGAAAAAAAAGAACTGAGAAAAAAAAACTGAAGAAAAACTTAGAAAAAAACTGTGCACAAAACTGTGAAAAAAAAGAATTCAGAAAAAAAACTGAGAAAAAACTGAGCAGAAAAATTGAGCAGAAAAACTGAGAAAAAAAAATATTAAAAAAATCTGAAGAAAAACGGAGGAATAAAACAGAGAAGAAAAACTGAGAAAAAAGACTGAAAAAACTGAAGAAAAACTTAGAAAAAAATCTGTGAAAAAAACTGAGAAATAAAACTATTAAAAAAAACTGAAGAAAAAGGAGGAAAAAAACTGAGAAGAAAAACTGAGAAAAAAAGACTGAAAAAACTGAAGAAAAACTTAGAAAAAAACTGAAAAAAACTGCAAAAAAAGAACTGAGAAAAAAATCTGAAGAAAAAACTGAGCAGAAAAACTGAGAAAAAAGACTGAAAAAACTGAAGAAAAACTTAGAAAAAAACTGTGAACAAAACAGTGAAAAAAAAGAAGAACTGAGAAAAAAAACTGAGAAAAAACTGACTAGAAAAACTGAGGAGAAAAACTGAGAAAAAAAACTATTAAAAAAATACTGAAGAAAAAGGAGGAAAAAAACTGAGAAGAAAAACTGTGAAAAAAAGACTGAAAAAACTGAAGAAAAACTTAGAAAAAACTGTGAAAAAAAAGAAGAACTGAGAAAAAAAACTGAAGAATAACTTAGAAAAAAACTGAAAAAAACGGTGCAAAAAAGAACGGAGTATAACATCTGAAGAAAAAACTGAGCAGAAAAACTGAGCAGAAAAACTGACAAAAAAACTATTAAAAAAATACTGAAGAAAAACGGAGTAAAAAAACTGAGAAGAAAAATTGAGAAAAAACGACTGAAAAAACTCAAGAAAAACTTAGAAAAAAACTGTGAAAAAAAAGAACTGAGAAAAAAAAACTGAAGAAAAATTTAGAAAAAAACTGTGCACAAAACTGTGAAAAAAAAGAATTCAGAAAAAAAACTGAGAAAAAACTGAGCAGAAAAATTGAGCAGAAAAACTGAGAAAAAAAACTATTAAAAAAAACTAAAGAAAAACGGAGGAATAAAACAGAGAAGAAAAACTGAGAAAAAAGACTGAAAAAACTGAAGAAAAACTTAGAAAAAAACTGTGAAAAAAAAGAACTGAGCAAAAAAAACTGAAGAAAAACTTAGAAAAAAACTGTGCACAAAACTGTGAAAAAAAAGAATTCAGAAAAAAAACTGAGAAAAAACTGAGCAGAAAAATTGAGCAGAAAAACTGAGAAAAAAAAATATTTAAAAAATCTGAAGAAAAACGGAGGAATAAAACAGAGAAGAAAAACTGAGAAAAAAGACTGAAAAAACTGAAGAAAAACTTAGAAAAGAAACTGTGAAAAAAACTGAGAAATAAAACTATTAAAAAAAACTGAAGAAAAAGGAGGAAAAAAACTGAGAAGAAAAACTGAGAAAAAAAGACTGAAAAAACTGAAGAAAAACTTAGAAAAAAACTGTGAAAAAAAAGAAGAACTGAGAAAAAAAACTGAAGAAAAACTTAGAAAAAAACTGAAAAAAACTGCAAAAAAAGAACTGAGAAAAAAATCTGAAGAAAAAACTGAGCAGAAAAACTGATCAGAAAAACTGAGAAAAAAAACTATTTAAAAAAACTGAAGAAAAACGGAGGAAAAAAACTGAGAAGAAAAATTGAGAAAAAACGACTGAAAAAACTGAAGAAAAACTAAGAAAAAAACTGTGAAAAAAATTGTGAAAAAAAAGAACTGAGAAAAAAAACTGAAGAAAAAACTGAGCAGAAAAACTGAGCAGAAAAACTGACAAAAAAACTAATAAAAAAATACTGAAGAAAAACGGAGTAACAAAACTGAGAAGAAAAATTGAGAAAAAACGACTGAAAAAACTCAAGAAAAACTTAGAAAAAAACTGTGAAAAAAAAGAACTGAGAAAAAAAAACTGAAGAAAAACTTAGAAAAAAACTGTGCACAAAACTGTGAAAAAAAAGAATTCAGAAAAAAAACTGAGAAAAAACTGAGCAGAAAAATTGAACAGAAAAACTGAGAAAAAAAAATATTAAAAAAATCTGAAGAAAAACGGAGGAATAAAACAGAGAAGAAAAACTGAGAAAAAAGACTGAAAAAACTGAAGAAAAACTTAGAAAAAAAACTGTGAAAAAAACTGAGAAATAAAACTATTAAAAAATACTGAAGAAAAAGGAGGAAAAAAACTGAGAAGAAAAACTGAGAAAAAAAGACTGAAAAAACTGAAGAAAAACTTAGAAAAAAACTGAAAAAAACTGCAAAAAAAGAACTGAGAAAAAAATCTGAAGAAAAAACTGAGCAGAAAAACTGAGAAAAAAGACTGAAAAAACTGAAGAAAAACTTAGAAAAAAACTGTGAAAAAAACTGTGAAAAAAAAGAACTGAGAAAAAAAACTGAAGAAAAACTTGGAAAAAAACTGTGAACAAAACAGTGAAAAAAAAGAAGAATTGAGAAAAAAAACTGAGAAAAAACTGACTAGAAAAACTGAGCAGAAAAACTGAGAAGAAAAATTGAGAAAAAACGACTGAAAAAACTCAAGAAAAACTTAGAAAAAAACTGTGAAAAAAAAGAAGAACTGAGAAAAAAAACTGAAGAATAACTTAGAAAAAAACTGAAAAAAACGGTGCAAAAAAGAACGGAGAAAAAAATCTGAAGAAAAAACTGAGCAGAAAAACTGAGCAGAAAAACTGACAAAAAAAACTATTAAAAAAAACTAAAGAAAAACGGAGGAATAAAACAGAGAAGAAAAACTGAGAAAAAAGACTGGAAAAACTGAAGAAAAACTTAGAAAAAAACTGTGAAAAAAAAGAACTGAGCAAAAAAAACTGAAGAAAAACTTAGAAAAAAACTGTGCACAAAACTGTGAAAAAAAAGAATTCAGAAAAAAAACTGAGAAAAAACTGAGCAGAAAAATTGAGCAGAAAAACTGAGAAAAAAAAATATTTAAAAAATCTGAAGAAAAACGGAGGAATAAAACAGAGAAGAAAAACTGAGAAAAAAGACTGAAAAAACTGAAGAAAAACTTAGAAAAAAAACTGTGAAAAAAACTGAGAAATAAAACTATTAAAAAAAACTGAAGAAAAAGGAGGAAAAAAACTGAGAAGAAAAACTGAAAAAAAAAGACTGAAAAAACTGAAGAAAAACTTAGAAAAATCTGTGAAAAAAAAGAAGAACTGAGAAAAAAAACTGAAGAAAAACTTGGAAAAAAAACTGTGAACAAAACAGTGAAAAAAAAGAACTGAGAAAAAAAACTGAAGAAAAAACTGAGCAGAAAAACTGAGAAAAAAGACTGAAAAAACTGAAGAAAAACTTAGAAAAAAACTGTGAAAAAAACTGTGAAAAAAAAGAACTGAGAAAAAAAACTGAAGAAAAACTTGGAAAAAAAACTGTGAACAAAACAGTGAAAAAAAAGAAGAACTGAGAAAAAAAACTGAGAAAAAACTGACTAGAAAAACTGAGGAGAAAAACTGAGAAAAAAAACTATTAAAAAAATACTGAAGAAAAAGGAGGAAAAAAACTGAGAAGAAAAACTGAAAAAAAGACTGAAAAAACTGAAGAAAAACTTAGAAAAAACTGTGAAAAAAAAGAAGAACTGAGAAAAAAAACTGAAGAAAAACTTGGAAAAAAAACTGTGAACAAAACAGTGAAAAAAAAGAAGAACTGAGAAAAAAAACTGAAGAAAAAACTGAGCAGAAAAACTGAGAAAAAAGACTGAAAAAACTGAAGAAAAACTTAGAAAAAAACTGTGAAAAAAACTGTGAAAAAAAAGAACTGAGAAAAAAAACTGAAGAAAAACTTGGAAAAAAAACTGTGAACAAAACAGTGAAAAAAAAGAAGAACTGAGAAAAAAAACTGAGAAAAAACTGACTAGAAAAACTGAGGAGAAAAACTGAGAAAAAAAACTATTAAAAAAATACTGAAGAAAAAGGAGGAAAAAAACTGAGAAGAAAAACTGAAAAAAAGACTGAAAAAACTGAAGAAAAACTTAGAAAAAACTGTGAAAAAAAAGAAGAACTGAGAAAAAAAACTGAAGAATAACTTAGAAAAAAACTGAAAAAAACGGTGCAAAAAAGAACGGAGAAAAACATCTGAAGAAAAAACTGAGCAGAAAAACTGAGCAGAAAAACTGACAAAAAAACTATTTAAAAAATACTGAAGAAAAACGGAGTAAAAAAACTGAGAAGAAAAATTGAGAAAAAACGACTGAAAAAACTCAAGAAAAACTTAGAAAAAAACTGTGAAAAAAAAGAACTGAGAAAAAAAAACTGAAGGAAAACTTAGAAAAAAACTGTGCACAAAACTGTGAAAAAAAAGAATTCAGAAAAAAAACTGAGAAAAAACTGAGCAGAAAAATTGAGCAGAAAAACTGAGAAAAAAAACTATTAAAAAAAACTAAAGAAAAACGGAGGAATAAAACAGAGAAGAAAAACTGAGAAAAAAGACTGAAAAAACTGAAGAAAAACTTAGAAAAAAACTGTGAAAAAAAAGAACTGAGCAAAAAAAACTGAAGAAAAACTTAGAAAAAAACTGTGCACAAAACTGTGAAAAAAAAGAATTCAGAAAAAAAACTGAGAAAAAACTGAGCAGAAAAATTGAGCAGAAAAACTGAGAAAAAAAAATATTTAAAAAATCTGAAGAAAAACGGAGGAATAAAACAGAGAAGAAAAACTGAGAAAAAAGACTGAAAAAACTGAAGAAAAACTGTGAAAAAAACTGAGAAATAAAACTATTAAAAAAAACTGAAGAAAAAGGAGGAAAAAAACTGAGAAGAAAAACTGAGAAAAAAAGACTGAAAAAACTGAAGAAAAACTTAGAAAAAAACTGTGAAAAAAAAGAAGAACTGAGAAAAAAAACTGAAGAAAAACTTGGAAAAAAAACTGTGAACAAAACAGTGAAAAAAAAGAAGAACTGAGAAAAAAAACTGAAGAAAAAACTGAGCAGAAAAACTGAGAAAAAAGACTGAAAAAACTGAAGAAAAACTTAGAAAAAAACTGTGAAAAAAACTGTGAAAAAAATGAACTGAGAAAAAAAACTGAAGAAAAACTTGGAAAAAAAACTGTGAACAAAACAGTGAAAAAAAAGAAGAACTGAGAAAAAAAACTGAGAAAAAACTGACTAGAAAAACTGAGGAGAAAAACTGAGAAAAAAAACTATTAAAAAAATACTGAAGAAAAAGGAGGAAAAAAACTGAGAAGAAAAACTGTGAAAAAAAGACTGAAAAAACTGAAGAAAAACTTAGAAAAAAACTGTGAAAAAAAAGAAGAACTGAGAAAAAAAACTGAAGAATAACTTAGAAAAAAACTGAAAAAAACGGTGCAAAAAAGAACGGAGAAAAACATCTGATGAAAAAACTGAGCAGAAAAACTGAGCAGAAAAACTGACAAAAAAACTATTAAAAAAATACTGAAGAAAAACGGAGTAAAAAAACTGAGAAGAAAAATTGAGAAAAAACGACTGAAAAAACTCAAGAAAAACTTAGAAAAAAACTGTGAAAAAAAAGAACTGAGAAAAAAAAACTGAAGAAAAACTTAGAAAAAAACTGTGCACAAAACTGTGAAAAAAAAGAATTCAGAAAAAAAACTGAGAAAAAACTGAGCAGAAAAATTGAGCAGAAAAACTGAGAAAAAAAACTATTAAAAAAAACTAAAGAAAAACGGAGGAATAAAACAGAGAAGAAAAACTGAGAAAAAAGACTGAAAAAACTGAAGAAAAACTTAGAAAAAAACTGTGAAAAAAAAGAACTGAGAAAAAAAAACTGAAGAAAAACTTAGAAAAAAACTGTGCACAAAACTGTGAAAAAAAAGAATTCAGAAAAAAAACTGAGAAAAAACTGAGCAGAAAAATTGAGCAGAAAAACTGAGAAAAAAAAATATTTAAAAAATTTGAAGAAAAACGGAGGAATAAAACAGAGAAGAAAAACTGAGAAAAAAGACTGAAAAAACTGAAGAAAAACTTAGAAAAAAAACTGTGAAAAAAACTGAGAAATAAAACTATTAAAAAAAACTGAAGAAAAAGGAGTAAAAAAACTGAGAAGAAAAATTGAGAAAAAACGACTGAAAAAACTCAAGAAAAACTTAGAAAAAAACTGTGAAAAAAAAGAACTGAGAAAAAAAAACTGAAGAAAAACTTAGAAAAAAACTGTGCACAAAACTGTGAAAAAAAAGAATTCAGAAAAAAAACTGAGAAAAAACTGAGCAGAAAAATTGAGCAGAAAAACTGAGAAAAAAAACTATTAAAAAAAACTAAAGAAAAACGGAGGAATAAAACAGAGAAGAAAAACTGAGAAAAAAGACTGAAAAAACTGAAGGAAAACTTAGAAAAAAACTGTGAAAAAAAAGAACTGAGCAAAAAAAACTGAAGAAAAACTTAGAAAAAAACTGTGCACAAAACTGTGAAAAAAAAGAATTCAGAAAAAAAACTGAGAAAAAACTGAGCAGAAAAATTTAGCAGAAAAACTGAGAAAAAAAAATATTTAAAAAATTTGAAGAAAAACGGAGGAATAAAACAGAGAAGAAAAACTGAGAAAAAAGACTGAAAAAACTGAAGAAAAACTTAGAAAAAAAACTGTGAAAAAAACTGAGAAATAAAACTATTAAAAAAAACTGAAGAAAAAGGAGGAAAAAAACTGAGAAGAAAAACTGAGAAAAAAAGACTGAAAAAACTGAAGAAAAACTTAGAAAAAACTGTGAAAAAAAAGAAGAACTGAGAAAAAAAACTGAAGAAAAACTTAGAAAAAAACTGAAAAAAACTGCAAAAAAAGAACTGAGAAAAAAATCTGAAGAAAAAACTGAGCAGAAAAACTGATCAGAAAAACTGAGAAAAAAAAACTATTTAAAAAAACTGAAGAAAAACGGAGGAAAAAAACTGAGAAGAAAAATTGAGAAAAAACGACTGAAAAAACTGAAGAAAAACTAAGAAAAAAACTGTGAAAAAAATTGTGAAAAAAAAGAACTGAGAAAAAAAACTGAAGAAAAAACTGAGCAGAAAAACTGAGCAGAAAAACTGAGAAAAAAACTATTAAAAAAATACTGAAGAAAAACGGAGTAACAAAACTGAGAAGAAAAATTGAGAAAAAACGACTGAAAAAACTCAAGAAAAACTTAGAAAAAAACTGTGAAAAAAATGAACTGAGAAAAAAAAACTGAAGAAAAACTTAGAAAAAAACTGTGCACAAAACTGTGAAAAAAAAGAATTCAGAAAAAAAACTGAGAAAAAACTGAGCAGAAAAATTGAGCAGAAAAACTGAGAAAAAAAAATATTAAAAAAATCTGAAGAAAAACGGAGGAATAAAACAGAGAAGAAAAACTGAGAAAAAAGACTGAAAAAACTGAAGAAAAACTTAGAAAAAAAACTGTGAAAAAAACTGAGAAATAAAACTATTAAAAAATACTGAAGAAAAAGGAGGAAAAAAACTGAGAAGAAAAACTGAGAAAAAAAGACTGAAAAAACTGAAGAAAAACTTCGAAAAATACTGAAAAAAACTGCAAAAAAAGAACTGAGAAAAAAATCTGAAGAAAAAACTGAGCAGAAAAACTGAGAAAAAAGACTGAAAAAACTGAAGAAAAACTTAGAAAAAAACTGTGAAAAAAACTGTGAAAAAAAAGAACTGAGAAAAAAAACTGAAGAAAAACTTGGAAAAAAAACTGTGAACAAAACAGTGAAAAAAAAGAAGAATTGAGAAAAAAAACTGAGAAAAAACTGACTAGAAAAACTGAGCAGAAAAACTGAGAAGAAAAATTGAGAAAAAACGACTGAAAAAACTCAAGAAAAACTTAGAAAAAAACTGTGAAAAAAAAGAACTGAGAAAAAAAAACTGAAGAAAAACTTAGAAAAAAACTGTGCACAAAACTGTGAAAAAAAAGAATTCAGAAAAAAAACTGAGAAAAAACTGAGCAGAAAAATTGAGCAGAAAAACTGAGAAAAAAAACTATTAAAAAAAACTAAAGAAAAACGGAGGAATAAAACAGAGAAGAAAAACTGAGAAAAAAGACTGAAAAAACTGAAGAAAAACTTAGAAAAAAACTGTGAAGAAAAAGAACTGAGCAAAAAAAACTGAAGAAAAACTTAGAAAAAAACTGTGCACAAAACTGTGAAAAAAAAGAATTCAGAAAAAAAACTGAGAAAAAACTGAGCAGAAAAATTGAGCAGAAAAACTGAGAAAAAAATATATTTAAAAAATCTGAAGAAAAACGGAGGAATAAAACAGAGAAGAAAAACTGAGAAAAAAGACTGAAAAAACTTAGAAAAAAACTGTGAAAAAAAAGAACTGAGAAAAAAAACTGAAGAAAAACTTAGAAAAAAACTGAAAAAAACTGCAAAAAAAAGAACTGAGAAAAAAATCTGAAGAAAAAACTGAGCAGAAAAACTGATCAGAAAAACTGAGAAAAAAAAATATTTACAAAAACTGAAGAAAAACGGAGGAAAAAAACTGAGAAGAAAAATTGAGAAAAAACGACTGAAAAAACTGAAGAAAAACTTAGAAAAAAACTGTGAAAAAAACTGTGAAAAAAAAGAACTGAGAAAAAAAACTGAAGAAAAACTTGGAAAAAAAACTGTGAACAAAACAGTGAAAAAATAGAAGAACTGAGAAAAAAAACTGAGAAAAAACTGACTAGAAAAACTGAGGAGAAAAACTGAGAAAAAAAACTATTAAAAAAATACTGAAGAAAAAGGAGGAAAAAAACTGAGAAGAAAAACTGAGAAAAAAAGACTGAAAAAACTGAAGAAAAACTTAGAAAAAACTGTGAAAAAAAAGAAGAACTGAGAAAAAAAACTGAAAAAAACAGTGCAAAAAAGAACGGAGAAAAACATCTGAAGAAAAAACTGAGCAGAAGAACTGAGCAGAAAAACTGACAAAAAAACTATTAAAAAAATACTGAAGAAAAAAGGAGTAAAAAAACTGAGAAGAAAAATTGAGAAAAAACGACTGAAAAAACTCAAGAAAAACTTAGAAAAAAATTGTGAAAAAAAAGAACTGAGCAAAAAAAACTGAAGAAAAACTTAGAAAAAAACTGTGCACAAAACTGTGAAAAAAAAGAATTCAGAAAAAAAACTGAGAAAAAACTGAGCAGAAAAATTGAGCAGAAAAACTGAGAAAAAAAAATATTTAAAAAATTTGAAGAAAAACGGAGGAATAAAACAGAGAAGAAAAACTGAGAAAAAAGACTGAAAAAACTGAAGAAAAACTTAGAAAAAAAACTGTGAAAAAAACTGAGAAATAAAACTATTAAAAAAAACTGAAGAAAAAGGAGGAAAAAAACTGAGAAGAAAAACTGAGAAAAAAAGACTGAAAAAACTGAAGAAAAACTTAGAAAAAAACTGTGAAAAAAAAGAAGAACTGAGAAAAAAAACTGAAGAAAAACTTAGAAAAAAACTGAAAAAAACTGCAAAAAAAGAACTGAGAAAAAAATCTGAAGAAAAAACTGAGCAGAAAAACTGATCAGAAAAACTGAGAAAAAAAAACTATTTAAAAAAACTGAAGAAAAACGGAGGAAAAAAACTGAGAAGAAAAATTGAGAAAAAACGACTGAAAAAACTGAAGAAAAACTAAGAAAAAAACTGTGAAAAAAATTGTGAAAAAAAAGAACTGAGAAAAAAAACTGAAGAAAAAACTGAGCAGAAAAACTGAGCAGAAAAACTGAGAAAAAAACTATTAAAAAAATACTGAAGAAAAACGGAGTAACAAAACTGAGAAGAAAAATTGAGAAAAAACGACTGAAAAAACTCAAGAAAAACTTAGAAAAAAACTGTGAAAAAAATGAACTGAGAAAAAAAAACTGAAGAAAAACTTAGAAAAAAACTGTGCACAAAACTGTGAAAAAAAAGAATTCAGAAAAAAAACTGAGAAAAAACTGAGCAGAAAAATTGAGCAGAAAAACTGAGAAAAAAAAATATTAAAAAAATCTGAAGAAAAACGGAGGAATAAAACAGAGAAGAAAAACTGAGAAAAAAGACTGAAAAAACTGAAGAAAAACTTAGAAAAAAAACTGTGAAAAAAACTGAGAAATAAAACTATTAAAAAATACTGAAGAAAAAGGAGGAAAAAAACTGAGAAGAAAAACTGAGAAAAAAAGACTGAAAAAACTGAAGAAAAACTTAGAAAAATACTGAAAAAAACTGCAAAAAAAGAACTGAGAAAAAAATCTGAAGAAAAAACTGAGCAGAAAAACTGAGAAAAAAAAATATTTAAAAAATCTGAAGAAAAACGGAGGAATAAAACAGAGAAGAAAAACTGAGAAAAAAGACTGAAAAAACTGAAGAAAAACTTAGAAAAAAAACTGTGAAAAAAACTGAGAAATAAAACTATTAAAAAAAACTGAAGAAAAAGGAGGAAAAAAACTGAGAAGAAAAACTGAGAAAAAAAGACTGAAAAAACTGAAGAAAAACTTAGAAAAAAACTGTGAAAAAAAAGAACTGAGAAAAAAAACTGAAGAAAAAGGAGGAAAAAAACTGAGAAGAAAAACTGAGAAAAAAAGACTGAAAAAACTGAAGAAAAACTTAGAAAAAAACTGTGAAAAAAAAGAACTGAGAAAAAAAACTGAAGAAAAACTTAGAAAAAAACTGAAAAAAACTGCAAAAAAAAGAACTGAGAAAAAAATCTGAAGAAAAAACTGAGCAGAAAAACTGATCAGAAAAACTGAGAAAAAAAAATATTTACAAAAACTGAAGAAAAACGGAGGAAAAAAACTGAGAAGAAAAATTGAGAAAAAACGACTGAAAAAACTGAAGAAAAACTTAGAAAAAAACTGTGAAAAAAACTGTGAAAAAAAAGAACTGAGAAAAAAAACTGAAGAAAAACTTGGAAAAAAAACTGTGAACAAAACAGTGAAAAAATAGAAGAACTGAGAAAAAAAACTGAGAAAAAACTGACTAGAAAAACTGAGGAGAAAAACTGAGAAAAAAAACTATTAAAAAAATACTGAAGAAAAAGGAGGAAAAAAACTGAGAAGAAAAACTGAGAAAAAAAGACTGAAAAAACTGAAGAAAAACTTAGAAAAAACTGTGAAAAAAAAGAAGAACTGAGAAAAAAAACTGAAAAAAACAGTGCAAAAAAGAACGGAGAAAAACATCTGAAGAAAAAACTGAGCAGAAAAACTGAGCAGAAAAACTGACAAAAAAACTATTAAAAAAATACTGAAGAAAAAAGGAGTAAAAAAACTGAGAAGAAAAATTGAGAAAAAACGACTGAAAAAACTCAAGAAAAACTTAGAAAAAAATTGTGAAAAAAAAGAACTGAGCAAAAAAAACTGAAGAAAAACTTAGAAAAAAACTGTGCACAAAACTGTGAAAAAAAAGAATTCAGAAAAAAAACTGAGAAAAAACTGAGCAGAAAAATTGAGCAGAAAAACTGAGAAAAAAAAATATTTAAAAAATTTGAAGAAAAACGGAGGAATAAAACAGAGAAGAAAAACTGAGAAAAAAGACTGAAAAAACTGAAGAAAAACTTAGAAAAAAAACTGTGAAAAAAACTGAGAAATAAAACTATTAAAAAAAACTGAAGAAAAAGGAGGAAAAAAACTGAGAAGAAAAACTGAGAAAAAAAGACTGAAAAAACTGAAGAAAAACTTAGAAAAAAACTGTGAAAAAAAAGAAGAACTGAGAAAAAAAACTGAAGAAAAACTTAGAAAAAAACTGAAAAAAACTGCAAAAAAAGAACTGAGAAAAAAATCTGAAGAAAAAACTGAGCAGAAAAACTGATCAGAAAAACTGAGAAAAAAAAACTATTTAAAAAAACTGAAGAAAAACGGAGGAAAAAAACTGAGAAGAAAAATTGAGAAAAAACGACTGAAAAAACTGAAGAAAAACTAAGAAAAAAACTGTGAAAAAAATTGTGAAAAAAAAGAACTGAGAAAAAAAACTGAAGAAAAAACTGAGCAGAAAAACTGAGCAGAAAAACTGAGAAAAAAACTATTAAAAAAATACTGAAGAAAAACGGAGTAACAAAACTGAGAAGAAAAATTGAGAAAAAACGACTGAAAAAACTCAAGAAAAACTTAGAAAAAAACTGTGAAAAAAATGAACTGAGAAAAAAAAACTGAAGAAAAACTTAGAAAAAAACTGTGCACAAAACTGTGAAAAAAAAGAATTCAGAAAAAAAACTGAGAAAAAACTGAGCAGAAAAATTGAGCAGAAAAACTGAGAAAAAAAAATATTAAAAAAATCTGAAGAAAAACGGAGGAATAAAACAGAGAAGAAAAACTGAGAAAAAAGACTGAAAAAACTGAAGAAAAACTTAGAAAAAAAACTGTGAAAAAAACTGAGAAATAAAACTATTAAAAAATACTGAAGAAAAAGGAGGAAAAAAACTGAGAAGAAAAACTGAGAAAAAAAGACTGAAAAAACTGAAGAAAAACTTAGAAAAATACTGAAAAAAACTGCAAAAAAAGAACTGAGAAAAAAATCTGAAGAAAAAACTGAGCAGAAAAACTGAGAAAAAAAAATATTTAAAAAATCTGAAGAAAAACGGAGGAATAAAACAGAGAAGAAAAACTGAGAAAAAAGACTGAAAAAACTGAAGAAAAACTTAGAAAAAAAACTGTGAAAAAAACTGAGAAATAAAACTATTAAAAAAAACTGAAGAAAAAGGAGGAAAAAAACTGAGAAGAAAAACTGAGAAAAAAAGACTGAAAAAACTGAAGAAAAACTTAGAAAAAAACTGTGAAAAAAAAGAACTGAGAAAAAAAACTGAAGAAAAAGGAGGAAAAAAACTGAGAAGAAAAACTGAGAAAAAAAGACTGAAAAAACTGAAGAAAAACTTAGAAAAAAACTGTGAAAAAAAAGAACTGAGAAAAAAAACTGAAGAAAAACTTAGAAAAAAACTGAAAAAAACTGCAAAAAAAAGAACTGAGAAAAAAATCTGAAGAAAAAACTGAGCAGAAAAACTGATCAGAAAAACTGAGAAAAAAAAATATTTACAAAAACTGAAGAAAAACGGAGGAAAAAAACTGAGAAGAAAAATTGAGAAAAAACGACTGAAAAAACTGAAGAAAAACTTAGAAAAAAACTGTGAAAAAAACTGTGAAAAAAAAGAACTGAGAAAAAAAACTGAAGAAAAACTTGGAAAAAAAACTGTGAACAAAACAGTGAAAAAATAGAAGAACTGAGAAAAAAAACTGAGAAAAAACTGACTAGAAAAACTGAGGAGAAAAACTGAGAAAAAAAACTATTAAAAAAATACTGAAGAAAAAGGAGGAAAAAAACTGAGAAGAAAAACTGAGAAAAAAAGACTGAAAAAACTGAAGAAAAACTTAGAAAAAACTGTGAAAAAAAAGAAGAACTGAGAAAAAAAACTGAAAAAAACAGTGCAAAAAAGAACGGAGAAAAACATCTGAAGAAAAAACTGAGCAGAAAAACTGAGCAGAAAAACTGACAAAAAAACTATTAAAAAAATACTGAAGAAAAAAGGAGTAAAAAAACTGAGAAGAAAAATTGAGAAAAAACGACTGAAAAAACTCAAGAAAAACTTAGAAAAAAACTGTGAAAAAAAAGAACTGAGAAAAAAAAACTGAAGAAAAACTTAGAAAAAAACTGTGCACAAAACTGTGACAAAAAAGAATTCAGAAAAAAAACTGAGAAAAAACTGAGCAGAAAAATTGAGCAGAAAAACTGAGAAAAAAAAATATTAAAAAAAACAAAAGAAAAACGGAGGAAAAAAACAGAGAAGAAAAACTGAGAAAAAAGACTGAAAAAACTGAAGAAAAACTTAGAAAAAAAACTGTGAAAAAAACTGAGAAATAAAACTATTAAAAAATACTGAAGAAAAAGGAGGAAAAAAACTGAGAAGAAAAACTGAGAAAAAAAGACTGAAAAAACTGAAGAAAAATTTAGAAAAAAACTGAAAAAAACTGCAAAAAAAGAACTGAGAAAAAAATCTGAAGAAAAAACTGAGCAGAAAAACTGAGAAAAAAGACTGAAAAAACTGAAGAAAAACTTAGAAAAAAACTGTGAAAAAAACTGTGAAAAAAAAGAACTGAGAAAAAAAACTGAAGAAAAACTTGGAAAAAAAACTGTGAACAAAACAGTGAAAAAAAAGAAGAATTGAGAAAAAAAACTGAGAAAAAACTGACTAGAAAAACTGAGCAGAAAAACTGAGCAGAAAAACTGACAAAAAAAACTATTAAAAAAAACTAAAGAAAAACGGAGGAATAAAACAGAGAAGAAAAACTGAGAAAAAAGACTGAAAAAACTGAAGAAAAACTTAGAAAAAAATTGTGAAAAAAAAGAACTGAGCAAAAAAAACTGAAGAAAAACTTAGAAAAAAACTGTGCACAAAACTGTGAAAAAAAAGAATTCAGAAAAAAAACTGAGAAAAAACTGAGCAGAAAAATTGAGCAGAAAAACTGAGAAAAAAAAATATTTAAAAAATCTGAAGAAAAACGGAGGAATAAAACAGAGAAGAAAAACTGAGAAAAAAGACTGAAAAAACTGAAGAAAAACTTAGAAAAAAAACTGTGAAAAAAACTGAGAAATAAAACTATTAAAAAAAACTGAAGAAAAAGGAGGAAAAAAACTGAGAAGAAAAACTGAAAAAAAAAGACTGAAAAAACTGAAGAAAAACTTAGAAAAAAACTGTGAAAAAAAAGAAGAACTGAGAAAAAAAACTGAAGAAAAACTTGGAAAAAAAACTGTGAACAAAACAGTGAAAAAAAAGAAGAACTGAGAAAAAAAACTGAAGAAAAAACTGAGCAGAAAAACTGAGAAAAAAGACTGAAAAAACTGACGAAAAACTTAGAAAAAAACTGTGAAAAAAACTGTGAAAAAAAAGAACTGAGAAAAAAAAACTGAAGAAAAATTTAGAAAAAAACTGTGCACAAAACTGTGAAAAAAAAGAATTCAGAAAAAAAACTGAGCAGAAAAATTGAGCAGAAAAACTGAGAAACAATACTATTAAAAAAAACTGAAGAAAAACGGAGGAATAAAACAGAGAAGAAAAACTGAGAAAAAAGACTGAAAAAACTGAAGAAAAATTTAGAAAAAAACTGTGAAAAAAAAGAAGAACTGAGAAAAAAAACTGAAAAAAACTGCAAAAAAAGAACTGAGAAAAAAATCTGAAGAAAAAACTGAGCAGAAAAACTGATCAGAAAAACTGAGAAAAAAAACTATTTAAAAAAACTGAAGAAAAACGGAGGAAAAAAACTGAGAAGAAAAATTGAGAAAAAACGACTGAAAAAACTGAAGAAAAACTAAGAAAAAAACTGTGAAAAAAATTGTGAAAAAAAAGAACTGAGAAAAAAAACTGAAGAAAAAACTGAGCAGAAAAACTGAGCAGAAAAACTGAGAAAAAAACTATTAAAAAAATACTGAAGAAAAACGGAGTAACAAAACTGAGAAGAAAAATTGAGAAAAAACGACTGAAAAAACTCAAGAAAAACTTAGAAAAAAACTGTGAAAAAAAAGAACTGAGAAAAAAAAACTGAAGAAAAACTTAGAAAAAAACTGTGCACAAAACTGTGAAAAAAAAGAATTCAGAAAAAAAACTGAGAAAAAACTGAGCAGAAAAATTGAGCAGAAAAACTGAGAAAAAAAAATATTAAAAAAATCTGAAGAAAAACGGAGGAATAAAACAGAGAAGAAAAACTGAGAAAAAAGACTGAAAAATCTGAAGAAAAACTTAGAAAAAAAACTGTGAAAAAAACTGAGAAATAAAACTATTAAAAAAAACTGAAGAAAAAGGAGGAAAAAAACTGAGAAGAAAAACTGAGAAAAAAAGACTGAAAAAACTGAAGAAAAACTTAGAAAAAAACTGAAAAAAACTGCAAAAAAAGAACTGAGAAAAAAATCTGAAGAAAAAACTGAGCAGAAAAACTGAGAAAAAAGACTGAAAACACTGAAGAAAAACTTAGAAAAAAACTGTGAACAAAACAGTGAAAAAAAAGAAGAACTGAGAAAAAAAACTGAGAAAAAACTGACTAGAAAAACTGAGGAGAAAAACTGAGAAAAAAAACTATTAAAAAAATACTGAAGAAAAAGGAGGAAAAAAACTGAGAAGAAAAACTGTGAAAAAAAGACTGAAAAAACTGAAGAAAAACTTAGAAAAAACTGTGAAAAAAAAGAACTGAGAAAAAAAACTGAAGAATAACTTAGAAAAAAACTGAAAAAAACGGTGCAAAAAAGAACGGAGTATAACATCTGAAGAAAAAACTGAGCAGAAAAACTGAGCAGAAAAACTGACAAAAAAACTATTAAAAAAATACTGAAGAAAAACGGAGTAAAAAAACTGAGAAGAAAAATTGAGAAAAAACGACTGAAAAAACTCAAGAAAAACTTAGAAAAAAACTGTGAAAAAAAAGAAGAACTGAGAAAAAAAACTGAAGAAAAACTTGGAAAAAAAACTGTGAACAAAACAGTGAAAAAAAAGAAGAACTGAGAAAAAAAACCGAAGAAAAAACTGAGCAGAAAAACTGAGAAAAAAGACTGAAAAAACTGACGAAAAACTTAGAAAAAAACTGTGAAAAAAACTGTGAAAAAAAAGAACTGAGAAAAAAAAACTGAAGAAAAATTTAGAAAAAAACTGTGCACAAAACTGTGAAAAAAAAGAATTCAGAAAAAAAACTGAGCAGAAAAATTGAGCAGAAAAACTGAGAAACAATACTATTAAAAAAAACTGAAGAAAAACGGAGGAATAAAACAGAGAAGAAAAACTGAGAAAAAAGACTGAAAAAACTGAAGAAAAATTTAGAAAAAAACTGTGAAAAAAAAGAAGAACTGAGAAAAAAAACTGAAAAAAACTGCAAAAAAAGAACTGAGAAAAAAATCTGAAGAAAAAACTGAGCAGAAAAACTGATCAGAAAAACTGAGAAAAAAAACTATTTAAAAAAACTGAAGAAAAACGGAGGAAAACAACTGAGAAGAAAAATTGAGAAAAAACGACTGAAAAAACTGAAGAAAAACTAAGAAAAAAACTGTGAAAAAAATTGTGAAAAAAAAGAACTGAGAAAAAAAACTGAAGAAAAAACTGAGCAGAAAAACTGAGCAGAAAAACTGAGAAAAAAACTATTAAAAAAATACTGAAGAAAAACGGAGTAACAAAACTGAGAAGAAAAATTGAGAAAAAACGACTGAAAAAACTCAAGAAAAACTTAGAAAAAAACTGTGAAAAAAAAGAACTGAGAAAAAAAAACTGAAGAAAAACTTAGAAAAAAACTGTGCACAAAACTGTGAAAAAAAAGAATTCAGAAAAAAAACTGAGAAAAAACTGAGCAGAAAAATTGAGCAGAAAAACTGAGAAAAAAAAATATTAAAAAAATCTGAAGAAAAACGGAGGAATAAAACAGAGAAGAAAAACTGAGAAAAAAGACTGAAAAATCTGAAGAAAAACTTAGAAAAAAAACTGTGAAAAAAACTGAGAAATAAAACTATTAAAAAAAACTGAAGAAAAAGGAGGAAAAAAACTGAGAAGAAAAACTGAGAAAAAAAGACTGAAAAAACTGAAGAAAAACTTAGAAAAAAACTGAAAAAAACTGCAAAAAAAGAACTGAGAAAAAAATCTGAAGAAAAAACTGAGCAGAAAAACTGAGAAAAAAGACTGAAAACACTGAAGAAAAACTTAGAAAAAAACTGTGAACAAAACAGTGAAAAAAAAGAAGAACTGAGAAAAAAAACTGAGAAAAAACTGACTAGAAAAACTGAGGAGAAAAACTGAGAAAAAAAACTATTAAAAAAATACTGAAGAAAAAGGAGGAAAAAAACTGAGAAGAAAAACTGTGAAAAAAAGACTGAAAAAACTGAAGAAAAACTTAGAAAAAAACTGAAAAAAACGGTGCAAAAAAGAACGGAGTATAACATCTGAAGAAAAAACTGAGCAGAAAAACTGAGCAGAAAAACTGACAAAAAAACTATTAAAAAAATACTGAAGAAAAACGGAGTAAAAAAACTGAGAAGAAAAATTGAGAAAAAACGACTGAAAAAACTCAAGAAAAACTTAGAAAAAAACTGTGAAAAAAAAGAACTGAGAAAAAAAAACTGAAGAAAAACTTAGAAAAAAACTGTGCACAAAACTGTGAAAAAAAAGAATTCAGAAAAAAAACTGAGAAAAAACTGAGCAGAAAAATTGAGCAGAAAAACTGAGAAAAAAAACTATTAAAAAAAACTAAAGAAAAACGGAGGAATAAAACAGAGAAGAAAAACTGAGAAAAAAGACTGAAAAAACTGAAGAAAAACTTAGAAAAAAACTGTGAAAAAAAAGAACTGAGCAAAAAAAACTGAAGAAAAACTTAGAAAAAAACTGTGCACAAAACTGTGAAAAAAAAGAATTCAGAAAAAAAACTGAGAAAAAACTGAGCAGAAAAATTGAGCAGAAAAACTGAGAAAAAAAAATATTTAAAAAATCTGAAGAAAAACGGAGGAATAAAACAGAGAAGAAAAACTGAGAAAAAAGACTGAAAAAACTGAAGAAAAACTTAGAAAAGAAACTGTGAAAAAAACTGAGAAATAAAACTATTAAAAAAAACTGAAGAAAAAGGAGGAAAAAAACTGAGAAGAAAAACTGAGAAAAAAAGACTGAAAAAACTGAAGAAAAACTTAGAAAAAAACTGTGAAAAAAAAGAAGAACTGAGAAAAAAAACTGAAGAAAAACTTAGAAAAAAACTGAAAAAAACTGCAAAAAAAGAACTGAGAAAAAAATCTGAAGAAAAAACTGAGCAGAAAAACTGATCAGAAAAACTGAGAAAAAAAACTATTTAAAAAAACTGAAGAAAAACGGAGGAAAAAAACTGAGAAGAAAAATTGAGAAAAAACGACTGAAAAAACTGAAGAAAAACTAAGAAAAAAACTGTGAAAAAAATTGTGAAAAAAAAGAACTGAGAAAAAAAACTGAAGAAAAAACTGAGCAGAAAAACTGAGCAGAAAAACTGACAAAAAAACTATTAAAAAAATACTGAAGAAAAACGGAGTAACAAAACTGAGAAGAAAAATTGAGAAAAAACGACTGAAAAAACTCAAGAAAAACTTAGAAAAAAACTGTGAAAAAAAAGAACTGAGAAAAAAAAACTGAAGAAAAACTTAGAAAAAAACTGTGCACAAAACTGTGAAAAAAAAGAATTCAGAAAAAAAACTGAGAAAAAACTGAGCAGAAAAATTGAGCAGAAAAACTGAGAAAAAAAAATATTAAAAAAATCTGAAGAAAAACGGAGGAATAAAACAGAGAAGAAAAACTGAGAAAAAAGACTGAAAAAACTGAAGAAAAACTTAGAAAAAAAACTGTGAAAAAAACTGAGAAATAAAACTATTAAAAAAAACTGAAGAAAAAGGAGGAAAAAAACTGAGAAGAAAAACTGAGAAAAAAAGACTGAAAAAACTGAAGAAAAACTTAGAAAAAAACTGAAAAAAACTGCAAAAAAAGAACTGAGAAAAAAATCTGAAGAAAAAACTGAGCAGAAAAACTGAGAAAAAAGACTGAAAAAACTGAAGAAAAACTTAGAAAAAAACTGTGAAAAAAAAGAACTGAGCAAAAAAAACTGAAGAAAAACTTAGAAAAAAACTGTGCACAAAACTGTGAAAAAAAAGAATTCAGAAAAAAAACTGAGAAAAAACTGAGCAGAAAAATTGAGCAGAAAAACTGAGAAAAAAAAATATTTAAAAAATCTGAAGAAAAACGGAGGAATAAAACAGAGAAGAAAAACTGAGAAAAAAGACTGAAAAAACTGAAGAAAAACTTAGAAAAGAAACTGTGAAAAAAACTGAGAAATAAAACTATTAAAAAAAACTGAAGAAAAAGGAGGAAAAAAACTGAGAAGAAAAACTGAGAAAAAAAGACTGAAAAAACTGAAGAAAAACTTAGAAAAAAACTGTGAAAATAAAGAAGAACTGAGAAAAAAAACTGAAGAAAAACTTAGAAAAAAACTGAAAAAAACTGCAAAAAAAGAACTGAGAAAAAAATCTGAAGAAA
This sequence comes from Pristiophorus japonicus, assembly GCF_044704955.1. Classification (NCBI taxonomy): domain Eukaryota; kingdom Metazoa; phylum Chordata; class Chondrichthyes; family Pristiophoridae; genus Pristiophorus; species Pristiophorus japonicus. Next base: position 1,196,064 of record NW_027251071.1, read on the forward strand.
AAACTGAGCAGAAAAACTGATCAGAAAAACTGAGAAAAAAAACTATTTAAAAAAACTGAAGAAAAACGGAGGAAAAAAACTGAGAAGAAAAATTGAGAAAAAACGACTGAAAAAACTGAAGAAAAACTAAGAAAAAAACTGTGAAAAAAATTGTGAAAAAAAAGAACTGAGAAAAAAAACTGAAGAAAAAACTGAGCAGAAAAACTGAGCAGAAAAACTGACAAAAAAACTATTAAAAAAATACTGAAGAAAAACGGAGTAACAAAACTGAGAAGAAAAATTGAGAAAAAACGACTGAAAAAACTCAAGAAAAACTTAGAAAAAAACTGTGAAAAAAAAGAACTGAGAAAAAAAAACTGAAGAAAAACTTAGAAAAAAACTGTGCACAAAACTGTGAAAAAAAAGAATTCAGAAAAAAAACTGAGAAAAAACTGAGCAGAAAAATTGAGCAGAAAAACTGAGAAAAAAAAATATTTAAAAAATCTGAAGAAAAACGGAGGAATAAAACAGAGAAGAAAAACTGAGAAAAAAGACTGAAAAAACTGAAGAAAAACTTAGAAAAGAAACTGTGAAAAAAACTGAGAAATAAAACTATTAAAAAAAACTGAAGAAAAAGGAGGAAAAAAACTGAGAAGAAAAACTGAGAAAAAAAGACTGAAAAAACTGAAGAAAAACTTAGAAAAAAACTGAAAAAAACTGCAAAAAAAGAACTGAGAAAAAAATCTGAAGAAAAAACTGAGCAGAAAAACTGAGAAAAAAGACTGAAAAAACTGAAGAAAAACTTAGAAAAAAACTGTGAAAAAAAAGAACTGAGCAAAAAAAACTGAAGAAAAACTTAGAAAAAAACTGTGCACAAAACTGTGAAAAAAAAGAATTCAGAAAAAAAACTGAGAAAAAACTGAGCAGAAAAATTGAGCAGAAAAACTGAGAAAAAAAAATATTTAAAAAATCTGAAGAAAAACGGAGGAATAAAACAGAGAAGAAAAACTGAGAAAAAAGACTGAAAAAACTGAAGAAAAACTTAGAAAAGAAACTGTGAAAAAAACTGAGAAATAAAACTATTAAAAAAAACTGAAGAAAAAGGAGGAAAAAAACTGAGAAGAAAAACTGAGAAAAAAAGACTGAAAAAACTGAAGAAAAACTTAGAAAAAAACTGTGAAAATAAAGAAGAACTGAGAAAAAAAACTGAAGAAAAACTTAGAAAAAAACTGAAAAAAACTGCAAAAAAAGAACTGAGAAAAAAATCTGAAGAAAAAACTGAGCAGAAAAACTGATCAGAAAAACTGAGAAAAAAAACTATTTAAAAAAACTGAAGAAAAACGGAGGAAAAAAACTGAGAAGAAAAATTGAGAAAAAACGACTGAAAAAACTGAAGAAAAACTAAGAAAAAAACTGTGAAAAAAATTGTGAAAAAAAAGAACTGAGAAAAAAAACTGAAGAAAAAACTGAGCAGAAAAACTGAGCAGAAAAACTGACAAAAAAACTATTAAAAAAATACTGAAGAAAAACGGAGTAACAAAACTGAGAAGAAAAATTGAGAAAAAACGACTGAAAAAACTCAAGAAAAACTTAGAAAAAAACTGTGAAAAAAAAGAACTGAGAAAAAAAAACTGAAGAAAAACTTAGAAAAAAACTGTGCACAAAACTGTGAAAAAAAAGAATTCAGAAAAAAAACTGAGAAAAAACTGAGCAGAAAAATTGAGCAGAAAAACTGAGAAAAAAAAATATTTAAAAAATCTGAAGAAAAACGGAGGAATAAAACAGAGAAGAAAAACTGAGAAAAAAGACTGAAAAAACTGAAGAAAAACTTAGAAAAAAAACTGTGAAAAAAACTGAGAAATAAAACTATTAAAAAAAACTGAAGAAAAAGGAGGAAAAAAACTGAGAAGAAAAACTGAAAAAAAAAGACTGAAAAAACTGAAGAAAAACTTAGAAAAAAACTGTGAAAAAAAAGAAGAACTGAGAAAAAAAACTGAAGAAAAACTTGGAAAAAAAACTGTGAACAAAACAGTGAAAAAAAAGAAGAACTGAGAAAAAAAACTGAAGAAAAAACTGAGCAGAAAAACTGAGAAAAAAGACTGAAAAAACTGAAGAAAAACTTAGAAAAAAACTGTGAAAAAAACTGTGAAAAAAAAGAACTGAGAAAAAAAAACTGAAGAAAAATTTAGAAAAAAACTGTGCACAAAACTGTGAAAAAAAAGAATTCAGAAAAAAAACTGAGCAGAAAAATTGAGCAGAAAAACTGAGAAACAATACTATTAAAAAAAACTGAAGAAAAACGGAGGAATAAAACAGAGAAGAAAAACTGAGAAAAAAGACTGAAAAAACTGAAGAAAAATTTAGAAAAAAACTGTGAAAAAAAAGAAGAACTGAGAAAAAAAACTGAAAAAAACTGCAAAAAAAGAACTGAGAAAAAAATCTGAAGAAAAAACTGAGCAGAAAAACTGATCAGAAAAACTGAGAAAAAAAACTATTTAAAAAAACTGAAGAAAAACGGAGGAAAAAAACTGAGAAGAAAAATTGAGAAAAAACGACTGAAAAAACTGAAGAAAAACTAAGAAAAAAACTGTGAAAAAAATTGTGAAAAAAAAGAACTGAGAAAAAAAACTGAAGAAAAAACTGAGCAGAAAAACTGAGCAGAAAAACTGAGAAAAAAACTATTAAAAAAATACTGAAGAAAAACGGAGTAACAAAACTGAGAAGAAAAATTGAGAAAAAACGACTGAAAAAACTCAAGAAAAACTTAGAAAAAAACTGTGAAAAAAAAGAACTGAGAAAAAAAAACTGAAGAAAAACTTAGAAAAAAACTGTGCACAAAACTGTGAAAAAAAAGAATTCAGAAAAAAAACTGAGAAAAAACTGAGCAGAAAAATTGAGCAGAAAAACTGAGAAAAAAAAATATTAAAAAAATCTGAAGAAAAACGGAGGAATAAAACAGAGAAGAAAAACTGAGAAAAAAGACTGAAAAATCTGAAGAAAAACTTAGAAAAAAAACTGTGAAAAAAACTGAGAAATAAAACTATTAAAAAAAACTGAAGAAAAAGGAGGAAAAAAACTGAGAAGAAAAACTGAGAAAAAAAGACTGAAAAAACTGAAGAAAAACTTAGAAAAAAACTGAAAAAAACTGCAAAAAAAGAACTGAGAAAAAAATCTGAAGAAAAAACTGAGCAGAAAAACTGAGAAAAAAGACTGAAAACACTGAAGAAAAACTTAGAAAAAAACTGTGAACAAAACAGTGAAAAAAAAGAAGAACTGAGAAAAAAAACTGAGAAAAAACTGACTAGAAAAACTGAGGAGAAAAACTGAGAAAAAAAACTATTAAAAAAATACTGAAGAAAAAGGAGGAAAAAAACTGAGAAGAAAAACTGTGAAAAAAAGACTGAAAAAACTGAAGAAAAACTTAGAAAAAACTGTGAAAAAAAAGAAGAACTGAGAAAAAAAACTGAAGAATAACTTAGAAAAAAACTGAAAAAAACGGTGCAAAAAAGAACGGAGTATAACATCTGAAGAAAAAACTGAGCAGAAAAACTGAGCAGAAAAACTGACAAAAAAACTATTAAAAAAATACTGAAGAAAAACGGAGTAAAAAAACTGAGAAGAAAAATTGAGAAAAAACGACTGAAAAAACTCAAGAAAAACTTAGAAAAAAACTGTGAAAAAAAAGAACTGAGAAAAAAAAACTGAAGAAAAACTTAGAAAAAAACTGTGCACAAAACTGTGAAAAAAAAGAATTCAGAAAAAAAACTGAGAAAAAACTGAGCAGAAAAATTGAGCAGAAAAACTGAGAAAAAAAACTATTAAAAAAAACTAAAGAAAAACGGAGGAATAAAACAGAGAAGAAAAACTGAGAAAAAAGACTGAAAAAACTGAAGAAAAACTTAGAAAAAAACTGTGAAAAAAAAGAACTGAGCAAAAAAAACTGAAGAAAAACTTAGAA